>NC_137771.1:140419538-141912669 GCF_963455305.1 Plecotus auritus
CAGTGCACGAAATTCATGCATAGAGGGGTGTGTCCCTCAGTCCAGCCTGCACCCTCTCCAATCTGGAACCCCTCGAGGGATGTCCGGCTGCCCATTTAGGCCCGATCCTACCGAACATCCCTCTCACAATCCAGGACTGCTGGCTCCCACTTGCTCACCTGCCTGCCTTCCTGATTGCCCCTAACCTCTTCTGTATGCCAGCCTGATCACCCCCTAACCACTCCCCTGCCAGCCTGATTGATGCCTAACTGCTCCCCTGCCAGCCTGTTTGCCCCTAACTGCCCTCCCCTGCAGGCCTGGTCACCCTTAACTGCCCTCTTCTGCAGGCCTGGTCCCCCCCCCCAACTGCTCTCCCCTGCAGGCCTGGGTCCCTCCCAACTGCCCTTTCCTATAGGCCCAGTCACCCCCAACTTCCCTCCTCTGCCGGCCTGGTCACCCCTAACTGCCATCCCCTGCAGGCTTGATTGCCCACAACTGCCCTCCCTTGCAGGCCTGGTCCCTCCAAACTGCCCTCCCCTGCTGGCCTGATCACCCACAACTGCCCTCCCTTTCAGGCCTGGTCCCTCCCAACTGCCCTCCCATGCTGGCCATCTTGTGGTGGCCATTTTGTGTCCACATGGGGGCAGCCATCTTTGACCACATGGGTCAGCCATCTTGTGTGTAGGAGTGACAGTCAATTTGCATATTACTCTTTTAATAGATAGGATAGAGGCCTGGTGCACGGGTGGGGGCCGGCTGGTTTGCCCTGAATGGTGTCCCGGATCAGAGTGGGGGTTCCCTTGGGGTGTGGGGCAGCCTGGGCAAGGGGCCTGTGGTGGTTTGCAGACCAGCCACACCCCCCGGCAACCCAAGTGGAGGCCCTGGTATCTGGGATTTATTTATCTTCTATAATTGAAACTTTGTAGCCTTGAGCGGAGGCCAGGGCAGGCCAGGGTGGGTGGGAAGCTTGGCTTCCTCCATCGCCAGGGGCAACCCAAGCCTCCAGCTGGCTCCAGCTCCATGGCAGCTTCCATCTTTGTTGGGATTTATTTATCTTCTATAATTGAAACTTTGTAGCCTTGAGCAGAGTCCAAGGCCCACCAGGGTAGGTGGGAAGCTTGGCTTCCTCCATCACTGGAGACAACCCAAGCCTCCTGCTTGCTACAGCTCCATGGCTGCCGCCATATTTGTTGGGTTAATTTGCATACTCGCTCCTGATTGGCTTGTGGACATGGCTTGTGGGTGTAGCGGAGGTACGGTCAATTTGAATGTTTCTCTTTTATTAGATAGGACTAGAGGCCCAGTGCATGAAATTCATGCACGAGGATATCCTGTCAGCCCAGCTTTTACCCTCTCCAATTCGGCACCCCTCGGGGGATGTCTGACTGCCGGTTTAGGCCCGATCCACATGATCCACAATCCAGGATTGCTGGCTCCTAACTGCTCACCTGCCTGCCTGCCTGATCACCCCTAACTGCCCCCCATGCCAACCTGATCACCCCTAACCACCTCTGCCTGCCAGCCTGATCGCCCCTAACTGTCCCCCCATCATCCTGGTTGCCCCTAACTGCCCTCCCTCTGGCCTGGTAGCCCCCAACTGTCCCCCCTGCTGGCCTGGTCACCTCTAACTGCCCTCCCACCAGCCTGGTCACACCTTACTGCCCCCCTGCCAGCCTGGTCACCCCACACAGCCTGCTGTTCAGTCGTTTGGTCGTCCCTCACTAACCCCCCTGCCAGCCTGGTTGCCCCACGCAGCCTGCTGTTCAGTCATTTGGTCGTCCTTCACTAACCCCCCTGCCAGCCTGGTTGCCCCACACAGCCTGCTGTTCAGTCGTTTGGTCGTCCCTCACTAACCCCCCTGCCAGCCTGGTTGCCCCACGCAGCCTGCTGTTCAGTCGTTACTGTTAATGTGATGGTATCTTGGACAATTTGCATATTTCTCTGTTAGTATAGATAGTAATTTTCATTCATATATACATCTCTCCTCCTTATTGGGGATAGATACTGTGAACTATTTATATCTGTTTTATTCTGCCAAACACTGAATATCCATGGCACTGTCTCAAGGAAGGCATTGTTGAACAAATAAATAAATGAGAGAGGTACTATTTACAAGTTGTTTAATATCCTTTTAATTAGCAAGCAGTTCTCTATACTAACTCTATGAGGAAGCTTCACATTGCTCCCAGAACTATAGTAAATAACATTTTCAAAGTCCCTGAAGGCACCTTGGTCCTTTAAATTAGTCAGCTTTGGGTCTCAATTCCAGATGGGCTTCTTACTACCTGTGGGGCCTTAAATAAATCAGTTAACCTCTCTGGGCTCATTTTCTCATCGATATAAATTAGGATGATAATGCCCAAGACAAAAAGTGTTGAGGATTGATTATAAGTGATATAGAAAAAGCATTTTCATGCAGTATGACACATATAATGACCTAGCATAAATAATAGCTTCATTCCCACATTCTGTAAACAGTGTGAGTGCATTTTTTTCTTCAGTCATCAAAATAATACAACTTACTGTTTCTCTCAACCTTTGAACATGTGTGCAGATGGCCAGAGAGGGTCAATAATTAACCTCTTGTTACTACATAGTGGAGAGTTGCAAAGCTACCTCTCCCCAGTTCTCTGTTTTTAATTTGCAATGACTGGCTAAGTGGAAATGTTAAGCTCCACACTTTCTGTGCCTTGTGTGTCAAAACCCTCTTTTAAAACCACTAGAAACTTTTTCCCAGAGCACACGGACTCTTTCAGGATGTGACAACTGAATCTGACAACTCCTTGTAGAACTCGGTTTTATGAGGCTGCTGAATTACCTCGGGAGCTTCTCCCCTGCCACTGCTCTTTTACTGGCCCCCTCACCCAAATGTAGTGTGTCAGCTGTTTCCTGCTAACTGCCTTATAAGCTAGCCCATTACAAAAGCAAAAGCTAGTGGAAGAAAGCCAGTAGTTTTTATTTGTTCAGTTCTTTGTGAATGTCTTGTTTTAAAAAAAGAAGAGACGCTGTGTTTTGTTTTGTTTTGTATGTAGTACAACTAAACTCTACATTTAGGGAAGGTCTCTCTAGAGCCAGCCGTGGGCAAACTATGGCCCGCGGGCCAGATCCGGCTATTCTATCCGGTTCTCTTGCTCTCCCCTCCGCTCCTTTACTTTGAATTTATATTAGTTCACACAAACACTCCATCCATGCTTTTGTTTCGGCCCTCCGGTCCAGTTTAAGAACCCATTGTGGACCTCGAGTCAAAAAGTTTGCCCACCCCTGGGACTCACGTCCCAATGAGTTATCACTGGAAATTCACACGTCTCTGATAAATTCTGTTTCCTTACACCAGTGCTCGGCAAACTCATTAGTCAACAGAGCCAAATATCAACAGTACAACGATTGAAATTTCTTTTGAGAGCCAAATTTTTTAAACTTAAAATTCTTCTAACGCCACTTCTTCAAAATAGACTCGCCCAGGCCATGGAATTTTGTGGAAGAGCCACACTCAAGGGGCCAAAGAGCCGCATGTGGGTCGTGAGCCACAGTTTGCCGACCACTGCTTTACACCATGCATTTCACAGCTAAGCCTACAAATCACAGGTATAATAAGCCCTGAAATTTTAACTTTTATGAAACAATACCTACCAACTCCTTCATAAATGCAATACACTCATACTTAATGCATGTGATTTCAAGGAACAAAATTAAGAAATTGAAAGCTAATCACTTGATAAGAAAACATTTGTATTTTAGTACTTTAACACAGAACAATTTTTCCTGAATCCTTTTATTCCCACCACATTTTCTAACTAATTTAAAGAAGAAAATAACTAATCTAATTCAGTTAACTAATTTAAAGAAGAAAGATGATCCTAATGGCATTTTTACTGGACGTGGTGGGGAAAGAGATCCCTGTAATCTCAGATGACTTCCAAGCCCACAGTATCCTCCTAAGGAAAGTAACCAGAACTTTATACGATGCTTTCAAATGTCTATTGGGTGAAACCAAGCTCAGTTTTGGCCACTACTTATTGTAGCAATAATCAGTGTGCTAGTGAAAACACACAGACACACACACACACACACACACACACACACACACACACATTGAAAGTGAGGCCAATCAGGTCAGAAGGGCTTCGGTCTGAAAATTTACCTAATACAGTTGCTCCATATTGAAAGATGATAAACCAAACCAATTAAATTCTTTTGTTTTTATAAACATAAAAGTTCAGTGAAAAGATGTCTCATATTCCTCTTAGATCCCAGATAATACTGAGTTATGGTTTCAGTTCTCCTAAAGGGGCAGTACATGCCAATCTTAGAAGAACTTTCAACCCAATATTTCCATATAAACTTAATAAGCTTCCCTTGCCAAGGTAATTCCTATGTGCCTCTTTTCTGCAGTATTAAAGAATCTTACTAATATAACAATACCCATGCTGGGAATAATGTATTTATTTTTATGTGTATAACAGTGTAATAGAATAAAATAAAGCCTTGTCATTGACATCATAGATTACATTTCTTACTTGCAGCTTTCCTTACCACTGGGAACTTGTTTAAAGGGAATACAATTTGAAGGAAGAAAAGGAATTCATTTAGCAAAACAGTTGACTGTGAGAATTGTATAATTGAGAGAATACTAATTACAAGTAAATAAATGGCCTAGTTCATTGCACTAAACTCCCATTTGCTCAGGCTGTGCCTAGCTTAAAAGTAGAGCTTTTGTTTTAAAATAAAGATTTGCAAATATCAAGTTTAAAATGAAAAATTTCTCCAAGTCAGACCACAGACCAATTCCAATAGTTACTGACTTATGACCAACAAAAGCAAATCACCAGAAGTAAGGTAAACAAAGATGCTACCCAACCAAAAATAAATAAAAATACCAAGTTATAGCCAAACTTTTAAAATAAACTCTTAGAAGGCAGTGTGGATCATAGTGTGCATTATATCAGTATCTAAAGTGGATAGTGATTAGACATGAAGGGTTTTTTCTATCAGCATGGTCACTCATTATTTCTTCCAAAATTTTGCTTTCTCAATAACATAAGTCCTTATGCAATTTGCACAAATGTCTTAACTTTTCCATAACATATGCTACCTTATTTATAATGCAAATCTAATAACATTGAGTCATAAAAATATTAACAATATTTAATTGGTTTTAGCAACAATAAGCCTTATCAGTCAATTCCTGTTAAGGGCTTGTGGCTTCATATATTCCAGTTATCAGTGAAACAAATATTTTCAATGTTTTAGTCTTATCTTTTTTATTTTAGTCTTCATTTTCTTGCAATAATTTGAAGACATAGTTGTGCTTCGCTATTCCAACCATTATATTGCACCTTCTACATATGTGGCCTTGAAATGTTTTACGACAACTCTTCCACCCCCTTTTTTTTGCATAGTGACTTGAACCAGACTTTTTAGTTAACTCACCCTGCCCTCTTTATTGGCAAGTTCCTTCCTATCTCTATGTTGAGCCTTGTCCTCCTTTTTATTTTATCTTATTCTATTCCTAAACCAGAAACATGTGTATGTTCGTTTTTATTAAGTTTTCAGTTGGAAGGATTAAATTGGTTTTGTGGAGATGGTGTATTTAAATAGCTAACTGAACTAGTCAGTGGTGTCAGAGAGAAGGCAAATTTAACAGAAGAGAGCTGGGTAGCAGAAGGCAAGGGTCAAAATCTTGGTTTCCAGAAGAATATTATATTTAAATAGCTATCAGTTTTATGCAAGATTAACAACATGAATTAAACTATTTAAGGAACCAACCCTGAACCTGGCCTAGTATTAGACTGCAAATTCAAAGGCTAGTTTATAGGAAAAAAAAATGGCCCATGTCTTCCCAAAATGACCAAAAAAGAAATGTAGCTTAGCTGCTGAGCATAATTATCCTTCATCTACCTACTTATTATCAGAGGACACTTTAATTCAGACTGATCAAACATTTATTGGTGTTCTAAAAGTGCTGGTCATCCACGCTAGGTATAATGAAAGATAGAATAATTTTGGTATAAAAAGTGTTCCACCCTGCGCAAAATGAGACAAAGGAAAGCCTGTAACGTGACTAGATACTAAGCATTCTAGTGACTTTGCAAATTAAGTTATCCTTTTGTGAAGAAGCAGACACAAGATTTTTTTTTATCTAGGTAATAAGAGTTGCTCTTAATATGCATTGTGATAGCTCCTTGTACTTCTTAGTGGTGAGAGATACAAATAGAAGTCTAACTTCAAAGTAGAGTACAATGGAGGTACCTATTAGTCCTTGTCCTCCACACAAATCATCTAAGAAAGAGGCTATCATTTGAAACTCTAAGGCCATGAAACAAGGTAAAGGTAAATTTAGAGAGCTTGCCCCTGAAAAATTCAGAGTTCAAGATACATTGAAATTATATGATTCAAATGTAACCTTTCAGTAACTTCACGTGAGTTGTTTTGTTTTGTTTTGTTTTGTTTTGTTTTGTTTTGTTTTGTTTTGTTTTGTTTTGGCTCAGGCTATGGTGATGGAAAATCTGGAGGATCATGCCTGGGTCTGATGTCTGTGATTGGATTAGTTGGTTTGTACTGATGACTCATGAAACAATTTCTAGGTCAATATTTCTAGAATTCATAGGCCCTGCGAGTGGAAAGGGATCACAGAAATCACCATGACCAGGTAGGGGAGAGAGTACTAAAACCAGTTTTCTGCCTCTTGGAGTCTTGTCCCCACCTCACTAAAGCAAATACAGAGAACAAAGCTTCTGTCCACCTGGTAGTTTCATTTTCCTTCCACTGTTTAGTTCCTAGACCCTGTTACACACTGGCACTACTTTCCATAAAACTTTATGTTCTGCTGAGGTATGATTTTTCAACATCTTATAATGTAATTGCTATTTATCTAAGCAAGAGAATAATTGGAATTGATTCTTTTTTGGCTTACATCTCATCAAAAAAATGTGAAATTTCAGCCCTAAGCTACTCTTTCATAAGTACTTTTTTATATGAGTCAAAATTATAATTCTTAAATATGTTCCAACTCATTGTTCCAAAACACTTGAGAAACTCAAATTGCTACATGTAGCCAAAAGGAAATACTTTTTGTTTTTTGCTGTAAGAGCCCTTATCTAAAGAGCAAAGATTTGATTATCAATTCAATAGTTCACACAATCCTATTCTAAATAGTATGAAAATATGCTGTGAAGTGAAATGCATAACTCTTTTTAATATATTAATTATTTTATGAACTTGTGAGAAAGCAAAATATATAAACCAAGACAATATTTTAGTTACCAAGAATAACTCATTGAAATAGAACTGAGTGAAAAAAATTGAGAGCCTACAAACACAAAAAAACAAAGAAAAGAGAACAATGTGAAGTCTAAGATTTGTATGAGAGTTTTATATCCCTATAGAAGAAAACGAGAATGAATACAGACTTCAGAGGCCAAAAATCATCAAAGTAAATTTGACTAAAGCATGAGGGATAAACTAGAAAGGAGGAGACCAGAAAACAAAAACATTTTTTCTAAGATTCTTATTTTCCCTTTGATACTAACCATGATTCTTCACTCTATGTCTGTTTAATTTTGTCATTTCTATGTAGGAGCAAGAATTCAACAGAGGGGGGGAACTCTACTAAAAAGAATAAAAAACAAAAGCGCTTTGCCAAATTTGAAGGAGGAAATTTACAGGATCTAGGAACTGAGGGGAGGAATGCATCATTGGTATGGTAGCTGGATTAAAAGAGGCTCAGTCAGCCTTTGTGATCATCTCCAGTAATGACCCATCTTAGTCATGGCTGGACCTGCAAAGCTTCCAGCCCTGCTGGGTAACCATCTGAGTATTGAACTAAATGACCCTCCATGATTCTCAAGTACTGTAGTAGATCAATTGCATTTTAACATTTGCACAGCTGGTTATTTGGTTAAATGTGGGCAATTCCCCAAGCCCTCATTTGATTTTGGAATATATCTGTTCACTCAAAGTGCACCATAATGTGCTGCCTCCGATAGTATATCTGTACCTGGGGAATTAGTTCAACAAACCTGTGTTCCCACAAACCAAACCTCCCTCCTGGACACACTGTGGAAGGCATCTGCCTTCACTGGTCACAGCCCAAACTATCTGCTAATGGTTATTTTAAAACAGAAACTATTGAAATTAGAAAAAAAAGTCAAAAACTAAAAATCAGACCAAGTGGCAAAGATAATCCTCAAATGATCCAGTATATGATCTATTGATGTTGCCTGAATTTTAGTACAGTTAAAAGGCAACTTCTTCAAGGAACTGGGTCAGAAAATACCAGAAAAACTGCCCACCAGTTCTAAAATAACTTAGTAGGCCAGATTATGAGATTTGTTACTAATATATATTAATCTTTGGCATTTTAATTTTATTAGAGAGTTTCTAAATACATATATCCTTTTACATTTTAAATACATATATCCTTTATTCCTATTATGGGGGGATTTCTTTCTACCATTCAGTGAGGAAAATAAAAGCAATATGATCCTCCTTCCTCAGAAAGAAAAAGAGGTTAAGTTATTGAATCAATTTAATCCAAGTGATACCATTGTAATTAACTAGTTATTAATAACAGGAAATGAGCAAAGGGAAGGCCAGACATTATAGGAATGTTCCCTTCAAAACAGTGAGGGAGGGAACTACATAGGGAAGATAAATGCATGCCCAGTAAAGTTAGGGTGACATAGGGAAGGTGCTTACTGTCAGTCACACCTAGGAAGAGAGGTCATTGGCCAGAATGGGTCATTGGCCACTGCTAGCTCCCTAATATTTGGGGTACTTAATCCGCTGAACAAAGAAGTTCTCTCTCTTGGTTCCTCTTGACAGGCTTGGCTCATGGCTCACACTTGGCTTCCTGGCGTTCTCCCATGTGGCCCATGGCCATGTGGACCCACACACACAATGAATGGACTGCAACTAGCCTGATGCTGTACTGGACCTGGCTCCAACATGGAAAGGAAATTCTGGACACTGGCTGTGATTTTAACTCTGCTCAAACCCCAGCTACACTTCTTCTATGACTGGACTAAGGGCAATGAGACTTTGGAAACCCAGGGATGTAACTCCACAGGAATAAAGCTTTCTACCATATCTCATCCGCCTGTGGGGGACTCCTGGATGCTTATTCCAGTGGTACCCCAAGAACCCCACTCCCACTAGCAACCAGGGGAGACAAGACATGTTTTTCTCCAGTAATACTAGCAGTCCTTCTTACCTGCTCTCAGCTGGGGACTTCCAGGCTTTTCTGCTGCTGCTACTTATCAGCTAGTCTCCTGTCCCCAGTTCTCAGATTCTTTTCTCTAAAGCAGTGATTTTCAAATGGTGTGCTGCAAGAATTTTTAAAACATGCAATACATGACTATTTAGTCAGGGGCTCTGACCTTTTTTCCCTTGGATTGTCAAATAAAAAATGACAACAGCCAACACAATAGTCACCCTGTGTGAATGAATCAAAATTATAACAATTTTTTGTCAAATCAGAAAAAAAATATATTTTTGGTGTGCTGTAGAATTTTAGTAATCAGTTTATGTGTGCCATGAGATGAAAAAGGTTGAAAGTCACTGCCCTAAAGTAATGGTCCCAGATTCCTCCTCCTTAGTCACTCTAGCTTCAGGGCTTTTGCTTGGAGACAAACCTTAGACATTGAATTTATTCAATTACTTCTTAAGGAAGAACTGCCCGGATGCTGTTTATACCCAGCCTCTCTGAATCTCAGTATCTCCTTCTGTAAATGGGAATGATTTAAAAATCTATCTCAAAAGGTTTTGTGATAAATAAAGGAGCAAATATGGTACAATATGTGACAACTCAAACATGTTCTATGACTATTAGCTCTTATTATTAAGTGCCCACTAAAGGACACAGAGGCAATGTAGAAATTCTTTTTTTATATACATTTTTTTCTTTATTGATTAAAGTATTACATATGTGACCTTATCTCCCTATTGTCCCCCCACCCCTCCACTCATGCCCTCACCCCCCTGTTGTCTGTGTCCATTGGTTAGGCTTATATGCATGCATACAAGTCCTTTGGTTGATCTCTCCCTCTTACCCTCACCCTCCCCTACCTTCCCTCTGAGGTTTGACGGTCTGATCGATGCTTCTCTGTCCCTGGATCTGTTTTTGTCCATCAGTTTATATTGTTCATTATATTCCACAAATGCGTGAGATCATGTGATATTAGCTTTCTCTGACTGGCTTGTTTCACTTAGCATAATGTTCTCCAGTTCATCCATGCTATTGCAAATGATAAGAATTCATTCTTTTTTACCACAGTGTAGTATTCCATTTTGTAGATGTACCACAGTTTTCTAATCCACTCATCTGCTATGACCATAGGGGGTGCATATATCCTTTCTGATTGGTGTTTCTAATTTCTTGGGATATATTCCTCGAAGTGAGATAACTGGGTCAAATGGGAGTTCCATTTTTAGTTTTTTGAGGAAACTCCATTGTTGGTGTCCCTCGTTAGGGCACCATAATGCCGGGGTTCTTTTCCCATCCTTACAAAGGGTTCAGCATTCTGGAGAAAGGGGCTGTGCGTAGGTGATTAAGGAGTCCAAGGACAAAAGATAGTTTTGAAAGGCATTTGGGGGTCAGAAGAGCTTCAGCTGAAGGAGCTAGAAGACTCCCCTTGACCAAGGACCCGTGCTTTTATTCAACACGATTTATCCTAAGGCAAGGTGGAAATATACACTTCAAAGGGTACAGTGTCAAAGGGTACAGAATCATTGTCAGTTTGGGGAATAGCCTACAGTTGTTCAGGTGTTTGGCCAACAGGAGGACATAGAATGCCCTGAGCTGCCTGGCAGCTAACAATAATCCTATTCAGGTTTGGGGGAAGTGCCTTTTAGCCCTTTCCAACAGGTAAATTACATATGTGGCTCACCCTTGTTGAGCCCCCCAAGTCCCATCAACCTTTTGACGGAACTTTTAATTATTACATGCTGGAATTGTTCTTGGCACTCCATACTGTTTTCCACAGTGGCTGCACCAGTCTGCATTCCCACCAGCAATGCATGAGGGTTTCTTTTTCTCCGAATCCTTGCCAGCACTTGTCATTTGTTGATTTGTTGATGATAGCCATTCTGACAGGTGTGAGATGTTACTGCATTGTTGTTTTGATTTGCATCTCTTGGATGATTAGTGACTTTGAGCATGTTTTCATGTGTCTCCTGGCCTTCCTTCTGTCTTCTTTCAAAAAGATTCTATTTAGGCCCGTTGCCCATTTTTTTATTGGATCATTTATCTTCCTTTTATTAAGTTGTATAAGCTGCCTGTAGATGTTGGAGATTAAACCTTTATCAGTGATAACATTTGCAAATATGTTCTCCCATACAGTGGGCTTTCTTGTTGTTTTGTTGATGGTTTCTTTTGCTGTGCAAAAGCTTTTTATTTTGATGTCGTCCCATTTGTTTATTTTCTCTTTAGTTTCCATTGCCCTAGGAGCTGTATCAGTAAAGATATTGCTTCGGCATATGTCTGAGATTTTGCTGCCTGTGGATTCCTCTGAGATTTTTATGGTTTCCCCATCTTATGTTTAAGTCATTTATTCATTTGGAGTTTATTTTTGTGTATGGTGTAAGTTGGTGGTCTAGTTTCATTTTTTTGCATGTATCTGTCCAATTTTCCCAACACCATTTATTGAAGAGAATCTTGACTCCATTGTATGTTCTTGCTTTCTTTGTCAAATATTAATTGAGCATAGTGGTTTGGGTTGATTTCTGGGTTCTCTATTCTATTCCAGTGATCTATATGTCTGTTCTTGTGCCAGTACCAGGCAGTTTTGAGAACAGTGGCTTTGTAATATAGCTTGATATCTGTTATTGTGATCCCTTCTACTTTGTTCTTTTTTCTCAGGATTGCTATAGCTATTCGGGGTCTTTTTTTATTCCAGATGAATTTTTGGAGATTTCGTTCTAGGTCTGTGAAATATGCCATTGGTATTTTTATATATATTTTTTTTTATTAAGGTATTATATGTGTACATATCTTACCATTGCCCCCCCACCCCACTCGCATACATGCCCTCACCCCCCAATGTTTTGCATCTGTTGGTTATTCTTATATGCATGCATGTAAGTTCTTTGGTTGATCTCTTATTTCCCCCACCTCTCCCTAACCTTCCCGCTGTAATTTGACAGTCTCTTTGATGCTTTACTGCCTCTGTATCTATCTTTTTGTTCATCAGTTTATAATGTTTTTTATTATCCACAAATGAGTGAGATCATGTGGTATTTTTCTTTCATTGACTGGCTTATTTCACTTAGCATAATGTTCTCTAATTCCATCCAGGTTCGTACAAATGGTAATAACTCCTTCTTTCTTATGGCAGCATAGTATTCCATTGTGTAGATGTACCATAGTTTTCTGACCTAGTCATCTGCTGACGGGCACCTAGGCTGTTTCCAAATCTTAGCTATTGTAAATTGTGCTGCTATGAACATAGGGGTGCATATATCCTTTCTGACTGGTGTTTCTAGTTTCTTAGGATATATTCCTAGGAGTGGGACTACTGGGTCAAATGGGAGTTCCATTTTCAGTTTTTTGAGGAAACTCCATACTGTTCTCCACAGTGGCTGCACCAGTCTGCATTCCCACCAGCAGTGCACGAGGGTCCCTTTTTCTCCGCATCCTCACCAACACTTGTCGTTTGTTGATTTATTGATGATAGCCATTCTGACAGGTGTGAGATGGTATCGCATTGTCGTTTTGATTTGCATCTCTCGGATAATTAGTGACTTTGAGCATGTTTTCATGTGTCTCCTGGCCTTCCTTCTGTCTTCTTTCAAAAAGATTCTATTTAGGCCCGTTGCCCATTTTTTTATTGGATCATTTATCTTCCTTTTATTAAGTTGTATAAGCTGCCTGTAGATGTTGGAGATTAAACCTTTATCAGTGATAACATTTGCAAATATGTTCTCCCATACAGTGGGCTTTCTTATTGTTTTGTTGATGGTTTCTTTTGCTGTGCAAAAGCTTTTTATTTTGATGTCGTCCCATTTGTTTATTTTCTCTTTGGCTTCCATTGCCCTAGGGGCAGTATCAGTGAAGAAGTTCTTTTGGCATATGTCTGAGATTTCTCTGCCTGTGGATTTCTCTAGTATTTTTATGGTTTCCTGTCTTATGTTTAAGTCCTTTATCCATTTTGAGTTTATTTTTGTGTATGGTATAAGTTGGTGGTCTAGTTTCATTTTTTTTGCATGTATCTGTCCAATTTTCCCAACGCCATTGGTATTTTAATGGGGAGTGCATTGAATCTATAGATTGCTTTGGGTAGTATGGACATTTTAATGTAGAAATTCTTAAAAGGAATTTGTTGCTTAATATTTAAGGCAGAAAGAGAGAAAAGAACAGTGAAAGAAACTAGAAAAATACCAAAGGTATAAATACTTCAACTTACTGGACTTCACATTAGTTCATGGAGGATATTTGCTTTGTGCTCTACTTAGATGCTAAAAGGATAAAAGGTGGGTTGAGTCTCCATTTCATTACTTTTTTTCTTTATAGAACATTCTATTTCATACACAGGCTACAGAAATATTCCACTTCTGAGCATGGGAACTGGGCAACACTGTGATATTTTTATCTAAAATAAATAGCATGGACAAGGAAGAAGCAGGAGGTGGTAGTCAAAAGTGGGCTTTGAGTAATGAGAAACCTTACAGATTTGACAAAACTTTCCTAAAATACCTCTAAAAAAACACATCTGAAATGTGTGTATATACATATATATGTGTATGCATGAGTATTTTGTGTTAGATGCTGCAGAATTTATTATTTCTTTAAAAAGTGAATGAAAATGAGCATGTATGTGGTACATGAGTATGAAGTTAAGAGAAATAGAAGGAATCATTCAGGTTTCAGCATTGCCATTTCCCCCTTTATGGGCAGAATTGATTACTTTTGTTTTCCAGGTTCCTAGAAAGTTTTTGAAATTAAAGTTTGTTTCTTTTGCAAGGAAGTGAAGAAGGATCAGACAGTAAAAAAGCAGGAACCAACCCCAAGGTGTTAATGAGGGTGGAAGAGACAGAAGGGAGACAGGGCTAGGGATCTGGTACAGCTGGGGATCATTAATAGCAATCAAGGGCCACTATAAACAAATCAGTAGGAAATAGAGAGGCTCTACATTTTCCTGGCTTGGTGGAAGGAGCCATCTGGACAGAGGGAATTTGGCTTAAAACTCTCATAAGGGAACTTGGCTTTTTTTTAAACCCTCCAGCATAGTCAGTCACTGAAGTAAACAAATTGAACCTGCTTATGCTGTAACAGATTAAATTACTATCACAAAACATAAAATCCACCATGGATTATGACTAATTTAACACAAAAATATAGGAAGAATTTTACAGCTAGGGAAAAGTGGGTATAGTTTTAAGAATAGCCATGGAAACTTAAACAAAGAGAGGAAAGAGGAAAATAAATAGTTATTGCTTTATAAGACATATATTATATTCTCCAGAGTTTGAAAAAGAAGTCATGTGTTGCTTAATAGCATTCAAGTCAGCAGGACTAGTGACCGTAATCAAATCTGCTTGAAAACATCTCGTAGTCAGTCCTTAGTCAGGAAGCTGCTAAAAAAGGATGGAAGTAAAGAACAGTATGGAAAAAACATGCCTGAAAACCTTTCCTTCCAACAAAAGGAATGGCCAGAATAATAGAAAGAACAACAAACAACTAAAAGGTGGCTTTTCCTAAGACCATTCCTTCTAGTCTGTATATTTACAAATCTCAATGGTCTCTGCCCCACTTCCAAATGTTTACTGCATTCAAACCAGACTACATATGTATATATAAAGCTTGGCATTTTCTTTACTGCTTTATTGACCCCTTTGTTTCTCTAGGATACAACATCTCACTGTCAAGGGGACAGAGATGCTAATCTCCAGGGGGCAAGGGGATTATCATCAGGCTTAATTAGCTCTCCTAACTACCTTTATCTTTTTCAATTGTCAACTCTGTAAGGCTGACTCTTTCAGATATTGAATCTGGTCAAAACTTTGACTTCAGAACTCAGATAAATCAGTTAAGGAATTGATGTAAACCCAGAACCCTACATTTTCCATTAATTATTTTCTGCTTCTGATGACTATGAAAAGCTGGATGTAAAAGAGTTGCTATAAAATACATTCATTATTCCTGTTCAGTTGGGTAATTTAATCCTAAGGGATGCCCTAAAGATGTCTGGCTGTATAGAGTTGAGCTTAAACAGCCAAAAGTGGCTGTTAGGTTTGCATCTGAGTTATGGGCTCAATGCACAGCAATATATTGTGTAGTTAAGGGGCCCACTCAGGAAAGAATCTCTGTTCTATCGTTTAACAGCTGTGCAGTAACTAGGCAAAGTGCACAACCTCTCTGAGATTCAATTTTCTCATCTGCAAAATGGAGAGAATAGTAGCCACTGCACAGTGTTGCTGGAGGATTTAATGTTTAATGTGAACAAAGTCTCTAGCACAGTTCCAAGGCACAAAGAACAGGCTCTTTTAAAATAGGTCAGCTCTTATACAGATGGCCAGTAGACATATGAAAAGATGCTCAACATCACTAATCATAATGCAAATTAAAACCACAGTGAGATATCACCTAACACCTGTCAGAATGGCTATCATTGATAAATCAACAAATAACAAATGTTGGCAAGGATGTGGAGAAAAGGGAACCTTCTTGCACTATTGATAGGATTGCAAATGGGTGCAGTCAGCATGAAAAACAGTATGGAGGTTCCTCAAAAAATTAATAGTAGAACTACCTTATGACCCAGCAATTTCACTTCTGGGTATTTAACTGAATAAATCCAAAACACTAATTATAAAAGATATATGTGTGTCTGTATGTTTATTGCAGCCTTATTTACAATAGCCAACATCTGGAAGCAGCTCAAGTGTCCATCAGTAGTTGACTAGATAAAGAAGATGTGGTAACTATATACAATGGAATATTATTCGGGCATAAAAAAGAATGAAATCTTTTTTTTAATAAATCTTTATTCAGATTATTACAATTATTTCTCCTTTTTCCCCCCATAGCTCCCCTCCACCCATTTCCCACCCCACCTTCTGCCCTTACCTCACCCCCACTGTCCTCATCCATAGGTGTATGATTTTTGTCCAGTCTCTTCATGAACCCCCCCATACCCCTTTCCCCCTGAGAATTATCAGTCCACTCCCTTTCTATGCCCCTGATTCTATTATATTCACCAGATTATTCTGTCCCTCAGGTTTTTAATTCACTTGATTTTTAGGTTCACTTGATAGATATGTATTTGTTGTTCATAATTTTTATCTTTACCTTTTTCTTCTTCTTCCTCTTCTTTAAGAATACCTTTCAGCATTTCATATAATACTGGTTTGGTGGTGATGAACTCCTTCAGCTTTTTCTTGTCTGTGAAACTCTTTATCTGCCCTTCAATTCTGAATGATAGCTTTGCTGGGTAGAGTAATCTTGGTTGTAGGTTCTTGCTATTCATCACATTGAAAATTTCTTGCCACTCCCGTCTGGCCTGCATAGTTTCTGTTGAAAAGTCAGCTGACAGTCGTATGGGTGCTCCCTTGTAGGTAACTAACTGTTTATCTCTTGCTGCTTTTAATATTCTCTCTTTGTCTTTTGCTCTTGGCATTTTAATTATGATGTGTCTTGGTGTGGTCCTCTTTGGATTCCTTTTGTTTGGGGTTCTGTGGGCTTCCTGGACTTGTAAGTCTATTTCTTTCACCAGGTGGGGGAAGTTTTCGGTCATTATTTCTTCAAATAGGTTTTCAGTATCTTGCTCTCTCTCTTCTTCTGGCACCCCCATAATTCTGATGTTGGTACGCTTGAAGTTGTCCCAGAGTCTTCTTACATTATCTTCAACTTTTTGGATTTTTTTTTTTTTTGCTTTTTGCTTTTTCGGTTGAGTGTTTTTTGCTTCTTTGTGTTTCAATTCTTTGACTTGATTTTTGTGTTCCTCTTGTCTGTTTTTGGGTCTCTGTATAATATTTTTTATTTCAGTCAGTGTATGTTTAATTTCTAGTTGGTCCTTTTTCATATCTTCGAGGGTCTCGTTATATTTATCGGCCTTTTCTAGGATATTCTTAAAAAGCCTTATAACCGTGGTTTTGAATTCTATATCCAGTCGTTTGTTTTCCTCCATTTCTTTCGTTTGTGATCTGATTCTTGGACGCCTCATTTTCACTGCTTCCCTGAGTTGGTAAGGTAGATTTGTGTGCTAGGTTTCCAATCTGGCCCAGTGGGTCTGCCTCCCCAGTTAACCTGAGGTGGACACTCTTGGTGCACCCCTTTGTGGACTGTGTGTACAGCCTTGTTGTAATTAAGTCTTTATTGTTGGTATCACTGGGAAGAATTGACCTCCAGGCCAGTTGGCTGTAAGGATCAGCTGTGTCTATGCTGGGAGAAGTTCGGTGCTGGAGACAGCCTTATAGGATTAGACTTGCCAAATTGCAATAGCCTCTGTGCTCAGCTTGGATGGGGTGGAGTCTCAGGCTTGGCTTCCCCTTAGCCTTGCCCTTGCGCGCACATGCGTGCCTTCAGACCTCTGCCTTCCTGGCTCCCGAGTCTCCGCCCGAGAGTCCAGGCTTCCCCCACAAGAGCGTGGGTCCCCAGGGGCTCGCCTGGAACGGGGGTTCACTGCAGTCAGAACTGGGGCTCAGTGCATTCAGGAGCCTCTGACTCCCTTCCACTAGGGAAAGCCTGTGGCAACCTCCACAGCCTTTGTGCGCACTGGCGCGCGCGCTTTCAGTCCTCCGCCTTCCTGGCTCCCGAGTCTCCACCCGAGAGTCCAGACTCCCCCCGTAAGAGCGTGGGTCCCCAGGGGCTCGCCCGGAACTAGGGTTCAGTGCAGTCAGAACTGGGGTTCAGTGCGGTCGGGGGCTTACTTCCCCCTTCCACCAGAGAAAGTCAGCCAGGCTCTCAGCCGCCCTTCCTCTCTGCATGCACAAAGACCCTTTGCGTACCTCCAATTCTCTGTGAGCTTTTCTCTTTCCTTCTAGTTGTAGAATTTTCACTCAGCCAGCTTTCCTGTGGTTCTGGATGGTGTCCATTCTGTCTTTTAGTTGTAGTTTTGAAATTGTTGTGCGAGGCAGCAGTTTAGGTGTTTACCTATGCCGCCATCTTGGTTTCTCTCTCAAGAATGAAATCTTACCATTTGTGACAACATGGATGGACCCAGAGGATATTATGCTAAGTGAAATAAGTAAGACAAAGAAAGACAAATACCATATGATTTCACTTATCATATGGAATCTAAAAAACAAAATAAATGAACAAACAAAATAGAAACAGACTCATAGATACAGAGAACAAACTGATGGTTACCAGATGGGAGAAGGTTTGGGGGGCTGGGTGAAAGGTGAAGGGATAAAGAAGTACAAATTGACAGTTACAAAATAGTCGTGGGAATGTAAAGCACAGCATAGGGAATATAGCCTATAATGCTGTAATAACTATGTGTGGTGCCAGGTGGGTACTAGACTTATAGGGGGGATTACTTCATAAATTATATAAATGTCTAACCACTATGCTGTATACCTGAAACTAATATAATATAGAATGTCAACTATAACTGAAAAAAATAAAATAGATCAGCTCTTATTATTTTTTCTAGGAATTGCTTTTGAAAACTTTTATGAATTCCCTCCATTTTAGGCAGACTCATTTGATATGTATCCAATTGTGAAATTAAAAATACATCTTCTTTGTCATTAGTTTTTGTCAAGTACCTTATGTGCACACAACTCCCAAATAAAGACAGAAACAATCCTTGGTTTTTGCTTTTCTCTCCTGGGCAGCAATTATAATTTGTTTGGAACATAGGTTATTGAAAGTCATCAAATACTGTTCCCTATGGTGTCATTGCATACCACCTATCTAAATATTTTTTCTGCTGATTTATTTATTCTTTAGAATAAAAATAAAGCAATGTGACACAAATATAATGTACTTATCCAAGGGTTTTACAAAAGGCATGTACAACTTTAATACATTGACCCTTATTTGCAATAACAAATCAGATACCATAGAGGTTTTAAACTAATTCTATGCCTTCCAAAAATTCTTAGTTTGGACTTACACACTGAAGGAGAGATTTACATCAAGCACAGACTACACTTGGAGAAGAAAAACCTTAGTTATATGCTCAGACATCATGAAATCATTCTATTTTCAATAATTAAATTAACAAACATTTATAGAATACTTAGATGTGCCAACATTCTACTAAGCACTGAGGATATGATAGTAAAAAAATGTCTTGCTTTCATGGGACATAAATTATTATGTGGAAGGTAGAAAATAAATAATCTATATCATGTGTTAGACTGTAATCAGTGTTAAGGAGAAAAAGGTAAAATAGGGATGGATGATATGGAGTCTGGATACAGAAGGTTACAATTTTAAATATTGACTCCAGTGGCCCACTGTGAAGGTGAATTTTGATGAAAAATCTGAAAGCACAAAGAAAATAATATACCAATATTTAAATGAATTGTATTTCAGGGAGAAGTCGAAGCAAGGGCCAAGTCCTTGAGTCAGGAGTCAGCTTGGCTGTTTGAGGAACAGCAATGAGGAGCATGGCTGATATGGAGAGAATGAAAGGAGGAGAAGTAGAAAAAAATGACAGAGAGTAATGGGAACATGAGCATGTAAGGTCTTCCCTTTGTATATTCTTCGAATCAGTAATAAATATTATCTAGAAAATAATTAGAAAATTTAACATCCTATAAAATATGCCTCCAGGTTAAGACAATCTAAATAGAATATTTTAAAGAAGGAAATAATCTTGCTCTGACCAGTTTGGCTCAGTGGATAGAGCGTTGGCCTGTGGAATGACCGGGTTTGATTCTGGCCGGGGGCACATACCTGGGTTGCAGGCTTGATCCCCAGTAGGGATCATGCAGAAGGCAGCCTACCAATGATTCTCTCTCATCATTGATGTTTCTATCTCTCTCCCTCTCCCTTACTCTCTGAAATCAATAAAAATATTTTTTAAAAAATAAGGAAATAATCTTTTGGCTAATTATACCAAATCTGTGCATATATATTATCTATGGTGTGAGATAGATATATATATCATGCTATATAATATATATATATATATATATATATATATATATATATATATATATATATATATCACGCTTAGTTTAATCCTAAGGGTAAAGGAATATAGAAATATATTGGATAAAATATCATTGAATCTATTTTTATTACCTTCTAAGATAAATAACACAGTTCATCATTTGATAATTTACCTTTAGTAATTATGGTAGAGGTCAAGAGAATCTATTAAAAAAAATACAGGGTAAGAAGCTCTACCCAGTAAAAAGAACAGTTTATTCCTCAGGGTTAAGGAGTCTGAATGCATTATACAAGAGGATTCCTTCAAAACTTCTTGAACTCACTGTAGGTGAAAATCATTAACAGCAGAGCACTGACCAGTCTACAAAATGACCTAATTCGTTTACAACTTTTGAGCATTTTGACAAAAAAATGCTCAAACTGAGGCATGAGAGTTTTTAATGAAGGAAAGGTTTAAGTACTTGACCTCTATTAAAAAGTGGGACACTGAGAAGGATCAAATTCAGCCAAGGATCAAATTCAGCTGACACCAATTAGGCGAAGTGAAGAGACCTATGCTAGACACACAGTTATATGACCTTGCCATGCTTAACATCAACTGGCACTTGACACAAAATAAATTATGATTCAGTTAGTGCATTGCTCCAGTAAAATGAGAGGGACTTTTTAAATTTATCAAATTATACCATGCATATTAGGCATTACAAGTTATTACACCACCAGAACTGGAAATATGGATAGAGGCCCATCTGTTCCATGGAGTATGAGTTTCCATATAGTCACTTCATGACTAAACTTAATCCATTTTGGTTTTTTCTCCTCTGAAGTTTATGAAATAAGAGTTATCAAAAACTAACTGCCAAGTAAATTAACCTTAAAATCTGTTGTTCTTATCTATCCATGTCTCTGTGTGTGTATGTATATGAATTCTATTATTTCTATTATTCTACATAATATCCTAATATATAAAGAGCCAGGTGCCATCATGACCGAATGGATGACCGATCACCATGAAGTGCATGGAGAACCTCTCGGTCCCCCCACACCCTGGTTCCCGAGCTGCTCGCCATGAGGGGGGGTGGTGGCAGCGGGCGGGACTGGGGACTGTTGAGCAGCAGTGGCAGCGGGCTGCTTCGTGGGGTTTCAGCGAGCTTAGCAGAGGAGTAACCATGCGGCAGCGAGTTTTGCGGAGCAGTGGCAGGGCAGGAGGAGCCTTGCAGAGCAGTCACAGAGCAGTCGCAGGGCAGGGGGAGTTTCGTGGAGCAGTGGTGGGGTGGGGGGAGCCTCGCAGAGCAGTGGCAGGGCGGGGGGAGCCTTGCGGAACAGTCGAGGGGCCGAAAGCATCGGGGAGCATCCTGGGATGGGGAGCTTCACATAGCATCGCAGGGTAGCAGAGGCCAGCGACGGAGGCCTGACTAGGCCTAGGGACCCTAACCACGCACGATTTCATGGGTGCTGGGTCTCTAGTTATAATATAATCTCTCTCTTTCTCTCTTTTTTTTAAATCCTCACCTGAGGATATTTTTCCGTTGACTTTTGGAGAGAGTGGAAGTAAGGGAAGAGACACAGAGAGAGAAACATAGATGTGAGGAGACACATCGATTGGTTGCCTTTCACGTGTGCCCTGACAAGAGCCAGTGATCGAGCCTGCAATACAGGTACATGCCCTTGACCTGCAATCGAACCCAGGATCCTTCAGTCTGCAGGCCGATGCTCTATCTACTGAGCCAAACCAGCTAGAGCTATAATATAATATTTTATAAATAAATGCTCTATTTCTACACATGCACTCTATCTCAGTAACTTCTTTATACAAACTTCCTCTCACTACCAAATCTATAGTTAATCCTCTCTCTTTTTTGAAGTATGACTTATTTCACACTCTTATAATGGTTTCCCATAATATCTGATTAAAAGTAAAACCTTTTTCTCATGACTCATTTGAATTCACACTGTTATCTCTCTAGCTTGCAATACCTAACTCTCTTTTTCCACTGTCTTCCACTAAGTTCTCCTCAGCAGTCTATACATAAACCTTCCTAGTCTTTCACCTTCTTCCTCAAAGCTTTCCATAGTTAACAGAAGGAAGTTGACACATTCCTCTTCCCCCAAACTGCGACATAAAATCCCCAGGATTTATCTTCTACTTTCAAAGTAAACCAATCCATTTCCCCAGATTATGAGCCTTTTACATATCACCAATTTCAAGTGCTTCTCTAATTTATGTTTGTAATAGAGCTAAGGTTTGCACATTTTATATGTCAGCTAATTTAATCTTCACAAACATTCTGTAAGGTAAGTACATTATTAATCCCATTATACAGGACTGTAAGCTGAGGCACATAGAGGTTAATTGCCAAATGTCACATGTTAGAAAGTTTGGATTTGAACAGAGGCATTATGGCTCCAGAGTTCATGCTCTTACCCACTCTCTGAATCTGCTCCTTTGTGTTCACTATCTATCCTTTTATTTATATTGTTAAAGTTTATACACCCGTGTCATCTGTTGTAATATACTAAAAACTCTATTGTTACAAGAACAATGCAATTTAATTCAAACTATATTTGAATTTTATTAATTTTTATTAATCATTAGGAGCTGATATATTTAGGAAACTAACTTAGCAAGTGCCATACAAGAAGCTAATATAAGGGAAAAAGACAAGGAAGAGATGAGAGAAATATGATGAAGCTATATAAATTATATATTTGATGTGATATAGTTAAGCAATTCATCATCTCCTTTCAAAGTTGTCTACTTCCTAAAATCATTATATTAATATTCTAGTCCCTTAAAATGGATTACTTTCTTTGTCAATGGTATCTGTGGGCTTTTTTTTTAAGAGGGGAAACTGAAATACACCTCAAATTAATACCTGTATGCTGTTTACAATATAATTTACATACATTATTTTATTTACTATATCAGCAATGACCTCTTCCTTTTTCCTGACATGGAGTAACTAAAAGTGGCATAAATATGATAATGAGTTTCTTAGAAAAAAACCTTTATTTTTAGCACGTGAAAGCAGTTACTCATGATATACGTACATCACTCCTTTCCTAAGAACTAAAAATCTCTCTTAAATCTTAAGTGATAAAAAGGTTAAGATAACGGTGCTGCCATTGCAGGAGCATTTTTTGTGTGTCTAGTTTCTGCTTATCAGTTCTATCTTAACCATGCTCTAACTTCTTATGGAAATATATGCATGGCTAAATTACTACACATTAAAAATTAAAACTCTCACCCTGGTCAGTTGCTCAGTGGTTAGAGCTTTGGCCTGCACATGGAAGGGTCAGTGGATTTGATTCCCAGTCAAGGGCACATATCTGGATTGCAGGTTCCATTCCTGTTTTGGTGGGGATTCTTGCAGAAAGCAACTAATCCATGTGTCTCTCCCACATCAATATTTCTCTTTCTTTCTCTCACATAAATATAAAAGAAGTATCATTTTATTATTAACTAGAGTCCCGATGCATGAAGATTCATGCAAGAATGGGCCTTCCTTCCCCTGGGTGCCGGCAGCGCCTTTGCTCTGGCCAGAGCCACCTTTCAGCCTTCCCACGCTGCCCAGAGGCCCAGAGTGGCTGGGGTGGTGCAGAACACCTGTGTCTTCGCCATGGCAATGACGCAAGCATCTGCCCCACTCCCAGCCACTCGGTGCCTGTGTATGCAAATTAACCCGCCATCTTTGTTGGGTTAATTTGCATGCTCACTCCTGATTGGCTGGTAGGCGTCACAAAGGTATGGTCAATTAGCATGTTACTCTTTTATTAGGTAGATGTTTTAATGTTTAAAGTTCTTTTCTGATTTTTGTGTTTTATTTTTACAAAGTAACAGCTAATACAAAATTAGTAGATGGTCTCTTATCTGGTTTTATTTACTTCTATTTCAGAGAAAATGTGTTAGGTTTAACAAATGATTTCAGCTAAACTAATTATGAGACTGAATTTACTTTGTATACACTTTACCCCCTTGAATTCCCATTATTTGGGGGGAAATTTTATGCTTTGGTATTGTTTTTATATTTCATATGTCTAAATGTACTGTTCCTCTGAATTTACAACAAAAACAATAACAAAGATTTTTACTGGTCAACAAATAACAGTAGATGAAGAGTTTCATTAGGGGAAAGATAACCAGTGCCTCTTTATTCTGCAGCCTAATACTTTCATAATTAGCAGGATATAGGCCAGTTGTTTCTCCAGTATAGACTTTTTCGTAGGAATTCGTGTGATGTGACTGCCAAGAATAGATTTCTACATCTGTTTAGTGATCACTGAGGAAATTATACATTTTCAAAGTAAACCAATTAATTTCTTCAGAAGCTCTTACTTTAATAAAAGCAAAATAAAGCATATAACCAAATGTTCTAAAGTGCTTAAAGAATGTTTCAAAGTGTAAGTTTTACACCCGTAACATAAATAAGCACCGAGTGCATCTCTAAACTGAGAAAAGGGTTGTTATTCTCCCTGAGCTTGAGACAGAGTCACTAGATAGGATATGTATGTACCAAGTTTCATGTCTGTGAGTTTTCCTTTCACAGGAAGGGAATTACTCGGCACATTCTTACCACCCAGCAACACAGATCGCCTGCCATTATGTTTAAGACAGATCCATATTGTGAAATCAAACAATCACCACTGTATTACAATTCTCAAGTAACACAAAGATCGTGTTAAATCCCGAAATCAATCAGATTGATGTTTGACGTCCACAAAGAAGTCACTGTAGCTGTCCTTCAACTATGCCTTTGATATATTTTTTTGCTTCCTTCCCAAAATTAGACCCTGATACTGGCAAGTTGAATTAAAATCCTGTCAGAGGGAATCTGTAAATGGTACTGTAACCCCAAATTTAATTATGTGTAGATAATAAAACAGAAAATGTTTCAGACTTAATTAATATAGTGAGCATCAAATAGATTCAATGGATATTATATTTAGAAAGTCCCAACATTTAACAAGCATATAATGCAAACACAGTATTTTATTTGCATCACACACAACACGTCATGAGTGAGAGCATGCAAGAATTGATAAAAAACCTTCTTGAGTGAGGTCCCTGCCTCGACTACCAATGTGGATACTAGATTAAAAGATTCAGCAGCAACAAAACAAAACAAAACAAAATCCTTTCTGAAACGGTGGTGTGTTTTCTCCACACAAATACATCTCTGATGATACTATATGACTCCATTAATGAAAACACTAGGCCAATGCTAGGCTAATAACATGAATAGAGAGGACAATTCCTTGTCACCAACCAGAACCTGCTCTTTTTTGTTGTTGTTGTTGTTCCTCTGGGCTTAACACAAAAAGCTTTTCATATCTTTCAGATTTTTTTTCTATTTTCCAGGAGTCTAATTTCATTCAATTGCTTGATGAGTGGTGATTTATGTTCTGGCCTTTGGTTAACTATGTCTTCTAATGCTTGTGGAGATCACTAAGAGCCAATTAGCAAGAATGGCAAATGCCAGCATTCCTCAAGTGACAAGGCAGCTGCATCAAAAGCCTGTGTTCAGTGACATGAATTACCATGTGCAAGGGAGTGGTGGGTAATAATAGAGCAAGAGCTCTGGAGCCAGAGGGCTTCAGTCAAGTTCCTGTTCTGACACTTTCTGTACCTTTTATCAAGTGACTTAACTTTCTTCACTTCAGTTGCCTCAATTGCAAAAGGAAGATGATTACAAAGTTGTTATGAGAATTAAATGAGTTCATATGTATTTGTAAAACTAAAAACATGTCTGTTAGTTATATTGCTATGTTTGGTACTTTACAGTTACTCAGAGGACATTTTCACTGTATGACACTATAACTATTTTCCCTATTCCCAGCAGGACATGAAGCTTCTTTAGCTATGCCACTGCTTCTCAAACTTGCTGCGCACTGGCATCACCAGGGCAGTTGTTAGAAATGCCTACAATTGGTGTAGCCTACAGCCTGGGCATTAAAATGTTGAAGGCTTCCCAGGTTATTCCCATGTGGAGCCAAGCTTAAGAATCACCAATCGGCACTCCTACTTACCGAGGTGGGCCACCTCTAGAAAATATAGTCACAATGAGGTTAGAGATAAATAAGCAATGCTAATTTTCAAATTTTCTGACTTATGACAGTTGTTCTTAAACTTTAGTGTGCATTAGAATTACTGAGAGAACTTGTTAAAATAAAGATTGCTAGCTACACCACAGAGTTTCTGAATGAATAGATCTGGGATAAGGCTCAAGGGTTTGTGTTTATAACAGCTTCCCATGAATGCTCATATTGCTGGTCCAGTGATCAGAATTTGGGGCATGTGAGTCCGTAGTAACCATCATATTGTCCTCATCTTAAGTATGGCCTGTGTTAGTTGGGGTTCTCCAGAAAAACAGAACCATCAGGAAGTATAGATATAAATATAGATAGGTATATTGTTTGCTTTCTCTCTTTCTTTCTTTATGTCTCTTTCTTTTTTTAAGAAATTGGCTGACATGATGATTGAGGCTTGGTAAGTCCAAAATCTGAAGGGTAGGCTAGCAGATTTGAGACCCAGGGTCTTGCAATTTCAGTCCCCAGGCTCTCTGTTGGCAGAGTTCCTTCTTGCTTGGGGGCTTCTTGCTTCTTTGTCTATGAAGGCCTTCAGCTCATGAGACACACCCATATTATAATGTGCTGTACTCAATGCCTACCAATTTAAATGTTACTATTAAAAAATACACCTTCACAGAAACATCCAGAATAATGTTTGACCAAATATCTGGGCACCATGGCCCAGTCAAGCTGACACACAAAATTAACCACACATGTTCTCATCTGTACACAAGTGCTGAACCCAATATGAAAAATAACTTTTTTTCTCAGAATGTCTTTATTATTGCAAATTACTATTGAAAAAATTCAGATTAATCATATATTGGTAGAAACAATAAGAAAATTTGAATGTCCAAAGTGATTGGTTTTAGCCACAATTAGTGACACAGTTCTCAATGTACTTAGTCACCCAACAGGAACAGCTTTCTAAATAAAATTTTGAGATACTAGTGAAAAAATAGACACCGGATTCACTCTTGGTACAATTATGAAGCAGACTCTTCTTCTCCTCTCCAGCATCTTCTCTACATTGGTGACAGGGCTCCAGCACTGTTTCCACCCCTCTAGGCTGTCCATAACAACAAAGCAAACTAGAGTGTCAATATGCCAGGAAGTACGGAGATGGTTTGCTGACACTGACTAATTTTTATGTGGCTGAATAAACCAAACTCCCGCCAACGTTCTTTTTCCAAAGATCTGCAGTGGACAGCAGAACAAAGCACATGGAAGAACTTGTGTTACATACACACTGGGGTCTACTTCATGATTAGAATTGGTGGGGGAGCTATTCTGAAACATATGCTATGTAACTATCCACACAGGATATATGAATATGCCCAGTGATGGGATTGTTCCAAATAATTCAAATAAATCACTCTATGGGCTTTTATGATATACAGATGCCAGAACTCTTCCCTAGTCCAATTAAGAAAGAACATCTATGATGGCTGGGGAATCACTGTATTTTAAAAGTTCCCCAGGTGATTTTAACATGCAGTCAAGTTTGAGCACCCACTGCCTTATATTACAAAGAAACTATAAAAATGAGGTCACTGAGTTTGTTAAAAAAAAAAAAACAAAAACAGACAATACTATTTATCATAAAATCTTTATAGTATCACTTTGACATTTATAGTTACAAACTTTACACTTGTAGCCAACAGAAGGTGGAAACAGCCTAGTGCTGGATGAAGCTCTGGGGAAAAGTAAACAGAGATCTTAAGCACCTTATAACTTCCCATTCTCGCAACTTTATAATTTTTATTCACTGAAAATTTCAATTATGAATTAGGCATAACAATATGTTTTTAAAATAAAAGAATGAATAATAATAGAGTTCTTTTCTTCCTTAATTGGGCTTTTTGTTTGCTAGTCTGATGAGCTTAAAAAGCAAATACACTGCAACCATCCTAAAGTGTTCTTGTGACATTTGGTCAAGTCAAGCCGAGGCCCTGTTTTAAATCAACTGAGGAATCTCAACAGTTCAAGCCCAGACAGGACTTCAATAAGTATTAGTGATTGGCTGATGGAGGATGAATTGTTTTAAATTATTTATTTCAATTCCTAAGGCATTTTAAATGCTTATCTTTTCATATACATATATCTAAATAAAAAATATATAAACATATACATACTTTGATTTTAGGAAAGCAACCTAAATCTTCAGAAAACTTTTATACTGCAAGATATTTTGTCAATCTCAAAAAAGTAACTTGGAACTTTTATCTCAAAGAACTAGTGTATACAAAGAATAAGAACCATTGGGGAACTGTTATTCCCAAAATACTTCAGATTTTAGATTTAAGAATATCTTAGTATCTGCGGAAAAATTCTAGCTACCACAAATTCTTATTCAAAGGAGGCAATTTATAAATAAACAAAATAATGCACGTGAAATTGTAAATGGAGTAGATAATTCTCTCCATAGTTGATGCCATACTTCCTCCTCCTCACCCCCACCCAAATCTCATCATTATGACCATTTTGACTAAAATGTTACCAGTGTGGTTAAATATAGCCTTAAGCATTGATCACGTGCAGCAAATATTTCCGAGAAAATTCATAGTCCCAGTGAATTAAAGTAACTTTAACCGGCTATGTTCTGAAAGCACTTGGTGTAAAGAGCAGGTTTGGGGGTCTGCGGACAGCATCAAGTCTGGCCTTGTCTATTTTTCTGAAATTAAAATTATGAGACTTACTTATACCTTCTCAGAATCAGCCGCCCCACCCGAAAATATGCAAATAACAACTGTAGAGCTCTGGAAAATTGGAACTAGTTAGGTTAGACATTTTTAACCTAATTTTTATAGCCAAAAAAAAATTGCAAGTCTAATAAATTTTCCACATATCTTTAAATGTATAAGTAGGGGGGAAATGCTTGACAGAAACAGTGTACTAAGTGGAATTTAAGGGAAGACATCAGTGTAATTAACTTGTTAGCAGCAAAAAGAAAGTTTTCAGACTACCAGCATGCCAGAGGATAATCTACAATAAATATGAGTATCACATTTACATAATTACATTACATTTTAAGAAAATACAGGTCATTAATATGCTATTCTCAAGTGGGTTATGCTGGTTATATTTTTAATGTTGCATTTTGTTGTGTTCATTTTAATATATTTAATATTTTAGTAATATTTTATTTTATTTGCAATTGTGCCATAACCAAAATAATTGCAACCATATTTACAAATAGAAAAAGAATAGATGAGATTAGAAACATAATATTGATAATTAATCTTTATAATTAATTTTGCATATTAATATTATATTTACTTAAATAATTTTATTATTTTATTCAATTACTTATGTTAATGTTATGCATAATTAAAATGCAAATGTGTAATATTTTATGCATACAATTAAATCATTTGACCATATATATGTATCATTTGTACAAATCAGTTTTGATATTAATATTCTAATACTACTTCTAACCTCATACAAGTTTTCATGTTTTTTTAATGATTAAGAAACATTGTATTCAAACATTAAGTCATATAGATCTCTTTAGAAGTAAAATTAATTTCTTATAGAACACTTTTTGAAATTAGATCTTATATTTTAGAGATATATACTAAAATTGCAATTAAATAAACATGAATTATTATGAGCCAAACAAAGGCTTCCAATTTTAAATCTGTTACTATATTTACAATATCATTAAGTGAAAATATATACAAATTTACTTAAGTGAGAATTCCCCACTGTTGTTTTATAGTTATTAATATATCATTCATTTTCTGCATACTGCTGGTCTCATTATCAGCAAATTTCTAAAATCTCAAACTAAGTTATCTTCCAAAGGATGAGAAATACCATTAATCAGACAAATTTTCCTGAACCATCGATTTCATAGCAAGATTTGGGAGACCGAGTCAGAAAAGAAATTGTTAAACTAGTATATATAATTTAAAACATTGTTTGTATATTAAAACAAATACTGAAAACATAGAGATGAGAACAATTCCCCCAAATGTTTAGGATTAAACCAGAGACATCAAACATACATGACACAGCTGCTTCAGTCTACACCTCAGCCACCTGGACACTCACCACTGCTTCAGGGGGGACTTCTGAGGAAAAGTTTGAGTAAGACTGTATTGTTTCCCCCCTTGTCCAGTGAACTGTCAATTGCATCTCTTATTCTGAATTATACAAGCAAAACTTTGTTTCTCTAAGAAAATTCAACAGGTAATGAGAATTTATTACACACCCAGCACTTCATATGTATTCAAAGGGATACTTGAGGATCACGCAGTAATTAAGGAAATAAAGCAAGCAGAGTAATTTTTATAGCTTACAGACTCAATAAGCATATAGGACAGATACACATGAAATAATGCACAATCGTTCCCACAGTAATAAAGTAATCGCTAAGCACATATGGAGAAGGGAAGGGCCTGAGCATTAGAGTGAAGAGCAGACACTGCTCTAAGGCAGGAGGCTCACTTTTGTTCTTAAAAGGATGGGATAGGGAGAAGGGGCAGGTGTCCCCAATTGGAGAAACAACGTAAAATATTATCATTGGCAACAATCAGGGCCTGAAAAACATTGAAAAGGAAAAAACTATCTGTCATGAAAGATTGGACAGGAGCAAAGTGAAAATAAAAGATTATTTCTAAGTTCCAAACCGGGGGAACAATGCCAAGGTAAGTCTGGGGGGAAATCTCATGAGAGAAAAGCTTGCATTTGGCTTTGAATATGTTGAATTCTCAGTCATTTTGGGGACAACCAGAAGAAAATGAAGGTGGTATTAATGCCTAAACAACATGAGAAGTGACGACAGGACAAGATTGCTGCTACCATTTCTGCTACTGGGAAAAGCACAATCACTAACGTTTTTAATTATTTTGACCACAGCCTCTCTTCTTTCAACACAGACACTCAGAGCAATGGCTATTCTGAGTGAAGTTTTCAGTAGCATCCCTAGGACTCTAATTTTCAGCTTCTCTGAAGAATAAAGTTCAAGTCAGAGACGCTGAGTCAAGCCTCCTTCCACAGCATTTCTTATAGGCTCACTTTCCCACGTGCACCAAACGTTTTCCTAACTCTGCCCAGAGTCTTGTAATTCATTAACTCAAACTTACTCCTAGGACACTAGAAAACGACAAGTCTGGTGAAGGGGCCTAGACTATCAAGGTGAAGAGTAAGTATCATCCATCCTTGCACTCCCGGAAAGATGCAAGCTCCCGTGAGAAAATAAGCAAAATGAGCACAGGAGTTTCCTGCACTGGGCTGCCTGATGTCTTCTGGAAGTGCAGAGTAACCCAAAGGACAGCCGGGCGCATCAAGTCCAGGCTCAGCTCAGCATCGAGTCCAGGCTCAGCTCAGACGTGTTGTTAAAGAGACACAATAGAGAAACCAGAAGGGGTTAAAAGACATTCAAATTATTTAAAGACATCCTTTTAAAAAATGGCAACAGTATGAAAATATACTTTTAAAACCACAAATCATCTTAAATAGCCATTCTGCCCATCTGTCTAACATTCCACACATGGAGAGCAGCAAGTCCTAAAAATGTTTCCCCCTGATACTCTCAACTTCCAACCAACCACTCCACTCAGCCCACCATCCCATGAGGGTTTTTGTTTTTCCTTCCTCTCTCTTTCCTTCTATCACTATTCTTTTATCTCTTCCCAAAGTAAATATCCCATCGTCCCTTTTTCCCCCCATTGACTCAAAGCAGCAGCATCTAAGAAATATAGGAACTGAAAGAATTCTCCTTGGAGGTCAGGGACAAGGAGAAAAGAAGGGCCAAATGTGGAGATGGGAACGCTTGCACACATTAAGGTTTTGTTGTTGTTGTTGTTCCCATCACATGTAAATACTTCGTTTCAAAACAATTTACTGTTATTATGTTACATTTTGTTCTCAAACCCCAGACTCTTCAGAAAACAATTAGAATTTCTCAGGAAGTTTTTTCTTTCAGGATCCCTTGGGCTTTTGAAATCAGTGGGAAACTGCATAGAAATCTCCATGTCAAACCACAGAGACCTGAGGAGTCTCTAACCTTGGAGATACCAAATGCTTTCCTGGCACCTGAGATGAAGTGTGGAGACACGGTGCTCACAGATTTGTGGCTTTCTGCATTGCCACTCACCGGAAAACAGGCATGGAATTTATGGCTGCTCCAAGAACTAGTGAACTGGCATTTCCACCTTGCCTCTTTTTTCCCCACAGACTTTGATTTTGTCCTGTTTTGCTCTTAATGAGTAAGAAAAAGTTCAATTTCATAATTAATCAAATTTCACTTAATTTTTTAAATGTTAGAGTAATACCAAGAAAGAAAAACCCTATAAAAATAAGGAATACATTACTTTTTGTCTAAAATATTCAAAGAATTTTATGTTATTGGTAGTGAACATCTAGCTAACTAGAGCTATTTATATGAGTCACTAGTTTCAATTGCATAAAGTGTAATGATACAAAAATAACAATGTGTTAAACACAATTTAAAGTACCCTTTGGCACATAGTAAGACCTTGACAAATATTCAGAAATGAATCAACCTCCTTCAAAAGACTAAGTTATTGATGGTGATTGCATATGACAATCTCTTTACTAGAAAACTAAAACATTACTTTTTTTCTGAAAAACAAAAACAAAAAATTCTTTAAGAAAATTTGCCTTAAGGAGTCCAATTTCAGGTAGTTTATTTGAATCATGTTCTCTATGATAATATTGCACACATTTTAATAACGCTAAATGTATCAGGGAGTGCTATATACTTAATCTCATTTACATAACAAGAAACTACAGTATAGAGTTCAGAGGAATAAGGGTTAGAATTATGCTAGAAAATGTTAGAATATTCCAACATACCTCCTATTCAACCCTCGCCCTGTTTTGTACTACTATAATTATGTGATGCACCCAGGAGCACTAAGGAGCACCAAGTTTCAGATTTTACCCAAGTGCTAGATTGCTTAAAAGACATTATCTATAATAATAAAAGCGTAATACACAAATCGACCAAACCCCGAACAGTGGAACGACCATCTGGACGACTACACTATGACACCCACTGGCACCAGACCAGCCAAGGAGGATGTGATGCAATTAGTCGGGGGCCTGGCCATCGCCCCATGATCACCCTGAAGAGGGAGGCCCAGGCCACCTACCGGTGAGCTGGGGCCTCCCTCTGCAGGGGTGATCCATCATGGAGCCCTGGCCAGGTGAGGAGGGCCTACCTCTTTGGGGTGATCCATTGTGGGGCTCCTGGACTGTGAGAGGGCACAGGCCAGGCTGAGGGACATGCCCCCCCCTCCCGTCCCAGTGCACAGATTTCATGCACCAGGCCTCTAGTCCTATATAATAAAGAGGTAATATGCAAATTAACCCTCACGCCTTCACAAGATGGCTGCCTATGACCAGGCCTCCAGGGGGGTTAGTGAGGGATGACCAAATGACTGAACAAGCAGGCTGCCTGGGGCAATCAGGCCAGCAGGTAGATTAGTGAGGGACAACCAAATGACTGAACAGCAGGCTGCGTGGGGTGACCAGGGTGGTGGGGGGGTAGGCGGGGGGGGGGGGCTGTGAGGGGCAACCAGGCCAGCAGGGGGCGGCAGTAATGGGTGACCAGGCCAGTGGGGGGGGCAGTTAAGAGCGACCAGGCCAGCAGAGAGGGGGCAGATGGGGATGACCTGGCCAGCAGCAGGGGGCAGTTCGGGGCGACCAGGCAGGCAGGCAGGTGAACAATTAGGAGCCAGCAGTCCAGGATTGTGAGAGGGATCCCAGATTGGAGAGGGTACAGGCTGGGCTGAGGGAACACCCCTGTGCATGAATTTCGTGCACCAGGCCTCTAGTCTGTAATAATAAAAGGGTAATATGCTAATTAACCGGACATCTTCCAGACGTCATTCAAGACATCCTTCCTAATGAAGCCAGGGCCGGAAGGAAGCCAACCCGGGTCCCAGGTGCCTGTGGATGGCAGGAGGAGGGAAGCAGCCCAAGTCCTGGGTGCCTGCCAACAGCCAGGGGAAGGAAGGCCTACTCTTGCACGAATTTTCATGCATTGGGCCTCTAGTTGAATTATAATTGAGTAGTAGAAAACAATGACATGAAATAAATGAAAACCATACACAGTGAATGAATTATATTTAAAGCATATTGTATACCACTTGCCTCTTAAGAGAAATGCTAAGTACTTTAACTGGGATTAAAAAAAAATTGAAATAGAGTTCCTTAATTTTAAATAGCTAAAAAGTGTTTTAAACATATTTGCTTATTCTATGAATGCATATGTTTAATAGCATTACAGAGTATCACATCTAAGACACCTTATATTTGCAGACAGCATATTCTTAGGTCACAAAGTTATGATTCATATATATCAAGTCACTTAGCACTGCTGGAAAGAGTTACCAGCCTGAAATACAACACAGAGAGGATAATAAAACTTTAACAAGCAGCAATAAAACTAATGAAATATAATCTCAAATATACTGCTCTAATTCATCCAGAGAGGAAACACAATCACCCAATCGTGAGGAAGAGGAAATGAAGCCCACTCCATAAAAACACATATTCATCATAGAAACGTGGATCACTTTAGAATTAGAGCTAAAGGAGAATTCAGGCTGGTTACAGTAGTATAATTATCATGGCTGAATAGATGAGGATGACAGGATGAAGCAACAGTTCACAAATGCTTATTTTGGCTCTGTATTTAAAGCTATAGAAATAAAAATATTGATGTTATTTTTAATAGGGATAATCTTTCATGCTGAGGACAGAGAAATGTCATGATAGATTGAGCAGTGTTAAAGAAGTTAGTTATAACTTCCAAGATCAATAAGTGGGTCATAAGTTTATTTACATGTGGTTTGCATGTACTTATAAAACTATGCAATCTAGTCCAAAATAACTTCAGGTTGATGTTTATTACTGTGTCTCTTGAGGTTGTAATTTGACAGTTGTGTTCCCCCCACCCCACGCCTCTGATTCCATGTTGCTCTTGTCTGGTTTTGATAACCTAGAATTCCAAATTTAAGAATAAGGGAGGAGAGAGAAGAAGAGAAAGAGAGAAAAGGAAGAATTAGGAAGGAAAGAGAAGGATAAAAGAGGTGAGAAAAAAAGGTGCAATTTGTTATATGAGTCCTTTCTCTATAGCTTTGATGATCTGCACTCAAAGTGATTTAAGTCAGTAAGCCTAACAATAAAGAATGGATTTATCCAAAGGATGAAATCAAAATAGACAAGATTTTCTTTTAATAGACAACCTCTGTGATTGTGCATGTACTAGAGTTTACACATCCAAATAAATTAATAAAGGGAAACAGGTCAATAGTTGTCTATTCTCAGAAGTATCCACAAGACAACCAGAAGTTCTGTGCTTAGGAAGATTTAGGGAAAAAATTGGAGTAATTCGAATCAGTGATTGACTTCTATCATCCAAGAAGGCTGAGGAAATAAGTAAAAATAATGAAGACAAGCAAGATGGTGTACAGAGATTATATAGAAGTTTGGAATTTCTGTTAATCAAAGGGCAACCTAAATGGACTAGTATAATTTTCTTCCTAATAGAATGAACTCACAAACAGTGAGATTATACTGCAGGCTGGATTGACTAATGCATTTTTAAAACCTCAAACAAATAAGGGGCTTGAAAATACAACAATTAAAAGAAATAAGGTGTCACATGAAAATGTATGAATAATAGAAATGGCTTTTTCTTTTTTTCACCTACATTTTGTAAATAGAAAAAAAATGAGGTTTAAATGTAATATAAATAATCAAATTCATCTCACTTTCTATGGCAGCCGTGGGCAAACTACGGCCCGTTCAGCTCTTCTATCCGGCCTGCGGAGCCGAAAGAGCAGAGGGTTCTCTTGCTCTCCCCTCCGCTCCTTTACTTTGAATTTATATTAGTTCACACAAACACTCCATCCATGCTTTTGTTCTGGCCCTCCGGTCCAGTTTAAGAACCCATTGTGGCCCTCGAGTCAAAAAGTTTACCCACCCCTGTTCTATGGTCTCACTTCTCTTTTTAAAATATGAATACTCGACTTCTGGTCAAGATGGTGTCATAAGTAAACATAGTACTCACGTCCTCCCACAACCACTCAAAATTGCAACTAAACAACAAAACACCATCATTCAGACCCACCTGAAATCTGAATAAATGGAAGTCCTACAACTAGGGTATTAAAGAAGAAGTCACATTGAGACTGGTAAGAGGAGTGGAGACACTGACAGGGCTGGTCCCATACCCACGTATGGGGGATAAAAATCTGAAGGGATATCTCAGCTGCAGACGTCCACCATAAGGGGTAAGGGGTCGCAGCCCCACAACAGGCCCACCAGCCCAGGGTTCCATTGCCAGGAAGAGAAGTCCCCATAACTTCTAGTTGTAAAAACCAGCAGGTAACCCTAGCCGGTTTGGCTCAGTGGACAGAGCGTCACCCTATGGACTGAAGGGTCCTAGGTTCAATTCCGGTCAAGGGCACATGCCCAGGTTGCAGTCTCTATCCCCAGTAGGGGGCGTGCAGGAAGCAGCCAATCAATGATTCTCTCTCATCATTGATGTTTCTATCTCTCTCTCCCTCTCATTTCCTCTCTGAAATCAATAAAAAAAATTAACAAAAAAAACCCAGCAGGTATTGTAGCTGAGTGGCAAGGAGGCTGCTGGAGTCCCAGACAGTTCCTCTTAAAGGGCCAGTGCACAAAATTACTCAGACTCACTCGCTCTAAACTCCAATGCTGAAGCAACAGCTCAAAAGGCACCAGGGACATGTGAGGAGGAACTAAATTGTTTGGCATCAGGGTGAAAACTGGGGGGCAGCTTTCTCCCAGACAGAAGTGCTGACACAGGCCATTGTTCCTTTGCTGAGCTGGGAACCAGGTGCCATATCTGAGTCTCCATCAACCTGGCTCATACTATTTGCCCTAGCCCTGGAAATTCCCTGAAGATCCACCCCACCCAACTTGCCAGCCCACCCAAGATGTTTCTAGTAGCTTTTCCATACAAATGGCCTGTCTTAGCTCAGGCTTCAAACTTTCCTAATATCTCTCACATAAGCAGATCTGGTCTTAGGATGCCCCATACCTCTCCTTAAGTGTCCCAGGTCTGGCACTAGAGGTCGGCAGCTTGGCCTCTCCAAGCCCAGCACAAGCAGCAACCATCTGCAGATCTCTTTGTAGCTCGCTCATGCTGGTGGTCCCAAGCACAACCCACGTGGTGGCTAACTTTGGTCTGTACCTCCCTGGAGGCTCCAGAGCAGCAGACCCTGAAGATAGCTTTAGACCATGTTGAAGCACCACCCATCATCAGCTCAAGCAACTTACTTAATGGGTGGACTCAGTGGGCACCAGAGCCCCACTGAAGTAAATCCTGCTCTGTGAGGTGGGCCCCTGCACAGCTGATCATCCATGGTGGTTGATGGTCACAGCCAGTCCTTGCAGCTAATCAGCCTGAGGGTAAATCCCTGCCTTTGACATACCAGCAACAATAAAGGCTCAACTACAACTGGAGGGTTTATACCGCCCACGTGGGAAGCGCACCTTGAGTGCCCAGCTTGGGTGACTGGGGAAGCTGTGCCATTGGATCCTAGAGAACACCTACTACATTAGGCCACTCTACCAAGTCTGGGAGACATAGCAGCTCTACCTAATACATATAAACAAACACAGAGAGGCTGCCAAAATGAGGAGACAAAAAAATATGTCACAAATGAAAGAACAAAACAAAACTCCAGAAAAAGAATAAAACAAAATGGAGACAAGCAACCTACTAGATGCAGAGTTCAAAACACTGCTTAGAAAGATGCTCAATGAAATTAGTGAGAACTTCAACAGCATAAAAAGAACCAGTCAGAAACGAAAGATATACTAACTGAAATGAAGGATAATTTACAGGGAATCCATAGTAGAATAGATGAAGCCAAGAATCAAATCAGCAATTTAAAATACACTGAGTAGCCAGATTATTATGATCTCTGAACGCATAATAATCTGGCCACTCAGTGTATAAGGAAGCAAAAAACACCTAGTCAGAACAGTAAAGAGAAAAAGGAATGAAAAAAAATGAAGGTAGTGTAAGGAACCTCTGGGACAACTTTGTGCATACCAATATGTGCATCATGGGGGTACTGGAAAGAGAAAAGAGGGAGCAGGATATTGAAAACCTATTTGAAGAAATAATGACAGAAATTTTCCCTAACTTAGTGAAGGAAATAAACATACGAGTCCAGGAAGCACAAAGAATCCCAAACAAGATGAATCTAAGAGGCGCCCACCAAGATACATCATAATTAAATGCAAATTGTTAAATACCCAGAGAAAATCTTAAAAATAGCAAGAGAAAAGCAGTTACCCATAAAAGAGTTCCTGTAATACTGTCGGCTAATTTCTAAACAGAAACTTTGCAGGCCAGAAGGGATTGGCAAGAAATATTCAAAGTGATAAAAACAAGAACCTGCTATTAAGATTACTCTACCCAGAAAAGCTATCATTTTAAATAGAAGGACAGATAAAGAGCTTCCCAGACAAGAAAAAGCTGAAGTTCATCGACACCAAACCAATATCATATGAAATGTTAAAGGGTCTTCATTAAGAAGAAGGAAAAATTAAGATTAAAAAATGAACAATAAAATGACAATGAATATATCTATATCAACAATTGAATCTAAAAAACAAAATAAATGAACAAGCAGAATAGAAACAGGCTTATAGATACAGAGAACATTTTGACAGTTGTCAGATGGGATGGATCTGGAGGGATGGGTGAAAAACATGAAGGGATTAAGAAGTACAAATTCGGTGTTACAGAATAGTCATAGGGATGTAAAGTAGGCATAGGGAATCCTATATAATAAAAAGGGTAATATGCAAATCGAATGGCAGAATGACAGGTCGCTATAATGCACACTGACCACCAGGAGGCAGATGCTCAACGCAGGAGCTGGTGATCAGTGTGCTTCCACAGGGGGAGCGCTGCTCAGCCAGAAGCCGGGCTGACAGCTGGCAAGTGCAGCGGCAGTGGTGGGAGCCTCTCCCGCCTCCGCAGCAGCACTAAGAATGTCCGCTTAGGCCTAAGCCGTCAGTCAGACATCCCCCGAGGGTTCCCAGACTGTGAAAGGGTGCAGGCCAGGCTGAGGCCCACCACCCCCCGCCCCCGCACCTGCCCAGTGCACAAATGTGCACTGGGCCTCTAGTATAGATAATAATATTCTAATAACTATGTATAGTGTCAGATTGAGTATGAGATTTATTGGGATGATCACTTAATAAGTTATGCAATGTCTAATCACTGGGGTGTATCCCTGAAACTAATATAAAAATGTATGTCAACTGTAATTGAAAAATTTTTAAATGATTAAAAAGTAAGTAACTAAAATAAAGTATGTATACTCCTAACCATGGTTCTATTTCAGTTTGGTGGATAAGGGTACTAACATTGGTCTCAAAATTGTCCCCTTCTAAATGGTAACTTTTATTATTTATCACCTATCTTTAAATTTTAATATCTAGGTAACATATTGTTCATTTTGAAAATAATAACTACTTAGCTTATTACTTACCTCTGATGAATGACAAGAGAAAAAAAACACTTTATAAAAATGAAATAATGAGGTTTGCAAGAGTTATAGGTTGGTAAAGAGTTAATGCTACTGTTTTCCTACCCAATATTAATGCCTCTGATCATTCTACTTACTAAAAATAAAACCAAAACAACAATGTCTTTAACATCTACCTGCAATCACTGATTACTAATAATTCTATGTATATGGTGGGGAGCAGGGAACCTCAATATAAACAGCACACATTGACAATATTTTAAATGTGAACATGTTTTGTGGAATAAGAGAACTGGGTTAGGTCACATTCACGTTTTAAGTGGATAATTTGGGTTGTCACATTATACAGTCTGACAAGCTTTCTTTCTTGCTTTTATTGTAAGGCTTTCATGTAGCGCCATCGTGTGGTCAGCTAAACACATACCCGTTGATTTGAAATAGTCTGAAAAGTCTCAAAAGAGGAAGAATGTGCTATTTGGTGGATTTAGTTCGAGAACCTTCATCTTATCAAAAAGCACCTAGAAAGAGTTCGCTGTGGTCACCTCATTGCACAGACCTAAGCCCCGGCACTGATTTACCAGCAGGCTCAGATGGTGCTTGTTTGAAGTCAGAACCAAGTCAACATAGCTGAGAAGAACTGAGGCAGCAAATAACTCTTCCCACTTCAAAACTGTTTAATATTTGGGTATCTTATATAAAAGGCCTATCAACTGTTCAAAGTTGTATTATTTCTATAATTATTTCCAAAATCACAACTTACAGTCAAAATGATATAACCGTAGTGACCTTTTTATCTAACTAAAAAAATCTGGGTACATGGATAGACACGTTTAAGTGCACATATGGGGCAAATCAGAGCAATTTATATATTAAACACATAGCATAACATTGTTCTTTTCTCATTTAAATCATGTGCATCTATTTTCAAAAGTACAAAACAATATTGGCCCCTCTTGGCTTTTGTGCCAAGAGGGACCCTCTTCTCACAATCCAATTGCCTTCAGCTGTTGCCTGAGCTTTCTTTTCATGCTGAGCTTGAAGCTCGTGGTGGCTGGTACCATGGATCTGTCTCTCGCCCAATCGTGTGAGCTGGGCCCTCCCTGGAGAAGAAACCTGAGTTCCCCGAGATATGTGATCAGTTCTGGGGCCCCGCCAGCAGGCCAGGGGATCCCAAGGCAGGTGCTGGGCGTGGAGGCCACGGGGGCATAGGCTACCAAGGAGACAGAACTGAACCTCACATCACCCTGCTTGGCCCCGGAGGATGACTGGTTAGCCAGAGACGGGTAAGATTCCTCAGGGAAGGAACAACCTAAGACAGGCACGTCGCAGAGGGGCCATCAGGAGAGAACTTGGGGATCATCAGAGGTGGGGCACAGACCCCCACCCTCCCAACCTTGCAGGGGCCTGAACCCTCGTCCCGTCTGAGGGAGGTCTCCTGCTCCCATAGCTGCTTTGCTTCCCATGCCCAGCTCAGATCGGGACACAGGTGACAGAAAGTGTGACTTGGCCCAGCTCAGATTGGGACCCAGGTAACAGACAGAGACTTGGCTGACAGCAGCTGCCCTATATCTAAATCCAGCCTAGCACCAGGAATGCTCAGGGCGTACTCAAGAATGCAAATAATCCTTTCCACTAATATTTACAGGGTAAACTAAGGTTGTTGGTAGAGTATTAAATTTGACAGTAAAATAATAATCAAGTTTTCAGATTAAATTAAATAGGCTAATTCAAATAAGTGAATATTCAAGAAAATTTAATTGTACTGGACAAAAGGCTGTTCCTAAAGTGGTAACTCAAATTTCTATTGGTAGTTCATCTCATGGTAAAATTCCTGAACATGCAATGAAACTAAAGCAGTCATATTTTTGTGCAAAAAATTAAAATTTAAAGTTATCAAGACTGCATTATAAAATTTACAAAAGCCTCCATTAATCAAAAAAGGGGGGATAGTAGGGAATATCATGTAAGGAAAAATATCCTATTAGTAAATTACATCTAGAAAATTTTTACTTTACAAAATTAATTTTTATTTGTAATGCTAACAGCAAGACACCCATGAAAAACACACATGGTGTCTAAATAAGACAAAGGAAAATCGTTTGGGCAAAAATAAAAAGGATCCCAAATCAATTATATATAGAAAAGATTCCTTTATTAACTTTTGGTCGAGAATATGTTTGTATATTTTCAGAAAGCAACTCCAAGACCATGTGGATTCCTGCAACAGAGAGGAATTGACAGGTCTGCTCCAACCACGAAGACAAGAGGAGAAACAGTCCAGAGATGGAAGATGCTGACGACGCCTTGCCATGCTAGCAGTAGCAACTGTGCGACGCAGCAGCTTGCCTAGGACCAAACCAGAGAGGGTCGGACCTGCATTGCCACCATGTGCCCACCATCCAGATATCATTGCTGACATGTACACATAAGAAACTGATTGACATTGAAACGGGGACTCAGAACTGTTGGACATTGAAATTGGGACTCAAACATTTTTTGTTATTATATGTTTATTTCTAGTCTGCAGAGGCAAGATTTTTTAAAGGAAAGAAAAGGGGAAAAAAATAGATACAGAAGCAAAGAAACATTGAACAGACTGTCAAACTACAGCCGGAAGGCAGAGGAGGTTTTGGCGGGGGGGTGGGCTGTAAGAGATCAACTGAAGGACTTGTACGCATGCATATAAGCATAACCAATGGATAAAAGACACTGGGGGGAGCCGAAACCGGTTTGGCTCAGTGGATAGAGCGTCGGTCTGCGGACTGAAAGGTCCCGGGTTCGATTCCGGTCAAGGGCATGTACATTGGTTGCGGGCACATCCCCAGTGGGGGGTGTGCAGGAGGCAGCTGATCGATGTTTCTCTCTCATCGATGTTTCTAGCTCTCTATCCCTCTCCCTTCCTCTCTGTGAAATATCAATAAAATATGTTTAAAAAAAAAAGACACTGGGGGGAGGGGGGCAGGTAAAGGCATGTACTGGGGGGAAGGGGAGGCTGGGGGGAGGTCAATGGGGGAAAAAAAGAGACATATGTACTACTATTTGTAATACTTCAAACAATTAAAAAAATAAATAAATTTTAAAAATATATTAAAAAAAAGTACAAAACAAAATTTTTGTTCCAACTCTATTCTACTTAATTTTCAATATCATCTCTAATACTGAGGGATGGTTATAATCATTCAAATCATAATGACAATGAGGTCATTTTAACAGATTGTGTGTGTCGTGTGTGTGTGTGTGTGTGTGTGTGTGTGTGTGTTTGAAGCCATTTTTATTTTTTTAAATTTCTCTTTATTGTTGAAAGTAAACAGATGTACCCCTTTTTTCCCCATTGACCCCTTCTAGCCTGCTCCCTCCCCAACTCCAGGCCTTCATTACACTATTGTCTGTGTCCATGGGTTATGAATATATACACATAAGTTCTTTGGTTGATCTCTTCCCACCCACCCAACCCCACCTTCCCTCTGAGATTCCACAGTCTGTTCCACCCTTCTATGTCTCTGGATCTATTTTGTTCATCAGTTTATTTTGTTCTTTAGATTCCACTTATGAGTGAGATCATGTGATTCTTGTCTTTCTCTGAGTGGCTTATTTCTGATCTGGAGAGTATTATGCACATTTATATTTTAAAATTAAGTTTTTTTTCTCTCAAGGTCTAAACACAGAAATCAAAAAAAAAACACATTGGTAAAGGAATGACTCAGGATTTAAATACAAAATTTCTTTTTATAAATCCTTAACTTTTTTTCAGATATAAAACATTACTAGCTCTAGCTGGTTTGGCTCAGTGGATAGAGCGTCGGCCTGTGGACTGAAGGGTCCCAGGTTCGATTCCAGTCAAGGGCATGTATCTTGGTTGCGGGCACATCCCAGTGGGGGGTGTGCAGGAGGCAGCTGATCGATGTTTCTCTCTCATCAATGTTTCTAACTTTCTATCCCTCTCCCTTCCTGGCTGTAAAAATCAATAAAATATATTTAAAAAAAAAACATTACTAAAATTTAAACATAGTAAAATCTATGGAGAAGTGCAATTCTGTTCATGATTTCTCTTACTTTATAAAGCATTAAAAGAGCTGATGAAATTGTTCCCTTTAATTGAGAATAAAAAGAGAGAGAAATTTGGTCATTTAAACTATACTGTTTTATATATTGTTTTTTTAAATGCCAAGTGCTTTCAAATTTATAAAATTTATTTTTTTAGAGAGAGAGAAACATCAATTTGTTGTTCCACTTATTTATACATTCATTGGTTGATTCTTGTATGTACCCTGACCGGGGATTGAACCCACAACATTGGTGTATCAGGACAAAGCTCTAACCAACTGAGCTACCCAGCCAGAGCTCAGATTACAAAATTTAAATACACCACTCTACTTTGTGGAACAAATTTCTAATTTACTTTTCTGTTCTCTATTGAACACCAATTGCAAATTGCTTATTAGATTTAAAAGATATAAAATTATCAACAGATATAAAACAAGAAAGAACATAACTATAAATCTAAATTTGGGGTTTCAAACTGTCACTACTTCTGTAACTTCTATTTAATATAGTGACTTTCTATAATATGTTCATGAGTTTATGATAGTTTTATGTAAAATAAGTTTGTTCTGATCACTTTTAGTAGAAAAGAAATATATCTGTATATGAAAGAAAAAGAAAAAATGACCTAGTAGGTACATATCCTAATGAAGAAAGAAAATATGTATTGAGTAGTCATAGAGCTTATTTAACCCAAAGATTAGATAAACACAATTATTTTGGTTATGAGTGTCTATTATGGAAAATAAAACAAACCCAGTAACTAGACATAATAAAACAAGTAGAAAGCCTAATGGAATCTTGACACAGTTAAAGGACTAGTTAAGGGGAATGGGGCCACTAGCTAAGACCAGTTAACAAGTTATTTAACTGTCTGACAACCCCAGAAACTGGATCAACAAGAGTGTCAGGGGCAGCTGCTGATGGGACTGCTACAAATCAAAAGTCTCCTAAATCTTCAATGCCCATAAAGGAGATGAAGGGTGTCCAGAAGCTCTGGCCATGGGTAACATCAAAGAAGGGGTATTGGTCAGATTCACAGATACATATCTGTTCTATTAGGAAGAAAGAAGACTGGAGGCAATTTTAGTCAACTGTTCTTTTGGCTGCAAATAATAGAAACTCATTTTAGATTAAGCAAAGAAGTGGCATTCATTGTTTGGATATAAGTATACTAGAGGCCTGGTGCATGAAATTCGTGCACTGGTGGGGGGGTGTCCCTCAGCCTAGCCTTCACCCTCTCCAATCTGGGACCCCTCAGGGGATGTCCGACTGCCACAGGGATCGGGCCTAAACCGGCAGTCGGACATCCCCCTCACAATCCAGGACTGTGGGATCCACTCCTGTCATGATTTTTAAAAGGGGGCTTTGAGCTAGTGAAGCACCTTTGCCAGCATAAGCAGAGAGCAGGAAGCACTTAAGAGTTTATAACCACCATTGCAGCCACAAGCCAATGACTGGTTGGTGAGGTAGTGTGAAAGCCCATCAACTTTGCCTTGAGTCAGGACAGACAGTGCATTGTAACTTGGCTGTCACTACCCTTGCTTGAAATAGTACCCTTGCTTCTAACCTATCCTCTTTTGCATCCTTCCCTCCTCCCTAATTTACCTGGGAGCACTTTTGTAATAAATTATTTGCATATGAATCCCTTGCCTAGGGTCCCTTTATTTGGAAGAAATTGACCTAACACAAATAGATACCTTGCTTAATGTCCCCTTAGTCTGGAGAACCCAACCTGAGACAAAAGCTATTTCATAGAAACAAAATATAAGCATCCAAACCTCATTGAGGAACTAGACCAGATTATCCACCTCTATCTGGACCTTCAGAGCCTCATGAACTATCTGTTTCTCTCTACATGATTATTTTATTTTTTTCTTTGCACTCATCTGACTTTGCTTTACTGTACATAAATTATTAATTCAACATAACTTTTTGGGTCTCAATTTATAATTTCTTCCCATTTAACATAGTAACTTTCCACAGTTTATAACTTTTACAGTAGTTTTACATAAAAGAAGTTTATTCTATGAGCTTTAATAGAAGAGGATGACTTCATAGCTTTAAAACAATTACAAAACTCCTTATAGTGATAAACCAGATTACTTTTCTCTCAGTACCATTCAAGTGTTGAATAGATGTGAATCTAATTGGCCCAGATTATATTGGGAGAAAATGGTAATGATATTGGGTAAGATCAGTAGAATTATAAAATATACAAATGACTGCCAGATCCCACACTTTTAAGATTGTTCTTCTCTTTTAAGAGAAGAGGTGCAGGAGGAGAAACCAAGATGGCGGCATAGGTAAACACCTAAACCGTTGCCTCGCACAACAATATCAAAACTACAACTAAAAGACAAAACGGACACCATCCAGAACCACAGGAAATCTGGCTGAGTGGAAATTCTACAACTAAAAGAAAAGAGGAAAGCACATTGAGACTCAGAGGAGCTGCAAAAGGCTGAGGTACAGAGACTCGCACACGGAGAGGATGGGCGGTTGTGTGCACAGGCGGCTGAGTGCGTGGCTGGCTTTCTAAAGCGGGAGGGAGAAGGAAGCTCCCGACTGCACTGAACTTCAGTCCCGGGCGAGATGCTGGGAAACCAGACTCATTCAGGGGGAATCTGGACTGTCAGGAAAAGAGAAAGCACACTGAGACTTGGGAGCTGCAGAAGGCAGAGGTCTGGAGGCGCACGGGTGCAGAGAGGACTGACTGCTGAATGCATGGGCGGATGAGTGCACAGCTGGCTTTCTAAAGTGGGATGGAGACAGAAGCTCCCAACTGTGCTGAACTCCAGTTCTGGGCAAGTTTCTGGAAACCCCGACTCATTCGGGGAGAAATTGGACTGTCTGGCAGCAGGCAAAATTTGAGGGCGGCTTTCTCTCTGAGGTGCTTGCAGCAATTACCGACGGACACTGAGACCCAGGGGCCTCATAGGGCAGGGCTGACGGGAAACCAAGGCAGTCTGCTCCGCGCTAAAACTCCGCCCCATCCAAGCTGAGCACAGAGGCTTTTGCAATTTTGCAAGTCTTGTCTCATAAGAGTGTCTCCAACACAGAAGTTTACCCAGTGTAGACACAGCTGATCCTCACAGCCAATTGGCCTGGAGGTCAATTCCTCCCAGTGATACCAACAAAAATCAAGACTTAACTACAACAAGGCTGTGCACACAGTCCACAAAGGGGTCCACCTCAGGTAACTGGGGAGGCTGAGCCACTGTGCCCTAGAGGACACCTACCACACAAAGCTACTCTACCAACTCAGGAAAACAACAAAAATGCGGAGACAAAGAAACGGATCACAAATGAAAGAAATGGAGGAAAACAAACGACTGGATATAGAGTTCAAAACCACAATTATAAGGTTTTTCAAGAATTTCCTAGAAAAGGCTGATAAATTTAGTGAGACCCTCGAGGATATGAAAAAGGACCAACTAGAAATTAAACATACACTGACTGAAATAAAAAATATTATACAGAGACCTAACAGCAGACTAGAGGATCACAAGAATCAAGTCAAAGAGTTGAAATACAAAGAAGCAAAAAACACTCAGCCGGAAAAGCAAAAAGAAAAAAGAATCCAAAAATATGAAGATAGTGTAAAAAGCTTCTGGGACAACTTCAAGCATACCAACATCTGAATTATGGGGGTGCCAGAAGAAGAGAGAGAGCAAGATATTGAAAACCTATTTGAAAAAAATAATGACAGAAAACTTCCCCCACCTGGTGAAAGAAATAGACTTACAAGTCCAGGAAGCACAGAGAACCCCAAACAAATGGAATCCAAAGAGGACCACACCAAGACACATCATAATTAAAATGCCAAGAGCAAAAGACAAAGAGAGAATATTAAAAGCAGCAAGAGAAAAACAGTTAGTTACCTACAAGGGAGCACCCATACGATTATCAGCTGATTTCTCAACAGAAACTATGCAGGCCAGAAGGGAGTGGCAAGAAATATTCAAAGTGATGAATAGCAAGAACCTACAACCAAGATTACTCTACACAGCAAAGCTATCATTCAGAATTGAAGGTCAGATAAAGAGCTTCACAGGTAAGAAAAAGCTAAAGGAGTTCATCACCACCAAACCAGTATTATATGAAATGCTGAAAGGTATTCTTTAAGAAGAGGAAGAAGAAGAAAAAGGTAAAGATAAAAATTATGAACAACAAATACATGTCTATCAACAAGTGAATCTAAAAATCAAGTGAATAAAAAAATCTGATGAACAGAATAAACTGGTGAATATAATAGAATCAGGGGCTTAGAAAAGGAGTGGACTGACAATTCTTGGGGGGAAAGGGGTGTGAGGGGTGTGGGAAGAGACTGGACAAAAATTGTACACTTATGGATGAGGACAGTGCGGGGGAGGTCAGGGCAGAGGGTGGGGTGGGAACCGGGTGGAGGGGCACTATGGGGGGGGAAGAGGAACAATTGTAATAATCTGAACAATAAAGATTTATTAAATTAGAAAAAATAAAAAAATAAAAAGAGAAGAGGTGCAAAGTGTGGGCAGATACCACACAAGTTCAAGCTATAGGAAATATCTGGAGGAAGAATTGAGGAGCCTTATTCTTGGAGTTTTAATCTGGAGAAGCAAACTGGGGAAACCTTGATTAACAGAGAGGCATATCCTGGACCCATAATGTATTTGTCTTTGAGTACAGAAAAAGCTTAGTGTGAATGAAACATAAAGAAAAAATTTTAATAAGTCAGCCATTTTCAGAAGATTAAAATCACAACTTGGTCATTGGGAGTTTTATTGGTTAGACTAATTTAACATAACTTTTCTACTAACTGTGATTAAATACAATGTTATCATTAATATTTAAAAGCTAGATAATCCTATATAATAAAGAGGTAATATGCAAATTAAAGATGGCTGCCCCCATGTGAACACAAGATGGCCACCACAAGATGGCTGTGCCCACAGCAGAGGTGGGGTTCCCATAACACAAGATGGCTGCGCCCACAGCAGAGACAGGGGTTCCCGTAACGAGCAATCAACAGGGACCTGAGGCTGTGCCCCCCGCCCAGCGGGGCTTGACTGGGGACCTCAGGCCATGCCCTCTGGCACCAGGCCAAGGAACCTGAGGCCACGCCCCCTGCCCGGTAGGGCTTGACGGGGGGTGGGGCCGTCCAGATCTGGATCTTGCCCAATGGGTGGGGCCAGCCGGGTCTGGGTCTCACTCAATTTCGAGGCATGCACAGGTGGGCAGGGACTTAACTCTGGGTCCCATGGCACGCCCCAGACTCTGAAAGGAGGAAGATTTTCATATACATTTTACTAATTTTCTTTCATCTCTGACACTTCTATTATAGAGAAAGGGCAAATAGCAATATTAAAATATTTCCTCTGGTTAATTTCCTTTTAATGTGCATGAATTTTGTGCACCGGACCACTAGTATTTAATAAATACCTATTATATACCAGGCATTGTATTTAAATCTCTCATTGATTTGTCATAGTCACTCTTTGAGATGTATTTTATTCTCATTTTAAAGATCCCCAAACCAAAATTCAAGAAGCAATAATTCATTCACAGTCACAAAGATGGTAACCTGGAAGGAGAACCTAGATCTTTGCTAGCAAAGTCCAAGGCATTTCTCCCTGACCATACCATCTTAACCTATGTCCACAACTCTTCCCCCAGTGTGTCAACCAATGATCCTGTTTCCAAATCAGTGCTCGTTCCACTATGCCAGCAACCCAGCCTCATTTCCTTTTCAGAAGTCCTCTCTAAGGACTCATGAGGAGTAAAGAGCATGTACACATGGTCCACTTCATGCCATGTCCAGTTCCGCAGATTGTGCACACACCTCCTCTATGGGGGGTTATAAACCTTCATCTGGTTTTCTGTAAAAACTTCCAAACAAGCTTAAATGCTCTGGTCTTTGGACTGAATTAAGTGCAATTAGACAACAGGCAGAACATACCAAATGCTCTCTCACTCTACAATGATTATTGTTTTAAGAAAATTAGCTAGATAAAACCTAAGCCACTCAATAATGTTAAAGATGGGGAATAGTTCTTGATTGTCTTTGTTGAAAATAGGAATTTAGATATGACTTTGTCCCACTGAAGCGGTATATCAAGGACGACTGCTCAAGGATAGACCATACAATAAAAAAAATAACCACCTTATGGAAAATCAGAAAAATAAGAATGTATATTTTCAATCATTAAGACAAACTGAGATATAGAAATTAATGAAAATAATACAAAACTTAATTATAATCTACATTACTGTGATTTTATTATTTGTACTTCCATCAGTTAATTTGAACCACAATTACAGATCACTAAACATTTAACATCTGTCACTGACTACACATTCACTATCCTATCTAATAAAAGAGTAATATGTAAATTGACCATCACACCAAGACACAAGATGGCCACCCCATTTGGTCAAAGATGGCTGCCCCCATGTGAACACAAGATGGCCACCACAAGATGGCCTGCAGGGGAGGGCAGTTGTGGGAAGTTAGGGGTGACCAGGACTGCAGAGGAGGGCAGTTGGGGATGACCAGGCCGGCAGAGGAGGGCAGTTGGGGGAGACCAGGCCAGCAAGGGACAGCAGTTGGGGGGGACCCAAGCCTGCAGGGGAGGGCAGTTGGGGGGCACCCAGGCCTGCAGGGGAGGGCAGTTGTGGGCGATCAGGCCAGCAGGGAGGGCAGTTAGAGGTGACCGGGCCAACAGAGGAGGGCAGTTGGGGGAGACCAAGTCAGCAAGGGAGGGCAGTTGGGAGGGACCAGGAATGTAAAGGAGTTCAATTGGGAGGGCCAGGCCTGCAGTGGAGGGCAGTTCAGGGGGATCCAGGCCTGCAGTGGAGGACAGTTGCAGGGGGAACTCAGGCCTGCAGGGGAGGGCAGTTGGGGGGGACCAGGCCTGCAGGGGAGGGCAGTTGGGGGGATCAGGCCTGCAGTGGAGGGCAGTTGGGGGGGGGAGACCAGGCCTGCAGTGGAGGATAGTTAGGGGGGACCCAGGCCTGCAGGGGAGGACAGTTGGGGAGGACAAGGGCAGCAGGGTAGGGCAGTTGGGGGGAACACAGGCCTGTAGGGGAGGGCAATTTGGCGGGACCAGGCCAGCAGGGGAGGGCAGTTGAGGGGGACCAGGCCTGCAGGGGAGGGCAGTTGGGAGCCACCAGTCCTGAATTGTGAGAGGGATATCCGACTGCCCGTTTAGGACCGATCCCACTGGAATCGGTCCTAAACGGGCGGTCGGACATCCCCCAAGGGGTCCCAGATTGGAGAGGGTGCAGTTTGGGCTGAGGGACACACACACCCCCCCCCGCCCCCCGTGCATGAATTTCATGCACAGGGCCTCTAGTTGTGTTAAATAATTAAAACCCAATTCAGCACAGTATGCCTGAACTAAATGTTTTATTATGACTCAGGCACTGTATTTGATTCTGAGGTTACCACTATGAGGAATCCATGAGTCTTGCTCATGAGGAGGGAACTTATAATCTTGTTGTAACATAATTTACTCCTTATTGATTCTGTACATATGCATGACCAAACAAGTGGAAGCTTCCACTGAAGCTGCTTGAGAGCAGAAGCTCACACTGGTGCATTTATTGTCCTGTCCTCAGCACTTATCACAATGACTGTCATACAGTAGCTGTGGAGGAAATGAATGTGTTCAGGAAATAAGTGCATGCACTGTGGATGAACTGTGGAGTGCATAGAAAAACAGCAATGGAAACCCAGGCAAGTAGAAAATGAGTTTGAACTTCCTCCTTTCATCAGCGGACAGCCAAAGACCATTTTAAGATATAAAAATAACTTAATGGATTTTCAAAATATAAATCATAACAAAAAAAAGGATGAATATAAGGAAATGGGAAAGTTTGAGGCATATATACAGTTTGTTCCCCTCTTCCTTCTTATTCACTTTCTTTTCTCTCTTACTTTTTTTTTCCTTTTCCCAATTTCATTTTGGCACTCCTTTCTTTTTTTTCTCTCTCTCTTCTTCTTTCTCTCTTATCCTCTAATTTGCCTTTCTCTGGTGGTCACCTTTATTTGGGGTTATTAATATCATGAATACATTTCTGTTAAGTGCCTTGTGTGTTGTACCTGGTTGTGTTGTATTTTGTGCCTTTAAATCAATGCAGGAGAGAGAGAACTACATAACCAGACACCTGGAGAAAAGAGATCATGGGCAGACAAAGGAACAGTCCGCATATGAAAGAAAAGCAGGCATCACCAGAAAAGGAAGTAAACAAAATGGAGGCAAGCAACCTGTCAGAGAAAGAATTCAGATAAATGGACATAAGGTGGATGAAAAGAATGGAGGACAAATTCGACAATATGTGTAAGAACCAAGAGGAAATGAAGAAGAACCAAGAAGAAATGAAAAATGACATCGCTGCTGTTAAGAACTAAATAGAAACCATCAAGAGTAGACTAGAAGAAGCAGAGGACCGCATCAGTGAGCTAGAAGACAAGGTAGGAAAAAATACCAAAGTAGAGCAACTTCTAGAAAAAAAAAATTAAAAGGCAGGAGGAGAGCCTAAGGGAACTTTGGGACAACACGAAACAAAACAACATCTGCATAATAGGAGTTCCAGAAGAAAAGGAAACTGAGCAAGCAATAGAAAACCTGTTTGAAGAAATGATGACAGAAAACTTCCCTGATATAGGGAAGAAAAAACCCACACAAATCCAAGAAACTCACAGAGTCCCAAGCAAAATGAACCCCAAAAGACCGATGCCAAGGCACATTATAATTAAATTGGCAAACACCAATGACAAAGTAAGAATCTTAAAAGCGGCTAGAGAGAGACAAAAAGTTACATACAAAGGAACCCCCATCAGACTAGTGACTGGTTTCTCAACAGAAACACATCAGGACAGAAGGGAATGGAATGAAATATACAAAGTCATGCAAAGGAAGGGTCTGAATCCAAGAATACTGTACCCAGCAAGGCTATCAATCAAAATTGAAGGTGAAATCAGGAGCTTCACAGACAAAAAAGGACTAAGGGAATTTATTACCACCAAACCAGCAATGCAAGAAATGCTAAAGGATCTGCTATTAAAAAAAAAAAAAAGAAATAGAAAGCGAAGAAGGAACACAGGGGTAAAGAATAAAAATGGCGACAAATAAGTTCCTATCAATAATAACTTGAAATGTAAATGGATTAAATTCCCCAATCAAAAGACATGGGGTAACGGATTGGATAAGAACACACAACCCATATATCTGCTGTCTACAAGAAACCCACCTCAGAAAAAAAGATGCACACAGACTGAGGGTGAAGGGATGGAAAAAGTTTTTTCAGGTGAATGGAAATAAAAAAAAAGCTGGGGTAGCAATAATTAAATCTGACAAATTAGATCTCAAAGTGAAGGACATAACAAGAGATAAGGAAGCCCACTTCATAATACTAAAGGGAGCAATCCAACAAGAAGAAATTCCTCTGGTAAACATATACACACCCAATACAGGAGCACCCAAATACATAAAAAAAAAAAACTCCTGGAGGATATCAAGGGAGAGATTGACAGCAATACAATCATAGTAGAAGACTTTAATACCCCACTATCACCATTGGACAAATCCTCTAAACAAAAAATCAGCAAAGAAACAGCAATCCTAAATTACTCACTAGACCAGGTGGAATTAATTGACATCTTCAAAACATTTCACCCCAAAGCCACAGAATATACATTCTTCTCAAGTGCACATGGGTCAGTTTCAAAGATAGACCATATGTTGGATCATAGGCAAAGTCTCTTCAAATTCAAGAAGATAGAAATCATATCAAGAATCTTCTCAGATCACAGTGGCATAAAACTGGAAATCAACTACAATAAAAACAATCCAAAGAAATCAAACACATGGAGACTAAACAGCATGCTATTAAAGAATGACTGGGTTACCAGAGAGACCAAAGAAGAAATAAAAAAACACATGAAACAAACGACAATGAAAACACAACAATCCAAAATCTATGGGACACAGCGAAAGCAGTCTTGAGAGGGAAGTTCATAGCTCTACAAGCCTACTGCAAAAAACAAGGAACAATGGTAATAAATTACCGAACCCTACAACTCAAAGAGTTAAAAAGAAAGCAATAAGAAAAGCCCAGTGTAAGCAGAAGGAAGGAAATAATAAAGATCAGAGCAGAAATAAACGACATTGAGACCAAAAAAAAAGCAATACAAAATATCAACAAAACCAAGAGCTGGTTCTTTGAAAGGATAAACAAGATTGATGAACCTCTAGCCAGACTCACCAAGAAGCAAAGAGAGAGGACCCAAATAAACAAAATCAGAAATGAAAGAGGTGAAATAACAACAGACCCCACCGGAATACAAAGGATTGTTAAAAAATACTATGAACAACTCTATTCCAACAAACTGGACAACCTGGAGGAAATGGACATATTCCTAGAAAAATATAACCTTCCAAAACTCAATCAGAAAGAATCTAAACATCTCAATAGGCCAATAACTATGGAAGAAATAGAAGCAGTCATCAAAAAGCTTCCAGCAAACAAAAGCCCAGGGCCAGACAGCTTCACAGGGGAGTTTTACCAAACATTCAAGGAAGAACTAAAACCTATCCTCCTCAGACTATTCCAAAAAATTCAAGAGGAAGGAACACTTCCAAGCTCCTTCTATGAAGCCAGCATCACCCTAATACCAAAACCAGATAAAGACAACATAATGAAAGAGAATTACAGGCCAATATCCCTCATGAACATAGATGCCAAAATCCTCAACAAAATTCTAACAAATCGAATCCAGCAATACATCAGAAAGATCATACACCATGACCACGTAGGATTTATCCCAGGAATGCAAGGATGGTACAATATCTGCAAATCAATAAACGTGATACATCACATAAACAAATTGAGAGATGAAAACCACATAGTCATATCAATTGATGAAAAAAAAAAAGCATTTGACCAAATCCAACACCCTTTTTTGATAAAAACTCTCAGCAGGGTTGGAATGGAAGGATCATACCTCAACATAATAAAAGCCATATATGACAAACCCACAGCCAACATCATACTCAATGGGCAAAAACTAAAACCATTTACCCTAAGAACAGGAACAAGACAGGGATGCCCACTCTCACCACTCCTGTTTGATATAGTACTGGAAGTATTAGCCATTGCTATTAGACTAGAAGAAGAAATAAAAGACATCCAAATTGGAAAAGAAGAAGTAAAGCTGTCCTTATTTGCAGATGACATGATATTGTACATAAAAAAACGCAAAAGACTCCATCATAAAACTAATAGACTTAATAAATGAATTCGGCAATGTAGCAGGATACAAAATTAATGCCAATAAATCTATGGCATTTCTATATACCAATAGTGAACTTACAGAAAGAAAAACTGAAAAAGCAATCCCATTTACCATCACACCAAAAAAATTAAGATACCTAGGAATAAACTTAACTAAGGAGGTAAAAGACCTATACACAGAAAACTATAGGACACTGAAAAAAGAGATAGAGGAAGATGTAAACAGATGGAAGAACATACCATGTTCATGGATTGGTAGAATCAACATCATTAAAATGTCCATACTACCCAAAGCAATCTATAGATTCAATGCACTCCCCATTAAAATACCAATGGCATATTTCACAGACCTAGAAAGAACTCTCCAAAAATTCATCTGCAATAAAAAAAGACCCCGAATAGCTGCAGCAATCCTGAAAAAGAAGAACAAAGTAGGTGGGATCTCAATATCAGATTTCAAGCTGTATTACAAAGTCACTGTTCTCAAAACAGCCTGGTACTGGCACAAGAACAGACATATAGACCAATAGAATAGAATAGAGAACCCAGATATCAATCCAAACCACTATGCTCAATTAATATTCGACAAAGGAGGCATGAACATACAATGGAGTCAAGACAGTCTCTTCAATAAATGGTATTGGGAAAATTGGACAGATACATGCAAAAAAATGAAACTAGACCACCAACTTACACCATACACAAAAATAAACTCAAAATGGATACAGGATTTAAACATAAGACAGGAAACCATAAAAATACTAGAGGAATCCACAGGCAGAGAAATCTCAGACATATGCTGAAGCAATTTCTTCACCGATACCGCTCCTAGAGCAATGGAAGCTAAAGAGAATATAAACAAATGGGACTACATCAAAATAAAAAGCTCTTGCACAGCAAAAGAAACCATCAACAAAACAACAAGAAAGCCCACTATATGGGAGAACATATTTGCAAATGTTATCACTAATGAAGGTTTAATCTCCAACATCTGCAGGGAACTTATACAACTTAATAAAAGGAAGATAAATGATCCAATAAAAAAATGGGCAACAGACCTAAATAGAATCTTTTCAAAAGAAGACAGAAGGAAGGCCAAGAGACATATGAAAACATGCTCAAAGTCACTAATTATCCGAGAGATGCAAATCAAAACGACAATGCGGTACCATCTCACACCTGTCAGAATGGCAATCATCAACAAATCAACAAATGACAAGTGCTGGTGAGGATGAGGAGAAAAAGGGACCCTTGTGCACTGCTGGTGGGAATGCAGACTGGTGCAGCCACTGTGGAGAACAGTATGGAGTTTCCTCAAAAAACTAAAAATGGAACTCCCATTTGACCCAGTAATCCCACTTCTAGAAATATATTCCCAAGAAACTAGAAAACACCAATCAGAAAGGATATAAGCACCCCTATGTTAATAGCAGCACAATTCACCATAGCTAAGATTTGGAAACAGACTAAATGCCCATCAGCAGATGAGTGGATTAGAAAACTGTGGTACATCTACACAATGGAATACTACGCTGGTATAAAAAAGAAGGAATTCTTACCGTTTGCAGCAGCATGGATGGATCTGGAGAGCATTATGTTAAGTGAAATAAGACAGGCAATGAAAGAAAAATACCACATGATCTCACTCATTTATGGAAAATAAAGAACATTATAACCTGATGAATAAAAAGATAGATACAGAGGCAGTAAAGCACCGAACAGACTGTCAATTTACAGCGGGAAGGCTGGGGAGTGTTGGGGAGGGAGGGAAATAGATCAACCGAAGGACTTGTATGCATGCATATAAGCACACCAATGGACACAAGACACTGGGTGTGGGGGGGATGAGGGCATGCGACAGGGGGTAGGGGAGGCTGGGGGAAGGTCAATGGGGGAAAAAAGAGATATATGTACTAATATATGTAATACTTTAAACAATGAAAAATATTAATAAAAAATAAAATAAAATAAAATAAAATAATGCTCTCCTCACCCAGGAGCATGCTACTTCAATTAAAGAAAAAAGTAGTGAGCAGCAGTGAGAGCCTGGAAAGCTGCAAGCACTCAGTACAAGACAATAGGAAGGAAGAGAGCAGTATTCCCAAACACCGTAACATGTTCCGCCAAGTGTGTTACAGTTCTGTTTTAACTTTACTGACATGAAAAAAAATTACGACTGAAATGTGGGTTTATCTTCAAAGGCAGACAGAGAGAAAGGCAGGATTGCAGGCAAAAATATAAAATGTACCTCCAAAAATGTAGTTGGATATTGGGCTTTCATGTCAGAAGGGGAAAAATAGGTCTGTTAAATGTAAATAATCGGAGGTGATTTTTTTCTTTGCGACTGGGTAGAATTAATTTGAGTTATTCCCAAGGATGTCAAAGTAATGATGAAACACTCCTTTGTAAGAGTATTTGGAAAAAAAAATGACATGTCCACGTTGATATAAAAGTTGAGGATTTCCTGTGAGACAGTCCTGCCAAGATTTGTAGATGTGGGCTGCTCTTCAGTAATAAGAGTCATCTGTTTAGCCTGGGACATGAAATTCCAAGAATGAGGAGAAAGAAGGATGAACCTTTGCATGTCTGTATCTTCCTTACATTGCAGTGTCTCTTTGTAGTGCAAGGCCTTTTACCCCAAGCCATCCTGCTGTGGACTTGAGTAGGGACAGCCCCTCGTTCTTGCTTCTTTCCAGACAGAACACAGACACCTTCAGTGTTTCCCTTTATCTGCTGCAAATGTTCTGCTCTTCACTGTCGAATTATTCTCTCTTCTGGACCAGAGGAAGGTGAAGCATAATATAGCTCATCTCAGCATGCTGGAACAGTGCTTACTAAAACGTACACGCCTCATTCCTGTGTACCAAATTCCTCGTGCTCCCTGATTTTCACTAGTGCCTCAGGATTTTAATGAGCCTAGATTTTTTGCAAGTATCCATGAAGTCAATGGTATTGTAGGAGGCAATGAGGTTGTCCAGAAGCGGCTCTGGATAAAAAGAATAACAGGTATTTTCCATGTACATAAATGTTTGCAACCTAGTTGGAGAGGAAGTAAAGCAAGTGCATGTAAACAATAGAATTTATTTATTTATTTAACAAATATGTATAGCTTATTAAATGCCAACTACTGGGGTACAGATAATGCCCCTCCTCTCATAAAAATTACAGCCTATGGAAAGACACAGTGTAAACAATATACATGAAAATATCTACACATGTTACAAGGTGAATAAAGGTGGGGAGGGCTCCATTAGTCAAATGAAAAACACAGGCCAAAGCAGAATGAAGACAAGTGGATTAAATGGTAACCCAGGAAGGGCCATGAGTAACTGGTCTAATGAGGTAGAGATGATGTCTGGGGACAGGAGGAAGGGAAAGATTACGAAGGGCCTGGGAAACCCTGTAGAGAACTTGCGAGTAAGACAAAGCAGTTAATAGCCAAGGAAGTAGTGTGTGTTTAAAATGAGTTTAACCACAGGATTCACCTCTTTTGTCTATAGGGAGGATTTACTCATTCTCCTATGACTGAAGAATTTCGCAGGTGAGGAAAAAGGCAGGGAAAAGAACTGAGGGCTTATAGCAATTTGCCACTTGTGTCCCTAGTTCCCGTGGGTTTTACTTATGTACTAAACTGAAAGCATAAGTGGAGAGAAAGTGGATCCAAAGTGCTACTTTTAAATCTGAGTTAAGAATAAAAATGAAAAGCATCTAATCATATTATTGAATTTGGAACAGCTCATAATGAATATTTTCAGCTTGTTTTCTCAGCCCTAAGTATTCTTGAGTATGGTATACTTTATTATGCAATTAGTAGAACTAAATATGTCTTATGTTTGAAGTATTACAGAGTAGTCTCATGAATGCAAAGTAATAGAGAATCCCTAGGAAAATTTTGAAATATATGTTCTTTTCCTGACTTTACCTCAGCTTGGTCATCAGACCACTTTTCTAGATCTCATAGCCTGACATTTTCCAGTTTCTACTCAGGCAAACTAAAGAAGTAGATAGAAACTACTTTCAGAAACAGCTTTATTAGTTAAAACTGATTTTTTTTCTTATTTAATATTTGAGTTATTTAGTATTTCCCGTCCTGCCTACCCAAAGAGGTCTTATATTTGTATATAATAACAAGGTTTTTTTTAAAAAATGTTAAAAATCACAGAACAAACCATTCAATAATAACTGCATATATAATTGACTAGATCATGGAAAATAATTTTTATTTGAATAAATTTATGATTTACAAATGGGGGCAAAGTTGAATATAAAATTCTAGAGTTGGTTTTTGTTTTTTTACTTTCTAAACCACACTATCTAAATATTATGTAGAAGAACCACAATATATCAATGCCTTAAAGTCATTTCTACAGGAAGCAGCAAAGATATTTTATTGCTTTCAGAGGAAATGCATCTACATTACTTATGTTTGATAATTATTTTCTAGGTTCTTTACCTTCCCCCTCACATAATTTATGAGTCAGAATCTATGTCTTTTGTTAAATGAACATTAACATTAGTGCTTAACTGAACAGCACTTCTGATCTTGCATCATAATAAATCTGAATGTATGTTCTAGTGATGTTGGTGAAAATTGGAATGGTGAAAACAGATAGCATCAATACATCTTTCAAGGTTATAAAACTTTACCCTTTTCCTGAAACAGATCCTCCCCTCTCAGCCTTTAGAATAAACTAAACCCCTGACACCTGGATTTTGAACTATCAGCTCCTACAGGGACTTCCCTGATGACTGATTTCAGGAACAATGACTATACACTCTCAGCAGCTACTTGGCCAAAGGCGCCACCTCTGGGCATGGAACATCATCTTATTATGTCCTTATGGTTGTCATCATCACCTTGGATAAACTAGCTGAGCAACCTCTTCTTCCTGCCTCTCTCTGTATAGAGTGGGGCAAAAGTGGGTTTATGGTTATTCATATGGAAAATAATATAAAAATTAATAACATGAGAATAAACTCTGTGTTTGTAATACAACTGTAAAACTACCTTACCCCACTCTATACTTCTCTCCTTTTCTTTTTCTCAGTCTCTTTGTCTAATTCTCCATCCTTTTTTTTCCATTTTAATTTTTATTATTTTATTCTTGTTCCTGCTTTCCTTTTCCAGACATATTCTTCTTTTTACTTAATTCTATGTCTCTCTCCTTGCTGTTTTCCTCCTGGAGCTCTCCTTCTTTCTTTTCATTTGTATTTGTTGTTTCTTTCCATCTCACTCTTCCATTCTTTATACTTGGCTCATCCTCCTTTCCTCTACCTAATATTTTTCTCTATTTTCATGCTCATTTGGTCTTTTTTCTTCTGTTTCTTTCTCTCTCTCCCTTTTTTTTTTCTTTCCCTTTTTTTCATTCTTGGGCTTGTCTTTTAAATATCTGTCCCTATTTCATCATCTCGGTCTCTTTTCAATCTCTCTTTTTCTGTGGGTATCTCAATTTGTCTTTACCTGCTCTTATTAAGTGACTACAGGAATGTAGATATTTCATTTCCTTTTGTATTTTTCTCTATTTCTATCTTATCCTACTCATCCAGTATCTTTTCAGTCTTTGCTTCTTCTCTTTCTTCCACTTCATTATTTATTTTGTATCTTACCAAATCTCTCAGTGAATCTTTTTTTTTCATATCCTTTTACTTCATTGTCTTTTTCTCTCCCGGTTTTATACAAACACACACACACAAATGCACACACGCACCTGTTCCTCCGTATCCTTTCCTTTATTTCTATTTTTCACTCAATTTTATGCTTTGTCTGCCCTTCTGGGGTGTGTGTGTGTGTGTGTGTGTGTGTGTGTGTGTGTGTATGTGTGTGTGTGTGTGTACATGCACACAGGAAACAAAAGGAATGGGGAAGGGTGTGCATAAGGCTAGAGCAGCGATTTTCAACCTTTTTTCTCATGGCACTCATAAACTACTAAAATTCTGTGGCATACCAGAAGATAAATTGTATTTTTTGCCAATCTGACAAAAAAAATTGGTATAATTTTGATCTACAAGTAACAACAGTAGTTACCTATCCTTTTTACTCCAAAGTGACTTTTTAAAAATCAGGTGCCTAGACATATTTGTAAGGATTTCGGTACCAAGAATTAACCAGTCAGACACAACTTTATTATATGACATTACCAATAAGATGGAACTCTATTATATGACCTATATATTTATGGTTCAAAACAGGGCATTCACACTGGATGGCTATTGTTGTGTTGACTGTTGTCATTTTTTTATTTAAACTAAGGGAAAAGAGGTCAGGCATTGCATGTTTTAAAAATTCTTGCAGCACACTAGTGTGCTGCGGCACACTGGTTGAAAATTGCTAGGCTAGAGAATACTACGTTGCTGTAAAAAAAGAAAGAACTCTTATCATTCACAACAGCATGGATGGACATGGAGAGCATTATGCTAAGCGAAATAAGCCAGTTGGAGAAAGATAAATATCACATGATCTCACTCATTTGTGGAATATAATGAACAACATAAACTGATGAACAAAAACAGATCCAGAGACAGAGAAGCATTGATCAAACCATCAAACCTCAGAGGGATGGCAAGGGAGGGTGGGGGGAAGGGAGGGAGGTCAACCAAAGGACTTGTATGCATGCATATGGGCCTAACCAATGGACACAGACACTAGGAGGGTGAGGGCATGTGCCGAAGGCTAATTCCAGCAGGTCATAAATGCAAGAAGTTCATCAAAAGGTTGGTGGACCTTGAGCCTTCAGCAAGGGCTGAAAGAATACATATTATTGCCTACTGGAATGGCTAAAAAGCATTTCCCCAAACCTGAATTTACATAAATGATTGCTTACTGCCAGACAGCTGAGGGCATTTTAATCTACATGTTATTGCCTCCTGCTGACCAAACACCTGAACAGCAGAAGGCAGTTCCCCCAAAACTGACAATGCCTCTGTATACTAAACCTGACCTTTTGATATGTATATCTATTTAGCTTTAGGGAAATTTGTGTTAATAAAGAGCAAGGAGTCTGGAGATTCAGAGAACTTGGTTTCTATATCTAAGCTTCCTCTGGCTCCCTCATGGATTACAAATTTATATTATATTTCTAGTCTCTTTATTAATTTACGCCACAGCACCTTCTCCAGATTCCTGAACGCTTCTAGATGCTGGATATCACCCCGGCATTAGGCATGTGCTGGGGGATGGGATTGGCCGAGGAGAGGTCAATGGGGCAAAAGGGGACATGTGTAATACTACATGTAATACTTTAAACAATAAAGAATTTTTTTAAAAAAGAAAATTGCTGGGCTAGAGAGTAACCCAGAGGCTGGATATGTGGCTTGTTACTTTGGGAAACTTCTGATTTAGTTGTCTGGGATGGGGCCAGTGAATCAGGTAATCATCTTGGGTCGAGATCCACTAGTTTAATAATGACAGCCCTTGAAAGCCCAATTAATCATATGTACTTCAGGCAATAATCAATAGATAAACAAAGGAGGTTATGAGGATTATAGTGAAATACGATCTTTGTGTGAGAGATCATCTGGAAACATTGTGGGCAACAGGACTTGGAAGCAGAGAAACTAATGGAAATTCCTATCTATCTTATTGGGCCTAATTCAAAAAGTACTTCACTAAGCTTCCATTTGAAACCCATTTATTCCTCCACATAACCTCCTGAAATGTTTATTTCTCTGCTGCACCACTTATAAAACTCAAGCTCATGTTTTAATTACTTGTCCATTTGTCTGCTATCCCCTAGACTGTCAAAATGTTGGTGGCAGGACTAGGACACTTTTTCCTAGGACAGTATCTAGCCCAGAGTTCCAATTATATGATTATACAGATTTTCAGAGTCATCATCAGCATTTGCTTAATTGAATTATGCATTTGTTGTTCAAAATTTTTATCTTTACCTTTTTCTTCTTCTTCCTCTTCTTAAAGAATACCTTTCAGCATTTCATATAATACTAAACTGCTGCCTCGCCCAACAACTTCAAAACTACAACTAAAAGACAAAATGGACATCATCCAGAACCATAGGAAGGCTGGCTGAGTGGAAATTCTACAACTAGAAGGAAAGAGAAAAGCACACTGAGACTCAGAGGAGCTGCAGGAGGCAGAGGTACTGAGACGCGAGCACAGAGAGGACTGGCAACTGAGTGCATAGCTAGCTTTCTCAAGCAGGAGGGAGACAAAAGCTCCCGATTGCGCTGAACTCCAGTTCCGGGTGAGACTCTGGGGACCCAGACTCATACAGGGTGAAACTGTACTGTCAGGAAAGAGAAAAGCACACTGAGACTCAGAGGAACTGCGGAAGGCAGAGGTACCGAGGCGCGCACGTGGAGAAGGCGGGCAACTGAGTATGCGGCTGGCTTTCTCAAGCGGGAGGGAGACAAAAGCTCCCGAATGCATTGAACTCCAGTTCCGGGCAAGACTCTGGGAACCCAGACTCATTCAGGGAGAAAATGGACTGTCTGGCAGCAGGCGGAACTTGAGGGTGGCTTTCTCTCAGAGGTGCTTGCAATGATTACCACAGGACACTGAGACACAGGGGCCTCTTAGGGCAGGGATGATGGGAAACCAATGCTGTCTGCTCCGCTCTGAGACTCTGCCCCATCCAAGCTGATCACAGAGGCTTTTGCAAGTCTTGTCTCATAAGGGTGTCTCCAGCACAGAAGTTTTCCCAGCGTAGACATAGCTGATCCTCACAGCCAATTGGCCTGGAGGTCAATTCCTCCCAGTGATACCAACAACAATCAAGGCTTAACTACAACAAGACTGTGCACACAGCCCACAAAGAGGTGCACCAAGAGTGTCCACCTCAGGTAACTGGGGAGGCTGAGCCACTGTGCCCTATAGGACACCTAGCATACGAAGCCACACTATCAACTCAGGGAAGCGGCCAAAATGTGGAGACAAAAAAACAGATCACAAATGAAAGAAATGGAGGAAAACAAATGACTGGATATAGAGTTCAAAACCACGGTTATAAGGCTTTTCAAGAATTTTCTAGAAACCCTCCATAAATTTGGTGAGACCCTCGAGGATATGAAAAAGGACCAACTAGAAATTAAACATACACTGACTGAAATAAAAAATATTATACAGATATCCAACAGCAGACTAGAGGATCGCAAGATTCAAGTCAAAGATTTGAAATGCAAAGAAGCAAAAAACACTCAACTGGGAAAGAAAAAAGAATCCAAAAATATGAAGATACTGTAAGAAGCCTCTGGGACAACTTCAAGTGTACCAACATCAGAATTATGGGGGTGCCAGAAGAAGAGAGCGAGCAAGATACTGAATACCTATTTGAAGAAATAATGACAGAAAACTTCCCCCACCTGGTGAAAGAAATAGACTTACAAGTCCAGGAAGTGCAGAGAACCCCAAACAAATGGAATCCAAAGAGGACTACACCAAGACACATCATAATTAAAATGCCAAGAGCAAAAGACAAAGAGAGAATATTAAAAGCAGCAAGAGAAAAACAGTTAGTTACCTACAAGGGAGCACCCATACAATTGTCAGCTGATTTCTCAACAGAAACTATGCAGGCCAGAAGGGAGTGGCCAGAAATATTCAAAGTGATGAATAGCAAGAACCTACAACCAAGATTACTCTACCCAGCAAAGCTATCATTCAGAATTGAAGGGCAGATAAAGAGTTTCCAGATAAGAAAAAGCTAAAGGAGTTCATCACCACCAAACTAGTATTATATGAAATGCTGAAAGGTATTCTTTAAGAAGAGGAAGAAGAAGAAAAAGGTAAAGATAAAAATTATGAACAACAAATACATATCTATCAACAAGTGAATCTAAAAATCAAGTGAATGAAAAAATCTGATGAACAGAATAAACTGGTGAATATAATAGTGTTCTGGGCTGCAAACATTGCACAGCTCCTCCGTTGCCAGGAGGCAGGATGCCTTAAGACAGAGGGAGGTGCAGTAGGTCACAGAACAATGGGTCGGTTGGAATTTAGAGGGAGGTGGTGGTTCATGCTCCGGCCAAGCGTGCCCAGGCGTTGCACCTGTGCCCTGAGTTTCTTAGAAACAGCTGAAATAGCTTTTGTAACCTTTGGGTTGCCATTGTAACTGTCCTAACTCCCTCTTGTGGTTCCCGAGTATAAATTTGCTGTAACACCTGTGGACTGCACTGCAGTTCGGCCTTTACCGCGGTGAAGTGCTGCAACTGTAGTCACTGGCCAGCTTAATAAAGGCTCATAAATTTTGATCTCAGTCTCTAGTGGTTGTCTCTTGCGGGTTGCCCCCCAACATTTGGAGGCCCCAGCGAGATACACTCCGGCCACGTTGCCGGTGGACGCCCCAGGTGAGGACACTCCAGTCTCTGTCCCGGGTTCCAGGGAGGCGGAGTGTCTCCTCCAAAATTCGCAATCCGAAAGTGAGAGCCACCTGGACCTCCAGTGGGGAGGTAAGCACCTGGTTTCTGTTTGTGGAACGTTCCCCTGGTGGACTGCAGGAGGGCTGGACGCAGCGGAGCCTCCGAGTCCGGACACCCAGCGCGAAGGCGTCTGGGGTCCCTGTTACGTGTGACCTTAGGGTGCACGTGTCTGGTTTGTCTTGTCTTTGTTAAATGGGTCAGGGCCAGTCTACCCCCTTACAATGTTTTCTTAAGAATTTTCAGGACTTCAAATGGCACGGAGGAGACTACGGGACGTCGGTTAATGGTTTTGATTTGCAGAAATTGTGTGAATTAGAATGGCCCACATTTGGGGTTGGGTGACTGTCCACTGGGACCTATGACTTAGGAATGGCTTATAGGGTTCATCATATTGTTTATGGCCGTCCAGGTCACCCTGACCAAATCCCTTATATTCAAATTTGGATTGACATTCTCACTGAAAAACCCTGGTGGTTGAAAAATTGCCAGGGCCAAGAAAGGAAATTGGGACAGAGACAGACCGTTTTATTGGCTCATCCCCCAAAAGGAGACAAGAAGGTAGACCCTAAGGTCTTACCAAATGATCTGGAGGACAGGGTTCCTGACCACCGGCCTCCCCCTTATGTTCCCCCTCCAGAGCCCCAACCGGAGGTGGGCCCCTCTGCCTCACGGGGGGCCCCAATACCCTCACAAATGCCTCCTAGTTCCATTGCCCCACTGCCTTCAGCACCAACATTATCAACGGGACAGACAGGAGGAGCCCCTGGGAACCCGACCCCAGCGGCACCCCTCTACCTTGCGCTCCCGCAGGCGCTTCCACTCGGAGAGAGAAAAAAAAAAAAATCCGGACCCAAGTCCATGGCCCCAGGGGGGGCCGGACAACTGGCCTCCCACTCAGACTCTGTCCGCAAACAACCCTTTCAGTCCGCCCCACACCCGGACCGGGACCCCTTATGGCCCACCAGACACGACTAGCAGAAGAGAGAGAGAAACGGGTCTCGGTGGCCCTGCTCCTATGTTCCCTCTACGCCAGGCGAGTCCTCCTGATTTAGGACCTGATGGTCAGCCTTTTATGATCTATGTACCTATCACCCACCAGCCGACCTGGGTCGACTGCCAGCAGCTACTTCAGACCCTTTTCACCTCAGAAGAGAGAGAGAGAGTGAAAGGGGAAGGGAGGAAGTTAGTCCTTGAGCCAGATGGCCAACCCACCACAGACCCAGGGAGGATCGAGGCTGTTTTTCCATCCGGAAGGCCACAATGGGATCACAACACTGATCGGGGAAGGGGGGCTCTCGACAGGTATCGCCAGACTCTCCTGAGGGGCATCCAAGCAGCAGCTCGGAAGCCCACCAACCTTTCCAAGGTAACAGAAATAGACCAGGGACCAAACGAGAGCCCCACTGCCTTCCTCGAGAGGCTCTGTGAGGCATATTGGGTGTACACCCCAATAGACCCTGATGCCCCAGAGAATTGGCGGGCTATCAATATAGCATTTGTGTCCCAGTCGGCCCCAGATATTAGAAAAAAATTACAGAAGTTAGAAGGCTTTGAGGGGAAGTCACTTTCAGAACTGGTCGAGGTTGCCCAGAAGGTCTTTAACAACCGAGAAGATCAGACTGCTAACCTAAACACCAGAATGGCAAAGGTCCTTCTAGCCATAAATGAAGTGAAGGGACAGCAAAGAGGGACAGGAAGAAAAGAATGGGAGAAGAGAGGACAGACCAAAAAGACCCGGCTGGGGAAAAACCAGTGTGCCTACTGTAAGAAAGAAGGACACTAGAAATGGGAGTGTCCTGAGTGGCCAGGGAATAAGGCAGTCCCGGTGTTAGTGGCCAAATGGGTACTAACACAAACTCTGGGGCCCTGGAAGAGGCCAGTTGCCTACTTGTCTAAGAGGTTGGACCCAGTGGCCGCAGGATGGCAGGGCTGTCTGAAGGCTATAGCAGCCACGGCCATACTGGTTAAGGAAGCCTCTAAATTGACTTTTGGCCAAGCCTTACAAGTGGTTGCACCCCACGTAGTAGAAACCCTACTGCACAGCCCACCTGAGCGCTGGTTATCAAATGCTCGTATTACCCAGTACCAGGTGCTCCTGCTTGACCCCCCAAGGGTAAGCTTCTTGAAGACTACAGCCCTAAACCCGGCCACTCTCCTCCCCGATGAGGGAGCTGAAACTCCCCTCCATGACTGTGAAGAGACCCTGACTACCCTAACCTCCTTGAGGGCCGACCTGACAGACCGGCCCATCTCCAACCCTGAGGAGACCCTGTTCACTGACGGGAGCAGCTTTGTGGAGGACGGTGTCAGGTATGCCGGGGCAGCTGTAGTTACACAAGAAAGAGTCATATGGGCACAATCCCTAGGACCTGGGACTGCAGCACCAAAGGCAGAACTCATAGCCCTCACCCAGGCCTCACGGTGGGGAAAGGACAAGAGAATCAATATCTACACGGACAGTAGATATGCCTTTGCCATAGTGCATATACATGGAGCCTTATATCAGGAGAGGGGCCTCCTAACCTCAGGGGGGAAGGATATTAAAAATGCTCCAGAGATACTAAACCTTCTTTCAGCCATTTGGGACCCTAAAGAAGTTGCAGTCATCCACTGCAAAGGGCATCCAAAGGACAATTCCTCTGTGACGAAGGGGAACCAATTTGCCGACTAAACGGCTAAAGAGACTGCAAAAAGACCAGTAGGGCCCCTAGAAGTGCTGGCAGCCACACCTACTCAGAATCTGGAGCCCAACCCCAGGTACACCCCCGAGGAAGAGGATATAGCCAGGAGATGTCAGATCTGCGCACAAGTGAACCCAGGACCTCCGATAACAGCCCTGCCAGAAACCCGGTTTCGAGGTTCAAGCCCTGGTGAACACTGGGAAGTCGACTTTCCTGAATTGCCCAGTGGATTGGGAGGATACCGATATCTCCTAGTATTTGTGGACACTTTCTCCGGTTGGCCAGAGGCATACCCGACCAGGGCTGAAACAGCACAGGTAGTAGTTAAGAAACTCCTCTCTGAAATTCTCCCCCGGTTTGGCCTACCTTTATTCATGGGGTCCGACAATGGCCCAGCTTTCATCGCTAAGGTAACCCAATCTTTAGTTAAGGCCCTTAAGGTCACATGGAAGTTACATTGTGTACCTCAGAGTTCTGGACAGGTAGAGAGAATAAATCGGACATTTAAGGAAACCCTAACTGAACTAAAATTAGAGACTGGCGAGAACTGGGTAAGTCTCCTCCCCTTTTGCCCTACTCAGGGCTCGCTGCGCCCCATATGTAAAAGGGCTGACTCCTTTTGAAATCATGTTTGGCTGTCCGCCACCTCTTCTTCTGTGGCAAAGGGGGGAAGAGCTAGCTGTGTTATCTAATAGAAATCTCCTCAAGTCTTTGCAGGGGCTCCAGAGCAGCACAGCGGCTGCAAGGCGAATCGTCAGGGCAGCACACCAGGAAGCCCACCCACCAGACCCGGATAGCCCACCCGTGTGTGCTCCTGGCAACCTAGTCCGGGTGAAGAGGCACGAAGAATACAGGCAGTAAAGCTCATGGTCCTCCACACCCATTACCAGCAAATCCCCGGGGAAGGAGGGGAGGGATCTGAGTCAACGATTTGATTCACCGTAAAGACCAGTAGGGAATGTTCTGGGCCGCAAACATTGCACAGCTCCTCCGTTGCCAGGAGGCAGGATGCCTTAAGACAGAGGGAGGTGCAGTAGGTCACAGAACAATGGGTCGGTTGGAATTTAGAGGGAGGTGGTGGTTCATGCTCCGGCCAAGCGTGCCCAGGCGTTGCACCTGTGCCCTGAGTTTCTTAGAAACGGCTGAAATAGCTTTTGTAACCTTTGGGTTGCCATTGTAACTGTCCTAACTCCCTCTTGTGGTTCCCAAGTATAAATTTGCTGTAACACCTGTGGTCTGCACTGCAGTTCGGCCTTTACCGCGGTGAAGTGCTGCAACTGTAGTCACTGGCCAGCTTAATAAAGGCTCATAAATTTTGATCTCAGTCTCTAGTGGTCGTCTCTTGCGGGTTGCCCCCCAACAATAGAATCAGGGGCATAGAAAGGGAGTAGACTGACAATTCTTGTGGGGAAAGGGTTGTGGGGGTGCGGGAAGAGACTGGACAAAAATCGTACACCTATGGATGAGGACAGTGCGGGGGGGTAAGGGCAGAGGGTGGGGTGGGAACCGTGTGGAGGGGAGCTATGAGGGAAAAAATAGGAACAATTGTAATAATCTGAACAATAAAGATTTATTAAATTTAAAAATAAATAAAATAAAATAAATTTTTCTCATATAGAACTAGTGTTATCTTTGGAGTGGGCTTGCTGTGGAAAGTAGTTGTAGGACACAGAAGTGAGTCTGTAAGTTCACTGGATGCTACTGTTATCCACAAGGTAATTGCTATACCATGGCAGGTCTGCAGCATTGCAGAAGTAGTTTCTGTGGCTCAGGATATGCCTCACTGCCTCAGGGTATTACTTGTTCCAAACCACTCCATACTCAGTTCGTTCCACTTCTGACTTTCTTAGCCATTATCTTTATTCAGTCTTTTCATGGTATTAATTTGATTTGGTAATCAGACCTTGCAGTGTTTATGTTAATATGTACCAGAAAACTGCATAGGATGCTGATCCATGAAACTGCCCTTCACTGTCATACTCTACAAACATGAACACAAGATAGCCAAGAGCTAGGAGTGGACCCAAGTACATCACTGGATGAACCTTTGACCAATGTCTCTTCCACTGGAGAAAGCCCAATTTTCAAATATAAATTTTCTTTGAAAGCTTGAAACATGATAATAGCTAGTAACCCATGTGTAAGATCAGTGTCAAATCAATCTTGTTTGTAAGGAATAAACTACTCTAATGTAGAAGCAATGATCACAAGTTGTATTGCCTCCATTTCTTAATAAAACCTGAAAGAACCTGGTTTGTAACTCCAAGGAATAGGAATATAAGGCCTACCATGAGCTGATTTGAGTATTGTCAATTCCTATTCAGTTGGGTTTAGCTCTTCATACATTCTACCTTACGCAGAGTAATTGCTCAATAATATTTGTTGCTAAATGAATGAATTAGAAATTTTTCACACTTGTCTCTAGAGGTTTCAGTGACCCTGTCTTTTCCCAAATCCATATCATCAATTGCAACATCAAGAAATTTTAGGAGTCCCCTGTGCGGGAGAACATATTTGGCAATAATACATCTGATAAATGGTTAATACCCAAAATATATAAAGAACTCATACAACTTAACAAAAGGAAGACAAACAATCCAATTTTAAAAATGGGCAAAGGACATAAATAGACACTTCTCCAATGGGGACATACAGATGGCCAAGAGATATATGAAGAAATGCTCGAAGTCACTGATCATCAGAGAGATGCAAATTAAAATGGCAATGAAGTATCACCTCACACCTGTCAGAATGGCTAGCATCAACAAATCAACAAACGACAAGTGCTGGCTAGGATGTGAAGAAAAGGGAGCCCTATGCACTGCTGGTGGGAATGCAGACTGGTGCAACCATTATGGAAAACAGTATGGAGTTTCCTCAAAAAACTAAATATGGAACTGCTATTTGACCCAGTGATCCCACTTCTAGGAATATATCCTAAGAAACCAGAAACACTAAATTAGAAAGAATGTATGCACCCCCATGTTCATAACAGCACAATTTACAATAGCTAAGATCTGGAAACAGCCCAAGTGTCCATCAGTAGGTAAGTGGATAAAAAAGCTGTGGTACATTTACACTGTGGAATACTATGCAGCAGTGAAAAAGAAGGATCTCTTATCCTTTGATACAGCATGGAGGGACCTGGAGAGTATTATGCTAAGGTAAATAAGCCAATCAGAGAAAGACAAGTATCACATGATGTCACTCTTATGTGGAATCTAATGAATAAAATAAACAAAATAGATCCAGAGACGCAGAAGCATGGAACAGAGTGATGAATTTCAGAGGGAAGGCAGGGGTGGATGGGAAGAGATCAACCAAAGAACTTGTATGCATATATGCACAGCCCATGGACACAGACAATAAGATGGTAAAGGCCTGGGATGGGGGGCAGGGGTGGGCTATAAGGAGTCAACAGGAGAAAAAAAGGGGACATATATAATATTTTCAACAATAAAGATTTAAAATAATAACTAGCTGATTACAAAAAAAATAAAAATTAATAAAAAAAATATCCTCCAGTGAGGGTTAAATAAATAAATAAATAAAACTACCTCCAATATCCCAGTCTTTTGTACTGACTGTAGAGATTAAAGGCTTAAGGCAATGGTTCTCAACCTTTCTAATGCGTGACCCTTTAATACAGTTCCTCATGTTGTGGTGACCCCCAACCATAAAATTATTTTCGTTGCTACTTCATAACTGTAATTTTGCTACTGTTATGAATCATAATGTAAATATGTGTTTTCCGGTGGTCTTAGGCGACCCTGCTAGCGGTTCTCAACCTGTGGGTCATGACATTTACATTACAATTCATTAACAGTAGCAAAATTACAGTTATGAAGTAGCAACGAAAATAATTTTATGGTTGGGGGTCACCAAAACACGAGGAACTGTATTAAAGGGTCGCGGCATTAGAAAGGTTGAGAACCAGTGGTTTAAGGCGTTTCCTAAAGAAATGTCTATTATTAAACAAACATACCCTCCAAAAATTTTCCCCATCAATAATGCCAGTTTCAGAATGAAAATATAATTGGAAATACTTTATAAGACTCACAGGGATTGATAGAGGAATTAAAACTTCAGACAGGAAAACGCAGGTTAACAACTCTGTTCTCACAAATTAACCATTATTATTACTGATCCATAACCTGTCTGAAAATACTAAGTTCTAGGGGACACTGTAATGACTCTGTCACTTGGATTTTTTCAAGACACAAAGCTCAAATAGCACCAAATATAAACCACTGTTCTCTTTATTTTTTCACAAAAAGCTGAATTTATTATTTCAGACAACTGCACAGTAACTTTTAGTTTGTTCATGTTTCTGGCATCACAAATCTGAAACACAATTTTGTTTCTCAATTAAGAACATATACTCTGAAAAGTGATTAGGTTTTTGTTTTTTTTTGACAATCATCCTACATATAGGGTATCTTTAAAATCTTTGCTAAGCAACATACTAGCTTTATATTTTTTAATCGCTGCATAAAAATGAAAAAACAAATCAAGGCATACAAATTTCATTTTTTCCTATATTTAAAATATCTTTTGTTTCCTTTAACAGATTTTCATATCCATTACAAAATATTTTGAAGCTCAACTGCCCATTTAAGACAGAAAGAAGAAATTCTAGAGTATCTGAACTAAGCACCATCTTCACTGAACTGAACCAAGAATTCTATCAGGGTCCTCCTGGGCTTCCCAGCCATGCCTTCCTGCAGATATGAAATCTCATCGTTGTTAGTCATCACACCTGCTGTGTCTAAATGTCCCCCTTCGGATGAGTCACAAATGCTTTCAGGAACGTTGCACCTGGGCATGCTGCGGCAGATCTGTACTTTCCAATGTTATTAAATCAGCAAGCTGGCAATCTACAACCTGTCTTGCATAATGTTCAGTACCACAGTTCTCTTTTAAATTAGGAATCTGTGTTTCTTGGCAAACATCAGAATCAAAGGTCAAATGAAAGATTCTTAGCCTGAGGTCTAGACACCTTCTCTCTCTAAGCCACATGTGAGTCCATCTCAAAGATAGATGAAATTTATAAATAAGTATCTGGAGCCTCTAAGAAGATGACTGCATGTTGGAAGGTTCTATTTCTAATGACAAATGTGGAATTGATCTGTATAGTTCAGTGTATTGGGACATAGTTAAATGAGAATCAGAGAGGTCCCTCTCAAAAAAAAAAAATTCATTTTTCCCTTTCTTCCCTTCTTTTTTTCTCTTCATATACTTTCAGTTTCTCTACTTCCTTATTTTTTTTTAAATCCTCATCCAAGGATATGTTTTACTAATTTTAGAGAGAGGGATAGGGAGAAAGAGAAACATACACCAGTTGCCTCCAGTGTGTGCCCTGGGAGGACGCTCCAACCAACTGAGCCACACAGACCACCACTCCACTTCCTTAGTTTTATCACACCGAAGTAATTATCAGTAGTTGTTTGCTGAAATTTACTACCCACAGTACATGGTAGTAACTGGAAGAAAAATTACAACCATTAAGATGGTGTAGCACAATTTCTGGCAAATACTTAATACATGTGACTTTTGCTTTTCTTCCTTTCTCAGCTCCAGTGTACAATGCAGCCATAACTATTCATCAGATATTTGAGCTTTATCTATCTTTGAACTAAAGAACTACTGTGCTGCATGAAGAGTTACATGCATACTATGTAATTTTATATTGATGTTTAAGCAGTTTTAAAAATTTATTGATTGTTGAGAGAAAGAGAGAGATTTGTTGTTCCACATGTTTATGCATTCATTGGTTAATGGGTGTATTGTGCCCTGACCAGGGATCAATCCCACAACCTTAAGAGTATCAGGACAATGTTCTAACCAACTGAGCTACCTGGCCAGGCCTATAATTTTATGTTCTGTTCAAAGAGTTGATAGAATATAGATATCATTCATATAAATTTTAAAAATATACAGCAATTTATTGTGTTTTACATGATACAAAATACTTATAGTAGGAAAAAATAGTTTATTCTCTAAAGCTGTCAGTGAAACATAGGATACATTCTTAATGTGAATCATAGGTTTAGGAGTGATAAAACTACTTTCTCCAAAGACACAATATTGACTATGTCCCTCTGTTGTTATTCTTTCATTAAAATCTATTTTAGTTTTCATAGTTCCCTTTGTCCTTCAATAAACAGTCACATTCTGGCAACTTATTCAGGTAATTAAAGTTGGAATCATTCATTCTTTCCGTCATTAAGTTCTACTTTTTCTAATCTGGAGCTTGTGTGACCAGCACAGTCAAATTTAAGGAATGTACCCACCCCCAGTTTCCACACCCATCCCAACACAATCTGGTAGCTCACCCTCATTGAATCCAATTAGTAACTGATAAGATTCCTGTGCTGCTGTCTGAAAATGTGTCCACTTGTTCTCTAATTCAGTAAAACTACTGGCTCAAATGTGAAGCCAGTGAAAGAAAGGTGAAGCCGAAGCTGGTGCCCCTGAGGAGTTGTTTTGGAATAAAGCTGTAAGGCCTCCCACTCAATTCAAATTAATAGGCCACTGTCTCTTCTGCTTTCAGCAGGAAGAAACAAAAACAAAATAGTATCTGCTAAGATCAATAGTACCTAGTCTCATGAACACTGTTTAGGTTTACTTCCTTGCCTTCCAAGAAAACTAGATATTTAGACACTAGTTCATGATGACACAATTAAAATTTACCTTTACAAACATAAAAATGAAGAAATGTCATTTGTAGCAAAAATTCAAATTAATTTTCTTATGTTTTTCATTATTTAATTTCTAGACAGCAACAGAGGTAAGAACTTTTCAATGTGATTTATATCACAAGAGAATCTTGTTTTCTCAAAAAAGGACCTTTTTAAAATTCCAAGAAGGACAAACTAAGTACCATAAAATAATTAAAGTCTGCCCATCATAAGTAAAACCCTTCAACTATTATTGAAATGTAAGTACAATTACACCCAAGAAAAAGATGTTATCAGCAGAGAAAAGATGATTTAAGGGCTCTTTTTGTTTTCCAAAACTGATGGACATGTGTGAGCTCTAATATCATTGTGTTTAGAAACGGCTTCATCCAGATCCAGCTGTACACCATTCACATTCACTTCCATGCAGCCATTAAAAAAGGCAGTCACTGGCGTTGCACTGAATGGAACAACTGTAAAAGAGAATATTAAAAAATTAGTCCAAGACTTTTACCATCTTATTTGCTTACACATAGAGGAATTACTCAAATTTCCCATTTCCAACCAAATTCTATCCCTAAGGGAAAAGTTAATAATGTAATTCTATTTAATGAATTTATATAAGAGAGGCCTATGTGTTTAAGACACTGTGCACAGCACTGAACTCAGCATACATGAGTTCCTTTCATTTCATAAACACAATCAGTTCCACCCAAACCTAAGATAAACACACTTGGGAGAAATGAGCACATTCTTACTTACAATGTTGAACTTCATTATTGTCTCTTTAAGTATTGTTAAATCCTTTTTCAACTCTAAATTATAGTTACTTAGAAATATTTTTTAAATGCCATGATAAATATGTTTCTTTTATTATTACTGGAATTAAAGCAAATTGCTTTATTTTCCAAAGAAATAGTTTCTTGCTGAGCACACATTGGCAGATCATGATAGGGAATTCACTTTTATGTAATGTTTGGTTCTAAAAAATAACAATTTTAATGATGCTTCAGTAAATAGTTTATGGCCTTTGGGGCTTTCTACACTTTCACGCTCTTTATCAAATTTAATACATAGGTAACATCCTTGCATTCCTAAAAACTACAGTTCACCGTAAAAACATCTATATTTCTATTGCTTTCTCTCTTTTTTTTGGCATCTCTGCTCCATGAATCTTAATTCCCAATACATATTCTCAGTCCTTACTCTTCTTCCTCAGTACCTTAAGCAAATATATATACTTTAAATTTTCTACCTCTAACTTGACAATACACTTTTCTGTGGGCTTGTATTTATTAAGAAACCCCTTTAACTGTGGTTGAGCACTATAGATTATGCCACTATTATTAAAAAAAAAAACCGGAATGATCAATTTTTCCTGATTTTTAATTCCTAACATGCAATTTAATATGCCTATTTTGCACAACAATTATAATTTACCCATCCCATAGTTGACATACACTATTAATATCTCAATTTTCAGTTCCTCATAATTTTTCCTCACTTTTTTCTAAACCCATCTTGCCTGAAGTCAGTCTTCAGTGCTGTTGCCAAAGCCCTGGAACCACTGAAGTGTTCATAATTTTACTTCTTTTGAAAACTGCATTCAAATAATTTGTGAATGAGGCAGTGGTGGGTTTCAATGTAGAATTTATTCATTTGAACAAAGTCTAATTATAATTCCTAATAATTAACCATGCTAACTTAACTAACTTCCTATTAATCAGCCAACGTACTTAGCTATCTTTATCTGTCTCTCTATCTATAACTGTTAGAGCCTATTTATTTCTATTCCTCTAAAACCCAGATAAAAATTCCATATATGGGAAATGAAGATCCTGATCAGTTAAAGTAATGGAATGAAGGTTACTAAAAGTCCAGACATCAAACTCAGAACTCTCCCCATAAGAGTAATCTGCAAAGGTATTTGAAAATTCTTTTAAAGAACTTTCTGCCTCAAATTTTTTTTGCCATTTAAAGTAAAATATTTATGGCCATTTCATATTTTCTAATATAAAGTTAAAGATGAACCTGCTTTTCCTCCAGTTTTCTCCATCGTGGTGTGAATTCCCCACACATGCTACTGCTCATGCTAGATACCTAAGAGATCCTATAATCATTAAATCCTATTAATTTCATTTCTCTTATACATCTCCAGTCTAATCACTGTATACCATCTCCATTGCCATCACCGTAGTTCAACAGCATCCTCATCTGTAAAATGGGGTAATAATAGTACCTACCTCACAAAACTATTTTGAAAATTCAGTGAGTGGATACATTTGAAGCACTATGAACAAGTAGTATAGTTGTTGCTGCTGTTATTAATACTGCGCCTTCATCTGGACTACTTCAGGAGCCCCCAACTCATCTTATTCATTTTTGTCTCTCATCTGTCCATCTCCATCCATTATACAGGATGCTATATTGATGATATACAACTTGCTTGTGTAAACTTTGTAATGATTTTCATAGCTCTTAAAATTAGACTCCGGACCCTGTCCCAGGACTACAAACCTCCCAATTCACCCCTACCCCCACCCAGTTCAAAGCCTCATCCTGCACTGCCATCCCCCTGCTCAGTATGCTTTCACCGTACTGATCTCTATATTCCTCAAGCATGTCAACCCCTTCCCATTTTTCCAGCACATAGACCATTTTATTTGCATATTAATGCTAATCCCCACCCCCACCACCTAGTTAAATTCTTTCAGTCCTTCAAATATCAGATTTAAATCTTGGATGGGGAGAGGTAGAAGAGGGTAAAGGGGAAATAAATGGTAATGGAAGGAGACTGAAGTTAGGACTATTTTATCTTTTTAAATTTTTCTAATTACTTGTTTAATGTCTGCCTCTGCCACTAGATTGTAAAACCCTTAATAGCAGGGATCATATCTATTTATTACTGTATTCCTAGTGCCTAGGATGTAGATTCTTAAGAAATACTGGATGAAGAATGGATGAATTGAAGAATAAATATTGAATTCACAAGACTATTATGAGGATGAAATGAAATAATAAATTCTTTCTGGCTAGGATAGCCAAATGAGGCAAAATGTGGTTAGTTTCAGTTCACATTTTAAAAAATAAACAAAAATGTACAATAAAATGTCAATTCAAACTATGAGAAAAAGAATAGTGGATACAGGAATTCTGTTTTCCCTTCTGATGTCCTTTTACTAAAATTACTTATTTAAAATGCTATTGTTAGGTTTGATCAAATAATTGAATCGCTACCCCTCCCCTGTGAACTGACCTTTAGGCCACTTCAGAATGCACATTCCCTTCCCCTTAGACCACATTCCACTTGCTAAAACCATTATCTCTCCCCTCTGGACTTTCCCAGGATCCAGACCTGCACAGAGAATTCTCTGCCCAGAAAAAAACCACTTAGAGTCCTTTAAAAATCTCTGACTCCCTGTATTTGGGTGCTGGCATCATTTGGGGCCTCAGCCCATCTGGTATCCAGATGACCTAATAAATTCATAATCCCTCACCACTTTGGCCTCATGCGTTCCTCCTTCGGTGACCCTTACAACTATCACTGTGATTAAAAATACACTTTTTAAAACTGAAGAAAAAGTAAGCAGATACCTGGAAGGCCACCCAGGTAAGTGGCTACTGTTCCTTTCATTGCTTTGTCCAAGATGCCAAATTCTCTTTGAAGATCTTCAGAGTAGATGATGTCATTTTTAAGTGGAGTCAAGAGCTCCAGTTTTGTTCTGTTGATTCTGAATTCCAGATGAGATTGTTGACTGGAACACAGATTTAAGGCCTCTATCCGGGATATTACCGTATTTTCAACAGATACCAGGATATCCTAAAGAACAGTCAGACTCAATATAAGCAAGTACGGATGGTAATACTACTTAAGAATGATTTAGGGTTTTTGAAACTCAAAAACTGAATTTCAATGAGAAAAAAATGTATGATAGAGCCTCCAAATTGAAAAGAAAACAATACTAATTATTATCTATCTATAATAATAAAAGCATAATATGCTAATTAGACCGGACATCCTTCTGGGCGAAGCTGGGGCTGTGAGGGAAGCCCAGGTCCCGGGTGCCAGAGGGAAGCTGGTGCCAGCAGCCGGGAGAAGGAAGGCCTACTCTTGCACGAATTTCGTGCATTGAGCCTCTAGTCTACACTAATAAAAGAGAAAGATGCAAATTGACAGTACCTTTGCAATGACCACCAGCCATTCAGGAGTGAGTATGCAAATTAACCCAACAAAGATGGTGGGTTAATGTGCATACACAGGCACCAAGAGGCTGGGGATGGGACGTTCCACACCACCCCAGCCACTCTGGGCCTCTGGGCAGTGTGGGAAGGTGGAAAGGCGGCTCCAGTCAGAGCAAAGGCAGTGCTGGCAGCCAGGGGAAGGAAGGCCCATTCTTGCACGAATCTTCGTGCATTGGGCTGCTGTATATATATATAAAAGGCTAATATGCAAAGTGTCCCCTTGGGAGTTCGTCCGGGAGACCGGGAGTATGACATGTGCTGACCACCAGGGGGTGGCGAGGAACAAAGGAAGGCCCCTGCTGACAGCCAGGGAAGGAAGGCCCCAGTCGGCAGCCGGAAGGCCCCAATTGGCCCTGATCGCCAGCCAGGCTTAGGGACCCTACCCGTGCAAGAATTTCGTGTACCAGGCTTCTAGTAATAATCATAATTTTAGAATATACATTAGTTTTATAAACTTCAGGTTTAGCTAAGATGTAAATGTATGGTGACTTCCGAAAAGTCAATAAACCATCAGAGTTGTGATACCAACAACAAGAACCTAAAGTAGTGTCTTAAGCAATATTTTTCTATTTATGAACCTTCCTTACTTCAAGACTTGCATATAAAAAAGAAAGGACTTGAATCACTATTTGTTAGGAAAAAAAGACTTGGAAAATTTAAAGTGCTTTAGTAAGACTAAAGAGATTTTTGTGTCACCCAAGCAATCTTACAGACTTGGAAAAAAGTAAATGAGGAAACCCAGAGAGAGAAACAACAGGGATCACCAGCAGTAAGTTACAGAGTATTTAAAAGATGATTCTCAAAAGAGAAAATGTATTTATTTGCTGAACTTTTCAAACTACTGATACACAAAAATACTCAACTTGTTAAGTGTGATTTATGCATATCGCTTATATGTGTACAGAGGAAATGTTAATGCGGAGAGAGAAAATAAAATCAAAACTAGGGAGATGCAGTGCTATCATGCTTCCCAGATGGCAGAGAGAGTCTGAAGTGTCTACTCAGGAATGCAAGATACCTATGTTAAGTCTATACATCTCAAATACAGGTTATTCAAGAAGATCTGTTACTGTGTTATACGTTCCAGATCCTTGAACTCGTTTAGACTTAAAGATGGTCAGCTGAAAAAGATGTTCCAGAATGATCAGTAGTATGTGGAATAATATTATAAAACAAAGTACACAGATCCTGAGAAAGCAACCTGACATGCCAAAACAGGGAGCCATGGAGACAAACGGCAAAGGGATGACATAAATATCAAAGGTATGGCCAGCAGGAGTTAACCTCCACCACATGAACGTAATGTTAAAGATAGGAATTCCATTTTGTTTAAAAAAAAATAACAACAAGCAAACAAAAAGCTGAAATCCCAGTATGGTAAGCTCCTGTGGTGGTAGATTAGAGATAAAAACTCAACAGGATCTTTTTAGGTTGCTTACAGTTAACCACCAGAAACTCCTCCAAGTCATCTTTTAAGTTGCAAACAACACCTTTTTATTACTACAGACATTATTCAATTATATATCTCTTTCTAAAAGCTCCAGAGAGTATCCACGTCAATCTTGGCACAAATGTAACCTTCTTGCTGTAACTTGGAATCCACAGCGGATGACATGAGAACAGAGCTATTAGCCTCTAAAAGAAAACTGAATAATACAGATCTTCTGATAAGTCTCATGTTTCCTTTGAAGCAACAGTTTTTCCTGTTCTGCCTCCTAATTTTAAACTAGAGTTGCCACGTGAACTGCTTTTAGTTTTCTCTAGTCTTTCCTAATTTACTCGTGGGAGAAAAGATTAAGTGTGCCAGAAAGCACAAGCATTATAATTAGGCACTGAACAGCTGATAGCAGATTGTAGTCAGACTCACTTCTATAATGCCAGTACAAACTAATTCCCATGATTCCTCCAAAATTCTGAATAAGAGTGGATCCCTATGTACTCTGAAAAAGCTCCGAGTAGCCTGTGTGTGCGTCTGCTTAATCTTAGCTACACATGCAGTAAAGCTTTTCAATTTCTCACCCTTATTTCTTGTTTCAGACCTCAGAAATGAGCCAGCAAAAAAGTAACAATAATGGACATCTACTGAGTCCTTAATGATGTGCTAGAGATTGTATCCAATACTTTACATCAGCTATCTCATTTAATCATTAGAATAGCACTTTGAGGTAAAGACTGCTATTATACCCATTTTACAGATTTAAATAAAAAGCAAGGATCATAGCCTGGCCAGCATGGCTCAGTGGCTGAGTGTTGGCCTATGAACCAGGGGGTCATGGTTTGATTCCTAGTCAAGGCACGTGCCCAGGTTGCAGGCTCATTTTCCAGTGTGGGTCGTGCAGGAGGCAACAGATCAATGATTCTCTCTATTTATTGATGCTTCTATCTCTCTCTCCCTCTCCCTTCCTCTCTGAAATCAATAAAAATATATTGAAAAAGAAAAACAAAAAACAAGGATCATAAAGGGTTAGAATAAAGTTACCTGAAGCTTCTCAGAGGAGGAGTCCACCAAGGACAAGGCAAAGGGCACCGTGTCACCTGAAACCAAGGCAAACATAACGCCAGTGCCCATGGATGGACGAATATTCAAAAACACATCCACATGCCAAGCATCAGGGTTGGATATATTATCTGTTTAAAACAGACAAACGAAAATTAGGATCAAAGTACACCAGAAGGAATTATTATAATCTTATTACTATTCAAAGCCATTTTTGTGTAATACTAGAGATGTTAGTTCTCCCTGCTCAATGACCTATATAACCTAGGCAAAACAAAACACAGAGAAAAATTAATGCAGGCAAGAAACACATAAACCAAGCCCCATCTTTCTGTTCTTCCCAGAGTGGAATTCTGGACAGTGGCATTTAGGATTATTATGAATTTTCCAGGTTTGCTCTTTAACAGCTCTTCCTTCTGCTTTGCATATTCACCAATGATCAAATCTTAGAGCGGTAATATTTTAAAGTACACATTTAGAAGGAAATTCAACAACTTTATTGTAATATATCTGAGGGAAAATTTGGGTATAGCTGCCATCACAAGATCACCACTTCCCATCCATAAAGAGGTGAGGTTAGATCAATAGAAAGGAAAAATATGATTTCTATGCATAGGGGAGTTGAGTAGTTTGATAATAGGGAAATACTCTTAAGTCAACAGCTAACTTTGACATTTGATAGAGACTCTTCTGTTATTCTCTTGCGTAATACCTAATATCCTTTTTCTTAATTACTAGGTTAATTGCCTACCACACTACAATGCAAGCTCTCTACATGTCTCTACCATCACTGTGTTTTCTACAGAAGTCACTCAACACATATTTGTTGAATTAATGTTTCCAAAACTGTTTGATTCCTAAAAATATTAGTTCACAATCTGAATGCAGTCTTCCTCATTTAATAAAGTAAAATATAACAATAACTCAAATACCACTTAGAGGCTTTGAAAGGATGATGTGAATGAAGAAAATAATTTTCCTTTGACAACATGTTCTTCCATTTAGCCACATCTAATGCTATTATATTTTTTCATTATAATAGTTTAATTCCCACCCAAGAGAAAATATATATATTATATATAATCATTTTGAATTAAGTAAATTTAAGTCAATAACAAACTAAAGTGAACGTGCAAATGCTCAGAAACTATAATGTAAAATTAAATATTAATTTAAAAGTAGTTCTCTTTCAAATTACCCATAAAAACTAATTACTTATTAAAGTGTTTTGTGTTTTTTTCGGATACAATATAATTCTTATTTTCCTCTTTTTCTGAATTTCTTTTTCTTTCAACAAATTGTTGTGGGCCAATTATTTTCCTGTATTCAGTCACCAATCCACTTTAAACATTAAAAAAAATCCTTGCCCTGGCTGGTTTGGCTCAGTGGATAGAGCATCAGCCTGCAGACTGAAGGGTCCCAGGTTCGATTCCAGTCAAGGGCATGTACCTTGGTTGCGGGCACATCCCCAGTGCGGGGTGTGCAGGAGGCAGCTGATCGATGTTTCTCTCCCATCAATGTTTCTAACTCTCTACCCCTCTCCTTTCCTCTCTGTAAAAAATCAATAAAATATTTTTTAAAAATCCTTTAGCCCTAGCCGGTTTTTCTCAGTGGACAGAGCATCAGTCCCCAGACTGAAAAGTTGCCAGTTTGATTCCGGTCAAGGACACATACCTTAGTTGCAGGCTCAATCCCTGGCCTGCTCCAGGCATGTGCAGGAGGCAACCAATCCATGTGTCTCTCTCCCATCAATGTTTCTTTCTCTCTGTCTCTCCCTCTCCCTTCTAATCTCTCTAAAAATCAGTGCAAAAATATCCTCAGGTAGGGATTAACAAAAAAAACAAAGCCTTTATTTACAGAACAGAAATAAAAGTTTAAAGCACTGTATTAACTTATGTTAAAAAAAAACAAACAAACAGGAAGTATTGGTATAAGGCTCTTCCATAAAACTGTAGTAAGTCTTTTTCAGATTGCAAATAAACACAGTTAAAAAATAATGTTTTCTTAAAGCAGAGATATCAGATTAACACTAACTTTATAATGTAAACTTTTAGTAGCTCAAAGAATGAACTCATAAAACAGAAAAAGACAAAGAACCCAATAAAATAATTAAGATATACCATATGGAGAGATACTCAACTTTAGTAAATATTGGGATAATACTATTTAAAACTATGTATAAGATTTAATTTATGGATTCTCCGATTGAAAAAAAATCTCAAGCATAAACCTGTTTTTTCTGTTGGTAGAAGTAGAAATTGACAAAAATCTTTGGAAGAGAATCTGATCAAACAGTAAGAAATATACATTTGCATAACCTCTGAGAGAAATAATCTAAGAATGTCCTAAATACTTACTTACATAAAGGTATAAGGATGTATGTCCAAGGATACTCATGGAAGTGTTATTTGCAAAGGTAAAAGCTTGGGATCAGTCTGGCAAGTCTATTTAGACTGTAGAAAACTGGAAAGAGCACCATCCCCACCCTTACAACATCAAGAGCCCAATTATCTACATAATCACAACTTTTCTTGGCAGAGCAACTAATTACAAACCTAAAGAAAGACAGGTGCTTCCAAGTAGGGACAGGATGAGAGTACTCACTTAAGCAAGGCAAACACTAAATACTATACAATTTGGTAAGAAGAATTTAGGTTTTAAAAAATGTTTTTATCTTTATTGTTGAGAGTATTACAGATGTTGCCCTTTTTTATCCCATTGCCCCCCATTCACTTGGTTCGCACTGGGTCACAGGCCTTTATTACTCTATTTTTTGTGTTCATATATACTGCATATGTTTTTTGTTCACTAGATTCCCTGTTTATTATTTTTAGATTCAATTGTTGATAGATATGTATTTATTGCCATCTTATTGTTCACATTTTTTATCTTTTCTTCTCCTTCTCCTTCTTCTTCTTAAAGAATACCCTTCAACATTTCATGTAACACTGGTTTAGTGATGATGAGCTATATTAGCTTTTTTTTTTTTTTTTTTTTGTCTGTGAAGCTCTTTATCTCACCTTCAATTCTAAATTATAGCTTTGCTGGCTAGGGTTATCTTGGCTATAGGTCCTTGCTATTCATCACTTTGAATATTTCTTGCCACTCCCTTCTGGCTGCAGTTTCTGTTGAGAAATCAGCTGACAGTTCTATGGGCTACCTTATAGGTAACTAACTGCTTTTCTCTTGCTGCTTTTAAGATTCTCTCTTTGTCTTTATCCTTTGGCATTTTAAATATGATGTGTCTTTATGTGGGCCTCTTTGGGTTCCTCTTGTTTGGGACTCTCTATTCTTCCTGGACTTGTAAGTCTATTTCTTTCACCAGGTAGGGGAAGTTTTCTGTCATTATTTCTTCAAATAGGTTTTTAATATCTTGCTTTCTCTCTTCTCCTGCTGGTACCCCCATGATGTGAATGATAGTATGCTTGAAGTTGTCGCAGAGGCTCCTTATACTCTCTTCATATTTTTGGATTTCTTTTTTCTTTTTGTTCTTCTCATTGGGTATTTTTTTGTTTCCTCATATTCCAAATTGCTGATTTGATTATTGGCATCCTCTACGCTACTGTTGATTCCCTGTCAATTATTCTTCATTTCAATTCATGTATCCTTCATTTTTGACTGATCTTTTTTCATGTCTTTGATGTTCTCACTAATTTCCTTGAAATTCTCACTAAGATCCTTGAAAGTCTCACTAAGTCCCTTGAAGCTCTCATTAAGATCCTTGAGCATCCTTATTAACCATTGTTTGGAACTTTGTATCTAGTAGTTTGCTTATTTCCATTTCATTTAGTTCTTTTTCTGGAGATGTCTTCTGTTATTACATTTGTGACATGTTTCTTTGTCTCTGCATTTTGGCTGCTTCCCTGTTTGTTTCTATGTATTAGGTAGAGTTGCTATGTCTCCTGGAACTGGAAGAGTGGCCTTCTGTAGTAGGTGTCCTGCAGGACCCAGTGGCTCATCCTCCCCAGTCACCTGAGATGGGCACTCTAGGTGCACACCAGTGTCAACTTTGTGCACAGTTTTATTGTAGTTGAGCCTTGATTGCTGTTGGTAGAATTGATTCCCAGGCCAATTGGAGGAATTGACCCCCAGGCCAATTGGCTGTGAGGACCAGCTGCAATACAGCAAAAGAGCTGCTATGCAGGAGACACCCCTATGGAGCAGGACTTGCTTCAGTGGGGCTTTGGTGCTCACTGAGTCTGCCCCTTGAGTGTGTTGCTCGTGGATGTGTAAAGCTGTAATATAGCATGGTTTGAAGCTGTCCACCGGGTACACTGGCTCTGGGGCCCTTTTGGAGGTGCAAAGTCAGCCACTGCCTGTGCACTGCCTGGGGCCACCTATCAGGAGTTACAGAGTGATCTGCAGATGGCTGCTACTTGTGTTGGCCTTAGAAGTGCCCAGGAGAGGCCAAGCTGTTAAGCAAGGCAGGCTGCTGCTAGTGCTGGGCCTGAGGCCTCTTATTGAGAGGTATGAAGCATGCTAATGCCAGCTGATGACTGTTTGTGATATTTGAGGAAAATCTGAAGCCTGAGCCAAGACAGGCTATTCATATGGAATAGCTGCTGCAAACAGTTTGGGTGGGGCTGCAAATTGGGTGGGGTGGTATCTCAGGGAATCACCATAGTGGAGCAAATAGTGTGAGCCAGGTTGATGGAGACTTGGATATGGTGCCTGCCAGTCAGGGGGAGATCTCAGCATAGGAACAATGACCCCTGCAAGAACCCCTGTCTGGGAGAAAGCTGTCCCCAAATTCTTGATCTGATGCCAGATCCAGTTCCTCTCATATGTCCCTGGATTCTCCCAAGTCACGGCCTGAAGCACTGGAGCTCAGAGGGAGTGAGTCTGAGTAAGTCCATGTGCTTCCCTTTAAGAGAAATTACCTGGGACTCCAGCATCCTCCCTGTCACTCAGCCATAATCCCTGCTGGTTCTTATAGCTGAAGATCTGGGGGAAGGGGAGTTCTCTTCCCAGCACTGGAACCCTGGGCTGAGGAGTCTGGTGTGGGGCTGGGAACCCTTGCTCACCAGTGGAGGCCTCCGAAGCCTAGATATCCCCCCTGATTAAAAACATGCTACATATGGGTGTCGGACCAAGCCGGTCTGTGCCTTTGCCCTTCCTACCAGTCTCAATGTGCTTTCTTCTTTACTTCTCTAGTTGTAGGACTTCCATTCAGTCAGACTTCAGGCAGTTCTGAATGATGGTTGTTCTACATTTTAGTTGTAATTTTGATGTGGTTGTGGGAGGCAGTAAGTACTGGTATTTACCTATGCTGTCATCTTGGTTCTAGAACTAGGTAAAATTTTAACAACTTGCTAAAGTTTTAGTGGGAGCTGGTGTGATAAATAAGCTCTGGGAATTGCAGAAACACGATAAATTCATACCCATTCACAGGCTTTCTATACATACCTTACTGGGTGCTCAAGAGAAAAACTGGGGGCAGAGAAAGAGATTAAAAAGTGCCTTTTTCCTAGTGCAGGCCTGGGAAAGAGAAGCAGCAACCAGCAGGAAAGGCACAAAGTCCCACCCAGATCATTCTGTCTCTTCTACACAACTAAAGCATTAAAGCATGGGGGAAAGGTCGAAAACCTGTCACCATTAGGACACATGTGAAGACCCATGTACCTACAGATTATAGAATGGAAATAAGAAAACAAAAACAATCTACCATGCCAAAACCGGTTTGGCTCAGTGGATAGAGCGTCGGCCTGCGGACTGAAGGGTCCCGGGTTCGATTCTGGTCAAGGGCATGTACCTTGGTTGCGGGCACATCCCCAGTAGGAGGTGTGCAGGAGGCAGCTGATCGATGTTTCTCTCTCATCGATGTTTCCAGCTCTCTATCCCTCTCCCTTCCTCTCTGTAAAATATCAATAAAATATATTTTTAAAAAAAACAAAAAAAAACAACAACAACAAAAAAAAATCTACCATGAAGAAGAAACAGAAAAATACCTGAATCCTAGAAATCTCCCCACTGGGTGGGGGGCAATGGTAAGATATGTACACATATAATACCTTAATAAAAATTTGAAAAAAAAAATAAAATAAAAAAAAAAAAAACAGAAAAAAAAAAAAAAAAAAAAAAAGAAATCTCCCCACTGCCGTGAGGGAGAGAGACAATAAATAGTCCAATCCTGAGCCCCAGGAATACAACACTCACCCAATGTTATATAGGCAGTTAGACAGACACGAGCAGAGCAAGGACGATGGGCCAGATACAGAAATTCACCAGAGCAGAAAGCCCTAGATGCCTAACAAGGACCAAAACTGGGGAAAAAAGAACCTCATCCCCAGTGTAACCTTTCCACCCCTAGTAAATTGATGGTCATGCAAGTTTAGGACCGCCCCCCACCCCGACCTTTTTCTTCCTAAGGTTAACATCTTGGCCTCAGTTGTATTTCAACTCCAGGCCCAAAAAAGCAGCTAAACCAGACAAGTGATGCTATGGCTGACTCAGGACCCACTACATTGACTAATGACCCCCTGCCGTGGCACCAACATGGATACCACAACCCTGAAAGGGCACACCTGGAAAGCTGATGAATATTCTATTGAGACCTTCCCCTGAGACCTCCCCTAAGATTTTCAACTGCAAGAGAGATAAATATAGCTCAGGATGAAGGACCCAGTGCACACTCTCCCCCTGGGGAGTACACATGCACTATTCCCTTTGCCCTTCTTCCCTCTAGGGGACCCCACAAGACTTGGAACCACAGGAGCAAAGGCAGCAGCAGTTTGTCCAGGGCTAACCTCCAAGCCCTGTCTCCAAGACCCCCTTTCTCTGACTTCTCAGAGAGCCAAAGCATCCCAGTGTAGGCTTTCCTATTGCTCCTTCCATGCCCTTCTTTGTTTCACTGTCCTAAGTATATCTTTGCTGCAGCCAATAAATTCTTACTTACTTTGCTACTCTTTGCCTCTCGATTGAAATATTTCCTTCAACAAGACAAGACCCGAGGTTTCATCATCTCCCTGGTAACAATAAGACTGAATCTGTACCAGAACAATAGAGAATAGTCCCCCCGTCCCCAGCCTGCAACCCCCCAACCCCTCTAAGAGGCTAGCAAATGTCAAGGAATGAGTAAGAACACTCTACTGGGTGAGGCAAGATCATGTAGAGACACTTTCTTGATGGTGATCATAAAGAGAATACCTAGCCAAGCAAAAACTGGCTTAGCGGTTGAGTATCAACCTATGACCCAGGAGGTCATGGTTCAATTCTCTGTCAGGGTACATGCCCAGGTTGCAGGCTCGATCCCCAGTAGGGGGCATGCAGGAGGCAGCTGAACAATGATTCTCACTCATCGTTGATGTTTCTCTCTCTCTCTCTCTCTCTCTCTCTCTCTATCTCTCTCTCTCTCTCTCCCCCTTCCTGCCTCCCTCCCTTTCTCTTTCTCTCTGAAATCAATAAAAATATATGTTAAAATGAGAGAGAGAGAGAGAGAGAGAATACCTAAACCTTAGGACAGGTAAGCTATTAAGAAAAACCCTCTTGAGCAACATAGCAGGATACAAAATTAACACCCAGATATCTATGGCATTTTTATACACCAATAATGATCTCACAGAAAGAGAAACTAAAAAAACCATTGCAACAAAAAAATTAAGATACCTAGGAATAAACTTAATTAAGGAGGTAAAAGACTGGGAAAACTACAGGACATTGAAAAAGAGATAGAGGAAGATATAAACAAGTGGAAGAATATACCATGTTCATGGATTGGTAAAATCAACATCATTAAAATGTCCATACTACCCAAAGCAATCTATAAATTCAATGCAATCCCCATTAAAATACCAATGGCATATTTCACAGACCTAGAACAAACTCTCCAAAAATTTATATGGAATAAAAAAAGACCCTTAATAGCCACAGCAATCCTGAGAAAGAAGAACAAAGTTGGAGGGATTACAATACCAGATATCAAACTATATTAGCCACTGTTCTCAAAACTGCCTGGTTCTTGCATAAGAAGAGACATATAGACCTGAAAATAACAGAGAACCCAGAAATCAACCCAAGCCATTATGTTCAATTAATATTTGACAAAGAAGGCAAGGGCATACAATGGAGTCAAGACAGTCTCTTTAATAAATGGTGTTGGGAAAATTGGACAGATACATGCAAAAAAATGAAATTAGACCACCAACTTACACCATACACAAAAATAACTCAAAATGGATAAAAATCTTAAAGGTAAGACAGGAAACCATAAAAATCTTAGAAAAAGCCATAGGCAGCAAAATATCACACATATCTCGTAGCAACGGACAGCTACAAGACAATGGAAACTAAGGAGAAAATAAACAAATGGGACTACATCAAAATAAAACCTTTCTGCACAGCAAAAGAAATCATCAACAAAACAACAAGAGAGCCCACTGAATGGGAGAACATATTTGCCAATGCTACATCCAATAAAGGATTAATCTCCAAAATTTATAGAGAACTCATGCAACTTAACAAAAGGAAGATAACAATTCAATCAAAAAATGGGCAAAGAACCTAAATAGACATTTTTTGAAAGTGGACAGAAGGCCAAGAGACATATGAAAACATGCTCAAAGTCACTAATCATCTAAGAGATGCAAATCAAAATGACAATGAGGTACCATCTCACACCTGTCAGAATGGCTATGATCAACAAATCAACAAAAGACAAGTGCTGGTGAGGATATGGAGAAAAATAAACCCTCATGCACTGCAGGTAGGAATGCAGACTGGTGCAGCCACTGTGGAGAACAGTATGGAGTTTCCTCAAAAAACTGAAAATGGAACTCCCGTTTGACCCAGTAATCCCACTTCTAGCACTATATCCAAGAAATCAGAAACATAATCAGAAAGGATATATGCACTCCTATGTTCATAGCAACACAATTCACCATAGCTAAGATTTGGAAACAGCCTAAGTGCCCATCAGCAGATGAGTGGATTAAAAAACAGTGGTACATCTACACAATGGAATACCACGCTGCTGTAAAAAAAAAAAAAAAAAAAAAAAAAAAAAAAAAAAGAACGCTTGCCATGTGCAACAGTATAGATGGATCTGGAGAGCATTATGCTAAGTGAAATAAGCCAGTCGGAGAAAGGTAAGTATCACATGATCTCACTCATTTGTGGAATAAAATGAACAACATAAACTGATGAACAAAAATAGACACATAGAAGCATCGAACAGACCATCAAACTTCAGAGGGAAGGCAGGGGAAGGTGGAAGGGGGGCAGGGGAAGAGATCAACCAAAAGACTTGTATGGATGCATATAAGCATAACCAACAGACACAGACAATAGGGGGGTGAGGGCCTGTGCTGGGCAGCGGGAGGGGGCTAGGAGAGGTCACTGGGGGGAAAAAGAGACATATGTAATACTTTCAACAATAAACAATTAAAAAAAACCCTCTGGCTAACCAGCTGCTACCCTAAGCACAAGATAATATTAAAGGAATTTGAAAAGTAGACACAGAAATAACAAAACCTAAGCCTCTCAATACTTGAGTAGATTGAGAGAAACCAAGATGGCGGCATAGGTAAACACCTAAACTGCTGCCTCGCACAACAATTTCAAAACTACAACTAAAAGACAGAACGGACACCATCCAGAACCACAGGAAAGCTGGCTGAGTGAAAATTCTACAACTAGAACGAAAGAGAAAAGCTCACAGAGAATTGGAGGTACGGCAAAGGGTCTTTGTGCGCGCAGAGAGGAAGGGCGGCTGAGAGCCTGGCTGACTTTCTCTGGCGCAGGGGGAAGGAAGCCTCCGACCGCACTGAACCCCAGTTCTGACTGCACTGAACCCCAGTTCCGGGCGAACCCCTGGGGACCCACGCTCTTACGGGGGGAGTCTGGACTCTCGGGCGGAGACTCGAGCTGGGAAAGGCAGAAGTCTGAAGGCGCACGCGGGCCAGTGCGCACAAAGGCTGCGGAGGTTGCCACAGGCTTTCCCTAGTGGAAGGAAGTCAGAGGATCCTGACTGCACTGAGCCCCAGTTCTGACTGCAGTGAACCCCAGTTCCAGGCGAGCCCCTGGGGACACACGCTCTTGTGGGGGGAGTCTGGACTCTCAGGCGGAGACTCGGGAGCCGGGGAAGGCGGAGGACTGAAAGCGCACATGCGCGCAAGGGCAAGGCTGACAGGAAGCCAAGACTGAGACTCCACCCCATCCAAGCTGAGCACAGAGGCTATTGCAATTTGGCAAGTCTAATCCTATAAGGCTGTCTCCAGCACCGAACTTCTCCCAGCATAGACACAGCTGATCCTTACAGCCAACTGGCCTGGAGGTCAATTCTTCCCAGTGATACCAACAACAATAAAGACTTAATTACAACAAGGCTGTACACACAGTCCACAAAGGGGTGCACCAAAAGTGTCCACCTCAGGTTAACTGGGGAAGCAGACCCACTGGGCCATATTGGAAACCTAGCACAAATATCTACCTTACCAACTCAGGGAATCAGTGAAAATGCGCGGTCTAAGAATCAGATCACAAACTAAAGAAATGGAGGAAAACAAACGACTGGATATAGAATTCAAAACCACGGTTATAAGACTTTTTAAGAATATCCTAGAAAAGGTCGATAAATATAACGAGACCCTCGAAGATATGAAAAAGGACCAACTAGAAATTAAACATACACTGACTGAAATAAAAAATATTATATAGAGACCCAGAAACAGAATAGAGGAACACAAGAATCAAGTCAAAGAATTGAAATACAAAGAAGCAAAAAACACTCAACCGAAAAAGCAAAAAGCAAAAAAAAAAATCCAAAAAGTTGAAGATAATGTAAGAAGACTCTGGGACAACTTCAAGCGTACCAACATCAGAATTATGGGGGTGCCAGAAGAAGAGACAGAGCAAGATACTGAAAACCTATTTGAAGAAATAATGACCGAAAACTTCCCCCACCTGGTGAAAGAAATAGACTTACAAGTCCAGGAAGCCCACAGAACCCCAAACAAAAGGAATCCAAAGAGGACCACACCAAGACACATCATAATTAAAATGCCAAGAGCAAAAGACAAAGAGAGAATATTAAAAGCAGCAAGAGAAAAACAGTTAATTACCTACAAGGGAGCACCCATACGACTGTCAGCTGACTTCTCAATAGAAACTATGCAGGCCAGACGGGAGTGGCAAGAAATTTTCAATGTGATGAATAGCAAGAACCTACAACCAAGATTACTCTACCCAGCAAAGCTATCATTCAGAATTGAAGGGCAGATAAAGAGCTTCACAGATAAGAAAAAGCTGAAGGAGTTCATCACCACCAAACCAGTATTATATGAAATGCTGAAAGGTATTCTTAAAGAAGAGGAAGAAGAAAAAAGTAAAGAGAAAAATTATGAACAACAAATACATATCTATCAACAAGTGAACCTAAAAATCAAGTGAATTAAAAACCTGAGGAACAGAATAATCTGGTGAATATAATAGAATCAGGGGTATAGAAAGGGAGTGGACTGATAATTCTCAGGGGGAAAGGGGTATGGGGGGTTCATGAAGAGAATGGACAAAAATCATACACCTATGGATGAGGACAGTGCGGGGGAGGTAAGGTCAGAAGGTGGGGTGGGAACTGGGTGGAGGGGAGCTATGGGGGGAAAAAGGAGAAGTAATTGTAATAATCTGAATAAAGATTTATTTAAAAAAAAAAATACTTGAGTAGATTGATTCAACATCCCTCAGTAAAGAGCCTAACAAAAGCGGAGGTGCACTCATTTCCAGATCTAAATATCATTTATCTCATTCTCTACTGTTCTGCATAAGATGCTCACCTATAAACAAAAATTATGTGATGTGGAAGAAAGAATGAAAAAAGCAACACATGGTCAAGAGACAATACAATCCACATGATCAGGTTTGGATATGACAGAGATATTGGAACTATCAGACAGGGAATTTTTAAAAATTATAATTAATATGCTGAAGGCTCAGTGGAAAAGATGGGACAACATGTATGAACAGAAAAGAAATTTTGTGAGAGGTGAAAATTTTAAGAAAGAAGCAAATGAAAATACTAGAAATGAAGATGCATCCTTTTAATTATATTAATTAGTAGACTCAATACAACTGAGAAATTATTGAACCTTCAACTGAATTTACCCAAAATTAATCAGGCTATGTGCCAATAATCTTTAGGCATTTTCAACTACTTTTTTCCCCTCAATATGCTGGGGAAATTTTTATAAAAAGTATATAATAATATGAATAAGCTTAATACTATGCCTGGCAAAAAGTAGGCACTCATAATGTTTACTGAAGGAATTACTGCTATTTGTCAATAAATAAATTTAGTCATTAATGAGAAAAGAGAGATAAAATGGGAAATCACTTACTATAATCTATGCTAAATTGAGCAACTCCAGAACCAGGATAGTAGGAACCCTTCTCCACAGTGATAAAACAATGCTTATTTTGTCTTTCTTGAATAATTTCATCTACTCTTGAAGTTCCTTGATTCATCAAATTCCAGCCTCGCATACATCCATCTAGACGAGGATTAATCTAACAAAATAGAATATACGTCAAGGAGTGCATTTTTAACTTGTAAGTCAGACTGACAGTGGCTTAACTGATTATAGAAACAGGTTTTTGTTTAGCCGGAAAATCTTTTCTTTGATGTCATTTAAAAAATATTTTTAATATTTTGAACTTATCTAAAATTTTCTTTTCAAAGTGTCCTTCAGATGGATAGTCTTTTCCAGGTAAAGTGAGTTATGCCATCACAGACCTCCAGTAAGATCCTAATAATTTTTAAGACCTCAAGCCCTACGTGCCTCTTCTATGTCATTCAGGGGTAACTTTCCTGCTCTCAAGTTCCATATATGTGTCTAGCTGTGGCCCTGGGCTCTATGCTGCTTTCTATTTTTCTCTAATTGCATTTACCACACAGATTTGTCTTGCCATCAGACTCAAGCATTGGCGAGACAGACGTGTGTGGTAAATGCAATTAGAGGTCCTCAAGTGTTTCCATTCTTTAGCTTCACCATGGCACCCAGTCAGACTGAAGATATGTGGTGGCTATGTCATAAATAACTGATTCCTTATGAATGATTTATTTTATTGTTAAAGTGTCTGGATTTATCAATTTCAAAGAACAGGTATATTCACTCTGATATGGGTTAACTAATTCAGGTTTTATAACATATTACAGAAACCTTTTAAGTTAAGGTAACTGTGAATTGCCATGAGTGAAAGATACCAGTAGATATAAAATGGTAAATATTGAAGTTAAATCAGTAGGTGCAATTGGCAGATCCATGAATACAGATGAAATATTTAAAACTCTCCAATGACAGTGATTAGTCTCCTTCAGGAAACCTATTCCACAGTTATTAGATAAACATCATGTTCAGAAAATCATCTACTGTATATAACTTCAATTTATGACAAGCTGCAGTCATACTCCCAGTAAAGATTTCTTAAATAAAAAAAAGTTCTACCTTATATGTCATTCTTATCTCCCAAATTTAAGTTCTAAAGTAGACCTAAGAAAGCTCTTTAACTGACTTAATAAAATAATGTATTTTGGGATTCAAATATATGTAGTTTTATGTTAATAGCTAAGTATGTACAATTATGATGTTAGCCGTGAATTGAAGCTTAAAAATTTAAAGTTTTCTATTTCACAGCAAGCAAGTATAGAAAAAGCTGGTTCTCTTCCCAAAGTGGAAGACAAGCTTATCCATTATGTGAATCATTGCTTCCAATGACTGACCAGGAGGCCTTTCAAGATCTCTGACAGCAGAAGTCTCTTTAAGAAAATAGTTCAGCCCTAACCGGTTTGGCTCAGTGGATAGAGCATCAGCCTGTGGACCAAAGGGTCCCAGGTTCAATCCCGGTCAAGGGCATGTACTTTGGTTGCAGGCTTCTCCCCGGCCTGGGCCCTGGTCGGGTCTCAAGCAGGAGGCAACCAATCAATGTATTTCTCTCATATCAATATTTCTGTCTTTCCCTCTCTCTTCCACTCTCTCTAAAAATTCAATGGAAGAATATCCTCGGATGAGGATTAAAAAAAAACAAAACAAGAAAATAGTTCAGTTTGTTAAAAATGTTCACCTTATTTCATTTTTGTAACAGTTGATATATGGCTTTCCTTTTTATAATACATAGTGAGAACTTTCCCTACCATGTCTAATAAATGTTTTCCAAGTTCTGGTGCCAAAATAAAAATTAAAAATAAAAAAATAATAAAAATTGCTGGAGGTTAAATGGGCTCAAAACACTACACTCATTTTTCTGTTTCCTTAATATAACGTCAAGGGCCACTAATGTTATTTTTCCATGTTCAATTCAAGTTGTCAGTTGGTATGTTTAATAAAATAACTTCTTTTGACTTTTGTAATATCTTCAAATCTATTACAGACAAAAGGAATTCTCCATGATGAATGAATTAAAAAAGCTTGGATCATTACCGGTTTAATGAGTGTATTCTTCAGTGTCCGAGGTAAGCCTGCAAAGTATACTTTGGTTTCTACAAATCCACTTGTAGACTTAAAAAGGCTCTCTGGTTTATTTATATTCATTATGGCTTCTCTAGCTATTTTCACACTAATACTCTGTTCTAATTCTTCAACAGAGACCTACAATTAAAAAGACAGAGATTATCAAACAACCAAATATCCTTGCATGTCATATTAAATACTAATTTTGAATAATCCTGTTAATATTCCAATAAATAATTTTCCAAAGTAATCATTTTAATGTAATTATTAATTTGTCCCAATACATTTGAAATGTCAACTGATTATAAAGGTGGTAAAAATGTGTTTTAAAGGAATAGTACTTGATTGAAAATTAAATGACTGTATTTTAAAGTTCAAAAAAAATCAATATTATTCTGTTAAATTTAAACATCCAATTAAAATATGTGTCCTTCAATCCAGTATGCCATAAAATGGATAGTTTTTAAAAAGTGAGTCACTCTACAAAATCTTAGAAAATGTTTAAGTGTTCTTAAATATATGTGTACTTTATTGTATAATAGTACACATAAAGAATCAATAATGTAAATAAATTCTTCATATAAATTAAGAGAAATCAGTACATCCAGCATTCTGATTACTACACACAAATAATATTTTGTTTCAAAATTCCAAAGTAATAGAGGTCGTTAGGAAGCACAATACATGAAATTTTACCTTTTTTTCCAATTTTGAAAGTAGTGTGGGTTCTAAAATAAAGGTTAGTAGTGATGGTAAACAACAATTACGAAATCTTATAAAGGCAATCCAAAGAACCATGTTGTGATCTCATGTAAAACTGTATCACTCAACATGCAAATTTTTCATTTACTAATTATTAATGGAGGCCAAACAATAGGCATATTAAAACACCACTATAGGAAGAGAAAAACTATTCTCTAAAGTAAAATAAATTTGATAACATGTACAGATTTAGGCAATGGATACTCTCTCCTTAATATAGCTAATCATGTCACTTTGCCCTAATGACTACTCCCTCTTTGAAAGACATTCCTTAAAAAAAAAAAAAAAAAAAAGGAAAGAAGGCCAAAACCGGTTTGGCTCAGTGGATAGAGCATCAGCCTGCGGACTGAGAGGTCCCAGGTTCGATTCCGGTCAAGAGCACGTAACTTGGTTGCAGGCACATCCCCAGTGGGGGGTGTGCAAGAGGCAGCTGATCGATGTTTCTCTCTCATCGATGTTTCTAACTCTCTATCCCTCTTCCTTCCTCTCTGTAAAAAATCAATAAAAAATATATTTAAAAAAAAAAAAAGTAAAGAAGATGTTCCTAATAGCCTTCAGAACAGTAGTCTGGCTTGGTTCTCCTACCTTCTTATGATTCCTTCTCAGTCTCCTTGCTAGATACTCCTCTTCTCAATCTCTATAAGCCCCAGACCTTTTTCCTTTAGCCGCACAAGTATTTCTAAATGGGGGAACTCTATGCTCCACTCTAGGGCATTTGGAAAATATGGGGTGGGAGGTACTTTTAGTTGTCACAATGAGTAGGAAGTATGCTGACATTGTAATATGCAGGATAGTTGTGCAAAATAAGTAATAAAAAAATCCAATATCCTGCAAACCTTCTAAATAACCATACTGAATATTCATGTAGGGCATACTCATGCTTATAATTATTTGAGTTTGTGTATATGTCAACACAACATATTCATTGTATTATTTTAGCATTTACTGAATTTTTCAAGAATGTAAGTCTTGCAAACCAAAGGTGGTTTGTTTGTTTTGTCTGGTTCTTTGCTAAGAGATTTAACCATTTTGGAAAATTACTATTACTGATGGCAACGCCATTTATGCAGTTATGGTATTTGAGTTGCCAGTACAATACTCAGCATAAGTCTTCATTTGTAGCTTCCACATTATTCTATGTTTAGGAGCAAGATTTGACAAGAATTATACTTGTACTTGAACATTTACATATTGAAATACATATTCTTATAAATTGCTTTCCTTCATGTATATAATAATTGAAGCATTCTGTTGGTTTCTATTAGGGATATTGATGCATTTCATTATAGGACAGTAAAAGAACATTATAAATATTTGGGCAATGCATGAGAGAGTTTAGAACCGCAGGTTGATATACTCAATTTCATGGCCTTTAACCCTCTCTTTATGCTAAATATTTGAAAGTTTATATGTACCTTCAAGGCTTGACCTTAAAGATCTATCCAGAATCAGATCACTTCTCACCACTCACACCACCAACAATCCAGCCAAAATTTCTATCTTCTCTCTTCCAGGTTATTGCAATGGTCTCCTGGCCCCATGTCCTATTCTACCATTATTCTCTACTATCTAGTTTCCACAAAGCCATGAGATCTTAATCAAGATTATCTTTAAAAATGCAAATTAGATTATGTCATGTCTCAAAATCATCCAATATCTTTCTACTTAGCCTAAAATCCAAGTCCTCACTATGTTCTCTAACCCTTCATGATGTTATTCCAGATTATATTTCTAACCTTATTTTCTACATACTGTCTTTCTGTCTCACTCCACTGCATCTACACTGACCTTTGTGTTATTCCTCAAACACATCTTCTTGCCTAAGACTCTGTACTTGTGGTTCAGATGGCACAGAATCATCTTTCCCCATATATTTCTCATGACTTATGCCTCAAATATTTGGTCAGATGTAATCTCATCAGAGATAGCTTTCCTGATTCCATTTGCACATTCACCGTCATTCTCTATTGCCTGGCCTTCTCTTTTTCCTCATAGCATTCATTATATCTGACATATCTATTTATTTGTGTATTTGTGGTTTTCATCTCACCACTACTAGAATGAAAGCTCCATAAGAGCAGTGACTTTATTTCATTCACTGTTATATCCTCACCACCTAGAAGGAATAGCACATAAAGTGCAATAAATATTTTGCTGAATTAATGAAATTATGATATAAGTTATAGATTTCTAACCAATATTAGGATTAAACCCAAATATGAGATATAATAATCATTCTAAACAATATTTATTTATTTGGGTTATAGACATTCTAAGTACCTAATAATTACACATTCTATTCAATTTAGCTAAATTATAAAACAATTGTCATGCATTTTAATTTTGATTTCTTATTTTTAAAGTATTTTATTTAAAATTTTTAAATAATTTAAAATTAGTGAAACAGTTGTTATATAGTAAATACTGTACTAACTTAAAATATTTATTTCAAATAATTTCTGTGCTGAATAAATTTGTTCAGCAAAATAGTATAATTTATTAATAAACCATCAAAATTATAAGCTGGTAAAATATCACATGGTAATTTTTTTTTAGAACAAAAGATATAGAGTGAGAAAACAATCCTACTTATATGGTGGGGAGGAATTCATAAATTATTAAAATATTGAATTAAGAATTTAAGCCGAAACCGGTTTGGCTCAGTGGATAGAGCGTCGGCCTGCGGACTGAAGGGTCCTGGGTTCGATTCCGGTCAAGGGCATGTACCTTGGTTGCGGGCACATCCCCAGTGGGAGGTGTGCAGGAGGCAGCTGATCGATGTTTCTCTCTCATCGATGTTTCTAGCTCTCTATTCCCTCTCCCTTCCTCTCTGTAAAATATCAATAAAATATATTTAAAAAAAAAAAAAAGAATTTAAGAAAAACTACCAACACTAAATTTATTTCCAGATTAAAGTTTTTCTCTGACTTGTTTATAGTTCTTACATTTTATTTTTATATAAAATTGCATTACATTTATAAAGGAAAAATTTAATTAAAATATTTTAATTGAAACATAGATATATATTAAATACTTTCTTTTAAACAAGGATCATAAACATAGGAGACAAAATGCATTAAACTGAATTGCTGCCTTCCATCCAACCCTTAATCTTGCCTTCAACAGTATGATTCATTGACAATTTTTTGTTTGTTTTTAAATATTTCCCTTCTGTTTTCTTGATTCTTTTATTAAATTTATGGGGTGACATTTTTAATAGGATCATATAGGTTTCGGGTGTAGATTTCTATGACATAAGATTTGACCGAAGTCAAATCTTCTTATGTCACCATATATTAGGTCCCCCTTTTTAATAAAAATTTAAAAAATAAATACAATCTACAACTCATGTTGTTAATCTCACAGGTAAATATTTACCGTCTTCCTTATACATAATATATTCTACTTAGACATTTATTAAAATTCCCCTCCAAACAGCTATTTTCTATTTGTATAAATTCATTGGGGGGAAAATGTTTGTCCTCTTGCTGAAAGTGATTTTCGTGATTTGAGATATGTGATTTTGGGACATTAGACAGTAAAATATATCCTTTAGCTATATTCATAAACTGCTCTTGATACAGAGGTAATAGGAGAAACATAGTAGCAAAGCATCTAATGAGAGCATACAGAGTCAGAGAATTTTAGTGATTTTTCTGACAGTTGCATCTAAACCTGTGCAGACAGTATTCTTTTAGAGATAGGAGTTCAAGATCTATGGCCACCAAAGGACAGAAAGCCCTTCTTTGGTGAACCACATTTGTGCTCCACTGACTTTATCACTCCTTCTATTGTAACACATTGCATTAGTTCATAAATCCACACAGATATGGACAACTAATTCATAAGGCAACATCAGCTACTAAACTGTGAGTTGCTAAGCTCAAAAGTAATGAAGACCATTTCTTAGGAACTTAGCACTTTGAAAGTGCTCACTTTCAGTTTATTGAATATATGAGTGCATGAGTGGGTAAATAAAGGAATGAAATAATTTAGTGATGACTTCACATGGCATCACCACATAGACTTCTCATCAGCTCCCACAGGCATAGAAAGTTTTTCTTTGGGGTACCACATTCTAAGGTGAAGCTGATCTTAGCTATCCTCTCTGGGAAGTAATGATTGATTCTACTGCAGAAAAGAGTTCTCCCCACTATAGACTGGCAGTAATCCCTTCTCAAAGAAAATCTCCATTATAATCCAGTTGATTAAAATGTTGTTATTGATTATTAAAATGAAGGCTCATGATTAGGGATTATCTAAAAATGCTAGTTTCTAGGCACCTTGATTGCTACCAGCTAATGTAAACTATACAAACTGATTATCTACATGCTAATATTTAAAATTGAAGTAACTTTGATTTTGTTCTTATGTGTAATTCTTTACATTTAAAAAAAATTGTTGGCTATCTAGTATACTTGTCCTTGATTAGTGGTGTCTTTACATAAAATAGTTTGCCAGCTAATAACCTCTGACCTATTCACCCAGTGACAGATACTAAAAGGGGTAAGAAGCTAAAGACAGATGAGGTCGGGCATATAACTGGAAACAACTTCAGTTATGAGAAATCTTAAATATATTAAGTGAGGTTATCCTTCCTCGAACCCTTTCATGGATTTGCAATAATAGAATATACTTCATATAACATCAGATTAAAACCAAATCCACTTAGATTTGGTACCACTAAACCTAATAAAAATAAATTATTAATGATTTTATACAAACTGTGTCAAAGTGGACAGATTTTTTTATGAAATCTTCACAACGTACCATATGCCATAGACCATTATTAATAACTTGGCCTCCAGTTGTGATTTGGGTTGTATGTTCATTCTTAAACTGAATTTCAAGCTTTCCATCACGAAGTGCAATCAGGAGCCAAGCTGAGTGGTCAAGAGCTTCTGTATACAGGATAACACCTTCGGAATCATATGTCCGGAAATCAAATGTGGCTGAAAATCTAAACAATGGACAAAGAGAGAGCCTTAATAGTGAGAACCTGGAAGGCTCTATGTATTATTCTTTTTTTTCTTGTACTGGCAAAAAGCAGTATGTTGAGTCAACTATTTCCATCCCTGGAATTAATAAAAGAGAAGGGCAGAATTAGACTGTTGGTGTATTATCTCTGGCTCCATGTGTGTTTAAAATCAAGTTATTAAATTTTCGTGCTTATTATAGGAGTCTTTTTCCCAGAGAACAGATACTTTGGTAATTTTTCATCTTTTTTTGGCATTTGGTTTGGAGGCACTCTTTCAGATGTTGGAATTAAGGCATATGTACAAATATCAGACATATTGAGTCTCTTCTGGAACCTTTCATACACTACATAATCTGATTAAGATTCTTTTATTGCTGTATCTGTACATGGTTAGTAAAAGATATTACAATTTCATGATTGGTTTATCCATCAAAAAGCATATTCTCCCTATGATTTCATATATGTCAGGAAGGAATCACTCAGCATCTGGACGATTGCAAACATAGTTAAGCTTTCATGTGTGGTAGAAAAGGTAAAGTCAAAAGCTTTAAAATGTATCTATTAGCTTGATTTCAAAGGGTCTCCCAACCTCTAATAGCATAAATCACTATACTAGATTACATGGAAAAAGAGTTTAAAAGATATAGTCTAATATTAGCAAACCAAATACAACAATACATTGAAAGGATCATATAGCATGATCAAGTAGAATTTATTCCAGGGATGTAAGGATGATCCAACATCCACAAATCAATCAATGTGATACACCACATTAACAAAATGAAGAATAAAAATCATGTATCATCCCAATAGAAACAGAAAAAATATTTGATAAAATTCAACATCCATTTATGGTAAAAACTCTCAACAATGTGGGTATAGAGAAAACATAGCTCAACATAATAAAGGCCATATGACATACCAACAGCTAATAACAATACTCAGTGGGGAAAAGTGAAAGCTTTTCCTCTAAAGCAGAAACAAGACAAGGATTCCCACTCTGGCCACTTTTATTAGGCTAGAGAAAGAAATAAAAGGCATCCATGTCAAAAAGGAAGAAGTAAAACTCACTATTTGTAAATGGCCTATGTATAGAAAACCCCAAAGATTCCACCCAAAAAAACTGTTAGAACTAATAAATGTTCAACAAAGCTGCAGGACACAAAATTAATGTACAGAAATCTGTGGAGTTTCTTTATACTAATAACAAACTATCAGAAAGAGAAATTAAGAAACAATCCATTTACAATGTTATCAAAAAGAAAAAAATACATGTACCTCGGAATTAATTTACCTAAGGAGGTGAAATACCTATACATTGAAAAGTATAAAACGCTGATAAAAGAAACTGAAGAAGACACAAATAAATAGAAAAACATTTTGTGCTGATTGATTGGAAGAATTATTATTGTTAAAATATCCATACTGCCCAAAACAATCTACTGATTCAGTGCAATCCCTATTAAAATTCCAGTGGCTCCGCCCTCCAGCAACAGGTCCCTCTCTCCCCAGGCAGGAGGGTCTGGCCCTCCACAATCCTCCCTCTCAGCTTCCTTCCTCCTGACCACTCAACTGTTCTCATCTCTCACTGGGGCTGGTTTTGTTTTCTTTCCTCTTTCTCCACCCACCTCTGTCTCTCAGTGTCTCCCTGTGTCTGTCTCTGTCTAAACCCCTGCCCAGTGTGTGCTGAATCTCTCTCTCTCTCAATCTCTGTTCTCGTTCTCTCTCTCTCTCTCTCTCTCTCTCTCTCTCTCGTTCTTCCCCATTCTCCCCTCTCAGTCTCTCTCTCCCTTCTCTGTTTTTTGTCCTGGAGTCATTCTACCTCTCTCCTGGCTCCCTCTGCTTCCTCCCACTGGAACTCTCTGTCTCTCCCATCCCTCAGAACCTCCTCTTCTCCATTTCTGTCTGTCCTCCTTCTCTCCCTTTCTACCTTCCTGGTCCACAGCCCACCCTCTCCCATTCCACAGAGTCTCTCCCTTTTTAGCCCCTTTTAAAGGGCCCTGACCAGTTCTTAGGCCCCCATGCCTGAGTACCCCCATGGCCATCTGGGCAGGGGGAACCACCCATTCAGTCCCCATGAGCTGGCTCCCCAAATCCCAGCCACATTTTTAAAAAAATCCCAATGGCATTTTTCACTAAAGTAGAATAAATAATTTTAAAATGTGTATGGAACCACAAAACTTCCCCAATAGCTAAAGCAAGCTTGAGAAAGAACAGAGCTGGAGGTATCACACTTCCTGATTTCAAACTATACTGCAAAGCAACAGTAATCAGAATGGTATGACATTGGCATAAATATAGACAGATCAATGGAAGAGAATTGAGAGTCCAGAAATAATCCCACACATTTACAAATAAGTAATTCATGACAAAGAAGTCAAAAACATACAATGGAGAAAGGACAGACTTTTCAATAAGTTGTACTGGGAAAATTGGACAGCTCCCTGCAAAACAATGAAACTAGACCACTATCTCACACCATACACAGAAATTAAATCAAAATAGATTAAAGACCTAAAACCATAAAATACACAGAAAAAACACAGCAGGTAAGATTCTTGACATGTGTCTTAGCAATGTTTTTGTGAATCGACTCCAAAGGAAAGAAAAACAGAAGCTCAAATAAACAAATGGGACCAGATCAAATTAAAAAACTTCTACAAAGCTAAGGAAACCATTATAAACATGAAAATGCAACCTATTGAACTGGAGAAGATATTTGCAAACTATACATCCAAGGAGGGAATAATATGTAAAATATGTAAAGAACTCACAAAACTCAACAACCACAGAAATCAACCGACTTTTACAAATGGGCAGAAAATCTGAATATGCATTTTCCAAAAACATACTTATAGCCAACAGGCACATAAAAAGATGTTCAGCTTCACTAATTATTAGAAAAATGCAAATCAAAACCACAATGAGATATCACCTCATACCTGTTAGAATGCCTATTATCAAAAAGATAAGAAACAACAATTGTTGGAGAAGATGTGGAGAAAGAGAACCCTCATACACTGTTGGTAGGAATGTAAATTAGCACACCACTATGGAAAACAGTATAAAGATTCCTGAAAATTTTAAGGATAGAGTCACCATATGATCCAGCTATTCCATTACCGTGTATTTATTCAAAGAATACAAAACATTAATTTGAAAAGATAAATGCACCCCTATGTTCACTGAAGCATTATTTACAATAGCTAAGATATAAAAAAACAAAACAACCTAAGTGTGTGATGGATGAATGGATAAAGAAAATGTGGTACACACACACAATGGACTACTACCCAGTCATAAAAAGAATTAAATCTTGCCATTTGAGACAAAACAAATGGAGTGAAGTAAGTCAGATGGAGAAAGACTAATACTGCATAATTTCACTCACGTGTGGAATCTAAAACAAATAAACAACAACAAAACAAGCCAAAACGAAAACAAATTCAAACATAAGTAAGGACAGGTTGGTGGTACCAGAGGGGAATGGGGTGGGGAGTGAGTAAGAAGTCTGCAGGGGTCAATTTTATGGTGAAAGACAATAACTAAATTTTTTTGTGGTGATAACTTTGTAATATATACAAATATCCAATTATAATGTTGTACGCCTGAGACATATAATGTCATATATCAATATTATCTTCAATGAAACAGATAAAGTGTAGCCATGTGTTCTGGGGTATCGGAGCTCTGGCAATGCCTATTAAGACTCTGGACATATATGAAGCTACTATGAGGGGGGAAAAATCTTAAGTATGCTATATTTTAAAATAACACATATTGATTCAGTGCTCATAGGACACTTTCTAATTAGAATCAGCAATAAAGTTTCCAAGGGCCAAGCAAATCGAAATGACTGAAAAAACACAAAAGGGAATAGAAAAGTACTTGTATAATGATTAGTTAAAATAAAGATAATTTAACTTAAAAAGTTAGGATTTCAAATAATTGCTAAATAAAGCAAGGAATACACAACTTATCCCCACATATAGCAGTAATAACAACACAGGCACCATTTGCAATGGGGCACAGATCTACCTCAAATGGAACAAAGAAAAGGTGATAGGAAATATGCTAAAAAGGTAAATGTGAAGTGTGTTGAATGGATAGCAATGTAATAGAAATTCACTGAACCCAAATTATTTTATAAGAAAAAGAATTTTGCTTAGAATAAGTGTTTCCATTCTTTTTCACACTCATCACATCTTGCTGATGCAAAGCATGTGTTATCTTGCCAAAACCTTAATCTGTGTATGCTCAGAATTTTCCGTAACTTGATCCTATTATGGAGATAATTGCCGTCTCTTTGTAAAATCATGCTAAACCAGTAATTCTGAGTCCTGTTCTGTATGTTTTCTTTCTGAAATACATCAACATTCTGATTCATCACATTGGGGAACAATTCATTCTTTATCAGAAGTATTGTAGAGTAAAAAAATAGTGAATCTGTACTTTTGGGTAGAGTATCTGATTATGGAAAACAACGGAAGGGATTTGCAAAAAAATAAAGTAATAAAGCGCTAAGAAACCAAGATGGCGGCATAGGTAATCACCTATACTTGCTGCCTCTCACAACCACATCAAAACCACAACTAAATGGCAGAACAACTACCACCCAGAACCGAGGGAAAGCTGGCTGAGTAGAAGTTCCACAACTAGAGAGGTGAAGAAGGCTTATTGAGACCAGTAGGAGGTGTGTAGGCGCAGAAAGTGCTGCACCTGTTTGTGCTGCTTTTTAAACTGGGAGGGTGATACAAGCTCCCGCTTGCTCTGAACTCCAGTTCCGGGCGAGACTCTGGGGGACCCAGACACATATGGGGAGAAACTGGACTGTCTGGCATCAGGACAGGAACACCAGGGCAGTTTACTCTTAGAGGTGCCTGCAGAGATCATTGTGCCTGCACAGGGCTCTGGACACGGAGGTTCAGGGCAGCCACTGCTGTTTGCTCTGCCCTGGTGATTCCCAGAGACCCCGCCCCACCCAATTTACAACCATACCCAAGCTGTGAGCAGTGGCTTTTGCATATGAATGGCCTGTTCTTTCTCCTAAACAAACTGCAGCTGGGTCAGAAAGCCCCAGAGATTCCAAAAGAAGGCCCACTACCTGGCAGCAGCAGCAGCCCTGCTTCACAGCTGGGCCTCATCTGGACACTTCCAAACCCATACAAATAGGAGGAATCTGCAGATGTCTCTGTAGCTCCTGCTGGGCGGCCCCAGACAGTGGCTGCCCTTGTAGCTCCTTGGAGATCCAAGAGCCAGTTTACCCAGTGGTCAGAGTGAGATCATATCGGATTACAACTTTCACATCCATAAGAGACACAATCAAGGAGCAGACTTAGTGAGCACCAAAGCCCTACTGAAGCAAGTCCTGCCCCATGAGGGTGTCTCCTGCCCAACAGATCTTCCAGTGTAGACACAGCTGGTCATCACAGCCAACTGGCCTGGCAGTGAATTCTTCCCAGCAATCAAGGGTTAACTACAACAAGACTGTGCAAACAGCCCACAAAGGAGTGCACCAAGAGCTTCCACCTCAGGTGACTGGGGAGGCTGAGCCACTGGGCCCTACAGGACACTAACCACACATGGCCACTCTATCAACTCAAGGAGACTGAGGAGCTACCCAGTACATAGAAACAAACACAGGGAAGCAGCCAAAATGCAGAGACAAAGAAACATGTCACAAATGAAAGAAATGGATGAAAGCAAAATACTGGATATAGAGTTCAAAACTACGGTTATAAAATTACTCAAGAATCTTCTAGAAACCTCTGAGAAATTTATTGAGACCCTCAAGGATATGAAAAAGGACCAATCAGAAATTAAGCATACACTGACTGAAATAAAGAATAATATACAGAGATCCAACAGCAGACTTAGAGGATCCCAAGAATCAAATCAAAGATTTGAAATATGAAGAAGCAAAAAACATGCAACCGGAAAAGCAAAGAGAAAAAAGAATCCAAAAGTATGAAGATAGTGTAAGGAGCCTCTGGGACAACTTCAAGCATACCAACATCCAAATTATGGGGGTGCCAGAAGAAGAGAGAGAGCAAGATATTGAAAACATTTTTGAAGAAATAATGACAGAAAACTTTCCCTACCTGGTGGAAGAAATAGACTTACAAGTCCAGGAAGCACAGAGAACCGCAAACAAGAGGAATCTAAGGAGGACCACACCAAGACACATCATAATTAAAATGCCAAGAGCAAAAGACAAAGAGAGAATATTAAAAGCAGCAAGAGAAAAACAGGTAGTTACCTACAAGGGAGCACCCATACGATTGTCAGCTGATTTCTCAACAGAAACTATGCAGGCCAGAAGGGAGTGGCAAGAAATATACAAAGTGATGAATAGCAAGAACCTACAACCAAGATTACTCTACCCAGCAAAGTTATCATTCAGAATTGAAGGTCAGAGAAAGAGCTTCACAGACAAGAAAAAACTAAAGGAGTTCATCACCACCAAACCAGGATTATATTAAATGCTGAAGGGTATTCTCTAAGAAGAGGAAGAAAAAGGTAAAGATAAAAATTATGAACAACGAAGTGACAACAAATACATATCTATCAACAAGTTAATCTAAAAATCAAGTGAATAAAAAATCTGATGAACAGAATAAACTGATGAATATAATAGAATCAGGGGCATAGGAAGGGAGTGGATTGACAATTCTTGGGAGGAAGGGGGTGTGGAGGGAAGGGGGTGTGGGGCTATAGGAAGAGATTGGACAAAGATCTTACACCTATGGACGAGTACAGTGGGGTGGTGGGGTAAGGGCATGGGGTGGGGTGGGAACCGAGTGGAGGGGAGCTATGGGGGGGTGGGGAAAGAGGAACAACTGTAATAATCTGAACAATAAAGAATTATTCAAAAAATAAAAAAATTTAAATAAATAAATAAAATGCTAGCTTGTTCTTCGTGTCTGTTACACAGGTGAGGTTCATAAAATTTATCAAGCTGTACATTCATACATGTACATTTCTGTATATATTATATCTCAATAAAAAGCCAAACTAAGTAACTAAATAAATAATACCAGGAAAATAATTATTTGGCCAATTGGATCCACTGTTAGAGCCCAGGCTATTATGAATTGTCTCTGAGAAAGGAATACCCCAGAACATGCCTGAAAGTATGCAAACATTATTTTTTTCTTTGTCATTCTCATTATTTGCATAGCAAGGAATACTGTGTCCAGTCTATCTCATTAGACAATATTATTTGCTCTGCGATATTAAAGGGAAAAAACAGGTCATAGTGGAAAATGAGTGTTGCAGGAGCACAATTACATCAGGGAATCTTAGAATAAATTTCAATGATTCTTAATGCAAAGATTTCTATGAATTTATATTTAATGAATAATCACTCATATATAGTGAATTAAATTCTAGGTCACCATGCTTATTTAATAAAAATATTTTAAAATTTGGACTCTATAACCAGTCTCAAACATGTTTTCTTTACATTATTCCAACAAAACTCCAATTTCTTTTTTTTAAAGAGTGTATGACTCTTAAGCCCCAGCACCAGCACCAGCCTGCCTTGCTTCACAGCTGGGTCTCACCTGAGAACTTCCAAACCTGATACAAAGAGGAGGATCTGCAGATCTCTCTATAGCTCCTGCTGCATGGCCCCAGGCAGTGGCTGACTTTGCACCTCCCTGGAGACCCAAGAGACAACGCACCCAGTGGACAGCTTTAGACCACACCAGATTACAATTTTACACATCCACAAGTAGTACACTCAAGGGGCAGACTCAATGAGCACCAAAGCCCCACAGAAGCAAGTACTGCTCCATAGGGGTGTTTCCTACAGCAGCTCTTCTGCTGTAGTTGCAGCTGGTTCTCATAGCCAATTGGCCTGGAAGTCAATTCCTCCCAGTGATGTTAAAAGCAATCAAGTCTCAACTACAACAAGACTGTGCACACAGCACACAAAGGGGTACAACTAGAGGGCTCACCTCAGGTGACTGGGAAGGCTGAGCCACTGAGCCCTATAGGATACCTACTACACAAAGCCACTCTACCAACTCCAGGAGAAATAGCAGTTCTACCCAATACATAGAAACAAACACAAGGAAACAGCCAAAATGCGGAGACAAAGAAACATGTCACAAATGGAAGAAAGCAAACTACTAGATACAGAGTTCAAAACCATGGTTATAAGGTTACTCAAGGATTTTCATGAGACCTTCAAGGGAATTAGTGAGACTTTCAAGGATCTTAGTGAGAAGCCAAAACATGGAAAAAAACCATTCAGAAATTAAGTATCCACTAACTAAAATAAAGAATAATTGACAGGGATTCAATTGTAGAGTAGAGGATTCCGAGAATCAAATCAATGATTTGAAATGTAAGAGGGCAAAAACACCCAACCAGAAGAGCAAAAAGAAAAAAGAATCCAAAAATATGAAGAGAGTGTAAGGGGCCTCTGAGACAACTTCAAGTGTACCAACATTCAAATTATGGGGTTGTCAGAATGAGAAGAAAGAGAGCAAGATATTGAAAACCTATTTGAAAAAAATGACAAAACTTCCCCCACCTGGTGAAAAAACAGACTTACAAGTCCAGGAAGCACAGAGTCCCAAACAAGAGGAATTCAAAGAGGCCCACATCAAGACACATCATAATTAAAATGTCAAAGGCTAAAGACAAAAAGAGAATCTTAAAAGGAGCAAGAAAAAAAGCAGTTAGTTACCTACAAGGGAGTGCCGATAGAACTGTCAGCTGATTTCTCAACAGAAACTTTGCAGGCCAGAAGGGAGTGGCAAGAAATATTCAAAGTGATGAATAGCAGGGACCTACAAGCAAGATCACTCTACCCAGCAAAGCTATCATTTAGAATTGAAGGTGAGATAAAGAGTTTCATAGACAAGAAAAAGCTACAGGAGTTCACCACCAAATCAGAGGTACATGAAATGTTGAAGGGTATTCTTTAAGAAGAGGAAGAAGAAAAAGGTTTAAAAAAAATCCACACAGACACCAGGGGGGGTGAAGGCATGAGTGCGGGGGTGGGGAGGCAATAGGGGGATAAGGACACATATGTAATACCTTAATCAATAAAGAAAAAAAATCCTATATAATAAAAGCGTAATATGCTAATTAAACTGGACATCCTTCTGGATGACCTTCTAGATGAAGCCGGGGCTGCAAGGGAATCCTGAGTCCTGGGTGCCTGCTGCCGGCCAGAGGGAAGCCTGGGTACCAGGTGCCTGCCAGCGGCCGGAGGGAAGCCCAGGTCCCAGATGCCGGAGAGAAGCCCAGGTACCTGGGTGCCAGAGGGAAGCTGGTGCCAGCAGCTGGAGGAAGGAAGGCCTACTCTTGCATGAATTTCATGCATCGTCCCTCCAGTATGAACAATAAAATGGCAATAAAAACATATCACCAATTTAATCTAAAAATCAAAATAAATGAAGAAGGAATCTAATGAACAAAATAAACTGGTGAATAAAATAGAATCAGAGGCATGGGAATGGTACAGACTGAAGATTTTCAGAGGGAAAGGGGTAGGGGATTGGGAAGATATTAACCAAAGATCTTATATGCATACTAGGGGCCCGGTGCACGAAATTCATGCACTGAGCAGGGAGGGGTCCCCTCAGCCCAGCCTGCACCCTCTCCAATCTGGGATCCCTCTCACATTCCGGGACCACTGGCTCCTAACTGCTCATCTGCCTGCCGGCCTGATCACCCCTAACTGCCCCTCCTGCTGGCCTGGTCCCCCAACTGCCCCCCCCACCAGCCTGGTCACCCCTCACTGCCCCCCTCTGCCAGCCTCGTCACCCCCAACTGCTGCCCCTGCTGGCCTGGTAGCCCCCAACTTCCCCCCCTGCTGGTCTGCTCATGGCCCCCCTGCCGGTCGCTCACTCCTCACAACCCCCCTGCCAGCCTGGTTGCCCCCAAATGCCCCCCCTGCCAGCCTGGTTACTGCCAACTGCCCCCCCTGCCGGCCTGGTAGCCCCACGCAGCCTGCTGTTCGGTGGTTTGGTCACCCCTCACTAACCCTGCTGCCGGCTTTGTCGCCCCATGCAGCCTGCTGTTCAGTCGTTACTGTGAGGGCATCCTGACCAATTTGCATATTACCCTTTTATTAGTATAGATATGCATTACCTACGGTCACTGACAAGAGAGTGGCAAAGGCCTGGGGTGGGGCAGGAACTGGGTAGTAGGGGACAATGCGGGGGAAAAAGAGGGACATCTGTAATACTCTCAACAATAAAGATTTTTTTTAAATTATTCTAGAAATATTATATTGGAAGAATACTTATAGTGAACTGGTATTTGGAAAAAAGCAAATTACAAAACCATATGTACAGGCTGACTTCAATGTTTGTCAAGGAATAAATACATATGTATAGGTAAAAGTAAATAAATAAATAAATAAATAAATAAATAAATAAATAAGAAAGAATGAAGGATTACTAGGAAGGCCAGCCTAGAATGACCCAAATTGGTTCTAGCATGAAAAATACATGTGTAAAGGAGCAAATTAACTTTACAGTTCCCCAAGTCATCTGAATGATAATATACCTAAACTAGAGGCCCAATGCATGGAATTCATGCAAGGGGCTTGGCCCTCGCAGCCCCAGCTGCCTCAGCCCTCACAGCTCCGGCTACCTCAGCCCTCATAGCTCTGGCTTGGTCTGGAAGGTCGTCCGGACAGTTGTTCTACTGTTCAGTCTAATTAGCATATTAGCTCTTGATAGTCTGATTTATAATGCAATTTCATACATTTCAAACTTTTTCAGTCCCTTCCTTCTTCTGTTCTAACCTGCCTATCGCTAGAAGTTTTCATTGACAGTGTTACCTCACCTGATGAAATCCGGTAAGCGAAATTTTAGATATAAAACAACCCCTATGAACTGCTCTGCCAAGTAAAGGAGTTCATAATTTTTCTCAAGGTTCAAGGGAAGGCACATTGGAACAGCCTGGAGAAAAGAAAAGAAAACAAACAAAACCCACAGTTAACTGCTTGATGTTTTTGTCAGATTATGCATCCTTTCTCTGATTCCTAGTGTTCTTGTCAAATGTATCCTCCGTGATACACTAAAATGAATTAAAGACACCTTGGTAATAATAAAGCAATAATCTTTACTTCTTTGTCTAGTCTATCAGTGGAACCTCCAAAAATATGTGTTTTTTAAAATTTTGTTCAATGTGCATGGCTTTATATTTTTGTCTTTAATATTTCCTTTGTAAATCACAGTCCAAAACAAAAACTTTTTCCTCTAGTAACAACAAGTGACCCCTTATTTAACTGATACAGGTATCAGACCTTCCATGATTTATGTCTAAAAATAATTTTTATTTGAAGTCAGAAGTAGGTGGGAAAATTAATGTACCAATAAATAGGACCTCATTTATTCACTCATTATTAAGCAAAAATTTTCTGTGCAAAAACTGTGCTATCTAGGTAGCAAAGGGAATACTGAAAAACCTGGATGGAATAAATAGAAATGAGATTTCATCATAGTCTCCAAGGAAGCTACAAAACAGTGATTTAGAATCATTAAATCTGAAATCAAATACTTTTTTCCCCTAAAAATAAAAGTAAATATTAATATGGAAAGTCTTACAAATGGCTATTTTGGAAGGAATTATGTACATAGCACTGTATTAAATCTAGGTCCAGAAATAACATTTAATTTCCTCTTAGAATTTTAATAAATCTATTCTGAGGTGGATGGTGATGTTTAACTACAACAAATACTTAAATCATAAGAGACTAAGTTATAAAATAGATGTTCACACAGCATGGCATTTCAATTAAGTACTGTACTATCAAAGTTAGTACATAGGTCAACTATCTTACCTTATCTTCCTTTATCAAGTAGGTAGTATAACATTGAATGTTACATTTTTGGGGTACTTAAGCTTTGTCTTGATGATAAAGAGGTATGTGTGTATATATGATTAAATCATTATTAAGGATTTTTGTCTCTTTACTGTTTACCTCATTATCATATAAATTTCACTTTCACTTGAAAAAAGTAAAGGAGATACAATAATTGGACTAAGGATCATTAATTAACACATGATCCTTATTAAAAAAATATAGCTTCAGAGGTTGATCTATTCATTTCAATAAAGGAAAAACTAGAATCTATCCACAACATTCAATTTCTGGGTCAATTATATGTTAAATCTGAGTAACTAAAAGCAAATTTAAGAGATACAGATTAACAAAATTAAACTCTCTGAATTTTGATATACATAAGTCCCACTAAATCTTCTAGTCTGACAACATTTTCACCCTAGATTTTATGACAACTCTTGAAAGTACTAATATGCCTAAGGCCTGATCAAAGTCGTCAGAATGGTGAATAAAGAAAAGTGGACACTGAGAAATGTTTTCACTAAAGTTTCTATGGAAGATTCTTTTTCTCACAAAGACGAGTATAAACCTGAGCTTTCCTTAAGTTTCTTAAATAAGCATATATTTTGAAAATGTACATACTGTACTCTCTGAACTGTGACCCTGCAGCTTTTATTTTTACCCAGCCACTAATTATTCCCAATTGTTTACAACTTTACATATCCATAATTAGTAAATAGATTGTGATGCATAGCCTAGAGCTGGGACTACAGAAATTATGGTAGAACATCTGTATTTTCCTGACTTATCTCAGCTCTGTGGAAATAAGTACCTGGACCTCTTCTTTTAGAAAAGAGATGGAAGTTTAGCATTGCAAAATGTTACCTCACAACTCTTCTGATCTTGGGCAAGTTTGAATCCTTTCTTCCCATCACAGTAACAAGAATAACCTCCAGGGTAATTGACACAAAGTTGAGCACATATGTTCTCAGAGCATTCATCCACATCTAGAGTAAAAGAGAACATAAATTTTAACATCTCCTAAATGCTCAACCAACAGAAGAAGTATTCTGATTTTAATTTGCAATATCAATGACAATAATGAAAGAAATTTCTGACATTTAAATACTTGGTATGAAAATTTAAATGAGTCACAAGTTTAATTTATTTTTATTTACACACTGGAAACAACAAATTTAATGTTTAAATTTTATTAATTAATACTTAACAAAAATATAACAATTATACTTTTTGATTTTGAATTTGAAGGCAAAAAGACCGAGTCTCAAGTTAGTTGGTATTTCTGATTATATAATTCCATTGATACTACCTCCCTATTCTTTGCTTTGAAGAAAAAGAGGGAATGTAGAGGGGAGGAGAGGTGAGAGGAAGATGGGAAGATAGGGATGAAAAGATCCCTTTTAATTGAAGGTCAATGTAATTGAGAAATAAATGATAATATCAAAAACATTTGACTTTTCATAATGCAATGATTAATAGTGGCAATAAATTTAAGGGCATATCTTTATTACTTCTTAACTTACTTTTATTAAAAGCTCACTGTGCTATATTACCTCCCATATTGTGAAATCTTGTATGTTGATCCCTGTCCCCACTCCATATTTTGAGAAAGTCATTCTTGAAAAGTTGTAACAATATGCTTCAGCTAAAGCCCACTACTAAGATCCAGAGCTACTAACTTCCTGACCTTTTCGATGAATGACCCAATGATATCTTTGAAAATTCCCAAATTCATAAATGCTATTATAGCACAAAATGGTTTAAAACAAAACCCCAATATTAGTGGTCCCTCAATATCATTAAAATGTTATATGATTAAAGTAATAAAATATTATATGTCATATAAATCTGTTATTTTGTTTTTAATTGTTGTTCACGGAATAAAACAATATAGATGATGAAGTTAGCTAATTACCATCTACAAATGGTTATGGTTCACTACAGTAATTCCTATCTGGAGTGGTGAGAAAGTAGAAATGATGTATGTGTGTTGGAACAGGCGAGTATCTACAAGAGGTAAGGCCTCAAAATCTCAAGAGGAGTATATGTAGCTGAAAAAACCCTATTCTAAAATTATTATTGATTAGGGATATTTGTAGAGAGAAAGTAGATTAGAGGTTCAGGGATTGGGAGAGGGTTACACAGTTCTCGTTGGGGTGGTGCAGTTGTTTTAGAACAAATAATGGCAATGGCTGCATATCTATGTAAAATGTAATTAATGCCACTGAATTGTACACTTAAAAACCGTTAAATGACCACATTGTATCTCAGATATAGTTTGTAAAAATTGCTATTCATTTAATTAGTTTTAGTCATGGTATTAAATTCATTTTGAAACTTCAAAAAATTTAAAGGAGGATGTGAGATAATTTGTATGTATCCAGGATTAAAAAAAAAAAAGCAACCCACTAAGACGTCCAAGCTACCTGAGGCGTGCGCGGCAGCACTGCTGTGGCCAAACGAAGTAGCAGCAAGTCCAAGGGCTCTTCCTAATCCACGGCACTGACACTACTAACCAGTACTCTCTCACTTCCAGAACTTAGCTATCATTTGGTTATGATTAAGCTTTTTTCTCTCATATGCATTTAATTATAACAGAACTGTGTCATTTCTTATTTTACAATAAATAAAACTTACAGGCAGAAAATCATTGATAAGCTTGGTATAGAATGGAAGGTTTCTAACCACCCTTGTTGTAACTTCCACATGATTTTTAAACTTGTCTCTTTTTTTGTATGTGTGTATTATTCCTTCCAGCTTGAAACTCTTTTTATCTTTGAATATTATTTAAATGATGTGAGAATGTGTTTATTTTGCTTTTATCATACATGGGAGGTCTCTAATCCATATTTAGCTTAGAGGGCCCACTGGAGTACTATCACTAAACCTAAAGACATGTGTCTTGCATATTTTCACTTTGGAAGGAAGCCAATGATTATTCAATTGAACAAACTAAGATGTATTTGACCATCTTAGAAAATCTGATTGTTGATGTCAAACAGAACCAATGCTTCTAAATACCAAATCAGGGTTCAAACCCACCCTCTCCACCATCAACAATGACATGACCACAACTCTACCTTCACAAGACTTTGATGTGGGATTGTAACTGTAACCTTCAGCACATTCACATTCAAAGTCTCCTGGAGTGTTCTTGCACACAGCTGTGCCACAAATGTCTGGCTTCACAGAGCATTCATCCACATCTATAAATGAAACCAATATATTAAAAGACATTTTTCCCATACCAAGCTAGCAAAGAACCCTTGATCTGTGTTTCCCGGATCTGGTTTAATATATGAAATAAGATAACAGAGTGGCCTGAGAATAACAAAATATTAAATCTATCATATTTTAGTTCACTAAATATTATATCTTTATGCAAGTGCAGAGAATTTGATTGATGTTTGCAATGTGTAGTTATGTAAATGAAAGACAGGGCTTTAGTTATTGTCTTATCTACCAGGCTACACTATGAAAATAAATGGGATAAAGGATTTACCATAATCATTTCTTTTTTAAAAAAAAAAATATTTTAAGTTGATTTTTAGAGAGAGAGAGGGAGGAGATGAAGAGAGAAACATCAATGTGAGAGTGAAACATCAGCTGCCTCCTGCATGCCCCCTACTGGGAATTGAGCCTGCAACCCAAACATGTGCCCTGACCAGGAATCAAACAAGCAACCTTTCATTGAATAGGATGGAACCCAACCAACTGAGCCACACCAGCCAGGGCCACCATATTATTCATATGTACTTCTAAATACATGTTTCTGAAATATGGTCTTAAAAGTATATACACTCTGTGTTATCACAAATATAAAAAACAAATGTGAGATGGCTCATCAGTCTTACGTTTTTCCCTTGGAAAAACAATAGCTAAACTACATACCATTATTGTTGCCTCAAATATTCAAGAGTGACTCAAATTTAAAGTGAGATTGAGTAAGGTCTCAAAGTATTTATAAAGCTGCAGTTAATCCAATACAAATTTTAATGCTAAATTAATATTCCTGAAATTTCAGATGTGTTTATTACATTACATAGTAGAGTAGGAGACAAAGTATTGATTGCAATTAGTTACTAGATAAGAACCTGTAAAAACAAAAAAAAAAGTGATAGAAATAATTCAATGGAGATCTAATTATAAGTGAACTTTTCTCATTTGTCCTTTCTGAAGGCAAGTTTAGAATGAAAAATATACTTTCTACTCTAAAAAGTTGGGAGTTGCCCTAGCTGGTTTGGCTCAGTGGATAAAGCATCAGTCTGTGGACTGAAGGGTCCCAGGTTCAAATCCAATTAAGGGCACATGCCCGGGTTGTGGGCTCGATCCCCAGTGGGGGGCATGCAGAAGGCAGATGATCAATGATTCTCTCTCATCATTGATGTTTCTATCTCTCTCTCCCTCTCCCTTCCTCTCTGAAATAAATAAATATATATATATTTTAAAAAGTTGGGGGTTTAACTTTTCCACAGACTAATAACCAACATTTCAGACATTATTCTATTTTAAAAGACATGCACACTGGTCAGCATAGCTAAATGGTTAGAGCATCGGCCTGTGAACCAGAGGGTCGCAGGTAGATTCCTGGTCAAGGGCATGTACCTGCGTTGCAGGTCTGGTCCCTACCCACCTACTCTCCCACCCCCATTAGGGCACATATGGGAGGCAACCAATGTTTCTCTCTCCTCTCTCTCCCCCTTCCACTCTCTCTAAAAATCAGAAAAAAATATCCTCACTTCTAGGGTGAGGATAAAAATAATAAAATGACATGCACAAAAATAATAGAATCAATCCCTGTGGTAAGGGAATTTCCCTGTATCTTGACTCTGTAAGTGTCAGTATCCTGGGTGTGATAATGTACTATAGTTTTGTAAAATGTTACCATTAGGGAAAACTGGGCAAAGGTTCATGGGATCTCTTTTTATTATTTCTTACAACAGCATGTGAATCTATATTACTTCAAAATAAAATATTTAATATTTTTAAAAGAAAGTAAAAACATATGCCTAAATTATTTGGTCTGAGAAATATTGCAAGGAATTATTTAAATCATATGAGTTCAGGTTATAGCTCATTGATTTTATGACTCTACACTGACATCTAATGACTGATGAAAAGTTTTATTCTTGAATTTTTTAGACATTTCCTGTCAAGTTGATCCAAGCATATCCACGTGTTGACAAAGGCCTTATTGTAATAATTGTATACACATTCTTCTCAGAGTTCTGTACTCTATTAATTAGATATTATGGATAAAAAGCTATGCAAATGAAGTACACAAGACCATATGTTCTGGTCAATCGGGACCTTCTAATTTATGAGTACTTTTTGTGGTAATTTACATGCACATGTATAACTTCAGTATATAAGGATTAAATACCTTTTAATTAAAAATATGTCACAAATTCTTTAGAACAGACTACTTAAGTTTTTTAATGTAGTAGTATGAATGGGTACTATTTGTTTATGGCATGCATATGGTATCTTGCATTATGATGGTTTTCTATAACTGATGTTCTAATGATATTGGTATTCTAAATGTTTAACCTCAAATAGACTTTCATATAGGCAAACAAGAAAGATATATGATTACAAACTAGACATATGTTTAGAAATTTTTAGTTCATACACTTCACTTTAGTCATTGAACTGCACTTTAAATATTTTAGTAAACTATACTCCACCAACACTACAGTGCCTTGAGGGGCAGACCTTTCCTTGACTATGAATTCAATTTGGTATATTTACCAAAGCAGATATGAATGGAGAAAACTTTATATTTTAATTTACTAATTTTTTTTTTTACCTTGTAGCAAGAAGAGACAGAGGAGGTGGAGGAGTAGTAAAAGAAAGAGAGGGAGGGAGAGAGAGGGAAAGAGGAAGGGAGGGAAGGAGGGAGGGAGGGAGGAAGGGAGGGAGGGGGGGGGGGAGAAAGAAAAACTTCTAGTTTCTTAAGGCAAAATTGAACTTCAGGCTGGAAATTTTCATTTTTAGTCATCTACATACCTACCAATTACACTTGAAGATTTAGTTACAGCAGTTAAAGTAGTCTAATGGAAAAGACATGCAGAGATTAAAAAAAAAGTCAAAACTCGGGGAACAGAGAAGCATAAAGAAAAAAAGAAATATGTTAGTAAAATGACTGTTATAAAGCTAAATTGACAGAAATAATTAAAGTCTGAGATTTAAAAAAAAAAGACTAATGAAAAATGATGTGCTCTTAGATGTAGAATAAAGAAAGAAAGTCAGTTCTTCACTTTCCCCAAATTTCCAACAGGAAATGAGGTGCAAGATGAAGGGTTTATACTTGAAATTAGAGATATTTCTGACAAGGAAACATAAAATACAACAAAAAAGTTACTAATGATTGTGTTGGATTTTTTTCTATAGTTGTTTATCTCATTGGAATAAAGGAAATAATATAGTGTCTGAAAAAGAAAGTATAAACAATTTTGCAAGCACTGTAGTATGCAAGGACTTGCATGAAATTTCACTTTATCACCATATTATAATAAAATTATGTTTTCTTTTTTTTTAATCCTCATTTGAAGATACGTTTTATTTTGAGAGAGAGAGAGAGAGAGAGAGATCAATGCAAGAGAGAGAAACAAGGATCAGTTGCTTCTCATACATGCCCTGATAGGAGATCGAACCCGAAATTGTTTGATGTACAGGACAATGCTCCAACCAACTGAACCACCTGACCAGGGCATAATTAAATTATTTTTAAAATGTGATCACATGTGTGCACACATACATATGCAATAAGAAGATATTCTATAATTAAATACAATAAGAAAACAATAAATGTCCTATAAAAAATTAAAAGGCAGTCCCATAATATCAGAAGGCTTCAAAGTGCATAGTAATGTATATTTACTATAACAGCCTATAACCAAAGAGTTTTCCAAGAATTTCCTGGGGAAATTTCTCTAATTGAATTTTGCTCTCACATGGTAAATATCTTCTTATTCTACCTTCTTGCTCTTACCTTTGCAGTCCTTTTTATTTGAAAGTAGAACAAAACCACTTTTACAAGAACATTGGTAACTTCCAGGTGTATTATCACAAATCTGACTGCAACCTCCATTTATGTTTGAGGGATTTTTGCATTCATTTATATCTAAAAACCAGAAAATAAATTATTTTTAAAGTGATAAATCTTTCAGAAAATTTCTCAGGGGGTTGATCCAGATAAGCCAAATGGGTATTTTATACATACCGAATTCACACTTCTCTCCTTGCCAACCCGATTTACACTTGCAAGTGAATGTAGCCTGGCCATCTTTGCAGCTCAGATATCCGTCTTCATTGCATGGCAGAGGGTTGCACTGGTCTGGAATGGCTAAAGGAAGTAGACATCTAGTTAATTTTTACCTCATGCCATAGTAAATAAAATGATATACCTTTTGATAGAAATCTGGGCATGAAGCCTATAATAAACAAACAAAAAATTGTAAATCCTTCTTTCAAATAATACTTTTTCATAAAATAGTGAGTCCATTAGAAAAACTTTTTATTTTGTAAATGGAAACTACTCTTATATTTGCAAATATATACAGTATTTCATTACTGTAATTTAGATATTTTTTCATATATATTACCATACTTGACCATTAAAACAGTTCCATGAGATATACAGGACACATAAAACTACTCTCAATATTAATAGAAAAAAAATTGGGGATTTCCAATTTGGGCTAAAATGGAGTAACAGAGACCAGACTTATCTTCCTGCCTTAAATAAATAGAACTCTGGTCAAAATACATGAAATAATGGTTTTCAGACACTTAAAAAAAAGGTAGCAGAGTACTGTGATCCTTAGGGGAAAGAATTTTCTTCATAAAATGTCAGAACACTTTATCACTATCTTAAATGACATTCCATTTGTTTCTTTAGTCATTTGTGGTTTCTCTCTCCTCAAGGAACACTGCAGGATCCCTAGGTTCCTACACATTTCCACGCCTGCTTCTCCAGCCTTCCTAGTCAACTCTGCGAGTTCCTTCCATACTTCCCAAACAGTCCCCTCTGCTTAGGTTAGCTAGAAGAAAATTCTGTGTCTTGCAAAGAAAAACATTTTAAACCTAGCTGAAACTTAATTACCACAATTTTTAAATGTCCTCATAAGTTCATCAAGTAGTTTTTTAAAATAGTAATAAATTAGGAATTAAAATAATAGACCAATCAGAAATTGTTATCAAATTGCTTTCCTGTCCTTTGGTAAATTAAAAAAGGGATAAAGTGTGAATTAAATATGTGTTCAAATAGTTTTATAATTATGTAATTATAACTAACTTTATATTAGAGAAAATGCAAGTAAATATCTAGATATTGCCAATGCTGCTTGTAAAATATTCACTGGACAAACATTCCAATCTTGCATTTTCAACTTCTTGCAATTTCACCTTTTTCTCTCTGACTCTCAGGAAACTGGTAAATCAGAGATAGATAATGTACCAGAATTATCACTAGACTCTATGTGAACTTCAGAGGGACAGGGCTAATTTGGGATCATAACATTTTCCACATTTATGTTATTGATGCCAATAGTTAGAACAATAACTTGGCTCAATTTCGATCTATTAATCAACTGTCACATTTGGTCATACTACATGATTATGCAATGACAGTCAAAATAAAGCTTTTGGGAATAAAATTCTGAAATCTATGACCTAAAGCTTAGTAAACAAGGCAGACAGTTCAAAAATTCATTTTTAATAAAGCAGTAGCATTTACATATGACAAGCATTCTTTCAAATGCATTTTGAACAAACCTCCTTGTTGGGCATAACCTTCAAGGGTTCATTTGTTAATTTTTAAACATATTTTTATGGGTGTACTTTTTGCAGCTTTTTGTTTGGTTTTGTTTTTAAATTGATTGTAGAGGTAATTTACCATTGACACAGCTCCTTAAGTCAGCGTAAGCATTAGTTGACTGACGTACAGCAGTGAACAATCCAGCTCGGAAGGAGCCAAGACAACCTGTAAATACAAACAAATGTAATCTTCTTAGAGTTGGCATGCTCACAGGATCTGAAATCATGGTTGAAATTATGCAAAGAGGCACAATATTTATATTCCTGTGGACTTACAGATTCAGCATTCAAAGCAAGATTGCAAAAATACAGATTCATGAAAAATCTATACATATAAAAGCCTAAGCAACCATTCTATCAGTTGACCAGTAGCTGTGATGCGCAATGACCACCAGGGGGCAGATGCTCAACACACAGGCATGGAAACATGGAACAGACTGATGAATCTCAGAAAGAAGGTAGGAGCAGGAAGGGCAGGAAGAGATTAACCAGAGATCGTATATGCATACTAGAGGCCCGGTGCATGGATTTGTGCACTGGTGGGGTCCCTCGGCCTGGCCTGCAGGGATCAGGCTGAAACCAGCAGTCCGACATCCCCCGAGGGGTCCCGGATTGTGAGAAGGCACAGGCCAGGCCGAGCGACCCCATCAGTGCACAAATCCATGCACCGGGCCTCTAGTAGGTTTATGAAAGCTTCTCTTTGGAAAAGAACCTTAATACCAGAAGTGAAAAAGTTCTTGGATTTGCAAAGAGATTTATTGTCACACACACAAAAATATGTAACTCTATAGCAAAGACCTATACAGTTATCCTCAAATCTGTAGATCAGAGCCTGATTTAGAAAGTGTTTGTAATTAAATCAATAGAATTAGTTAATGTTTCTGGTTGCTGTAAACAACATCCAATTCTTCCAATGTTGCATAGAGACTAACATAATAATATCTGCATAATGCCTCAATAGTACAAAGCAAAGCAGGTTTACTGCATTCATTTTTTTCCTCACTACAACTCTGTGAAATTACATATGGCAATCTGGCAGAAATAATAGCTGAAAAAATAGAGATAAAATACTTACAGTCTTTAAAGTAACTAGGGGTCACTTAGTGCCAACAACATGTTCTTTAATAGCCACTGAAAACAACAGTATATCACTTCATTGTGCAGATAGTCATCAACTTACTAAAAAGGTGGATTTGATTATCTTTTGCTGAGAAACAAACCCTATAATTGGTAGCTTAAAATAATTATTCTACTTTAGCCACGAATTTGTGGGTCAAATATTTAGAAAGTGTTGGGTTGGGTTGTTTGTCTCTGCTGCACATACTGGAGGATCCACCTCCAAGATAGCTTTTCATTCACATGTCTGACAGCTCAGGCTCCTTGGCATCACCCTCTCCATATGGCATATCATGCTGCAGGGCTGCTCCATGTGGTTGAGTTTCTCTTAGCATGCTGGTTCTAACATGGCACTTCTTTCAGGGTAGCTAGCTGACAGGTGGAAGTTGCCAGGCCAACTAGGAGGCATTTTATCACTTCCACCATTCTATTGATGGAAGCAGTCCCGGGTTCCACACTGATTCAAGGGGGAGAGGTGGCAAGCATGGACTCCATGTAGTGAATGGGAAGTGGCAAGAGGGTATTGCAAAAGAGTATGTGTGATGTGAGATATTTCTGCAGCCATCTGTGGAAGGTACAATGTATAACAGATTGATTTAAAGGCTCCATTTGAAGTCAATGTGTACATTAGTATCTTACTGATGCTGTGACAAATTACCATAATCTTAGTGCTCAAATCAACGTAAGTTTATTCTCTTACAGCTATAGGAACCAGAAGTCTAAAATTACAGTCTCAACAGGGCTGTATCCCTTCTGGAGACTTCAAGGGAGAATCTATTTCCTTGCCTTTTTCAGATCCTAGAAGCCACCTGCACTCTTTGGCTTGTAGGCCTATCCTCACATCACTACCAACTTTTGCTTCATTGTTATATAACCTACTACCTACTCAGATCTCCTGCCTCCCTTGTATAAGGACGCTGACGATTACTCTGGGCCCTCCCAGATAAGCCAGGATAATGTCACTATCTCAAGATCCTCAATTTAATTTTCAAAGTCCGTTTTGCCATATAAGGTAACATTTACAGGTTCTAAGGATTAGGACATGAACCATTTGGGGGACATCATTATTCAGCCTACAGTGATGGGCTGGAATATTTCCCCACAGAGATAACATCTTACAACATAATGGTCTTTCTGCAGGCCAAATGAGACCTAAGGACTTTATTCTTTCTCCAGATTCATTTGTCCCTCCTTCTCAATCACCCAATCCCAGAATTAACTACTTAGATATTGCATTAGGATTCCTCCTTTGTGAGAAAGCCACCTTTTGCACCACTGGGCAGTAAATAACAGCCAAAATTTGAAAGCCCTTAGGTTAGAGGGCCATGTGAAATGTTTTCATATGGTGAGTAGGACTCTAGGCTAGATGACAAAGTAGACTTAACCCATAATGCACCTTATATACAAGTCTATATTCATATGCGTGATAATGTTTTTATGGAAATCTGCATTGAGAATTACAGTGTTGAGAGCCAGCTGCATGACTACTCCAAAGCAGTGTAATATAGAGCCCTCACCTTCCACTTCTCATTCTTTTTGCACACTAGGAATGGGGAACTCAGAGAGAATGAGTAGAAAGTTGAGAGTTAGAGAAAGACTGTCCCAGTTTTTGTAACTTAAAGCAGAAGTTCTTGTAAGAAATGGGATTAGAAACAGAAATTTGTTCCCTGGCTTGTTTGACTCAGTGGATAGAGCATCGGCCTGGGGACTGAAAAGTCCTGGGTTCAACTCTGGACAAGGGCACATACCTCGGTTGCAGGAGGCAACCAATCGATGTGTCTCTCTCACATCAATGTTTCTCTCTCCCTCTCTCTTCCACTCTAAAAGTCAATGGAAAAATATCCTCGGGGGAGGCAAATCTAAGAAAAAAAGCACTTTGATTTGTTTGCCGCTCTGTGGACTAATGAGTTTGCCGACCACTGTCATATACTACCCTTTACCTCTTTGCACACAATATGCCACAATTGCCTAATCCTCACAGCTTCCCACTACACGGTAACATTTAGTCTAGTATGACAATTCCTACACACCCCCTCTATTTACTTTTTTCTTCATTAATATTATTAGGGACCAAATTATTTGATTCTCTTTTACCACCTGTTGTAGGCACCACTAAACTACCTGTCTGAATTGGTCAATTTTAAAAAATAGTTAACACTGCCAGTGCCACCTAAACAAAAGTTTTATTGGGATTGTAATGGAGCCAGAGTCTGGCAAATTTTTCTCTTTCAGAAACTACATTTGCATCCCCCTGTCTTTAAATCACAGAAGATACCATCACATAAAGATCTATAAGTGCTTGCTTGTAAGTGGAAGACTGTTATTCATACTCCCCTCTTGATGATACATTACTATTATTTATCTTTAAAAAGCCTGTTGTTTGCAGCTTTTTAACTCCATTTCCACCCCCAATCACCCCTTCTGCAATCATTCTAATTAACATGCATTTTTATTTGTATGTATTCTTATAAAATATAGATTTATAATTTTGTGTACATGAATTTTCATTTCTATAAAAGGTTGTATAATATGTATCATGTTTTCTGATATTTCTTCCTTAGCATTATATTTTTATGATCTATCAATGGGCTATTATATATAATTTATTGCTCCTAACTACTAAATATTACTCATGGCATACAATCACCATTTTAAAAATCCTCTCTATCTGCAATACTCAGATTGCTTCCAATTTCCCACCTCTACAAGCAGCACTGCAATGGATATATCTTGATGTATGTCTTATTATCACATGAATAAGAAATTTCTATGGAATAGATTCCAAGGGGCTTCTGGAATTGCAGGATCATTAGCTAGGCATGAACTTAAAGGCTCTCCAGAGGTGCATTCCCACCATCACAGCATAAGAACTTTCATATTCTGGCTTTCTAATTGTTGCCAGAATATATATCTATAATAATAAAAGCGTAGTATTCTAATTAGACCAGACGTCCTTCTGGACGACCTTCCAGATAAAACCGGGGCTGGGAGGGAAGCCTGGGTCCTGGGTGCCAGAGGGAAGCCGGTGCCAGCAGCCAGGGGAAGGAAGGCCTACCCTTGCACGAATTTTGTGCATCAGGCCTCTAGTACATATATAAAAGGCTAATATGCAAAGTGTTCCCTCGGGAGTTGGACTGGGAGTTGGACTGGAAGGTTGATTGCTCGCTATAATGTGTGCTGACCATCAGGGAGCAGCACAGAACAAAGGAAGGCCCTGGCCGGCAGCTGGCAGCTAGGGAAGGAAGGCTCCAACTGGCAGCTGGAAGGTCCCGATCAGCCCTGATCACCAGCCAGGCCTAGGGACCCTATCCGTGCATGAATTTCATGCACCAGGCCTCTAGTAGGTAATAAAGTTACATCACAATGTTTTTCTGATTTCCAGTGAGATGGAGCATATCTCTTTTTTTTTAAATTGGGGTTTCTGCCCTAGCTGGTTTGGCTCAACAGATAGAGCATTGGCCTAGGTTTGATTCCAGTCAAGGGCACAGACCTCGATTGCAGGCTCAATCTCCAGCCCTGGTCCAGCACATGTGGAAGGCAACCAATTGATGTGTCCCTCACCCTTCCACTATCTCTAAAAATCAATGGAAAAATATCCTCAGGTTAGGATTAACAATAAATAAATAAATAAATAAATAAATAAATAAATAAATATTTTAAAAATAAATAAAAATTTGGGTTTCCTTCTATGAATATTTTATTATTTTGTAACCATTTTTCTTTTCACACTTATCCATTGTTCATGTGGGTTTGCAAAAATTAAACATTTATAATATCATCTCATTCTCTTCTTGTCTCTTAATCATATCCTTTTTCTCTTTTAAGAGAAGTTCTTAATTTTGTTGTAATCAAATTTACCAATTATTTTGCCTTATGGTTTGTGCATTTGAGGTTTTTTGTTCCATGCCATTGATCATAAAGATATTCTCATATAGTTTTTGTCTCATTTCAATCATTTTACTTTATTTTAACATTAGTGTGTATCTTTATTTCACCTATGATCCATCTTTTCATTTGGTGATAGGAACCCAGATTTATTCTTCTGATTATAGTTAGCCAGTCTTCCCAACATGATCTTCTAAACAATTCAAGGTGACATACAGTATCATCTTTATCAAATATTAGGTTTCATATATAAATGGGTGTTTCTAATTGATATCATCATATCAATTACAAATAATGATAGTCATAGATTTTGCCTTATGATCTACACTATTCCTTTTTTTTCTTTATTAAGGTATTACATGTGTCCTTATTCCCCTATTACTCCCCCAACCCCCCATTCATGCCCTTACCCCCCTGTTGTCTGTGTCCATTGGTTAGACTTACATGCATGTATACAAGTCCTTTGGTTGATTTCTCTCCCTTACCCCCATCCTCCCCTACCTTCCTTGAGGTTTGACGTTCTGATCGATGTTTCTCTGTCTCTGGATCTGTTTTTGTTCATCAGTTTATGTTGTTCATTAGTTTCCATAAATGAGTGAGATCATGTGATATTTATCTTTCTCTGATTGGCTTATTTCACTTATCATAATGCTCTCCAGTTCCATCCATGCTGTTGCAAATGGTAAGAACTCCTTCTTTTTTACCACAGCGTAGTATTCCATTATGTAGATGTAACACAGTTTTTTAATCCACTCATCTGCTGATGGGCACTTAGGCTGTTTCCAAATCTTAGCTATGGTGAATTGTGCTGCTATGAACATAGGGGTGCATATATCCTTTCTAATTGGTGTTTCTAGTTTCTTGGGATATATTCCTAGAAGTGGGATCACTGGGTCAAATGGGAGTTCCATATTTAGTTTTTTGAGGAAACACCATAATGTTCTCCACAGTGGCTCCACCAGTCTGCATTCCCACCAGAAGTGCATGAGGGTTCCTTTTTCTCCGCATCCTCGCCAGCACTTGTCATTTGTTGATTTACACTATTCTTACTTTTCTTTCCTTATTAAGTTATCTGTAACCTGACGTGCTTCTATTTTTGCTATCAATCATAAAGAGACTATATCTAAAGTTTACCCATTAAATATAACATTTTGTTCTTATTTTCCCTTCCTTTTCTTCCTTCTCTTATTCTATCCTTCGGTCCTTCCATTCTTTCTTTCTCTCATGTTGTGTGTATATCATTAGCATGACCATACATGCCAATTTATCCAGGAGAAAACTATTTATTTGTTTTTACTTGGCATTTTTCTAGTGTAATATTAGACCTAAACAAAATATCAAAATTTGGAGGATAAATTACATGGTTATTCTATATATAACCTTTACCAAGATCATAAAGTTCTCCTATAATTGTAGTTTGCCAAAAGTTTTTTATCATAATTAAGTGTTGAACTTTATCAACTACTTTTTCTGTATGAATTGAGAATTACAATTAATGAATTTTCTATTTATGTGGAGAATTACATTAATGAATTTTCTGATGTTAAACCTCCTTGAATTTCTGGAATAAAATCTACTTTACCATGACGTAATATTTTTAATATACTTTACATTAGATTGGATGTAATTTTACTTAGAATTAGTTCATAAATTAAAAGAAATTATATTTTTATTGTCTTGTGTTGTCCTTATTTGATTTTGGAATCAAGATCCACACCAGTCTTTTAGAATAAACTCACAACACAGATCTTTTTCTATTTTCTGGGACAATTTTAAATGTAGAAGAACTCACCCATATAACATCTGGGTTTGGATTTGGGGGAATACAAAGGAGAAAGCTTTGAATGGGGAGGAGGTTAACTTATTTAGTGCTCATTTATAAAATCAAGTTCTCTATTTCTTCATGTAAAAATACAGATGAATGGAGAAACAAAGATGGCGGCATAGGTAAGCACCTAAACTGCTGCCACGCACAACAATTTCAAAACTACAACTAAAAGACAGGACGGACATCCTGAACCACAGGAAAGCTGGCTGAGTGAAAATTCTACAACTAAAAGGGAAGAGAAAAGCTCACAGAGAATTGGAGGTACGGCAAAGGGTCTTTGTGCGTGCAGAGAGGAAGGGCGGCTGAGAGCCTGGCTGACTTTCTCTGGTGGAAGGGGGAAGGAAGCCCCCGACCGCACTGAACCCCAGTTCTGACTGCACTGAACCCCAGTTCCAGGTGAGCCCCTAGGGACCCACGCTCTTACGGGGGGAATCTGGACTCTCGGGCGGAGACTCAGGAGCCGAGGAAGGCAGAGGTCTGAAGGTGCGCGTGTGCCAGTGCGCACAAAGGCTGCGGAGATTGCCACAGGCTTTCCCTAGTGGAAGGGAGTCAGAGGCTCGTGACTGCACTGAGCCCCAGTTCTGACTGCACTGAACCCTAGTTCCAGGAGAGCCCCTGGGGACCCACGCTCTTGTGGGAAGAATCTGGACTCTCGGGCTGAGACTCGGGAGCCGGGGAAGGCAGAGGTCTGAAGGCGCGCGCGTGCGCGCAAGAGCAAGGCTGACGGGAAGCCAAGACTGTCTGCTCCGCCCTGAGACTCCACCCCATCCAAGCTGAGCACAGAGGCTATTGCAATTTGGCAAGTCTAATCCTATAAGGCTGTCTCCAGCACCGAACTTCTTCCAGCATAGACACAGTTGATCCTTATAGCCAACTGGCCTGGAGGTCAATTCCTCCCAGTGATACAAACAACAATCAAGACTTAACTACAACAAGGCTGTACACACAGTCCACAAAGGGGTGCACCAAGAGTGTCCACCTCAGGTTAACTGGGGAGGCCAACCCACTGGGCCATATAGGAAACCTAGCACACAAATCTATCCTACCAACTCAGGGAAGCAGTGAAAATGTGGCATCAAAGAAACAGATCACAAACAAAAGAAATGGAGGAAAACAAATGACTGGATATAGAATTCAAAACCACGGTTATAAGGCTTTTCAAGAATATCCTAGAAAAGGCCAATAAATATAATGAGACCCTCGAAGATATGAAAAAGGACCAACTAGAAATTAAACATACACTGACTGAAATAAAAAATATTATACAGAGACCCAAAAACAGACTAGAGGAACACAAGAATCAAGTCAAAGAATTGAAATACAAAGAAGCAAAAAACACTCAACCAAAAAAGCAAAAAGAAAAAAAAAATCCAAAAAGTTGAAGATAGTGTAAGAAGACTCTGGGACAACTTCAAGCGTACCAACATCAGAATTATGGGGGTGCCAGAAGAAGAGACAGAGCAAGATACTGAAAACCTATTTGAAGAAATAATGACCGAAAACTTCCCCCACCTGGTGAAAGAAATAGACTTACAAGTCCAGGAAGTGCACAGAACCCCAAACAAAAGGAACCCAAAGAGGACCACACCAAGACACATCATAATTAAAATGCCAAGAGCAAAAGACAAAGAGAGAATATTAAAAGCAGCAAGAGAAAACAGTTAATTACCTACAAGGGAGCACCCATACGACTGTCAGCTGATTTCTCAACAGAAACTATGCAGGCCAGACGGGAGTGGCAAGAAATTTTCAATGTGATGAATAGCAAGAACCTACAACCAAGATTACTCTACCCAGCAAAGCTATCATTCGGAATTGAAGGGCAGATAAAGAGCTTCACAGATAAGAAAAAGCTAAAGGAGTTCATCACCACCAAACCAGTATTATATGAAATGCTGAAAGGTATTCTTAAAGAAGAGGAAGAAGAAAAAAGTAAAGATAAAAATTATGAACAACAAATACATATCTATCAACAAGTGAACCTAAAAATCAAGTGAATTAAAAACCTGAGGAACAGAATAATCTGGTGAATATAATAGAATCAGGGGCATAGAAAGGGAGTGGACTGATAATTCTCAGGGGGAAAGGGGTATGGGGGATTCAGGAAGAGACTGGACAAAAATCATACACCTATGGATGAGGACAGTGGGGGGGAGGTAAGGGCAGAAGGTGGGGTGGGAACCGGGTGGAGGGGAGCTATGGGGGGGAAAAGGAGAAACAATTGTAATAATCTGAATAAAGATTTATTAATAAAAAAAATTAATTTCATTTAATTTAACTAAAAAAATATATATATATATACAGATGATTTATATTTTTCTAGGAATATATCCATTTTATCCAGTCTCTAAATATATTTTGGGATAGCTATTTGTAATATTTTATTTTATGATTATAAATCTCATCTATATTGGGAGTTTTCAGTATTTCCCATTTTTACCCTCCACTTTGTTTTGGCATTCCCTCTTTCTTTTCCCTTGATTCTTCTTACAAGAGGTCAGTCTAACTTATACTTTTCAAGGAAAGATTTATTGTTTTTGTTAATTTCTCTTTTATTTTCCATTTAACTTATTTCTACCACTATTTTTATTATTTCCTTATTTCTTGTTACTCAGGGTTTACTTTCAAAAGTTTTTCTTGATTGGAATGCTTAGATCAGTTTTTTAAGTATTGCAATCTGTCCTCCAACTGCTGCATCAGCAGTCAGCACCCCGATTCCCATGCTAGGTCAAACCAGTCTTCAGTCTACCCATGGGTTTCTCATATTTCTTGTTTTGTTTTAAATTTTTATTTTGTTATTATTAGTGCCTGGAATGCTGTTGTTTCCCTTAAGATGATTTTAAGGGAAGTCAGCAGTCTGGGCTAATTCACCAACTTGGTAAGAACCAGAAATTAAAAATAATTTCTAATATTTATATTTAGGCTCAGAATTTAGCATTCTTCCCAAAAAGTTTCTCTCCCATTAATAGAATATTCCACTCTATCAGGTGATATTTTAAAGGTCAATATATATGGTAGAGTTATTTATTCTATTTTCTAAGGAAAAAAACACAACTTAAAAACCCAGAGCATTGCCCAGCTGCTGTGGTTCAATAGTTGAGCGTCAACCCAGGAACCAAGAGGTCATGTTCCATTCCAGGTCAGGGCACATGCTCGGGTTTGGGGCTCAATCCAGGAGGCAGCCAATCCATGATGTTTCTCTCTCATCAATATTTCTATCTCTCGGTGTCCAGGAGAGATCCAAGATGGCGGCGTAGGTAAACACCTAAACTGCTGCCTCACACAACAATTTCAAAACTACAACTAAAAGACAAAACGTCTATCACCCAGAACCACGGGAAAGCTGGCTGAGTGGAAGTTCTACAACTAGAAGGAAAGAGAAAACAGCATTGAGGGGTGCACAAGCGCTGAAAAGCTGAGGTACGGAGACGCGCGAATCGGGCTGGCGACGGGTGACTGGGAGCACTGCTGTTTTCAACCCGAAGGGAGATAAGCTCCCGATTACTCCGAACTCGTTTCTAGGGAGACGCGGGGGACCCAAACTCCTATGGGGAGAAGCTTGACTGTCTGCCGTGGGGTCGGAAAGTGAGGGAGGCTTGCTTGCAGGGCTGCGAGCAGGAACAATTGTTTATTGTGCTGGGGCACGGGACGCGGGGACAAGGTCGGAGACGCAGAGCCGCAGAGCCGGCTTACTGGCAGCCATAGCTGTTTGCCATGCCCTAGCCTAGTCACACCCTAGCCTAGTCAAGCCCTGAGACCCCGCCCTGCACAATCTACAAACCCACCCAAGCTCCAAGCAGCGGCTTTAGCATATGAATGGCCTGCCCTATCGCAGCTTAACCTAGCATACTTGCAGCCCGGGTCAGACAGCTCCAAAACCTCCAAACCCCAAGCAAAGAGAAGAAAACTGTAGTTCTTGCTGTAGCTCCTGCTGGGTGACCTCAGACTGTAGCTGACCTGCACCCCATTGGAGATCCAGAAGCCAGTGTACCTAGTGGTCAGTGTGAGACACCAGATTTCAAGTCCTCACATCCATAAGTGACACATTCAAGAGGCAGACTCAGTGAGCACCAAAGCCCCACTGAAACAAGTCCTGCACCATAAGCGTGTCTCCAGCGCAGCAGTTCTTCCATTATAGACACAGTGGGTCCTCACAGCCAATTGGCCTGGAGGTCAATTCCTCCCAGTGTACCAACAGCAATCAAGGCTTAACTACACCAAGACTTTGCACTCAGCCCACAAAGGGGTGTACCAAAGGCGTCCACCTCAGGTGATTGGGGAGGCTGAGCTATTGGCCCCTATAGGTCACCTACCACACAAAGCCACTCCATCAACACAGGGAAGCAGCCAAAATGCAGAGACAAAGAAACATGTCACGAATGAGAGAAATGGAGGAAAGCAAACTAATGAACGACATAGAGTTCAGAACCACATTTATAAGGTTACTCAAGAATCTTCTAAAAACCGCCGAGAAACTTGATGAGACCTCCGAGGAGCTTAGTGAGACCTTCAAGGACCTTAATGAGAATGCCAAAAAAATGGAAAAGGACCAGTCAGAAATTAAGCATACACTGTCTGAAATAAAGAATATACAGAAACTCAACTGTAGATCAACGTACCCCAAGAATCAAACCAAAGATCTGAAATATGAGGAAACAAAAAACACCCAACCAGAAAAACAAAAAGAAAAAATCCAAAAATATGAAGATAGTGTAAGGAGCCTCTGGGACAACTTTAAGCGTACCAACATCTGAATTTTTGGGGTGCCAGAAGAAGAGAAAGAGCAAAATATTGAAAACCTATTAGAAGAAATAATGACAGAAAACTTTCCCTACCTGGTGAAAGAAATAGACTTACAAGTTCAGGAAGCACACAGAACCCCATACAAGAGGAATCCAAAGAGGACCACACCAAGACACATCATAATTAAAATGCCAAGGGCAAAAGATAAAGAGAGAATCTTGAAAGCAGCAAGAGAAAAATGGTTAGTTACCTACAAGGGAGCACCCATACGACTGTCAGCTGATTTCTCAGCAGAAACTATGCAGGCCAGAAAGGAGTGGCAAGAAATATTCAAAGTGATGAACAGCAAGAACCTACAACCAAGATTACTCTACCCAGCAAAGCTATCATTCAGAGTTGAAGGTCAGATAAAGAGCTTCACAGACAAGAAAAAGCTAAAGGAGTTCATCATCACCAAACCAGGATTACATGAAATGCTGAAGGGTGTTCTTTAAGAAGAGGAAGAAGAAGAAAAAGGTAAAGATAAAAATTATGAACAACAAAATGACATCAAATACATACCTACCAACAAGTGAATCTAAAAATCAAGTGAATAAAAAATCTGAAGAACAGAATGGACTGGTGAATATAATAGAATCAGGGACATAGAAAGGGAGTGGACTGACAATTCTCAAGGGGGAGGGGGTGTGAGGGGTGTGGGAAGAGACTGGACAAAAAGCTTACACCTATGGATGAAGACAGTGGCGGGGGATAAGGGCATGGGGTGGGGTGGGAAATCAGGTGGAGGGGAGCTAGGGGGAAAAAAAGAAGAACACCTGTAATAATCTGAACAATAAAGATTTATTTTAAAAAAATAATAAATAAAAATAATAAAAAAAATATTTCTATCTCCCTCAACTTTCTCTCTCTCTAAAAATTAATTTTTAAAAAAAACTAAAAAATAACCTGAGAAAAAATAAATTTAAAAAAAAAAGAAAGAGAGCATTTCTGTCCAAATTCTATGTTTTCAATGCAGTAATGGGATATATGGATAGACTGAAGTGCTTTCTGAACCCCTGAAACTCCAAATTTAAACACCGTCCAAAAAGTATAGGTTATTAGTGGTCTAATCTCTTGAGTGTTCTTATCTCACTGTAAGGACCTCTATGCATGGGCTGAGGTAATTAGTAAAATTACTGTTAGGATTACCAGGGATAGGATTTTAAAGGTTTTTTATCAAGTAGGAAAATCTGGCCTACAAAATATATAAATCAAATGACAGAAAAGTTTAACTTAGAGCATTTCTTTTCTGTCTTCAACAGTGGAATTAATTACATATGCCTGTGTATAAATAAGGTCCAAAATATGAAATTTAAATAAAAAAATAAACCATAATAATATATTTTATTTCATATATGGGTTATTTAAATGATAATACATTACATTTTTAAAAAGTTTAACACAATAGAAAGTATATCTCCATAAATGTACTTATTTGGTATTCCCAATAGCTCTGAAGTTAAAAAATATAGTGTACATTTAAATATAGAAGAAAAAAAGTTAAATAACTTGCATAACCTAACACAGTAAAAATGTTTTGTTTAGGTCTGGGACTAGAGCCTACATGTTACTTACTTATTTTTTCATTTGATACTTAGCTTTTCCACCATGCTGCAAAATAAGACAGGTGAAGAGAAGAGAAAGTTGGGTTGAGCCAGCAAAGAGGAAGGTTGAGAAAAAAGGAGAATAAAGGAAAAATGTTTTACCTAAGGAGCTCCTCCAAAACACATAATACCCTATTAAATTCTTATTTATCTTTATCAAAATATACTCTGTGATCAAATGTATGTATTTTCTAGAGTTTTAACACCTACAGTTTCAATACACGGACTTAAGAAATAGGAATTAACACTATGTTTTTTAATGCAAGCTTATAACTCTTTAATAGTCAAATATTGTCTGTTTTAATTATAACATAATCAAATGTCTACCTAAAATGAGAAGCTGAAATAGTCTTATTATTCTGTCTTTTCTCCACTTTAACACTGCAAACCTGTGGTTTTTGCTTTAGAAAGTGAGTCATGTATAGCCCTAGCTGGTTTGGCTCAGTGAATAGAGCTTCGGACCACGTACTGAAGGGCACCAGGTTCGATTCTGGTCAAGGGCACATATCTCAGTTGTAGGCTCTATCATGTGTACAGGAGGCAACCAATTGATGTGACTCTCTCACAGTGATGTTTCTCTGTGCCTTTCTCTGCCCCTTCCACGCTCTCTAAAAACCAAAGGAAAAATATCCTCGGGTGAGGATTACCAAAAAAATAAAAATAAAAAAAGCGAGTCAGACCATTGTGGACACTCATAAATGAAAGCATAACTACTTCAAGACTATGAAAAATAGCACTTGGTTCTAAAAGGGTCTTCTACACAGTGGTCTTAGGCTGCTACTTGTTAACTGTCCTGAAGGGAAGATATAAGTACATACCATCATTTCAATATCAGGCTCCCTAAGAAAGGGAGGAAAGAAGAGATATACAGAATCTAAACATGGTCTCTGGAATTTGTGCATGGGTATTCAAAAACAAACAAAAAGTAAAGCCCTAAACTGTAATTAAACCCTCAAATTTCAAGGGAAAAAATAGTGTAATAGAAAGTTATTCACAAAATTATATCAATAAATTTTAAGCTGCATAGTAATTCATGTACTATATCAGAGTACATTTCTACCTTTTTTTTTTCAAGGAAGATTCATTTTTCTTTTTCACAGGGCTCAAAGCTCAAGTTGGCTGGGATGAGAGTGGGATGGGAAAAGGCACCAATGGGGAGAAATCTGAGCCTAAAGGAGGACAAGAGCACACCTTTGTGGGCAGAGAATCCCATCAGAAAGAGGTGAGAAAATTACACCCGGCTTTTATTGCTGAGAAATGCTAACAACTATCCCAAGTAATATTAATACAAATGTTCTCATATTTCCTTAAAGCAAACTGAAAGCTAATTATCTTTAACTGATATTTAGTTGAAATCATCTCATCTGTTTGGGTATGGAAATGACCTCACTCCTAGGAAGTCCAGAATTGTGTACCAAAGCAAAACATGGAGACAGATACTGCAGGAAATGATGAAGTGATGTTGCCAAGAGAGAAGTTGCTAATCATTTTAATAATTATTTATGCCACAGCTCTGGGGAGTATAGAGACATTTTCTTTCATTAAAAGATAACCCATGACCTAAATATAACTTAGTATTAGCCCAATGACTCTATGAGAAAGACAGGAAATTGAAAAAACTAAGAGTCAAAATTCCACATGGTAATTAAAGAACAATTCTAAATTTTTCTACATAACTTAAATAAAAGAACAGCAATATTGCATATAGAATAGAATCTTCCTCCCAAGGCTAATGAAATTGTAATGGATGAAATATACAAGTAGAGGACTAGACTTGATCATATCTAATTCCCTTCCATTTCTAGAATTATGTGAATAAAATCCTTTGAACTTACCTAAATATTTTGGATAAAAATATTCCTAGAAAGAAAGAAAAATAAATACGTTATCTTAGAAAGTTAAATTTCACTATAGAGTTAAAACAATTTTAAAATGTGTTTTTACTTTAAAGATGCAAATATGTGAGGGGAGGAGAGGAGGGGTGTAGGTAATTGTGGAGGAGGGTATAGAGGGGATAAATGGTGAAGGGGAAATTTTTTAAATATATATGTTTTTAAAGATGCAAATAAGTTACAATTGCCATTTCCACATTAAGGTTTTTTTCTATAGCAAAATATACTAGGAGTAGATAACTAATAATGTTAAGCTAATAAAATGCTTAGTCTTAAGGCAATATTGATCTATTAAATTATGCTTCAAAAATTTCTAATCTGAAAACAGGTTCTATTGAAGCTATCAAATGGAATCATATATGTCCCCTTTTTGTAATTCTTTATTTTTCCCATAGAGATTAACCATTTGACACATTTCATGCCATGCCAATTGCACATACCAGATCCAATGATGAATAACACTGACATCATCTGAACTGAATTGGATATTTATCTTTTAGTAGCATGGGTACAAGTAATACCTTACTTATTAATTGGTTATGTACCAAAAGTTTGTCTGTAAATCAGTAATTTGGACTAAGAAATATACTTCACCAGAGAGAGAAAATGTTAAAAATGATTTCTAATGGTAAGGTTCTCAGGCTGGTTCACAAAAGCCTTCTTAAGCCATAATATGTGTAATGTGTAACATTAGAAGCATAAGAACACCCCATGAGAAACCTGTGTTTCTACACAAAAAAGTAATGAAGTGCAAAATATAACTTCATCCAGCACAGAATCAAAAGTCTTCACTGTTTCTTTCTCTCACATATAAACCTACACAACACATCTACTAGTTTATAAGGATAGGATCTCCCATCAAGTATTTCAGTCAGCTGTGTCTTCTACAGAACAGAAGCCAGGAGGATAAGCAACAATGAATGGGTTCAAAGGAGGTTATATGATGGCTGAAAGGAATATATTAGGGGTAATAGGGAGGTAAACAATGGGGTGGAGATTGGGAATGTGAATTAGGGTATTAGGGACATGGACAGCGAGTACATGGGGCAGGATGGAAGTGAGAGGCAGTAACAAATGTTTTTCTTTCCTTTTATTTCTCCCATTTCTTCTTTTGTCTGCCATATCTTTCTTTTGCCAATGAGACCACTGTCAGAATGAGTGGAGGAGAGAAAAAACATTTATGAGTTCCCTTCCCCACTATCTTCCCTTCACTCCATTATGGTCTTTGGCCTCACTCCCCATTTGCTACTCAGATGCTAACATAAATCAACTATTTATGTATGAGTGATACAATACGATATCTCAGCCATGCACGATTGCTTTAAAACATTCTGGCAAACAAAACAAAATTAGAGTGGGCATAGTAGAAAACAGGCAAAACAAGTATGGTAGATTACTGATCATTGTTGAAGTGGAGGGAGGATATATTGGGGTTTATTATATTGTTCTCTGTCCTTTGGTATATATTTTAAATTTCTATAATAAAAATAAAAGTGTATCTATTTCCTAAAAAATAAGAATACTCTGTATATTGTGTGGAATAAAATATTTTCCTCTTGCCAAGTACTTATCCACAAAAGCAACAGAATTGAGAGAAACATTTTGCTTCAATCCCAGAGAGTATTAAAAATGAATCTTTAGGTACCTTGGAAAGAATTCCTTTTGACCTATAAAGGTAGGTGGAGGTAAAAGAATTAAAGAGAACACAACTTATTACTGTCTTGGACAAGTTCTCCAACTATAGAGATGATTCTTCCTCGTTATCTCATGGTCCTAAGAGCCATGGGAGAGGTAAAGGAGGGTCTTTCTATATATGTTCTTCCTCATTTCCTTTTGATTATGTAGTTCATCTCAGAAAAGAAAATATCTGAGGTAACCGTGAAGGTTATCAAACTTGAATTCTTAGAGGCACTATTCATACTGCTACCTGCAAGATATTTTGGAGAATATCCTCGACTGGAAAATAAGAGGACTAAAAATAAGGTCGTATTTCTGCATATTTAGGGATGTTTATGATTAGATTTTTGTAAACTAACTTGGAAAAATTAATACACTAAGATGTAAATTCTAACCCTAGGCATGACTGATGATATAAAATGGCTCAGGAAAGTTCTCAAGGATTTATGGAATAAATTAAAATATACTCAGGAAACACAGTGCTAAGTAAATTCTTCAGTAAGGATTCACTGAGTACCTATTGTATACCAAGCTCTACATTAAAGGCTGGTTAAAAATGCCAGTGGAGAGATTTAATTAAGTATAGTGATAACAATGCAATCACATGTTGGTACCCACACATGTCTGTACATGTGCGCATACAAACACGTACACACATTGTATTTAAGATGTCTTCCCTCCCTACCCCATATTACCAAGTTATGGTTGGAAGAAAGTATTTACAAACCATGAGGTTGATACTATTTGCTGGTAGTATTTAATCCATCTATAATTAAATTATAGATTGGTTAGAGCACATTGCTTTTGGCAATAGTGTCTTCCTTCCTTTAAGGTATTTCCTTCTGAAATACTTCAGTGGTTACATGTGAAATGTGATCTACACACAATCATTTAACGTTACAAAGGAACGCAGAGGAACAGACTCAAGCTGGAACTGTTCTGTCTATAATTGTATGACTAGCTGTGCTAACATTAATTTTCATGAGCTCTTACCGTTTCAGGGTAATTTTCAAAGATCTCCCTGGCTTCTTCTTTATTGCACAGTTCTTCGATGCACTCTCTTTCAAGATTACCCGCTTTGACTTCTTCAAAAGGAGAATTTGCTCTGCGTTTCCTAACCAGAACTTGTGAAGCATGTTGCTTTGACAAAACTGAAAGAAAAAAATAAGTTTACATAAAGAAATATTTCATTTCTCCACCTAAATATATTATTTTTTAAACAATCCTATATAATAAAAGCCTAACATGCTAAGTGTCCGACTGTTCATTCGACCATTCGACCAGTCGCTATGACATGCACTGACCACCAGGGGGAAGACGCTCCAACCAGTAGATTAACTTGCTGCTGGGGTCCAGCTGATCGGGACTGGGTGAGACGAGCTGGACACGCCCTGGAGTCCTCCCGCAGTCTCTCCCCGGCCCCAGTCATGCACCGGTGGGGTCCTTTGTCCTAGCCTGTGCCCTCTCACAATCCAGGATCCCTCTGGAGATGTCGGAGAGCCAGTTTTGGCCCAATCCCTGTAGGACAGACCAAAGGACCCCACTGGTGCACGAATCCGTGCACCAGGCCTCCAGTGATAATTAGAATCATTTTCTGCCTGCGAATTGTATGACATTTAAAATCAGTATGGTTGAACTGAAAAAAAAAGTGCAGATATATAGCACTCTGATAACAACTCAAAGAACAGGTTTTGTGTCCAGCTACAGCACTAACATAATGATCTACACAAATTTTTCACGCTCCTGCTAGATGTCATATATACCAGATGATACTTCTATTTATCTTATAACTACATTGGAAATAGCATCATGCTGAAATGACTATGTCAAAAGTCATAGCTATCCCATCTTGAAAGCTACTTTCTTAATTTTAATGAAAAACTCACATGATCGCTAAAGCAGAAGTATAGTCTAATCAGCCACTTAAAACATATTTAATAGGCTAACACGATTATTCATACAAACAGGAAGATAAAAATTCATGGTAAAAGCAAATCCATACAGAAGACTCTAGAATCCACAGAGACTAATGCTAGCATGCCTTCTATGACCTTCTTCATCCTCTAATGACAGGCATTTCAATCCTATCAGAAATGCTCCCATTTCTTTGCTCCCCTTTACACAGTTGTCTATATTTATAGTCCCCACATCCTGTACTCTCATTCTTTCACACTCACACCAATCAGGCTTTTGTGTGTGACTCTACCATGCTGCTTTTATCAAAGTCATGATACGAACTCTAAAGGTTAATTATCAGTCCTCGTCTTCCATGACCTACAAGTATTATTTGACAGCCTTGATTATTGCTTCGTAGATACAGTATTTAAACCTAACTTACAGGTTATAAGGCAGTTTTCATTATTCTTATATCTCATTGACCAGACCCCTTTTACTGATCTCTCAATATTGGTTATTTGAGGTTTCATGGCTATCTTACCTAATAATAGACAAACATGTAAATTGACCGTACCACCATGCCCACAGCCAATCAGAGTGAGTAAGCAAATTAACCCAACGAAGATGGTGGTTAATTTGCATATGTAGGCGCCCACCAGCCTGGGTCCCAGGAATATCCTCGGCACCCAGGTCACTCCGAGGTAGGCCCCGCGTGGGCCCTGAGCAGCCTGGGAAGGGCCTGAGCCAGGGGGCTCCTGGACAGGGCCAAGCCTATGGGAGCCGAGAGGGCTCCTGCCCAAGCCTAAAGCCTGGGCCAGATTGGAGGGAGCTGGGGGTCCCCTGCCCAGGGGCGGAGCCGGCGATCTGAGGAAGCTGGGGGTCCCCTGCCCAGGCCCAAAGCCTCAGCCAGAGGCTTTGGGCCTGGGCAGAGGCAGAACCGGCGATCGGAGGGAGCCGGGGGGCCCCTACCCAGGCCCAAAGTCTCGGCCAGAGGCTTTCAGCCTGGGCAGGCCTGGGCAGGGGCGGAGCCGGCGATCAGAGGGAGCTGGGGGTCCCCTGCCCAGGCCCCGAGGCTTTAGGCCTGGGCAGGGTGGAGCTGGCGATCAGAGAAAGCTGGGGGTCCCCTGCCTAGGCCTAAAGCTTCGGCCAGAGGCTTTAGGCCTGAGCAGGGCCCAGCCGGCAATTGGTGCGAACTACAGAGGAAACACCTTTTCTGACCGCTTATTGGCTAAGCTCCCTGTACACCGCCACTTGCAGTGTTCTTGGTAACTTGGGTAATAATAATCCAAAAAGGTGATCTAGGGTTTTTCCACCACACTTCTGGAGAAAAAACGAAGGTCTGTTGCTGGAGGGCTAAGAAATGTCATATCCTGCCCTAGCCGGTTTGGCTCAGTGGATAATGCCTAGGCCTGCTGACTGCAGGGCCCGGCTTCGATTCTGATCAAGTGCATGTAGCTAGGTTGCAGGCTCCTCCCTGGCCGGGGCCCAGGTAAGGGCTCATGCAGGAGGCAACCAATCAAAGTGTTCCTCTCACTTTGATGTTTCTCTCTGTCTTGCCCTTTCTCTTCCACATTCTCTAAAAATCAATGGAAACATATCCTCAGGTGAGGATAAAAAAAAAAAAGAAATGTCATATCCTATGAAAAACACATCTTGAAAATGCCTAAAGAAAGTTGTCATTTTTTCATGGTGAAGGGACTGGAATCTGTGTTGATGAAAACACCTTGGTGGCTGCGGTGACTGGCAGTGACTGTAGCAGCAGGATGATGGGGCGGGCGCCTACCCCTGATCAGCCCGGTCGCCTCACACAAAGGGAGGCCAGACTGGGGCTTAGGCCCGCTCCCCATTAGGACATGCCAAGTGCTCCCAGTATGTGAGAGGGGAAGGCTGGGCTGAGGGACAACCCCCACCCCAGTGCACGAATTTCGTGCACCAGGACCCTAGTATCCTAATGATACATTATATCTCTAGCTCAAGCCTCCCTCCTCACTTCAGATCATATGTCTAATTGGCTATAGGACATCTCTTGGACGACCAATAAAAATCTCAAAAATGGCACCATAAAAGTGAACTTTTAATTTCCACACTCCGTCTGACTGCCTCCACTTGACCTCTCAGTTGAGGGTAACTTCTAGAGCTCAGACAAAATATCTTGAAATAATCCTTCATTCCTCCTTCCTCCCTCCCCCACCTCTAATACCAATTCTACATCATCACAAAATCTTCTCAGCTTTCTCTTCAGGACTTATAAAACAGCGCTAGCCAGTTTGGCTCAATGGATAGAGCACTGGCCTGCAAACTGAAGGATCCTGGTTCGATTCTGGTCAAGGGCACATATCTTGGTTGCAGGCTCCTCCCTGGCCTGGGCACTGGTTGGGGTGTGTGCAGGAGGCAACCAATCAATGTGTTTCTCTCACATTGATATTTCTCTCAGTCTTTCCCTCTCTTTTCCACTCTCTCTAAAAATCAATGGAAAAATATCCTGGGGTAAGGATTAAAAATAAGTAAATAAATAAATACTTATAAAGCCTATGATAACTTCTCACCACTTCAACAGTTATTACTGGTATATGTTTTCATTTTAAAACTTCCATAATTAAATTAATAAAACATCTTCTTTAACCAACTATGAGTCAAGATTTAAAAAATCAGGCAACACTATCTGTGGCAGTTGAATATGTGAAAATGATTAGTTTTTACAAAGTTATTTAAAATTATGGGAATTTCTTTAGTTGTCATTTCCAGTTTGAGATATGATTGATATATAACACTGTATTAGTTTTAGGTGTACAATGTTTTATATCATTATATATAATTATATATATGTAATTAATTAATATAATTAAAAATGACTAATGTATTACATTTTCCTATATGGTATTATAACACTTATTTTATTTTTTAAAAATATGTAATGGGATTGATCGACAGAGGGAGAAAAATGGCGGTGGAATAGACAGACATGTTCTGAGCCTTGTCCCGGAGCAGAAAGAAAGAACAGCTGAGGGTCGCACGAGGAGTGTTTGTTGGCAAGTTAAGGGACAGCTAAACTCCAGGAGAAGGTGGGGGACTGCTAGACAGGGTTCCCCTGACCAGGCAGCCCCCACTGCGGCTGGGTCCCCTCCCAGAGCTACGGGCTCAGACGCGGAGACTGAGCCATCCTGAAGGGGAAAGTGGAGCTTATCAGAAGCCTGAAAATCCACAACAGTGGCACCCACGGAACAGCTGCGAGCCCCAGAACAACGCTCCCCAATTGGCACAAACACGCGAATTCAGAGGAGCTCTACACTCCACCACGGAAAGGTCAGATTTCGCCTAGGATAAGGTGAGGTCTCTGGTCCCAGCGCGAGAGAGAAACGCGCATTTTGTGGGAGAGGGAGGACCAGGGAAGTCTGTGCCTAGAAAAATCCTTGGCTGTTGGGGCTGGCGTGAGCCATGTATGTGGAAGGGGGTCCTCAGAGCTGCTAACAGAGGGGATCTCTAAAAAGCAACCCATTTTGATCTGATATGCAGGAACAGCCTAAGAATTTCAAAGGTGTGCCGGCTGCTTAGACTTGCGTGCAGACCCATTACTAGCACACTTGGGCTTTTTCCTCTTCAAATCCTTGCTTCTGATTACTAAGCCCAATATATAGGATCACCCAGTTGGGGACACCCTGGGAGACTGCAGGGGAAAGTTGTTTTTTTAGAACCTGGGGATCGGAGCAGGGAGTGACCATCGGAGAGCCAGCTCTGAGGCAGCCCACTCCCAAAAACCAGTATTGAGTCTGTGGAGGCCAAATAGATCCGGAAGTCAATCCAGAAACACTACCACCCAGGGGCTGAATCACAAATTGACTCTTGCGTAATCAAAAATAAAGGAATACGAGAAATTAAGACACACCACCTGCTTAAAAATCAGGACTGGCTTAAAACACTGAGGAGCAGTGGAACACAGGGAACTGCAATACTGTCCGGAATGAGAAACAGGCATGCCAAACAGAACAATAGAGGAAGTGAATGACCTTCACTACTGCACATTTTATTTTTTATTTTTTTATTTTCACTTTTTGCATCTTTTACTCAAGAAACTAATTTTTTTCCTCCCTTGAGTTTACCTGTTTAATTATTACATTTTTATTTTCAATCAGTATTATTATTACTACTATTTTACCTTTTTTTATTTAAGTATCATTTTATTTTCTCTATTTTACTTTGGGATTAGTGTTCTACATTCCATTTTCATCTTTCCTTTAGCATCGTTTTACTCTATCTCAACTCTATGTTTATGCTATCACTCTCTTCCTAACCTTTCCCCTTCTGGTGCCCTGTTTATCTTACCCCATTACTGCTTTAGATTTTCCCTATTCTTTCTGGTTACCCCTGTTAAAATTTCACCCTACTTATATATCTAATCTCCAATCCCCTGCTCCACATCCATACACACCTCTCTCTTCACTGTCTTAACTATCCAAAAATCGTCTTTCTCTCTGTCCTTTTGTAGTTGTTTGCTTGAATGTTGATTATATCGAATTTTTATGCTTTTTTGTGAGATTGTTTTGCTTATTCTTTTTTTTCTTTGTTCTTTTCTTTGCTTTGTTTTTGTTTGTTTTTTCCTTCTGTTTTCCCTTGCCTCACTTGATATTAGTTGGTGTTGTAGTTTGTATTAATCCCCAGGTACTTGCTGCTGGCATTAGTTGGAATTAGTGGTTGTTCTATTGGAGTTTTCTCCCCATATATATAGTTTGTTCCCCTTTCTCTCTTAGTCTCTTTCTTGTCCCTCTTACTTTTTTTTTCCTTTTCCCAATTTCATTTTGACACCCCCCCTTTTTTTTTCTTTTTTTCTCCTCTTCTTCTTTCTCTCCTATCCCCTAATTTGCCTTTCTCTGGTGATCACCATTATTGAAGGTTATTAATATCGTGAATACATTTCTGTTCAGTGCCTTGTGTGTTGTACCTGGTTGTGTTGTATTTTGTGCCTTTAAATCAACGCAGGAGAGAGAGAACTACAGAACCAGACATCCGAAGAGAGACCATGGGGAGACAAAGAAACAGCCCACATATGAAAGAAAAGCAGGCATCACCAGAAAAGGAAGTAAACGAAATGGAGGCAAGCAACCTTCCAGAGAAAGAATTCAGAGACATGGTCATCAGGTGGCTGAAAAGAATGGAAGACAAATTCGACAATATGAGTAAGAACCAAGAGAAAATTAAGAAAAACAAAGAAGAAATGAAAAATGACATTGCTGCTGTAAAGAACTCAATAGAGAGCATCAAGAGTAGACTAGAAGAAACAGAGGACCACATTAGTGAGCTAGAAGACAAGACGGGAAAAAATACCCAAGTAGAGCAGCTTCTAGAATAAAAATTAAAAAGCAGGAGGAGAGCCTAAGGGAACTTTGGGACAATATGAAACAAAAAAAACATCCGCATAATAGGAGTTCCAGAAGGAAAGGAAACTGAGCAAGGAACAGAAAACCTGTTAGAAGAAATAATGACAGAAAACTTCCCTGATATAGGGAAGAAAAAACCCACACAAATCCAAGAAGCTCACAGAGTCCCAAGCAAAAGGAACCCCAAAAGACCGACGCCAAGGCACATTATAATTAAATTGGCAAACACCAACAACAAAGTAAGAATCTTAAAAGCGGAAAGAGAGAGACAGAAAGTTCCATACAAAGGAACCCCCATTAGACTAGCAACTGATTTCTTAACAGAAACTCATCAGGCCAGAGGAAATGGAATGAAATATACAAAGTCATGCAAAGGAAGGGTCTAAATCCAAGAATACTGTACCCAGCAAGGCTATCAATCAAAATTGAAGGTAAAATCAGGAGCTTCACAGACAAAAAAGGAATAAGGGAATTTATTACCACCAAACCAGCAATGCAAGAAATGCTAAAGGATCTTCTGTAAAAAAAAAAAAAAAGAAAGAAAAAAGAAATGGGAAGCGAAGAAGGAACACAGGGGTAAAGAATAAAAATGGTGACAAATAAGTTCCTATCAATAATAAATTGAAATGTAAATGGATTAAATGCCCCAATCAAAAGACATGGGGTAACGGATTGGATAAGAACACACAACCCATATATCTGCTGTCTACAAGAAACCCACCTCAGAAAAAAAGATGCACACAGACTGAGGGTGAAGGGATGGAAAAAGGTTTTTCAGGTGAATAGAAATTTAAAAAAAAGCTGGGGTAGCAATAATTAAATCTGACAAATTAGATCTCAAAGTGAAGGACATAACAAGAGATAAGGAAGCCCACTTCATAATACTAAAGGGAGCAATCCAACAAGAAGAAATAACTCTGGTAAACATATACACACCCAATACAGGAGCACCCAAATACATAAAAAAAAAAACTCCTGGAGGATATCAAGGGAGAGATTGACAGCAATACAATCATAGTAGAAGACTTTAATACCCCACTATCACCATTGGACAAATCCTCTAAACAAAAAATCAGCAAAGAAACATCAATCCTAAATGACTCATTAGACCAGATGGAATTAATTGCCATCTTTAGAACATTTCACCCCAAAGCCACAGAATATACATTCTTCTCAAGTGCACATGAGTCATTTTCAAAGATAGACCATATGTTGGGACATAGGCAAAGTCTCTTCAAATTCAAGAAGATAGAAATCATATCAAGCATCTTCTCAGACCACAGTGGCATAAAACTGGAAATCAACTACAATAAAAACAATCCAAAGAAATCAAACATATGGAGACTAAAGAGCATGCTATTAAACAATGACTGGGTTACCACAGAGATCAAGGAAGAAATAAAAAACATCATGGCAACAAATGACAATGAAAACACAACAATCCAAAATCTATGGGACACAGCGAAAGCAGTCTTGAGAGGGAAGTTCATAGCTCTACAAGCATACTGCAAAAACAAGAAACAATGGTAATAAATTACCTAACCCTACAACTCAAAGACTTAGAAAGAGAGCAACAAGAAAAGCCCAGTGTAAGCAGAAGGAAGGAAATAATAAAGATCAGAGCGGAGGGGAGAAACCAAGATGGCGGCATAGGTAAACACCTAAACTGCTGCCTCGCACAACAATTTCAAAACTACAACTAAAAGACAGAACGGACACCATCCAGAACCGCAGGAAAGCTGACTGAGTGAAAATTCTACAACTAGAAGGAAGGAGAAAAGCTCACAGAGAATTGGAGGTACGGCAAAGGGTCTTTGTGCGCGCAGAGAGGAAGGGCGGCGGAGTGCCTGGCTGGCTTTCTCTGGCGGAAGGGGGAAGGGAGCCCCCGACCGCATTGAACCCCAGTTCTGACTGCACTGAACACCTATTCCGGGCGAGCCCCTGGGGACCCACGCTCTTGTGGGGGGAGTCTGGACTCTCGGGCGGAGACTCGGGAGCCGGGGAAGGCGGAAGACTGAAAGTCCGCTCGCGCCAGTGCGCACAAAGGCTGCGGGAGGCTGCCACAGGCTTTCCCTAGCGGAAGGGAGTGAGAGGCTCCTGACGGCACAAAACCCCAGTTCTGACTAAAGTGAGCCCCAGTTCTGACTGCAGTGAACCCCAGTTCCAGGCGAGCCCCCGGGGACCCACGCTCTTGTGGGGGGAGTCTGGACTCTCGGGCGGAGACTCGGGAGCCGGGGAAGGCGGAAGACTGAAAGTCCGCTCGCGCCAGTGTGCACAAAGGCGGCGGAGGCTGCCACAGGCTTTCCCTAGCAGAAGGGAGTCAGAGGCTCCTGACGGCACTGAACACCAGTTCTGACTGAAGTGAGCCCCAGTTCTGACTGCAGTGAACCCCAGTTCCAGGCGAGCCCCCGGAGACCCACGCTCTTGTGGGGGGAGTCTGGACTCTCGGGCGGAGAATCGGGAGCCGGGAAGGCAGAGGACTGAAGGCACACACGTGCTAGCAAGGGCAAGGCTGACGGGAAGCCAAGACTGAGACTCCACCCCATCCAAGCTGAGCACAGAGGCTATTGCAATTTGGCAAGTCTAATCCTATAAGGCTGTCTCCAGCACCGGACTTCTCCCAGCATAGACACAGCTGATCCTTACAGCCAACTGGCCTGGAGGTCAATTCTTCCCAGTGATACCAACAACAATAAAGACTTAATTACAACAAGGCTGTACACACAGTCCACAAAGGGGTGTACCAAGAGTGTCCACCTCAGGTTAACTGGGGAGGCAGACCCACTGGGCCAAATTGGAAACCTAGCACACAAATCTACCAACTCAGGGAAGCAGTGAAAATGCGGCGTCTAAGAATCAGATCACAAACGAAAGAAATGGAGGAAAACAAACGACTGGATATAGAATTCAAAACCACGGTTATAAGGCTTTTTAAGAATATCCTAGAAAAGGCCGATAAATATAACGAGACCCTCGAAGAGATGAAAAAGGACCAACTAGAAATTAAACATACACTGACTGAAATAAAAAATATTATACAGAGACCCAAAAACAGACAAGAGGAACACAAAAATCAAGTCAAAGAATTGAAATACAAAGAAGCAAAAAACACTCAACCGAAAAAGCAAAAAGCAAAAAAAAAAATCCAAAAAGTTGAAGATAATGTAAGAAGACTCTGGGACAACTTCAAGCGTACCAACATCAGAATTATGGGGGTGCCAGAAGAAGAGAGAGAGCAAAATACTGAAAACCTATTTGAAGAAATAATGACCGAAAACTTCCCCCACCTGGTGAAAGAAATAGACTTACAAGTCCAGGAAGCCCACAGAACCCCAAACAAAAGGAATCCAAAGAGGACTACACCAAGACACATCATAATTAAAATGCCAAGAGCAAAAGACAAAGAGAGAATATTAAAAGCAGCAAGAGAAAAACAGTTAGTTACCTACAGGGGAGCACCCATACGACTGTCAGCTGACTTTTCAACGGAAACTATGCAGGCCAGACGGGAGTGGCAAGAAATTTTCAATGTGATGAATAGCAAGAACCTACAACCAAGATTACTCTACCCAGCAAAGCTATCATTCAGAATTGAAGGGCAGATAAAGAGTTTCACAGACAAGAAAAAGCTAAAGGAGTTCATCACCACCAAACCAGTATTATATGAAATGCTGAAAGGTATTCTTAAAGAAGAGGAAGAAGAAAAAAGGAAAGATAAAAATTATGAACAACAAATACATATCTACCAACAAGTGAACCTAAAAATCAAGTGAACTAAAAACCTGAGGAACAGAATAATCTGGTGAATACAATAGAATCAGGGGCATAGAAAGGGAGTGGACTGATAATTCTCAGGGGGAAAGGGGTATGGGGGGGTTCATAAAGAGACTGGACAAAAATCATACACCTATGGATGAGGACAGTGGGGGGTAGGTAAGGGCAGAAGGTGGGGTGGGAAATGGCTGGAGGGGAACTATGGGGGAAAAAAGGAGAAATAATTGTAATAATCTGAATAAAGATTTATTTAAAAAAAAAAAAAAAAAAAAAAAGATCAGAGCGGAGATAAATGACATAGAGACCAAAGAAACAATACAAAAGATCAACAAAATCAAGAGCTGGTTCGTTGAAAGAATAAACAAGATTGATGAACCCTTAGCCAGGCTCACGAAGAAGCAAAGAGAGAGGACCCAAATAAACAAAATCAGAAATGAAAGAGATGAAATAACAACAGATCCCGCCGAAATACAAAGGTTTGTTAAAAAATACTTCGAATAACTCTATTCCAACAAACTGGACAACCTGGAGGAAATGGACATATTCCTAGAAAAATATAACCTTCCAAAACTCAATCAGGAAGAATCTAAACATCTCAATATTCCAGTAACTATGGAAGAAATTGAAGCAGTCATCAAAAAGCTTCCAGCAAACAAAAACCTGGGGCCAGACGGCTTCACAAGGGGAGTTTTACCAAACATTCATGGAAGAACTAAAATCTATCCTCCTCAGACTATTCCAAAAAAATACAGGAGAAAGGAACACTTCCAAGCTCATTCTATGAAGCCAGCATCACCCTAATACCAAAACCAGATAAAGACAACACAATGAAAGAGAATTACAGGCCAATATCCCTCATGAACATAGATGCCAAAATCCTCAAAAAAATTCTAGCAAATCGAATCCAGAAGTACATCAGAAAGATCATACACCATGACCAAGTAGGATTTATCCCAGGAATGCGAGGATGGTACAATATCCGCAAATCAATAAACGTAATACATCACATAAACAAATTGAGAGATAAAAATCACATAGTCATATCAATTGATATAGAAAAGGCATTTGACAAAATCCAACACCCTTTCTTGATAAAAACTCAAAACAAGGTGGGAATAAAAGGATCATACCTCAACATAATAAAAGCTATATATGATAAACCCACAGCTAACATCATACTCAATGGGCAAAAACTAAAACCATTTCCCCTAAGAACAGGAACAAGACAGGGATGCCCACTCTCATCACTCCCGTTCAACATAGTGCTGGAAGTACTAGCCATTGTGATCAGACAAGAAGAAGAAATAAAAGGCATCCAAATTGGAAAAGAAGAAGTAAAGCTGTCCTTATTTGCAGATGACATGATATTCTACATAAAAAACCCAAAAGAATCCATCAAAAAACTAACAGACTTAATAAATGAATTTGGCAATGTAGCAGGATACAAAATTACTGCCAAGAAGTCTATGGCATTTCTATACACCAATAGTGAACTTACAGAAAGACAGACTAAAAAAGCAATCCCATTTACCATTGCACCAAAAAAATTAAGATACCTAGGAATAAACTTAACCAAGGAGGTAAAAGACCTATATGTGGAAAACTACAGGACACTGTAAAAAGAGATAGAGGAAGATGTAAACAGATGGAAGAAAATACCATGTTCATGGATTGGTAGAATCAACATCATTAAAATGTCCATACTACCCAAAGCAATCTATAAATTCAATGCACTTCCCATTAAAATACCAACAGCATATTTCACAGACCTAGAACGAACATTCAAAAAATTCATCTGGAAGAAAAAAAGACCCCAAATAGCCACAGCAATCCTGAGAAAGAAGAGCAAAGTAGGTGTGATCTCAATACCAGATATCAAGCTGTATTACAAAGCCACTGTTCTCAGAACAGCCTGGTGCTGGCACAAGAACAGACATATAAATCAATGGAATAGAATAGAGAACCCAGAAATTGAACCAAATCACTATGCCCAATTAATATTTGATAAAGGAGGCATGAACATACAATGGAGTCAAGACAGTCTCTTCAACAAATGGTGTTGGGAAAAATGGACAGAGACATGCAAAAAAAATGAAACTAGATCACCAACTTTCACCATGCACAAAAATAAACTCAAAATGGATAAAGAACTTAAACATAAGATGGGAAACCATAAAAATACTAGAGGAATCCACAGGCATCAAAATCTCAGACATATGCCAAAGGAACTTCTTCACTGATACTGCTCCAAGGGCAATGGAAACTAAAGAGAAAATAAACAAATGGGACTACATCAAAATAAAAAGCTTTTGCACAGCAAAGGAAACCATCAATAAAACAACAAGAAAGCCCACTGTATGGGAGAACATATTTGCCAATGATATCAATGATAAGGGTTTAATCTCCAACATTTACAGAGAACTCAAACAACTTAACAAAAAGAAGATCAACAACCCAATCAAAAAAATGGGCAACTGATCTAAATAGACACTTTTTGAAAGAAGACAGAAGGAAGGCCAAGAGACATATGAAAACCTGCTCAAAGTCACTAATCATCAGAGAGATGCAAATCAAAACAACAATGCGGTACCATCTTACTCCTGTCAGAATAGCTATCATCAACAAATCAACAAATGACAAGTGCTGGCGAGGATGTGGAGAAAAAGGAACCCTCGTGCACTGCTGGTGGGAATGCAGACTGGTGAAGCCACTGTGGAGAACAGTATGGAGTTTCCTCAAAAAACTAAAAATGGAACTCCCATTTGATACAGCAATCCCACTTCTAGGAATATATCCCAAGAAACTAGGAACATGAATCAGAAAGGATATATGCACCCCTATGTTCATAGCAGCACAATTCACCATAGCTAAGAGTTGGAAACAGCCTAAATGCCCATCAGCAGATGAGTGGATTAAAAAACTGGTACATCTACACAATGGAATACTACGCTGCGGTAAGAAAGAAGGAGTTCCTACCATTTGGAACAACATGGATGGAGATGGAGAGCATTATGCTAAGTGAAATAAGCCAGGCAGAGAAAGATAAATATCACATGATCTCACTCATTTGTGGAATATAATGAACGGCTTAGACTGATGAACAAGAACAGATCCAGAGACTGAGAAATGTCGATCAGAACCTCAAACCTCAGGGAAGGAGGGGTTCGATGGGAGTAAGGGGGAGAGATCAACCAAGGGATTTGTATGGATGCAGACAACAGGGGGGTGGAGCATGAGTGGGGAGTGAGGGGTAACGGGTGAATAAGGACACATATGTAAAAAAAATTAATAAAAATAATTTTAAAAAGAATAAAAAATTAAAAATAGAAAAGAAATTGTGAGGTAACCAGAACCCCAAGAACGCCTGAGAATGTCTTCCTTGCCATGCTAGCAGTCATCAGCTGTACGGTAATATTACCTGGGGGAAATGGGTAAGTATTTTGGACTTATGTTCCTGACCCTTCATGGGTATGAGCCCTTACATGGGCTGATCCCCCGCCTAATGTAGTCACCAATAATACCAAACACCTTGGTCATCCAGGAGGACCATGGGTGGGGCTAGGAAGTATAATTACACAGGGGTCGCCACCCAGCTTCCCTTTTGTATGACACAAAGTCAAACCACTGCTCCTTTGTGTATAAAATTAAAGAGAGGTTTCTGGCTTGGGTGGACACCAAAGGAAGGGGCTTTCACTACTTGCTCCTGGGAGAGGTACAAAAAATGTAACTAAGAACTTGTCTATAATAAAAAGAAATTGACAACCAGTTTGAAATGGAATTGCCATGGCCTAGCCCGAGAGCAAAGAATATCCTTACATGATATTATTCTACAATGTCATTATAATTTTTCCCAGATTTGTATTACCCCCATTACCTATAATAGTACCTCGCACCCTGGGGAATCAATAAAAAATCATCTTTTTGGTGCTTGGAGACAAAGTAACACATCTCTTGATATTTTAGAATTACAACAGCATAATGTACAATTATCCCAAACAAACTTACAAACTAATTCTTACAAACTAATGTCTGGCAGCAATTTAAAAAGGACATGAAAGGATTTAATCCCTTCCACTGTATAGAGGGCCCCCTGGGAAGGCACCTGAGCATTCTATATTGGCCCCTCTTGCCCTTTTGTCCAAGAGGCACCCACTTCTCAGAATCCAATTGCCCACAGCTGTTGCCTGTGCTTTCTGTTCATGCTGAGGTTGAAGCCTCGTGGTGGCTGGTACCATGGATCTGTCTCTCGCCCAGTGGGGTGAGCTGGGCCCTCCCTGGAGAAGAAACCTGGGTTCCCCAAGATATGCGATTAGTGCCGGGGCCCCTCCAGCAGGCAAGGGGATCCCAAGGCAGGTGCTGGGCGTGAAGGCCACGAGGGCATAGGCTACCAAGGAGACAGAACTGAACCTCACATCACCCTGCTTGGCCCCGGAGGATGGCTGGTTAGCCAGAGACGGGTAAGATTCCTCAGGGAAGGAACAACCTAAGACAGGCACAGTCGCAGAGGGGCCATCAGGAGAGAACTTGGGGATCAACAGAGGTGGGGCACAGACTCTCACCTCCTCAACTTTGCAGGGGCCTGAACCCTCACCCCTTCTGAGGGAGGTCTCCTGCCCCCGTGGCTGCTTCGCTTCCCATGCCCAGCTCAGATCGGGACACAGGTAACAGACAGAGACTTGGCCGACAGCAGCTGCCCTCTCACTGCAACAAGACTTGTTTGAGTTGTCTTGTACCCATGGTGCAAGGAAGTGGGTTTTTTATATCTAAATCCAGCCTAGCACCAGGAATGCTCAGGGCCTACTCAAGAAGGCAAATAATCCTTTCCACTAATATTTACAGGGTAAACTAAGATTGTTGTTAGAGTATTAAATTTGACAGTAAAATAGTAGTCAAGTTCTCAGACTAATTTAAATTGGCTAAGTGAAATAAGCGAATATTCTAGAAAAATTAATGGTACTGGACAAAATGCTGTTCCTAAAGTGTTAACTAAAATTTTTATTGGTAGTTCATCTCATGGTAAAATTGCGTAACATGTAATGAACCTAAAGCAGTCATATTTTAGTGCAAAAAATTAAAATTTAAAAGCTATCAAGACTACATTATAAAATTTCCAAAAGCCTCCTAATATTTAAATCAAAAAAGGGGGGATAGTAGAAGAATATCATGTAATGAGAAATATCCTGTAAGTAAATTACATCAAAAAAAAATTTTTACTTTAGAAAATTAACTTTCATTTGTAATGCTAACAGCAAGACACCCATGAAAAACACACATGGTGTCAAAACAAGCCAAAGGAAAATCGTTTGGGCAAAAAATGCAAAAGGATCCCAAGTAAAATTTATAGAAAAGATTCCTTTATTAACTTTTGGTCGAGAATATGTTTGTATATTTTCAGAAAACCCCTCCAAGACCATGTGGATTCCTGCAACAGAGAGGAATTGACAGGACTGCTCCAGCCATGAAGACAGAAGAGAAAGAGTCCAGAGATGGAAGACGCTGATGACGCCTTGCCATACTAGCAGTCAGCAGCTATGCGTCGCTGCAGGTTGCCCAGGACAAAACCAGAGAGGGTCTGACCTGCATTACCACCATTTGTCCACCACCCAGAACTGAAATATCATTGCTGACATGTACATATAAGGAACTGTTTGACATTGAAATTGGGACTCAAAAGAACTGTTGGCCCAGAAAGAAACTCACTACAGACTGATTCATTTGCCTCTCAGCATAACCATTATTGCTTGTCTTATTTTCGGTTCTTATAAGTGTATTTCTAGTATCACATGATCTCACTCATCTGGGGAAAATAATGAACAACATAAACTGATGAACAAAAACAGACCTGGAGACAGGGAAGCATCGATCAGACTGTCAAAACTCAGAGGGAAGGTAGGGGAGGGTGGGGGTAAGGGGGAGAGACCAACCAAAGGACTTGTATGTATGCATATTAGCCTAACCAGTGGTCACGGACAACAGGGGGGTGGGGGCATGCATAGGGAGGGGTTTGGAATGGGAATGGGGGGATGAGGACAAATATATGATACCTTAATCAATAAAGAAATTAATAAAAAAAGATATGCTAAGTGTTTTTATAGCATACATACTACAATGTCCCATATACTTTTCCTTCAGTTTACCAGTATTAACGTAATGCCTCCTCTTTCCTGCTACCCTCTTTGTTGAAATAAAGCAACAATCATTAAATATATATATATATATATATATATATATATATATATATATATATATATATATAAAGGCGTCATATAAAGACTATGTAAGAAAAAAACAGAAGGCAAAGAAAAATTTTTTTAAATAGTTGAAGAACTACAAAAATTACATAACAAAATTCAACATCAAGCAACAGATTGGAGGAAATATTTGCATCATATAGCTGACTTCTAAGCTCCAAGGGCCCTTCCTTTGCCTTTATAACTTGTTTCCTAAGCCCATTTCTTCTACAAATTACTTCTTCTACCTCTTGTGATTTTCCAAATAAATGTACTCTGATAGTTTTAATCTCGATTGTGAATACTTTCCTAGCCAGAACTCAAGGACCAAGGTTGCTAAACCCAGGTCCAGTCTGACCCCACTGGGCTAACACCTAATGCCAATCTCACTACCCACAATGAAAATAAAGGGATCTCAATGGCTCACAGGGGAAAAGCTAAGTAAATATAAGGCTTTTCTCCTCAACTCTCTTGGATTAACCTTGAAGGTCTACCAAACTCTCAATCCTGCCACCCTCCTACCAATAAATACAGAAACCCAAGTGACACATCGATCCATAGAAACTACTGAACAATTATAGTCAAGCAGGCCTGACATAAAAGATGAACTTTTACCTCATCTTGAAGCAGAATAGTTTATAGATGGCAGAAGTTTTATACAAGACTAGAGGCTCGGTGCACGAATTCGTGCATGGGTGGGGTTCCTCGGAGTGGCCTGCAGGGATCAGGCCCCAGCTCATGCCCTCAGCCTCATAGCCCAAGCTCACACCCCCAGCCTCACAGCCCCGCCTGGCACCCCACTGTGGCCTGGTGCCACCACCTCACCTGCTCCACCATCCCGCCTGCAGGTCAATCTATTGGGGCTGGGCCTCCTACCCAGCTGCCTCAGCGCCTGCGAGCCGGGCGGTGGCCCCGCCCCCCGCTGCCACCGCTGGTCTTTGTCTGAGGAGCAATTGGAGGGTGATTGGGCCCCCACTCGCACATATAAGGAACTGTTTGACATTGAAATTGGGACTCAAAAGAACTGTTGGCCCAGAAAGAAACTCTCACCTGCTCCACCATCCCGCTGCGGTCCCACTCTTGTTGGGGCCCATCACGGCCAGCAGTGCCTCTACTGCCGCCCATTGCCAGTGCCACGTTGCCAATGCCCACCATGTTCCACACTGTCCCCTGGTGTCATAGCGAGCGGTTGAACTTCCAGTCGAACAATTTGCATATTAGGTTTTTGTTATATAGGATGGGGTCAGAAAGTCTGGGTATGCCATTAACCGTCTTCAGGAAACAAGGGGAAAAACCTCTGTCTCCCACTACTTGGGCCCAAAAAGCTGAACTCATAGCACTCACTGGGGTCTTACAATTAGAGAAAAACTTCTGTTCCCCAACTTCCCTCAGCCCCTAGAAAGCCCCTCCTACACCACAGAGGAAGCCTCTTGGGCCTTACAACATGAAATACAATTGTCTTGATCCCAACTACAACCAGACAGAAGGGCCCACATCAGATCCTACTAAGCACCCCAACTCCAGTAAAGCTCAGAGCGATAGCCAGTTGGGCTCACTTATCTCAAATTTAACCTTTTTCTTGTGAGTTCCCACAGGAACTACAACCTAAGACCTATTTTTGTGACCTGTCAAGGACCTCAAACTCCTCTTCAATAAACAAAAATCTGTTACAGATAAGTAATATAATAATTAATCTTCTTGTCAAATTTGTCACCTCTTGGATACAACAATACCATGTCAAGATGATGACACTTCAGAGAGTCCAGTGCATACCTACTTTAAAAGAATCAGCCAATAGCCTCTCTGTTCCAATGCCAGATCCCATTCCCTTTTCCTCCTCAGATCAGGCAGGGAGAGACTTTCATACCCTACACAGGCAGGGACCACAACCCTTATCAGCAGGAAGTAGTTACTGAAGACATACCATCCTCCCTCATAAACCCTAAAGGATTTTAGGGATAGAAGCCTCTAAGGGGGTAATGAGGTAGAATAGTAAGAAACTAGGGAAATGCCTTGACAAGTGGAATAAGGGAAACTGAGGCAAAATAAACAAGGCCAAACAATTTGAGCAATTTACAGCCAGCTAATGAATCACAAGGTTTTATCTTCCTAACCAAGGACACTTAGGATCAAATGGTTTACACATTCCAGATATTCCCAGGGCAGAACAGCCTCAGTCCTGGTCCCTCTTCAATGACATTCTTTGAAAATAAAACTAACCATAAAATAACTCATGACCCCTCTATACCCACATTTTGATGAAGCAACATATTGAAGGACACACTTAGAAAGCTAATGAATATTCTATAAGACCCTCACTGAGATCACCTCTAGGATACCCCTGATTAAAGAAATATAAAAATCATCAAGATAAAGCACCCACAGCATGTTCTAGCCCATCCATGCCTTGTATCTCTGCTCTCTATCTCCTAAACTCTAAGAGACCCCATGAGACTTGCAACCAGGGGAGCAGCAGACAGCAATGGCTCATCTCAGACTCACCCCCTGAACCTGTATCCAATGCCCCCTTGTTTCTCTGAATTCCTAATAAGTTCACTTCCGTCACTGCAACTTTTATTTCTTAGTAAGCCAAAGCAGCCCCACCTAGGATCTCTCCTGTTGCTTCTTCCATCTAAGCCAGCCTTGGGCAAACTACGGCCCGTGGGCTGGATCCGGCTGTTCTATCTGGTTCTCTTGCTCTCCCCTCCGCTCCTTTACTTTGAATTTATATTAGTTCACACAAACACTCCATCCATGCTTTTGTTCCGGCCCTCCGGTCCAGTTTAAGAACCCATTGTGGCCCTCGAGTCAAAAAGTTTGCCCACCCCTGATCTAAGCCCTTCCTTCATTTCACAGTCCCCAGTTGTAATAAATGTACTCTCAAAATCACTTGGACTCATATTGTGAAATCTTTCCTGCATGAAGTCAAGAACCCAAACACTATTGGCCGACTCAAGGCAGACCCACCGCAGTCCTAGACCACATCCAGTAATACTTTGACCTAAAGGATAATAAAGCTAACAATATAAAACTAACTTTGTCCAAATAAATTTTGACTAGATTTGAATGTTTATGTCCTATATCATGCAGGTTCAACCCAATAATGCTTCAAATTAGCATGACACTTAATAATTTTCAAAGTTTATGTTAATTATTTCATTTGATCCTCACATAAATAATGAAATAAACTACAGGTTAGAATTATTCTCATTTTCTTATTGAAGAAATCAAGATGGAGAAAGGTTACATGATTTTACCAAGGTCAAAGAGCTACGAAGTGGTGCCAATGGGATAGGAATTTTAATATATATATTTAAGGAAGAACCAACATGGTAGAGTAGGTAAACGCTGGAACTCGCTGCCCAAACTGTTCACTCCACCCTGGTGATCCCCTGAGAACCCTGCCCCATCCAATTTGCAGCCCACCCAATCTGTTTGCAAAGACTTTTCCATATGAGTGGCCTGTCCCAGCTCAGCTTTCAGTCTTTTTAAAAACCTCCCAAACAAGCAGCAACTGGCTTCAGCATGCCCCAAACCTATCAATAAGAAGCCCAAGACGGAGCACCAGCACCAGCACCAGCCTGCCTTGCTTCACAGCTGGGCCTCACCTGGGAACTTCCAAACCTGATACAAATAGGAAGAATCTGCAGATCTCTCTGTAGCTCCTGTTGGGTGCCCCAGGCAGTGGCTGACTTTGTACCTCCCTGGAGACCCAAGAGACAACACACCCAGTGGACAGCTTCAGACCACACCAGATTACAACTCTACACATTCACAAGTGACACACTCAAGGGGCAGACTCAATGAACACCAAAGCTCCACAGAAGTAAGTCCTGCTCCATAGGGGTGTATCTTGCACAGCAGCTCTTCTGCTATAGTTGCAGCTGGTTCTCATAGCCAATTGGCCTGGAGGTCAATTCTTCCCAGTGATGCCAATAGCAATCAAGGCTCAACTACAACAAGAATATATAAACACCCCACACAGGGGTGCAACTAGAGGGCCCAGCTCAGATGACTGGGGAGGCTGAGCCACTGGACCCTACTGGACACCCTACTATCACATGATCTCTACCAATTCCAGGAGACATAGCAGCTCTACCTACTACATAGAAACAGACATAGCGAAGCAGCCACAATGTGGAGACAAAGATACATGTCACCAATGAAAGAAATGGAAGCAAGCCAACTACTAGTACAGAATTCAAAACAACGGTTATAAGGTTGCTCAAGAATCTTAATGAGAGCTTCAAGGGACTTAGTGAGATTTTCAAGAATCTAAGTGAGAATTTCAAAGGCATGACAAAGAACCACTCAGAAATTAAGCATACACTAACTGAAATAAAGAATAATTTACAGGGATTCAACAGTAGAGTAGAGGATTCTGAGAATCAAATAAACAATTTGGAATATGAAGAAGCAAAAAACACCCAATCAGAAGAGCAAAAAGAAAAAAGAATCCAAAAATACAAAGAGAGTACAAGGAGTCTCTGGGACAACTTCAAGTATACCAAGATTTAAATTACAGAGGTGCCAAAAGGAGAAGAGAGAGAGCAAGATATAGAAAACCTATTTGAAAAAATAATAACAGAAAACTTCCCCTACCTGGTGAAAGAAATAGACTTACAAGTCCAGGAAGCACACAGAGTCCCAAACAAGAGGAACCCAAAGAGACCTACACCAAGACACATCATATTTAAAAGGCCAAAGGTTAAAGACAAAGAGAGAATCTTAAAAGCAGCAAGAGAAGCCCTAGCTCGTTTGGCTCAGTGGATAGAGCATCAGCCTGCGGACTGAAGGGTCCCAGGTTTGATTCTGATAAAGGGCACATGCCCAGTTGTGGGCTCAATGCCCAGTAGGAAACGTGCAGGAGGCAGCTGATCAATGATTCTCTCTCATCATTGATGCTTCTCTCTCTCTCCCTTTCTTTCTCTCTCTCTCTCTCTCCCTTCTCTGAAATCAATAAAAATATATATTTTTTAAAAAGCAGCAAGAGAAAAGCAGTTAGTTACCTATAAGGAAGCACCCATATGACCATCAGCTGATTTCTCAACAGAAACTTTGCAGGCCAGAAGAAATTAGCAAGAAGTATTCAAATTGATGAATAGCAAGGACCTTCAACCAAGATTACTCTACCCAGCAAAGCTATCATTTAGAATTGAAGGTCAAATTAAACTTTTGTTTGACCCAGCAATCCCACTTCTGGGAATACATTCTAAAAACCCCAAAACACCAATCGAAAAGAATTGGATTATCTACAATAGCTAAGATTTGGAAACAGCCCAAGTGCCCATCAGTAGATGAATGGATAAAAAAGCTTATGGGACATTTACACTATGGAATACTATGCAGCTGTAAAAAAGAGGAATCTCTTACCCTTTGGTACAGCATGGATGGACCTGGAAAATATTATGCTCAGTGAAATAAACCAAACTGAGAAAGATAAATTTCACATGATCTCATTTATTTGTGGAATCTAATGAACAAAAGGAATTGACCAACACAATAAGAACCGAAGCAGGGAGGCATGGAACAGACTGACATATCTCGATGTGGGGTTGAGGGGATTAGAAGAGATAAACCAAAGAACTTATATACTTATATACATGGACCATGGACATGAGCTATAGAGTAGTGAAGACCTGAGGGTAGGTAAGGGCTTGGAGGAAGGGGGGTAGGGGGGGACAGGAGATATCTGTAATACTGTCAACAATAAAAAAAATACATTTAAAAATAAATAAATAAAAATAAATGTTTAAAAAAAATTGAAGGTCAGATAAAGAGCTTCATAAACAAGAGAGAGCTAAAGAAGTTCATCATCACCAAACCAGTATTATGTGAAAAGTTGAAGGGTATTCTTTAAGAAGTAGAAGAAGAAGATAAAAAATCCTAATATCTAAAGAGCTAGGAGGCAGAAACTGCACCATCTTGAAGGGGAAAGTGGCAGTGATCTGAAACCCAGCCTTACCTTCAACCAGGGAGACCCTCAGATACCTCCCGGGACCCTACAACCACAACCCCTAGGGACCAGCTACCTCAGCTACAAACCCAGGAATACCAAGACTCCAGCCTCTCCAACTGAGGGTGCCTAGAAAGTCTGTCCAGGAGGAGACAAAGTGGCACAAGGATGCGGACGACCCCTGCGCCTTCTCACAGAGCAGAGAGAAGGAACAGCCGAATCGATTAATATCCACCCGGAATTGGTGAATTAAACACAACTTGTGAGAAATCCGTGGACAGTGAGAAAATTCGTGGACGGAAAGGTCAGCTATCGCCTAAGGAGAGGTGAAATCTGTAGTCAAGGTTGGATAGAGAAATGCACACAAAATGTGCGTGAAACGCGCACAGCGGGCACTAAAGTCTCAAAGATTGCGCCCCATAAAATACGCGCTGTTGGGGTACGTGTAGCCCTTGAATGTGGAAGAGGGTCCACAGGGCTGCGGGAAGAAGGAGACTATAGAAATTAACCCACGGCAGGGTTGGGCACAGGAGGGCAGTCAGGAGTTCTGCCAGTGCGCTGGATGCAGAGTGCCAGGGGAAGACGCGAGTCTAAGCGCATCCTGTGACTTTTTTCTTTTCTTTTCTTTTTCTTTTTTAAATCCTTGCTTCTGATTACGAAGCCCAGTACATAGGATCTTCCCATTAAAAAACACTCGCCGAGACTGCAGGGGAAAGCTGTTTTTGTGGAACCTGGAGAACAGAGTGCGGAGAAATGAACTGAAAGCCAGCTCTAGGGCAGTCCATCCCTCTAACTCAGCATTAAGTGTGGCAGGGAAAGCCCTCTAAACACTGTGTAGGGGAGGAGCCATTAAGCCCCAGATATCAATACAGAAACACTGCCACCCAGGGGTTGTATCAGAAATTGACTCTGTGTGAATGCAACTAATGGCAAGCTAAGAAACAAAGAGCTCCCAACTGCATGAAAAAAGGATTGTGGCTTATGACACAGAGGAGCTGTGGAGCGCAGGAAACTCCAATACTGGGCTGTCTGCCTGACAGGAATCAGACATGCCAAACAGAACAGTAGAGGAAGCGAATGATCTTCACTACTTCACATTTTTATTATTTTTTTTAATCTATAGCAGCATACTTTTATTGAGTCATTATTTTATTTTATTTTTATTTATTTTTTTAATAAATCTTTATTAAGATTATTACCATTATTTCTCCTTTTTCCCCCCATAGCTCCCCTCCACCCATTTCCCACCCCACCTTCAGCCCTTACCTCCCCCCCACTGTCCTCATCCATAGGTGTATGATTTTTGTCCAGTCTCTTCCTGAACCCCCCATACCCCTTTCCCCCTGAAAATTATCAGTCCACTCCCTTTCTATGCCCCTGATTCTATTATATTCACCAGATTATTCTGTTCCTCAGGTTTTTAATTCACTTGATTTTTAGGTTCACTTGTTGATAGATATGTATTTGTTGTTCATAATTTTTCTCTTTACTTTTTTCTTCTTCCTCTTCTTTAAGAATACCTTCCAGCATTTCATATAATACTGGTTTGGTGGTGATGAACGCCTTCAGCTTTTTCTTATCTGTGAAGCTCTTTATCTGCCCTTCAATTCTGAATGATAGCTTTGCTGGGTAGAGTAATCTTGGTTGTAGGTTCTTGCTATTCATCACTTTGAATATTTCTTGCCACTCCCGTCTGGCCTGCATAGTTTCTGTTGAGAAGTCAGCTGACAGTCGTATGGGTGCTCCCTTGTAGGTAATTAACTGTTTTTCTCTTGCTGCTTTTAATATTCTCTCTTTGTCTTTTGCTCTTGGCATTTTAATTATGATGTGTCTTGGTGTGGTCCTCTTTGGATTCCTTTTGTTTGGGGTTCTGTGGGCTTCCTGGACTTGTAAGTCTATTTCTTTCACCAGGTGGGGGAAGTTTTCGGTCATTATTTCTTCAAATAGGTTTTCAGTATTTTGCTCTCTCTCTTCTTCTGGCACCCCCATAATTCTGATGTTGGTACGCTTGAAGTTGTCCCAGAGTCTTCTTACATTATCTTCAACTTTTTGGATTTTTTTTTTTTTTTTGCTTTTTGCTTTTTCGGTTGAGTGTTTTTTGCTTCTTTGTATCTCAATTCTTTGACTTGATTTTTGTGTTCCTCTTGTCTGTTTTTGGGTCTCTGTATAATATTTTTTATTTCAGTCAGTGTATGTTTAATTTCTAGTTGGTCCTTTTCATATCTTCAAGGGTCTCGTTATATTTATCGGCCTTTTCTAGGATATTCTTAAAAAGCCTTATAACCGTGGTTTTGAATTCTATATCCAGTCGTTTGTTTTCCTCCATTTCTTTAGTTTGTGATCTGATTCTTTGACGCCGCATTTTCACTGCTTCCCTGAGTTGGTAGGGTAAATTTGTGTGCTAGGTTTCCAATATGGCCCAGTGGGTCTGCCTCCCCAGTTAACCTGAGGTGGACACTCTTGGTGCACCCCTTTGAGGACTGTGTGTACAGCCTTGTTGTAATTAAGTCTTTATTGTTGTTGGTAACACTGGGAAGAATTGACCTCCGGGCCAGTTGGCTGTAAGGATCAGCTGTGTCTATGCTGGGAGAAGTTCAGTGCTGGAGACAGCCTTATAGGATTAGACTTGCCAAATTGCAATAGCCTCTGTGCTCAGCTTGGATGGGGTGGAGTCTCAGTCTTGGCTTCCCGTCAGCCTTGCCCTTGCGCACATGTGCGCGCCTTCAGACCTCTGCCTTTCCCAGCTCGAGTCTCCACCTGAGAGTCCAGACTCCCCCAACAAGAGCGTGGGTCCCCAAGGGCTCGCCTGGAACTGGGGTTCACTGCAGTCAGAACTGGGGCTCAGTGCAGTCAGGAGCCTCTGACTCCCTTCCACTAGGGAAAGCCTGTGGCAACCTCCGCAGCCTTTGTGCGCACTGGCACGCACGCACTTTCAGTCCTCCGCCTTCCCAGGCTCCCGAGTCTCCGCCCGAGAGTCCAGACTCCCCCCACAAGCGCGTGGGTCCACAGGGGCTCGCCTGGAACTGGGGTTCAGTGCAGTCAGAACAGGGGTTCAGTGCGGTCGGGGGCTTCCTTCCCCCTTCCGCCAGAGAAAGTCAGCCAGGCTCTCAGCCGCCCTTCCTCTGCGCACACAAAGACCCTTTGCCGTACCTCCAATTCTCTGTGAGCTTTTCTCTTTCCTTCTAGTTGTAGAATTTTCACTCAGCCAGCTTTCCTGTGGTTCTGGATGGTGTCCGTTCTGTCTTTTAGTTGTAGTTTTGAAATTGTTGTGCGAGGCAGCAATTTAGGTGTTTACCTATGCCACCATCTTGGTTTCTCCCACATTTTTATTTTTTATCTTTGACTTGAGAAACTAATTTTTTTCTTTCTCACCTGATTTTACCTTTTTAAATTATATTGTTTTCAATTGTTATTATTACTACAATTATTTTATCTTTTTTAAGTTTTATTTTATTTTATTTTAAGATTAGTTTTCTACATTCTATTTTTATTTTTCCTGTAGCATTATTTTACTCTATCTCAATTTTTCCTTTATACCAACACTCTCTTCTTCACATTCCCCTTTTGCCATTTCTCTTACGCTGTTTCTGCTTTAGTTTTTCTCTATTTTTTCTCTCCCTGTTAAAAATTGATCTTACTCATACACACTTCTCTCTTCCCTTTCTTCACTATCCAGATTTTCTGTTACTTCCTTTTTGTTTTTGTTTTTTTGTTTTGTGTTGTTTTGTTTGTTCTTTTTTCTTTTTTTTTTTTTTACTTATTTGCCTTTTTCTTTCTGTCTGTCTTGTGAATGTTTGATTATTGATTAGTCTGGTATTTATTGCTTGTTTGTATTTCTTTTTAGGGTTTTTTCTTTTGTTGTTTGTTTGTTTTTGTTGTTGTTGCTGTTTTATTTCTTCTGTTATCCTTTTCTCGCTTGTTCTTCTACTAATAGCTTAACTAATATAATCACAAACTCAGGCCTAGCTACTCTCTATTCTCCTTTTCCAATAGTAAACGAATACATAGATAGATAGATTAAAGGAGAAAGTTATATATATATATATATATATATATATATATATATATATATATATATATTGTATATATATACTGTATATATATATAAATTTTCATATATATATATATACCTTAATATATGTATATTTTTCTCTTTTTTTTGTATTTATTTATTTATTTATTTTTTACTTTTCTTCTTATACACTCATTCACATCATACCTCCTCTATACTGAATTGTGGCTATTTCCCCATTCAGTCAATTCCTTAACCTTACCTTCTGGAAATAAGCCCTGCTTCCTCAGATTCATCTGGATGTTTGTTGTTTGAGGGTTTGTAGTTTACATATTTTGGATTAGTTGTTATTTGTAGTTTGCATTAATCTCTGGTAGTTTGTTGTTTGCATTTTTTGTATTATTTGTTGTTTTATTGCAGTTTTCTCTCTCTCTCTCTCTCCCTCTCTCTCTCTCTCTCTCTCTCTCTCCCTTCTTTTTTCTTCTCTTTCTTTTTGCTCTTAAATTCTTTTTTCTTTTCTCAATATCATTTTTGCACTCTTTTCTATCCTTTAACTTTCTTTTTTCTGGTGGTCACCTTTATTTGGGGTTATTAGTACTGTGAATACATTTGTGTTTGGTGCCCTGTGCACTGTGTCTTGTTGCGGTGTATTTGAGAGAGAGCTACATAACCAGACATCCAGAGAGGAGCAATCATGGAGAGACAAAGAAACAGTCCACATACAAAAGAAAAGGAGGCAACACCAGAAAAGGAAGTAAACGAAATGGAGGCAAGCAACCTGTCAGAGAAAGAATTCAGAGAAATGGTCATAAGATCACTGAAAAGAATGGAAGACAAATTCAATAGCATGTGTAAGAACCAAGAGGAAATGAAGAAGAATCAACAAGAAATGAAAAGTGACACTGCTGCTGTAAAGAACTCAATAGAAAGCATCAACAGTAGACTAGAAGAAGCAGAGGACTGCATCAGTGAGCTAGAAGACAAGGTAGGAAAAAATACCCAAGCAGAGCAGCATCTAGGAAAAAAAAACAAAACTTAAAAAACAGGAGGAGAGCCTAAGGGAACTTTGGGACAACACAAAACGAAACATCATCCACATAATAGGGGTGCCGGAAGGAGAGGAAACTGAACAAGGAATAGAAAACCTGTTTGAAAAAATAATGACAGAAAACTTCCCTGATATAGGGGAGAAAAAACTCACACAAGTCCAAGAAGCTCACAGAGTCCCAAACAAAATGAACCCCAAAAGACCGACGCCAAGGCACATTATAATTAAATTGGAAAACACCAACAACAAAGTAAGAATCTTAAAGGCTGCCAGAGAGAGACAGAAAGTTACCTACAGAGGATCCCCCATCAGACTAGCAACTGATTTCTCAACAGAAACACATCAGGCCAGAAGGGAATGGAATGAAATATACAAAGTCATGCAAAGGAAAGGTCTGAATCCAAGAATACTATACCCAGCAAGGCTATCAATCAAAATTGAGGGTGAAATAAGGAGCTTCACAGATAAAAAAGGACTAAGGGCATTGATTATCAACAAACCAGCAATGCAAGAAATGCTAAAGGGTCTGCTGTAAAAAAAAAAAGAAATAGGCAGCAAAGAAGGAAAACAGGGGTAAAGAATAAAAATGTCAACAAACAAGTATCTATCAATAATAACTTTAAATGTAAATGGATTAAATGTCCCAATCAAAAGACATAGGGTAGCTGAGTGAATAAGAAAACATGACCCATATATCTGCTGTCTCCAGGAAACCCACCTCAGAAGAAAGGACTCACACAGACTGATGGTGAAGGGATGGAAAAGGGTTTTTCAGATGAAGGGAAAGGAAAAAAAAGCTGGGGTAGCAATACTTATATCTGACAAATTTAGACCTCAAAGTGAAGGCCATAACAAGAGATAAGGAACACCACTTAATATTAAAGGGAGCAATTCAACAAGAAGATATAACTCTGGTAAACATATACACACCCAATACAGGAGCACCCAAATACATAAAAAAAACTTCTGGAGGATATCAAGGGAGAGATTGACAGCAATACAATCATAGTAGGAGACTTGACACTAACACCACTGGACAAATCCTCTAAAAAAATCAGCAAAGAAACAGCAATCCTAAATGACTCACTAAATCAGATAGAATTAATTGACATCTTCAGAACCTTTCACCCCAAAGCCACAGAATATACATTCTTCTCAAGTGCACATGGGTCATTCTCAAAGACAGATCACATATTGGGACACAGGCAAAGTCTCTAAAGAGCCAGGGTCTATAAGATCCAAAACGACCAGAGGGACAACCAGGCTGTGCAGACAGCAGGTTTGGGTGGGAGGGGACTTGTGGCAGTGGGGACAGGGGCAGGGGAGGTGGGGCCCAGCTGCTGTGACTCCTGGGTCGCTGCGGTGACCGGCCCTGAGGCACCCTCCCCAAGCTGTTTCCCTCAAGGCCTGTGGGAAGATCCCGCCCTCAGAGTGCCCGCAGCGGCAATGAGTCCTGGGTTGTTGAAGTGCCCGCAGCAGCAGTGAGTCTTGGGTCACCGTGGCAACTAGTCCTGAGGCGCCCTCCCCAAGCTGTTTCCCCGCAAGGCCTGTGGGAAGATCCTGCCCTTGGAGCTCCCGCGGCAGCAGTGAGTCCTGGGTCACCGCAGCACCCGCAGTGGCAGTGAGTCTTGGGAGGGCAGTTATGGGCGACCAGACTGGCAGGGGAGGGCAGTTAGGGGAGACCAGGCCGGCAGGTCGGGGCAGTTGGGGGCAATCAGGCCAGCCGGGGGGGCAGTTGGGGACCATCAGGCCAGCAGGGGGGGCAGTTTGGGTGATCAGGCCAGCGGCGTGGGGGCAGTTGGGGGTGATCAGGCCAGCAGGCAGAGGTGGTTAGGGGCGGTCAGGCAGGCAGGCAGAATGGTTAGGGGCGATCAGGCAGGAAGGCGAGTGGTTAGGAGCCAGTGGTCCTGGACTGCGAGAGGGATGTCCCCTGAGGGGTCCCAGATTGGAGAGAGTGCAGGCCGGGCTTAGTGACACGTTCCCCCGCCCCCGCCACCCCCCCCCCCGCCACCGTGCACAAATTTCATGCACCGGGCCTCTAGTATGAACAATAAAATGGCAATAAATACATATCTATCAACATTTGAATCTAAAAATCAAAATAAATGAATAAGAAATCTAATGAACAAATAAACTGGTCAATAAAATAGAATCAGGGGCATGGAAGCATAGAGCAAGCTAAGGGATGTCAGAGGGAAGGGGGGCGGCATGAGGGATTAACCAAGGATCTTGTGTGCATATATTACCTATGGACACAAACAATAGGGTGATGAAGGCCTGGAATCAGGTGGAGAGGAGTAATGGGGGGAGGGGGGCATCTTTAATATTCTCAACAATACAGACTATAAAAATAAATAAATAAACAAACAAACAAATAAATAAATAAAAGAAGTTATCCCCATCCTCCTAGTCCAGTTCTCTTTCTTCTATGCATGCTGTCACTCAAACACCCACAATGTACTTAATTAAAAAAAGAAAAAGAAATGGTGTGGTTGTGAAGTGGACAAGTTTGATAGCTTATAAAATAAATCCCTCCAACAGAGTGTGTTTGTAAAGGAGTCTACAATTCCTTGTCAAAAGGTATAAATATAATATCACAGATCCAAACTAAAACTACAAAACTGTAGGATGAGAACAATATGTGGTTAGACATGCTTTTAACAGCTGGCTCAGTCTATAAGCCCCAAAGATCCAACCTACTGGCCTGTAGTAATGTCCAAAAAGTTCCATTAAATATCATAATAATAGCCATGGCATATAAGCAGATAAATGCTGTTTTGTTTTATCTCCTTTAATCCTAATCACAACTGCTCTAAATATACAGTAATTTTCCCATATTACACAGGAACTAAAAATCAACTGAAGTTGAGTTTAATTTTATCAAGTTCACAGAGCTGAGAACAAAGCCAAGCCTGCCTCCAAAACCTCTTCTCTTTTTGCATTACCACACCGTCTTGAATTGTTTGCTTCACTTCTTTAGATGAAGAAGTTTTTCAAGAAAGTCCTTGTTAAAACCCAACTATGTTGCCTGAAAAGTGTTACATTTGGATTCAAACTTTTAGGTTGTAATGTTTAATTATGAGTCAAGATTAGAAGCATAACTGAATCAGCTTCTTTTTTTAACTTCTCTGAGTCATCCCTTCTCCAAAAAGTGACCATAGCCAGTTGAACAACTATGTCAATAACATAATCATTGCTCAAACACTAACTGGAATTCTCTTTTGAAATGATCTTCACAGCCTTCACAGGTTCCCTTCAATATTTTCTGTGGGAACAAATCTTTGTGTGTTTTTTCCAGCATAAGTTTGTTTTATCTCCAAAAAAGTAATTTATCATTAAGCATATTACAGATGCGTCAGTTAAGCATCCATAATAAGGATAGTGGAGTTAGCAATCCCTTTACTCACAGAAAAATTCCTCCACTGTTCAATTCAGTTGAACCTCGGTCCAAGGGAGCTCCTTTCTTCAGGCCCCTTTCCCACTTGGTTGTCCAAGCTTGCTACTCTCTGTTCAGGTGGGTCAGGACCATAAGTCTGCAGGTTGCCCAAAACTGATCAGTCAGATGAAGAAGAGGTAGCAGATGAAGGAGGTCCAAATCTTTAGGATAGCTCATTCTCTGAATCACTTCCATTCTGCTCTCTTGTCCTTGAAAAGACTATTTGTACATTCCTCCCTCCAAAAGGTCATCTCTTTTTTAGTTTTGCTTTCTGTCATTCCTTTACCCAGGCCCTTATTATATGGCATCCCCAAAATGAAAAACTGGCCCTAAAATAATGTGTCTGAGAAGAGAATCTTTTGTTTGTTTTTTGTTGTTGTTTTTCTGCTTGTTTGTGTTTTTTTTTTTGTTTTTTTTTAAATATATTTTATTGATATTTTACAGAGAGGAAGAGGGATAGAGAGTTAGAAACATCGATGAGAGAGAGACATCGATCAGCTGCCTCCTGCACGCCCCCCACTGGGGATGTGCCCGCAACCCAGGTACATGCCCTTGACCGGAATCGAACCTGGGACCCTTCAGTCTGCAGGCCGACGCTCTATCCACTGAGCCAAACCGGTTAGGGCTGCTTGTTTGTTTTGAGAAGAGAATCTTTGCCTAGCATTTGGGTTGTCAGAATCTTTGAATCTTTGTTTCTGCTTCAGTGTGGGATGGGTTCAGGGAAAATGGCTTTCAAAGCACAAACAGAACAACTAGATAATAATTTGAGATATAACTGTACCTCTAATGTCTCAACTGTTAAAATGGCATTTTTTTTCCTTAGTCAAAGCCTGAAAAAATATATAATTGCATGTTAATATATAAAAACCTTTAGTTAATAGTGATAGGAAAACATGTGACCACATATTACAAATTTTAAGTTATCACATATTAATTAACTATAAAACTTTAATTTTTTAAATAAATAATTCTACTACAGAAGATTTTCAATTGAGGAGGGATATTTATAAAAGTGCAGGTTGCAAATATTAAGAAAAATCCAAAGACAGACTTTTACTTGGGCATTCATCAGTCTATATAATTATTATGAACTTTCAGAAAAGCTTTTATTAGCCTTCAGAAAGAAATGCTATGTCTGTAGGTACAATATACATCAATTAAAAAAAATTTTAAGAAAGGTATTACTCTTGCTTTTCTCTAAATTTCACTTTTTTTTATATTGAGCACTATGTTGCTGAACACTGATTCTCCGAATGTTATTATGCTAATGGTAAGAAAAATGTAAGAAAAGGTGAACTATGCCTGTCCTTCAAAAGGAGTGAGCAATAAATAGGCTGGCTTTAAGGTAGTCAAAGATCATAAAAGATAAGGATATAAATCTGGGAAAGAATATGAAATAATCTATGAATTATATGTTGCACTCATAAAAGTGAATTCTAAAACATTTAGATTGGAAGGAGTGAGGGCTGTCATTTATTTAGAAATAGGAAAGCCATTGGTGACATTAAAAACAAACATACAATCAAACCTGTGGCCACTGACCTCCATTCTGGGTCAGATCAATGAATGAATAGGGAAACTGTGCCTAAACTGTTCAGTCATCAACGGAAGTGAAATGGACCTCTCCTCACTCCAAGATTTAATTATGTGTTTAATTTACTGCCTCAGTCTAGGGGGGAAAAAAGAACAAATCAAACATTCTGCCATTGTTGCCTCAAGATTATCACCTTTCATTTAGCCACAAAGAGAGGAAACAGTACATTTTACTCAAAAGACAGAACAGGTAGCTTATTTATTACTCAGGAAATAATTATATTGACCATCTTTTTTATTTGATTTGTTTGCTCTCAGTAAATGATAAATTACTGTATTTCATGAGAGTTCAGATTTTGGCAAGGTATGAAGAGGAATTTTCAATAGCATTATCTTTTCTTCTCTCAACTATTACACTGCTAACTGGCCATACTTTCTGAGGCTATAGTGGGAGGTCTCTTTTATGACGTGCAGTAAGGTATTCCTGCAGTCAGTCCTCATGTCTTTTCTATTTACTACACTCTGGGAGACCAAACTATCATGTGATTTTGATGTCATGTACCAAGAGTTTACAGCACAGGAAGTGTTTTGTTTTTTGTTCTATTTGACCTATTTTTTTAGGATGCCATCAATTATATTATTAGTTCACTGGCCTGTGTATTTATGAAGCAACAGGCAACTTGTTTTTGGACATTTTTTAAGGCAACAATGAAACTGTTGGCCTAATGCTAAAATATCCCACTTCCTGCAATACCTCCCAGATCTCCACAATAAGCAAATCTGAAGTATACTTACAGGCTTAGAAAGATTTTAGATCTCAATGGCTTCCCTTTTGACTCTTACGATATATATGTGTGTGTGTATATATGTGTGTGTGTCCCTCAGTCCAGCCTGCACCCTCTCCAATCTGGGACCCCCTCAAGGGATGTCTGACTGCCTGTTTAGGCTGATCCTGGTATGATTGGGCCTAAACGGGCAGTCAGACATCCCTCTCACAATCCAGGACTGCTGGGTCCCAACTGCTCGCCTGCCTGCCTTCCTGATTGCCTCTAACTGCTTCTGCCTGCCAGCCTGATCACCCCCTAACCACTCCCCTGCCAGCCTGATTGATACCTAACTGCTCCCCTGCCAGCCTGATTGCCCCTAACTGCCCGCCCCTGCAGGCCTGGTCACCCCTAACTGCCCTCCCCTGCAGGCCTGGTCCCCGCCCCCAAATGCTCTCCCCTGCAGGCCTGGTCCCCCCCAACTGCTCTCCCCTGCAGGCCTGGGTCCCCCCCAACTGCCCATCCCTGTAGGCCCAGTTGCCCCCAACTTCCCTCCTCTGCCGGCCTGGTCACCCCTAACTGCCATCCCCTGCAGGCTTGATCGCCCCCAACTGCCCTCCCTTGTAGGCCTGGTCCCTCCCAACTGCCCTCCCCTGTTGGCCATCTTGTGGTGACCATCTTGTGTCCACATGGGGGCAGGATCTTTGACCACATAGGGGCATCCATCTTGTGTGTTGGAGTGATGGTCAATTTGCATATTACTCTTTTATTAGATAGGATAGAGGCCTGGTGCATGGGTGGGGGCCAGCTGGTTTGTCCTGAAGGGTGTCCTGGATCAGGGTGGGCATTCCCTTGGGGCATGGGGCAGCCTGGGTGAGGGGCCTGTGATGGTTTGCAGGCAAGCCATGCCCCCTGGTGACCTAAGCAGAGGCCTTGGTATCTGGGATTTATTTATCTACTATAATTGAAACTTTGTAGCCTTCAGCGGAGCCAAGCCTCCTGCTTGCTCCATGGCCGCAGCCATTTCTGTTGGGATTTATTTATCCTCTATAACTGAAACTTTTCAGCGGAGGCCAAAGCAGGCCAGGGCTGTGGGAGCTTGGCTTCCTCCATCGCCGGGGGCAACCCAAGCCTCATGCTCTCTCCAGCTCCGTGGCTGCAGCCATTTTTGTTGGGATTTATTTATCTTCTATAATTGAAACTTTGTAGCCTTGAGTGGAGTCCAGGGCGGGCCAGGGTATGTGGAAAACTTGGCTTCCTCCATTGCCGGGGAAACCCAAGCCTCCTGCTCCCTCCATGGCTGCAGCCATCTTGGTTGGGGTAATTTACATTCTCGCTCCTGATTGGCTGGTGAGCGTGGCTTGTGGGTGTAGCAGAGTGATGGTTAATTTGCGTAATGCTCGTTTATTAGATAGTATATATATATATATATATATATATATATATATATATATATATAGTGCAGATGTGAATGTGAGATTACTTGGCATATTGGTATATCATTGAGTAAGTGTTTATAATTCCATCCAATTTCTGTCAGCCTCTCAGAATTCCCTGTTGACATTCCAAAAGGCTAAATAACAATGGAATATGAGACAGTCTAAATAACAATGGAATAAAATGATAAGTTATTAAGAAAAGGAGAGAAAATGACTGGGATAAGGAGTCAAGGAAAATAAAACAAGTTACAAGGAAAGGTGCATGTAACATATAGAAACTCAGGGCCACTTAAACAAAACACAAACCACCCAGACAAAATATAAAGTGTACTTGTTTTCTTCCATAGTAATGAAATAATAAAATAAGCATTTGTGTTCTACTTGATGGTCATTATGAACTGAAAGTTTGCTTCTTCCAAAAATTCATATGTGGAAGCTATAATCCCCAGTGTGGCTGTATTTGGAGATGGGATTCTAAAGAAGTAATTAAGGTTAAATGAGATCATAAAGGTGGGGCCCAGATCCTAATGAAGTAGTGCCCTTATAAGAAGATTCATTAGAGAGTTTCCAAGTAAGATTATATTAAGCAAGGATTACTGGAATGAAAAATTAAAATAAAGCCAACAGTCTTGCAGAATTTAAAAATAAATTACCCTAACAAATAAATAAATAATAAAAATGTTAGGAATCAGTAGACTATAGTTAGTAGTTTAAGCTACTGACCAATGAGAACAGAATGTCAACATAGAACCTCAGGAAACTAACATTTAAGGAAAAGCAGAGATCATCAAACAACAGAAGCAGATTTTGTAACACATATGTAGAGAAAGAAAATTTGAAAAATATAATGTTTATAGATATAAAAGGAGGTTAATTTCAAAAAGATAAATTTCAACAATGTCAAACATTGCAAAGCACTTATTAATAACTAGAGGCCCAGTGCACGAAATTCATGCACTGGTAGTGGCTAGCAGCATCCGGCTAGCAGCATCTGGCCAAGTACTCCCTCCCTTCCCCTGGCTGCCTGCCAGGACCTCTCTCCCTTCCCCTGGCCAGCCCTGCCCCCTGGTCAAACTCTCAGAAGAACTCCCGGTTGAGTGGACAATTTGCATACTACTATTTTATTATCCTATCCAATAAAAGAGTAATATGCAAATTGGCGTTACCTCTGCTACACCACAAGCCACGCCCATAAGCCAATCGGGAGCAAATATGCAAATAAACCCAACCAAGATGGCTGTGGCCACAGAAAGCAGGAGGGAGGCTTGGGTTTCCCCGGCAATGGAGGAAGCCAAGCTTTCCACACACCCTGGCGGGCCCAGGCCTCCACTCCAGGCTACAAAGTTTCAATTATAGAAGATAAATAAAGCCCAACAGAAATGACAGCAGCCACAGAGCTGGAGAGAGCAGGAGGCTAGGGTTGCCCCCCGGTAATGGAGGAAGCCAAGCTTTCTGCACACCCTGGCCTGCCTTGGCCTCCGCTTAAGGTTACAAAGTTTCAATTATAGAAGATACATAAATCCCAACAGAAATGGCTGCCACCACGGAGCAAGCAGAAGGCTTGGCTCCGCTCCAGGCTACAAAGTTTCAATTGTAGAAGATAAATAAATCCCAGATACCAGGACCTCCACTTGGCTCGCTGGGGGCGTAGCTGGCCTGCAAACCACCGCAGGACCCTCACCCAGGCTGCCCCACGCCCCAAGGGAACCCCCACCCTGATCCGGGACACCCTTCAGGGCAAACCAGCTGGCCTCCACCCATGCACCAGACCTCTATCCTATCTAATAAAAGAGTAATATGCAGATTGACCATCACTCCAACACACAAGATGGATGCCCCTATGTGGTCAAAGATCCTGCCCCCATGTGGACACAAGATGGCCACCACAAGATGGCCTGCAGGGGAGGGCAGTTGGAAGGGACCAGGCCAGAAAGGGAGGGCAGTTGGGAGTGATCAAGCCTGCAGGGGAGGGCAGTTGGGGGGGGGACCAGGCCTGCAGGGAGGACAGTTAGGGGTGACCAGGCCTGCAGGGGAAGGCAGTTAGGGGTGACCAGGCCAGAAGGGGAGGGCAGTTAGGGGCAAACAGGCTGGCAGGTGTGTGGTTAGGGGGTGATCAGGCTGGCAGGCAGAAGCGGTTAGGGGCAATCAGGAAGGCAGGCAGGTGAGCAGTTGGGAGCCAGCAGTCCTGGATTGTGAGAGGGATGTCCGATTGCCCGTTTAGGCCTGATCCCACCTAAACGGGCAGTCGGACATCCCTTGAGGGGTCCCAGATTAGAGAGGGTGCAGAATGGGCTGAGGGACACCCCCCCCATGCATGAATTTCGTGCACCGGGCCTCTAGTATAGGATAATTATTAGTAATTACTATTACTTAGGATGAAATTAAAATGTACAGTTTGTTTAACAATAGGATCACCATTGCCAAGCTGGTTTGGCTCAGTTGATAGAAAGCAAGCCTATGGACTGAAGGGTCTCAGGTTCAATTCCCGTCAAGGGCACATGCCCAGGTTGCAGGCTCAATCCCCTTAGGGGACATGCAGGAGGCAGCTGATCAGTGATTCTCTCTCATCATTAATGTTTCTATCGCACTCCTCCCTCCCTTCCCCTCTGAAACCAATACAAATATATATATTTAAAACACACACACACACACACAATAGGATCACGTCAACATTCTCAGTCACTAATACCTATTAGCGGGAGGGTAGGAAGAGAGGAAATAGAGACCTCCAGGATTATTTCTTCAAGAAGCTCAAATGAAAGTAGGAAGAGAAAGAGGAGGTACTAACTTAGAGATGGAGTTATAGTAACATTTTCCTGAAGTGGTGCAAGTAAATCTCAGAATAGCTATGAAACTCAATGAGAAAAAGCCAAATGTACCATATTAAAAGATGGAAAATATCATATAAATGCAAGAAGTTATAATTTTACCATTTTAATAAAGATCTAAAAGCCATTGCTCTTGAATGTGTCTTTTTAAAATCCATTTTAAAAAAAGAACAAGACGACTAAGAAGACTTATACTGATGGCCTAGATCCAGTGAGATGCAGTTCCAATTATTTGACTCATTTGTAGAAATACTCAGAATGTATTTAGATAAATTGTACTCATTTCACTTCCCCATAACCTGAAGAATTAAATTTCTATATTTAGAACAATGTAATATGAATAAACCTCTTAAATAAAGGGGTTGTCCCCATACTAGAGATAATAACAATTTATTATATATTTTTTAAGTAAACAAGTAATAGCCCTGGCCAGTGTGGCTCAGTTGCTTGGGGCTTGTCCCATGCACAGAAAGGTTGCTGGTTCAATTTCTGATCAGGGCACATGCCCAGGGGCGGGGGAGGGTGGGGGGTGAGGGGTGGGTTGATGTGAGGTTGGGGGGTGGGGTTGTGCACTCACATCAGTGTTTCTCTCTCTCCCTCTCCTTTCTTCTCTCTCTAAAAAAATAAGTTAAAAAATCTCTTTAAAAAAGGAAGCAAGTGCCCTAACCGGTTTGGCTCAGTGGATAGAGCGTCAACCTGCGAACTGAAGGGTCCTGGGTTCGATCCCGGTCAAGGGCATGTACCTTGGTTGCGGGCACATCCCCAGTAGGGGGTGTACAGGAGGCAGCTGATCGATGTTTCTCTCTCATTGATGTTTCTAACTCTCCCTCTCCCTTCCTCTCTGTAAAAAAACAATAAAATATATATATATATAAAAAAAGGAAGCAAGTAATAAAGAAAGCATTATAACTCTACTTTCTACTATTAAAATATTATCCAATTTCCTTGGAAAGTTTTTTTGTTTGCAGAGATTATTCCTTTTTTTGAGATATAATTGACATATAACATTATACTAATTTCAGATGTACAACATGACTTGATACATACGTATATATTTAAATGATCACCACAATAAGTCTAGTTAACATCCATCACTGAAATAGTTTAATTTTTGCATATGATGAGAACTTTTAAGTTCTACTCTCTTAACTTTTAAGTATACAACACATTATTATTAACTATGGTCACCATGCTATACATTGTATCCCCAGGACTTACTTATTTTATAACTGGAAGTTCATAATAGAGTATATATTCTTGTTTAAAATTATTGAATTCTTAATGGCAATCATATTAAAATACATAAATGTATCAAATTAACATATTGCTTCAACAATAAAGATTTAAATTTTAAAAATTAACATGTACAGCTTAGATTTTCAGTTATATAACAAATATAATTCGATTTAAAGTATTTGATAAAAAATTAAATTCTTGCCCATCTCCCCAAATAATTATATGTATTTCCCAAATAACTATAAATAAAACAGGAATATTTAGATTAAAAGGATCTGCTTCACCCAAAAGAACAGGAGTCAGTACATACTATTTTTTTGCTGCACCAAGGTGGTTCTTTTCCGTTTTGTTTTGTTTTTGGTGGTTCTTTTCTTTTAGCATAACAAAACAGAATGTGGCAAATTTAAAGATAATTTAGTTTTGCTGCCCGACAAGCATGGCTCAGTGGTTGAGCATCAGCCTATGAACCAGAAGGTCACATTTGGATTCCTGGTCAGAGCACATACCCTGGTTTCGGGCTCAATCCCCAGTCGGGGGCTTGCAGGAAGCAGCTGATCAATGATTCTCTCTCATCATTGATGTTTCTATTCTCGCTCTCCCTCTCTCTTCCTCTCTGAAATCAAAATATATATATATTTTTTAAAGATAATTTAGTTTTACTAATGTCAGATATCATCCTGCCTGTTTTAATTCACTGAATGATGACATAAAACACGAATCCCCTAGGGGCAGTGGTCGGCAAACTACGGCTCGCAAGCAGTTTGCTGACCACTGTCCTAGGAGATGCAGCTGCTGCTGGTCCATGGGCTCCGCTTGAGTAGCAAAGTTATAGATCGTGTTTTCATAACTTCACTTTCTAAATGTAAAGCCATTGTTGAAGGTAATCCTATCTAATAAAGAGGGAATATGCTAATTGACCATCACTCCATCACAAAGATGGTTGCACCCACAGCTGAAGCCAAGTTCCCATAAGGAGCCTTAACGAGCAATCAGCAGGGACCTGAGGCTATGCCCTCCCCCACCCCCATAGGGCTTGACAAGGGACCTCAGGCTGCTCCCCCAGCCCCAGCGCCAGGCTGGGGGACCTCAGGCCGTGCCCCCACCAGGTGGGGCTTGACAAGGGACCTCAGACCACACCCCCCACCCAGTGGGGCTTGACGGGGGACCTCAGGCCATGCCCCACGCCCCAGCACCAGGCCAGGAGACCTGAGGCTGTACCACCCTGCCTGGCTGGGCTTGACAGAAGACCTCAGGCCATGCCCCCAACCCGGCAGGGCTTGACAGGGACCTCAGGCCTTTCCCCCTGCCCCGGCGCCAGGCCGGGGTACCTCAGGCCATGACCCCCGCCCGGCAGGGCTTGATGGGGGAACTCAAGGTGCGCTTCCTGTCCTGGTGCTGGGCTAGGGGACCTCAGGCTGCTTCTCCCGCCCCAGCGCCAGGCTGGGGGACCTCAGGCCGTGCCCCCCACCAGACAGGGACTTCAGGCTATGCCCTCACCCCGGCACCAGGCCGGTGGACCTGAGCCTGTGCCCACCTGCTTGGTGGGGCTTGACAGAGGACCTCAGGCCACGACCCCCATCCTGGTGCTGGGCCAGGAGACCTGAGGTTATGTCCCCTGCCCAGCAGGGCTTGACAAGGGTGGGACTGGCCAGGTCTGGATCTAGCCCAATGGGGGCGGGGGCCGGCCGGGTCTGGGTCTTACACGATTGTGAGGCCCATGTGGGTGGGCAGGGACTTGACTCTGGGTCCTGTGGTGTGCCCCAAACTCTGACAGGAGGAAGGTTTTCATATACATTTTACTAATTTTCTTTCACTTCTGACACTTCTATTATAGAGAAAGGGCAAATAGCAATATTAAAATATTTCCTCTAATTAATCCCCTTTTAATGTGCACAAATTTTGTGCACTGGGCCACTAGTTTCTAAAATAATAGCAGTTCTCACCAGAGGAATAATCTCAATGTCAGCTATTACCATATTATTTTTCATCCTGCTACATTAACAACCAACTCAATGTCATTATACTAAGTCCCCAGGTGTTATGTCATAATAGGCATAGTTAATTGTGAACTCTGTCTATCACAAATATTTTTCACATAGTTGCAATAACCTCACACTTTGGAATCTATATGACCAAAGTTTAAATAGGCAATAAGTATTTGCACCTCTTAGAGAAAGAAACCTTAATCTTAACATCTTAACCTTAGAAGAAAAATATCTGTAACAGAAACAATGCTGACCAAATACTCCATGTGCTGCCTTGGAATGTGGCTATCTGAACTCTAAGCAGGAGTGAGTCTTGTCACTTCTGTGCTAAGACCATAAAGAACACATAAACCTCCTCTATTGCTCTCTTTTCTTGCAGGGACATTTGAGGCCATGTGTACCAGACAGTATAACTAAAGATGGAAGGGATTTACAAAAACCAAATAGGACTTTACAAAATTAAGAAGTAAACTCTTGCCCTAGCCCGTTTGGGGACCGAAGGATCCCAGGTTCAATTCCAGTCAAAGGCTCATGCCCTGGTTGCAGGGGCATTCCGGTCAAGGGCTTATGCCTGGGTTTCGGGCTCAATCTCCAGTAGGGGGCATGCAGGAGGTAGCCAAGCAATGATCATCTCTCATCATGATGTTTCTATCTCTCCCTCTCACTTCCTCTCTGAAATCAATAAAAATATATTAATTTTTAAAAAAGAAAGAAATTAACTGTTATTTTGTTAAACTACTAGGATTTGGTGATTTGAAGATTGGAAGATTTGGAGATTAAAGTGTTACTAAAGTGTTATTAAAGATATTATAGCATATCTTATCCAAAGTAATAAAGATTATGAAAATTTTAAAATAGTTTAATGCTTGTAACAGACGTTATTTACTAAGTGCTTATTTGCTCCTTTGTTAATTCTAAGAATCAGAGGACTCTAAAGAAAGCAAAACTGTATAACTAGATAGATGATAGATAGATAGAAGATAGAGACAGAGTACTTTTGTTTATTCCTTGAATAAAATTACCAGTAAAGCAAAAGAGTAAAAATAAATAAATAGCCCCAAATATACTTGAAATACAGTATTCAAAAGTAGCAATCAAGAAAAAGGACAATTTTCTAAATCATTCTTTAATATAAATAGGGAGATAATTCTAGAAAGCTTTATCACATGCCAATACATGATTCTTTAAAAAAAAAGAACAAAATTTCATAAAGTATCCTAAAGTCTGAGAAGCCTTTAGACAGATCACCTGGGATGCTTGTGGGAGGACTATAAAAGGGACGTCTTCCAAACAGGAGGGCCTGCATGGGAAAAGACCACAGGGAAGAAAGGATGGAGAATGACCCTCTCTGAGAAGAGAGCCAGGGAAAGGTCAGTTGGAGGAAATGATCTGGAAGCCTCCAGATCAGGAGCCTCATATGCCACATCAGAAATAGAAGGGAGAGTCAAGTAGCCACAGCAGATGCCTCTGGTTTACCTTTCAGAAGCAACCTGCCTTGTTGTGGAGATGGTCAGATGGTGGGAGGCCTCAGGGTCTGAGGGCCTCTGTCCTACAGCTGCCAGAAGCTGAGTTCTGCCACCAGTCAGTGAGCTTAAAAGAGCTTCAGATGAGACTCAGCCCTGGATGTATTACAAAATCCAACCAGGTACCTAGTGGGTGGTTAATTAGTTAGGGCTTTTCTATCAGGAAGGAACAGCAATTTGTGCTCAGAGACAGAGGCATTTTTCTATATTTGGGTTAAATTTTTCTGTCAGTACCACTATTGGTAGACTAATTCAATGCTTTATGCTAAGCCACACAAAATTACCTTTAACTAAGGAATTAACTAATTAAGGAAATAAGTGAATGGGATGATTATTATGGTTTTCATTGTCCTTATTGTATACTCTAATACCTTCAAGGAGGTAGCCTCAGGGAATGATAGACTGACCAATTACTGAGGACTCAGTCACTGCCTTTTGTGATACAACACTATCTTACACTGTAGTTAAAAAAAAAAAAATATGTAGTACCTTCTCAATACTAGCAATCACTCATATATGGTACTGTTTTCCCTGAAGTCAAAATACACAGGTCAGAAATGAAGGTAGAAAGACATAAGTACCATATTTTTCCGTGTATAAGATGCTATTTTGTTTTCTAAAATAGTTAGACTGAAAATCGAGGGGCATCTTATACACTCAGCTGAGGAGGGAGCCAGCGTAACTGCCCATACCTGGTCAAACAGGCTTCCTCCAATCACAAGCCTTATTGTTACTGATGTCAGCTGATGCCATAATTGGAGGTGGAGGTGGAGAGTGGGCAGATGCAACAAGGACTTGAGCGTTCTGAGCCCATAAAGATTTCAAAAAATAAAAAGATAAATAAATAAAAATGTGTTCTGTTTTATGTTTAAAATATTGATTTCTTAATTTGGGGTTGGAAAAGTGGGGGGAGGGGGGGTGCGTCTTATACATAGAAAAATGTAGTATTTGTCACGATTAGTGACTATTATGGTTTCAACTGTGTCCCCTATAAAGATAGTGAAGTCCTAATTCCCCAGTACTTGGGAACATGACTATATCTGGAAATAGGAACTATGCAGATGGACAAGGAAAGACAAGGTCATAAAGGTAGTTGCTAATCTACTATAACTGTGTTCTTATCAAGAGAGGAAATATGGAACAGACAGACATACAGAGCAAAGATGACGTGAAGATAGGGAAAATGTCTTCTGAAACCAGAAGCTAGAAGAGAAGCATGGAACAGAGTCTTCCTCCCAGTCCTCAGCTCATTCCAGGCTAACCCCCTGAACCTGCCCCCACCATCCCCTTTTCTCTGACTTCTTAGTGAGCCAAAGAAGCCCAGCCTAGGCTCATTTCCTGGCCTAGTCTCTCTCCTGTTGTTTCTTCTATCCTAGGCCCTTCCTTGTTTCACTGTCCCCAGCTTTAATAAATGTCTCTAAAAATCACCTGGACCCTGCTGACACTTTTGAGACAAGCTAGTAAACCAGGACAAGCTGAATAGGGAGACAGAGAGATAGTTAAAAGCCAAGCAGTTTATAATCATCTAGTAAATTACAAAATCCTATCTTCTGTAACCAAAGACACTTAAGAGTAAATAGTTTACACTTCTCAACCAGAGGGTAAACAGCTTAAATCAACCTATTTAGGGAGATAGATAGCAGGAATCCAATTAGTGTCATTTGTGCCAACCACACCCAAGGACAGATGAAGTTAAGAGAATGAATCTTATTTTGGCACATCAGCATGAAACTGATGAATATTCTATTGAGATCTTCCCCTAAGACCTCCCCTAAACTCTCAGCTTTTATTTTTATTTATTTATTTTTATTATTGATTTCAGAGAAGGGAGAGGGAGAAATAGAAACATCAATGATGAGAGAGAATCATTGATCAGCTGCCTCCTGCATGCCCCCTACTGGGGATGGAGCCTGCAACCTGGGCATGTGCCCTTGACCGGAATTGACCCCAGGACCCTTCAGTCTGTAGGCCGATGCTCTATCCCCTGAGCCAAACTGGCCAGGGCTAAACTCTCAGCTTTTAAAAACCCTCAAAACAAAGGTCCCAGCAGGCCCTCTCCCTACCAGGAGCACACCCAATCCTTTCCTTCCCCCATAGGCATGCATCTCCTACCCTCTAAGGGATCCCATGAGGCCTGCAACCAATGAACAACGGGCAGAGACAGTTCATTCCAGGCTAAACCCTGAACCTGCCCCCACCATCCCCTTTTCTCTGACTCTTAGTGAGCCAAAGAAGCCCAGCCTAGGCTCATTTCCCCGCCTGGTCTCTCTCCTGTTGTTTCTTCTATCCTAGGCCCTTCCTTGTTTCACTGTGCCCAGCTTTAATAAAGGTCCTCTAAAAATCACCTGGACCCATATTGTGAAATTTTTCCTGCATGAAGTCAAGAACCCACACACTACCAGCTGGCCCTAGGCAGACCGGCTCCCGGCCAGGTCCCCTTTACGATAAAATCTTGATGTTAGATTAATAGCCTCCAAAACTGTGAGAGAATGAATTCTGTTGTTTAAGCCACCCAGGTTGTGGTATTATTATTATTATTTTTTTTTAAATATATTTTATTGATTTTTTACAGAGAGGAAGAGAGAGGGATAGAGAGTTAGAAACATCGATGAGAGAGAGACATCGATCAGCTGCCTCCTGCACGCCCCCTACTGGGGATGTGCTCGCAACCCAGGTACATGCCCTTGACCGGAATCGAACCTGGGACCCTTCAGTCCGCAGGCCGACGCTCTATCCACTGAGCCAAACCAGTTTTGGCTATTATTATTATTATTGATTTCAGAGAGAGGAAGGGAGAAGAGATAGATAAAAACATCAATGATGAGGGAGAATCATTGATCAGCTGCCTCCTCCACGCCCCCTACTGGGGATCACGCCCCCTACTGGGGATGGAGCCTGCAACCCAGGCATGTGCCCTTGACTGGAATTGAAACTGGGACCCTTCAGTCTGCAGGCCGATGCTCTACCCACTGAGCCAAACCAGCTAGGGTGGGGGTTGTGGTACTTTGTTCCAACAGATCTAAGAAACTAATTCAAAGACCTATTCTTGAATTTTTGCAGTCTTCCTTTATAACTGGGTTCTGCTCACCTAGAAGTTGGGGAACCAGGGAGGAATACATTCATGAGGGGACCTAATATATTTTCTACTGAATTAGAAGCTGAACCTGGTTTATGGCCAGTTAAAGTTCCTTACTCTCATTGAAAAAAAAGAAAGAGGATTGTTCTGGAGTGACAATAATCGAGGCAAAACAGTGTTGTTGCCACATATAAATCAGGGTTAGGAGTGTTACTCCTCCAGAATAACTATGGCAAACAGTAGAAATTCTAAAAGAAGGGATGGATACAGCAGCCATCCACGGGTAGGAACAGGGCTCAGATTCTTCCTGAAGGGTGTGGTTCATTCAGCTCATGGAGCAGACAAAAACCCAAGCAGGAGGAACTCCCTGAGAGGAAGAGAGATAGTGAAGGATGAAGTCCCTCATAAATACCAATTCAAGCTTATAACCAAGAGAGACAGGCAAGCCCTAAAGCGAGTACCTGTATTCCCCTCTTTTTTATTATTACATTTTGGCATATGTGTTGGTACACTACAGTGTATCATTTTGTCCATAAAGCATACCACATTGACAGGGAATTGTGGCAGAACTAGAGGAGGCATGGACATCACCCAAGGATGATACTAAAGTAGGAAATGGTAGCCATGAGCCTTCCTCTCTGGTTATGATGACTAAAACCTACTAAAGAGGAGGTACTTTCTGTTGTACATTACTTATTTACATGATTTATAAATATGTGCAAATATTTGAAATACTTTCAGGTGGTGTTAATAGAAAGAAGGTCATGTGTGTATGTTGTACAGGGTATAATTAGAATGTGTATACTTCTCATTTCTGCTTCCTTCCCAGCATTGTGGGAGCTGTCCAGGCACTCTACCTGAGAGCTGTCAATCACAGGATTACAGAAATAAGCTAAGCCAAATGATGAGACTCTCTTGTCTAGGAATTTCGATCATGAGTAGAGACACACAGGTCTAGAAGGCAGTTAGAAGTGAGTCATATGGTGGCAGATCCTAACATAGTGGGTGCGGGAGTTCCCACTGAATGGAACACCTAAATGCCCCAGTCCCTGGCTTCCCTAAACCTGTTTATTCAGCATGCCATTCAGCAACCTTCCAATAAATCCATTCGGCTTCTTTTTTCCTTCCTTCCTTTTTCCTTTCTCTTTCTTCTCTTTTCTTTCCCTGTTCCTTCCCCTTACATTTCCTTCCTTTCCCTTTCTTCCATCCCCTTCCTTCCCCAATCTTCCTCCCCTCCTCCCTCCATTCCTTCCTTCTTCCCTTATATTGCTGTTACTTGTAGCTAAAGAATACTGATATATGTATTACCAGGCTTCTTATATTTTTCTTATAATAGTTTGAAAATTTAGATATGCATAAAGAACATCCTATATAATAAAAACCTAATATGCAAATCGACTGAACTGTGGAACAACCGGTCGCTATGATGCGCACTGACCACCAGAGGGCAGATGCTCAATGCAGGAGCTGCCCCCTGCTCATCAGTGCGCTCCCAGAAGCCTGGTTCACGCTGGTGAGCACACGGGTGGTGGCAGGAGGTAAGGAACGAGGGATCCCGGACTGTGAGAGGGCACAGGCCGAGCTGAAGGAGCCCCCTCCCCCCCAAGTGCATGAATTTCATGCACTGGGCCTCTAGTTTATCTATAAAGAGACTATTAAACTTGGTGGACAGTAAAGGTCCATTATGAAAAGTATTACTACGTTTCCTTACATAGAATTAGTAGTAAGAGAATATGGCAATAGGGTGCTGTTGCATACCAGAAATCGCTTCTAAGTTTTCTAGCACCAACCCCTACTCTAACCTAACCTTGATAAAATCTCTCCATCAGTGCAACATTTTGGACTCTGAAATAAAGGGACTTTAAGTAAAGACAAAGCTGGATAAACAATGAAAGTAATAGTTAGTAAAGAGTAAAAAAGAGAAGGAAAATATGTGTCTGTAATGTCTAGGGTGGACTGCATCCACCCAGAAGTGGAAGTCTCCATAAGGACAAATTAGCACAGCCAAAATGGGACATCCCCTTTCTGCTACTTCTCTTCACCACAGCCCTTAAGCAGAAATGACAAAATATGTAGACAGTATATCTTTTTTTTTTTTAATATATTTTATTGATTTTTTACAGAGAGGAAGGGAGAGGGATAGAGAGCTAGAAACATCGATGAGAGAGAAACATCGATCAGCTGCCTCCTGCACACCCCCTACTGGGGATGTGCCCACAACCAAGTACATGCCCTTGACCGGATTTGAACCCGGGACCCTTCAATCCACAAGCCGACGCTCTATCCACTGAGCCAAACCGGTTTCGGCGACAGTATATCTTTTAAATCTCTCTCTCTGCATATGGTCTAGAAATGTCTGGAAAGTCAGTTAACATCTCTGAACAATTTATTGTTAAAACAGAGATTGAACTGGATGATTTCTCACTCTCTCAAAACTAAACCTGTGATTTGATTGTCTTTAAATATCAACTATATTTCTATGGACTAAACATGAATTGTAAATCAACTATTTAGAGTTCTAATTCTATCTCAAATTTAAAATCTTAAAGAGTAAAATAATTCCATCTGTATCACAGTTTTCTCATCAGTAAACCAAGATAATTTTTAATCCAATTAAACTTTTAAACAATTTTTTATTGATTGATTTTTACAGAGAGAGGAAAGGAGGGAGGGGGAAAGAGAGAGAAACACTGATTTATTATTCCACTTACTTATGCATTCATTGATTGATTCATGTATGTTCCCTGATCAGGGATTGAACACACAACCTTGATGTATCTGGATGATGCTCTAACCAACGGAGCTACTTGGCCAGGGCAAACTATCGCATTTTTTTAAATTAAGAGATTATGGGGTCTTTATATGTAACCTGGTAGAATTAATTTATCTATTCTAACAGTATCTATAGATAATACTTGTATTTCTCCGTACATATGGTTTGAATACCTGCATATAATGCGCGCGCGCGCGCACACACACACACACACACACACACACACACACTTTTTAACTCTGCCTAGATTCAGTGAAAATATAACAATCTCTATAAAAAGAAAGGGCCTAGCAAATTCCTGTGATGACAAGCAGGAAGTGTGGCAAGTCCTTTTGCCTCTTTCTCTTCTCCTAAGCACTAATTAACAGACGAATATCTGATTGTCCTAATGACCTACATAGGTAATAAGAAAGTGCCTATGGTCCACATGCAGGCTTAATGATGATAGGGGTCTGAGTGTTGAAGTTCTGCTATTGTAGCTCTTTAATATAAAATCAACAAATAATGTTTTAGCCTCTAAATTAGAAAGTTAAAATACTCCATCACGAGTAGTAATAAAAACTAGTGGAATGTTAGTAAATTCCTATTTAATTCTCCTGAAATTACTTCTTTGAAGTTTTTATATGAGAGCTTTATGCAACCTAAAAGTTATTTTTAATTCGTAGTTTATCTGTCCCATGTCATTTCCTGAGGATAAAACAGTACAAGTAAGCATTTTTAATCAATGAACATGCATAAACTTTAGAAAACAAATGAGTTAACTGACAACTGAAATGTTCTAAATGCCTTAATACACCTCATATATTTTTCAGAGAAAACTCAATATTGTGCCTTGGGTCCAGGCACAGGAACCTAAAATACAAAGATAAAGACAAAAAACTCATACCATGACTTCAGATCAGTGGTACTCAGTGTCAGATATCCTCAGTACAAAATGATCTAAGAAATCCGATATTTAACAGTCCTTTTGATTTCAAGGTCAGATACTATGTGCCAACTGCTACGCAAAATTTAACTCAACCTAAAACAATTCGTTTGTCAATGTTGAAATAAGCAAAACAAGCTCAAAGTCCAGAAATTGCAAAAGGCGGGTAGGCTGCAGCAGGGGGTGCTAGTTGGGGACAGGCGCGGGTACAAAGGGAAGACGGTGGGATGCCTTTTCCCCTACTTTTATGCTGCAAAGTGCCATCCCTGCCCTCTGACTGCGAACTTCAGCTGTTAGGGGCGAATGGGTAGCTGTTCCAGCTCCTTGTTTAACACTTGGTGTTACTCGGGTCCTTCCCTCGGTCCTGCGGGCGGCAGCACGGGATTCCCGGAGCAGGGCAAACACCGACCCTGCCCCCCATTACACTGCCCGCTCCCATCAGCCGGGGGCTGTCTGGACTTGGGAAGTTTCTAGGAGGCTGCAGCCCTTGGGAACAAACTCGAGCGAGGCTGGCAGTTCCGCTGGCATCGCTGGGGAAAGAAGAAGACAAGGCGCTGTTGATTACTCACAGTTTGCCTCGGAGACGGGAAACACGAGGGCGAGGCACGCCAGCAGCGCCCCGCAGCTCGCACCGAGGACTCTCATGGCCAGGCTGAGCGCGGACTGCGGGCGGCGGCGCCAGCGAGCGCGCGGCCGCGGAGCCCCGGGAGCCGGGGGCGGAGAGGACCGCCCGCTCCCAGCCCCCAGCCGCCGAGGGGAAGTGATAACGCGGACATTTCCAGGAAGCTTTCGGAGCGGGGGGCAGGGCCCGGGGAACGCGTTGGAGGCCTAGTAAACACTGTGGAGGCAGCTTTCCCGGCCGGTTCCCAAACCCCCGCGTTTCGTTCCAGTCTCCGAGTGGGAAGGTTCCAAGGGGAAGGGGGCAAACGAAGTGAAAAGCTCCAGCGAGCGAGGGTGGGAGGCGGAGTGGCCAGGGGAACCTGGAGGACTCGGGGGAAGGGTATCCCCGCTGGGAAGAGAAACAGCGACAACGGGGGTGAGGACGTTAACTGAAACCCAGCAGTGAAGGAAGCAGCGCTAAGAAGACTGGAGAAAACAGGGACAAGGGAAGCAAATGGAATCGTTTTAATCATCCACGTTTTTATTTTGTACCTGCATGTATGGTATAAAACAGCTATGGCGAGCCCTAACCGCTTTGGCTCAGTGGATGGAGCGTCGGCCTGCGGAGGGGAGGGTCCCGGGTTCCATTCCCATCAGGGGCTTGTGCCTTGGTTGAGGGCACATCCCCAGTGTGAGGTGTGCGGGAGGCAGCTGGTCCATGTTTCTCTCCCATGGATGTTTCTGACTCTCTATCCTTCTCCCTTCCTCTCCGTAAAAAATCAATAAAATATATTTAAAACAACTATGGCGAAATAATGTTTTGATGAAAAAGGAGAATATCAAATTCCATCACCTCAGAGAGCTCATTTTGTTTTTTTATATATTACCTCTGCTTTTTGTGCTTCAGACATACCCCTTTGAAATGTGTGTTATTTAATGTTTAAGACTGCCTGTGGAGCTAAACTGCCTGGATTTAAATCAAAATACTCTGCCACTTAAAAGTTATGTAACTTTAAGCTAATTGATTAACCTCTCTAAGCCTCAGTTGTATCACCTGTAAAATGGGCATAATAGTGTTAATGTAAGTGTTAATGTCAGGATTTTTTTTAACATTGATAACACCCTCAAATCACACACACATAAAATGCAGATAGGTCTTAAAAGTCGAAAATTATAGAGATTTCACAAAATGGATATAATGCCTCACTGCTGAGTTTGGCATCAATAAAATATGTAAGATCTTTTTGTGAATGTTGTCCCCACACTTCTGCAATCCAGTCCTCCCTAGAAATTTGTTCTTTGGGAAATTCAGAGTCAGCAAGAGAAGAACAACAAAAGTTGAGATAGTCACATAACTTATAACTTCCTTCATCCTATTGACTGCCTTGAGGTTAAACAGCCAAGAGTGTTTTAAATTTATTCAGGATCTACTTAAGGTTCACTCATTGAATTCAGTTGTTATGTATCACCAGCTTAAGTATTTCAACAATGTAGTTACATCCCTTGTAAATTGGTCATTATTTAAATGAAAGTTTTAAATTACTTGCAAACTATTTAATTTTCTGAGTCTTAGCATCAGCTACATATTATATTAGTTTCAATTTTATTACATAGTACAACGAATCAAAATAGAGTAACTGAGATTCTCTTATAAATGATTCATGGATCTGTACATTGCTATAAGAGACAGGGAAGGAAACTCTCTTTAAATTTTGGGAGTACAGGTACAAATTGACTACTTACTACCAATGCTGATAAGTAAATATGAATGAGCATATCACCTAAGTGGGTTAATTGTTAAGTCTACCTTAATAATTTTTATCCTTAAAGATAAAATAAAATATTCAGTAAGAACAGAAATATTAAAAGGGATGATCACTTTTACAAAGCAAAACTAATCTCTAATGATAATGAAAAATGCCATTTTAAGGTTACAGCAAATTAATAGTTCATGTACTCAATGGGTTATACACATCTATAGATGGAAATATAGGTACAAAATTTTGGGTTATTTAAATATGCTTTTTCCAAAAATGTCACATGATCCTTATTCAATTATATATTTCTGTACAATCACACAAACACAAATTAGTGGCAGGGCAGTCACTCTTTTTTTTCAGTTTTTTTTTATTTCAAGAAAAACGGCTTTAAATATAATAATGTTACATGCAATAAACACCAATTATTCAAGAAAAATGATCTTACATATAATAATATTACATGCAATATATATTAATATTTCAAGAATAAAAGGATTTTAAGTATAATAATATTACCAAAACTGTACTAACATAGTATGATATCACAAAAGTTGTAGGAAATATTAAAAATCTGCAAATAACAGGATTACTTCTATTATATTCTAGAACTAGAGGCCCGGTGCATGAAATTCGTGCACTGGGCAGGAGGGATGTCCCTCAGCCCAGCCTGCACCCTCACCAATCTGGGACCCCTCGGGGAATGTCCGACTAACATGGCAGTCGGACATCCCTCTCACAATCCGGCACTGCTGGCTCCCAACCGCTCCCCTGCCAACCTGATCGCCCCCAATTGCCCTCCCCTGCTGACCTGGTGGCCCCTAACTGCCTCTCCTGCTGGCCTGATCACCCACAACTGCCATCCCCTGCCGACCATCTTGTGGTGGCCATCTTGTGACCACATGGGGGCAGCCATCTTGTGTGAGGGCATGATGGTCAATTTGCATATTACCTCTTTATTATATAGGACATGTTTCCCCCTCTGGCTCTATTTTTGTTCATCAGATTGTTGTTCACTAGAGGACTGATGCACGATATTCATGCAAGGGGCTTGGCCCTCGCAGCCCCAGCTTCATCCAGAAGATCATCCGGAAGCTGTCTGGTCTAATTAGCATATTATGCTTTTATTATTATACACTAGAGGCCTGGTGCATGAATTTGTACACTGGTGGGGTCCCTCGGAGTGGCCTGCAAAGGATCGGGCCGAAACCCACAGTCCAATGCCGCCTGCAGCTCGTATCTGCCACTCCTGCTCATCCCGGCCCCACTGTACCTGCCGCGGGCTTGCGCCCAATTAGTCCCGATCAGGAGAGGCTCACACTGCCATAGCAGTGCTCACCAGCCATAAGCCCTACTTCTGCATGATCGGGCTGAAACCACCTCTCTAACATCCCACCTCTCTGACATCCACCCCCATGTGGTCACAATGAGGGGTCCCCGGATTGCGAGAGGGCACAGGCCAGGCTGAGGGACCCCACCAGTGCACGATCAGGCCAAGAAGGGACCAGGGAGGGCTCCAGGGCATATCCAGCCCATCTCGCTCAGTCCTGATCGGCCAGACCCCAGCAGCAAGCTAACCTACCAGTTGGAGCCCTGGTGGTCCATTCACACCATAGCAACTGGTCGACCTGTCTGGCTCCTGGTGGTCAGTGCATGTCATAATGACTGATCGACCAGTTCACTGTCTGCCCCCTGGTGGTTAGTGTACGTCATAGCGAGCGATTGAACAGTCTTAGCATATCATGAGCATATTATGCTTTGATTGGTTGTTCAGTTGTTCTGCCATTCAGTCTATTTGCATATTACCCTTTTATTATATAGGATTATATTTCACAAATGAGTGAAAACATATATTTATCTTTCTCCAACTGACTTGTTTTGCTAAGCATGCTGCTTTTTTTTTAACTTAATAAATCTTTATTGTTCAGATTATTACAATTGTTCCTCGTTTTTCCCCCATAGCTCCCCTCCACCTGGTTCCCAACCCACCCCCTGCCCTACCCCCACACCACTGTCCTCATCCATAGGTGTATGATTTTTGTCCAGTCTCTTCCCACACCCACCACACCCCTTTCCCCCCCGAGAATTGTCAGTCCACTCCCTTTCTATGCCCTGATTCTATTATATTCACCAGTTTATTCTGTTCATCAGATTTTTTTATTCACTTGATTTTTAGATTCACTTGTTGATAGATATGTATTTGTTGTTCATAATTTTTATCTTTACCTTTTTTTTCTTCCTCCTCTTCTTAAAGAATACCTTTCAGCATTTCATATAATACTGGTTTGGTGGTGATGAACTACTTTAGCTTTTTCTTATCTGTGAAGCTCTTTATCTGCCCTTCAATTCTGAATGATAGCTTTGCTGGGTAGAGTAATATTGGTTGTAGGTTCTTGCTATTCAACACTTTGAATATTTCTTGCCACTCCCTCCTGGCCTGTAGAGTTTCTGTTGAGAAATCAGCTGACAGTTGTATGGGTGCTCCCTTGTAGGTAATTAACTGTTTTTCTCTTGCTGCTTTTAATATTCTCTCTTTGTCTTTTGCCCTTGGCATTTTAATTATGATGTGTCTTGGTGTGGTCTTCTTTGGATTCCTTTTGTTTGGGGTTCTGTGCGCTTCCTGGACTTGTAAGTCTATTTCTTTCACCAGGTGGGGGAAGTTTTCTGTCATTATTTCTTCAAATAGGTTTTCAATATCTTGCTCTCTCTCTTCTTCTGGCACCCCCATAATTCTGATGTTGGTACACTTGAGGTTGTCCCAGAGGCTCCTTACACTATCTTCACATTTTTGGATTCTTTTTTCTTTTTACTTTTCCGGTTGAGTGTTTTTTGCTTCTTTGTATTTCAAATCTTTGACTTGATTCTTGCGATCCTCTAGTCTGCTGTTAGATCTCTGTTTAACATTTTTTTTTTTATTTCAGTCAGTGTATGCTTAATTTCTAGTTGGTCCTTTTTCATATCCTCAAGGGTCTCGCTAAATTTATCGGCCTTTTCTAGAAAATTCTTGAAAAACCTTATAACCGTGGTTTTGAACTCTATATCCAGTCATTTGCTTCTCTCCATTTCTTTCATTTGTGACCTGTTTTTTTATCTCCATATTTTGGCTGCTTCCCTGAGTTGATAGAGTTGCTTTGTGTGCTAGGTGTCCTATAGGGCACAGTGGCTCAGCCTCCTCAGTTACCTGAGGTGGACACTCTTGGTGCACCCCTTTGTGGGCTGTGTGCACAGTCTTGTTGTAGTTAAGCCTTGATTGTGTTGGTATCACTGGGAGGAATTGACCTCCAGGCCAATGGCTGTGAGGATCAGCTGTGTCTATGCTGGGAGAACTTCTGTGCTAGAGACACCCTTAGGAGACAAGACTTGCAAAAGCCTCTGTGATCAGTTTGGATGGGGCGGAGTCTCAGGGCAGAGCAAACAGCATTTGTTTCCCATCATCCCTTCCCTATGAGGCCCCTGTGTCTCAGTGTCCCATGGTAATCATTGCAAGCACCTCTGAGAGAAAGCTGCCCTCGAGTTCTGCCCGCTGCCAGATAGTCCAGTTTCTCCCTGAGTGAGTCTGGGTCCCCAGAGTCTCGCCCGGAACTGGAGTTCAGTGCAGTCTGGAGCTTTTGTCTCCCTCCCGCTTGAGAAAGCCATCCGCGCACTCAGTTGCCAGTCCTCTCCATGTGCGTGTCTCAGTACCTCTGCCTCCTGCAGCTCCTCTGAGTCTCAGTGAGCTTTTCTCTTTCCTTCTAAGTGTAGAATTTCCACTCAGCCAGCCTTCCTATGGTTCTGGATGATGTCTGTTTTGTCTTTCAGTTGTAGTTTTGAAATTGTTGTGTGAGGCAGCAGTTTAGGTGCTTACCTATGCTGCAATCTTGGTTTCTCAGCATGCTGCTTTTAAAGTCTATTTTGTCAGATGTGAGTATTGCTACTCTAGCTTTTTTTTTTCTTTTCCATTTGCATGGAAAATTTATTCCCATCCCTTCACTTTCATCCTATGTCTGTCTTTTGTTTTGAAGTGGTGGATCACTTGTAGACAGCATATGGATGGGTCATGTGTTTTTTTTTCAATATTTTATTGATTTTTTACAGAGAGGAAGGAAGAGGGATAGAGAGTTAGAAACATCGATGAGAAAGAAACATCGATCAGCTGCCTCTTGCACACCTCCTACTGGGGATGTGCCCGCAACCAAGTTACATGCCCTTGACTGGAATCAAACCTGGGACCTTTCAGTCCACAGGCTGACGCTCTATCCATTGAGCCAAACCGGTTTTGGCTGGGTCATGTTTTTGTATCCATTCAGCTACCCTAGACCTTTTGATTGGAGCTTTTAATCCATTTACATTTAGGGTTACTATTGAGAGAATAGAGGCCCAGTGCATGCACTGGAGAGGGTGTCCCTCAGCCCGGCCTGCCCCTGCTCACAGTCTGGGAACCCTCAGGGGCGGGAGACGATCTGGCGATCAGGGGAAGGCGACGCCCCCACAATACCTTTGCTGCTACCAGTGACGACAGCACAAGCCTTGGCCGGCCCTGGTTACATGAGCTTCAAGCGGCCCTGAGCAGCTGGGAAACTGCCATCCGAGGCTTGCCTGCGCCTCAGGCCGGCTTGGGCTGCTGGGGGGCTGAGGGCGGGTCCAGCCACACCACGCACCTGCCACCGCCGCCCCCCCCCCCCCCCCACGGCAGGACTGGGGGACTCTCGCAGGGCCGAGGGGACTGGGCACTGCCATCTTGTGGCTATGGGCACCGCCATCTTTTGCAATGGCATGATGGTCAATTTGCATATCCCCTCTTTATTAGATAAGCTATTTATTTATAGCCATTTTAATTCTATATGGCTAGGTTTCTCTCTCTGTTTCTTCTTCTCAGCAATCCCTTACAGCAATCCCTTTAGCATTTCTTGTAATGCTGGCTTGGTGGTGATGAGCTCCTTTAGCTTTTTTTTGTCTGGGAAGCTCTTTATTTGACTGTCTATTTCGAATGCTAGCCTTGCTGGATATGGTTATCTTGGTCTCAGATCCTTCTTTACATTACCTTGAGTACTTCATGCCATTCCCTTCTGGCCTGTAGAGTTTCTGATGAGAAATCGGTGTCAGTCTTATGGGAACTCCTTTGTAGGTAACAGTTTTCTGTTCTCTTGCTGCCTTTAAGATTCTCTCCTTGTCTTTAATTTTTGGCATTTTAATTATGATGTGTCTGGGTGTGGGTCTGTTTGTGTTCTTCTTGTTTTGGGTTCTCAGTGCCTCTTGAACTTGTGTGACTTTTTCCTGTACCAGGTTAGAGAAGTTTTTTACCATTATTTCTTCAAACACCTTCTCTATTACTTTCTCCCTTTCTGCCTCTTCTGGCACACCTGCTATTCTAATATTGTTACATTTCACATCATCCCACAGCTCCCTTAAGCTGTCCTCCTATTTTTTAATTGTTTTTTTTTTTTTTTTTGGTTCTCTAATTGAGTGATATTTTCAACTCTGTATTCTAATTCACTGATTTGATCCTCAGCTTCCCCTAATCTGCAGTGTATTCCTTCCAATGTGTTCTTTATTTGTGTTATGTCATTCTTTATCTCAGACTGTTCTTTTTTCATAGTTACTATATATTTTTTCATACTGTTGAGCATTTTTAACATCATTATTCTGAACTCTGTTTCAGATAAATTTCTTATCTCTGCTTCATTTATCTCTTCTTCTGGAGAATTATCTAGTTCTTTCATTTGGTCATTGTTTCTTTGTTTCCTCATTTTGGTTGTCTGTTTGGGTTTGTGACTATGTTTTCTGTAGATCCTCTATCTAATGTAAAGATTTAAAGAGATAACAAATATAAACCAATTAGTGTGTGTTAAATAGTATTACTTAAGGCATATTTACTATTACCACTCCTAGTATTTCTGACCAAATGAACATATCAATTGATTTCCTATATGTGTGAGCTAGATTTGATAGGCTGATCATATTTCAAAGAGTCTCTTCCAGTCTAGCTTTCTGTGGTTCTGTGGTAGGCAGTTAGACAGACATGAGCTGAGCAAGGAAGCTGAGCCAGGTACAGAAGGTCACCAGGGTAGAAAGCCTGGGTGCCTGGCAAAGCCAATTATAGAGTGGGACCTCCTCCCTGGGGTGATATTTCCTGCCCTAGCATATTACTGGTCATATGGTTTGGGCTCCCTGACCTTTTCTCCCTCTAGATAACATCTAGGCCTCAGTTGTATTTCATATCCAGGCCCAGAAATGCAGAAACACCAAACAAGTAACCCCACAACTGACCTCAGGACCAGCAGCGTTGGGTAAAGACAGCCTGCCCTGGTACTGACCAATCAATCAGTGAAGACCTAGACCCTAATAGGACACACCTACAAAACGACTAAATATTTTATTGAAATCTTCCCCTGGGACCTCCCCTAAAATCTCCACCCTTAAACCCTTTAGGACAGAGTACTCAGATTCTGAGAGCATACGGGTGACTTTCCCTTCCCTTTACCCCTACCTCTAGGCAGTCACCTTTACCTTCCTCACTTCTAAACTCCAAGGGACTTTCCTTTACTTCTATAACTTGTTTCCTATGCCCATTTCTTCTAGAAATTACTTCTTCTACCTCTGTGATTTTCCAAATAAATGTTCTCTTATAGTTTGAGTCTTGGTTCTGAATTATTTCCTAGCCAGGACCCAAGTACCAAGATTGCTGAACCCAAGTTCAGTCTGATCCCAGCAGTCTAACACCTGGTGCCCTTCCTCCCTCCCACAACATTAAGGTTCCTGGACTCTAAGGTTGTGTGGCAAGATTCGGGAGAACCCATCCAGGACCACCTTGCAGACCCGGACCAGTGCTCAGTACCAGCAAGGCCCATTGTGGCCACTGGCTCCTTGCTTTGCGTCAGGTGGACTTGGGTGAGTTTTTTCTTGGAATTCCCAATCTCCCCATTTTAAGGTAAAAGGCTGACTTTCTTTAAACTATTTATAAAATCCTAGAAGTAAAGCTAAAGGTTAGGGGTTGAGAGACACTAGGCTAAAGATAAGATCAGATAACTAAGGACAGGGAGGGGAAAAAAGAATGGTTGCTTTTTAACTTTGGCTTTTCAGTTGGAGTTGCTTTCTGAGTGTGTGAACAAAACCTTTTGCTGGATAAATGAGAACCTAAATTCATTTAGCTTCCAAGGTAAGGGACACCTGGCAGTTTCTAATCTTATAGAGAGCAACAGGATTTACTCTCGGGGCCTGAGGTGCTAGCTCTGGCTGCCCCACCTGACCAGTGATATGTTAGGGGAGGAAATGTCACCCTGGGGACAAGGTCCCACCCTACAATTGTGCTTTGCTAGGTTCCTAGGGCTTTCTGCCCTGCTCTGCTCACATTTGTCTAACTGCCTACCACAGTTCTATGATCCAACTGGATGAAGTTGAGGATAGTCAGTTTTTTGGTTTTTTTTACTCCTCACCCAAGGATATTTTTCCATTGTTTTTTTTTCTTTAGAGTGGAAGGGAGGTGGGGGGGCGGGGTGTGCAGAGAGAAAGAAACACATCCATTGAGAGAGAGAGACATCAATTGGTTGCTTCTGCACAAGGCCTGGTGGGCTGGGAAGCCTGCAATTGAGGTATGTGGCCTTGACTGGGAATCAAACCAGTGACCCTTTGGTAGAGCCAGGTGTAGGGTGCAGTTATAGGGTTAAGCCTTGGACTGACCTGCTGGCAAAGCCACAAACAAGTCCCAGCTTAGAGGGCACAGCCCTCTTAGCATAATTAAGCTTGATCTTGTGACTGCTCCCTAGATCTTTCCAGGGTAGCTAATGGGCTGTGGGAGGTGCAGCAAGTGATGCCAAAACAAGTGAAACTTGCAAGAACATTGTAAATTACCTTGTTTACTTCTGAATATAAAATAAAGGCTCAGCTTGCAGTCTGGATCTGTTCTGTGGCCTCAGCCAGGCACAGAAGATCGACCTAGACCCAGCTGATTCTCTTTGTCTGTCTTTTCTTCATCCTTCGCCCGCCCTCCCTCAGGCTTGCTAAACCCTTGGCTGTGCTGGTGCGGCACAGCTGGGGGTGAGGGGTGCGGGGGGAGCGTCATTCTAACCACTGAGCAAACACAGCCAAATAACTGTGTGTTTTTTTAAAAAAAACAAAGGAATTATTGATTTTTTAAACTTTTACCTCCTTTTAAGTTCTCTTCTTTTTTAGTATCTGATTCAACCATGTCAATCTATTCACCACTTTATTCTTTTTTTAAAAAATAAATCTTTATTCAGATTATTATAATTGTTTCTCCTTTTTCCCCCCATAGCTCCCCTCCACCCGGTTCCCACCACACCCTCTGCCCTTACCTCCCCCCCACTGTCCTCATCCATAGGTGTATGATTTTTGTCCAGTCTCTTCATGAACCCCCCATACTCCTTTCCCCCTGAGAATTATCAGTCCACTCCCTTTCTATGCCCCTGATTCTATTATATTCACCAGATTATTCTGTTCCTCGGGTTTTTAATTCACTTGATTTTTAGGTTCACTTGTTGATAGATATGTATTTGTTGTTCATAATTTTTCTCTTTACTTTTTTCTTCTTCCTCTTCTTTAAGAATACCTTTCAGCGTTTCATATAATACTGGTTTGGTGGTGATGAACTCCTTTAGCTTTTTCTTATCTGTGAAGCTCTTTATTTGCCCTTCAATTCTGAATGATAGGTTTGCTGGGTAGAGTAATCTTGGTTGTAGGTTCTTGCTATTCATCACATTGAAAATTTCTTGCCACTCCCGTCTGGCCTGCATAGTGTCTGTTGAGAAGTCAGCTGACAGTCGTATGGGTGCTCCCTTGTAGGTAATTAACTGTTTTTCTCTTGCTGCTTTTAATATTCTCTCTTTGTCTTTTGCTCTTGGCATTTTAATTATGATGTGTCTTGGTGTGGTCCTCTTTGGATTCCTTTTGTTTGGGGTTCTGTGGGCTTCCTGGACTTGTAAGTCTATTTCTTTCACCAGGTGGGGGAAGTTTTCTGTCATTATTTCTTCAAATAGGTTTTCAGTATCTTGCTCTCTCTCTTCTTCTGGCACCCCCATAATTCTGATGTTGGTACGCTTGAAGTTGTCCCAGAGTCTTCTTACACTATCTTCAACTTTTTGGATTTTTTTTTTTGCTTTTTGCTTTTTCGGTTGAGTGTTTTTTGCTTCTTTGTATTTCAATTCTTTGACTTGATTCTTGTATTCCTCTAGTCTGTTTTGGGGTCTCTGTATAATATTTTTTATTTCAGTCAGTGTATGTTTAATTTCTAATTGGTCCTTTTTCATATCTTCGAGTGTCTTATTATATTTATCGGCCTTTTCTAGGATATTCTTGAAAAGCCTTATAACCGTGGTTTTGAATTCTATATCCAGTCGTTTGTTTTCCTCCATTTCTTTAGTTTGTGATCTGTTTCTTTGACACCGCATTTTCACTGCTTCCCTGAGTTGGCAGGATAGATTTGTGTGCTAGGTTTCCTATATGGCCCAGTGGGTCGGCCTCCCCAGTTAACCTGAGGTGGACACTCTTGGTGCACCCCTTTGTGGACTGTGTGTACAGCCTTGTTGTAATGAAGTCTTGATTGTTGTTGGTATCACTGGGAGGAATTGACCTCCAGGCCAGTTGGCTGTAAGGATCAGCTGTGTCTATGCTGGGAGAAGTTCGGTGCTGGAGACAGCCTTATAGGATTAGACTTGCCAGATTGCAATAGCCTCTGTGCTCAGCTTGGATGGGGTGGAGTCTCAGGGCGGAGCAGACAGTCTTGGCTTCCTTTTAGCCTTGCCCTTGTGCGCACTGGTAGACCTCTGCCTTCCCCAGCTCCCGAGTCTCCGCCCGAGAGTCCAGACTCCCCCCACAAGAGCGTGGGTCCCCAGGGGCTCGCCTGGAACTGGGGTTCAGTGCAGTCAGAACTGAGGTTCAGTGCAGTCGGGGGCTTCCTTCCCCCTTCCGCCAGAAAAAGTCAGCCAGGCTCTCAGCCGCCCTTCCTCTCTGCGTGCACAAAGATCCTTTGCCGTACCTCCAATTCTCTGTGAGCTTTTCTCTTTTCTTCTAGTTGTAGAATTTTCACTCAGCCAGCTTTCCTGTGGTTCTGGATGGTGTCCGTTCTGTCTTTTAGTTGTAGTTTTGAAATTGTTGTGCGAGGCAGCAGTTTAGGTGCTTACCTATGCCGCCATCTTGGTTTCTCTCTCTCACCACTTTATTCTTAACCCCAAATTATTAAATTATAAATATATTCTAATCTCTGTGAATTTGTCTGGTGTGCTAGCAGTCATATCATTAAACAAAATAACCTTTAAGTAGTATATTTATTTATTAAATGCACTTAGGCCATGGGCCTTTCTCATCTTCTGAGAAAGAACTAAGAGTAGAATATCAATTTTGAGATCCCAAAATTTCACAAGGAGGGAAAACCTCCAAAATTGTGATTCAACAACATTCATAACAAATCACTTCTGATATAGACATTAAAAAAAAAAGACTATAAAGAGAGGAAAAGTAGAGAAACAGAGAAGTGAATTACTAAAAGAAAAATTTTACTCTTCCAAAGACGTCAGCTGAAAGTAAAGAGAGTCTCTATGGTGGTTAACCAGAAGGCATGCTGCAAAGAAGGTAGCACAGATTTCTGAGGATCTTCTTCACAGGGAGCAGGAACCCAATATCAGAATTGCTTTAGACTGAATGACCGTATCTTCAGCATGTTTTGGGGTTATACATTACCTATAATGTTGATGACCTTAAAGAGAGTAGTAGTTACAATTGTTATCTAACCTTTGATTGTAATAAAATGTGCATGTGTTTAGGGTTCTTTTTTTCCATTTAAATATTGCACTGTTGGAGAAAGAAGATGGCTGCTGACAGGAAGGCAGACTGCAAGACAGTGTGTGAGTGAGAAAACACAGGGAGAGTGTGTGGTCACACGAGGAGTATTTATTGGTGAGTTGAGGGACAGCTATACTCCAGGAGACTGTGGGGGACTGCTGGATGGGGCTCCCCTGACCGGGCAGCCCCCACTGCTGCTGGGTTCCCTCCCGGAGCGACTGGCTCAGACGCAGAGACCGCACCATCTTGAAGTGGAAAGTGGATGTTATCAGAAGCCTGAAAAGCCCAGGGAATCTATAACTACAGCACCCACTGAACAGCTGCAAACCCGAGAACACTGGCCCCCAAGTGGTGAAAGCACGCAGATTCAGAGGAGCTCTACACTCCTTCACAGAAAGGAGAGAGAGAACTACATAACCAGACAGCAGGAGAAGAGAGATCATGGGGAGACAAAGAAACAGCCCGTATATGAAAGAAAAGCAGGCATCGCCAGAAAAGGAAGTAAACGAAATGGAGGCAAGCAATCTGTGAGAGAAAGAATTCTGGTCATAAGGTGGATAAAAAGAATGGAAGACAAATTCGGCAATATGTGTAAGAACCAAGAGGAAATGAAGTAGAACCAAGAAGAAATGAAAAATGACACCGCTGCTGTAAAGAACTCAATAGAAAGCATCAAGAGTAGACTAGAAGAAGCAGAGGACCGCATCAGTGAGCTAGAAGACAAGGTAGGAAAAAAATACCCAAGCAGAGCAGCTTCTAGAAAAAAAATTAAAAAGCAGGAGGAAAGCCTAAGGCAGTGGTCTGCAAACCGCAGCTTTGTTGAGTAATGAGTTTGCCCATCACTGGCCTAAGGGAACTTTGGGACAACATGAAACAAAACAACATCCTCATAATAGGGGTGCCAGAAGGAGAGAAAAACTGAGCAAGGAATAGAAAACCTGTTTGAAGAAATAATGACAGAAAACTTCCCAGATATAGGGAAGAAAAATCGAACACAAATCCAAGAAGCTCACAGAGTCCCAAACAAAATGAACACCAAAAGACTGATGCCAAGGCACATTATAATTAAATTGACAAACACCAATGGCAAAGTAAGAATCTTAAAAGTGGCCAGAGAGAGACAGAAAATTACCTACAAAGGATCCCCCATCAGACTAGCAACTGATTTCTCAACAGAAAGACATCAGGCCAGAAGGGAATGGAATGAAATATACAAAGTCAGGCAAAGGAAGGGTATGAATCCAAGAATACTGTACCCAGCAAAGCTATCGATCAAAACTGAGGGTGAAATCAGGAGCTTCACAGACAAAAAAGGACTAAGGGAGTTTATTACCACCAAACCAGCAATGCAAGAAATGCTAAAGGGTCTGCTGTAAAAAAAAAGAAATAGGAAGCAAAGAAAGAAAACAGGGGTAAAGAATAAAAATGGCGACAAACAAGTACTTATCAATAATAAGTTTAAATGTAAATGGATTAAATGCCCAATTAAATACATAGGTAGGAGAAGGAATAATGGTGGCGGAATAGACAGACGTGTTCCGAGCCTTGTCCCGGAGCAGAAAGAAAGAACAGCTGAGGGTCGCACAAGGAGTGTTTGTTGGCTGGTTGGGAGACAGCTGAATTCCAGAAGGAGGTGGGGGACTGCTAAACGGGGTTCCCCTGACCTGGCAGCACCAACTGCGGCTGGGTCCCCTCCCGGAGCTGCGGGGTTGGACGCGGAGTCTGCGCCATCTTGATCTGGAAAGTGGAGCTTATCGGAAGCCTGAGAATCCACAACTGCGGCACCCAAGGAACAGCTGCGAGCCCCAGAACAACGCTCCCCAATTGGCGCAAACACACGGGTTCAGAGGAGCTCTACACTCCACCACGGAAAGGTCAGATTTCACATGGGATAAGGTGAGGTCTCTGGTCCTGGCGGGAGAGAGGAACGCGCGTTTTACGGGAGCTGGAGGACCAGGGAAGTCTGTGCCTAGAAAAATCCGTGGCTGTAGGGGCTGGCGTGATCTGTGATTGTGGAAAGGGGTCCTCAGAGCTGCTAAGAGAAGGGCACTCTAAAAAGCAACCCATTTTGATCTGAAGTGCAGGGACACCCTAAGAATTTCAGGCAGTCCAGACTTACGCGCAGCCCCTGCGTTCCCTGGGTGCCTGGGCTTATGCGCAGTCCCGGAGTTCGCACAACTGGGCTTTTTCCTCTTGAAATTCTTGCTTCTGATTACTAAGCCCAATACATAGGATCACCCAGTTGGGGACACCCTGGGAAACTGCAGGGGAAAGTTGTTTTTCTGGAACCTGGGGATCGGAGCAGGGAGTGACCATCGGAGAGTCAGCTCTGAGGCAGCCCACTCCCACAAACCGGTAGCGAGTGCCACAGGGAAAGAAGGCTCTAACACTGCCTAGAGAGGCCATAGATAGACCCGGAAGTCAATCCAGAAACACTGCCACCCAGGGGCTGAATCACAAATTGACTCTTGTGTAATCAAAAATAAAGGAATACGAGAAATTAAGACACACCGCCTACTTAAAATCAGGACTGGCTTACAACACCGAAGAGCAGTGGATCGCAGGGAACTGCAATACTGTCTGGACTGAGAAACAGGCGTGCCAAACAGAAAAACAGAGGAAGTGAATGACCTTCACTACTTCACATTTTATTTTTACCTTTTATTTTTTTATTTTTTTTATTTTCATTTTTTGCATCTTTTAATCAAGAAACTTTTTTTTCTTTTTTCATCACTTGATTTTACCTTTTTAATTATTACATTTTTATTTTCAATCCATATTATTACTACTGCTATTTTATCTTTTTTTTTTTAAGTGTCATTTTATTTTCTCTTCATTTTATTTTGGGATTAGGGTTCTACATTCTATTTTTATCTTTCCTTTAGCATCGTTTTACTCTATCTCAACTCTACCTTTAGGCCATCACTCTCTTCCTAACCTCCCCCTTTTCAGTGTCCTGTTTATCTTACCCTTTTACTGCTTTAGATTTTCCCTATTCTTTCTGTTTACCCCTTGTTAAAATTTCACCCTACTTACATATCTACTCTCCAATCCCCTGCTCCAAGTCCACATACACCTCTCCCTTCGCTGTCTGAGCTATCCATAAACTTGTCCTTCTCTCTGTCCTTTTGTTGTTGTTTGCTTGAATGTAGATTATATCGAATTTTTATGCTTTTTTGTGAGATTGTTTTGCTTATTCTTCTTTTGTTTATTTTTTTGTTTGTTTTGTGCTTCAGCTTTCCCTTACCTCACTCCATATTAGCTGGTGAGAAAACATGACCCATATATCTGCTGTCTACAAGAAACCCACCTCAGAAAAAAAGATGCACACAGACTGAGGGTGAAGGGATGGAAAAAGGTTTTCCAGGCAAATGGAACTGAAAAAAAAGCTGGGGTAGCAATACTTATATCTGACAAATTAGATCTCAAACTGAAGGACATAACAAGAGATAAGGAAGGCCACTTCATAATACTAAAGGGAGCAATCCAACAAGAAGAAATAACTCTGGTAAACATATATGCACCCAATACAGGAGCACCCAAATACATAAAAAAACTCCTGGAGGATATCAAGGGAGAGATTGACAGCAATACAATCATAGTAGGAGACTTTAATACCCCACTATCACCATTGGACAAATCCTCTAAACAAAAAATCAGCAAAGAAACATCAATCCTAAATGACTCACTAGACCAGATGGAATTAATTGACATCTTCAGAACATTTCACCCCAAAGCCACAGAATATACATTCTTCTCAAGTGCACATGGGTCATTTTCAAAGATAGACCATATGTTGGGACATAGGCAAAGTCTCTTCAAATTCAAGAAGATAGAAATCATATCAAGCATCTTCTCAGACCACAGTGGCATAAAACTGGAAATCAACTACAATAAAAACAACCCAAAGAAATCAAACACATGGAAGCTAAACAGCATGCTATTAAACCATGACTGGCTTACCAGAGAGATCAAAGAAGAAATAAAAAACATCATGGCAACAAATGACAATGAAAACACTACAATCCAAAATCTATGGGACACAGCGAAAGCAGTCTTGAGAGGGAAGTTCATAGCTCTACAAGCCTACTGCAAAAAACAAGAAACAATGGTAATAAATTACCTAACCCAACAACTCAAATAGTTAGAAAAAGAGCAACAAGAAAAGCCCAGTGTAAGCAAAAGGAAGGAAATAATAAAGATCAGAGCAGAGATAAATGACATAGAGACCAAAGAAACAATACAAAAGATTAACAAAACCAAGAGCTGGTTCTTTGAAAGGATAAACAAGATTGATGAACCTCTAGCCAGGCTCACCAAGAAGCAAAGAGAGAGGACCCAAATAAACAAAATCAGAAATGAAAGAGATGAAATAACAACAGATCCCGCCGAAATACAAAGGATTGTAAAAAAATACTTCGAACAATTCTATTCCAACAAACTGGACAACCTGGAGGAAATGGACATATTCCTAGAAAAATATAACCTTCCAAAACTCAATCAGGTAGAATCTAAACAGCTCAACATGCCAGTAACTATGGAAGAAATTGAAGCAGTCATCAAAGAGCTTCCGGCAAACAAAAGCCCGGGGCCAGACGGCTTCACAGGAGAGTTCTACCAAACATTCAAGGAAGAACTAAAACCTATCCTCCTCAGACTATTCCAAAAAATTCAAGAGGAAGGAACACTTCCAAGCTCCTTCTATGAAGCCAGCATCACCCTAATACCAAAGCCAGATAAAGACAACACAATGAAGGAGAATTACAGGCCAATATCCCTCATGAATGTAGATGCCAAAATCCTCAATAAAATTCTAGCAAATAGGATCCAGCAGTACATCAGAAAGATCATACACCATGACCAAGTAGGGTTTATCCCAGGAATGCAAGGATGGTTCAATATCTGCAAATCAATAAATGTGATACATCACATAAACAAATTGAGAGATAAAAGTCACATAGTCATATCAATTGATGCAGAAAAAGCATTTGACAAAATCCAACACCCTTTCTTGATAAAAACTCTCAACAAGGTGGGAATAGAAGGATCATACCTCAACATAATAAAAGCTATATATGATAAACCCACAGCTAACATCATACTCAATGGGCAAAAACTAAAACCATTTCCCCTAAGAACAGGAACAAGACAGGGATGCCCACTCTCACCACTCCTGTTTGACATAGTACTGGAAGTATTAGCCACTGCAATTAGACAAGAAGAAGAAATAAAAGGCATCCAAATTGGAAAAGAAGAAGTAAAGCTGTCCTTATTTGCAGATGACATGATATTGTACATAAAAAACCTGAAAGACTCCATCAAAAAACTAACAGACTTAATAAATGAATTTGGCAATGTAGCAGGATACAAAATTAACACCAAGAAATCTATGGCATTTCTATACACCAACAATGAACTTACAGAAAGAGAGACTAAAAAAGCAATCCCATTTACCATCCCACCAAAAAATTTAAGATACCTAGGAATAAACTTAACTAAGGAGGTGAAAGACCTATCCGCAGAAAACTGCAGGACACTAAAAAAAGAGATAGAGGAAGATGTAAACATATGGAAGAACATACCATGTTCATGGATTGGTAGAATCAACATCATTAAAATGTCCATACTAACCAAAGCAATCTATAGATTCATTGCACTCCCCATTAAAATACCAACGGCGTATTTCACAGACCTAGAAAGAACTCTCCAAAAATTCATCTGGAATAAAAAAAGACCCCGAATAGCCACAACAATCCTGAGAAAGAAGAATAAAGTAGGAGGGATCTCAATACCAGATTTCAAGCTGTATTACAAAGCCACTGTCATCAAAACAGCCTGGTACTGGCACAAGAACAGACATATAGATCAATGGAACAGAATAGAGAATCCAGATATCAACCCGAACCAATATGCGCATTTAATATTTGACAAAGGAGGCATGAGCATACAATGGAGTCAAGACAGTCTCTTTAATAAATGGTGTTGGGAAAATTGGACAGATACATGCAAAAAAATGAAACTAGATCACCAACTTACACCATACACAAAAATAAACTCAAAATGGGTACAGGACTTAAATATAAGACAGGAAACCATAAAAATATTAGAGGAATCCACAGGCAGCAAAATCTCAGACATATGCCAAAAGAACTTTTTCACTGATACTGCCCCTAGGGCAATGGAAGCCAAAGGGAAAATAAACAAATGGGACTACATCAAAATAAAAAGCTTTTGCACAGCAAAAGAAACCATCAACAAAACAACAGGAAACCCCACTGTATGGGAGAACATATTTGCAAATGGTATCACTGATAAAGGTTTAATTTCCAACATCTACAGGCAGCTTATACAACTTAATAAAAGGAAGATAAAGGATCCAATAAAAAAATGGGCAATGGACCTAAATAGAATCTTTTCGAAAGAAGACAGAAGGAAGGCCAAGAGACACGTGAAAACATGCTCAAAGTCACTAATTATCCGAGAGATGCAAATCAAAACAACAATGCGATACCATCTCACACCTGTCAGAATGGCTATCATCAACAAATCAACAAACAACAAGTGTTGGCGAGGATGTGGAGAAAAAGGAACCCTCGTGCACTGCTGGTGGGAATGCAGACTGGTGCAGCCACTGTGGAGAACAGTATGGAGTTTCCTCAAAAAACTGAAAATGGAACTCCCATTTGACCCAGTAATCCCACTCCTAGGAATATATCCTAAGAAACCAGAAACACCAATCAGAAAGGATATATGCACCCCTATGTTCATAGCAGCACAATTTACAATAGCTAAGATTTGGAAACAGCCTAGGTGCCCATCAGCAGATGACTGGTTCAGAAAACTATGGTACATCTACACAATGGAATACTATGCTGCCATATAAAAGAAGGAATTACTACCATTTGTAGGCACTTGGATGGAATTAGAGAACATTATGCTAAGTGAAATAAGCCAGTCAATGAAAGAAAAATACCACATGATCCCACTCATTTGGGGATAATGAAAAACATTATAAACTGATGAACAAAAAGATAGTTACAGAGGCAGTAAAGCATCAAACAGACTGTCAAATTACAGTGGTAAGGTTAGGGAGAGGTGGGGGAAATAAGAGATCAACTGAAGGACTTGTATGCATGCATATAAGAGTAACCAACGGATGCAAAACATTGGGGGGTGAGGGCATGTATGGGAGTGGGGTGGGGGTGTGTTGCAATGGTAAGATATGTACACATATAATACCATAATAAAAATTTGAAAAAAATAAATAAATAAATAAAAATAATAAAACTCACTAAAAAAAAAAAATACATAGGGTAACAGATTGGATAAGAAAACATGACCCATATATCTGCTGTCTACAAGAAACCCACCTCAGAAAAAAAGACGCAGACAGACTGAGGGTGAAGGGATGGAAAAAGGTTTTTCAGGCGAATGGAAATGAAAAAAAAAGCTGGGGTAGCAATAATTAAATCTGGGAGAGACCCAAGATGGCGGCGTAGGTAAACACCTAAACTGCTGCCTCGCACAACAATTTCAAAACTACAACTAAAAGACAAAACGTCTATCACCCAGAACCACGGGAAAGCTGGCTGAGTGGAAGTTCTACAACTAGAAGGAAAGAGAAAACAGCATTGAGAGGTGCACAAGCGCTGAAAATCTGAGGTACAGAGATGCGCGAATTGGGCTGACGACGGGTGACTGAGAGAGCTGCTGTTTTCAACCCGAAGGGAGATAAGTTCCTGATTACTCCGAACTCCAGTTTCTGGGGAGACGCGGGGGACCCGAACTCCTACAGGGAGAAGCTGGACTGCCTGCCGTGGGGTCGGAAAGTAAGGGAGGCTTGCTTGCAGGGCTGTGCGCAGGAACAATTGTTTATTGTGCTGGGGCGCGGGACGCAGGGACACGGTCGGAGACGCAGAACCACAGAGCCGGCTTACTGAGAGCCCTAGCCTAGTCACGCCCTGAGACCCCGCCCTGCACAATCTATGAACCCACCCAAGCTCTAAGCAGCGGCTTTAGCATATGAATGGCCTGCCCTATCGCAGCTTAACCTAGCAAACTTGCAGCCCGGGTCAGACAGCTCCAAAACCTCCAAACCCCAAGCAAAGAGGAGAAAACTGTAGTTCTTGCTGTAGCTCCTGCTGGGTGACCTCAGACAGTAGCTGACCTGCACCCCATTGGAGATCCAGAAGCCAGTATACCTAGTGGTCAGTGTGAGACACCAGATTTCAACTTCTCACATCCATAAGTGACACATTCAAGAGGCAGACTCAGTGAGCACCAAAGCCCCACTAAAACAAGTCCTGCACCATAAGAGTGTCTCCAGCGCAGGAGTTCTTCCATTATAGACACAGCGGGTCCTCACAGCCAGTTGGCCTGGAGGTCAATTCCTTCCAGTGTACCAACAGCAATCAAGGCTTAACTACACCAAGACTTTGCACTCAGCCCACAAAGGGGTGTACCAAGAGTGTCCACCTCAGGTGATTGGGGAGGCTGAGCTATTGGCCCCTATAGGTCACCTACCACACAAAGCCACTCCATCAACACAAGGAAGCAGCAAAATGCGGAGACAAAGAAACATGTCACGAATGAGAGAAATGGAGGAAAGCAAACTAATGGACGACATAGAGTTCAGAACCACATTTATAAGGTTACTCAAGAATCTTCTAAAAACCGCCGAGAAACTTGATGAGACCTCCGAGGAGCTTAGTGAGACCTTCAAAGACCTTAATGAGAATGCCAAAAAAATGGAAAAGGACCAGTCAGAAATTAAGCATACACTGTCTGAAATAAAGAATATACAGAAACTCAACTGTAGATCAACGTACCCCAAGAATCAAACCAAAGATCTGAAATATGAGGAAAAAAAAAACACCCAACCAGAAAAACAAAAAGAAAAAATCCAAAAATATGAAGATAGTGTAAGCAGCCTCTGGGACAACTTTAAGTGTACTAACATCCGAATTTTTGGGGTGCCAGAAGAAGAGAAAGAGCAAAATATTGAAAACCTATTAGAAGAAATAATGATAGAAAACTTTCCCTACCTGGTGAAAGAAATAGACTTACAAGTTCAGGAAGCACACAGAACCCCATACAAGAGGAATCCAAAGAGGACCACACCAAGACACATCATGATTAAAATGACAAGGGCAAAAGACAAAGAGAGAATCTTGAAAGCAGCAAGAGAAAAACGGTTAGTTACCTACAAGGGAGCACCCATACAACTGTCAGCTGATTTCTCGGCAGAAACTATGCAGGCCAGAAGGGAGTGGCAAGAAATATTCAAAGTGATGAACAGCAAGAACCTACAACCAAGATTACTCTACCCAGCAAAGCTATCATTCAGAGTTGAAGGTCAGATAAAGAGCTACACAGACAAGAAAAAGCTAAAGGAGTTCATCATCACCAAACCAGGATTACATGAAATGCTGAAGGGTGTTCTTTAAGAAGAGGAAGAAGAAGAAAAAGGTAAAGATAAAAATTATGAACAACAAAATGACATCAAATACATACCTACCAACAAGTGAATCTAAAAATCAAGTGAATAAAAAATCTGAAGAACAGAATGGACTGGTGAATATAATAGAATCAGGGACATAGAAAGGGAGTGGACTGACAATTCTCAAGGGGGAATGGGTGTGAGGGGTGCGGGAAGAGACTGGACAAAAAGCTTACACCTATGGATGAAGACAGTGGCGGAGGGTAAGGGCATGGGGTGGGGTGGGGAATCAGGTGGAAGGGAGCTATGGGGGAAAAAAAGAGGAACACCTGTAATAATATGAACAATAAAGATTTATTTAAAAAAACATTGTTTAAATGAATTAAATATGATATAAATAAATGTAAATATATCATGTTAAAAAAATAATTAAATCTGAAAAATTAGATCTCAAACTGAAGGACATAACAAGAGATAAGGAAGGCCACTTCATAATACTAAAGGGAGCAATCCAACAAGAAGAAATAACTCTGGTAAACATATACGCACCCAATACAGGAGCACCCAAATACATAAACTCCTGGAGGATATCAAGGGAGAGATTGACAGCAATACAATCATAGTAGGAGACTTTAATACCCCACTATCACCATTGGACAAATCCTCTAAACAAAACATCAGCAAAGAAACATCAATCCTAAATGACTCACTAGACCAGATGGAATTAATTGACATCTTCAGAACATTCCACCCCAAAGCCACAGAATATACATTCTTCTCAAGTGCATATGAATCATTTTCAAAGCTAGACCATATATTGGGTCATAGGCAAAGTCTCTTCAAATTCAAGAAGATAGAAATCATATCAAGAATCTTCTCAGATGACAGTGGCATAAAACTAGAAATCAACTACAATAAAAACAATCCAAAAAAATCAAACACCTGGAGACTAAATAGCATGCTATTAAACAATGACTGGGTTACCAGAGAGACCAAAGAAGAAATAAAAAACATCATGGCAACAAACGACAATGAAAACACAACAATCCAAAATCTATGGGACACAGCGAAAGCAGTCTTGAGAGGGAAGTTCATAGCTCTACAAGCCTACTGCAAAAAACAAGAAACAATGGTAATAAATTACCTAACCCTACAACTCAAAGAGTTAGAAAGAATGCAACAAGAAAAGCCCAGTGTAAGCAGAAGGAAGGAAATAATAAAGATCAGAGGAGAAATAAAGGACACAGAGACCAAAAAAACCAAAACAAAACAAAATAAAAGATCAGCAAAACCAAGAGCTGGTTCTTGGATAAACAAGATTGATGAACCTCTGGCAAAGCTCACCAAGAAGCAAAGAGAGAGGACCCAAATAAACAAAATCAGAAATGAAAGAGGAGAAATAAAAACAGACCCCACTGAAATACAAAGAATTGTTAAAAAAAATACTATGAACAACTCTATTCCAACTAACAGGACAACCTGGAGGAAATGGACATATTCCTAGAAAAATACAACCTTCCAAAACTCAATCAAGAAGAATCTAAACATCTCAATAGGCAAATAACTATGGAAGAAATTGAAGCAGTCATCAAAAAGCTTCCAGCAAAAAAAGCCCGGGGCCAGACAGCTTCACAGGGGAGTTTTACTAAACATTCAAGGAAGAACTAAAACCTATCCTCCTTAGACTATTATAAAAAATTCAAGATGAAGGAACACTTCCAAGCTCCTTCTATGAAGCCAGCATCACCCTAATACCAAAACCAGATAAAGACAACACAATGAAAGAGAATTACAGGCCAATATCCCTCATGAACATAGATGCCAAAATCCTCAACAAAATTCTAGCAAATTGGATCCATCAGTACATCAGAAAGATCATACACCATGACCAAGTAGGATTTATCCCAGTGATGCAAGGATGGTACAATATCCGCAAATCAATAAACGTGATACATCACATAAACAAATTGAGAGATAAAAACCACATAGTCATATCAATTGATGCAGAAAAAGCATTTGACAAAATCCAACACTCATTTTTGATAAAAACTCTCAGCAAAGTGGGAATAGAAGGGTCATACCTCAACATAATAAAAGCCATATATGGCAAACCCACTGACAACATCATACTCAATGGGCAAAAACAAAAACCATTTCCCCTAAGAACAGGAACAAGACAGGGATGCCCACTCTCACCACTCCTGTTCAACATAGTGCTGGAAGTACTAGCCATTGTGATCAGACAAGAAGAAGAAATAAAAGGCATCCAAATTGGAAAAGAAGAAGTAAAACTGTCCTTATATGCAGATAACATGATATTATACATAAAAAACCTTAAAGACTCCACCAAAGAACTATTAGACTTAATAAATGAATTTGGCAATGTAGCAGGATACAAAATTAACTCCAAGAAATCATTTCTATACACCAATAGTGAACTTACAGAAAGAGAGACTAAAAAAGCAATCCCATTTACCATTGCACCAAAATAATTAAGATACCTTGGAATAAACTTAACTAAGGAGGTAAAAGACCTATACGTGGAAAACTACAGGACATTGAAAAAAGAGATAGAGGAAGTTGTAAACATATGGAAGAACATACCATGTTCATGGATTGGTAGAATCAACATCATTAAAATGTCCATACTAACCAAAGCAATCTATAGATTCAATGCACTCTCCATTAAAATACCAATGGGTTATTTCACAGATCTAGAAAGAACTCTCCAAAAATTCATCTGGAATAAAAAAAGACCCCGAATAGCCACAGCAATCCTGAGAAAGAAGAACAAAGTAGTTGGGATCTCAATATCAGATTTCAAGCTGTATTACAAAGCCACTGTTCTCAAAACAGCCTGGTACTGGCACAGGAATAGGCATATAGACCAATGGAATAGAATAGAGAACCCAGATATCAACCCAAACCACTATGCTCAATTAATATTTGACAAAGGAGGCATGAACATACAATGGAGTCAAGACAGTCTCTTCAATAAATGGTGTTGGGAAAATTGGACAGATACATGCAAAAAAAAAAAGACACTAGACCACCAACTTACACCATACACAAAAATAAACTCAAAATTGATAAAAGACTTAAACACAAGACAGGAAACCATAAAAATACTAGAGGAATCCACAGGTAGTGAAATCTCAGACATATGCCGAAGCAATTTCTTCACTGATACTGCTCCTAGGGCAATGGACGCTAAAGAGAAAATAAACAAATGGGACTACATCAAAATAAAAAGCTTTTGCATGGCAAAGGAAACCATCAACAAAACAACAAGAAAGCCCACTGTATGGGAGAACATATTTGCAAATGTTATCACTGATAAAGGTTTAATCTCCAACGTTTACATGGAACTCATACAACTTAACAAAAGGAAGATAAATGATCCAATAAAAAAAGTGGGCAAGGGACCTAAATAGATACTGTTTGAAAGAAGACAGAAGGAAGGCCAAGAGACATATGAAAACATTCTCAAAGTCACTAATTATCAGAGAGATGCAAATCAAAACGACAATGCAGTACCATCTCACACTTGTCAGAATGGCTATCATCAACAAATCAACAAACGACAAGTGCTGTTGAGGATGTGGAGAAAAGGGAACCCTTGTGCACTGCTGGTGGGAATGCAGACTGGTGCAGCCACTGTGGAGAACAGTATGGAGTTTCCTCAAAAAACTAAAAATGGAACTCCCATTTACTCAGTAATCCCACTTCTAGGAATATATCCCAAGAAACTAGAAACACCAATCAGAAAGGATACATACACCCCTATGTTCATAGCAACACAATTCACCATAGCTAAGATTTGGAAACAGCCTAAATGCCCATCAGCAGATGAGTGGATTAAAAAACAGTGGTACATCTACACAATGGATACTACGCTGCTATAAAAAATAAGGAATTCTTACCATTTGCAGCAACATGGATGGAACTGGAGAGCATTATGCTAAGTGAAATAAGACAGGCAATGAAAGAAAAATACCACATGATCTCACTCATTTGTGGAAAATAAAGAACATTATAACCTGATGAACAAAAAGATTGATACAGAGGCAGTAAAGCATCGAACAGACTGTCAAATTACAGCGGGATGGCTGGAGAGTGTTGGGGAGGGAGGGGAAGAGATCAACCGAAGGACTTGTATGCATGCATATAAGCACACCAATGGACACAAGAAACTGGGGGTGTGGGATGAGGGCATGTGACAGGAGGTAGGGGAGGCTGGGGGAAGGTCAATGGGAGAAAAAAAAGGAGATACATGTACTACTATGTGTAATTCTTTAAACAATAATAAATGTAAAAAAAAGAATTAAAAATTGAATATATATATATATATACTATATGTTTATAGTAGCATAAAATACTATGTAAGTACAAAAATAGAACTATATATACTGAACTACTATATGTATAGTACATATAGAAGTACTGTATAATCCAACAATCCCACTTGTAGATATAGAACCAAAGGAAATAAAATCACTATGGCAAAGAGATATCTGTGCTTCTGTGTTCATCATATTTACAATAGCCAAGATATGAAATCCACCTAGGTGTCCATCTATGGATGAATGGATAAGCCAATGTTATATATAAATATACTAGGAATTATATATGTATCATATATTTGTATATTAAATATATATAGTAGAATATTATTAAACGTTACCCCCCCCCCCCCAAAAGAAAGAAAGAAATACTGCTACTTGTGACAGTATGGATGAAACTGGAGGATAAATGCTAGTAAAATAAGCCCAACAGAGAAAGATAAATACTGCATGGTATCATTTATGTGGAATTAAAAAAAAAATTAAACCAGAAACAGAGTAGAATGGTGGTTGCCAGAGGCTGAGGAATATGGGAAAATAGGAGAGGTTGGCAAAATGTATACATTTTCAATTGTAAGGTGAATAATTTCTCTTCCCATAAACGGCCTGAGGTGACCTCTGAAAATGGTTCGCTATTCACTTAAACCAGGAAACCCACAAAATCATGCAAAACAAGAGGTTTCAAATTTTTGTGTTCTCTTAAAGAACACTCGTGAGACTGCCCAGGCCATCAAGGGTATGCATATCTGTAAAGCCACCAGGTATCTGGAGGATGTCACTTCACAGAAGCAATGTGTTCCATTCTGTCATTACAATGGTGGAGTTTGTAGGTGTGTTCAAGACAAACAGTAGGCTGGACACAGGGTCGGTGGCCCCAAAAGAGTGCTTAATTATTGCCAGACATGCTTAAAATTACAGAGAGTAATGCTGTACTTAAAGGTTTAGATGGAGATTCTCTGGTCATTCAGCATATCCAGGTGAACAAAGCGCCTAAGACATGGCACAGAACCCATACGGGAGCTCTCCCTTCCACATTGAGATGATCCTTACTGAAAAAGATCAGATGGTTCCTAAACCAGAAGAGGAGATTGCACAGAAGAAAATGATATAACAGAAGAAACAAAAATTTATGGCATAGGAGTAAATTGAGCATAAAATAAATGCTAATAAAAGTAAAAAAAAGATGATTAAGTTCTAAGGATCTAATGTACAGCATGATGAGTATACTTAATTATACTGTATTGAAAAATGCTAAAAGAATAGATCTCTAATGTTCTCACTGAAAAAAAGTGTTAATATGTTAATTAAATCAATTCTGAGAATCATTTCTCAATGTGTGTATATATATATATATGTATATATATACATTATATCATTGTATTATACACTTTAAATGCATTATAATTATGTTTATCAGTTGTACCTCAATGAAGCTGGAAAAAATAACAGAAACCAAGTAATATCTAGGATTCTATTTCAACAGTGTCTGGGAGATGAAATGAGATACTTGACTAGAATGATGGCAGTAAGACTGTTTTCATCATTCAGAATGAAATAGATTATAATGTGATAAAACAGCAACAAAATTACAGTGGCTTAAGATAAGTGTTTTTTTCCCAAAATATAATTTTATTGATTTCAGAGAAGAAGAGAGAGGGAGAGAGAGATAGAAACATCAATGATGAGAGAGAATCACTGATCAGCTGCCTCCTGCATCCCCTACTGGGGACCGAGCCTGCAACCTGTGCATGTGCCTTTGACCACCCAGGACCCTTCAGTCTCCAGGCCCACGCTCTATCCATGAGCCAAACAAGCTAGAGCAAGAATTATTTCTTGTTCATGGGACGTCCACTGTAGGACTTTCTAAGCAGCTGTCCTCCATGTGTTGGCTTAGTATTCCATGCTGTTTTGATTTGATATTACTTTAGAGTTAACACAGGCTTCCACAATTAACATTGCAAGGGGAGAGAGAACATAGTGAATTGTACACAAGCTTTTAAATGTTTTCATCAAGAAGTGACACAATGTGTACTACCACACACATTTTACTGGAGGAAACAAATCCATGACTTTGAGAGGGTGGGGATAACTATTTCATGTGCTTGTGAGGAAAAGAGAACTAGAAATAGTGAGCACACTTATGCTTACCAAATCACTTACTATATTGAAAGCTAATAGTCAACTTAATAAACTAACTGACTGACTGACTGTATGTTGGCACCACAAATGTTTGTTACTGTATCACTATCAGGACTAGGAAAGCCATGAAATAGGGCTGGGTTGAGAATAATTTTGAAAATAGGTTGTAGAGTATGGTTCCAAATGCTCAAGAAACATCACATAATAAGGCCCTCAGGCACAAAAGTAATCATTGGAATCTCCAAGAGAAAATTTTCTTAAAAAGGAAAGCAGAGAGTCTTAACCAGTGTGTTTCAGTGGGTTGAGCATCATCCCTTTCACGGAGAGGTCACTGGTTCTATTCCCAGTCAGGACACATGTCTAGGTTGTGGGCTGGATCCCCAGTAGGCAGCTGATTGATGGTGCTCTCTTATTGATGCTTTTATCTCTCTCTCTCTTTGAAATCAATAAAAACATATTTAAAAAAAAAAGAAAGCAGAGGGATATGGTAGGATCTTGAGAATACATATAGGAAGCTGGAGAAGGAATGACCAGTAAGATCAGAAGAGAACCAGAATAGTGCATAATTGTGAAAAGCCGAGAGAGGAAAGCGCTTTAGAGGAGTTAACTGTATTAAAAATATTAATTGATGTGAAAGAAAATGAGAACTGATTTGGTAAGGAAGACATAAGTTATATAAAAATATGTTTTGAGTAGCTTGATGGGACAGAAACCTAATCACAGTAAATTGATTAAAACAATTGAACAGCAAAAAATAGTGCTTAAAAAAATAATGCTTTAGGGTTTGTGAACCATTAGTTTAAGAACTTGGGTTGTGAAATTAAAGAGTTACCAGAACAGTAGTAACCTTGCTCATAGTTAAGGAGGAATTGTAGCCTTGTCTTGCTCTGCTCTCTCACCTCCATCCCAACCTGGTGATTGTAGCCTAAGAGCTAGGGGGGAAAATGAGGAGGGATATATTTAAGATATTGGAGGAAGAAGAAATAATTGAAGGATCAGGATTTCAGAAAAGTAGACAATTATGTTTGTCAAAGTCCCAGGAAAGTGGTTAACCTTGGAAAAGAGGAACTATAGATATCTTGAGATATTAGAAATGAAGAAGAAACAGGAATAACAGAGAGGGAAGAAAATGTGTGGAAGGTGTCATTCAACTTTCTTCATTAGTACTGTATTATAGAGACATTTTAGTATAGGGCCAGAACAGTCTGGGCAGAGGCAGCGCCTCTTACTGATGAGGAAGGGCAGGTTAAACTAGGAAAATCAGTAGAGGTCATACATCCATGAGTAATCAAAAAGAAATTTGACATTATGGAGGCAGAAAAGTAAGAATCTATATCCTATCTAATAAAAGAGTAATATGCAAATTAACCATCACTCCTCTACACCAACCAAGATGGCTGTGGCCATGGAGAGAGCAGGAGGCTTGGGTTTCCCCGGTAATGGAAGAAGCCAAGCTTTCCGCACACCCTGGACGGCCTAGGCCTCCACTCAAGGCTACAAAGTTTCAATTATAGAAGATAAATAAATCCCAACAAAAACGGCTGTGGCCACAGAGCAAGCAGGAGGCTTGGCTCCGCTCAAGGCTACAAAGTTTCAATTGTAGAAGATAAATAAACCCCAGATACCAGGGCCTCCGCTTGGGTAGCCGGGGGCGTGGTCGGCCTGCAAACCACCATAGGCCCCTCGCCCAGGCCACCCTACACCCCAAGGGAACCCCCAACCTGACCCAGGACACCCTTCAGGGCAAATCAGCTGGCCCCCACCCATGTACCAGGCTTCTATCCTAGCTAATAAAAGAGTGATATGCAAATTGACCATCACTCCAACACACAAGATGGCTGCCCCTATGTGTCAAAGATCCTGCCCCCATGTGGACACAAGATGGCCATCACAGATGGCCAGCAGGGGAGGGCAGTTGGGAGGGACCAGGCCTTCAGGGAAGGGCAGTTGGGGGGACCCAGGCCTGCAGGGGAGAGCAGTTGGGGGGGACCAGGCCTGCAGGGGAGGGCAGTTAGGAGTGACCAGGCCAGCAGGGGAAGGCAGTTAGGGGCAAACAGGCTGGCAGGGGAGCAGTTAGGCATCAATCAGGCTGGCAGAGGAGTGGTGAGGGGGTGATCAGGCTGGCAGGCAGAAGCGGTTAGGGGCAATCAGGAAGGCAGGCAAGTGAGCAGTTGGGTCCCAGATTGGAGAGGGTGAAGGCTGGGCTGAGGGACACCCCCCCCCCCCGTGCATGAATTTCATACACCAGGCCTCTAGTACTGTATATAAAAGGCTAAGTGACCATCCCATCATCCAGCTGGTTGGTAGGTATGACATGCACTGACCACCAGGGGGCAGATACTCAATGCAGGAGCTGCCAAGCTGCCGTGTCTTGGAAGCGGTGGTTCTCCAGGGATGCACCCTGGAACCAGAGAGGAGGGAGCTCTCACACTCCGTGACCCCTCGGGGGGTGTTGGAGAGCCTGTTATGGCCTGATCCCTGCAGGCCAGACCGAGAGACCCCACCTGCCAGAGGGATCCTGCTCACTCTGCAGATGCCCTTCGAGCCACAGCACCTCCCCAGGTGCGGTGGTGGGGGAGGGGCCACGGGAGGTTCACTCCAGGGTGTGCCCAGCCCATCTCGCCCAGTCCTGCCCCGCCAGCCACTTTCTAATTAATTTCCTTTCAATGTGCAGGAATCCGTGTACCAGTGAAGCATCCATCTTATATAAAAACTACTGTTTGAAATTTTACCCCTACTATTTTGGCTTCTATAAACGCTTGCTTGCTTAAATAATAAGGAAAATAAGACTACTCCCATTCCAGAGAGGCCATAAACCTTCCCCAGATGAAGTTATCAGTGTTGGCACCAGGACAGGCCTTTGGTTGAGGTCTCAAAGCCCCAGAACATAGGACTCTTTAAGAACTTGCAATTGGGACCGGAAAAACCTTTATTTGGGAGACAAAGAGCTGGAAAAAGTATAAATAGGGAAGCTTCCTCCATGTTTCTTGGCCCAGAATTTGAAAGACATTTTCCTCTGGGTCCGTGCGTAATGATAATAAAGTGTGACTCCAGTTCTCTAAGCGTTGCTTGGTTTTTCTCCAGTCTTCTGCAACACCGGGTCACTAGGGGTGAATAAGATCCTAGCTGTTTGGAAAAAGGTACGAGGATATGTGCCATTAATGTTTATGAGACAGGAAACACCAACTTCAAAATCTGCTCTCATTTGTTACAAATAGCATTTAAGCTTTATTTCTCATTTCATCATCTTAGCAACCTTACAAAGGAGGTATTATTATTCTCCTTTTATAGTTGGGGTACTTTGTTTCAGAAATAGTGAACTGTAAGTAATATATATGAGTTTGAATTAGGATTACATAAATTAGTAAAGGACAGAGAATAATTTAAAAACTCTATCGTAGTTCCAAACCACTATTTTCCCCTGGATACACTGGGTTTCCCAGGGCCTTCTCTCCTTTTACCAGGATTTGAAAATATATTAGTAGAAACTGAATGCATACACAGGCCCTTATATATTATGCATGATTTTTTCCCTATAGGAATGCACTTGTCATTTCTTTTTCCAAGAATATTACAAAAAGATATCACATGTCTCTTTAAATAATACCAAACAGGTTGTAAAAGAGCCAGTAGATCTCCATCTTGCAGAAAACAAATAGCTAGCAATCTATGTATCTAAAATACCTGGAAAGAACATACATCAAAATGTTAACACTTGTCATCTTTGGGTAGTGAGTGTGACATCTTATTTTCTAAATCTTATTCCTTTTTTAGTGTTTTTTTCTTACATTTTATACAATAAACATATTTATTTAGTAATCATACCACCCGCACAATAAATATACAATTCCATTTCACATTTTATGTAACAAACAGCAATAACATTATACAAATGAACATGTCACTCTCATCTGAACTCTTGATATAATTAGGAAATGAGTTTTTCCCCTTGTCTTTGTAATAATTCCCCCAATGTATTGTTTCTATAGTTGTGCAGTCAGAGTCTGCTGTAATCCCAATGGATCCCTATCCCTGGTGCATAAAACAAAACAAAACACGCACAAGACCTGAGATCTTTGGATCTCAGCTGTGATTGGAGACAGAGGAGGGTTTTTCCGGTCCCAATTGCAGCACCCTCGGCAGTAACACACTTTGGGATGGATGTACAGGTAAACCTCTCCTGAGATTTGTCCGGGATTCCTCCGAACATCGCTGGACGCTCCCGTTGCCTAGTAACGAGAATAATCTTCCCGGGACTCCACCTCCTTCTTCTAGACCCCTCCCCCTTCTTCCTCCCACCTCTCGGGCATAAACAGGGCGGGGCGGGGGGAGGAGAGCCGGCCCCTCCAGCCACTCAGAGGCCCCCACCTCCGGCCCTCGAACGATGATTGGAGGGGTGTATGGGCGGTGCTTGGAAGGGCCTGGCACGCCGGGGAGGGACGTCAGCACGTCGACGCGGGGGTTTTCTCCGCTCGGCCCGCTAACCCTGCTCGGGTCTGTGAATCTGTGCCTCTTCCTCCGCCATCCCTGGCGAGGGGCGCAGCTGTTGTCCGCTCGCGGGCCGGCGCGGTTATACCGGCTGTTTTGCTCGGACTGACCGTCGCCCTCACCTCTCTCCCGTTCTCTCCTCCGAGGCTTTTCGTAGTGAAGGCGGTTCGGGACTCGGCCCGGGGCCACCAGGGGCCCATCCCCGCTCCTGGCTCGGATGGGAGGCGGAGAGAGGAGCGGCCTGGGATGTTCAGTCTGATGGCCAATTGCTGCAGCTGGTTCAAGCGGCGGCAGGAGCCCGTCAGGTAGGCTGGAGCCGCTGGCCCGCGCCTTCCCGGGAGACGGGGACCGCTGCGCGCCGAGCAGTTGGGAGGGGAGCCGCCTCCCCTCTCGGGGCCGGGGCGAGCCTGTTCCAGGCCGCGGGGGATGCTTTCGTCCCAGTTTGATTTGTCCCTGGAGGGAAGAACAGAAGGATGCAACCTTCTTGTCTAGTTGCATTTAAGGCTTCATCAAGAGCGCTTGTTGTTATAATTTAAATGGGTTCAAATACTTTAAAAGTTGTGGATTTTGTACACGTGTGTATTTCTCCTCTGAAGTTTTTGTAATGAGAATTTTCTTTTTTAGGTAGAGAAGCATGGGTTATCGTTTTCATAACATTCACACACTCCTTTCCAACACACACACACACACACACGTTTTGTTTGGTGACTTACTTGGGCTTGAAATCTTGCTCCACTAATTCATAATTATTACAGTGTATGACTTTAAAATTAAAATTTTTTGGCCCCACCTTCCTCATATATTTAATGAGGGGTGATAACATCTGTGCCTCAGGAGTGTTGTATTAAATGCGAATAACTGATGGAAAGTGTTTTCTTAACTGTAGGGTATGCTAGATATATTAATATTCATTGCCCGATACTAGATATTCATTCATCCACTTCTCAACAAATATTTGTTGAGAAAATGTTATGGGCCAGAGGCACTGTACTAGGAAGGAGTCTGTGAAAATGATGTTTTTTAAAATTGAGGGGCTCAACCTATAAAGAAAGCTTAAGTTTGTTACTCTTTATAAATAATAACGACTTCTTACAGTTCTACTTTGGAATTAGGCCAAGGGTAATTTGTAGTAAATTTTTTTTTGTGTGTGTGTGTTTTTAAATTAACTTTTCAAGCATAGTATTTGCAGTAAGGATGAGTGATCCTTTAAAGAGTAAGTCTGAAAAGCTATTGTATATTATAAGGAAAAAATATATGTCTACATTTGGAAAAGAAATGTGCTCTAAACAAAACTTTTAAAATTATTTCCTCTTAACTCAACTGGATTTGAATGTTTTAAATATAAGTAATATGGTTGACTGATAGAGTCAAAGATTTGTTTGGGTGTGTAGATTTGTCCAATCATGTTATGTGCAGATAACAGAATCTCTACTAAGATTTGAGGATCACTCATAATAAATGGTCTCTTCTTTTTTTTTCCTATTTCTGCTTTTTAAAGATGTATTTTGTTTTTAGAAGAGGACACAATACCAGGTCTTCTTTTAACTGAAACACCCAAAAAGCTTGCACTCCAAAGGAGTTTTCAGTTTAATTCATCATTCTTTGTGTTTGCTTCTCTTAGCAGGTATAGTGTAACATTGGGGTTAATTGTTTAAAGAAAAGATAGAGTTCAGAGAAAGGAGAATGTATCTTTGTCCAAGTAGCATCTAGGTCTGTGTTGTCCAGTAGAGTAGGGACTTGGCTGCATGTGGCAGTTGTGCATTTGAAATGTGGCTAGTCCTAATTGAGATGATGAAATATATAATGTAATACAAAGTGGATTTAGAAGACTTATTATGCAAAAAAGAAAATAAGTAAATATCATGTCGTTTTTTTCAGTGTGATTACATGTTGAAATAACTTTTGCATGTAGAGGATAAAATGAGATATAATAGTAAAATGATTTCACCTTTTATTTTCTTTTAAAATGCAGTTACTAGAAAATTTAAACTTACATATATGGTTTACAGTGTAATTCTATGGGAACTCCCTGATCTACGTGGCATAATATAGAGGCATAGGTAAATACCTCTCATTGTTGGATAGAGTTAACGGTCAAAGGAATTAACAAGTTAGATTACACCCATCTTTTAAGTATCATTGTTCAATGCCTAGTTCATAATAGTGCCTAAGTAAATATTTGCAAAATATTGTATGTATTTTGATCACTCCTTAGCAATAATTATCCTAATGTAAATAATGTTGGCAAGTAGTTGCAGTTACTGGAATAAATGAATGGTGAGCAAACTGATTTAAAGTATATATCAAATTTTTGCTTTTATGAGCTACTGTTTTGTATTTTGAAGGTTTTTTGTTATGCTGCTCCTTATTGCGTTTTCTCTTCATGTTTATATTTTAGGGAGATATGTTTACAAATGTGAGCATGTAAGAGAAGATGATGTTTATTAATACATTATGTTTTGAGATTACTTTGCTGACTTACCTAATATATCCTGCACTTTTTGGGTTTACCGTCCTCACTTAGCTGCTTTCCCAGTGAGCACATTATTGTAGACAACTACAATAACCAGGGATTAGATACAGTATTCGGAACCTGTGTTAAGGACAAGGTAGGAGTCAGAGATCAATTGGTAAGGCACCAGTCTAGGTCAGGAGTGAGGACCAGGATGCCAGGCAATTCAGGGACAATAGGCATGCTATTAACCACCAGTCAGAACCTGAACTAGGCTTTCAGTCTTTGTAAATTAGTTTTGAATAAACTAATAGCTAGACCCATCTATATATATAAAAGCCTAAGCGACCGTCCAACCGTTCAACTGTCCGACCAGAAGCTATGATGCACACTGACCACCAGGTGTCAGATGCTCAATGCAGGAGCTGCAGAGTGACAGCAACTTTGCAGAGTGCCCCCTTGCACTCCAGGACCCCTTGGGGGATTTCGGACTGCTGGTTTCGGCCTGATCCCCGCAGTCCAGGCCGAGGGACCCCACCTGCTGGAGGGACCCCGCTCACTCTGCAGGCGCCCTTCTGGCCCAGTCCCGCCCCACCAGCCACCTTCTAATTAATTTCCTTTCAATGCACACGAATCCGTGCACTGGGCCTCTAGTAGTTATATAAGTGCTGTGCTCCTGTAGAAGCAGTGCAATATAGTGTTGGGTTTTTATTTTTATTTTTTAAAATATATTTTTATTGATTTTTAGAGAGAGATAGAAACATTGATGACAGAGAAACATCAATCGCTGCCTCTTGCATGCCCCATACTGGTGATTGAGCCTGCAGCCTGAACATTTGCCTTGACTGGGAATCAAACTGGTGACCTCTTGGTTAATAAACGATGCTCAACCGCTAAGTCACAACAGCCAGGCAGTGTGGGTTTTTAAAAAAAAAAATTTTTATTTTGAGACCACAATATAGTGGTCAAAGCTAAGAAATTAACTTTGATACAATGCTATTAACTAAATTACAGACTTTATTCTGAGTTTACCAGTTTTAACACCTAATGACCTTTTTGCTGTCAGAGATCTATTCCAGGATTCCATATTGCTTTGCCATGTCTCTTTGGTCTCCCTCAATCTGTAGTAGTTCCTCAGTCTTTCCTTGTCTTTTAAAACCTTGAGACTTTGAAGAGTATTTGTTAAATGTTTTGTAGAACCCCCCTTCAATGTGTTTGGTGTTTTTTTGTGATTTGGTAAAGGTGTTGTTGCATTAGTTGGGCAGAGGGATACCACAAAGGTGAGGTATCCTTCTCAATACATTACATCCAGGGGTGTGTGATGTTGATATGTGTTGTTACTGGTGGTGTTAACCTTGATCACTTGGTATCATGGTGTCTGCCCAATTTCTCAGTATAGTGTTTTGAGTCAAACAGACTCATGTCTGAATCCTAGGGGTTTTGGAAATTTTTTATGTGTCAAGTGTGGATAATTTCTGTCATGCAGATGAAGCATTTTGAGAAAGAAAATTTACCCAAGTACTTGATGCTTTGTGCATAATACTTACACAGTAAATAATATCTATGATCCTAGGAGACAAGTGCTGATTAGTAAATTACCCTCCTCGTTTCATTTTATACTTATCATTTTCTATGTTAGTGGAGGAAGGGACCATTTTCTTTTCCAAGGCTAATTCTTATGACTGTGCTCTTTAATTTCTTCCTACTTCCTGGTGAACTTCAGTTGTTCAGCATTTGGCCAGAAATCAATGATAGGATTTCTGGGATGCAAGAATAAGTCTAAACTTTTATCCCAAAATTTATTATTCATTTTTATCATTCAACTAAATAAATCTGTTTTTCCCTCAGAGCTTCGCTTCTATTTCATCTTCAAGCTCCTCTTACTGTTGTTATAGGACAGGAAGAGTTTGTTCACTCGGCCCTAGCAAAGCCAAACACTAGACCCTGAGAATTGCAGTGGATATCCTATCTAATAAAACAGTAATATGCAAATTGACTCACTCCAACACACAAGATGGCTGCCCCCATGTGGTCAAAGATGCCTGTCCCGTGTGAACACAAATGGCCACCACAAGATGGCCAGCAGGGGAGGGCAGTTGGGAGGGACCAGGCCTGCAAGGGAGGGCAGTTGGGGGCGATCAGACCAGAAGGGGAGGGCAGTTGTGGGGGACCCAGCCCTGTAGGGGAGGGCGTTTAGGGGTGATCAGACCTGCAGGGGAGGGCAGTTAGGGGTAATCAGGCTGGCAGGGGAGCAGTTAGGCATCAATCAGGCTGGCAGAGGAGTGGTTAGGGGGTGATCAGGCTGGCAGGCAGAAGCAGTTAGGGACAATCAGGAAGGCAGGCAGGTGAGCAGTTGGGAGCCAGCAGTTCTGGATTGTGAGAGGGGTGTCCGACTGCCCGTTTAGGCCTGATCCTACCGGGATCAGGCCTAAACGGGCAGTCAGACACTCATCGAGGGGTCCCATATTGGAGAGAGTGCAGGCTGGGCTGAGGGACACACACCCCTCCCCCGTGCACGAATTTCGTGCACCGGGACTCTAGTTTTATTGATGAATGACACCATCCAGGAGAATGGGAAGCGAATGCCCCAAAGCTGGAACTTCTCTATGGTGTGTAGGTTACTGATTATATAGGGCAAAATCTCAAGACATGGTGAATTAGGGGTTTGGGTTGAGCTGGGAGTTGATTGGTTGGAGGTGGGATAAAGGTAGTGAATCATCTCTTCAGGTCATGAGGACAGCTCTGTGGTCTTTTCCAGTGTCTCTCTGTCTGGTCTCATGGGAAAATAGCCAGTGTTTGTTCCACCTTAGTGCTCAGGAACTGAAACATAACTTGGGTCAAGATGTTGTGGTTAGCCTGCCAGAGGTCCAGATGATGTGACCATTTGTCAGGTCTAGGCTTCTGTCTTCTGCCTTGGGAGTTGCTGATTATCTGGGGGAAAGCCTGGGTCTCTGAGGGGTATATATAGAGTTAGATATGATTTCTAGAGCTAGGATTTAAAACTAAATTTAATTAAAGTCATAAAGACCCTAAGCTTCCTTACCTAAAAAAACAAAGCAAACTAAATGTTTCTTTTTGCTGCTGTAACAAATTATATTAACTTAGTGATTTCAAGAGGCACAAATTTATTATCCCATAGTTTTGACTCCAGAAGCCTACAGTTGGTCAGCAGAGTTGCATACCTTCTGGAGGGTCTAGAAGAGAATCTATTTTTTTTTTTTTTTTTTTTTTTTTGCTTTTTCCAGCAAAGGAAGAGGCTGTCTGGTATTTTGCCCATGCTCCTTCCTCCATCTTCAAAGCCAACAGCATAACATCTTCTCCTTTGATCTTCTGTCTTTCCCTTATAAGGAATCTTGTGATTTCCTGGATACTCAAAGATATACTTCCCCTCCAAGATCCTTAATCATTTTGGCAAAATTCTTTTGCTACGTATGGTAACATATTCACAAGTTCCAGGGATTAGGATGTGGACATCTTTGAGGGGGGCATTTTTCTGTGTCTACCATATTAAATAACCCTCTTCCCCTGCAGTCACTAACTACCCTTCCTCCTTCCCTTCACCCCAAACTCAACAGTTGGCAATGGCTAACAGACACTTTCTCAACTCCCTCCCCTCTCATATATTCCTTAACATCTTTCACTAGAAGATTTCTGCCTAGACCAAGCATGTCAAACTGGAGGCCCACAATGAATATTTTTGCAGCCCAGCCAATATAATGGTATGTATGAAACCTATAATGATAAAAGAATAATGTGCAAATCCAATGAATGGCCAGACAACGGAACAACCGTCCGGACGACCTTCTGGACAAAGCCGGGCCTGCAAGGGTGGCCAAGGCAGTTGGGGCTGTGAAGGCCTACTCTTGCACAAATTTCGTGCATCAGGCCTCTAGTCAATGTATATAAAAGCCTAATATGCAAAGTGTCCCCTTGGGAGTTCAATTGCTCGCTATGATGTGCGCTGACCACCAGGGGGCGGCACGGAATGAAGGGAGGTCCTGGCCGGCAGCCGCTAGGGAAACTACCCATGCATGAATTTCATGCCCCGGGCCCTAATATTTTAATAAAAATTTTGTAACTTAATTTTTACAATATCCTATTGTACAAAATTATTAATAACGAACTACAACATTTGCTAATAACTGATTACTATAATCGTGTTGCATTCATTTCCCTTACATGCCTTATGCACAGGCGCACCATTTCTCTTCACTATTACTAGCAGCGAATATTTTAGCAGCTGATTGGCAAGTCATTAGTCTTGTACTGACTTGTTTGGTGTGCGCAACAGAAAATATTTACCTTTCTGAGAACAAGAAAAATAGGTTTATTTGTGTTATGCTCATTAATTTGTGCAGTTGTTTAGTGTCTGGTAAGTTAATGTTCAAGAAAAAATATTAATTTTTATTAAAATGTTCTATTGTTTTATGTTAATGATTACTCATTTATTTCAGCCCTTTGAATTCAGCATGTCTCTATCAAAATCTACGTTTCTATGAAAATCGAAACTTTTGTTTTTTTGCAACCCACATAAACTTGTTTATTTGGCCTGTGTTAGCCTTTGAGTTTTACATGCTTGGCCTAGACTAGCCTTGGGCAAACTACGGCCCGCGGGCCTGATCCGGCTGTTCTATCCGGTTCTCTTGCTCTCCCCTCCGCTCCTTTACTTTGAATTTATATTAGTTCACACAAACACTCCATCCATGCTTTTGTTCCGGCCCTCCGGTCCAGTTTAAGAACCCATTGTGGCCCTCGAGTCAAAAAGTTTGCCCACCCCTGGCCTAGACCCTTCATTTTAGTTGTTTGTACTATATTTGATACAGCCTGGTTATTATATCCAATGAATTATTTTCAATCTCTTGGCATCATTTGACACATAAAACCAATCTCTTTTTGAGGAGAACCAAGATGGCAGTGTAGGTAAATGCCAGTCCGTGCCGCCTCCCACAACCACATCAAAATTACAACTAAAATACAGAACAGCCATAATTTAGAACCTGAAATCTGGCTGAATGGAAATCCTACAACTGAAGAAGTAAAGAAGAAAGCACATTGAGACCGGTAGGAGGGGTGGAGGTGTAGAATGTGCTGGTCCGACAGCCACATGTGGCATTTTTAAAATTAGGATGGATATATAGGTTGCAGCGTTTTCCCATAGGAGCAAGGGGTCCCATCCCACACCAGATGCCTTCAGACCAGTCCTGGGAAGAGAAATCCTTGTAACTTCAGGCTATAAAAACCAGTGGGGAGAGTGGCTGAATGACAGGGAGCCTGCTGGAGTCCCAGGCAGTTCCTCTTAAAGGGTTGGTGCATGGACTTACTCAGACTTGCTCTCTCTGAGCTCCAGCACTGGGGCAGCGACTTGGGGGACCCAGGGACATACTGGGAGGAACTGGATTGTCTGGCACCAGGGCAAGAACTTGGAGCCTTTTTCCCAGACAATAGTGCTGGCAGAAGTCATTGTTCTGATGCTGAGTCCTCCCCCTTCACAGAGCTGACTGGCAGGTACTATACTAGTATATGAGTTTCCATCAGCCTAGCTCACAGTGTTCACTCCACTCTGGTGATTCCCTGACATCCTGACCCAACCAATTTGCAGCGCCACCCAAGCTGTTTGCAGCAGCTTTTCCATGTGAATGGCCTATCCTGGCTCAAGCTTCAGACTTTCCTAAAATCTCTCAAGTAGCAGCTGGCATCAGCATACCCCATACCACTCAATAAGTGGCCCCCGACCCAGAACTAGTAGCAGCCCGCCTTGTTTCACAGCTTGGCCTCTCCTAGGAACTTCCAAGCCTACCATAATTATCAGCCATCTGAAGATCACTCTGTAGCTCCCGATAGGTGGCCCCAGGCAGGGCATAGGCAGTGGCTAACTTTGCACCTTCATGGAGACCCAAGATACAATGCACCAGAGGACAGCTTCAGACCACACCAGATTACAGCTCCATACATCCATGTGAAACACACTCAAGGGGCAGACTTGGTGAGCACCAAGCCCCACTGAAGCAAATCCTGCCCCATAGAGGTGTCTCCTGCACAGCAGCTCTTGCACTGTAGTTGCAGCTGGTCCTCACAGCCAGTTGGCCTGGGGATCAGTTCCTCCTAGTGACACCAACAGCAATCAAGGCTCAACTACAATAATACTGTGCACACAGCCCACACAGGGGAGCACCTAGAGTGCCCAGTTCAGATGATTGGGAGGCTGAGCCACTGAACCCTACTGGACCCCCTACTACACAAGGCCACTCTGCTAATTCCAGGAGACATAGCAGCTTTACCTAATACATAGAAACAGACCCAGGGAAGCAGCCAAAATGTGGAGACAAAGAAACAGGTAACAAATGAAAGAATAGAAGAAATCTCCAAAAAAATAACTAAGTGAAATGGAAGGAAGCAAACTATTAGTATAGAATTCAAAACAATGTTTTAAATGATGCTCAAGGATCTTAATGAGAGCTTCAAGGGATTTAATGAGAATTTCAAGGAAATTAGTGCGAACATCAAAACCATAAAAAAGGACCAGTCAGAAATGAAGGAAACACTAACTGAAATGAAGAATAATTGACAGGGAATCAACAATAGAGTAGAGGATGCTGAGAATCAAATCAGTGATTTGGTATATGAGGAAGCAAAAAACAAACAAACACCCAATCAGAAAAGAAAAAAGAATAAAAAAATATGAAGTAAGGAGCCTCTGGGGCAACTTCAAGCAACATTCGTCAAGGGGGACCAGAAGTAGAAGGGAGAGAGCAAGATATTGAAAACCTATTTGAAGAAATAATGACAGAAAACTTCCCCTACCTGGTGAAAGAAGTAGACATATAAGTCCAGGAAACAGAGTCCTAAACAAGATGAACCCAAAGAGGGCCACACCAAGACATATGTTTACTAGTAAAACTAGGGCCCCAGGGAACAAATTCGTGCACCTTAAAAGGAACTGTGGGTCACGAGGCTGTGGTGTGCACAGGGGCGGGTCTCGGCCCATCCTTCGTGCCCCTGCCCGGCCCCTCCCGCTGTGACCCCGGTCTCCTGTCTGCCGGCAGCTCCGCTTCCACTGCCGCTCCCACGCGCTGATGGCACCAGCCCCGCTCGCACCTGCTGATGGCGCGGAGCAATTGGGGCCAGCACCAGCAGTGGGTGTGAGCAGGGCCAGCGCCGTCAGTGGTGCAAGCAGCGGCTGCTGCCCTGATTGCCCCTCAGGAGCAAGGGGAAGTGGAGAAGCCCTCAGGGGCGATCGGGGCCAGCACTGAGCACTGGCAAGGGGTGCCAGCAGTGGCTCCGGCGCCGGCTGCAGTTGCCAGCGGAGTCAGTGCTGGCAGTGGGTGCGAGAGGTGGCTGCCGGCTCCGATCGCCTCTCAGGAGCAGGGGGAGGTGGAGAATCCCTGAGGGGCGATTGGGGCCAGCCGCCGCTACTTGCACCCATTGACGGTGCTGAGCGATCAGGGCTGGCACTGGGTGCCAGCAGCAGGTGCAAGTAGTGGCTCTGGCAGCGGGTGCAAGCGGGGCTGGCCCCAGCAGCAGGTGTGAGCGCCGTGTGGGATCACTGCGTGCGGGAGCAAAGAATTTTCAGTAACCACCAGAGGCTCACCCTGGTGACAGCCACCAGCCCCTCACCTTGGTCTGGTGCCCTCACTCACCTGCTCCACCATCCCACCATGGCCGATACCCGCCATGTTCTGTGCTCTGCTGTTTGCTGCTGACGCCTGCCATGATCCGCATGCGCCCCCTGGTGGTCAGTGCACATCATAGTGACTGGTTGTTTGGTTGTTCCACTGTTCAGTCTATTTGCATATTAGGGTTTTATATATATATAGATTCCAAAGGTTGAAGCAAAGAGAGAATCTTAAAAGCAGCAAGAGAAGAGCAGTTAGTTACCTATAAGGCAGGGGTCCTCAAACTTTTTAAACGGGGCCAGTTCACTGTCCCTCAGATCGTTGGAGGGCCGGACTATAGTTTTAAAAAAAAAACTATGAACAAATTCCTATGCGCACTGCGGGCCCAGGACGAGTCAGCTGCTAAGCAGGACAGGCAGCGGCACCCGGCGGACCGGATAAATGTCCTCGGCGGGCCGCATGTGGCCCGCGGGCCGTAGTTTGAGGAGCCCTGCTATAAGAGATCACCCATATGATTATCAGCTGATTTCTCAACAGAAACTTTGCAAGCCAGAAGGGAGTGGAAAGAAATATTCAAAATGATAAATAGCCAGGACCTACAGCCACTCTATCCAGCAAAGCTATCATTTAGAATTGAAGGTGAGATATAGAGCTTCACAGACAAGAAAAAACTAAAGGAGTTCATCAACACTAAATCAGTATTACATGAAATGTTGAAGGGTATTCTTTAGGAAGAAGAGAAAAAGAAAAAAACATGAACAATAAAATGGCAATAAATACATAGCTATCAACAATTTAATATAAAAATCAAAATAAATAAGGAATTTAATGAACAAAATAAACTGATGAATAAAATAGAATCAAAGGCATGGAAAATGGAACAGACTGACAAATCTTAGAGGGAAGGGGGTGGGGGAGGAGAAGTTAACCAAAGAACATATGCATATATGCATTAACTATGAACACAAACAATAGGGTGGTGAAGGCCTGGGGCATGGTGGGAACTTGGTGGAAGTGGGTATTACATTTGTAATACTCTCAGCAATAAATATTTAAATTTAAAAAACAACTCCCCTTTTAAAATTCTCTGATTTCTTTTCCTGAATTTTTAAATCTTTTCTGCCTTTTTCCTTTTCTGTGTCTACTTGCCAGTTAGCCTTTCTTCATCTGACTCCCCAAGTTTGCCCAGGGTTTGTCTTCAACTGTTTTCTTCTACATATTCTCCCTTTGTGGTCAATCTCACTTAATATTGGGACTTCAGCTACCACCTCAACACTCACTCCCAAGTACAAGTTTCCAGCACAAAGACTCATCTACCACTTGAAGACATACATATCCCGTTCACAGAACCCTCAATCTTTTGTGCTTTATTCTCTTAAACCATCAAAATCCTTTGATTTCTACCTGTTTTTTTTTTACCACTTAATTATCTTGCACTCTTTTCAGCTTTGCCATACCCAATGCTCTATCCATTATTCCATTCTCTCCCAGATTTCTTTTTTTTTATAATATATTTTTTATTGATTTCAGAGAGGAAGGGGGAGAGAGATAGAAACATCAATGATGAGAGAGAATCATCGATTGGCTGCCTCCTGCACACCCCACACTGGGGATCAAGCCTTCAACCAGGGCATGTGCCCTGACCTGTTTCACAGGTTGATGCTCAACCACTGAGCTATACCTGCTGGGCTCTCTCAGATTTCTTTGACAGACTTTCCACTATTCCCTTTTGATTAATCCTCCACACTGGTGTCAGTGCTCTTTTGTAGTATTCAATAGATTTTAAGTCTTCAATCTTTCCTAATTGCCTTACAAATAACATCTAATCTTATTACTTACAAGTTACTTATGATTTGTTCTGACCTGGCTAAGTAGACTCTTCATAAGCCATTCTTTCTCCTCTAGTCATGCCAAATTTGGGATACTTAAGTTCTCTAGTTCCCCTTTTCCTCCAAATGCCTTTTCTTCTTTGGCTGATCCTTATGTTTCAAATCTCAGCTGGGATATTCTTTTCTTCAGGAAACTGTCTTTGAATTCCAGCTATATTCTTCAGACTTTCATTGTATTTGCCTAGCACCTTGTATTTGTGTCTATATTTAATCATTTATTGTAGTGAAATGTTTAATCTTTTCACTAGTTCTCAAAGATATCTTGTAGGCAGGAGCTATTGTTATTTTTCAAACATTGAAAAATAATTTATGTTCATTGCTATTTAAAGGTAATGCATGTTTATTGGAGAACATTGAAGGCTCAGTTAAGCTAAAAGCGGTATATTTAAGTTATCCATAAGCTCATGCCTCTAGAGATAACCATTTTTAATATTTCAGTGCAGAATTTCTTACATACATGTAAATTTTAAAACAACAATGAAGTAATAGTGCTGTTTCACAGCTTTTTATTTTTTTATTTTTGCTTTAATGTATAATTCACATGTTTTTGCATCCTTACATTTTTTTAGCATCTTTTTAAATAGTAGAGTAGTATGTTGCATGCATTCATTAAAGTGTGTTTAATCATTATTATTATATATTTAGAATGTTTAAAATACTTCAGTATTTACAAACAATGCTTTGGGGAGCATTTTTATATAAATATCTTTGAAAATTCCAGATCAAATAATATGAAAAAGTTTAAGGCATATGATATATATTGTCAAATTGCTCTTCAGAAAAGCTTTTTTTTTTAAAAACTAATTTCTACTCCTACTAGCAGTGTTTGAGAGTGCCTTTTTTTCCCTTAAAAAGTGTGAGTTGTTTTGTTAAAGAGAAACACTAGTTTTAGTTTTCATTTTTTAATATATGTTTTTATTGATTTCAGAGAGGAATGGAGAGGGAGAGAGAGATAGAAATATCAGTGATGAAAGAGAATCATCAATCGGCTACCTCCTGCAGGTTCCCTACTGGGGATTGAGCCCACAACCTGGGCATGTGCCCTGACCCAGAATCAAAACGTGACCTCCAGATTCATAGGTCAATGTTCAAACACTGAGCCATGCCGGCCGGGAAGTTTTTATTTTCATGATTACTGGTAAAATTAAAAATTTTTTCTTGGACATTTGTATTGTCTGGGGAATTTCCCAGTGTTTCTCTTAGATGTTTTTCTTGGGGTAGCTGCATTCATCTTCTTATTGAATTTTCTAAAAAAAGATTTTGTTTATCGTAGGAACTGTTTCTCTGTAGTATATGTTGAATATATTTTTTCTTCTATTATAGTTTTAAATTTTTTCATGTTTTTTTTGAATCATAAAACTTAAAAATATTTTATTCAAATATATCATACTTTCATTGTAATATTAGGATGTTCATTACTACTCCAAGATTATATTCACTTATACTTTATTCTAGTACACTTATGTTTTAACTTTTAATATATAGATCTGTATTTAAATTTATTTTGTATATCGGGAGCAGTCTTCATCTTGGGCTCAACACAAGGTCTGTTAGGCCATGCTGCTCAGTAAATATCTGGACCAGTAAATATTTTTAAGCAGGTCTTCATCATTAAATATTATCACCTACCTACTTTGAACTCCTGTTTTTATACCAAGTAGCATCTAGTTGATGCAAGAAATCCTATATAATAAAGAGGTAATATGCAAATTGACCCTCACAGCCTCGCATCACAAGATGGCCACCCCCATGTCATCACAAGATGGCCGCCCCACATCATCACAAGATGGCCGCCCCCACGTTGTCACAAGATGGCTGCCCCCACGTCATCACAAATGGCCACCCCCACATTGTCACAAGATGGCCGGCAGGGGAGGGCTGTTGGGGGCGACCAGGCCTGCTAAGGAGGGCAGTTGGGGGGTGATCAGGCAGGCAAGGGAGGACAGTTGGGGGTGACCAGGCCTTCAGGGGAGCGCAGTTGGGGGTGATCGGGCTGGCAGGGGAGCAGTTAAGTATCAGGCTGGCAGGGGAGCGGTTAGGAGGCTATCAGGCTGGCAGTCAGAGTGGTTAGGGGCAATCAGGCAGCCAGGCAGGTGAGTGGTTAGGAGCCAGCAGTCCCGGATTGGGAGAGGAATGTCTGACTGCCAGTTTAGGCCCGATCCCAGTCAGACATTGCCCTAGGGGTCCCAGATTGGAAAGGGTGCAGGCTGGGCTGAGGGACTCCCCCACCCCAGTGCATGAATTTCGTGCACCAGGCCTCTAGTCATGTATATAAAGTATGATAAAATATTTAACAGTTGAAAGATGATCTTCAAGATTTTTATCAGGAATTGGTAGCAGGATTTTGGGAGCGATTTAATTTTACCTGGGTCTTGAAGAAACTTGTGCTCCCTAAGCTTACTATGAGTGTGATTTCAGGAATGGCCCACTTAAGAGAAGAAGAAAATTCACAGTAATTTAAGTGAAAGAATGTTTGGAACAAGAATTTTATGTAATACTAGAGGCCCGGTGCACAAAATTCGTGCAAGGAGGGGGATCCCTCAGCCCGGCCTGCAGCCTCTCCAATCTGACATCCCTCTCAAAATCTGGGACCGCTGGCTTCTAACTGCTCACCTGCCTGCCTGTCTGATCGCCCCTAACTGTGTCTGCCTCAGCCCCCGCCACCATGGCTTTGGCAAGAAGGACATCTGGTCTAATTTCATATTACTCTTTTATTAGTATAGACTAGAGGCCCGATGCACGAAATTCATGCAAGGGACGCAGCCCCGGCTGCCTCAGCCCTCGCAGCCCCGGCTTTATTTGGAAGGTTGTCTGGATGGTCGTTCTGCTGTTTGGTCTAATTAGCACATTAGCTCTTTATTATATAGGGCTAGAGGCCCGGTGCATGAAATTCGTGCGGGGGGGGGGGGGGTCCCCCTCAGCCAGCCAGCACCCTCTCCAAAAATGTCCAACTGTCATTCACTTGTACAATAAAATCACATCATGATTTTGTTCATTGTATCATTTTCTTTGTGATAGTTTTTTTTTCATTCTCTTAACTGTTTGGTTACAAAACTGTTTCCAAATCCCTTTTCATGTATGTGTTTGTTACTTGTAAATTTAGAACCTGCTCCATATAGTTTTAAATATTTTAGGTAATACATACCAGTTTGGACGTCTCAAATTTTGTTTTTTAATGGAATATTTTGACTTGTATAGTATTTTTTAGAAATAGCTTTTATGTAATGACCTCCTTTGAAGTATTGTCTTCCTTAATTAGCAGATGCAGTTTAGAGTTGTAGATGTTCAAATGATTGTAGTAATGTCATTCAGAAAAGATTCAAATTCAAGTGTTTTCTGAGTCTGAGTTAAAACTCCAATATTATGTTGCTTATATTCCTGGTATGCTATGTTGTACATTTTTTTTTTTAATATATTTTATTGAGTTTTTACAGAGAGGAAGGGAGAGGGATAGAGAGTTAGAAACATCGATGAGAGAGAAACATCGATCAGCTGCCTTCTGCACACCCCCTACTGGGGATGTGCCCGCAACCAAGGTACATGCCCTTGACCGGAATCGAACCTGGGACCTTTCAGTCCGCAGGCCGACGCTCTATCCACTGAGCCAAACCGGTTAGGGCTATGTTGTACATTTTTATATAAAAAGAGATCATGAGATAAAATATGTAAAACAGGAGGAGGATCCAAGATGGCGTCGTAGGTAAACACCTAAACTGCTGCCTCGCACAATTTCAAAACTACAACTAAAAGACAAAACGTCTATCACCCAGAACCACGGGAAAGCTGGCTGAGTGGAAGTTCTACAACTAGAAGGAAAGAGAAAAGAGCATTGAGACGTGCACAGCGCTGAAAAACTGAGGTACGGAGGCGCGCGATCCAGGCTGGTGGCTGGCATTGCTTTTTTCAACCCAAAGGGAGACAAGCCCCCGATTACTCTGAAATCCAGTTTCTGGGGAGACGCGGGGGACACAAACTCCTACGGGGAGAAGCTGGACTGTCTGCCATCGGTTCGGAAAGTGAGGGTGGCTTGCTTGCAGAGCTGCGCGCAGGAATAATTGTTTACTGCGTTGGGGCGCAGGACACGGGGATGCGGTCAGAGACGCAGAGCCGGCTTACTGGCAGCCATAGCTGTTTGCCATGTCCTAGCCTAGTCACGCCCTGAGACCTCGCCCTGCACAATCTACGAACCCACCCAAGCTCCAAGTAGTGGCTTTAGCATATGAATGGCCTGCCCTATCGCAGCTTAACCTAGCAAACTTGCAGCCCGGGTCAGACAGCTCCAAAACCTCCAAACCCCAAGGAAAGAAGAGAAAACTGTAGTTCTCGCTGTAACTCCTGCTGGGTGGCGGTGGTCTCAAGACAGTAGCTTACCTGCACTCCATTGAAGATCCAGAAGCCAGTGTACCTAGTGGTCAGTGTGAGACACCAGATTTCAACTCCTCACATCCATAAGTAACACATTCAAGAGGCAGACTCGGTGAACACCAAAGCCCCACTGAAACAAGTCCTGCACCATAAGCGTGTCTCCAGCGCAGCAGTTATTCCATTATAGACACAGCGGGTCCTCACAGCCAATTGGCCTGGAGGTCAATTCCTCCCAGTGTACCAACAGCAATCAAGGCTTAACTACACCAAGACTTTGCACTCAGCCCACAAAGGGGTGTACCAAGAGCGTCCACCTCTGGTGATTGGAGAGGCTGAGCTACTGGCCCCTATAGGTCACCTAACACACAAAGCCACTCCATCAACACAGGGAAGCAGCCAAAATGCAGAGACAAAGAAACATGTCACGAATGGAGAAACCAAGATGGCGGCATAGGTAAGCACCTAAACTGCTGCCTCGCACAACAATTTCAAAACTACAACTAAAAGACAGAACGGACATCATCCAGAACCATAGGAAGGCTGGCTGAGTGGAAATTCTACAACTAGAAGGAAAGAGGAAAGCTCACGGAGAGTCAGAGGAGCGGCAAAGGAGGGCTGAGGTACGGAGATGCGTGCAGAGAGGAAGGGCGACTGAGTGCTTGGCTGACTTTCTCTGGCAGGAGGGGGAAGGAAGCCCCCGACTGCACTGAACCCCAGTTCCGACTGCACTGAAACCCAGATCCAGGTGAAACCCCGTGGACCCAGGCTCATACAGGGGGAGTCTGGACTGTCTGGTAGAGAGAAAGGCACACGGAGACTCAAAGACCCGGGGGAGCCACGGCGGGTCTGGAGGCGCGCGTGTACATGAGTGCTCGCAGAGAAAGCTGAATGCGGAGGTTGCCGCAGGCATTCCCTAGCGGAAGGGAATTGGAAGCTCCTGACTCCACTGAACCCTAGTTCTGACGGCACTGAACCCCAGTTTCGGGCGAGCCCCTGGGGACTCATGCTCTTACGGGGGAATCTGGACTGTCAGGTGGAAACTCAGGGGAGTCGTGGAAGGCAGAGGTCCGGAGGCGCATGTGCAAGGGCAGGGCTGACGGGAAGCCAAGACTGTCTGCTCCGCCCTGAGACTCTGTCCCATTCAAGCTGAGCACAGAGGCTTTTGCAATTTTGCAAGTCTAATCTTACAAGGCTGTCTCCAGCACTGAACTTCTCCCAGAGTAGACACAGCTGATCCTCACAGCCAACTGGCTTGGACATCTATTCCTCCCAGTGATACCAACAACAATCAAGACTTAACCTCAACAAGGCTGTACACACAGTCCACAAAGGGGTGCACCAAGAGTGTCCACCTCAGGTTAACTGGGGAGGCTGACCCACTGGGCCATATAGGAAACCTAGCACACAAAGCTACCCTACCAACTCAGGGAAGCAGTGAAAATGGGGAGACAAAGAAACAGATCACAAACGAAAGAAATGGAGGAAAACAAACGACTGGATATAGAATTCAAAACCACGGTTATAAGGCTTTTCAAGAATGTCCTAGAAAAGGCTGATAAATTTAGCGAGACCCTCGAGGATATGAAAAAGGACCAACTAGAAATTAAACATACACTGACTGAAATAAAAAATATTATACAGAGACACAACAGCAGACTAGAGGAACGCAAGAATCAAGTCAAAGATTTGAAAAACAGAGAAGCAAAAAACACTCAACCAGAAAAGCAAAAAGAAAAAAGAATCCAAAAAGTTGAAGATAGTGTAAGAAGCCTCTGGGACAACTTCAAGCGTACCAACATCAGAATTATGGGGGTGCCAGAAGAAGACAGAGAGCAAGATACTGAAAACCTATTTGAAGAAATAATGACTGAAAATTTCCCCTACCTGGTGAAAGAAATAGACTTACAAGTCCAGGAAGCGCACAGAACCCCAAACAAGAGGAATCCAAAGAGGACCACACCAAGACACATCATAATTAAAATGCCAAGGGCAAAAGACAAAGAATATTAAAAGCAGCAAGAGAAAAACAGTTAATTACCTACAAGGGAGCACCCATACGATTGTCAGCTGATTTCTCAACAGAAACTATGCAGGCCAGACGGGAGTGGCAAGAAATATTCAAAGTGATGAATAGCAAGAACCTACAACCAAGATTACTCTACCCAGCAAAGTTATCATTCAGAATGGAAGGTCAGATAAAGAGCTTCACAGATAAGAAAAAGCTAAAGGAGTTCATCACCACCAAACCAGTATTATATGAAATGCTGAAAGGTATTCTTTAAGAAGAGGAAGAAGAAAAAAGTAAAGATAAAAATTATGAACAACAAATACATATCTATCAACAAGTGAACCTAAAAATCAAGTGAATTAAAAATCTGAGGAACAAAATAAACTGGTGAATATAATAGAATTAGGGGCATAGAAAGGGAGTGGACTGATAATTCTCAGGGGGAAAGGGTATGGGGGGGTGCAGGAAGAGACTGGACAAAAATCGTTCACTTATGGATGAGGACAGTGTGCGGGAGGTAAGGGCAGAGGATGGGGTGGGAACCAGGTGGAGGGGAGCTATGGGGGGAAAAAGGAGAAACAATTGTAATAATCTGAACAATAAAGATTTATTTAAAATAAATAAATAAATAAATAAAAATTAAAAAATAAAAGAAACATGTCATGAATGAAAGAAATGGAGGAAAGCAAACTACTGGATGACATAGAGTTCAGAATCACATTTATAAGTTTACTCAAGAATCTTCTAAAAACCTCTGAGGAACTTAGTGAGACCTTTAAGGATCTTAATGAGAATGCCAAAAAAATGGAAAAGGACCAGTCAGAAATTAAGCATACACTGTATAAAATAAAGAATATACAGAAACTCAACTGTAGATCAATGTACCCCAAGAATCAAACCAAAGATCTGAAATATGAGGAAACAAAAAACACCCAACCAGAAAAACAAAAGGAAAAAAGAATTCAAAACATGAAGATAGTGTAAGGAGCCTCTGGGACAACTTTAAGCGTACCAACATCCGAATTTTTGGGGTGCCAGAAGAAGAGAGAGAGCAAAATATTGAAAACCTTTTAGAAGAAATAATGACAGAAAACTTTCCCTACCTGGTGAAAGAAATAGACTTACAAGTTCAGGATGCGCACAGAACCCAATACAAGAGGAATCCAAAGAGGACCACACCAAGACACATCATAATTAAAATGCCAAGGACAAAAGACAAAGAGAGAATCTTGAAAGCAGCAAGAGAAAAATGGTTAGTTACCTAAAAGGGAGCACCCATATGACTGTCAGCTGATTTCTCGGCAGAAACTATGCAGGCCAGAAGGGAGTGGCAAGAAATATTCAAAGTGATGAAAAGCAAGAACCTACAACCAAGATTACTTTACCCAGCAAAGCTATCATTCAGAGTTGAAGGTCAGATAAAGAGCTTCACAGACAAGAAAAAGCTAAAGGAGTTCATCATCACCAAACCAGGATTACATGAAATGCTGAAGGGTATTCTTTAAGAAGAGGAAGAAGAAGAAAAAGGTAAAGATAAAAATTATGAACAACAAAATGACATCAAATACATACCTACCAAGAAGTGAATCTAAAAATCAAGTGAATAAAAAATCTGAAGAACAGAATGGACTGGTGAATATAATAGAATCAGGGACATAGAAAGGGTGTGGACTGACAATTCTCAGGGGGAAGGGGGTGTGGGGGGTGCGGGAAGAGATTGGACAAAAATCTTACACCTATGGATGAAGACAGTGGTGGGGGGTAAGGGCATGGGGTGGGGTGGGGAATCAGGTGGAGGGGAGCTATGGGGGAAAAAAAAAGAGGAACACCTGTAATCTGAACAATAAAGATTTATTAAAAAATATAAAAATTAAAAAAAAATGTAAAACAGGCCTTTACTCTCTTAATTCCTAATTTCCTTTTTTTTTACTGGAAATTATTTCAGTTTTAAAAATCTTTTTCACTTTTAATTGAAATAAACACTTATTACCCCGAAACCCTGAGCATGTAAACTTTTTCAGAAAACTTTAGCCAGTTTGATGCTAGAAGATAGGTGATTTTAATTATATTCTTTAATACTGAACTTTTACCATGAGGTAAAGATTTTTACAAATTCTATATGTACTTTTTCTGCTTAAAGTTATATACTTTAATTTTGCTTAATTTTTACTCAGCAAATGGGGAAATGACATATTTATGTTTTTCATTCAGTAAAGATGCCTCGCATATTTGATCCTGTTGCTACAGAGTTGATGGAGATTCTAGTAGAGGAGACTGTATGATAAGTTCCACGACAAAGTTAGGAACTATTTACTGTGGTCGCACAGATGGTCAGGAAGGACTGGGGGAATTCCTGGTCTTATAGGCCTGCTGGGGAGTGGCAGAAGAAGAGTCTACAGAGTTTGGACTTGATTCTGTTTAAGGACTGTAAGCAGAAAAATACTATGATTTGATTTTCATCAACATCATGGGTAGCTTTTATAAATAGCATGCAATTTATGACTTTAGTTAATTTACCTATAACTAGGTAGTATACATTCTATTACGTCCAGGAACTTGGTTATGATTCTGATAGGCCTAAATCTGGGGAAAAAATTATAAACTATCTTGATGGAAACGAGGCAGACGACACATAGATATACATCAGGTAACTTCTTATTATCACTGTAACTGATATTGGACCTGGTGAGCAGGAATTCTTCCCAGGGTCCTGTCTCACGGAATTGAGGAATGAAGCCATGGACCAGCGGAGTTCAAGCAAGGCAAGAGTTTATTGCAGGCAAACACAGACTCCCCACTCGGGGAGGGAACCCAAATGGTTTCCTACCAAAGCATTCTGCTCTTCCCCTTATATCTGCTAAAGGCCCGCTCTTTGTCTATCTGTGCTGCTCTCTGATTAGTTCCTGGCCTTTTACAACATTTTATTTTGCACTTGAAAGAAAAACATCCTATGTTTCTGCTATCCTGTTTTTCTGCAAAACATTTTATAGTTTTAGCTAGCTCCATGATTTCTCCTCCTTCCACCCCTTACACTGTTTAACTAATTCTGCTTTAACTCCTTTCATAACCTTGGGTAAATTGTACCTGTTCCACTTGCAGGGACAGCATGAAGATAAATGAGAGGATAAAATAGCTTTGAATTGTCAAGACATGCTGTATAAATTGAAAGCATTGGTTATTGCATGGTTTGGGAAAAACCGAAAGCATTTATTTCTGAGGTACTTAATTTGGGAAAACTACTAAAAACATACTTTTGTTTTGCAAAACTTTGCACTATTTTATAGTGTTAATTTTTTACCTCCTGGAAACTGCTCCAGTGCTGCCATGTCTTTGGTCTTTGGTCTGCTCATTTCTTTCTGACCACAATTTTAAGTGTTTCTTCAAAGGTTCTCAGAATGCCATGCTCCCCTGTCTACGACTCCTCTTCCTCCTGTGCTCTCTCTGGCTCTTTTTATCTGTTCTCATAGTTTCAACTACCATGGATATGTCTCATAAACCCAGTCCAGATCTCTCCTCCAGCTTCAGACTTCAGTGTCAGACAAGCGCCACTGTTAACATGTGCAAAACTGAACCCCTTAATCCTCCTCCTTACCTGGTCCCTGCCCATCTCTCTGGTCTCATCTTGTGGACTCCCTGTCTTAAATTTGATACTGTAATAAGAGTGGCTGTTGGTTGAGCACTTACTATGTGCCACAAGCACTGTGCACCTTACTTGCATTGTCTTATTTAATTTTGGATTGGATATTGTTGTTATCATTTTACTGATGAAATTCTGAGAAACTAAATAATGTGTCCTAGGTCAGATGGCTTGGAAATGGCAAATCTGTGATTTGAACACAGATCTTACACTAGGTTTATGGCTATATATGAGTGCCTAAATCCCTTTTATGTTACTTATTACTATACAAATGTAATACATATCTTATAATACCAGAGTTCTTCCCATATCAGCCTTTATAGTTTGGTTATATAATTAAAGATCAGGTATAACTGTACTGAGTAAAGTGGTCACTTTCGGCTTCTGGAAAGATCAAATTATTTACTATTTGATGATACTGGTTTATATATATATTTCAGAGGGAGAGGGAGATAGAAATATCAGTGATGAGAGAGAATCATTGATTGGGTGCCTCCTGCATGCCCCCCACCTGGGATCAAGCCCGAAACCTGGGCATGTGCCCTGACCAGGAATTGAACTGTGACTTCTTGGTTCATAGGTCGATGCTCAACCACTGAGCCACACCAGCCAGGCAATACTGATTTCTTAAGTAGAAGATGTCAAGTTTCCTTTAGACTCAATACATGGTTGTATTGACTTGTGATTATATATGGGTCTAACGAGCATGTTCTCCTTTTGTTTAAGGCTGCTGTACTGAAGTGTGGTCTTAACCCCTGGATTCAGCAACTCAACACCCTGCCAGTTCCCACCTCCTTGATGTGGTGTCTTCTTAGGCAGTGTTCTCAGTCTGGAATCTCTTCCTCCTTTTTTCTGCTTTCACATTTCCATTGCTTGGCAAACTCCTCCAGTTTAAGAACTTAGCTGAGGCATCACCTTGTGAAAGAAGCTTTCCTGATCTTTTTTTTTTATGTCTCTAGGCTGGATAAATTCCCCTTGCTCTGTTTTCCTTTAGCATCTTGTGTATAGAGATGAGCATTTTAAACTGTTATCATGTCACAATCTATCAATATTTGTTTACATTTTAATCACTCTCAGGATGAGAACTCTGGCATAGGGAATATGTCTCAGGAGGCGTTTTTGTGTCCACAATGTTTAGTGCTTAATGTACTTTTTCGTGAATTACTGTCTGAACAAATGACTAAATGATTGATTTATTACTAGACAACTTTTCTAGATACTGTAAATCTAAGAACACAGTATATTATTTTTTTCAATTGAAGGACTAACGTATTTGATCAATAATCATAAGATTAACAGGCATAGACAATCTTTCTTCTTAGTGTTGGTCATAGAGCACCACAGCCAAACTGTTTCCACTCAGTGATAATTTACTATATTTAAAAAAAAAACTATAGTGGCGTGTACATTTTAACATGCATTAAATTGTAACATCTTCATTATATAAAGAGTTAAATAGAATTTTGAGTGTTAGGTAAATGTTATCCTTGTAAGCCCATTCTGTTATGAATGTACAAATTTAATGTTTTATTAGGAATGTCGGAATTCACAGTGTGATTTTTATTTGTACTGCTAATGTTATATTTGTTCATTAAGGCTTTAATTACCCCACATATTTAATTAAATCCATGTTTTCAAGTATATGGCTTAATGATCTTCAAAATTAACTAACTTGCAAGGTTAGTCAAAGTAAAAATAGAAATCCAGAGAGAAGGTTATTTTGTGCTAGTCTCATCATGATTACAATATTCCAAGTGATTTTCATGTTTGAAGAATTTTTTTTATTTGAACCTAATATCCTGTTAAAAAATTATATGAATATATGCATAGCCCATGGATACCGACAATCGACAATTGTGTGGTGAGGGCCTGGGGGGAGGCGGGGAGTAGAGTGAAGGGGGTCAATGAGGGGGAAGGGGAAGAGGGACATCTGTAATACCTTCAGCAATAAAGATACATTTAAAATATTTTTTATTGATTTCAGAGAGGAAGGAAAAGGGGGAGAGAGAGAGAAATATCAGTGATGAGAGAGAATCATTGATTGGCTGCCTCTTGCATGCTCCCCACTGGGGATCGAGCCTGCAATCCGGTCATGTGCCCTTGACTGGAATTGAACCTGGGACCCTTCAGTCCACAGGCCGAAGCTCTGTCCACTGAGCCAAACGGGTTAGGGCAAGATACATTTTTAAACAATGAAAACATTTAAGGAAAAAGCTAACATTCTTGGTAGCTAGCTTTAAGAACAATGTGTAATAGTAATAATTTGGAATATTTTTACAAAAATGTTTTTAAAGAGAGAGGAAGAGGGAGGGATGGAGGGAGGGAAAGACCTTGATGTGAGAGAGAAACATGTATCAGCTGCCTCCTGCACGCCCTCTCCCCCCCCCCCCCCTCCCCGGGGATCCAGCCTGCAACTCAGGCATGTGTCCTGACCAGGAATTGAAGCATTGATCTTTTTGGTGCATGGGATGGCACTCAACCAACTGAGCCACACCATTCAGGGCTGGAAGATTTTTTAAAGACTGAAATATTAACAAGGATGGAGTTGGGGAGGTGGACATAAGATACTACCCATTTAAGAAAATGAGGGGCCATTTTCCTTAAAAGGTAACTTAAGATATTTTACTTTGTCTCATAAGGGATGTGAAAGGTTTTATGATGTTTCTAGGAACTGCTGACCCAGTTGCTGCATATTTGTAGTGTGGTCTTCCTTGACTTCCAGAACAGGCACAGTTGCCTATTCTCTCTTCCTGTGGCTGCCTGTGCTTTTCCTTGACAACAGTCATCACACATAATTACCTCTCCGTTGCCTATTTTCTTGCTAGGCTCTATGGTTTATCAAGGCTGGGGATTGTGGATGTTTATTTGCTATTGTATAATAGGTGCTTAATCAATATCTGTAGAATAAATGGTGCAAACAAGCAGTAAATGGTGATTTGTTCCCAAAAGTAATTGTTTTGGCTCATGGTGATGTTAGTAGCACTGTAGATCTTGAACTGCATTATAAATTATTAAAGAACAATTTAATTAACTTTAATATAATTTTAATCTAATTCATTGTATATGTAATGTCTTGAATTTCCTAAAATATTGCTTAAAATGCTACATTATTTATCTTTTTTAGTATAGTCATTTACTATATTTTGTTTAGAAAATTATTTTGCATTTAAATCTCATTCCTTAGTATTTGGTAGTTACGAGTTCTTCAAACAAAGTAATAAATTATACTCTAAATACCTCACAGTTTTCTCAAGAAGTAAACTGATATTTTTCAAAATTGATAATGCAGGTAAAATTTTCACATGGATAGTAGTACCTACATACTATCTCAGCTCCTTAAATTCATAATCTGCTGTTGATCACTTTGGCATTCTCTCTGATCCCAGCACTGGCTGACTGGGCATGGTGTATGGGGATGCTGCTAATTGTGACTTGCTTTGTTCTTTCACTGACTCAAGCATAGACATCCTTCCATTTATTCCCCATTGTGGGTAGGGATGGTTGAAACATTTGGAAAAGACTAAGGCTTCGGGATAACAAAGGAAATTAACACAGAGTAAATTAATTTCATTCACAAAAGCCAAAGTCCTCACCATAGTGTATAAGGTGGTACATGATCTTACCTTTGATGTGTTTCTGATCTCCTGCCCTTCCCTGCCCCTTTCTCAAGTGTCTTTTTTTTTTTTCTAACCCTCATTGGAGAATATGCTTTTATTGATTTTAGAGAGAGGAAGGGAGAGAGAGTGAGAGAGAAACAAACATCAATAGGTTGCCTTCCATATGGGCCTTGATAGGGATGGAACCTATAACATGGGTATGTGCCCTGATCGAGAATTGAACCCACCACCTTTTAGTGCATGGGGCGACTCTCTAACCAACTAAGCCATCGGGCTGGGGCTCTCGCTGAGTTTTACCACAGTGGCTTCCTTGCTGATACTGGAACATGCCAGTATGTCCTCACTTTAGTGCCTTTGGTCCAGCTGTTCTCTTTTGCCCCAGATGACTAACTCCCTCCTTCAAGGCCTTGTTCAGGCTTTACCTTCTCAATCAGACCCACCCTGGTCACCCTGCATAAAACTGCAGCCCACCTCCTATCCCCACTACTGCTCCCATCTGTCCTGCTCTGTTCTTTTTCCTATAGTACTTAATCACCTTCCAACATACTATATAACTCATAATTTACTTATTTTATTTTTTGTTAATCCTCACCTGAGGATGTTTTTTTCCATTAATTTTCAGAGAGATTGGAAGGGAGCAACAGAGAGAGAGAGAGAAAGAGAAACATCGATGTGAGAGTGACACATTGACTGGTTGCCTCCTGTAGCCATCTGCTTTTTTTAAAAAAAAAAAAATATTTTTATTGATTTCAGAGAGGAAGGGAGAGAGAGAGAAACATCAATGATGAGAGAGAATCATTGATTGGCTGCCTCCTGCACCCCCCCCCCCACTAGGGATCAAATCTGGAACCCGGGCATGTGCTCTTGACCGGAATCGAACCCAGAACCCTTCAGTCCACAGGCCAACACTCTATCCATTGAGCCAAACCAGCGAGGGTGCCTTGTGGTTTTAACCCAGCAGCTAGCTGTGTTATGCTGTGGCTTTCTCTCTGTATTCTCAAATCCATGCTGTTAATGGATGGTCTCATCTCATATTGTGCAGTAGTGTAGCCTAGAACAGAAATGAGTTTTAGTGGTAGACTGAATTGTCATGTTCATAGGACCAGTGTAATAGGTTTGTTCCTTTGTACCTGTCCCAGGTTAAAGAATTTCCTAGGATTTAGGTGAATTAAGTTTTGGTTCTTGTTAAACCTATTCATTGTCTTATGTCTTCCAACTCTGGGCTTATGACTTTTCAGCTGTAAAACTGAACTAGACTGTATTTTCTGATTCTGTGAAGTTTAGCTACATCATCAGATACATTTTAAGCTTTATAATTGTAGTGCTCTTTGAAAATATGTTAGCACTTAATAGTCATGTGATTATACTATATGGAAAATTTATACTTGGTAAGGTGCTACATATTTCTAAAAACAGAGTTTAGCACACAAGTAGTGCCTAGAAATAACAGTAATTCTTTTCTTATTTAATTTCATAAGAAAAAGCATATTTCTGATAATCCTTAGTTAACCAGAACATTTAATCTTTAGTCATGATACATAACTCATGTTAGACTCCATCTCCCTCCCTCCATTTTCTCTTTTCTTTCTTTTCCTTATTTCTTCTCTATCCTTTGGGTTTCTATTGTATAATCCAACCTACCTCCCCCCCCCCCTTTTTTTTTTTTTGCTTAGAGAATGAAAAAAAATGACACTTTAAAGGTATTCTTTATGAATTTTGCTTTTTAATCTACATTTATTCATCATTTTACCCTTAATATCTAACTCATTGTCTTGTATAGTAGAGCCTCCTAAATGTTGCTTGAATTAATGTATTTGCTTTTATTTTTTCCAGTATTGAATTAACTCAAAGTGATTTTTAAATTTTTGTTTTTTTAAGAAAGGTGACTCTTGTGATGGTGGGACTTGATAATGCTGGTAAAACAGCAACGGCAAAGGGAATCCAAGGAGGTAAGCAGAAAATATTTATTACTAAATTATTCCGATTTATTTATCTATTTATGTTATTACATATTCCTTGAGTACAGGTAGTGTGCACTCCGTTATTTTATATTCTCACTATACTGTGGCTAATGTGGTGAATAGAATCCACCTTCATAATACCAGCCTGTTATCATGTTTCATATTTGAATAAATGCAAAGATTCAGAGGCTCCTTGAGGTCTTTTATCAGCTAATAGGGATTACATTGGTTTTCTAGCCCAGTGGTCGGCAAACTGCGGCTCGCGAGCCACATGCGGCTCGTGAGCCGCTGTTTCCCACCCTGTTGACTAATGAGTTTGCCGACCACTGACCTAGACTCTCGATTCCAATAATTACAGGCTGTTGTTGTTCCTTGTGATTAAGCCCCTATCCCAGTGATCGGCAAACTCATTAGTCAACAGTGGCAAACAGCAGCTCGCGAGCCTCATGTGGCTCGCGAGCTGCCGTTTGCCGACCACTGTTCTAGCCCATAGGAAGGAAGAGTAAAAAAAGCTACATGCCCCTGTTTTTAAGGATATCTACCTTCTACTTATACTTTCTTGGCCAGAATTTAGTCACAAGGCTACACTAAATGAAAGGGAGGGAGAAATATAGTTAGCCAGCACAAATGTGTGCATCTTTTGATTTTTTCTATATGATATGTAATTTTTAGAATTATATTAAAGACTAGGGGTGCAGTGCACGAATTCGTGCACCTGTGGGCCACCAGGCTGCGGTGGGCACAGGGGTGGGTCTTGGCCCATCCTCCGCGCCCCCACCTGGCCCCTCCCACCGCAGCCTCTGTTACCGTTTTCCGGCAGCCCCACTCCCGCTGCCGCCACTCCCACACGCTGATGGTGCCGGTACTGCTCACACACGTTGATGGTGTGGAGCGATAGAGGCCAGCGCCAGCAGTGGGTGCGAGTGGGGTCGGCACTGTCAGTGGGTGTGAGCAGTGGCTGCTGCCTTGGTTGCCCCTCAGGAGCTGGGGGAGGTGGAGAAGCCCTCAGGGGTGATCGGGGCCAGCGCCAGGCGCCGGCAGTGGGTGCAAGTGGGGCCAGGGCCAGCAGTGGGTGTGAGCGGCGGCTCTGGCACCAGCAGTGGGTGCGAGTGGCGTCTGCTGGCCCTGATCGCCCCTCAGGAGCAGGGGGAGGTGGAGAAGTCCTAAGGAGTGTTTGGGGCCAGCACCACCGCTTGCACCCGCTGACGGGGCTGGCGCTGGCAGTGCATATGAGTGGTGGCTCCGGCGCCAGCAACAGGTGCAAGTGTAACTGGCATTACCAGCAGGTGCGAGTGCCAGGCGGAACCGCAGTGCGCGGAAGCAAAGAATTTTCAGTAACTATCGGAGGCTCGCCCAGATGACAGCAACCGGCGTCCCGCCTTGGTCTGGTGCCTCCACTCACCTCCTCCACCATCACGCCATGGCCAGCGCCCACCATGTTCCACATTCTGCCGCCTGCTGCTGACGCTCACCATGTTCCACGTGTGCCCCCTGGTATTCAGCATACATCATAGCAACCGGTTGTTCAGTCTATTTGCATAATAGGGTTTTATATATATAGACTAGAGGCCTGATGCATGAAATTCGTGCACGGGGCCCCCTCAGCCCAGCCTGCACCCTCTCCAATCTGGGACCCCTCGGGGATGTCTGACTGTCCTAGGGATCGGGCCTAAACCTGCAGTCGGAGATTCCTCTCACAATCCTGGACCACTGGCTCCCAGTCGCTCACCTGCCTGCCTGCCTGGTTACCCCTAACTGCCCCCTGCTGCTGGCCTGATTGCTCCTCACTGCCCTGCGTGCCGGCCTGGTCACCCCTAACTGCCCCTGCCCTGCCGGCCTGGTCACCCCTTACTCCTTCTCCCCCTGCTGGCCTGGTCACTCCCAACTGCCCCCTCTGCCGACCTGGTCACCCCTTACTGCCCGCTGCTGGCCACGTCACCCCCAACTGCCCCCCCACCAGCCTGGTCACCCCAAACTGCCTCCCCAGCCAGCCTAGTCACCCATTACTTACCCCCTGCCAGCCTAATCACCCCAACTGTCCCTCCTGCCAGCCTGGTTGCCTCTTACTGCCCCCCTGCCGGCATGGTCGCCCCCAACTTCCCTCCCCCGCTGGCCTGGTCGCCCCCAACTGTCCCCCCCCCCCCCCCCGCTGGCTTGGTTGCCCCTCATGGCCCCCCCTCTAGCCTGGTCACCCCATGCAGCCTGCTGTTCAGTCATTTGGTCGTCCCTCACTAACCCCCCTGCTGGCCTGGTTGCCCCACGCAGCCTGCTATTCAGTCGTTTGGTCTTCCCTCACTAACCACCCTGCTCACCTGGTCACCCCACACAGTCTGCTATTCAGTCGTTTGGTCGCCCCTCACTAACTACCCTGCCGGCCTGGTCGCCCCACACAGCCTGCTTGTTCAGTCGTTTGGTCGTCCCTCAGTAACCCCCCTGCCGGCATGGTCACCCCACTCAGCCTGCTGTTCAGTCATTTGGTCATCCCTCACTAACCCCCCTGCTGGCCTGGTCGTAGGCAGCCATCTTGTGAGGGTGTGATGGTCAATTTGCATATTGCCTCTTTATTATATAGGATAGGACCTCTGTATCATGAAAGGGTTTTATGCCATTTATGTTATAACTTACTGGATGTATTTATTTAGTCTTAATTTAGTGCTTTGTACTACAGACTATATAATAAAAACCCAGTGGTCGTAATGTCGTAACGACCAAAGACGGGTCACCAGGAGGCTGCGTGTGTGGCAAGGCGTGTGTGGGTGGGCGGGGCTGTGTGTGTGGTGAGGCATGCACGGGTGGGCAGGGCTGCGTGCACGGCAAGGCATGCGTGGGTGGGCGGGGTTGCATGTGTGGTGAGGCGCATGCGGGTGGGCGGGGCCGTGTGATTTCACGCGCTGGGCTTCTGGTATAGAAATAACTGTGCTAGGGAGTTTTTTGTGTACCTAGGAGATATAGCACCAGCCAGGTGTCTGAAGGGAATGAAGTGGGAGGAAACCTAACATATATTTGTGTCTGAAAATGGATGTTTCAAGAAGATACCATGTATACAGACAGTCAGGGGGCTTTTATTTATGGAAGTTTGTAAAAGAAAATTAACACTTTGCAAAACTTGCTGTTGGAGAAAAATATTTTGTCACCCCAAATTTTACTATGTGACATTAGATGTAAATGGCATATTATTGTCTGTGAATTCTTCTAAAGCTTTTTTGGTACCTTCATGCTGTCTCCTAGATTATATCATTGTAGAGCACTTGCTGTCATCATCTAAACCAGGCTTGGCAAACTTCTGCAAAGAGCCAGTTAGTAAATCTTTTAGATTTTGAGGACGATATGCTCTCTTCCAACTATACAATTCTAACACACTAGTATGAAATTAGCCATCCATACACAGTGTGTAAACAAATGAGCATAGTCATGTTCTAATGAAACTTTATTTGGTGTGTTATGAAATTTTCTCTTTTTGCAATTATTTTAAAATGTGAAACACATTCTTAGCCTGAGAACTCAAAAACTGCAGTCACAAGAGCAGAAAATGAGAGAGGATTTACACATTCTTTGTTGTAGGCACTCAATGAAAAAGTCAATGGCAAGCATTTGGTGCCTTTGGAAAATTAGAGATAAAATTACACAGGCTCCTATATTTCAGAATCAAAGATTCTTGCAGCAAAATCTGTGATGATCAACTCCTGTTAAAAACAAACAAAGAAAAAGTTGGTAAGACCTAGCTGGTTGGCTCAGTTAATTGGCGCATCATCCCATGTACCAGGTCAGGACATGTGCCGGAGGAAATCTATTGGTGTCAATCTGACATCCATATTTCTCTCTCTCCCTTTCCTCCCCCTTTCCTTTCTCCTCTCCCTCTAAAATCAGTAAAGGCATATCCTCAGATGAGGATTAAAAAAACAACAACATTGGTGAGCCAGATTTGGCTTTTCGGTCATGACTCCTTTATCTAAAAATCTTCTCTTCTTCTGTTCCTTCAAAGTCTTAACATTGAAGGGAACAGATTCTAAGAATCTGCTCATCAGACCATCTAATTTGTTATGTGTACCTAGAGTATCCTCTTTCCATTAGAGCAGGGGTAGGGAACTTCTGGCCTACGGACCATATAAGGCCCACAAAATCATTTGGTGTGGCCCTGCCAAGGCATTAGGAGTGAGTTAATTAAATGTTTGATCAAATGCAGGCTAATTTTTAAGTTGATAATTTTGTAAGGCCCACAAATGATGTTATAAATATCCTAATGGCCCTTGGCAGAAAAAAGGTTCCCTCCCCGATGGCCCTTCCTCTGCCGATTTCCACCTTCTTGTATCCATTAGTTTCTTTATCCAAGTTAGAAAATGTTCAAGGTGTCAAATGAACAAATAGTCAAAACTACCTTTAACTTTGAGCTCCTTTCTGGCTCTGATTTTGTTCTTCACCTCATATTTACTATTCATCATACTCCAGGGACTGATTTTTTTCTTTTTTAAAGATTCCAGTTATATAGAAGTACTTGAACTTTTTCAAATTGAGCCTTTAAGATAGATTATCTACTTATCTCTGAATATATATTTTTGTAATATAGTCTCCTTCTTAATGAATTCCTTTCTGATCTTCTGCTGCCCTCATCTATTATCATGAGTAGAACTATTTCCTCTGTTTTGGTCTACTCTTACCTTTACTAAACCTGCTTGAATCACTACTTAATTGCCTTTTTGTTTATGTATCTCTCTACCTCTCCAAACTGTAAATTTCCAAAGGATAGTTTTATTTGTTTTGCAGTTTAGGCCACACCTTAAGTGTAGCAGCCAATATTCTTAAAACATTTTACTCATAACTTCTCTTCAGCTTATTTCTGGCTCTTCTCTCTGTTTGTTTCTTTGTTTTTGATATTTGCTTGTTTCTTTTGAGATATATCTCCTTCCTCTTTAACTGTATTGCCGTTGTCTAAATCCAGACCTACAGTGTCTTTCATTTATAGCATTACTGTAGCTTCCTAATCTAAGAGTACTTTCCCTATCTTGAACTTAATTTCTCTCTTTTTTAAAAAAGTTTCTATTGTTGAAAGTATTACATATGTCCCCCTTTTCCTCCCATTGACCCCTTCTAGACTGCCCCCACCTCAGGCCTTCACCACCCTATTGTCTGTGTCCATGGGTTATTCATCAACTTCTCTTCTTCAGGGTTGTCAAAATGATTGTATTAATTGGGTATAGATGTGGTTGTTCTAACAGAGACCCAAAATACCAGTGATTTTACAAAATAGAAGTGTATTTCTCTGTCATAACAATGCAGTCAAAGTAGTCGATGGCTGGTATAGTAGCTCCATGGTGTTAGGGACTCAAGTTCCTTCTCCTGTTTGCTTTGCCATTACAAGTATTCTTCTTTGCCTACCTGGTCCACGGTGGCTCATTTCAGCTGGAAGGAAGAGATAAAGGACAAGGGGAGGCCATCCTCCTTTCCTTTAAGTGTGGGACCAGAAGATACCACCTGCCATTGACTGGAATCAGTGGTGTTCTGGATCTGGTTCCTACTTGTGCTTATTGCCTCATATCAGTTAAGCAAGAGCCAAATGTGCACATCTCTTTTCCAACTCTGTGTTCTGGTATCTCATGTTGGTAGTTTGAAATTGTCCATAGTGGGAGTATTTTCACCATGGACATGACAAACCCTACCTACCAGAGTTCCACTGGCCCAATTAAACGTCTAACAGTATACCACCAGCACACAGAACCTGCTCTCTCAGTCACACCTAACTGCCATAGAGACTAGGGACTGTAGTATTTATCCTAAAAAGCTATGTGCTTAGCTAAAATAATCCAGGATTCTCTATCCAATGCTGTTTCCTAAAAGTTCCTAAAGAACTATTGGTATTTTGGGTGGGACAATTCTTTGTGTAAATTGGTCCCTATGATGGTGGATATTAATACATCTTCATTATATTATAGTTATTTGTTTATATATGTTTCCTCCTATTTTTCTTATGTAATAGCTTTTTAAGATCAGAAGATTGGACCTTATTAATCTTTATATATCTAGTACCTTACACAGTGCTTAGCACATAACAAATGTTCAATAAATAGTTATTGATTATGTATTTTCATTTTATCTTAGACTTTATAGAGATTGTCTTCTTAACACATACTTTATGAAATTCTCAGGGTTGGGAACCATATGTCTTTTTACCCCTGATTCTTGTATGATGCTTGATCTACATATATTAGGCCCTCAATAAATTATTATAAGCATAGATGGATGGATAAATATATGGAAGGAAAAAGAAGGATGGACATAAGGATAGCAGCTTCAGCTATCTTAGCAGTCTGGTGTTATGAATTGAGCCACTATATGCTTTGTGCTGAATGCTAAGAATACAGAGATAGGTCCCAGCTATTAGGAAGGTTTGGACTATTGTGAAAACGAGCAAGAAGAAAATTTATGATGCTGAAAGTATGAATGGATCATCAGAGAAAGATTTAGGGGATGATTGTAACCTGAATATTTAGTGTTGAATCTTGAAACACAGAATCGTGTGTAGGAACCAGAGGAAAGAATAGAGAATAGTAGGGCATTCGATATATCAAAATAAGCAGGCTTTTGGAGTCCTGTATTTGAGTTCTGGCTCTGCCTACCATGTAGCCTTAAAAAAATTACTTAATCTTAATTGGGTTCCTGGGAATATTGCTTTCATTTTATCTGTGTTTACATTGGTTTCCTGCCTAGAATGTTCTTCCTTCTTTGTTATAATTTTGTAGCTTTTCAGACTTCACTCCCATTTCATTTCCTTTCTGAAGCCTTTCTAGACCATAACTCTCTTTTCTCTTTATCCCTTTCCTCTTGAATGCCCTCTGTTTTAATTTGGGCTGCTGTAACAGAATGCCATAAATAATGCTCACTGTCTTATTAGTTTGGGTTGCTATAACAGAATGCCATAGACTGTGGCTTCAAAAACAGTTATTTCTCACGGTTCCAGACACTGGAAGTCTGCAATCATGGTGCCAGCATGGTCGGCTTCTTGGTGTTTCCCTCTTCCTGGTTTACCGACAGCCATCTTCTCATTGTGTCCTCAGGTGGAAGAAAAAGAGAAGGGAAACAAGCTCTCTGTGTCCTTCATAAGGACACTAGTCCCATCATGGGGGCTTCACCCTCATGAATTCACTAAACCTAATTACCTCCCAAAGACCCCACCTTCAGATATCATCACATTCAGGGTCTGGGGTTTAACAAGAGTTTTGTGGGGACACAGACATGCAGTCCATAATACCTTCACAGTATCCTCTCCAGAGTTTTTCACAGAATATATTGGTTCTTATGCTAAAAATCTCATTAATATTCTGTCTCTCTGTATTGCACTGTGTATTCTTGGAGGACAACCCTATCTGATTTACCTGTACATCCTAATGCCTAACAAATCCTGGTACAGTAGGTGTTCTGTACATTTTTGTTCCCTTATCCCTACTCCAGCATAGTTATTTATTTCCACTGATAATGTCTTGAGGACATCTCTCAAATCCTACTCAAAGACCAGCTGCCTATTTTAACTGTGGAAATCAGTTTTGGCCTGGACTAGATTTCACATTTTTAAATGTCTAGTGTAATCCTGTTTTTGGAATATCTGGCTGCTTATATTGCTTCTAAACTTGCCTTTTTTCCTTCTAAATAAGGAACTCTTACAAAAATGTGACCTATAACGTCTCTGTTAGCTTTCTAGGAAGCTGTGTAAAGTGCCCTAGAGTGCTCAGTGAAAGGAAGTGGTGCATTGCAACTCTGTTTCTCAGTCACACCTAGGCCTAGCAGCAGAAGCCTTTCAAATTTATCTTTGTAATGCACATGTTGAGGAGGTGGGATAAGATCCTCTAAACCAGGGTTATTCATTAGAGCTTTCTGCAATGAGGGGTATGTTCTAGATTGGCTGTGTCCAGTAAGGTGGGCAACTAGCCACATAATGGCTTCTGAGCACTTGAAATGTAGCTAATGCAACTGAGGAACTGAATTTTTTATTTTATTTAATTTGATTGGTTTAAATTTTAAAAGCCCCATGTAATTTGCAGCCCTGCAACTGTAAACAAAGTACAATGGAATTATATTTCTGTGGATTCCAGTGGTGGAGAGAGAATGGAAAAGACAGACATGAAGTTTAAACTTTTCTCTATAACCATTGAGACATCAGGTCCTATTACTCTTTCATAATCTCTTTTTATTTTCATTCCTCTTTGAAAAGTGGCTATCACTCATATTTCCAGTCAGTTCTGGAGACTTTTGCAAAGATGAATCTTAATAAATCACACTCTAGTCACCTTAATTATATTATTGGTCTGCTCAAATATCTTCTGTGGCTCACAATTCTCTCTCTTCAGAACTCTCTTTAGTCTGCATTAACAATCTTAAGGGTTTGCTCCAACCACAGTGTTCAACTTGTCCGTACTTCTTGCCTTTACCATTTCTGTTACTTAGATCATTTTTCTGTTTAAATCCTTCCTAGCTTTAAGGTCTAAATCCCAGCTTCTAGTTTGTCTTTCTTGAACCTTAGTGATCTTTTAAATCTCTATGGTCATTACCAATCCTTAGTTATAATCATATACTTCTAGTACCATCTTTGTCATATACAGAAGTAAAAAAAATTCAATTATAAATTTACAAGAACATCCAAAACATCTTCCTGTAGAAATAATGAAATCTACTTTTTATATTTATTAGCTGCCCTCACAAGTCTTATTAATTCTAATTATAGCTTGAATTCAGTTAATTGAAAAAGAGTGGTCCTTAGCTTCTGCCATTCTTTGGTTCTTTTAAACTGTTCTCTAATGTTCAGATTTTTAAAAAATAACCGTGTAGAGGTTGTCATGGTTCCTGGAGATGTCTGTGGTGTTGAGGATTGAAATTTTTATTGTTTGTAACTTGGAGAGTAAATATCTTAAAGGCAAAAGTTCATTTATTTATTCATTCTACAGATACTTATTAGGTACTTGTTACACAGTAGGGATTATTCTAAGAGCTGGGTATATATTAATAAAAACAAATGAATAAAACAGACAGAAACTCCTATCTGCATGGAGTGTGAATTCTAGTTGGGTATTTTATATTATCCACCCTTCCCCCAGACCAGTATGCTTAGATGTAATCTCATTGTGTAAGGAAATAATAAACATTTTATTCCAACATTCCATTCCATTGTATGTTATTTAAGTTGTGAAGTTAAATTGTTATTAATTTAAAGTCTAAAGATTGTTTCTTTCATATCATTCAAAACAGAATATCCTGAAGACGTAGCTCCTACTGTTGGATTTTCCAAAATTGACCTTAGACAAGGAAAGTTTGAAGTCACCATCTTTGACTTGGGAGGTGGAAAAAGAATTCGGGGAATCTGGAAGAATTACTATGCTGAGTCCTATGGGGTAATATTTGTCGTGGATTCCAGTGATGAAGAGAGAATGGAAGAGACAAAAGAGACAATGTCAGAAGTGCTAAGACATCCTAGGATATCGGGAAAGCCTATATTGGTGTAAGTAATGTTAGTGTCATTGTAAATGTACCTGTAGCAGCATTAGCCAATAAATAAATTTATCTAAGTTACAAAATACTGAATAAGCTAAAATAGTCACACCCTAGTATAATAAAATGTTTTTAAATTACCTGGGAGCTCTTAATATACTGAGGCCTTGTTAGAATGCTATCCATAGGGATTAAGGGTTGAGGCTATGTTATGAAAAAGCCTTATAATTATAGCTCCTGGGTATTCAAAGATAAACTCTGTGTTATTTGATAATTTACTTTTATCAGATTTTACATTTTGAAATGGTTTATTCACAGAGTTCTAGAATATTTTTCAAATTTTTCCTTCTTTACTAATTTGCCTTTGTCTTTTTTTTCTTGGAGTATTCTTGTTTCAAAGTTATTTAAATGGTTTATTCTTCTTATGCCACCTTTATTTCTCAACTTTCCTTCTATATTTCAAAATTAAACATGTAATCTGTCACTTAGTCATGTGCTTATATCATTTTGCCCAGCTGCCTAAATTTTTTTAAAGACTTTTGCATTACTTGTTCTCATAGCATTTCTGCATAGCAAACACTAGATGGTGCCATAACTCCAAGACACAGTAAAGTAGTTTAAATTGCTCTTATAATTGAAGTTGAATGTGTGCCCTGGCCTTCTTATGCATTTGCCTTCATTCTTCTTGTTCATTACTAAAGATTAAAAAAACTAGACAAATGTGGTTAAACGAGAAATTGTGAGCATAGTTTCTCAGTGTCCTCAACCACAAATGAATATCTTTAAATAAGACAATTTGGGCCCTGACCAGTTTGGCTCAGTGGATGGAGCGTCGGCCTGTGGACTGAAAGGTCCCAGGTTCGATTCCGGACAAGGGCATGTACCTTGGTTGCGGGCACATCCCCGGTGGGAGATGTGCAGGAGGCAGCTGATCGATGTTTCTCTCTCATCGATGTTTCTAACTCTCTATCCCTCACCCTTCCTCTCTGTAAAAAATCAATAAAATATATTAAAAAAAATTATAAAAAAAAAGACAATTTGGTAGCTCTAATTACAAAAAGTGAAACTTTATTGCATCATTTATTGATAAAGCTTATATGTTTAATTTTTATACATTTAACTAATTAGAGAAATTATTAATACAATCTTCACCTTTTTGAATCTAAAGGAAACATTAATAGATATATATATAAGAATAGTGAACTTTATTGAACCCCATAGGCTAAATTAGTCTCTACAAATGTTTAAGCAGAAAATCAGCAAGTTCTAAACTAAACAATAGTAATGACTGATATTCATTTGTAAAGTAATTGTATATGATTGTTTAAATCTAATAGTTATTTAATTTATTCTTTCATGCATTATTCATTTATGCATATGTTAATTCAACAAATATTTATTGAGTATCCATTATGTGCTAGTAGTGTTCTGATGATGGGGACATGTTTGGGAACAAAAACAATAAAAATCCATGTATGACTTCAGGAACTTATATTCTAGGGGGTGAAACACACTGAATATAATAAATAAATTATGTCACATATTAGGTGATAAGTGCACTGAAAACAAAGCAGGTAAAATATTGGGAATCCTGTGGTGATGGTGGTGACAGGGACACGTTATTCTTATAATCAGGATAAACATAGTAGATGTTATTGAGAGGATGACACTTGAGACGGAAGAACCAGTCACACAGATGGAAGTGGAAAAGTCCCTAGGCAGGAGCATGCAATTCATAAGTGACTACAGTGATTACTGAGTAATCAAATGATCCTCGGCAATTCTGTCACCTTTCTCAGCTGTGAATTTCTAGACCAGAAAGAGAAGACCCACAGCTAGGGTGATTGCTTCACCATTCTAATTTCATAGTCAATGAGATCTCACAAAGACATGAGAATTAATTATAGGTGGTATAATGTGTTATGAAATATGGTTTGCCATTTGACCAGTTTTTCTCAAGGGAGTTTTACAACCATAGAATTTTTATTAAGAAGGTAAACTGCTTTTGAAATGAATGTGCTTCAAAAATATACAGAATGTACAAAAAAGTATATTTTTAATAAATTTAAAAGATTTAGGGAAGGAGTTTTTTTAAATAATGATTGACTTACCATGCAGAGTGAACCACTTCTATTTTGATGAATTTCCTGTGCATATTTTTGTAAAAATATAATATATGCAGTGATCACATAATATATACAATTTTGTATCCTACTCTTTTTTTATGTTTATATATATACCTCTTGAATATCTTCCCAAGCCTCATTTTTGAAAGTTCTGTTACTTCTTCCTCTTGATGTTATTGACTGAATATCATTCATATCCCTCCTACTTTCTATTCCCTTTGTTGTTACCTCCTCTCATCCCTTCTTCACTTCCTCCATGTTACTGAGAGCAGTGGTTTCCTAACAAGTTTCTCTCCCTGCCAGCAGACTCGCCCATTCTCCAATCTCCTCTAGGTTTCTAGCAGGAGCTCTTTTATTTGATGTTTTTAAAATTATAAAGCTGGTACATGCTTTTAGATGCTTTAACAAGTGATATAAAGCAAGAATATATAAAGAATATGAGCTTTCTTTTTTAAAATGCAAATTTGATCATTTTGCTACTCTTCTGCTTAAAGACCTTCAGGTTGCCTTCATAGGGCCATGCAGTTAGGAAATTGTTTTTTAACTGATATAACTCTAGCACCTAATAGTTGTAGCATTGAAAAGTCTAGTGGATAATAAGTGGGAAGGGCCTCCAGCTGAATCCTGCTAAGCTCAGTGCTAAGGGCTGATGGATTATGGAGAAGTATGGGGAGGGCACCTGACTTAGGAGGCAGTCTGCAGTACTCCTTGTTGCACACAGCTGCTTCCTTTCTGCCCATAGACATCTGGACCTCTCAACTACAAAATCCAGTTACAGCATTTGATTTCTTCTGTTCACCCCTTGTCTGAGCATACACTAGTTTACTAGTGGGTCCCACAAAGCCTCTTAGAGCTCACTTAAACACCTAGATAATTTTCTTTTCCCACCCTGTTATGAGCACATAGAGAACAACCATAGACCTCGAGAAGATCCAATCATCCAACAGAAGAAAATAAACCTGAAGAATGAGAATCTTGTCTATAATCATAAAATTACAAATTGATAGAGCCAGATTCATTCATAGTATGGGAAGCAGGGTAGATGACCACAGAGATCCTGGACAATCTACCTCTGCCTAACTTGCTCATGCACATGAGTCTGACAGCAACTGTCATTGCAAATGAAGCCTCAGCCAAATTTCACTTTATGTCATAGACTTGAGGGTTCTCCTAAAAGATCAAAATCATACAACATCACTAGGCTTCTGCATTTTATTAGCTCAGAAGTTCTGTTGCGCAAATAGTGGCTGAATATCTCTTCTATAATAAAAGCAGCTGTAAAGTATTGTAATTATGCATTTGTATTCAACCATATATAGTAACATAAACCATACTGTAGTTATCCCAAGAATCCATTTCAGTAAAAAGGTAAAAGTGATTTGTATTCCTTCTGAAGAGAGCAGAAATAGATGCCATGCAAACATTCTGCTCTGTAATTCACCTGTTTATTTTCCAAGAAAGTCTTTTTCTCTCATATCTATATAGAGATTAACTTTAGTCTATGTTCTGATTTATTACGGTGTGAATTATGTTATCTACCCTCATGTCTATTTATAACAATTTTAAACCTAAAACTTGGTAATCTTGACAGATAAAGAAGACATTTCCAAGAAAAAGTAAATAACTTTTGCAATTTTAAAAAGTAATAAATCAGCAGTAATCCCAAATTTGAAGCTCAACATCCACCATAAAAAGTTTCCATTAATAATACAAGTTACTCTTTGTTGATGATCCATGGAAAGAATTGAGCTGGGAGCTATTTTAAACATCTCAGCCTATTGAATTTTCAGAAGCCCAAGGTTATACTGATGTTATAAGAAGGCACATGCTCTTTCTACATCTCTTCTCTCTTGTGTAGTCTTGAAAGTTAGCCTCAGAGAAACAGTAAATTACCCTCCTTTTTTATGGTTGAATCTCCTAATATTTATTATTGGAATAACTCTGGAGATCCAGGTTAATATTTCCTCCCAGGATAATAACAATTCTACCTGTGTTAGCATAATTGAACTCTTGGAATGGCACCACTGTCTCATTACATACTGTCTGCTTTTCTGTGGAGTCATATGACCTAACTTAACTTTTGGCCAAATCTCACAAATTGGATGCTTTACAAAAAAAGTGATGAATATAGAGGGATTTCACTAAGGGAAGAAAACATAATATCTGACATGATCTTACTAAATGTTATGAACATTTCAATAAAAAAAGACTTTTTTCCACATTTAAAATTCATTTATTAAATCCCCTTCTTCTCATTCAGGAGTTATCAGAGGGGCCTGGGTACTTGTTCTGGAAGCAGATGGATGACACAGCATCAATATCTAAAAAAGAGATTTTTGATTTAGAGGTCTGTGCACCTGGGTGGCCTCCCAGGACCCTGTGAAATCACATATTCTAAGTGCATGTACATTTTTCTTGGGAGCAGAATGTAGCTCTCATCAAACACTGAAAGGAGTTTATGACCAAAAAGCTTAAAAACTATGACAGTGAGTTTCCATATTAGATAGCACAGTAACTAAGCGTTTATTATTATTTTTTCCAATATGGGATTTTCATCTCTGACCTTTATATGCCTCCTTGACTCACCTTCTTTCTAGATAATATTACAGGCAAATATTACTTTGCAAGTTTTGGGTTTTTAAAAAAATCATATTCTTTATCATACGTATCCAGAAGAAGTTAACTTAGTTATGATTTTACTAATATTCTCATTGGAATTTGAGTCAAACATAGTTTTACTAAGTTAGACCTTTAAATAATAACTAGAAGGACCTGGGTCCTTTATAGAGTGCTGGAGACCCAGAAGTATGAAAGTATGGATTACCTATGTCACTGATTCACTTCATCCTCAGGTATAGTATTGAGTCCCCTAATTTTACTATTTTTACCATCTGAAACCCCTACTCACTAGATTTGTAGGGTCCATTGGCTTAAGATTTCTCTTATTTCAGTGAAACTTTACCAAGCTTTCATGTTCATAAATCTTAGTTATGCTGTTGTTTCACCTCCACACTTTCTTGCTGAGGGCTTCCTTTGTCTCTTAGGGCATCCAGCTTCACTCTGGCAGCTGGAGTTTACACTAAAGCCTCTCGGTTGATTTCCTATGTAATTTATGCACAAGCAACCTGCAGAGGTGCCCATCCTTCCCCACCCACATCCCAACACACTCTATTTAAAGACAAAATATGAAAGAAAAGCTTGTTCACAGGGTTGTTAGGCAGCAAGATGTTGTCCAGGGAACACCTGCTTCAGTCTCAGCCCAGGCCTCCTAAATTTTAGAGGGTAGGGCCAGGAATGTATCTGTTTTTCTTTCACATGTTTTCCTCAGATAATTCTGGTACACAGCAAAAACTGAGAACTCCTGGGATATGGGAAAGTATGGGCTTTGGAGTCAGTCCTTTGATAGCTTACTTAATCTTTCTGAGCTTCTGTGTCTCCACTTGTAAATAGGATTTTTAATGCCTGTGTTGTCATGTGAGTTCCAAATACTGTGCTTAAAGCACCTAGTGCATTATTTTACTAGTGTTCTATAAATGTGATAGTGGATATGAATAATTACTGTTGATGATATGTTGTGTCCAAATGGAGATGGATTAGGAGATCCAGTTTGGCAGTGTCTTATATGAATTTAGGCTACATGAAGCTTTTGATTAGAGGAGACAGAGTGTAGTGGGTAAGAATATTAGCCCAAGTACTCATAATACTTTTATTTTTAATATTGCATACTTTCAGAACCGTAGGTTACTAATATTTTGTACCTCTGATAATTAAGAATTTTTTTCCATTAAGGTAGTGATTTTAAGAAAAAATTACTATTAGTGCCTATTAACTATGTGAATAAAATATACAAAATGTTCAGCAAGTAATTAGTTAATTATCATGTTATTTTTGTTGCTTAAGTTAGCATGATACTATGGTTTTAAAATATAGCAAAGTTGTATGTGATACATTGCTGTGAAAATTTCTGTGCTGAAGTCTTGCTTTAAAATGCTAAGTACTTGTAGCAATAAGTGCTGTTAGAAAATTATTATTTTATAAATCCACCTGGATATAAGTATGCTAGTGAACATTACATAGTACTTAATATTCTCTGTTTTCATGATAAAAAAAAATTAGAAACAGTTGTTAACAAATATGGGTAAGGCACTAGATAAAAGGATATAGCACAACTTTGGGAGGGGCAGAAGAAATATGTCTGCTACCACTCATTACCTGGAGAGTTTATCATCAGTTCTACATTTATCTTTGTTATAATGTTCCTTAAACATTTGAAGCTGGCATATGTGAAACATCTTTTTCTTCAGTAATAGTTGATAATTGACAGAGTGGAAAGCTCTTCAATTTCTTTATATTTTATAAATTAAAAATTATAGTGTTAGGAGGTATGTGTATGTATATTTCTATTCTCTCTTAATCCCACTGTGCTTTCAGTTAATAATTTTGCCTCATACTTCCTTGAGGAAATAGAAACTGGCATTTATAAGAATTCTCATTTCCCACCACCAAATTTGCTCAACTATCTGATTTCGTTCCTAGCCCTCTCCTTTCTTCCTATAATATGGAAGAATTATTTCTGCTCCTATCCTAGGCCAGCTTCTCCATTTGTACTCCAGATCCCGACCCTTTCTACTTCATGTTCTCTCTTCCCTTTGTTATATCAAGAGTTTGTCTCTGGATTATTCCCACTAGCAGAATGTGCTCTCATGTTTCTTAACTTTAATTATTACAGAGTCCTGACTCCACATCCCTCCCCAGCTCTTGACTCCTTTTTATAGTCCTCTATTCAAACTTCTGGTAAGAATTGTCTCTAGTGGCCATTGTAGTTCTTCATATCATATTCTTTCCTCAATATACTCCACTTGTGCTTCCATCCTTACAATTGCTTAAAACTGCTCTTGTTGGATTCAGCAAAATATCTCCATGTTCCCAAATCCCCTTTCTCTTTGCCATTCTTGTTTATCACTTGGCCAAACTGTACAATTGACAGTTTCCTCAACTTTGTTCCTCTTAAACACAATTCTTTTGCATTTTGTAGCACATTTCTTGGTTCTACATTATTGATCGTTTCTTCTCAGTAACTCATTTTCTGCTTTAAATACCCCAGGCTCCTTTCTGGGCCTCCAGTTTTTTTTTTATATACTTTTTAGATGACTTCATCCCTAAGTCAGCTGATCTTAAATACCATTTATTTACTCAGATAACCCAAATCTATACTTTCAGCCCTGACATTTCCCAAGAGTTCCTACTGATTTAACTAATATCTTAGAAACCTCCACTTGGACATTTTATTATCATCACAGATTCCCTTGTTCAAACCTTCATTTCTGTCTTTTCCCATCTCAATAAATGACAATATCATCCAATCAATACCCTGTAGTTTCTACCTCTTAAAACTATCACAGTTTAGTTTAATTTTTTTAAATCACCACTGTATAGTATATAGTTAAGAGCTGATTCTGGAATCATACTGCTTGAGTTCAAATCCTGATTCTCCACATACAGTTTCTGTGACCTGGGACAGGTTACTTAACGTCACTGTATATCTCACTATTTGTGTTGGTAAACTTGGGAAATTATTAGAACTATGCTGGAACATAGCAAGTACTTTATTCTTCTTGATTATGAGTACTGCTTCTACCACCATCACCATCTCCATTCCCATCCTAGTCTAACCCTCTATCATCTCTTATGAGGACTACTTCATTAACCTTCCAATTGTTTTCTCTACCTATATGCCTGTTTTCCACTCACCTGCCCCAAATCCATTCTAACCCACTCTGCATACAATAGAATGACTTTTCTAGATATAGATTATATAACATTCCCAGGATAAAAAATAATCTGCGGGCTTTTCATTGATTATACTTGCTGTAAATTTCAGACTTACATGACTCTTAACTCTAGCCCCTGCTGACCTTTCTTAACTTCATTTCTTCCCTTACTGCTCTTTTAGCCACTGTGATATAGCTGTACTATTTATTTTTCTTTGACCAGAGTAAATTACCCTCCTCAGGGTCTTTCTACTGTTCGTATCCTATGCCTAGAATATACCATCCCTTGTCCTCATCATTTAGATTTTCACTTAATGTTACCTTTCTTACTGCCCAACCCAAAGAAGCCACTCTGGTAATGATAATCTCTAACTCATCATACCCTTATTTTAAGTTTGCCAAGACTTAGCATGATCTGATATTTGCATTTGTTTGTTATCTGTTTTCTCCACTAGAATATGAATTACAGATTTCTATGCCTTTGTGAGTTCAAACTATATCCCTAACCCCTAGTTTAGTGTCTGGCTTTACAAAAAAGTGATGGAGAAACTTTTGAGAATACCTTTATTTTTTTACTTCATTTCCCAACCTTCCTACTCTGTATGTTACACGGTGTCCTGAATGAACCCAAGTTCAGGAAAACAGTGCCTTAATTTGCCTTAGTCTTTAAGCTAGATTCAGCTCCCAGTTACCAACTAGAGTCTTCATCAAGTATAGCTGGATTTTATCAGGATTTAATTGACCACTGAATTATCTGCAATATCTGGACATAAAAGATTTGATACAGCTGCCGTTAAATGTGCTTAAATATAGTATCCTTTGAGGTCTTATATAATTCTTAACTACCAGATATTCTCAAATGAACCAAAAGAATGTTTAAGTAGGTGTCACTTACGTTTATCTCCTAAAGACATTGGAAATTACAAAAATATATGGTAGAGCTTGATACCTGATTAGAAACAAGATCATTCACCTCACTTTCAACAGCTCAGCATAATGTTTTTAGTTTAGCAAATGAAGACGTTTTATGTCACTGGCTTTAGAAATGTATGCAATTCTAGTGGGTAAGGGCTAAAGGAGGAGATTATAACAATAATAATGAAAGTATGTGAATGAATCTGTGAAATGAAGAAAAACAAGATACTGAAATACAAGGCATCCTTCATTCTAAAGCTGGAGAGGTTTCTAAAACAGGTTCTTTATTTTGAGCCACAGCATGGACAACACCAACAACACAGTGCCCTGCAAGGATTTCTTTTTTTATATTTCACAGCTAGTCCAAATTTCTCTTTAGTAGTGTTAACATACTCTTTTGTACCATTCACTGTCATTTGAATATTGTTGATGCTTTCTCCTTGTTCTTCTACTAAAAGAGATATATGCATGAAAAGCTCCCTTAAATCCTTCATTTGATTCTCCAAATTAACAAGTTCCTTGTGTCTCTGTTCTATCTCTGAGAGTTGTGCTTTAGTGATATTGATTTCTGTAAGCAAGCTTTCATTGAAAACTTCCCATTTTCCTTGATGAAGCATATCATTTACTTCTTCTTCAGGCACTTGCTTTCCAGCAACTTCAAGCTGACGGAAAATAAATGTCTTGCACTTTTCTTGCTTTGTTGCTATTGTGTCATTGTATATCAACATAGTTTGCTGAAAATGGTGGAACATTGCGGCATGCTGAGATTTAAGTATCCTTGTGACCACTGATGATGGACCAGTTTCAGCCTCTGATTTTTTTGCTTCTTTTACTAAATCATCTAAACCTCTCTTGATGTGTTCTGCTTGGATTTTAATCTCTTTTGTAATGCTCGACTCTCTCTTAAGGAGACTAAATCTTCTCATTGAAGCCACCAGACTTTTCTGTTGCTGCCCAAATTTTTGAACATTGTCTGTCAAACTGTTAATACTCTCCTGAAGTTTTTGGATGTCATGTAGGTGTCTCTCAGCTACAGGCTCTCTTTCATAAATAACAGCTTGCTGCAGAATCCTTCCTTGTTCCTCTGCTTCTGTAGCTGACACATGCCTGTCTCTAGAGAGTTCGAGTTCCTTTGTCCTTTGCTTTAGTTCTTGAAGTCGATCCTTCATCTTCCCTTTTTTCCTAGGAAGCAAAAATGGTTGAGTTGAACAAAGAAAAGGTGGGTATTTCCCCCTGGATCAGTTGGCTTCACAAAGCTATAACTATCTCCCAGAGAAATCCTCCTAGTTTTCTGAAAAGAGGTTAAAAAATTAGAAAAATCACTAATTTCCTGATAAACATTGCTAAAAGAGAAAACGTGATGTAAAATAATGTCTAAATTACTTTGCATGATTGTGGTGCTACTATGAATCCATTCAGTTGTGTGAAGTAGCTGAGAAAGTAGTGACAGAGATACAACTACCCCAAAATAATTTTTAAAAAGATCTTCTTTATTGATTTTTAGAGAGAGAGAAAGGGAGAGGAGGAGAGATAGAAACATCGATCAGCTGCCTCCCGCACACCCCCTCTTGGGGATGAGCTTGCAATTGGGGCATGTGCCCAGACTGGGAATAGAACCGGTGACTTCTTGATGCTTGCATCGATGCTCAGACACTGAGCCACACTGGCTGGGCTTCCCCAAAATAATATTTTGTGTCATGATGCTGTCACATAATAATAGATTTTTCTTGATATGGGAAGATATGTCTTAGAATGGAAGATTTTACTTGACCATATCTTTAACTTTTAAAATGGAAAGGCACCTGGAAGTTCCCTTATTACTAAAGCTACTGTTCTGGATTAATTTCGTCCATGTAATATTAAAAATATACTCATTTTGCTAAATATACATGATTTAATTAAAACCAGTATAGTGACAGGGAAGATTTCATATGAGAGCTTTAAGCAATATAGATAATGTTAAATTTATCTTAAAATAACTGATGCTTCCAGAGTAACACACTATTTGGTATAGTTTTGTTTTCTCATCCATTGCATACATATGAAAACCTATTCTTGGTCTGATTTTGCTGATTTCTCAATTGTAGCATTATCCGCAAAGATATCCAGACAGTCTTAAAACAAAATTTATGTTAAGAGAGATTTTACAAACATGAGAATATCCTATATAATAAAAGCCTAGTGTGCTAAGTGTCCAGTTCTTCAGTCGACTGTTCAGCCAATCAAAGCATAATATGCTAATGATATGCTAAGGCCGCTCAACCGCTTGCTATGACATGCACTGACCACCAGGGGGCAGACAGTTGACCAGTTGCTATATGTGCACTGACCACCAGGGGGCAGATGCTTTTGACCAGTAGGTTAGCTTGCTTCTGGGGTCCGGCCATTCAGAACTGAGCAAGATGGGCAGGACAAGCCCTGGAGCCCTCTCATGGTCCTGCGCAGCTGGCCAACCTCCCACGTCCTTCCCTGGCCCCAGTCGTGCACTGGTGAGGTCCCTTGGCCTGGCCTGCACCTTCTCGCAATCCGGGACCCCTTGGGGGATGTCGGAGGGCCGGTTTCGGCCTGACGGCGGAATGACCAGTCGTTATGATGCACACTGACCACCAGGGGGCAGATTCTCAAAGCAGGAGCTGCCCCCTGGGGGTCAGTGCACTCCCACAGGGGGAGTGCCACTCAGCCAGAAGCCCTGAGCTGGGCTCATGACTGGCAAGCACAGCAGTGATGGCGGGAGCCTCTCCTGCCTTCATGGGAGTGCTAATGATGTCCGACTGCTGGCTTTTGGACATCCTCTGGGGGCTCTCGGACTGTGAATTTCATGCACTGGGCCTCTAGTATTAATATAAAATCTTATTTTAGGGGCACTGATAATATTGACATTATGTTGATAATTATTCATAGGATTAAGTTGATGTGCATAATTTATATATAATGATATATACTTATATGTATCTGAAATGAAGTGAATAAAAAGCAATCTTTGTTAATAAAATATTTAATTTTCAGAGAGCATTTGACTTTAGAAAGGCATTTAAAGTACCTTTCATCATATTTTTGCAGCTAAGAAGAAGCTGTTAAGGGAGTTACAAACAGCTCATTGAACTACACAGAGAATCAATGTCAATCACAAGAAAGGAACTCTAATGTTATGCTGTTATGCTATGGGACTCAGTTTTAATATATTTATGCAAATATTTTAAAAATATATTTTTTATTGCTTTCAGAGAGGAAGGGAGAGGGAGAGAAAGATAGAAACATCAATGATGAGAGAGAATCATTGATTGGCTGCCTGCTGCACGCCCCCTACTAGGGATCAAGCCTGCAACCCGGGCATGTGCCCTTAATGGAAATCGAACCTGGGACCCTTCAGTCCGTAGGCTGACACTCTGTCCACTGAGCCAAACTGGCTAGGGCTATTTATGCAGATATTTTTTCAGTGATTTAGATGTTCTTATAAAGGCATGCTTATCAAATATGTTGATGGGACAAAATTTGGAGGGGTCTTATGTTGAAGTACAGAGTTGGGATTCAAAGATTAAAATAACATGGAACACTATACTAAAAGTTACAACAATGTGTTTAATCAGGGTAGATAAAAAATGTTCACCCAGTTGTTTAGAAAACAAATTTACATCTACAAAATGGAAGCCCCTTGCATTCATAGCAGGGCTTATGAAAATTACTGGAGATTTTAGTTACATACAAGCTTTCTATCAGAACTATCAGAATAGTCATTTTGCTCTCTTGAGTAATAGTGCTAAGAAAGGTGTTTGTTCCACTGACTATGTTAGTCAAAGCAAATGGGAGAGGGATTATGTTAAGTTCTGAGTGTGGTATTTTGTGACAAAAATTCATAAATTAGAAATTTATAAATTGTCATGGAAAGGATGAGATTGGAAGACCATACATAATATATGGAGAATTACTCAAAGGAATGGAAGTATTTGTCTTGCAAAAGAGAAGATCTGGGCAATAACTACAACTGTTTTCTAAAATGTGTAGGTCTGGATATGTAAAAGGAATTCAACTTACTTGGCCTAACTCCAAAGGTGGAAATTACATGGAGAGAGGTTTAATTTAGTATAAAGAAGACTCTTCACACAAGTAGAGCTGTCCTGAGATGAAATGAACTGCTTCATGAGATAATAAGCTTGCCATCACTGGAGATGTTCAAGATATTCTTCAATGATGATCCAGTTGAGGATGTAAAAACGATGCCTGCATTGCATAAAAAGTTAAACCAATGTCCTGCTAATATTCCTTTGTTTTTAAAGGACTGACATTTTATCAATTAATTACTATGGCTTACTATATGCAAAGTTTTAAGTGCTATAAAATATATTCAACAATACCTATCCTGAATAATTTACTATTCAAGGGGAGATGGACAATATACAATTAAAAATGAAACTATCGCATTGATGTTTCTCTCTGTCGTCTCTTCCCCACCATTGCACTCTCACTAAATAATCAATGGAAAAATATCCTTGGGTGAGGATTAACAGAAAAAAATAAAAGAAACTAGATGAATATTATGCTAAGCAAAATAATCCAGTCAGAGAAAGAAAAGTATCATCATCTCACTCATATATGGAATCTAATGAACAAAATAAACTGATGAACAAAATAGATCCAGAGACATAGAAGCATGGAACAAACTATTGAATCTCAGAGGGAAGGCAGTGGTGGAATTAACCAGAGGACTTATATGCACACATGCATAACCATGGACACAGACAATAGTGTGGTGAAGGCCTGGGGCAGGCTGGGCGGACAGGGAGTGGGGACAGGCTAGAAGGGATCAAAGGGGAAAAAAAGGGAACATCTGTAATACATTCAACAATAAAAATAAATTTTAAATAACTGTAAAAGAAAAAATAGAAAATAAATTGCTTGAAACCATTAAAAAAAATGAAACTACACCACCAACTTACACCATACACTAGGATAAACTCTAAATAGATAAATGACTTAAATGCAAATCGTGAAGCCATAAAAATCCTGGAAGAAAACATAGGCAATAAAATCTCAGACATCTCTCGTAGCAGAATTTTTATTTACACATCTCCTAGGCCAAGAGAAACAAAGGAAAAAATAAACAAATGGGACTACATCCAACTAAAAAACTTCTGCACTGCAAAAGAAACCATCATCAAAATGAAAAGGGATCCCACTGTATGGGAGAACATATTTGCCAATGATATATCTGATAAGGGGTTAATTTCCAAAATATATTATGCAACTCAACAAAAGGAAGACAATCCAATCAAAAATGGGCAAAGGACCTGAATAGACACTTCTCCAAATAGGACATACAGATGGCAAATAGACATATAAAAAATGCTCAATGTCACTAATCATCAGAGATGCAAATTAAAAATCACAATGAGGTATTGCCTCATGCCTGCCAGAATGGCTACCATCAACCAACAAACAAGTGCTGGTGAGGATATGGAGAAAAGGGAACCCTAGTACACTGCTGGTGGGAATGCAGACTGGTGCAACCATTATGGAAAACAGTATGGAATTTCCTCAAAATATTAAAAATGGAACTGCATTTTGACCCAGTTATCCTACTTCTGTGAATATATTCTAAGCATCCAATCAGAAAGAATATATACATCCCTATATTCGTAGCAGCATTATTTATATAGCTAAGATCTGAAAATAGCCAAAATGCCTATCAGCAGATGAATGGATTAAAAAACTGTGGCACATCTACCCAATGTTGCTGTAATAAAGAAAGGACTCTTACCATTTGCAATAGCATGGATGGACCTAGAGAGCATTATGCTAAGCAAAATAAGCCAGTCGGAGAAAGATAGATCCAGAGACATAGAAGCATCAAACACCATCAAACCTCAGAGGGAAGCAGGGGAGCGGGGAAGAGGGGTAAGAGATTAACCAAAGGACTTGTATGCATGCACCTACGAATGGACAGACAATAGGGGGGTGAGGGCCTGTGCTGGGAGGCAGGAGCGGGCTGGGCAAGGTCAATAGGGGAAAAAGGAAACATGTAAAACTTTCAACAATAAAGAATTAAAAAAAAAATGCTGTCCATTTATACAATGGACAACTATGCAGATGTAAAAAAGAAGGGTCTGTTACTCTTTGAGACAGCATGGATGGACCTGGAGATTATGCTAAGCAAAATAAGTCAGTCAGAAAAAGCCAAATGCCACATGATCTCACTTACATGTGGGATCTAATGAACAAAAGCTAACGAACAAAATAGGTCCAGGGACATGGAAGCATGGAACAGATTGACAGATCTCAGAGGGAGGGGTGGGGGCTGAAAGAGATTAACCATATAATTTATATGCATATATGCATAACCCATGGACACAGACAATAGAGTGGTGAAGGCCTGTTGTGGAGTGAGGCTGGGTGGAAGGGAGTAAAGGGGGGGATGGGGGACATCTGTGATACTGTCAACAATAAAAGATAAATTTAAAAAATAAAAAAATATATATATTTTAAAAAAAGTGTTTAAGATATCATGTCACTTTTGATATAGCCATAGTTTTTCCTTTTTTAAATTGTTGCTTTTTAAATTTATTTTTCCTACCACCATTTATCCCCTCTATGCCCTCTTCCACCTCCACTTATCCCCTCCTCTCTTGCAATCACCACACTATTGTCCTTGTCCATGAGTTCTCTCTTTTTTTTTCATTTGTTCAGTCTTCCATCTCCTACCCACACCCCCACCCAGCTGTCTGCCTGCTCTCTGTGAGTCTGTCTCTATTTTGCTTGGTAGTTCAGTTTGTTCATTAAATTCCACATATGAGTGAAATCACATGGTACTTTTCTTTCTCTGACTGGCTTATTTCGCTTAACAATGTTCTCCAGGTTCATACATAATGTTACAAAGGGTAAATTTTTTCCTTTTTATGGCAGAGTTGTATTCCATTGAGTAAATGTACCACAGTTTTTTTTATCTACTCATCTACTGATGGACATTTGGGCTGCTTCCAAATCTTGTCTATTGTACATAACACTGCAATGAACATAGGGGTACTACATATATTCTTTCAAATTAGTGTAAGTGGAATCGTTGGCAGTTTTTATTTTTTTAGTTAAGTCCATACTGTTTTCCATGTGGCTGTACCAATCTGCATCAAAGGAAACCATTAACTAAATGAAAGGACAATCCACTGACTGGTAGAACATATTTGCCAATGATACATCTGATAAGGGGTTAATTTCCAAAATTTATAAAGAACTTATAAAACTCAACACCAAAAAAAAAACACCCCAATCCAATTATAAAATAGGCAAAAGACCTGAATAGATACCTCTCTAAAGAGGACATATGGATGGCCAATAGACATATCAAAAGCTGCTCAAGGTCACTAATCGTCAGAAAAATGTAAATCAAAATTATCATGAGATATCAACTTATGCCTGTCAGAATGGCTATCATCAATAAATCAATAAACAAGTGTCGGTGAGGATGTTGAGAAAAAGGAACCCTGGTGTACTGTTGGTGGGAATACAAATTGTCTTTTTTTAATGCTTTTCGTTTTCATACACAGCTTAAGAAGTCAAATCATTTCATTGCTTATAATGATATACAGCCAACCCCTGCCTGCCCCATCACACCTCATTTTCAGTTCCCAGTTCCCAAAGGGAGTCATTGTCAGCTCCTTAGATAAAAGTTGCTTTTAAACTCCCTATTTCTTGGTAATCTGCTTATGTAGGTGTTAATTTTCAGATTTAAAAATTATTCTGAATCTCTGTTGTGAAAGATGTTGATTTAACCTTTTTTTATACCCCACCATCACCTCAATTTTTACTTCAATATAGTTATATCACAGTTTGGGTTAACCAGTGTTCTGCATTTATAACCAAATATACACATTAGAGGCCCAGTGCACAAAATTCCTGCCCTTGGGGGGGTCCCTCAGCCTGGCCTGTGCCCTCTCACAATCTGGGAGCCCTGGGGGGATGTCCAACTGATGGCTTAGTGGGCCTAAGCCATCAGTCAGACATCCTTAGCATTGCCACAGAGGCGGGAGAGGCTCCCACCACTGCCGCTGTGCTCGCCAGCCATGAGCCCGGCTTCTGGCTGAGCGGCATTCCCCCTGTGGGAGCAAACTGACCACTAGGGGGCAGCTCCTGCGTTGAGTGTCTGCCCCCTGGTGGTCAGCACACATCATAGTGACCACTCATCCCACCATTCGGTCATTTGCATATTAGCCTTTTATTATGTAGGATACGCTATAGATGAGGCCCCTTAGAACCATAAGAAATGCAAAAAATTCACTGTTAACTCATTCTCAAATTGCCCCCACTTAAAATCAAATTGCCTCCCCCCTCCCCCCCCATGGGGCATGTGCTGCACCCTGGGAACCAGTGGGCTTGACACTTTTCCTCTCTGAGCTTCATTTCTGAATACATACGCATATACCATGGGAATTGTAATCTCTTCTCCGCCTACCTCACTGGGTTGTCATGAGGAGGTTCTGAGCTAATAAACCTAGAAATGTTTCATCAAGTAAGTGATGTCTAAATGGGAAGGGATTGTTATTTTTAAGCCCACGGGTACCCTCAGCAGGTGCTGATTAGGGGAGGAGGGCATGATTGTTTTCTGGGACTGTAGCTATGGAAGCTTTGCAGAGGGTTCCACAGGCCTCAGAGGGGCGGGCTCTGGCCAGCCCTGTAGCAGTGGTCATCCCTGGAGGCGCTGACGGGGGGGAGGGGGAGGAGGCGGCCGGGAGTCAGGAGGGTGCTAGGGGGGTGGCGAGGTCAAAGGGGAAGTAACTGTCAAACCTTCCCACTTGGTGCCATTCTTTGAATCCTAAGTGGCTGTTTCGCAGCTGTACCTGCTCAGGGCGGGGCTCCAATCTCCTGGAGCAGGGTGGGGGCTGGGCCAGGGCGGAGCCAGGCAGGTTAGGAGGGCAGGTTTTGCAGAATCCCCAGCAAGGTTCAGTGCGCTTCCTCTGTGAAGATTGCCCTGCTGCTATGGGGGGCAGGGAGGGAAAAGGGTCTGACCCTGGGGGGCTTCTCAGGCCTGCCTCCAGCCCCAGCAGAGGGGGCCCAGCAGCGGTGGGCTGCAGTCCCCGGGGCCCTCGGAGGCGCTGAACGGGTGGTCGACAGCATGCTATTGTTGTGGGCTCCCCTGGTGGTGGTGGTGGCGGAGGGAAGAGATCGGGAGTTGGAGGTGTGGGCTGCAGCTACCCCCCAGACTGGGTCTTCTCCCTGTCTGGTCAGCCTCCCTGTACCCCTGGGGGTACGGGGGCTGGGGTAGGGTGTTCGTCCTTCCCCCCAAGGGTACAGGGGCTGGGGTAGGGTGTCCGAGCTGGGGGATCAGGAGAGCTCCCCGTGGCCGCTTCCTCTTCCTTCTTTGCACTCTGGGCTCCTGTCAGGCAGTCTCCTCAGACCCCCGGGGAACTTGGCTCTAGCTACCTGCCCCCTGCTGCGTGCACATCAATATGCAAATTGGTCGTTACAGGTACAACATCATGGACAAATTAGCATATTACCTCTTTATATGTATAGATTAGAGTCACCTAAGGTACTATATACTTTCTCAAATAAGTTTGTTTTTTGTTTGTTTCTGTGGCTAGAGCTAAGAGATTTACACTTTTATTTTAGGAAAACTTTTCATTGACATACTTTCACATATACAGAGAGTGTCCAAAACAAAATGTGTAATTTGGTGATTTTTCACAAAGTGAACATACCCATATAATCATCACAATGATCAAGAACCATTTATCTTTTTAATTTTTCTTAAAATTATTACCTAAGTTTTTCAGTTGCTTCATTTTCTAAGTATACATCACTAATTCCTTCCAAAACTCTTAAGTTGAGCTGAAAATATCCTCTTAATACATTTAAATATAGTAGATATTCTGGTTTTTTTTTCTGTCATTGTATTATTTTTATCTTTTGAGACTTCTTCCCTGGGTCCCTGTAGCTTGACCTGATTTACCACATAGCTGTTATGTTGGAATTTTTTTTCTTCTTTCTTGTATGCCTTCTGCCATATACTTCCTTTTAAAATGTAAAGTGCTAACAACTTTTATTTTTGAAAATATTTTTCTATTTTTTTCACCTGAAATGTTTTCTGTGGATATAATTCTTACTTGAAAATTATATATTCCTTTAGCATTTTGAAAATTTTGCTCTTTTTCTCTAACTTCTTTTGTTGCCCTTGAGGAATCTGCCATCTGATTCCTGATATTTTGTGTAAAATCTGAGATTTAAAAAAAATTTTCCTTCATGAAACATTTGGCCTTTTCTCTTTATTTCTGATGTTCTAAAACAGTGGTTCTCAACCTTTCTAATGCCGTGACCCTTTAATACAGTTCCTCATGTTGTGGTGACCCCACACCATAAAATTATTTTCGTTGCTACTTCATAACTGTAATTTTGCTACTGTTATGAATCGTAATGTAAATATCTGCTTTTTCCGATGGTCTTTGGCTTTACAGCAGCGGTTACGATTCATAACAGTAGCAAAATTACAGTTATGAAGTAGCAACGAAAATAATTTTATGGTGTGGGGTCACCACAACATGAGGAATTGTATTAAAGGGTTGCGGCATTAAAAAGGTTGAGAACCACTGTTCTAAAATGTCACAATAAGATGTCCAGCGTAGGTCCTTATGCAGTATTTGCTAGACACTTAGTAGCTTTCTCAATCTGAAAACTCATGTGTTTGGGATTTTCTTGGAGGGCAGAGATCTTAATTTTTAAAAGAACTTCTGCTTCTCCATTTTCTTTGTATACTTTTCTTTGAAGTTCCCCTATTTGGATGGTGACTTCCTTAACTACTTTAATTTTTCTAGTGTCTGCAGGGTAAAGTTTCTTGCTAGAGGCCACACAACTAAAAAGTGGCAGAGCCTTCATTCAGATATAAATCTGCCTGTTTTGTTCTTTTTTCCTAATTCATGGTGATAGATTATCCTAGTGAAACATACAAATGAAGTTGATCTGTATCAAATCTACACTAATAAAAGAGAAAGATGCAAATTGACTGTACCTTTGTGACGCCCACCAGCCAATCAGGAGTGAGCATGCAAATTAACAAAGATGGCGGGTTAATTTGCATATGCAGGTGCTGAGTGGCTAGGGCCGGGACGCTTGCATCATCGCCATGGCCCCAGCCACACAGGGCCTCTGGGCAGTGTGGGTAGGCGGGGCCAGAGCGTAGAGAGGCGGCTCCGGGGGCCAGGGAAAGGAAGGCACATTCTTGCACGAATCTTTATGCATCTGGCTTCTAGTATTATTACAAATACTATGTTTAAAAGGAAAAAGTTCTTGCAGAAAGAAGGTAGTAGAGCATATCAGATCTAAAATAATTATGTTGTTTGCAGCTTTATTAGGATCTTTAATCAGACCAAATTAAACACTTTACAGTTGAGAAGAGGAAAAGGAATTAGTACTGATCTCATAGACCTATGTCACAGGAAGTCTCTAAGAAAATTTGAATCCTATCCTTGACATCATGTAGAAACTGGGATTGTTATAATTTCTTGTGCCTTAGCTCATAGTCATAGGCTGAGATAACATAGATGGAAGTGAAGTATACTTCATTCCTATTTACATACAGAAATTTCTGTTTCCTATTCCTTTTTAAAAAATATATTTGTACTAGAGGCCTGGTGCACGAAAATTTGTGCACTGCAGGTGGGGGTCCCTCAGCCCGGCCTGCACCCTTTCACAGTCTGGGACCCCTTGAGGGATGTCGACCTGCCGGCTTAAGCCCTCTCCCCGGGGGAACGGGCCTAAGCTGCCAGTCAGACATCCCTCTGGCAGCCTGGGAGACCTCGGGAGATGTCCACTTGCCAGCTTAGGCCTGCTCCCCGGGGGATCGGGCCTAAGCTGGCAATCAGTCATCCTTCTGCGGGGAGCGGCTCTAAGCTGCAGTCAGACATCCTTAGCACTGTGGAGGAGGCGGGAGAGGCTCCTGCCACCGTTGCTGCGCTCGCAGCCATCAGCCCGGTTTGTGGCTGAGCAGAGCTCCCCCTGTGGGAGCGCACTGACCATCAGGGGCAGCTTCTGCATTGAGCATCTGCCTCCTGGTGGTCAGTGCATGTCAAAGCGACCAGTCGTTCTTGGTAGTTCTGCCTTTAGGGTCAATTTGCATATTACCCTTTTATTATATAGGATTAATTTCAGAGAGGAAGGGAGAGAAAGAGAGAGATAGAAACGTCAGTGATGAGAGAGAATCATTGATTGCTGCCTCCTGCATGCCCCACACTGGGGATCAAGCCTGCAACCCAGGCATGTGCCCTAATTGGGAATCAAACCGTGACCTCCTGGTTCATAGGTCAATGCTCAACCACTGGACCATGCCAGCCGAGCCTGTTTCCTATTCTTGTACTAACCTGAAACTATGAATTCTTATAGCTTCAAAGTATATAGTAGATATGCTGTTTGTGCACTGTTGTTGTTTTTTAAATGAACTTGTGATCCTGATAATATGGGAAAAAGAAAAGAGTAACAGTATTGGAGACTCAAATGAGCAATGAGGGGGATGAAAACAAAACATTTTGATTTTTCATTTATGAGAATAAGTTATATCTAAATGTTTATATAACTGCTAAGAAGTGTCTAGAAACCTTTAAATTTCTCAAAAACTACAAGGTCTCCAACTTTCTCTTTGGTGGTATGACTTAGAACAAATCCTGAAACAACCCACTTTAACATTTTTATGGTTGGATAGATCTTTCTCTTTTTTAAATTAGAAATAAATGACCAATTTTATCAAAATCCTATTTTTCTAAAACATCATAGATTAAATTTTTTGCTTTCAAGAAATAGAATATTTCAAATTGATATTGTAGCACAGTATACCTTTACAAAATACTTTAGGAAGGTGAATGTTACTGTCACTGATTGTGGAAACCAAGATATTTGACTCTGACCTTTGTAAAGGTTGTCTTTCCCTGGGTTCCTGTCTGTGGAAGAAGAGTTTCCTGAAGGAGTACCATACTTTCATATTTTAATAAAAGTTAATTTAAGAAACTCTTCAAAATATATTGATATGTATTTTGTATTCATTAATCTTAATAATTTGACTAGAAAAAAACAAGCAAATATGTTGAATCTTTTTTTTTATATATGAATCTCTATATGTTACTGATACTATAGGAAAAACATTTCCTTTTAGGGTTTTATATCATGGCATGCATAATATAGTAAATGGTGTTTATGTAAAATTAACTATAAAGTTTATATACTATGTTCATCTTGGTTTATGGGTCCCATGTCTTCATTTATTTCCTTTGAATAGTTAAAGGGTATTTATGTTAAAGACCCTTTACATTATTAGGTTATTTTGGTTTCTGAGGAATGAATATCTTTGTTGTAGTCACGAGCTTTTTCTCTTGGTGGTGGGCAAGTGGACTTAGTGAAGTTTATCAGTAGTTTATCTTCAGTGGGGAATTATATAAGAACTAGAGGCCCGGAGCATGAAATTCATGCACGGGGGGTGGGGGGGAGTGTCCCTCAGCCCAGCCTGCATCCTCTCCAATCTGGGACCCCTCAATTGGGCCTAAACGGGCAGTCGGACATCCCTCTCACAATCCAGGACTGCTGGCTCCCAACTGCTTGCCTGCCTGCCTTCCTGATTGCCCCTAACTGCTTCTGCCTGCCAGCCTGATTACTCCCTAACTACTCCCCTGCCAGCCTGATTGATGCCTAACTGCTCCCCTGCCAGCCTGATTGCCCCTAACTGCATCTGCCTGCCAGCCTGATAACCCCCAACCACTCCCCTGCTAGTCTGATTGATGCTTACCTGCTCCACTGCCGGCCTGATTGCCCCTAATTGCCCTCCCCTGCTGGCTTGGTCCCCTTCAACTGCCCTCCCCTGTAGGCCTGGTTCCCCCCAACTGCCCTCCCCTGCTGGCCATCTTGTGTCCACATGGGAGCGGCCATATTGTGTGTTGGAGTGATGGTCAATTTGCATATTACTCTTTTATTAGATAGGATGCCCTGCATGGGGATACATTCTTATCTCATTTTGGGGCACCGTGGAGTAACCCAGGCAGTATAAATATGGGCCTAATTTTTATAGCCTGAGTGGATCCCTCACTTCTTGTTGTAATCCTGGACAAACCAACAGATTTTCCTATCTCTGTCTATAGACTGTGTTCTATTTTTTCTGGTTCATGCTTCATCTAGGAAGCTCAGTTTTAGTTCCCTATTATGCAAAAAAACCCTAAAACTCAGCTTTTAGTAGCTCATGGAGTTGCTTTAATTGCTGCTCTCTGCTTTGGTTATAAGTATGTTCCCTCCTTATCTCTGGCACTTGGACATTTCTTTACTTCAAATATAGTATGTAGTTTTAAAATTTGTCTTTCTTTTCTCAGGATCATATTAACACTTCTGTATGTAGAAGAGGGAAGAATTTCTTTTCTGTTCATCTTGACTGAAGGTCATAATGATTATCTTTTTTGTTGTTGTTAATCCTCACCCAAGGATAGTTCTCCATTGATTTTTAGGGAGAGTGGAAGAGAGAGGGAAAGACAGAAAGAAACATAAATGAGACATCGATTAGTTGCCTCCTGCATGAGCCCCGACCAGGGCCAGGGCCAGGGCCGGGGCCGGGGAGGAACCTGCAACCAAGGTACATGCCCTTGATCACAATTGAACCCAGAACCCTTTGGTCCACAGGCTGACACTCCACCCACTGAGCTAAACCATCCTGAGCCATAATGATTATCTTTGCAGATTTAACATAATTCAGAATGTTCCTCAAATCCTTGTTCATTTCTGCAGAAATTGACTTAATGTAGATACTCAGTTGCACTTACATGCTGTATGCAAATTGCATTTTCTAGTAGTTGCATACTCATAACTACATGTATAACTATCCAATTTAATTGCTTAATCATATATCTTTATAAAATAGAATATTAGGCAAAGTGAGACATGTAATCATATTAGAATTTAAAAGGTAGAAGAGACAAAATTCATGAACATAAAATATAAAGCTCACAGTTATCATTTAATTGCTTAGGCTAGGGTGAAATAGATGAGACTACCATTTTACACAATCTTTACTATACCATAAATTTATTTTCTTAATGTTGGGAGAGTTCTATTCAAATGTGAATCATCTTTCAGCATGTTTAACTTAATATATTGCTATACTGTTTTGAATTGTACTGTCAATAATTGACTATATTTTTTAGGTTAAACATATTTGTAAAAAGAAAGAACATTAATTTATAAACATGGTAATCAACTTCAACAATTTGTTCTGGGAAATAGAAAAGTAAACTTGTATGACTCAAATAAAAGTTTCTCCACCCTAATGCAGACAGGGAACATTTCCAGGAACAGGAATATAAATAAAAATTACCTAGTGCTTTAAGAAATATACCCTGGGATAGATACATTATAGATTTATAGATTTTTAAAGATGTTTTCTTTTTATAGTTACTATATTGATTAAATAAAATATTTCAAGAAATGTAACCAGAACCAGTTCTTATCTAACATAAAATGAGGCATTTTATTTTATTTTTGGCTTTTGTGAATGAGACCAGCTTGAAGAATTTCCCTAGTTCAAGGTGAAAGGAGCTGATGTTATTGGAATAGTCAGCACTTTGGCTACTTAAATGAGAAAAAAAAATATTGCAAGTTGTATATATTTTCTCACAGTTTGAATTATATGATGTTCTTGTAATGCAGTCCTTCAGGGCCTTTTTATTTTATTTTACTTTAATATAGCTTAAGTAAGTTAATTGTTAACTGACTTGTTTAAATATTAAGACTCTTACTTACCTGATGAAAGTATGCTGTGCATACATACTTTGGTAACAATTATAAAATAACTTCGAAGAAATATCAGAAAATAAACTGTGTTTTGGTTAAGCCTCTCTATATATATTGCTTTATTTTGAAAGTGTTAGACATCCTATATATGTAACAATTAAATGATTCTGAATTAAAAATGTAAAACTATCAAATCAACTATAAATATATTAAGTTTTACAATTACATACTTTTAATACACTAGCTAAAACATTTTAAAAGTTAATATTTTGATATTTCACAGTGATCCTTGTACAAGATTATGTTCTAATTTCCTCAGATTAACTTTAAAATATTCTGGGAAACAACAATGAATAAATTAATTATCTTAACTTTTTAAAGGTTATACATATGTGTCACATTTGGGCATAAGCTTCTTTTCAGAATTCAATGTTAAGTGTTCTTTAAAGCAAGCACAGTATGACTAATTTATAACCAGTCTATAAAAGCAAGAATTTTAAGTTTGTTTTTATAGGATCTGAATTTCCCGTGTTTCCAAAATGAGAAGCTCTTTTTTAAAGGACTTAAAAGAAGAAGTTGATTTTTATTATGGTTGTCTATTTCTGAGATCTCTAAACCCAGATCCTGTTCAATTTATTAGCAATATATATGAGCATATCAGCTGCTGGTAGTCTGGTCTAAATCTGAACAAAACAGGTGATTTTAATTATCTGTTGAGCTATTTTTAAATGTCACAAATTTCAGGCCACAGGTGTCTCACATTAAAAAAACAGAAAAGAGTGGTTTATTACCTTTGTCTTGTTCCTTTTGTTGCTTTTCCACCTGCGGTGTTGGAGTCCTGCCTTTGAGAAGAAAACCTGTCATCTGTAACGTTTTGATCAAATGATTTGTCTCTTATAGTTCACTGGCAATTTCTGTACATTTTCATATCATTAACTTAATTGAAAGCCAAATTATGAAGCCAAATAAGTTAGAGATAAAGTTGTCCTTTTGCTGAGAAGAACAAATTGCTTACTTCACACCCGGAGAATCCGGTTCTGCCAGTTAACCGCCCATTCTTTAGATTAAAGGAAGATCATTTTCATTGGAGCTAGTTGGTAACAGGAAGTCCTTGTTAAACTGCCTACATAGAGTATTTGGCACAGGTCCTGTAATTCCATTTCTATATTACATATAAAATACATTAGTTAATAAAAAGGGGGTTGTAATTAAACAAAGGTTTCTTTGTTGTTTTTTTAGGTATCAAAACTTGCTAATATGCAGAATTCAGAATAAATAGGAATGGAAAGAAGCTTGGTGTAAAAGCTTTTTGTTCCATTTACTTTAAAATGATTGAATTCTATTCTATTTTAGGAAATCCCAAGGGCTTCACTCATAAAATCACTGAATTTCAAAACGACAACTGCCTGAAAAGAGCTCCTGTCTTTAAACCTTCCACCCACTTTTCTTGCTATTGTACCTGGTATTCTTATTTTAAAATAAGTTTTTTCCAGAGTTTTCAATATAGGAAAACTGAAGTTGGGCTGCAATGTTATGCAGTTTATTTTATCAATATAACAATTCAAAATTAATTTTTACCAGAGTGAAATATTTGTTTGAAAAATTAGAAATAAAATGTCTCTAACATTAGTAAATTTCTTTACTGTCCCTTTTTTTTCTGCCTGATTTTTGTGATTTGAGGGTAAGAGGAGGGGCACTGGTATAATTTTTATCAAAGTGACATTTGCCTTTATTCTTTGATTTAGTATCCCTACTTCCTGGAATCTGTTCCCAAAATAAAAAATAACTTGTTCCCACAGTAATTTCACTCCTTGTGAAAACAAAACACTGGAAACAACCCAAAAGTTCCTTCAGAGTGGGCCTTGATGAATAAATGATAAAACAGCCTATGAGCATTTTACTCATTTATAAAGAATATAATAATAGCCCTAACCAGTTTGGCTCAGTGGATAGAGCGTCGGCCTGTGGACTGAAGGGTCCCAGGTTTGATTCCGGTCAAGGGCATGTACCTTGCTTGCCAGCACATCCCCAGTAGGGAATGTGCAGGAGGCAGCTGATCGATGTTTCTCTCTCATCAATGTTTCTAACTCTCTATCCCTCTCCCTTCCTCTCTGTAAAAAGTCAATAAAATATATTTTAAAAAAAGAATATAATAAATGTCTTTACATTACTTCAGGTTTTTTTTTTAAACAGTAAAACTTTTAAGATTTACTGTTTATGCCAAAACCGGTTTGGCTCAGTGGATAGAGCGTCGGCCTGCGGACTGAAAGGTCCCAGGTTCGATTCCGGTCAAGGGCATGTACCTTGGTTGCGGAACATCCCCAGTGGGAGGTGTGCAGGAGGCAGCTGATCGATGTTTCTCTCTCATCGATGTTTCTAGCTCTCTATCCCTCTCCCTTCCTCTCTGTGAAATATCAATAAAATACATTTAAAAAAAAAATCTTAAAAAAAAAAAAAGATTTACTGTTTAAAAAAACAGAAGGTGGAAAGCAAGAGTATATATAACATTCTAGTTTTTGAGAAAGAAAGGGAGTATGGAGACACACATACACAAACATCTCCCATCCAGTCAATAGCCGTGAATATCTATAGGGCCCAAATTGTGACCTTTATCGTTTTCCACAAACACATGTTTGTATTTTCAAAAAGAAATAATGGGTGGGGGGGTTGAACTAAAAAGGAATGAAAAGGGTTACTTATAGGAGAATGGATGGAATAGAAAGAGGAAAACGGACCGAGTTGGGTAATACTAGTACTTTTGATTGTACTTTGTTTTTATAGTTTTGACTTTGGAACCACATAAATGTTTTAGAAATTCAGTCTTAAAATAAAACTAAAAAGCAAAAGCAGCCTGAAAAAGTGAACCTAGCTATATATCTAGATCAGCCGTGGGCAAACTACAGCCGGCGGGCCGGATCCGGCCCGTTAGGCTGTTCTACCAGGCCCGCGGAGCCGAAAGAGCGGAGAGTTCTCTTGCTCTCCCCTCCGCTCCTTCACCAGCAGCACTGTTAACATGGCAACGTCGGGAAACACGGCCGCAGCTCCTTCTTCTGAGTGGGCGGATTTATATCCGCCCATTCAGTAGAAGGAACAACCTCTCAATCTTCCAGAGGCTCCTTGTAATGCCCGCGGACTCGTCCCCCCGACATCACCCTGGGAATGCATAGACATGTTATCCTGGTGATGTAGGGAGACACGCCCCTGGAGAGCACAGTATCAGAGCATTAGCTAAAAAGGAGACCAACAACACTGTTCCCACTGAAGTTGATGTTTTAAAGACCAAAAACCTTTCAACCCAGTCTACATTGCCATCTACATCGACGTCCCGGGCATAATTTGGAAGTTGCACTAAAGAAAATGTTTAATTTACTGTTTACACATTTTGTTCTTTTCTATTTGTTTTAGTTTTAAATTATTTTATTATATTTAAGTTTAATTTGAAAGGCTTTTGTACCTTTCCTTTGTTAGGCAATTTTATTTTGCCTTTGCCATCTTCTATATAAGGTATGTTATTGTGCTATGATTCCTCCATTTTTCGAAGTTTCAAATTATAATAATTAGTGTTTACATTCTTGTTAAAATGTTTGAAATGAATAAAACTATTGAAATAAAAAAAAAAGACCGTACCCTTTTATGTAATGATGTTTACTTTGAATTTATATTAGTTCACACAAACACTCCATCCATGCTTTTGTTCCGGCCCTCCGGTCCAGTTTAAGAACCCATTGTGGCCCTGGAGTCAAAAAGTTTGCCCACCCCTGATCTAGATGGTGTCGTAACCAGAGAGGGATTATTTAAGTAATTTAAAACTCAGTATTTTGACTGCATTTCTTATGGAATATATTTTAGAGACAAGAATAATCACAAAGAGATTTTAACCTGCATTTAGTAATCTTTAATAATATTGGCATTGTTATCGGAGAAATGTATGGATTGTCTTTTCTCCACACTGGGAGTGGGGTTCTTGGAGTGCTGCTGCTGGAATAAGCATTTCTGGAGGCACTCACAGGAGGATGAGATGTGGTAGAAAGCTTTATATGTGTGGAATTATACCCCTCTGTTTCCAAAGTCCCATTTCCCTTAATCCAGTCCTGGATAATGTGCAGCTGAGGATTCAGGAGAGCTAGAAGCAAAGCCAGTGTCCAGAATTTCTGTTCCATGTTGGAGCTGGGTCTGGTTTTTCATGAGGCTAGTTGCAGTCCATTAGTCCATTGTGTGTGGGGTCCACATGGCCATGGACCATGTGGGCAAATGCAGGACCATGAGAGTCCTGCAAGCCAGGAGCAGGAACCAAGAAGCAAGAGAGCAAACTCCTTTGTTTAGGAGCTTAGGTATCTCAAATCTTCCCATACCTGCAGTGGCCACACCTATCCTGGCCAATGACCTGTCTCCAGGTGTGATTGACAGGCAAGTAAGTACCTTCCCTATTTATTGGGCATGCCTCTAATATTTAGCCTTTCCTTTGCTCCTTTCCAGTTACCCATAACTAGTTAATTACAATGATATCATTATTCTTGTGTTGAAACATATATTGTTGGATAAAGCAAATAGCCAATGTCAGTGTTATTAGGAACTGCAGTTTTCAGCATAAGAAAAAAGTGATACAATTTAAGAGGTTAAGTAAAAGTTTGATAATATTTTATTAAAAATGGAAAAATCAATATGGGCTCATGATTTAAATTTTTCTTTCTTAAAAAAACTACCCCCCCCCCCCAGCTTTGTCCATTGAAAAAGGGTTTAGAAAACAATGGCAAGGCAATAGCAATAAATGTTCATAGCACCCAGATTGTGGTCTTTAAAATATCAGTCCTCACTGAAAGGAACAAGGGCTCCTTAGGGAAATGGATGATTCCAGGTCTGGAATATTGTTTCTTACAAGAAAATATCAAAAACTCGGAGTTGTACGGGAAGAACACAGAAGGCAATACCATGGGGATTCCCACTGACCAAATTGTGTAACTTTGAGCCTCAAAAATAATCCCCCTCTCACCACTCAATCTTCATATGGGGAGTGTGAGAGGCAGCTGATCAATGTTTCCCTCTCACATCAATGTTTCTTCCTGTCTCCCTCCCCTTTCATCTCTCTCTCACAATATCAATGAAAAAAATCTTTAAAAAGTAACTACAATATATTGAAATATAAATATATTTTAAAAATCTATTTAATAATGATATGCCACACAAACCAAAAAAAGCAACTTGATCACCTTTGGAGGTAGATAGAGCATCAATTTATTATTATGAAAATTAGGAAATAAAGCCAAAGGATCAAACATTTACCTTGACTTTTCTCTGAATTGTATAAGTAAGAGTTAGCAAGTAGTTGATGAAAGCTCACTTTTTATCAAAAATTCAGCCAGTAAATGCAAAAGGAATATAGAACTAGAAAAGTCATGATTTTATAAGCTCTTATAAAATAATGGAATTTAGCAAAGGTCATCAGTGGATGCTAAATTCATTAGATGGAAGAATTTTGGCTGAATCAGGCTGACTCCAGCTGAATCCACTGATCCGTTTTACATCACTAAATGGTACAACTAGATGCCTTCAAAGTAACCAGCACAATGTGGATAATTTTTAAAATTATATATATATATATATATATATATATATATATATATATATATATTTTTTTTTTAAAGAGCAAGGAAGAGGGAGAAAGAGATAGAAATAGAAACATCAGTGATGAGAGAGAATCATTGATTGGCTGCCTCCTGCACAACCCCCACTGGGGATTGAGTCAGCAACCCAGGCATGTGCCCTGACTGGGAATTGAACCGTGACCTCCTGGTTCATTGGTCGACACTCAACCACTGAGCCATGCCAGCCGGGCCATGTGGATAATTTTTAAAGATAGGTGATAAGGGTTCATTAGATTTATTGTTCTATATAATTATTAAGTAATATATTTTCACCTGAAATACCTATCAAACCCTGACCAAGACAGTGTGTTATTAAACTTTTTGACCTCTGCTATCTGATAACAAATTGTGTTATTTTGTGATAACTTTTTTTTTTTTAAGAACTTGTTTTGGTCCGGCTGGCATGGTTCAGTAGTTGAGCATCAACCTATGAACCAGGAGGTTACAGTTTGATTTCCAGTAAGGGTACATGCTTGAGTTGCAGGCTTGATCCCCAGTTTGGGACATGCAGGATGCTGCAGATCAGTGATTCTCCCTCATCATTGATGTTTCTCTCTCTCCCTCTCCCTTCCTCTCTGAAATCAATAAAATATATATATATATATATAAAGAACTTTTGGTGTTTTTCATTTTGTTGTTTCCCAGTTTGTTTCTAATTGAATATAATGTTCTTTATGTGTAGTGCTTTGCAAAATAAATGAGATAGAAGCAGCCCCACCTCTCCAGTAAATTGCATGATTTATGCGGACACATTCACACACTGGAAATACAGATGAACTCAAATATTACAAGCTCAGAATGAACATTTGAGTATTTAAAACATGAATATTTTGTATTTTCAGAAGATAAGGACATAGATAAAGGTATTTGGATCATGATGCATGTATTTTAAGAAGATAAACACATAATGTGAAAATTAGAACTGATGGCTGAGGGCTATGAAAAATAGTTTGTTTCTATCTTGTTGGCCTATTGACCTATTGCTTGTTTTCTTAACCTACCTGACTTCTCTTTCTTAGGTCAATTCTTACGAACTTATTTTAGCTGTAAAATAAAGGAAAAAATGGTGAAATAGATTTTGTAGTACTCTCTTAAACCAGTATATTCTATAGTCAGTAGGTTTAAAACTCTGGGATGAGAACATGGTGAAAATATTTTTAAATGGCTGTCTGATTACATATTTGCTATAAAAATACTTTATATCTCTATAGGTTGGCAAATAAACAAGACAAGGAAGGGGCTTTAGGAGAAGCTGATGTGATTGAATGTCTGTCTCTGGAAAAAATGGTCAATGAACACAAGTGCCTATGTCAGATAGTAAGTTTTGGGGTTTGTTTTCCTTTTTTCCTATGAAATGTGTTCTGTATAACTTAGTTTTTGTAAAGGTGAAAGGCAATTAGGTGGCAGATAGCTAACAAAATAATGTATTAGTGTTTTAAAAGAGCTTTTTTTTTTTACCCAGGAAATCACATTCTCACTGTTTTGTTGCTATTATTTAATACTAGTAGCCTGCGCACAAATCCGTGCACCAGTAGCTCGCCAGTAGCTCACTGCTGCCCTCCAGTAGCTCTCCACCTGCTGCCCTGCCCTCCTGTAACTCCCTCCATTCCCCCTCATAGCTTGATGCCCTGCCCCCTCCTGTAGCTCTCCTCCGCCCGCTTGTAGCTTGCTGCCCCACCTTCCTGCTGATCCATGGTCCGGTCGTTACGTGGTAGGTCATTAGGCATATTACATCTTTATTATATAGGTTAGTAATATTTGTTTAGTTGTTATTGACTTCCATAAACTGTCTTTTGAGATTTCAAAGACTCTAGATTTGCTTTTTGTTTAAGATAGTGCTGACAGGACTTGCTGACAAGCTATAATTTTTTTAAAATATATTTTTATTGATTTCAGAGCGGAGGGGAGTGGGAGAGAGAAGAAACATCAATGATGAGAGAGAAAGAGAGAATCATTGATTGGCTGCCTCCTACACTCCTGCTATTGGGGATTGAGCCCACAACATGGGCATGTGTCCTGACAGGGAATCGACAAACCATGACCTGCTGATTCATAGGTTGATGCTCAACCACTGAGCCATGCCAACCAGGCAAATTTTTTAAATGGTAAAGAAAACATATAAATACAAAATTTAAACATACGAGAGGTTTGCAATGAGTTTTGAAAAATCTTATCAGTAGAGTTATTAATCTTAAGAAAGATGGGCAGAAGATTGAAGTATTCTGGTTTCAGAATATGGAGACATTAGACTGTCAGTCTTAAAAGATGATTACTGCTATTAATTCCTTAAGGACTGGAAGTTTGATTTTTGTCTTCCATTGAGTTTGTTTTAACTGGCACTGTTGACTTCCTGTGTTATAGTATCTCTCACAGCTTACACATATTGTACTTGAAATATTTCAGCTCCTGTGTACTAATGTTAGTGGTCATCGCAGTGGTATGTTTTGTGAGTTAAATAAGCAGGTGCTTTATATCATTAATTTAATGGTTTAATTTTGATTTACCAATAATTATACTTAATGGTTTTTGAGTAGATTTTTGTGGAGAACTTTTAGTTTTAATGTTTAAGCCAAATAAATTGGTGTTTTTTAGGAACCTTGTTCAGCAATCTTGGGATCTGGAAAGAAAATTGACAAGTCCATTAAAAAAGGCCTTTATTGGCTGTTAGATATCATTGCAAGAGACTTTGATGCCTTAAATGAACGCATCCAAAAGGACACAACAGAACAACGTGCTCTTGAGGAACAAGAGAAACGAGAAAGGGCTGAACGAGTGCGAAAATTACGAGAAGAAAGGTAAGTAGATTAATTTTGTATCACAGTGCATTTGAAACGTAAAAACAAACAAAAAACACCACAATTTTATGAATAATTTCTTAGTTCTGTCTATTCAGTTTCTTTTTTATGTCTGAGGGAAGACACTATACAAATTTTCTGTTTTTATGGATCTTTCTCTATACAAGTTTGGGCGGTAGGATTCTACTTTACCTGGTGGTATTATGGTAGTTAAATTTATTCCTTATGTATTTATTATTTCTAAGAGATTTAAAATTTTTATCTCTTATTTCTTATTGTGGTGGGTTTCAATCAGTATGCTGATTTTGCTTCTCAGAGGGCATTTGGCAATGTCTAGGGACATTTTTACTTGTCACAGCTGGGGACGAGGTGGAGTGCTACTGGCATCCAGTGGGTAGAGACCAGGAAGCTGCTCAACATTTAGCGCTACACAGGACAGTCCCCTACAACAGAGAATTATTGAGTCCACTGTCAATTATTGAGAAACCCTCTTTTAATCTCAGCAAAGACAGAAGGCAAGCTGATAGTGGATCAATCAACTGAAGCAAAATCTGATCTTCAACACTAGTTTTCTCACAAAATAAACTAAATTATACTGTCTCGGGTTTTTAAAATATATTTTTCAAATTATTTTAAAAATATATTTCCTGAAAGGAAACTTTTAAACTAAATTTAGCAAACTTTGAATTAAAAAACAATGATTTCATAAATTCTACCACAGAATCACTTCAAATAACCTTAATGCTGTGAAAAAGTACTCATATTTGATTAAAAGTCAAATTTAGTACTTTATCCCAAGATTTCTCTTTTTTTTTTTTTCCAACTAGATAGTTGCATAGTAGGGGAGGGGAGAAATTAAAAGATATTTAAGTGAGCTCTTGCAAGATCTAAAGTTGTCTTCCATCTACCTAAGAAATATTAGCCTTCCATATGCTCTAAGTCTAACATACTTGCAGCCTAGTAGACATGAACCCACTAAACTGCCCTTGGTGGTGCCTCTGTGAGGTATTTTCTTACACTGAAAGGAAATCCACTGATTAAAGGTATCTTTCATTTAATTTAGAGGTAGGACTTCAAGGAAAGAAATACTTGTAGAGATAACTCCGCATTGCCAAGTGCGCAATAACATGAGCAGATCATTTATTTAGGATCTCTCTTGATACTGATATGAGGTTTTAGTTCCTGTGAGAAATTTGGTATTCTCTCCTACTGTATATTTTCATGATATAAAGCTCAGTAAACCAATCATTAATGTAGTTCTACCTTTTATATACTTATAAAAATAAAATATATGGCCATACTTTTCTGAAGACTCCTTTGCTTTTTTTCCATTAAGAAAACAAAAAAAAAGAACAAAAAATATTGAGCTGGATAAAAGAAATCTGATGTTAGTCATTCCCACCCCCCACCCCCCCCCACCCCAAGTTCTTACCTTTTCCATAAAGATGTTCTAGGTCATGTGATGGCAGCCTTTTCTAATACCCATTCCCCTTTCCTCCTTTCTCCTAGCCATACTATGTGTGGTCTAAGGCGTCTCCTGTTGAGCACAGTCTCCATAATTAAAAGTAAATTGGCATTTAGAGAGGAGTTATTACAAAAAAACACTTTTTTACTTCATTAAATCCAATCTTAAAGATTCAGATATTTTTGAAGAACTGTAAAAAAATTATTGTTGGTATCTGAAAATAGTATTATAATACTAGATACCTGAAACTGCTTGCTAATAAATTAGTAACATTATTAACAATTACAGTCCTGTAAGTGCTTTCACATATATTACTTTAGCTGAAACAACCCTATGAAGTAGATATTTTTATCCACCTGGGAAAACTGTCATTCAAAGATCCAGATACATGTCCAAGGTCACAGAGGTCGTAAATTGCAGACCTCTAAATCTTGGCTTGCTATGTTCAGAATGAAAGGATAGATCTTTCCATCAGAGGACATAATTAATAAATGTCATAGTAATGAACATTCACATTGCTGTACTATACTTGCAGCCCAGTTGCAGATCTACACTAAGTCACCAGCTACTTGTTTATAACTTAATTACTCTTCATGTATGGGGCAACATTAAAAGTCACAGAGATAGTAAATGTTTCAATAGTAACAAATATGGAAATACTTAATATAAGTGATATAGTGCAACTTATCTTTATAGCCTCTTCTATTATGCAAAGCAGCAGTCATTATCTAGTTCATATATGATAAGTAATTTGACACAACCCTTGAGAAGAAGGTTAACAAGAGGACTCATTTATGTTAACATCAGTGAAGAAGACAGCATTGGTTTGGGATGGTAATTAGTAAATTGATAAATATAATAACTTACCATATAGGATAATTAATATGCACTGTTGACATTAAGCAATCAGTCATAGGGAATGCTATTTTTGTCATTTCTATCTTTTAAAAAGTCAAATGAATAATCTTTACAGAGGGGTAGAGGCCTGTAAACTGCATAAGGATTTCTGAAAATCTCTCAGTAATTTAAAGCCATATCCAGATGTTTAAATTACTAAATTTAATAGCCTTAAAACTATTTCAAGTATTCTTAAACATGGTTCAGCATTTTCTCAGGAATTACAATTTTTTCTCCTCAAACAATAGAGAACAAAGAGAGCGAGAGCAGGCTGAACTCGATGGAACCAGTGGTCTGGCTGAGGTGGATCCAGAACCAATTATTGTTAATCCTTTCCAGCCGATAGCAACTGTAATCATTGAGGTATGGATGGTGGCAAATGTGATTTTTATATTGTAAGTTTTAAAGTTGGCAGGGAATTGGGAAAGGAGGTAGGGAGGTAGAAGTAAGTATTTCACCAGAGGCCAATTACCATTATTTCTAAAAAAAAATTAAGTGGGAGAGATAGGTTAAGATTTGCTGCTTTTTCATCCTCTTCAAATTTATCTTCAGATCTAGCATAAACAGGAAAGGTGACTTCAGAATTCACTGAGAATGAAAATGAAGATTGAATGTAGCAACTGTAATAGTTACTGTTCTGATAAATCATTTTTTGGCATTTATTTCAGATGGTAGTAATATATTTACTTTTATTTACATTGTCTCTTTGTCACTGTATTGCTGTTACTATCATCTCTTTACAGTAATGTTTAGATGCATAAATGAATTTCTAATTGTTTACCCAGGATACTTAAGAGTGTTTGAAATTATAATAAACTAGAGGCCCGGTGCACGAAATTCAGGCACGGGGGTGGGGGGTGTCCCTCAGCCCAGCCTGCACTCTCTCCAATCAGACATCCCTCTCATAATCCAGGATTGCTGGCTCCCAACCACGCGCCTGCCTGCCTGCCTGCCTGATTGCCCCAATCCACTTCTGCCTGCCAGCCTGATCACCCCCTAACCATTCCCCTGCCAGCCTGATTGACGCCTAACTGCTCCCCTGCCAGCCCAATTGCCCCTAACTCCCCTCCCCTGCAGGCCTGGTCACCCCCAACTGCCCTCCCCTGCAGGCCTGGTCCCCCCAACTGCCCTCCCCTGCTGGCACTGGTCATCCCTAACTGCCCTCCCCTGCAGCCTGGTCCCCCCTCCAAAACTACCCTCCCCTGCTGGCCCGGTCCCCCCACAACTGCCCTCCGCTGCAGGCCTGGTCATCCCCAACTGCCCTCCCCTGCAGGCCTGGTCTCCCCAACTGCCCTCCCCTGCAGGCCTGGACCCTCCCAAGTTCCCTCCCCTGCCGGCCCAATTGCCCCTAACTGCCCTCCCCTGCCTGCCATCTTGTGGCAGCCATCTTGTGTCCACATGGGGACAGCCATCTTTGACCTCATGGGGGTGGCCATCTTGCATGTTGGAGTGATGGTCAATTTGCATATTACTCTTTTATTAGATAGGATTCTATATGTGAATATGATTTATTTTTTATTTTAATTATCAGAAATTTTACCAAAATTAATTTGTAGATTATAATCATGAAGAAGTTAAGTGTGTGTGTGTGTGTGTGTGTGCGCGCGCGTGCGTATTTGTGTCTTTGTTTACATTTTCGACAGAGAATTTGCGTTAGACCTACTTTAATTGCCCTCAGCAGCCAGGCCGCCTCAGAGGCAGAGCTTCCTCAACTTCCCCTCCATTCACCAGAGCTTAATGTGGCAGTTGGTTTATTGGTCCCACTGCCTGCATGTTCTCCATTCCTCTTCCCCTGTCACTGCCTCCTTCCACACAGGTGCTCATCTGGAAAGGTGGATGATTGTTTCTTCCTGGGGCTGCTGCTGAGGAGGGAGGCAGCTCCGTAGGTAAGGAGATGATTGGTTAGTTTTGGTATTCCTTTATTTTGCAAATTAATTGGTAATATGAACTATTTGTATTTAAGTTTCTTAGGTACCAGAAGGTTAATGGTACTTAGTCTTTTTATTAATCCCATTGCATTTAACTGTGTGCTTTTCTAAGTACAGCAAAGTTGTCTTAATAACTTTTGTCTCCATCCTATTAAATATTATTTTGCCAAGTTTTCTTTTGTGCTCTTTAAAAATATTGATGAAGAAGAGGGAAATCAACTTTCACTTTTCACTTTGAAACATTTATTTATGTGTGTAATAAAGCTCACCTTGTAAATGATGACCAATTTTATAGTACCAGTAAAGGCCCTATGCACGAAATTCATGCAAGGGGTTCGGTCCTTGAAGCCACGGCTTTGTCGAGAAGGTCGTGCGGAAGGTCGTTTGGCTGTCAGGTCTAATTAACATATTATGCTTTTATTATTATAGAATTATAGATGGTTACTTAGAAAAGGCCTTAGTACTTCTACCAACATTGTATTTTTCACTGAATAAAGATGTAAACAATATCTTATATTGAAAATCCCTGAATTAATTAGTGGTGTGGGGAACATGCACTTATTATGCTATTAAACTACAATAATTTTAAGAAGATGATCAGTAAATATATGAAACAAATGAAAACCAATTACTTGTAGTCTATTATATACCAAGTATATTTTCTCCTTTTTTCCACAAAATTTCAAAATGTTTGTATTTTAGAGAAGCACCTCACATTCCTTTTATTTTTATCACAAATAATAAAACTGGTGAGGTATTGGTTCCAGGACAGAGAGACTAATGGAACATTGGTAAACATGCTATAAACATAATTATGTCTGAGCTATTTGTATAAGATAAAGGTGACATTTCAAATGTGGGAGAAGAGGATTTTGGGACAGCTGAATAATCATTTTGAAGAAAGTAAAATTAATAAACACTGTATATACCAAATTAAACCCCAGAAGACTTAAAGGTATTTAAAAAAATAAGCCTTAAAATTACTAGCACATAATACAAACATTTGTATATATGTGGAGGAAGAAAAACTTTCAAAGCAGGACAATCAAACCACAAGTCAAGAAATAAAAATAGATCTTACTATATTTCATTTTTTAAGAGCTTCTCTGCAAAGTTATAGGCAGTGACCAAACCCTAATGAAAAATATTTGAGACACAAAGGACAAAAAATTGAATCTTAAAAATTACTATGAAAATAATGATAATCAAATAGAAAAGTGGATATTGGGTTACTATGGGTAATTCCCTAAAGAAAAAGAAATATGGCAATAACAGTATTTAATAGTTCACCCTCATAGTGATAAACAGTATTGAAATCGGTAGGTTAAACCAACACTAAGGTAAAAACATTTATTTATTAGTTTCAACCTTTTGCCTAGGGTGTAAATTGACATAAGTTTTTCTGAAGTGAAGTTTGTAGTGTGTCACATTTTAAAATGTGCTTAGCCATTACCAACAATTCTAGTGTTAGGAATTTATTCTAAATAATTCAATAGCTGTGTTTTTTTTAATAGTGAAAATTGAAAGTAACCTCTTAGTTCATTGATTGGGAATTGGTAAAATAAGTTATGGTATAACAATTCAAAATGATAATGTAATTGGTGAAAGTAATCATAGCTAACACTTTATGAAGTGTCAGGCACTATTCTAAGAAAAAATATATACTTAATTAAAAACTTCAGTTCTTTTTTTGTTTAAAAACAAATACATAAATATGTATATAGAGAGAAACAATCTATCACATTTTTGTATGTTTGTGGGTGGTGTATGTCTGTACGTGTGCGGTAGGCAAAGAGAAGCATCTTTTAGTGATTATACACCAACTAGTGGTCATCTCTAGATTGTGGAATTACTGGTAGTAGTTGTTTCATTCCTTTATACAATCTGCTTTCTGAATGTTTGGCAATTAGTATGTTTCAGTGATGTTTTTAACAAATAATTTTAATGGAAATATCACAGTTCCCTGAAGGTACAGAAAGCTCTTGGATTATTTTATTTTCCCCTTAAAACTATCATAGATACAACTGTTATATTAAAGATGATATATTTCATTTTTGTTAGAATGAAAAAAAACTTGAAAGAGAGAAAAAGAGGCAAAATGTGGAGAAAGACTGTGATGCTTGCCCCCTGAGAAATAAAATGGAGCGTGAGCAGATGGAGACACAGAGCCAGATCAGTGACAGTAGCCAAAAAAGCAATGAGTTTGGAACCATAGAAAATTATAACGAAGCATTAACACAGCAGTTGGAGAATGAAGATGAGACAGACCAGCCATCATCAGAATCAGGTAAATCTAGTTATTAAATAAAAAAGATATACATGTATAATATATATAACTTTACTTCTTTCACCTGTCATGATTATTTTCTTTTTTTAAAAAAAACTTTATTATTATTATTTTTTTAAAATAAATCTTTATTCAGATTATTACAATTGTTTCTCCTTTTTCCCCCCATAGCTCCCCTCCACCCGGTTCCCTCCCCACCTTCTGCCCTTACCTCCCCCCCCCCACTGTCCTCATCCATAGGTGTATGATTTTTGTCCAGTCTCTTCCTGAACCCCCCATACCCCTTTCCCCCTGAGAATTATCAGTCCACTCCCTTTCTATGCCCCTGATTCTATTATATTCACCAGATTATTCTGTTCCTCAGGTTTTTAATTCACTTGATTTTTAGGTTCACTTGTTGATAGATATGTATTTGTTGTTCATAATTTTTATCTTTACCTTTTTTCTTTTTCTTCCTCTTCTTAAAGAATACCTTTCAGCACTTCATATAATACTGGTTTGGTGGTGATGAACTCCTTTAGCTTTTCCTTATCTGTGAAGCTCTTTATCAGCCCTTCAATTTTGAATGATAGCTTTGCTGGGTAGAGTAATCTTGGTTGTAGGTTCTTGCTATTCATCACATTGAAAATTTCTTGCCACTCCCGTCTGGCCTGCATAGTTTCTGTTGAGAAATCAGCTGACAGTCGTATGGGTGCTCCCTTGTAGGTAACTAACTGTTTTTCTCTTGCTGCTTTTAATATTCTCTCTTTGTCTTTTGCTCTTGGCATTTTAATTATGATGTGTCTTGGTGTGGTCCTCTTTGGATTCCTTTTGTTTGGGGTTCTGTGTGCTTCCTGGACTTGTAAGTCTATTTCTTTCACCAGGTAGGGGAAGTTTTCGGTCATTATTTCTTCAAATAGGTTTTCAGTATCTTGCTCTCTCTCTTCTTCTGGCACCCCCATAATTCTGATGTTGGTATTCTTGAAGTTGTCCCAGAGGCTTCTTACACTATCTTCAACTTTTTGGATTTTTTTTTTTTCTTTTTGCTTTTTCGGTTGAGTGTTTTTTGCTTCTTTGTATTTCAATTCTTTGACTTGATTCTTGTGTTCCTCTAGTCTGTTTTTGGGTCTCTGTATAATATTTTTTATTTCAGTCAGTGTATGTTTAATTTCTAGTTGGTCCTTTTTCATATCTTCGAGGGTCTTGTTATATTTATCAGCCTTTTCTAGGATATTCTTGAAAAGCCTTATAACCGTGGTTTTGAATTCTATATCCAGTCGTTTGTTTTCCTCCATTTCTTTCGTTTGTGATCTGTTTCTTTGACGCCGCATTTTCACTGCTTCCCTGAGTTGGTAGGGTAAATTTGTGTGCTAGTTTTCCTATATGGCCCAGTGGGTCGGCCTCCCCAGTTAACCTGAGGTGGACACTCTTGGTGCACCCCTTTGTGGACTGTGTGTACAGCCTTGTTGTAATTAAGTCTTTATTGTTGTTGGTATCACTGAGAGGAATTGACCTGCAGGCCAGTTGGCTGTGAGGATCACCTGTGTCTATGCTGGGAGAAGTTCGGTGCTGGAGACAGCCTTATAGGATTAGACTTGCCAAATTGCAATAGCCTCTGTGCTCAGCTTGGATGGGGTGGAGTCTCAGGGCGGAGCAGACAGTCTTGGTTTCTCGTCAGCCTTGCCCTTGCGCGCACTGGTAGACCTCTGCCTTCCCCAGCTCCCGAGTCTCCGTCCGAGAGTCCAGACTCCCCCCACAAGAGCGTGGGTCCCCAGGGGCTCGCCTGGAACTGGGGTTCAGTGCAGTCAGAACTGGGGCTCAGTGCAGTCACGAGCCTCTGACTCCCTTCCACTTGGGAAAGCCTGTGGCAACCTCCGCAGCCTTTGTGCACACTGGCACGCGTGCTCCTTCAGACCTCTGCCTTCCCTGGCTCCTGAGTCTCCGCCCGAGAGTCCAGACTCCCCCCGTAAGAGCGTGGGTCCCCAGAGGCTTGCCCGGAGCTGGGGTTCAGTGCAGTCAGAACTGAGGTTCAGTGCGGTTGGGGACTTCCTTCCCCCTTCCGCCAGAGAAAGTCAGCCAGGCTCTCAGCCGCCCTTCCCTCTGCGCGCACAAAGACCCTTTGCCGTACCTCCAATTCTCTGTGAGCTTTTCTCTTTCCTTCTAGTTGTAGAATTTTCACTCAGCCAGCTTTCCTGTGGTTCTGGATGGTGTCTGTTCTGTCTTTTAGTTGTAGTTTTGAAATTGTTGTGCGAGGCAGCAGTTTAGGTGCTTACCTATGTCGCCATCTTGGTTTCTCCCCTGTCATGATTATTTTCACACAAAATATTTTTTTTTGTCTGCAAATGCAGTATTTATCATGGGTTTCTCATGGTTTTTACTCATTAGTTTGCTAACTTATGTTTTTATTCATGATGCCTTAAAATGTAGTCTTTTGTAACTTGAATTTCAGCAGAAATTTTTCAATTTTACTTTCATAAATTTGGAATATAGCATAGCCCCAGGAATCCTTGGAATGTATTTAATACCTTTAAGGCTTTTTGAGGTTTTTGTTTGTTTCTTTTTAAGCCTCATAATGCTACAATCAACATCACTTTATTTATTGACGTGCTATTTCTGTAGGGTACAGACATAATCAGTTGAACATAAAAGTCTTATCAAATAGTTATTTTCCTCTTATTTTAATATCATCAAATTTTCAATTCATAATTACTTTTCTTTTTCTCAGTGGTTATATAATTTAACAGGAAATTCATGTCTTTTGGTATCATAAAGACACAGCCTGTGTCTGGAATCAGACAACCTGGGATAGAACCCTGACTTTTCTATCTACTAGACACGTGCTATGTTATATGACGTTCTTCAGTCTTCCTCATCTCTAAAATGGAAATAAGCATCATTTTGTACAGGGATTTTAGGATTACTTATGGTAAAAATAACTCTACAGTGCTCAAGCACAGGCCTGACACATGGGAGCTACCTAGTACTGTAATTATGAGTTCCTTGCCATTCCTCACTAGCAGTATGGCTCCATTACATATGAGAATTTTTATATAGTATCAAAAAGGTTATAAAAATAAGATTTTAATCTTGAGGTATAGATTAGCTAACATGGATATTTTGCTATTTAGCAATAATTAGATTTGAAAGTTACTTTTTTATTAAATCTTTATTGTTCAGATTATTACAGTTGTTCCTCTTTTTTCCCCCCATAGCTCCCCTCCACCCGGTTCCCACCCCACCCCATGCCCTTACCCCCCCCACCACCACTGTCCTCATTCATAGGTGTATGATTTTTGTCCAGTCTCTTCCCACAGTCCCCACACCCCTTTCCCCCAAGGGTTGTCAGTCCACTCCCTTTCTGTGCCCCTGATTCTATTATCTTCACCAGATTATTCTGTTCATCAGATTTTTTATTCACTTGATTTTTAGATTTACTTGTTGATAGATATGTATTTGTTGTTCATAATTTTTATCTTTACCTTTTTTCTTTTTCTTCCTCTTCTTAAAGAATACCTTTCAGCACTTCATATAATACTGGTTTGGTGGTGATGTAATCCTTTAGCTTTTTCTTATCTGTGAAGCTCTTTATCTGACCTTCAATTCTAAATGATAGCTTTGCTGGGTAGAGTAATCTTGGTTGTAGGTTCTTGCTATTCATCACATTGAAAATTTCTTGCCACTCCCGTCTGGCCTGCATAGTTTCTGTTGAGAAATCAGCTGACAGTCGTATGGGTGCTCCCTTGTAGGTAACTAACTGTTTTTCTCTTGCTGCTTTTAATATTCTCTCTTTGTCTTTTGCTCTTGGCATTTTAATTATGATGTGTCTTGATGTGGTCCTCTTTGGATTCCTTTTGTTTGGGGTTCTGTGTGCTTCCTGGACTTGTAAGTCTATTTCTTTCACCAGGTAGGGGAAGTTTTTGGTCATTATTTCTTCAAATAGGTTTTCAGTATCTTGCTCTTTCTCTTCTTCTGGCACCCCCATAATTCTGATGTTGGTAAGCTTGAAGTTGTCCCAGAGGCTCCTTACACTATCTTCACATTTTTGGATTCTTTTTTCTTTTTGCTTTTTCAGTTGAGTGTTTTTTACTTCTTTGTATTTCAAATCTTTGACTTGATTCTTGCGATCCTCTAGTCTGCTGTTGGATCTCTGTATATTATTCTTTATTTCAGTCAGTGTATGCTTAATTTCTAGTTGGTCCTTTTTTATATCTTCGAGGGTCTCACTAAATTTATCGGTGGTTTCTAGAAAATTCTTGAAAAACCTTATAACCGTGGTTTTGAACTCTATATCTAGTCGTTTGCTTTCCTCCATTTCTGTCATTTGTGATCTGTTTCTTTGTCTCCGCATTTTGGCTGCTTCCCTGAGTTGATAGAGTGGCTTTGTGTGCTAGTGGCATTGTGTGGCTTTGGCTGCTTCCCTGAGTTGATAGAGTGGCTTTGTGGCTTTGTGTCCTATAGGGCCCAGTGGCTCAGCCTCCCCAGTTACCTGAGGTGGACACTCTTGGTGCACCCCTTTGTGGGCTGTGTGCACAGTCTTGTTGTAGTTAAGCCTTGATTGTTGTTGGTATCACTGGGAGGAATTGACCTCCAGGCCCATTGGCTGTGAGGATCAGCTGTGCCTACAATGAGAGAACTTCTGTGCTGGAGACATCCTCATGAGACAAGACTTGCTTCAGTGGGGCTTTGGTGCTGAGTCTGCCCCCTGATTGTGTCCCTTATGGATCTGAGGAGTTGTAATCTGGGTGGTCCTACTCTGACCCCTGAGTACACTGGCTCTTGGATCTCCAAGGAGGTGCTAATTTAACCTCTGCCTGAGGCCACCCAGGTGGAGCTGTGTAGAGATCTGCAAATTCCTCTTCTTTGTTTGGGTTTCGAGGTGCCCAGATGAGGCCCATCTGTGAAGCAATGCAAGCTGCTATGGGGCCTTGGGCCTTCTTTTGGATGTTCTGGGTCTCTCTGACTCAGCTGCTGTTTGTTAGGTAAGTTTAGATTTCAAAGGACCAGGCCATTAATATGCAAAAGTCTCTGCGCACAGCTTGGCTGGGGCGGGGTCTGAGGGCAGAGCAAACAGCAATAGCTTCCCATCAGCCCTGCCCTAAGAGGTCCCCGTTTCTCAGTGTCCCTTGCTAATCGCTGCAAGTACCTGTGGGAGAAAGCTGCCCTCGAGTTCTGCCTGCTGCCAGACAGTCCAGTTTCTCCCTGTATGAATCTGGGTCCCCAGAGTCTCACCCAGAACTGGAGTTCAGAGCAGTTGGGAGCTTGTGTCTCCCTGTGGATTGAAAAAGCCAGCTGTGTACTCAGTTGCCAGCCTTCTCCACACGTGTGCGCCTCTGTACCTCTGCACTTTACTTCCTCAGCTCCTCTGAGTTTCAGTGTTCTTTTCTCTTTCCTTCTAGTTGTAGAATTCCTACTTAGCCAGCCTTCCTGAGGTTCTGGATGATGTCCATCTTGTCTTTTAGTTGTAGTTTAGAAGTGGTTGTGCGAGGCAGCAAGTTCAGGTGTGTACCTATGCCGCCATCTTGGTTTTCTCCGAAAGTTATACTTCTTGTAAGTGGGGAAGTTAGAGTAGCCATATTCGGACCCATAGCTCAGTTAGCAGAGTTACACAGAAGGTAGACTTAGAGTAGCCTCTTAATATATTTAAAGAACTTTTTCTAACACAAATACATTGTTAAAGAGCAAAGTCATTTGACAGATATTTGAAAATAAAGTGTAGGAAGATCTAAGATAGTCAATCATATAACTATAATAGTTATTATAATTAACATTTTATTTCATAATTTAGAACATGGTTTCAGATGCCTTATGTTATTTAGCATAGCAGTCCTAGGGCATATTATTCCCATTATACAGAATAGAAAACCAGGGACTTGGAGAGGTTGAGTAACTTATTTTAAGTTAACTGCCACACATCCAAAACAGAAACCATCCCCACATGCCGTGATATTTTGAATTTAATTTAAAAAATCAATTTGCAGTGAATATTATAACAGTAAATATATTACTCGTAATTCAGGTGTTCTTGAATATTTTCAGTTGAAAATTCTCACAAAAAATATTTTTTTAATGCGTCTATAGATGGTTATGGTGTTTAAGATCATCTTGTCTGTGGCTGGGCTGAGACCGCACCTCAGATCATGTGGTCTATCTTTTATGCTCTTTCATGACCCAAGTTACTGTCTATCCTAAAGAACCATATGATTCTGGAGGCTCTCTTTCCTTTCTCTTAGCTGTAAAGCTTGCAGTCCCAATTATAGAAAGATGTCTTTGTTTCTATCTGGAGTAAATGTGTCAAATGACACTAACTGATTTAGAAAATATGTTTCTAAATATTGTTGTATTTCTCATTGCTTTGTTGACAATAGGGTGTCCCTCCAAAATGTATACACATACTTTGAGTAATTATAAAGTCAGTGTTTATTAAAATACATTTCATTTTCAAAATTGAGCTATCAGCTATTACAGTGTGTATATATTTTTTAAAGTACTTTCTTAAGTAATAGATAATTCCCATTTTAGAAAATATATTATGTAGTATATAAAGTTAGTTTGGGATTGTCAATGAACATGTTTCAGTAACTTTAATGTTTAGTTATTTAACTACTATGCCATTCCTGGCTTACATTGTTAAAGTCTACATGTTAACAACATACATGTCCTTAAAATGTTATGTGCTTAAGTGGAATCTATAAATACACTGTAATTATTTTTTTTTCAAATAACACAAATTCAGTTCTGCAAATTCTGATGTGGATTTTGATTATATATATGTATTTGGGTATATCTTATTTGGGGGTTATTTTAATGGGTAATGTGTTTAGGTTTGATTGGGGTCTTTTCACATTTCAAAGAATTATTTTGAACTATTTATATCTAGAATATATTATATGAACTTTCCTTGTATTCTGAATAACTTCTCTTAGAACCTAGAATATAGGCTTTTGTTATTTGTATCATATTCATTAATTATTTAATAAGGAAACATTAATAATTTAATTCCTTTTTTTAAAATATATTTTGTTGATTTTTTTACAGAGAGGAAGGGAGAGGGATAGAGAGTTAGAAACATCGATGAGAGAGAAACATCGATCAACTGCCTCCTGCACACCCCTTACTGGGGTGTGCCTGCAACCAAGGTACATGCCCTTGACCGGAATCGAACCTGGGACCCTTCAGTCTGTAGGCTGACACTCTACCCACTGAGCCAAACTGGTTAGGGCTAATAACTTAATTCTTAGTAAAAGCAAGTTCACATTTCATTACTAGTAATAATTTCAAAGTTGAATTGAAGGTATATTTCTATGGTAATAATAATATCAATATTCTATTCTGTTCTTAATTTTTATTATAGAAGTTTATTTTTTCCCCATTCCATCTTTCTATTCTGTAGATAATAGTAAAAAGAAAACTAAGAGACTAAGAATAAAAAGAAGTCACCGTGTAGAACCCGTTAATATAGATGACTCTGCTCCTAAGAGCCCAACACCACCCCCACCGCCCCCTCCTGGTGAGTAATTTAATATCAATACTGAATTTAGAAATACTGCTTTAAACAATGAAGAAAAAGAAAGTAATTGTGTAGTTTTTATTCAGTATATTCATTATCTTGTAAATTTGTGAAAAGTTAGAGTTCTTTGCTCTCTTTTGTTCATAATTTATCAACGTAAGTTACCTATTGCTTTTTTAACAATAAAAAATATAAAGGTAAAAAAATAAGTAAAAATTAATTAAAAAAAAAATCTTATGCAGGCACTTCCTAGAATGGATTCAGATCTTATTTAAAATATCAGTGCACAGATGCTAAAAGGAATTTAAGCTTATTGAATGGATGGCTAATATGAGCTTTTAAAAAATTGCATATTTCATCCAGAAAGTAAACATTTGAAACCAACATATGTGAATTTTTTTATTATATTTTCAATTTACATACTGACCTTCTAAGTTTGTTATGAGGATTAAATGGAATACTGCATGTAAAGTGCTGGGACTTATTAGGTGCATAATAATTGTGAGTAATTTTTCAGCACTAGACACAGTACCTTGTATACTATATGTGCTCAATAAATATCTAAACATATATGTTTATAATGTCCTTTTAGCTCAGCCAGAAGGCTTTAGATGGTAACATTTTCCTTTGAGAATTATTTGAAGACTCACTTCTAGTATTCCATTTAATAAGTAAACATTTCTTATAGCCTCTGGTAGGGGTTACAACAATAACCTAAAGTTTTTTATGGTAGTGGTGAAGATGAGTGATATTTTAAAATAGAAGTCATTTAAAATGGGATTATGGCTATTTAGTACTGTGTCATTCAGTATATATGAATTGACATAAAATGTTATATACATTCCTGTCTAGGGAGGGATCCTCTCAACCAATCTAAAGATATATTATTTAACAGTGTTTTAAATGTTTTTCTTTTTCTTTAGTTGGCTGGGGAACCCCCAAAGTCACTAGACTTCCAAAACTTGAGCCTCTTGGTGAAACACGTCATAATGGTAATGCAAAAGGATCAGTTTTCAAATATCTGTACATATTACATTCAATTTTCTTTACCTCATTATTTAGCAAACTTTTATTTTTAGAAGCCTTTCAAATCCACAGCCATCCTTTTTCATTCTACATCTTCTTTTTCTATTTAATCGTTTTATTCTTAATGCTCTTTGCCTCTAAATAATTTGAATTGATGTTTACCTTAGAATACAGAGATAAAAATGTTCATCCATTATATATTTATATAAATAGTTATGGATAGGGAAAGGCTCTACAGCAGTTTAAATTAAATAGACATTACAGTTATAGTGCTTAAAAACTGCATTATCTTATATGTATGTACTCAATATACTCAATGATGTCATATAATTGTTCTTCCTCTGCTTCTAATAAGACAGCAAGCTGCTGAATATTAAAATGAAGTAAAAAGATCAACACAGTTGTAGAATCAGAGACTAATCAAAGTATACCAAATAAACTTCGGCTAACTAGAAAGTTACGAGGGCTTTATTGCCTCAAGAAAGTAATTTTCTTTGAATGAAATTAATATAAGGTATAGTCCAGCCAGCATAGGACATTAGAACTCCACAACTGGAAAACTAGAGAAAGGGCCTTTTGGGAGTAGAGGACTGCCTTGTACCCAGGCAGAAGTTTTGATTTTAGACCATCAGCCCAAATTCTTTCAAAGAAATATTTCCGAAATGCAAAAGGATAATATATGTATATTATAGCTCAATAAATTTCTCCATCAATAGCATCCAGTTTGCTTTTTGATGACTCTGTTTACCTAATCTAGAGTTTGGTTTCTTACAGAGACCCATTTATTAGGAAAAAAAAAAAGTCAGAAGTGTAATCTTTAAAAAAGCTTTATTTTACTATATAATTTGAAATTATATCAAACTGTATAAAATACTTTTATTCAAAAAGTATGTAAATATAAATGTGCTCTTTGCTTTCTTTTTAAGAATACTATAGGTCAGTAATGAAATACTTCTTTAAAATATTTATTTTTATTTATAAAAACCGAAAAGTTTGGCCCTGGCCAGGTAGCACAGTTGGTTAGAGCATGATCCTGATATGCTAAGGTTATGGTTCAATCTCCTGTCAGGGCACATACAAGAAGTAACCAATGAATACATGAATAAGTGGAACAACAAATTGGTGTTTCTCTTTCTCTCTCTCAAAATCAATAAAATAAATAAATACAGACAGACAGAAAAGTTTGTCCTTAGGCCATATCGGAATTACAGTGAAATCACATCTATTTGATTGACTGACTTTACATCACAATGCTTTTATTGACTATGATAGGTTAGTTCCTATTTTATTATACTCTGAAATTGTGTAGGTTAAAATATATTGTCAGTTTAAATATTCAGTATGTTGTTAGAAAAAAAAAAAGGAAGGTATATATACCCAAACATGTATATATAGAAAATATTAATATCACCATTGACAGATTTTTTTCTCTTATTGAGTCAGGTATCCAATGAACAACTATTTTGTATTTGATTTTACCTAAAACATCGGTGATACTAAGATGAATAAGACATAAATTCTGCCTTTCTGGGGATCCTAGTCTAATAGAGAAGACCATACTTCAGCTTACTTTACTATTTCAAAATTCACACTATACAGTAATAAGTTATGTGGTGTAAAATTGGAGTACTGTGCACAAACTGTGGGACAATTAGAGAAAGTGGTATTAGAACATATGAAAAGTCTGTCAGTAGAAGAAACAAATTTCAAAAGTAGAGGTTAGAAAAGACATTGGGTATTTGGAAAATAGCATAAAGTTTCTGAGCTTATGTCCATGCGGGTAGAGTGGATAAGAGAGGAAATTTAAAGTTGTAGAGAGTGTTGAAACTGGAATTATGGTTTAGGGAGAGATTGTGAAAGACCTTACATAGATGTTAAGATAAGATGTCTGGACTTGCAAGAGGCACTATACATTTTAGGCAGGGAAATAGTGTTACTAGATTTATTTAGGAAAACTTTTTTGTTTTAATAAAAAAAAAGGAAATCTATTTTGACAGTGTGGAGTAGAGACCTGATGGTGGCCAAACCTGAGGTAAGAAAGGATTGTGTTAGCAGCGTCTTGTAGTAGTCAAAGTGAGAAGCGACGAATGGAATTTGGAATGGAGAGTAAAAAATGTATGCAACAAATATTTTAACAATAGTAATATTTGATAAATGGATGTATGGACTAAGAGAGGAACAGAGGATTATTTGGCTCAAGCAGCTGGATGGGTTGGTGCTACCTGTGAGATTGAAAATACACGAGGAGGAAGGAAACCTGCTTTGGTGGTGTCTGTAGACTTACCTATTTGGAAATGTCTGCAGTCCAGTACAAGTAAGATTCTGGAGCTCAGGAGAAAAGAAAGGACCTGATGTGTGGGATAGTGTGTAGGTAGATTTTTTTAATTTCAGTTGTCATCACACAATAGGAGTGCTTTGGCCATATGCTCTGTAATTGCTTAATGAATAAATGCAGTTCAGAGAATGATAGTTCCCTGTTTCTTAGGGAAAGTATGTAGAATGAGAAGAACTAATGATAATATCTATGAGGAACATTATAGTTAAGGGCAAGTGAAAAAAGAGGTTGAAAATGGGCTAAGAAGATTGTTTTTGTTTTGTTTTTCCTTGCTTTTTTTTTTTTTTAATTAGAACTTCTTGGAAAGAATGATAGTATCTTAACCAAGTTTAAGACCACCATATTCCTATATTTCTGTTTACTATCAGTTTGTATCAATAAATTTAGTTTTTCAGAGCAGAGGAGAAAACACTATAACTTCACAAGTTTTTAAAATATCTTCTTTTTTTTCAAGCTGGTTTAAAAAACAATGTATGATCTTTTCTGATTATATTAATGGAGGGAAAAAACTCCAACAGATATAGCCCTGCCAGAGTGTCTCAGTTGGTTGAGTGTTACCCTGTGCACTGAAAGGTTGCCAGTTCAATTCCTGGTCAGGGCACATACCTGGGTTGCGGGTTTGATTTCCAGGCAAGGGCATGTATATCAATTGCATGTTCAATCCCTGGCCCTGTTGGGGCTCATGGAGGAAGCAACCAATTGGTATTTCTCTCTCACATCAATGTTTGTTTTTGTTTCTGTTTTTTTTTTTTAAAGGAGATAATCTTTTTTTTTTTTTTTTAAATCAATACAAACATAAAATAGAACAGAGGAATACAGAAAGAGTAGAGTAGGAACATCAGGAATGTCCCCCTACCTAGACACCAATGGCACTGGCAGAATCTATCTGCTGTAACTATTTTGGAATTCTGGCTTTAGTTGAAGGCAACTTCCAGAGGAAAACTAGAAGGGTAAATTGTGGTCACTTTCAGCTCTTAGCACAGTAGCAGCTACCCATCCACCATGGCAAGCAGCTGTGTACATGTTTTAGAGAAGTTTACATATAGCTTGTGGGACTAGGGTAGGCAAAAGACTGTCTCCCAAGTACTGGGGATGTGTGCTCTGATTTCTGATTGCTGCTTCTGATCTCAGAGGTGCAAAGATGTGGACACTGTTGCAAGCTCCTCCTACCTCTGGCTGAAGTAACTTCTAGGAAATTTAAAAGACCCCCCAGTGCCCTTTTATTTCTCCTTCATTTTTCACTTTTTCCCTTTGAGGAGCCAAACATCAAAGAACAGGACATTAAAAAACAACAGCATATATTAGCTAAATTAGAAACAGACTGTACAACCTAAGGAAAAGCTCAGAAAAGACATAAAAATACATTAAGTTTATACCTCAGGTTGATCCTCACGTAGAGACAGCATACACCAACCAAAAACAATAAACAAAAGCAGTAACAACAACTAAAAAAAGCAAAGCTTGGGGGAGGGGGAGAATCTGATTTCTAGAGTTACCACATAATTAGATTCAAATATCCAGTGTTCAACAAAAAATCTCAAGGCATATAAAGAAACAGGAAATATGGCTCATTCAAAAGTAAAAATATATTAAAAAGAATTTGTCCCTAAAAAAGATTTAATGGCAGATATAGCAGGCAATGACTTTACAACAATAATCTTAAGGATACTCAAAGAACTAAAGGAAGATGTAGAGAAAAATTTTAAAAAATGTGTGAACGAAATGTAAATATCACTAAAGAGACAGGAAACCTAAAAAAAAAAACAAACCAAAACAAAACAAAAAACACCAAAAAACAAAACCCACAAATTCTGAAGCTGAAAACTATAATAACTAAAATGTAAAATTTACTAGAAGAATTTGGAAGCAGAAAAAACAATTAATGATCTTGAAGGTAAAAAAAAAAATATATGGAGCCCTGGCCAGTGTTTGCTCAGTGGTTAGAGTGTTGGCCTGTGCTCCACAGGGTCCTGGGTTCGATTCCCAGTCCAGGGCACATACCGAAGTTGCAAGTTGGATCCCCAGCCCCAGGGCATGTGCAGGAGGCAACCAATTAATGCGTCACATAGATGCTTCTTGCTCCCCCTCTCTCCCTCCCTTCCACTCTCTCACATCAGTGTTTCTCTCCCCCCACTTCTCTCTCTCTCTGCATATCCTCCAGTGAGGATTTAAAAAAATAAAGCATATCCTATCTAATAAAAGAGTAATATGCAAATTAACCATTACTCCGCTATACCCACAAAGCCATGCCCACAAGCCACGCCCACAAGCCAATCAGGAGCGAATATGCAAATAAAACCAACCAAGATGGCTACAGCCACAGAGAGCAGGAGGGAGGCTTGGGTTTCCCCAGCAATGGAGGAAGCCAAGCTTTCCGCCTGCCCTTGCCGGCCCAGGACTCCACTCAATGCTACAAAGTTTCAATGATAGAAGATACATAAACCCAAACAGAAATGGCGGCAGCCACGGAGCTGGAAAGAGGAGGAGGCTAGGGTTGCCCCCGGCGATGGAGGAAGCCAAGCTTTCCCCACACGCTGGCCGGCCCAGGCTTCCGCTTAAGGCTACAAAGTTTCAATTATAGAAGATACATAAATCCCCCCAAAAATGGCTGCCATCATGGAGCAAGCAGAAGGCTTGGCTCCGCTCCAGGCTACAAAGTTTCAATTGTAGATGATTAAATAAACCCCAGATACCAGGGCCTCCGCTTGGGTCACCAGGGGGTGTGGCCAGCCTGCAAACCACCACAGGCCCCTCGCCCAGACTGCCCCACGCCCCAAAGGAACCCCCACCCTGATCTGGGACACCCTTCAGGGCAAACCAGCTGGCCCCCACCCATGCACCAGGCCTCTATCCTATCTAATGAAAGAGTAATATGCAGATTGACCATCACTCCAACACACAAGATGGCTGCCCCCATGTGGTCAAAGATCCTGCCCCCATGTGGACACAAGATGGCCACCACAAGATGGCCAGCAGGAGAGGGCAGTTGGGAGGGACCAGGCCTGCAAGGGAGGGCAGTTGTGGGCGATCAGGCTAGCAGGGGAGGGCAGTTGGGAGGGACCAGGCCTACAAGGGAGGGCAGTTGGGGGCGATCAAGCCTGCAGGGGAGGGCAGTTAGAGATGACCAAGCCGGCAGAGGAAGGAAGTTGGGAGCGACCAGGCCTCCAGGAAAAGCAGTTGGGAGGGACCATGCCTACAAGGGAGGGCAGTTGGGGGCGATCAAGCCTGCAGGGGAGGGCAGTTAGAGATGACCAAGCCGGCAGAGGAAGGAAGTTGGGAGCGACCAGGCCTCCAGGAAAAGCAGTTGGGAGGGACCCAGGCCTGCAGGGGAGAGCAGTTAGGGGGGACCGGGCCTGCAGGGGAAGGCAGTTAGGGGTGACCAGGCCTGCAGGGGAGGGCAGTTGGGGGGACCCAGGCCTGCAGGGGAGGGCAGTTGGGGGGACCCAGGCCTGCAGGGGAGGGCAGTTGGGGGGACCCAGGCCTGCAGGGGAGGGCAGTTAGGGGTGACCAGGCCTACAGGTGAGGGCAGTTGGGGGGGACCCAGGCCTGCAGGGGAGAGCAGTTGGGGTGGACCAGGCCTGCAGGGGAGGGCAGTTAGGGGGGACCAGGCCTTCAGGGGAGGGCAGTTAGGGGTGACCAGGCCTGCAGGGGAGGGCAGTTAAGGGAAAACAGGCTGTTAGGGGAGCAGTTAGGCATAAATCAGGCTGGCAGGGGAGTGGTTAGGGGGTGATCAGGCTGGCAGGCAGCAATCAGGAAGGCAAGCAGGTGAGCAGTTGGGAGCCAGCAGTCCTGGATTGTGAGAGGGATGTCCGACTGCCTGTTTAGGCCCGATCCCGGTGGGGCAGTCAGACATCCCTCGAGGGGTCCCAGATTGGAGAGGGTGCAGGCTGGGCTGAGGGACACCCCCTCCCCTGTGCATGAATTTCGTGCACCGGGCCTCTAGTGCAATAAATAAAATGAAAAACCAATAGATTTTTAGGGTTTATCATGAGATCTTCATCTGAGATGCTGATAGGTGCCAGTGTTATAATTGCATGGTCTTTTCCCCCCTAATTATATACACATTTTTTTTGCATTTGGTTCATGGAAAGTATACAGATACATGATGAACTAGTGTAGATAATTATAAGTTAACTGTAATTGGCTTGGCACTTACAATGTATTGTGATGAAAAACAATTTCTTATCAGATGGGAATTTTTAAAAATATATTTTATTGATTTTTTTACAGAGAGGAAGGGAGAGGGATAGAGAGTAGAAACATCGATGAGAGAGAAACATCGATCAGCTGCCTCCTGCACACTCCCTACTGGGGATGTGCCCACAACCAAGATACATGCCCTTGACCGGAATCGACCTGGGACCTTTCAGTCTGCAGGCTGGCGCTCTATCCACTGAGCCAAACCAGTTAGGGCAGATGGGAATTTTTAAGGAAGATTCTTACTTGTTTTTTGATTATAGACATTTACCTTCATAGCAATTTGATGCTACTTTTCTAATTGCTTTTATTATCTGTACTGCTTATTCAGTGTAACAGATAAGACAAATGCATTCAGAGAAGAGACAATCTAAATTCCCTTTGTAAACACTCAGTCCATACTTCATCAATATGTTATGTATTATACATTATGAGAAATAAGTCAATTTATTTAAAAACAAATGTATAAACTAAAGAATATTTTCAAATTTTAAAATATGAACAAAGATAAAATTTTGTATCTAGTATTACTACTCTTCAATTTTTCATGTTAAAAGTGTTTGAAGCCTTTATAAAAATGGGTGTTAATTAAATTGGTCATACCATTTAGGCACTGAGATCAACTTATATATCCTACAGTTAGGCAATAAGAAACATACTTTGTAGAGTGATTTAAATTTTCTGGCAAAGAATACAAAATCAACTGCAAAAATAATATTTTGGGAGGTGAAAAAAATACTTCTTGCCAGGTTTTCCTACTTGGACACTGGTTCCCTCAGCAGTTTCTGTTCATGAATGTCTCCAGCAAATTGAGATTCGCTGTGTTTGCCTGTCTGTCTGTCCAATATTTGAGGCAGTGGTTTGTCCTGTGACTCCTTTTCCCCCTTACAGATCCAGGAAGAATTCTTGATTTTTCAGTCTTTTCAGCTATTTACTTCATCTTAGGATGAAGTGATGACTTCCAAGTTCCTTAAATGCTGTTAGGATTTTGTTAAATTAACATTTGTTAAGTAGAGCTCCTGCATGCTGGATGGTAAGCTTGGGTCCTGAAAGACCACAGGAGACATTGCAATAAAGAAGTTATTATTCACAAATCCTGGAGGAAGTAATGGCATGCCTCCAGGGTTCCACAGTGGGTGCCAGGGCAGGGTGCAGGCTGAGAGAGCTGCAGGACCTGAGCACTTGCCTTTATTAGGGTCTGTGGGTGATAGGCTTTGGTGTTCTCAGGCTAAGGCCACATTGGTCAGTTCAAACCAAAAAGAGGAGTTTTGTTAAGTTCCACCTTGGTCTTATCTGAAAAAAGGCCGTGGCAGCTCAGTGAGGGATAGTGTTGAGCACAGGGCCATTGGGGAAGTCATATCAAGAACTTACATTTACTTACAAATCTGCAGGCAGTTATCTCGAGCATGTGCTTGCATGAGGGCTTCTCTCTGTTTAAGGTCCCCCACAGGTCCCTTGGCCAAACAAAATGAATGTTGAGGCAGCAGTACCATGGAGTAGCTTAGCTAAACTATAGACACAGGCCGAACTGGAAATGAGCCCCTAATACATTTTCAGTATATTTGTTTCACGTGATCCTGAACACCTGTGCTTCTAGAATAATTTTAAGGGAATAGGCCAGAAAGCAATTAATTACTGGAATGTTAGATATGCTATTAAATTTATAAGCCATTTTGTGATAATGAAGGGATAGGAACTTATTAAGTTAATAAGACATTTTTGCATCAAATATGCCCTAAATCACTGAACTATTTTGAAGCATCATTGTAAAGATTCCTACTTACACTAAGATTATTAATTAACTTCTTCTCCCAAAATACCTAGAAGAAATCACCATTGAATAAGAACATGGATTGTACAAATACTGACTTATCATGGCTTTGACCATAGATTGGGAGTATTTGTTATTTGTTTTCTTCTAATCTGAATGTGTAATTGGAAACAAAAAAATAATGTATACATTAGGTGTAGCTTTTTATTAAATGAAGTAGAGATTAATTTATAATCTAGAGGTAAGAATTTACCCTATTGTTGTCTTTTAAATTTATTCAAGTTTTCTTGGATTTTTATTTTTTTCTCCTATGCTTCATCTGTCAAGTCAGAGTCTCTTTTTATTTTTTTAAGGTATTAGTTGGCAAATAATGAATTGTGTCAGAAATATTTATTTACCATAACAGTTTGGTATTTTTATTATTCTTTCTCTACATAGATTTTTATGGGAAGCCACTGCCTCCGCTGGCGGTGCGACAGAGACCAAACAGTGATGCTCATGACATGATCTCATAACCAAGTCGTACGGATGAGCCATCTTAATATCAGCAAGATGAACTAGAAGACCTTCTTTCTCAAAAAAGAAAAACCCTGTACATTGATGACTGGGGCAAGATAACCATAGCAATTTCAGTGAGGAGATTGATAACCAAAGATCTCACTGATCTGATAATTACTTATCCATGTTGTTCATGGTTTAATTAAAAAAAAAAAAAAAAAAAAAAAAAGCAAAAAAGACCAGCAGATGGGATGAGCATTATGGACCAAATTACCAAGAGTTAGTATTAACTCTGGTTTATATATCCCCACTCATGGGCATATTCCTGAAGGAAAACCTTTCAGAAAAAGCCAATGGACTTTGCACACTTTCATTACTATTTGTTTAATAGTCTTTATTTCTGTACCGTAAACCTTTTTTGTAAGATACATGAGCATGGAAGGGGAACTCTTGGAAATTTATAACCTAAATTTTTAACTTTTTATATTTTTCTAAAACTTTTGTTTAAGAATTTTAATTACTATGATATTGACTGTATACTTTTCTATAGATGCTTTGTTTAAATTGTATCTGGAAAATAGAGTTCATATACTGGACAAACATTAACTATACAAATGATATATTTATATGTTTTGAGGTATGTTTTATAATAGTATTGTTCTTGAAGTATACATACTAATTTGACCTAATTTTAAAATAATATTTTTAAAGATAAATTCTCAGATCTTTATTCTAAAAATTATATTACTTGAAAGCACTACCCAAGCAAAGAGTTGAATTTTTTGTTGTTGTTTTCTTTGATGATGATTCTAATAAAAGACACTTGAAAAAATAAAAATGCTATGTGAGATATTATTAAAAGTCCCAATTAACCCCTCTTTAAAAGGTGAAACTCTTCAGAGATCATTGCTCCTTGTCACTCCTTTGTCATCAGCAGCTGCACTGACTCGTAGGTTATTGTAATTCTTTAGTGCCTTGAAATTAAAGGCAAAAAGACTGAAAAAGCTCCTGAAGGTTCAGAAACTTGTCTTTCATAACAGGGATATACTTGGGCACTAAAACAAGAATAAAGAAATAATTCCAAAATAATTTTTCCACTTAAAATAATAGCATTTTTCTTGCACTGAAGAATGGCATCTATAGGATTCTCTATTTGTCTGGCTTTTAGATGTACGTTTTGAGGAGTAGATTCAAATGTTTCATTTAATTGAAAGCACATATTCCTATCAAGGTAAAAATACTACAAATGGTATGATTCCTATATAACCTTGTCAAAACTGTTCAGCTTGGTAACTTGTACTGACAACAATAAGAGAAGTATGTTAAGGCAGTTTAGTGTGATTATTTGAAAGTTTTACTTGAGAGCATCACCTTTTATTCCAATTTTAAACTTCCTGAACTTTCATTAATCAGTTCACTTATTACTCGAGTCAGCTTTATTAAGTTTTATACATGGAACCCAACCCACCTAGCATTCTACTTCAGATATAAAATTCATAATAACCTAAATGTGATAGGCAGCTGAAATGTAAGGAAAATCAACACAAGGAGACATGTAAATTTTGAACTGGATTTTAGAGAAAAAACTCATTTGTACATCTTTTTGGTTTCTTTTGTAACATTTACATTTCTTCATTTAAAAAAGAAACTGAACTCATACTTTTGCCACCTTTTAAAAATTCATCTAGTTTGAGAATAATTTTTTTTTAAATTTGTGATTAGTATACAATAATCACTGAGCCGTTTAATTAAAATAAAATTTGAAATTAAATATTTAATGAAGCGGAATTCATGTTTCATGTATCTCAAAAATTAATTTGTAGCCAAAACCGGTTTGGCTCAGTGGATAGAGCGTCGGCCTGTGGACTGAAGGGTCCCGGGTTCGATTCCGGTCAAGGGCATGTACCTTGGTTGCGGGCACATCCCCAGTACGGGGTGTGCAGGAGGCAGCTGATCGATGTTTCTCTCTCATCGATGTTTCTAACTCTCTATCCCTCTCCCTTCCTCTCTGTAAAAAATCAATAAAATATATTTTGGAAAAAAAAATTTGTATACTTAAAGCATTCTAAAAATACTTTAAAAGAAGTTTTGTAAATCCAGGTGGCTTTTAATAGTTAAATGCCTATTCTGTTACATGCTGCATTTTTATTCTTAATATATCATAAATTATGACAATTTCAACAATAAACATAATTTATATCAGTATTCTGTTTTGTCATTTGATAAATTTATTTCTTTGGGGTAATAAAATAATAGAAAGCTTTTAAAATATAATTGTTGAAAGATTTTAAGTAGCTAGATTAAAATATTTTTTGCTGTTTTACATTGAAAAACTTTGCAAAAGGTTTCATATATGTGGGAAATAATTTAAAGACAGTTAAAAATGAGATCATATCATCTTATGATTCTCTATGATTTGATGTCTGTCATTTGTTAAGTTAAAGCTACTGACCAAAAGATAATTCTTTTACTCATATAAAAGGTAATTCTATATGCCTTTATATGTAAAATGAATATAACGTATGTACAATCCTATATAATAAAACCCTAATATCCAAATCAACCGAATGGCAGAACGACTGGCGGGATGACCTGTCGCTATGATGCGCACTGACCACCAGCTGCCCCCTGGTGGTCAGTGCGCTCCTAGAGGGGGAGCGCTGCTCAGCCAGAAGCTGGCTCATTGCTGGCGAGCACAGAGCACAGCGTTGGTGGCAGGAGGTGAGGAGCAAGGGGTGCTGGACTGCGAGAGCCCCAGACTATGAGAGGGCACAGACTGGGCTGAGGGGACCCTCCCCCCACCCCCCCCCCCCCCCCGCCGTCAGTGCATGAATTTCATGTACCAGGACTCTAGTATTATATATAATTGATTTCAATTATAAAACTGTATGGAAACAACATTAGAAGTGTTGCAAAATGCTAACAGTGCCTGTTTGTGTTTTTTTCTCAAATTTTCAAACTGATTTTTGTAATTTTGCTTACTTTTATAATGGGGAAGAAAATTTGAAATTTTTAAAACATTAAGTGCCATTGTTATGCAAGTTTAAAATTAAATACTCTTTTAAGTGTCATATGAAGGACTATATAGAATTCACTTAATATGTAAAACTTCCTGTCAGTAGCTCAGAGACATTCAACTGTAGATTATGCCAGTCAGTATATATGCAGTTGATTTCTTACTAAGTGTTCTTTTACTAAGATAACATTTTAGTTTACTTGGTTCTATATGCCAAGCTATTTATGTTATTCAATTTCTCCCATTCCACACTAAAGAAATCCAATGCTTCCAGGTAGCAAAAATTTATCAGAACTGAAACTTTATACATATAAAGCTATAACTTATAAATTGTAATACCTTTTGCTTTAATTCATAAGTTTTTCTGTAAGAGGAATATATGTTGCAAATCAGATTCTGTTAATACTATTTAATTTACCAAGAAATATAGTCCAAAAAAAGAAAAAAATATATATAGTCCAGCTGATTCAAAGAACAAAAAATTCAGATATTTCAAAATGCATATTAAAGTGTGGTATAAATGAACAAAATAATGATAATTCTTTAGTTTTGTGGAAACAGAAGAATAGAATCCCTCTTTTGAGAAAAAATAGGAAATCATAAATTAATTTCCTTTAATAAGGGGATTAGCTTATAATTAAAGGAAAAACAGGATAAAAATCATTTGCATGTTTAGAACCTGAGTTGTAAATTTCTTCTGTATGCTGATGAGGAAACAGAATATACATATACCTTAGGTAATGAATCAGTGGTCTTCACATTTTACAATACATCCCTTTCAGTAAACATTTTGAGTATACATAACAAAGTACCACAAACTGGGTGGCTTAAACAACTGCAATTTATCCTATATAATATAAGGCTAATATGCAAATTAACCAAACAGTGGAATGACTGGTTGCTATGATGCACACTGACCACCAGGGGACAGACGCTCAGTGCAGGAGCTTTCCCCTGGTAGTCAGCAAGCTCGAAGCCGCGCTGTTGAGTGGAGACGGGAGCCTCTCCCACCTTCACTGCAGGCAGGCCGTAAGGAGCAAGGGGTCCCGGACTGCCCCCAGACTGCAAGAGGGATGTCTGCCTGCCGGCTTAGGCTCGATCCCTGGGGGTTCCCGGCAGGTGGACATCCCCCGAGGGGTCCCGTACTGTGAGAGGGTGCAGGCCGGGCTGAGGGACCGCCCCCCTCCAATGCATGAATCTCCTGCACCAGGCCTCTGGTTTTCTCATAATTCTGAAGTTTGGAATTCCAGGTTGAGGTGTAGGGATGTTTTCTTCTGGAATCTCTCTTTCTGGCTTATAGATGGTCTCCTCCCTATGTCTTCACATGGCCTTGTCTCTGTGTATGTTCTCTCCTCGTGTCCAAATGTCCTCTTTTTAGAAGGACACTAGTCAGATTGAATTAGGACCCACCCTAATGACCTCCTTTTAACTTAATCTTCTCTAGAAAGACACTATTTCCAAATATGTCACATTCTGAGGGACTGGGAGTTAAGGGCTTCAACATATGAATTTTGAGGGCATAAGTTTCAGCCCATAACAGTTACTAGTATATACATGTTATATTGTACTTCATACATATATCCCCCTAAATGTTTTTTAAAGATTAGATAAAACTAAAATACAAGTTACTGTATTTATTTCCCAGTCCCAGTGGGTTGTCTACTGGAATTTGTACACATCGCTTTGGAAGCCTAAATTGAGAGCCTTAGCTAACTAGCTACTCTCACCTGAAGTCCAAGTCCAAGTGCCTGTAACTAACTATGCTTGGTTCTCCTGCTTTGATGGCAAGTTTCTCCTGTGTTTTTCTGCCATTCTAATGTTCTCTTAATGTCAGATTGTTTTACTATAAAGTCTGTCTTTACTTTTGACACATACACCTCTATATACACATGAAGGTTTTTGAGAGATGTCTTATTCATAAAGAGTATAGGAGGTAGTCTATAAAGTGTACTTATTCTGAAATATTAGATAAATGACTTTGCAATAAAATTGCTTAAGATTATAAAAGAATATTTTCCTGTTTACTAGTAAGTTCTTATTAAGATGCTTTATTCTAAACAGTGAATGTGCTTTGTAGTTTGAGCATATTCATAGTGCTCATTTTACTTCTTAATACTATATTTTATTTCCCACCAAATCTGAATTTATTTTTAGATTCCTGGAGAACTTGTTGAAATAAATATATTAAGCTTCAAATCACATTAGTGGTAATAACATTTATCTGTTTACATGGTCCTAAGATTTGTACCTATAGTATACACCTACACTGATATTTTGAGTGTCAAGGGTCTCAAAATCATGATGCTCATTAAATATTAGGGATCACATTAAGCACTGATTTTCTCTGTTAGGTTGCTGATTGCTGTTAGAAGGGAGCAACCAAAGAGTAACACTTCAAGAACAAATTAAACTGCTGTGCTTCACTGAGAACCAGTAATACTGCCCTTAGCACAGGTGGGAGAGGTGGCCAGTGTGGGGTCATTTTGACCTTTAGGCATTTGGTATCAGAACTTGATAATCATAAAGATCATGGTAGTGAAAATAATGCACAGCAGCAGCTAACATTCGAGCGTTTACTGTTTCCTAGCCTTTGCGCTAAGCGCTCTACTTGTTTATTTTAATCAATTCGATCATTTAACCCTCGTCATTAAAAGAAAAAGATTATCCCAATGGGCCATCTCTAGGAAATGTGACAATTTCTCTTTCGCCATATCCATCCTTTTATCCTGAGTTCTGCGTATCTGGGCTAACGGGGACGTCGTGAGATTTGGTAGATTAATTCGACAACTAGCTTCGCCTCTGAGAACCTTTAAAAACAATTTTACGGAGCCCCAAGAGCACAAAAGGCAGGGCCGGCCCAGCGCGCGGCCTGAGGTCTACGGCGGGTCCGCCCAGGGGTCCCGGCCACGCCCCTGCCACGCCCCCGGGAGTAGGCTCCGCCTCCTTCAGCCGCGGATGGAAGGAACTCCGCGAGTGCCTCTCGCGGGACCCACGCCACTTTGGCGAGATTTAGATAACGTTGGCAAAGCAGTATCTCGCGAGAAGTTGAAAATACGGCAAGGAAGAGAATTCCGGCGGAACTCCGAAGCGAGCCGCTTTTGGTTCCCTAGTGCGTTCGATGTTGGACCGTGTAGACCTCTTGTTTGGCCTCTCCTGGCGGGATGATGTTGACCCGGGTGAGGGCGGGCCGGACGCTTATTTAAGGGCCTGGGGGGCGGAGGGGACTGGGACTAGGGAACTTGGGGGATCTCTGGGTTTCTTTGGTGTCAGTGTCCAGAACGCTAGCTCGTGAGCTTTGCCCGTGGTTTTCTTCCAAGACGCACCTCCGCCTCGGGGAACCTGTGCATTCCAGCGCGCAGACTCGAGTACCCTCTCCCTGCAGCCTTCCCAGCATGCCGGCTCCTCGAGGGCTGGAGCTGTCTGTCCCTGCTCTGTCCTGGGAGCGTAGAACAGTGCCTGTGACATAGTTGGCCCTCGATACTCTTTTCTTGGATGATTAAATGAAACAATTGCAAGGAAGTCTCCGAGGAAACCAGAGTGACTTTTCTTCTAAATGAACTTTATTTTGGAATAATTTTACATTTACAAAAACACTCAGAAGATAATACAGACTTCCCATATGCTTTTCACCCAGGTCCCCCTAATGTTAACATCTAAAATGACTTACCTAAGTTGGCTTTCTGTGTTAACAACACTAGACTGCTTTACCATTGTTTTACATTGGAGCAATAGTCAACTGGAGAAACACTTTTTAAAATAAGTAGGTAGACTACGGAAATACAGTTTGCTTATGTGTGAGGTACTGCTCCCATTGCAAGAACTAGTAATTATCTCGTGTCCTTAAGAAAAAAGACTGCTAATGTTGAAATTCAATAAATTTGTAATATCAGAGTGTGTCAGCAACTTTTTCTTATCATCATAGCTGAAAGCAAAATCAGAGGGGAAGCTTACAAAACAGATTTGCAAAGTGGTACTGGACCATTTTGAAAAACAGTATTCCAAAGAACTTGGAGATGCCTGGAGTGCAGTAAGGTTAGTATAATTCATCTCTGATCTTTGCCATAGAAAAAGAAAGAAACCGTCTTGGGGGCGGGGCGCTGTGAGGATAAAAGATAGAGGAATCTGAAGTTGGCTGTGATTTCTACCAAGGCTACAGAAGGGAAGAACTAGGAGGAAGTAGATTAAGTCATAGGAACATAGTAAGGGGGATAAAAACTGTAGTGACAGTAAACAAAAGTTGTTATGCCCTTGCCTTGAACAGTTGCTTTCATCTTTGAAACAGGAATGCCCACCAATCTGACAAAATTAACTATCCTGTAACAAAAATCTTTTTTAAGCTTTTGAGGATATTTGACCTGTTTCTGAAATTCAGAAGATAATACAGCACATCTTTAAAGCCAACACTGCTTTATCTTAGTTAAAGTCATTATTGGTAATCATATTTCTTCCCTCTATATGGCTGGCTATGTTTTGAACACACATGCGAGCTTGCGCACACATATACAGTATACACAAGATTCCTTAAATGTGTTACAGAAAACAGATAAGCATTTAATCCATAGAAGTAAGTGAGGGAAGTTTGATTTGTATGTTTAGTGAGTTTTTCCTTTTGCAGAATGTTCCTCTATGGCTGTGGTTCTCAACCTTTCTAATGCCGCGACCCTTTAATACAGTTCCTCATGCTGTGGTGACCCCCAGCCATAAAATTATTTTCTTTGCTACTTCATAGCTGTGATTTTGCTACTGTTAATGAATCGTAATGTAAGTATCTGTGTTTTCCGATGGTCTTAGGCTCTACAGCGGCGGTTCTCACTGTCGCACCCCACAGGTTGAGAACCACTAGCAGGGTCGCCTAAGACCATCGGAAAACACAGATATTTACATTACGATTCATGACAGTAGCAAAATTACAGTTATGAAGTAGCAACGAAATGGGGGTCACCACAACATGAGGAACTGTATTAAAGGGTCGCGGCATTAGAAAGGTTGAGAAACACTGCTTATGGGCTCTTCATACTGAGTTCTTCACATACCGGGCCCTGTGGGATGCAAAGAGCAAGACAGTCTCTGTGTTCAGTGCGCTTTTAGTCTGGTGTTCACGGGGTGAGGGGACATGGTTTTAAAACTATGTAAACCTCTAATTCCATGAGTATCCTGATAGAAATAGGCAGGGGTACCTGGTCTTATCTGATGGTGCCAGCAAAGGCCTGAGGAGAAGTCAGGTCTTGGTGACTTATAGAGTTACCTTGGCAAAGGAGCCAGGCATTTTAGACGGAGGGAAGAGAGCATTGCTTGTGAAGTTAGGGACAAAAACCTGGTGCATTTTGCTCAGGGAAGAAAAGTTGCATGGCTATTGATAACATCTGGAACTTTATTAGATGGCTGTCTTAATCATCTCTTGTTAGGTCAACTCAATAACCATTCCTTCTTTACAAAGGACAGTTTTAAAGCACTTTTTAAAACAAAGAGACTAAGTCTTGGATATTGAAGTCTGAGGTGATTGTGAGATAATTTTAGGACAAATTAAGCAGGTTTTATAACTTGTAAATACTGTAATATGAAAATTACTTTATTTTTGTGCTTTTTTCCCCCAAAACTGGTTTTTAAAATGGGTATTTTCTATCACAGAGAAGAAATGAGAAAGAACGGATAGTGAACAGTAAATTCATGAGGTTTTCAATATGCGATGTATTCAATCAAATAACCAAACTCCTGTTGCATGCTTATTATGTGCCACCCAATACTAACTTTGTGATCCTCAGAATAAACTTAGGAGATTTGTTTCCCATTTTTCAAACCTGAGGAAACTGCATAGAGTTTAAGTAACTTTCCTAAGGTCATCCATTTAGTAAGTGGCAGAGCTGAGATTAGTGTCCAGGTTCTCTGATTCAAGAACTCCCACTGCTAAATTCTATTCTGTATGCTTCTCATACCTGTGATGTGATTATACACACATGGATGATTTTTTACTGGTAAAAACCACAGATTTCAGGAGGTATATTATATTGTCTTCAGACTTTATAGTAATCTGGCTGCCCATACCCTGTAATGAGTTATTTTTGTCTTCAATATGCTCAGACAAATTTATAAATTATTACTTGACCCTAAACAAAATGAGCAGTGAACCTCAAATCCATTTAATTAGCTGTGCCTTCTGCTTCATCTACCTTTTTGTTGGGTTTTCATGGTAATTTAAGTTTTGCATAAACATGTGCTAAATTTGCCATAGGCAAAATAAAGACTTTCTCAGCTTAGAAAGTAGTCTGAGCATGAAAAATAGGATGGGGGAAGAAAAAAATATTTTTGTTTTTTGACTGTTTATTTGCAAGACATAATGTTGTGTACAATCTAGTTTGCAGTCTGCTTCCAGGGAAAGGCGAGGGTATTTGAGTCCTACCTAGAAAGTAATTTGTTCAATATTTTCAGTTTCCTGTGGTAGAGGAGAAGATTTAGTATTTATTTTAATTTCATTGTTTTGTAATGAATTTTCTTGCACAGTCACCCTCTGGGCAACCTTTTAATGTTGAAGTCTACCCTGGTTCAGTTTTTGCCCTACCTGTTGCCTGCATGTTCTTCTTCAGTGAGCCCCCTCATGGCATGTCTATAAACTTCCCTCACTACGCTGTCATTTCAAGCTATGCAGTCCTTCCCAAGCTTCAGTCCCATACTTCTAAGTGTTTTCTGGTAACTTCACTTAATTTTATGCCAAGCAAACTCAAAGGCATCTAATTATTTTTCCTTTCCAATTCTGATTTGTTATTTGCTACTTGCATACTTTAGCTCAATTGAAGGTATCCCATCCATCAGTTTCCTCTCTTTTCTATACCTTCACTACCTTTGCAGTAAAGAATGACCCTTACTCAAAAACAGGTCTGACATTTCCCTTAGGTCCTTAGAGGTGGTCTCTTAAGTCCTTGCCATACCTTGCCTAAGAGTATCTTTGTTTTCTTGGGGGCTTGAGCGACACCGTAAAGTCTAACAATATGATTTATGGTGAGGGCTTTGGGCCACAACATCAGCTTGGCCGGTGACCTTTGATCTCCAACCTCTGGACAGGCGGGAGATCAGCCACATAAGGCTGTCTATCATCTTCGTATGGCTGAGGCAAAATAAAATGTAGACACTGAGGCTCTGGTGAGCCTCCATAGTTGGCAGTGTGATAACACACAATGCGTATTATCACACATTGTGGCAAGGAAAAGTTGTCCTTACCCATGTTTCACTGGAGAGGACAACTGGAAGCTTAATGCTTTGACATTTTCTGTACTCTGCATCATGCATCCCTTACCTTGACTGATTTTAACCCATATCTTTGTGCTGTAATAAACCATAACTATAACCGTGAGTATAACAGTGAGTTCTGTGTGTCCTCCTAGCTAATAAGTAAACCTGAAAGTGGTCGTGGGGACCCTGATCTTAGAGTTGGTGTCAGAGGTTAGGGCAGGTCTCGGGGATTACCCTAGGTACTCCCACACACCACTACCCCGCCCCCATCCAAGTCTAAATGCCCAACAAATACTTTTGTTCTGCCTGAGAAATTTCTTAATTTGGATCTCCTTGTGTCTCCACTGTTACTGTTTACTTAGGTCTTCATCATTTCTTACCTGACATACTGCAACAGCCCCCCTGTATCGTCTCTCACTTCCAGTATTCATTTGCTTGCTTATTTGAGCAAGTACTACATGCCAAGCAAAGTCCTCATCACTGTATAAATAGTGACAATCCTTTGTACAACATGGTGGGGTAGTTGTTATTATTTTCATTTTACAGATAGGAAAGCTGAGGCACACAGAGCTTAAGTAACTTGCCCAGTGATATGCAGTTCACATTTGGAAGAGCTGTGGGAGTGTGTCTCATCCACTCTGCCACGCTGTTTCTTAATGAAGCCGTACTCCATTGTGTCACTACTAGAGTACAGCCTCCTTTGCTCCCCTGCTATTTGCATTGTTAAGACTAAATATTTATCATGACTAGACAGGGTCCTTTATCCTTTAGGTCCTTTTCCCTTTGCCAGGAATGAGCTCCCTCCTTCCTCTGTACGGTGGTTAAAGTGTGGTTTCAAATTTCACTTCTGCATATTACAGCATATGACTTAGCTAGGTGACTTAACATATCTGTGCCTCACCATTCTTGTCTGTAAAATGGGAAAAAATAGTATCTATTTCATATAGTTATTTGGGAAAGTAAAATGAAATATATATATATATATATGTATATATGTATGTATATATATAGCTTAGAATAGTATTTGACATATGGTATGCCCTTGATATGTGTTAATGTTCTTTTTATAATTGTTACTGTGATTAACCAGTTCTCCATCAAGCTGTCTCATATGCCCTTGGCAAAATTAGTTCTGCCCTTTGTGTTTCTTTTTTTTTTTTTTAAATTTCTTTATTGATTAAGGTATTACATATGTGTCCTTATCCCCCCATTATCCTCCCTCCCCCTCACTCAGGCTCTCACTCCCCTGAGGTATATAAATGGGTGTTTCTAATTGATCTCATCATATCAATTACAAATAATGATAGTCATAGATTTTGCCTTATGATCTACACTAGTCTTTTTTTCTTTATTAATTAAGGTATTACATGTGTCCTTATTCCCCCATTATCCCCCCAACCCCCCATTCATGCCCTTACCCCCCTGTTATCTGTGTCCATTGGTTAGGCTTATATGCATGTATACAAGTCCTTTGGTTGATCTCTCTCCCTTACCCCCATCCTCCCCTACCTTTCCTGAGGTTTGACGTTCTGATCGATGTTTCTCTGTCTCTGGAACTGTTTTTGTTCATCAGTTTATGTTGTTCATTAGTTTCCATAAATGAGTGAGAACATGTGATATTTATCTTTCTCTGCCTGGCTTATTTCACTTAGCATAATGCTCTCCAGCTCCATCCATGTTGTTGCAAATGGTAAGAACTCCTTCTTTTTTACCGCAGCATAGTATTCCATTGTGTAGATGTACCACAGTTTTTTAATCCACTCATCTGCTGATGGGCACTTAGGCTATTTCCAAATCTTAGCTATGGTGAATTGTGCTGCTGTGAACATAGGGGTGCATATATCATTTCTGATTGGTGTTTCTAGTTTCTTGGGATATATTCCTAGAAGTGGGATCACTGGGTCAAATGAGAGTTCCATTTTTAGTTTTTTGAGGAAACTCCATACTGTTCTCCACAGAATGCACCAGTCTGCATTCCCACCAGCAGTGCACGAGGGTTCCTTTTTCTCCGCATCCTCACCAGCACTTGTCGTTTGTTGATTTGTTGATGATAGCCATTTTGACAGGTGTGAGATGGTACCCCATTGTCGTTTTGATTTGCATCTCTCTGATGATTAGTGACTTTGAACATGTTTTCATATGTCTCTTGTCCTTCCTTCTGTCTTCTTTCGAAAAGTATCTATTTAGGTCCGTTGCCCATTTTTTTTTTTTTTTTTTTTAAATATATTTTATTGATTTTTTACAGAGAGGAAGGAAGAGGGATAGATAGTCAGAAACATCGATGAGAGAGAAACATCGATCAGTTGCCTCTTGCACACCTCCTACTGGGGATGTGCCCGCAACCAAGTTACATGCCCTTGACCAGAATCGAACCTGGGACCTTTCAGTCCGCAGGCTGACGCTCTATCCACTGAGCCAAACCGGTTTTGGCCCGTTGCCCATTTTTTGATTGGGTTGTTTATCTTGCTTTTGTTAAATTGTATGAGTTCCCTGTAAATGTTGGAGATTAAACCCTTATCGGAAATAACATTGATAAATATGTTCTCCTATTCAGTGGGCTTTCTTGTTTTATTGATGGTTTCCTTTGCTGTGCAAAAGCTTTTTATTTTGATTTAGTCCCATTTGTTTATTTTCTCTTCAGTTTCCATTGCCCTAGGAGCAGTATCAGTGAATATATTGCTTCGCATATGTAGGGAGCAGTTATAGGGTTAAGCCTTGGACTGATGTGCTGGTAAAGCCCCAAACAAGTCCCAGTTAGAGGGCACAGCCCTCTTAGCATAATTAAGCTTGATCTTGTGACTGTTCCCTAGATCTTTCCTGGGTAGCTAATGGGCTGTGGGAGGTGCAGCAAATGCTGCCAAAACAAGTGAAACTTGCAAGAACATTGTAAATTACCTTGTTTACCTCTGAATATAAAATAAAGGCTCAGCTTGCAGTCTGGATCTGTTCTGTGGCCTCAGCCAGGCACAGAAGATCCACCTAGACCCAGTTTATTCTCCTCTTTTCTTCATCCTTCGCTGGCCCTCCCTCAGGCTCCCCAAACCCTTGGGTGTGCTGGCGCGGCACAGGCATATGTCAGAGATTTTTCTGGCAGTGGATTCCTCTAGTATTTTTATGGTTTCCCATCTTATGTTTAAGTCCTTTATCCATTTTGAGTTTATTTTTGTGTATGGTATAAGTTGGTGGTCTAGTTTCATTTTTTTTTGCGTGTATATGTCCAATTTTCCCAACACCATTTATTGAAGAGACTGTCTTGACTCCATTGTATGTTTATGCCTCCTTTGTCGAATATTAATTTGGCATAGTGGTTTGTGTCGATTTCTGGGTTCTCTGTTCTATTCCATTGATCTATATGTCTGTTCTTGTGCCAGTACCAGTACCAGGCTGTTTTGAGAACAGTGGCTTTGCAATACAGCTTGATATCTGGTATTGAGATCCCACCTACTTTGTTCTTCTTTCTCAGGATTGCTGCAGCTATTCGGGGTCTTTTTTTTATTCCAGATGAATTTTTGGAGAGTTCGTTCTAGGTCTGTGAAATATGCCATTGGTATTTTAATAGGGAGTGCATTGAATCTATAGATTGTTTTGGGTAGTATGGACATTTTGATTATGTTGATTCTACCAATCCATGAACATGGTATGTTCTTCCATCTGTTTATGTCTTCCTCTATCTCTTTTTTCAGTGTCCTGTAGTTTTCCATGTATAGGTCTTTTACCTCCTTAGTTAAGTTTATTCCTAGATATCTTAATTTTTTTGGTGCGATTGTAAATGGGATTGTGCCCTTTGTGTTTTCATTGCAATTTATTGACACAACTGTTATATTTCTTTCAAGATTGAATTGTCATAATTTAGTAACTTGCTGTCTCTTCCCTGTCAAGGGAGGGTCTTTAAGAACTAATACCTTAAGATTTGGGCAGGTCATCTACTTATTCACAATTTAGTGTTTATATACCAGGCATTTTGTTAAGCACTGGGGATACAACGATGGATTATATATTCTGTCCTCAAATACATATGAGGGGAGGATTAATTGGAAGTGTTACGAACTTTGGGAATTTTTGTGGTCACTTTGTATAAAGCATGGGGGCGGGGAGGGGCAGAAAGCATGGTCAGGGGACAGGGAAGCCTCTGTTAAGCCTGACCTGTCTGTAAATATTTTTTATTTGGATACTGTCTTCACTAACCCAGAATTCACATAGTTCACATTTAGAGGGGGAAATATTATATAACCAGATTGCATTGCCAGAATCTGAAGGGGGCTGGGGTGGACTGGAGTGAGGTAGTTGGGGAAAGCAGAAATGACTAGTAGTTTGGTTTCTGTTTTATCCTTATTTTGGCTCTATGTACATTTTCATCATTAATCTGTGCAAATCACTGGGAGATAGAAACTTTCAGCCCCTCCTAGTCAGAGGTTAGAAAAATTACCAGGTGTCTCAGTTTTTGGCCAATCAAGACCTGTGACTCAAGAGTCTGTGCCTTTTCTTCTACCAAATGTGCTGCGATGAAGCGTCTGTAGTCCCAGTCTTGGGAGTATACTCACCTTTTCCTTATAGATGGGACTCCTTGTGTGCAGTGTTTTCAGTCTTGCAACCAGAAACAAAAACCTTCACTCAGGACTTCTTATCTGAGATACTGTGGATAACAAATATGGAGATAGATTGCCCTTCTATGAGAGACAAGGAGGAAACAATGCCAAGAAAGAGTAGGAGGAAATTCTTGTCATTAGAAAAAAAAAAGAAATGGCTGGAAAACATACATAGGTGCACTTGCATGAATTGATTTATTCTTCATTTCTAACCCAGACTTTAAAAGTGAGGGAGTGAGCGCCCTCTTGTGGATAATAATAGTAATAAAACAAAAGGAATTTTAAAAAAAAATTGTTTTTCTTTTTAAAGTATATTTCTTAATTAAATGAATATATGAAATTATGAAATTATGATTTTATTTAACCTTTTACTCTTAGAATTAACATTTTGGTACAGTTTTAGAAAGCAGCCAAAGTTCTACAAATGCTGGTTACATTTTTACTGAATTTCAGGTTATTTCTATCTCAGTTATATTTTTATAAGATTACTCTTAACAATATATATTTAATATATCTTTAAAATGTATCCAATCAACTTCTTTGTGGGTAAAATTTGGCATAGATATTTTGTGGCATACCTACATTTTTGACAAGATATCTAGGTTTTTCTTTAAGAAACTTTCAATAGTTATGTTTTAGGTTTTATGACCTTGAACATTTCTTACATATGTATCATTCATTACAGTTTACAAAACCTGCTGTTTTAACAGTTTACCTACTTCATGTCAGTTGACCCTTACAATAGTTCTGTGACTTAGACAAAGCCTGGCTAGTTCCGAATTTCATGAACATATTCCTGCTTCTTTTTTAACTTGCTCTTTAAATGTCTGGATGCAATGCACTCAGATGGCTATTGAGAGTATGAAATTCCAAAGAAGTTGTCAGGGCACCATGCAAGATCATTGATCAAGTGGCATAGTGAGAGCAACACCGATGGACAGTGAGGCATGCAACCAGGGTTTCAATCAGTCTTGGTCCTTTCATCACCCGGATGAAGACACTGGACCTATCATCAGACTTTTCTGGGTCTCAATAAAACATATCTTAAAAAGAATTGGAAGGGAAGAGATGAATTCATCTCCAAGTTCCCCTCTAGTTCAAATTTCTGAGACTTGATTTGAACTTGAAAGTAAATGAATAAGAACAAACATAACCATTAGAGGAATCTTGTAGAAGATTTTCGTGAAGCATGAAGATTGTAAGACATTGTGACACCTGTGAAATGCATTTGGACTTGTCATACTAGGCATTCTTCAAATGCAACATCTCTTCATAGGAAATGTCCTGAAAGCTAGTTTCATGTCAACATTGGCCCTTTTTGATATATGTGACCAGAAGTATACTTTGAAAAGGCAGTTATATCATTTAATGATCTGCTTCTATTGGGAATTTCTTATTTTCCTTAATTATACTAAATAAAGTTTTCTGCTAACAACTCTTTTATTTTCTTTCCTAATTCCCATTGACCCCCTCCTCCCTGTACCCACCCCTCCCAAGCCTTCATCACACTATTGTCTGTGTCCATGGGCTCTGCACATATGCATACAAGTTCCTTGTTAATCTCTCTCGTTTCAGACTCCCATGGAAATCCATCAGTCTGTTCCATGGTTCTGTGTCTCTGGATCTGTTTTGTTCATCAGTTTATTTTGTTCATTAGATTTCACATATGAGTGAGATAATGTGATACTTACCTTTCTCTGACTGGCTTATTTCGCTTAGCATAATATTCTCCAGGTCTACCCTTGCTGTTGCAGATGGTAAGAGTTCCTTCTTTTTTTTTCTTTTTACTGCTGCATAGTATTCCACTGTGTCTTCTTAAAATTTTTTACTGATTTTAGAGAGAGGAAGGGAAAGAGGGAGAAACATCAATTGGTTGCCTCCTTTACAAGCCCCGACCAGGGATTGAACCAGCAACCTGGGTATGTGCCCTGATGGGTATATAGGACAACGCTCCAACCAATAGAGCCACACCAGCCAGTGCAGGGATTTCTTTTTTTAACCATGAAAATTTAATTGGTTTTGTAATCTACAGGGTGATACCAATTGTGCTTAGCAATTTTTAGATAAAACATTCTAGATAAAATGTTCTCATATAGGAAGCTATAGTGGATAATAGATGAGTAAAAGAATAAAGTCATAGAAAAATTGAATGAAAATCATGCTATTAAATGACAATCATTGTGCAAATAATACACTATGCAATTTTTTAAGGGATATGTAGGCCCAATCAAATTATAACAGTCAACTTTCATATCCTCAACTTCCACATAGTTTTTTTGGAAAATTACTCTGCTGTCTGTGTGCCTAAGGGGGTAATATTCTTTTCCAGCCTGTCCTTATATAATTATCTTTCTCCTTCTTTACAAAGAAGGGCACACCTTCCCCATCCTGACTCTTCTGCACTGCATTCCTCTGGGTGTCAGAACCCCCACATGACAGTCTACTGGAATGTCATTGTAAGGGTTTAGAAAGTTAAGTGACTTATGACTAAAGTTCTTTGACAGGTCAGGTAGGTTCCATTGTTTTCCCTGCCAGCTAACAGGTCATTTAAAATATTTTTAAAGACCTTTTTAAAAATAATTTATTTTTATTGATTTCAGAGAGGAAGGGAGAGGGAGAGAGAGATAGAAATATCAATGATGAGACTGAATCATTGATTGGCTGCCTCCTGCATGCCCCCTACTGGGGATCGAGCCCACAACCCAGGCATGTGCCCTTGGCAGGAATTGAACCTGGGATCCTTCATTCCACAAGCTGACACTCTATCCACTGAGCCAAACCGGCTAGAGTTAAAATATTTTTGATGATAGGTTATTAAGTTATTTGGGAATATAACTTAGAAAAAATTTCAACAGAAGGGAGACATATCTATAACAAATGTATTTAATTCTCACCCACTTATTTAAGTGAAGCTTTTTCTCGGTCCTTATAAAATCACAAAATAGGGCTAAAGTTGATGTTGAATCATAGCACCAGGTATATTTATCCCTGGATATATGAAAAAACAAACACTAATTTCATTAAGAGATTCGTTTTCTATCAGTCTTTCCTTTTTATGTTGAATAATTATCAAATTTGTAATGTTATTTTGATCAACTATTGTTAATAATTATATTTACAACTGAATCCAGAAGTTACCATTTTAACGTTTAGAGATTTAAGGCCATGTTGAAAGCAAATTTAGTATATACGTGTGTGTGTGTGTGTCAAAGAAGTATACTAGTAGGATAGTAAAAAAAGAGTTAAAGCATAGTAATATATTAGGATAAAGATATATAGGAAAACAGAATGTAAATAAAAGAGAAAAAGGAACAGTGTAAAATTTTCATCTGTTCAAGAATAGTCCATGAAGTTTTAAATGGACAATGATGGGTTTCAAAATCACTCTGATATTTACGTTCTATGGGATACACTTGAAAAAGTAGTATAACATTTTAAATGTCAGTTTTTTTACAGTATACTGGAAATCACATTCTTGAACATATGGTGAAGATTTTGATGTCAACTGAAAATGTGCCAGAGGGTACATCATTGTTTTTACAATGATATCAGTGAATATACTAGGAAAATAGTTTCCAGCCACTGACTTTTTGGGTCCCAGTTCTGCTGGCTACTGGTGTACTTGAACTTCTGGTTTTGGAGATCAGTAAGTGGAGCAGCTTCAGACTCCTCCTCATGAATCTTGGGAGGAGGCCTGAAGTATGGCACCTGGCCAGCGTTGTCTTGAATCTTCTAATGTACACTCACTCTGCTATCTGTTGGGCTGTAGCCCATCCATCAGAGCTTTAGACTTGAGTAGCCTCTGTCCTGCCAGCCCCAGGTTGTGATCCCACCAGTTCAAGCACTGGAGGGTGTGTGCATGTCTGTACTGGGGGGAGGGGAGTTCATCTGCCGGTAGAGAGTGGGTGGGTGTGTGTGTGTAAAGGGGTAGCTGAGACCCACATTAATACACCAGTTTGCTTTCTTGGGGCTACGAAGCACCAACCTGAGCAGCCTGAACAGTGTTTTCACTGAGTTGGTCCTGTTGCAGCATGTGTCAAGTTCTTTCCTTTTTAAGAGACAATAGCAGGAAGGCGGGGCCACAGGCACTAGGCGAAGGTTAGAGTAGAGGTTCTCTATTCCTTTCTGTTGTATACATTAATGCTACAGTACCAGAGTCTCACACACCTGTTAAGTTTTGAAGCCAGCCAGATTTTGAATCAGGTACTTTTTAATAGCAATGTGTCCTTGGGTAAGATGTCAAATTTCTGAAAGCCTCAGTTACCTAACCACAGTTGTGATGGTTAAATGAGGTAAGCATGTAGAATGCAAATTGTAATCGTCTGACCAGTAATTTTTATTATTAGTAATATTATCTGGATGAGGTGGATTGGGTGGTAGGTAGAAAGGCTTCCCTGGGGAGATAAAGCCTAAATTGCCCCCGAGTAGAGAGTAGGAGAGCCAGCCAGGCTACAAGTGGGTGAAAGGAAAGGTCATTCTAGGCAGAGGGAACACTTTATATTGAACCTGGTAAAGGCTGAAGAAAAGTTGGTACAGGAAATTCAAGAAGTTCAGTAGGGCTGGGTGTGAGTTAGAAGGGATCGGAAAATGTATTTGTTCTAAGTAAGGCTTTATTTTGATCGTGTTGTTAAAAAATGAGAGAAGGAGGGATCCAAGATGGCGGCATAGGTAAACACCTAAACTGCTGCCTCGCACAACAATTTCAAAACTACAACTAAAAGACAAAACGTCTATCACCCAGAACCACGGGAATGCTGGCTGAGTGAAAGTTCTACAACTAGAAGAAAAGAGCAAACAGCATTGAGGGGTGCACAAGCACTGAAAAGCTGAGGTACGGAGACGCGCAAATCGGGCTGGCGACAGGCATCTGGGAGTGCTGCTGTTTTCAACCCGAAGGGAGATAAGCTCCCGATTACTCCGAACTCCAGTTTCTGGGGAGACGCGGGGGACCAAAACTCCTACGGGGAGAAGCTGGACTGTCTGCCGTGGGGTCGGAAAGTGAGGGAGGCTTGCTTGCAGGGCTGCATGCAGGAATAATTGTTTATTGTGTTGGGGCGCGGGACGCGGGGACACGGTCGGAGACGCAGAGCCAGCTTACTGGCAGCCATCGCTGTTTGCCACGCCCTAGCCTAGTCATGCCCTGAGACCCCGCCCTGCACAATCTACAAACCCACCCAAGCTCCATGCAGCGGCTTTAGCATATGAATGGCCTGCCCTAACGCAGCTTAACCTAGCAAACTTGCAGCCCGGGTCAGACAGCTCCAAAACCTCCAAACCCCAAGCAAAGAGGAGAAAACTGTAGTTCTCGCTGTAGCTCCTGCTGGGTGGCCTCAGACAGTAGCTGACCTGCACCCCATTGGAGATCCAGAAGCCAGTGTACCTAGTGGTCAGTGTGAGACACCAGATTTCAACTCCTCACATCCATAAGTGACACATTCAAGAGGCAGACTCAGTGAGCACCGAAGCCCCACTGAAACAAGTCCTACACCATAAGCGTGTCTCCAGCGCAGCAGTTCTTCCATTATAGACACAGCGGGTCCTCACAGCCAGTTGGCCTGGAGGTCAATTCCTCCCAGTGTACCAACAGCAATCAAGGCTTAACTACACCAAGACTTTGCACTCAGCCCACAAAGGGGTGTACCAAGAGCGTCCACCTCTGGTGATTGGAGAGGCTGAGCTACTGGCCCCTATAGGTCACCTAACACACAAAGCCACTCCATCAACACAGGGAAGCAGCCAAAATGCAGAGACAAAGAAACATGTCACGAATGAGAGAAATGGAGGAAAGCAAACTACTGGACGACATAGAGTTCAGAACCACATTTATAAGGTTACTCAAGAATCTTCTAAAAACCGCTGAGGAACTTAGTGAGACCTTTAAGGATCTTAATGAGAATGCCAAAAAAATGGAAAAGGACCAGTCAGAAATTAAGCATACACTGTCTGAAATAAAGAATATACAGAAACTCAACTGTAAATCAAAGGACCCCAAGAATCAAACCAAAGATTTGAAACATGAGGAAACAAAAAACACCCAACCAGAAAAACAAAAAGAAAAAAGAATCCAAAAATATGAAGATAGTGTAAGGAGCCTCTGGGACAACTTTAAGCGTACCAACATCCGAATTTTTGGGGTGCCAGAAGAAGAGAGAGAGCAAAATATTGAAAACCTATTAGAAGAAATAATGACAGAAAACTTTCCCCACCTGGTGAAAGAAATAGACTTACAAGTTCAGGAAGCACACAGAACCTCATACAAGAGTAATCCAAAGAGGACCACACCAAGACACATCATAATTAAAATGCCAAGGGCAAAAGACAAAGAGAATCTGGAAAGCAGCAAGAGAAAAACGGTTAGTTACCTACAAGGGAGCACCCATATGACTGTCAGCTGATTTCTCGGCAGAAACTATGCAGGCCAGAAGGGAGTGGCAAGAAATATTCAAAGTGATGAACAGCAAGAACCTACAACCAAGATTACTCTACCCAGCAAAGCTATCATTCAGAGTTGAAGGTCAGATAAAGATCTTCACAGATAAGAAAAAGCTAAAGGAGTTCATTACCACCAAACCAGGATTACATGAAATGCTGAAGGGTGTTCTTTAAGAAGAGAAAGAAGAAGAAAAAGGTAAAGATAAAAATTATGAACAACAAAATGACATCAAATACATACCTACCAACAAGTGAATCTAAAAATCAAGTGAATAAAAAAATCTGAAGAACAGAATGGACTGGTGAATATAATAGAATCAGGGACATAGAAAGGGAGTAGACTGACAATTCTCTGGGGGAAGGGGGTGTGAGGGGTGCGGGAAGAGATTGGACAAAAATCTTACACCTATGGATGAAGACAGTGGCGGGGGGGTAAGGGCATGGGGTGGGGAAGGGAATCAGGTGGAGGGGAGCTATGCGGGGGGGAAAAAAGAGGAACACCTGTAATAATCTGAAAAATAAAGATTTATTTAAAAATAAATAAAAATAAAAAATGAGAGAATACTTTCAGAAGATTCTTGCCTTCCTCTGCCATAAGCACTTGTTTTTAAGTCTAATGAGCTTCCTCCCTAAACTCTTCCAGTGACTTGTCATCACTTATAAGACACAATTTTAAAACTTTATCATATTATACTTGACCCATATAATTGTCTCTCACAAGCCACAACGGACTGCTTTTAATTCCCCAAATGCACTGTCCTTCATACCTTGTGCCTGGACATGTGCTGCTGCATTCACCCTGGAATTTCCTTTCTCACTGCGTCCTATGGCTAATTCCTCCTCATCCTTCAAGATAGTGGATGATATACAAAAATTGGTAGTGTTCCTAAGCTAACAATCCTTTCATACAATAAGGCTAAAAGGAACTATGCAAGATTAATAACTTTTACTAAGGGATCTGAAAGAAAGGTGAATAAATACTGTGGTTAGGTTTGGAAGTACTGAATACAATAAAGATGTTAATTCTCCCCAAATTTAGTGTATTTAATATAATTCTAATCAAGGTTACTATCTAGCTACACAGATATTTTATAATTATTTTAAACTGACTACCTGATTCTAAAGTTCATCTGAAAGAATAAAGTAGTTTTGGAAATTATGAAAAAAAAAAAAAAAAAAGAATGGAGATTTGCCCTGTCAGATATTAACCAATTGGAAGTTTCCTACCCTTGTCACTTAAGGGGTGGACACATGATGTAAGCCAAGTCACTCCAGTCTGTATTAATTACGTTTCTAACCATTATTTCCTTGTTACTACATGACTTACAACCTTGGGTAGATTTTTACCCAGTTTGCAGAGTAAGATTAGGATGGACTTACATAAAATTTACATTAGTGGCATTCACGGATTTCCCTTTGAAGTGCATTTTAATGCAGTGGTTCCCAAAGTGTGGTCTTGGGGTCGTGGTATCAGTATCACATGAGACCTAACTAGAAATACAAATTCTCAGGCCCCACCTAAGACCTACTGAATCAGAAACTCTGGCATTAGCGCCCAGCAGTCTTTTATGGACACTTGATGCATGCTAAAGTTTGTGAAGCACATTATTAAAGAAAGTGTTTGTCATCCTCTAGAGCAGTGGTCGGCAAACTGCGGCTTGCGAGCCACATGCGGCTCGCGAGCCGCAGTTTGCTGCTCTGTTGACTAATGAGTTTGCCGACCACTGCTCTAGAATACCGAAACAGATGCATTGGGCTCATAAGATGCACCATCATAATAAAAAGGAGAAAGCAGATTTACAAATAAGCCCCTGATGGAAATTCATGTGGCACACTTCAAGTCACAGGTGTTACATTTCAATTCAGCCATTCCTCACATGGACAACTCCAGTGTGAGCAGCAGCTGGAATTTATTTAATTGACGATGGTTAATGAGGCTGCCAAATAACTCGGCTTGGAAGATCAGCTGGCAGATCAATTAAATATTTCCTGCTGTATCATCTGCCAGTTGATGTGAACCTGTGATTGTCAAGAGATCTAACTATTGGACTAAATAAAACATTAAGAAGTTAAATTTGCTGCAGGAAGGGGTGAGAGCCTGAACCATCCATAAGTGATTTTTAAGCCATCCACTGATCACTTCATTAACTGTTACTGTACAGTTCACTATAGTTAGCTTTCCATACTCTTATCTTCATAAGGAAAACTTTAACACATAATTTAAACACCCTTTAATGATAGTAATTTTCCTTCTGATATTAATAGTCTCAGGTTTTAAATTTTGTCTCTAAGAAAAACACTTCCTTGTGCAAAGAATGATTGACTAGAATCTACTTTGATGGATTTAGAGGTATGTAAAGGCAGGCCATGTTTTTTTTGTTTTTTGGCAAGATATTCTGCAGGGAGGGACTAAGCTGAGGCATTCCTCAACGATGCAGAATTTTAAGGGCACCTAACATTTATACACACACACACACACACATATATGTATATATATATATATATATATGTGTATATACATATAGATAGATAGATAGATAGAGAATATGCAAATTTGTCCAGGATGCCTTAACAGTCACGACCAGCTCCAAGCCCTAACAGTCACGACTGGCACGGCTTGGAGCACGCCCCCATCCCAGCGGACACACACAGGGGTGCCTCTGCACGTGAGCTACAGAGGAAACACCTTTTCTAACCGCTCATTGGCTAAGCTCCCTGTACGCCACTGGTAATATTCTTGGTAACTTGGATAATAAGAATCCAAGAAGGTGATCCAGGGTTTTTCCACCACACTCCTGGAGGAAAAAATGAAGGTCCACTGCTAGAGGAGCTAATAAATGTCATATCCTGCCCTAGCTGGTTTGGCTCAGTGGATACACCCTTGGCCTGCTGACCGCAGGGTCTGGGTTCAATTCTTATCAAGGGCATGTACTTAGGTTGCAGGCTTCTCCCTGTCCAGGGCCCAGTTCAGGGCTCATGCCGGAGGCAACCAATCGAAGTGTCCCTCTCACATTGATGTTTCTCTCTGTCTTTCCCTTTCTCTTCCACATTCTCTAAAAGTCAATGGAAACATATCCTCAGGTGAGGATAAAAAAAAGAAAGAAATGTCATATCCTATGAAAGAGACATCTTGAAAATGCCTAAAGAAAGTTGGCATTTTTTCGTGGTGAAGGGCCTGGAGTCTGTGTTGATGAAAACACCTTGGCGGCTGCAGCGGCCGGCAGTGGCAGCAGCAGCAGGGTGATGGGGGTGGCGCCTTCCCCTGATCATCCCAGTCACCTCCCACAGAGGGAGGCCAGACTATGGCTTGGGCCAGCTCTCCGTCAGTAGGACATCCCCTGAGGGCTCCAGACTGTGAGAGGGGGCAGGCTGGGCTGAGGAACCCCCCCACCCCAGTGCAGGAATTTCGTGCACCGGGCCTCTAGTTTACCTATAATCAACATAAATAATACTTTAATGGCCAAAATTGATACAAAAGGAAAAACCAAAAATGAACAAAATGTCAAAGATTTAAATAAAGACAGGATTATAAATGCTGGGTTGAGTTATATTGGAGCCTGAGGCAAAAGGAAAGTCAGTAATACTGATCTTGGCTCTGAAAAATCTCAGGTAAGTAAAATGTAAAACTAGGACCACAGTTCCTAGATTAGTAATATAAAATTGTATTAGTGTTTATAATAATATTCTTTTGTTTTTGTATTTCTAGGGATATACTAACATCTCCATCATGCTGGCAACATGCTGTCCTTCTTAACCGATTCAGTTACCCTTTTGAACTGGAAAAGGATTTACATTTCAAGGGCTATCACACACTCTTTCAAGGATCTTTACCTTATTATCCTAAATCAATGAAGTGTTATCTTAGCAGAATTCCCCACCGGATGCCTTCAGAAAGACACCAAATTGGAAGCCTAAAAAAATACTATCTCCTGAATGCTGCTTCTCTTCTCCCAGTACTGGCTCTTGAATTAAGGGATGGAGAGAAGGTTCTGGATCTGTGTGCTGCTCCTGGAGGCAAATCAATCGCTCTGCTGCAGTGTGCTTATCCAGGTAGTATGCTTTTCCTTCAGTTATTAACCACTTTTCAATGTCCATCTGTATAAAGTGCTTTTAAAATATCTGGGGGAGAAACATAAGATTGAGTTTGCAGACTTCGAAAGCATGAAAACCAGGACAATATGGAGAGAATGGAAATTTTAGCTGAGGAAATCAGTGTAAATAACATTTTTCCCCAGTTACTTAATCCTAGTAGGTAATTGGTCACAAAATTACATTTTGGGAATAAAAATCTATCAGATAATATGAATTCTGATACACCAATAACAAAGATTTTAAAAATTTTATTACATTTATACTTGAGTCATATTGACTTTCTTGTCATACTACTATGAAGCAGAAACATATACCTTTAAAATCATTTTTTGGTATCATTGGATCATACAGTTCTATGGCAGTTCTGTCCAATCCTATATAATAAAAGTCCAGCGACCGACTGGCGGAATGATCAGAACGACCAGTCGACCAGTTGCTATGATGCGCACTGACCACCAGGGGGCAGACGCTCAATGCAGGGGCTGCCCCCTGGTGGTCAGTGTGCTACCACAGTGGGAGCGCCACTCAGCTGACTGGGATGAGCGGCTGCTCCCGCTGCGAACCACAGGCCGATGGGCAGGAACCCGGGCTGTGATCATTCTCTTCACCCCAGGCTCCTCCTCCTCACTCTCTGCTGCCTCATCCAGATGCCCACAGGCTGCGCGGTGCTGTCGCTGGGCTCGCAGAGCTGACCCTGGAGGCTGGGAGGGGGGTTCTTGGCTGCCACGGGACTCCGCCGCCTCTCAGTGCTATTATCCCTGTCTCCTGGAGAGGTGAGTGCTCCAGCTCCACAGAAGATATTGGACCAGGGAGCAGCCGCTCAGATGGCGGGTCCACAGCCACTCGGCTGACTGGGGTGAGCAGCACTCACGCAGCGGGCCAGTCACCGCAGGCCATGCCCCTCACCAGTGCACGAATCCCATGCACTGGGCCTCTAGTAGAAATATAATGTAACATTTACATATAATTTAAAACTTTTGCGTAGTCTTTGTGGGGGCTAACCAAATAGTTTTATGTTTTTTCCCAGTTAATAATTGTGAGAAACACTCACCTGTCCAAATTCAAATAATGGACTTGGAGACAGAGGAATGGCAAAAACAAGACTTTTAATGTGGTCTTGCAAGATCAGGTGTCTGGTTGAACAGGTACACACTTGGAGCGGTGATCACAGGCTGTTTATTCCTAGTGTGTGAGAGTCCCTCCCCTAGTTCCTCATTGGTTGAGTACTATGGAGTTAACAGTTTTCCCCATACGTTGCCTAGGTCTATTGTCTCCCATTGGGTTATCTATATATATAAAAGCCTAAGCAGCCATTAGGACCGGTCGATCAAACGACCTGTCAACCAGTTGCTATGATGCGCACTAACCACCGGGGGAAGATGTTCAACGCAGGAGCTGCCCCCTGGTGGTCAGTGTGCTCCCACAGCCAACCTCCTGCAGCCGGCCAACTTCCCGTGTTCCCTCCCCGCAGACTGGGTGAGACAGCCCTGATCGGCTCCGATCGCCAGCAAGGCCGAGGGACCCCACCCGTGCACAAATTTGTGCACCGGGCCTCTAGTTTAAAAATAAATGGGTTGAGGCCTTTTCTAGTTCTCTCCACCTCCCTTTGTTTAGTTGTTGCAGGTCTTCCTGGAAAATGTGCTACTGGTCACATATACAGTTCTTTGTTCTTATACCCTCTCCCCTTCTCCCTACATCCTGTTTGCCCTGGGAACCTTCAGTAACCAACTGGCCTCATGCTGTTAGTTTTCTCTAAAAGTGGTCTATGCTGAAGATGAATCACAGAGGCCTCTTTCCTACAATAATCAAATTAACAAAGATAGATTAACAGGAGGAAATGTCCAAAGTTTATTACAGATGTACATGCCAGGGATTGTCATGAAATATGAGAGAAGGGGCAGGAGTCTGAGATTTCATAGCTAGTTGAGGAAGAGCAGAACAAGCATTGTAGGTGCATTCTTTTTTAATATATTTTTATTGATTTGAGAGAGAAAGGGAGAGAAATAAGAGATAGAAACATCAGTGATGAGACAGAATCATTGATTGGCTGCCTCCTGCATGCCCCATACTGGAGATCGAACCCACAACGAGGGTATGTGCCTTGACTGGAAATGGAACTGTGAGTCCTGGTTCATAGGTTGATTCTCAACCACTGAGCCATGCCGACCAGGCTGTAGGCACATTCTTACTGGGCAGCCCAGAATCTGTGGGACACAAGGAGTAATATAGTTACCAGGGCCCTGCTTGGAGCCCTTCTATCCATCATACTTAATTCAAATTAGGGTAAGATGAATAAGCTAAGATTTCTTTCCTAGAGCAGGTCTTTCCCTCTGAATCTTATGGACAGGAAAAGGGTAGAGTCAAGTTGTTATTGTGCTGGGGTGGAGTCCTTACAATACCTTAAGAAAAAGAATTTTCTGAGATTCGCATAGGAGGATAAGTGATTTTTATTTGCATAGACTTACATCTCTGTGTTTCAAACATCCCATTTCCCTTAATCCAGTCCTGGAAGAAGTGTAGTTGGGGATTTGGTAGAGCTAAAGAGAAAGCCGGTGTGTAGAGTTTCCATTCCATATTGCAACTGGGTCCAGTTCAGCATCAGGCTAGTTGCAGTTCATTAGTCCGTTGTGTGTGGGATCCACATGGCCGTGGGCACACAGGAGAATGCCAGGAAACAGGAGCCAGAGCCGTGCAAGCCAGGAATCAACCAAGAGGAACCAAGAGAGCAAACTCCTTTGCTTTGGGGATTAAATAGCCCAAATTTTGAGCTTTTGCTGTGGCCGTGCCCGTTCTGGCCAATGACCTATTCCCAGGTATGATTGACAGACAAATACCTTTCCTATTTCACCCAGACTTTACTGGGCATGCATCTATTCTCCCCCTGTCCACTCCATTCCCCCAGCAATCTGTGGGGGATTGACTGGTGACTCCCTGGGGAGTGTTAAACTGCAGCTCCCTGGCAAAGCTGCACAAATGATATGCCTATAATATTTGGCCTTTCTTTTTTTAAAAAAATACATTTTTATTTATTTCAGAGAGGAAAGAAGAGGGAGAGAGAGATAGAAACATCAGTGATGAGAGAGAATCATTGATCGGCTGCCTCCTGCATGCCCCCTACTGGGGATCAAGCCCGAAACCAGGCAGGTGCCCTTGACCGGAATCGAACCTGGGACCGTTCAGTCCACAGGCCAACTCTCTATCCACTGAGCCAAACCAGCTAGGGCTGGCCTTTCTTTTGCTCCTTTCCTGTTATTAATAACTAGGTTAATTACAACGGTATCAAAATGTTCTTTCTGAGTACTAATGTTAATATCCCAAAAGTCAGCTCTATGGTTGCAAAACTTCGGTCCTTTTCATCTCATTAAAAAGGTAGAAAGAAACAGATGAAAAAAAAAAAAAGAAACAGATGAAATTAATTTTTATAATACATTGTAATCCAGTACATCCAAAATTTCATTTCAACATGAAAGCAGAATAAAAATTTTAATGAGATATTTTGCATTCTCATTTTCTTAGAAAATTTTTAAAATTAGTGTGTATTTTATACTTACAGCACATTTCATTTGAACCAGCCCACAAGTGGGACAATGTAATTCTAAAAGATTTAAAGTTCTTTTGAAGTGAATTGTCATTTACCATTACTACTAGCACAAAAATGATGAAACGTATGTAATGTATATTTTCATAAATATTTGTTAAAAGTAATTAGTCAACCTTCATCATCATTATTTTTTTAAAGATAGACTCTAATATATTTTATTGATTTTTTTACAGAGAGGAAAGGATAGGGATAGAGAGTTAGAAACATCGATGAGAGAGAAACATCGATCAGCTGCCTCTTGCACACCCCCCACTGGGGATGTGCCTGCAACCAAGGTACATGCCCTTGACTGGAATCCAACCTGGCACCTTTCAGTCCGCAGGCTGACACTCTATCCACTGAGCCACACCGGTCAGGGCGATCATTATTTTTTTAATGAGACCATGGGACTCAAAAAATATTACTTATAGCTAGATGAGATGGGGTTTAGCATCAGTTCTATCTTTTTTGCTTGTTTGATGGTTTTGCTTTTATAAATGCAAATGCTATTGTTCACATAAGTAAGAAGATGGGAGCTGTGTTATATAGTAGATTCACTAGTTTTTTAAATTCTTAAGTTATAACCCACATCACACAGTTATCTTTCATCAAGCTTTATTTTAATTATCAACGAGGTGAGCACTCTCTAGGTTCCTTTTTTATTTTGCTGAAGGCAAAGTATTAGAACCATCTCAATTACAAAAGGCTGTGTCTGTCACCTCGTTGTTGAACTCATTCACTTTCTCAGCCAAAGCTCGAATGTGTTGAACTTTGGTGCTTTGGAGGTTTCTGCACCCTGGCACAGTTTTCAGTAATAAGGTTCTGGATGGGTAGGAAGTTGGTTCCTCATATGTAAAGTTGGTGAAGGGCCATTGGGAAAGGAGGTGCCCTGACTCAAGCCTTCTTCTTTAGGAAGTTGATCTGAAAATTGATACTTACGAAACTGTCCAAGCCCATATATCCCTTAGAATAGTGGTCGGCAAACTGCGGCTCGTGAGCCACCTGCGGCTCTTTGGCCCCTTGAGTGTGACTCTTCCACAAAAATACCACGGCCTGGGCGAGTCTATTTTGAAGAAGTGGCGTTAGAAAAAGTTTAAGTTTAAAAAATTTGGCTCTCAAAAGAAATTTCAATCGTTGTACTGTTGATATTTGGCTCTGTTGACTAATGAGTTTGCCGACCACTGTGCTTAGAACATTGTATGTATCCTCGGGCCATGCGTATCCCAGTTTGAAGACTGCTAATTTATATCTCCATTTGAGAGCATTCCCTGTAGAAACAGATTACAAACATTTTTATGAGAACCAGGAATCCAGTTGTACTAAGCATTGGTACAAATATATAGTTAACAGTATATTTAGGAGCAAACATCCTGTGTGTTTCAGAATTGTGGTTAAAACTCTGATATTGCAGCTTGCTGGATTTTTATGTAAGAAATAACAAAAGAGATTATTTTGTAATAATTTAAGCTGAAGTTTTATGGAATCATGTGTCATAAGGAGTACTGGGCTTTACTTTCACTCTGTGTTCTTTGACAGTATTCTTATTTTGGCTGTTACATCAGTTTTGAAAATAGAATTTTTAGTATTGCAAAAGGTGGAAAAGAAATGTCAATTTTTGGTACCATTTTGAAGAGAGGGCATTTTAACCTTAAATTATCTCTATTAGTAGGCTGTAAATATTTTACATGCTTATGGTAGGGAAGATGATTTGAAGGTGATTGAGGAATCCTAAGACAAACTGATATATTCTAGGACTTTGAAGTGAAGAATCTTCTGTTCTTACATCAGGGGTAATGAACTATAGGCAGTGGTCCAAATAAAGTAGCTTTTCATCTAAGTAGGACTAATGATAATGGTTTACTAAGAAGTACAGATGTCTTCATGCTGATGCTCAAAGCCCAAATTAGGTTAGCTACAGTGCTTGAATTTGGAATGCAGAAGCAATGCTAAGCAAAGCTTTTATAAGCAAAATTTAAAATGATGGCTTGGCTAAATGTGCATTTATACACCAAATTTCTTTGGATCAGTACTGAACTTTATTCTGGGCTAAGAGGCTTACAGCTTTGAAGGATTAAAAAGCTCATGTTTTAGGTTGATTAAAAAAATTATTCTACTTCTCTGTTGGTCCAGCTGCTCCTACCTGTAAGCACAGTGATGGACTATCCATTGGTTTTGTTGTTGTTGTTGTTGTTTGTTTTGGTCAACACAGTCTGTGATTAGTCCTGGTCTTGATAGAAAAAGAACCAACAGTTCAGATTCAAAATAGAAAAACATTAATATATGAAGCATGACCTACCTTGGCAGAGTGGCTTGATTAGTTTCATGCTGTATCTCTCCAGGCATGAAATTCTCTTTGTTGTTAGTGATATATTTTTGACATCAGGTTAATCTTTGGTGATAGAGAAGATTAAAAAGATTCCTTTCTTTACTGTGAATTGCTCTTGGCTTCCTTCATACCCTGTAGATGCTATTTCTCCCCTCTTCTCCTGCTAACTCCTTTACATTCTTCAGGTTTTCACTCAAGAATCCACTTCCCTAAATTCCCTGCATTAGATGCATCTTCTTTGTGGGATAATAAAAATAACCAACTTGGAACACTCAGTATGTACCAAGGACTATATTAATCACATTGCATAAATCTGTGTTTTTCAAACATTATTAGTAGTCTCTGCTTCTAGCATCTTAGATTGAATCTCCTTATAAACATCTTTCTGAAGTCTTAGGGCTCTGAGGAACACAGTGCATATATCTCATTTAATGCTGCAACTCATTATTTGGGCATTGTCCCCATTTTAAACAAAACAAAGAGAAGTTGCCTAAATTGCCCTAGGTGAGTGGCAGAGCTGGCATCTGAACTCAACTTTTCACTAAAATATTAGCTCTTGCTCCTGTGCTACATTCTCCCAGTGTTACTCAACTGCTGTCTTGTCCAACATCCTCCATTAGCCAGCTCCTGGAGGCTTACCTTTGTGTCTGTAACAACTAGCACTGTGCCCAGTCCATAACAGGTGCTTAATAAACCAGAACCTGAAGGTATTTATACTCTCAAATGTATTTTAAAATTCTTTATTACCATTTTGTATTTTTGTGTAAATTTATTACATTGTTTCCAGATAGCCCTTTTAATAGGTTTACTATATGGACAGCATCATTATTCCAATTTTTACATAGAAAAGGACACATAAAACAATCATATTATGAGGAAACACCATATGGTTTTCCACAGTGGTTACTCCAATCTGTGTTCTCACAAATAGTGCATAAGAGTTCCCATTTCTCCACATCCTTGCCAAAACTTGTTATTTGTTATTTTATTTATGATAGCCATTCTGACAGGTGTGAGGTGATATCTCATTGTGGGTTTAATTTGCATTTCTCTGATAATTAGTGATGTTGAACATCTTTTCATATGTCTATTGGCCATCTGTATGTCCTCGTTGGAGAAGTGTCTACTCAGGTCCTTTGCCCATATTTTAATTGGATTATTTGGGGTTTTTTGGTGTTGAGTTTTAAAAGTTATTTATAAATTTGAATATTAACCCCTTATTAAATGTATCAGTGATTATGTTCTCTCATTCAGTGGGTTATATTTTCATTTTGTTGATTTCCATTGCTGTGCAAAGACTTCAGTTTGATTTAGTCCTTTTTGTTTATTTTTCCTTTTGTTTCCTTTGCCCAAGGAGATACATCAGAAAAAATATTGCTATGAGAGATGTCTGAAGTTTTGCTGCCTAAGTTTTCTTGTAGGATTTTTATGGTTTCAAGTCTTAATATTAAGGTTTTTAATCCATTTTGAGTTTATTCTTGTATATCGTTTAAAAAGGTGGTCTATTTTCATTTTTTTGCATGTATCTGTCCAGTTTTCCCAGCAGCATTTTTTTGTTGTTTTTTTCAATTTATTTTATTTTTATTTTTTTTAATTTTTATTATTATTTTTTTTGATTGTTTGAAGTATTACGAATAGTAGTACATATGTCTCCTTTTTTTTTTTTCCTTCCCCATTGACCTTCCCCCGGCCTCCCCTTCCCCCCAGTACATGCCTTTACCTGCCCCCTCCCCCCAGTGTTTTTTATCCATTGGTTATGCTTATATGCATGCGTACAAGTCCTTCGGTTGATCTCTTACAGCGCCCCCCCACCCCCCCTGCAACCTCCTCTGCCTTCCCACTGTAGTTTGACAGTCTGTTCAAGGCTTCTTTGCCTCTGTATCTGTTTTTTCCCCATTTCATTCCTTTAAAAAATCTTGCCTCTGCAGACTAGAAATAAACATATAATAACAAAAAATGTTTGAGTTCCAATTTCCATGTCCAACAGTTCTGAGTCCCCATTTCAATGTCAAACAGTTCCTTATGTGTACATGTCAGCAATGATATCTGGATGGTGTGCACATGGTGGCGATGCAGGTCCGACCCTCTCTGGTTTGGTCCTAGGCAACTTGCTGCGTCGCACAGCTGCTGACTGCTAGCGTGGCAAGGCGTCCTCAGCGTCTCCCATCTCTGGACTGTTTCTCCTCTTGTCTTCGTGGTTGGAGCAGACCTGTCAATTCCTCTCTGTTGCAGGAATCCACATGGTCTTAGAGTTGTTTTCTGAAAATATACAAACATATTCTCGACCAAAAGTTAATAAAGGAATCTTTTCTATATAATTGATTTGGGATCCTTTTTATTTTTGCCCAAACGATTTTCCTTTGTCTTATTTAGACACCATGTGTGTTTTTCATGGGTGTCTTGCTGTTAGCATTACAAATGAAAACTAATTTTGTAAAGTAAAAGTTTTCTAGATGTAATTTACTTATAGGATATTTTTCCTTACATGATATTACCCTTCTATCCCCCCTTTTTTGATTAATGGAGGCTTTTGTAACTTTTATAATACAGTCTTGATGACTTTAAATTTTAATTTTTTGACAAAAATATGACTCCAACAGCATTTTTTGAATGGACTATCTTTACCCCATTGTATGTTCTGGCCTCCTTTGTCAAATATTAGTTGATGATTAAGGCATGGGTTTATTTCTGGGCTCTCTGTACTGTTCTCTTGATCTGTATGTCTGTTTTTTAAATAACAGACATACAGATCAAGAACTGCCTTATGACCCAGTGATTCTACTTCTGAGAATATATACATAGAAACCCAAAACGTTAATTCAAAAGAATATATTCATCCCTATGTTCATTGCAGCATTATTTACAATAGCCAAGATCTGGAAGTAGCCCAAGTGCCCATCAGCAGATGAGTAGATAAAAAATTATTATTACAACAGTGTGAATGCCCAACAGTTGATAATAGTTGAATAAAGGATGACACATCTATTCCATGTACCACTTAGCAGCCTTTTTAAATTATCTCTACCACTTGACTTGATGGTATTTCCTTTGAAGTAGGCATATGTGGAGAGTAAGGGGGCAGAGATGTGTATAAATATAATCCTGGGTATATAAATAATTATATAGGTTTCTTTTGATGGAGTAGTTGGGCAGTTGGTGTAAGGGGTAGCTGAAGAATGACATGAAAAAATGATACCACAAATATATAATTCTATTTGTGTAAATTTTTGTGCTGGTATATGTATAAAGAGATACAGAATGCTTATTTATCAAAATATTAAGTGGCAGTTATCTGAAGACAAAGTTTCAGATAATTTTTTATGTGTTTTTTTATACTTGTATGAATTTAAAAAATACTTACATATATTTAAATATATATTATATAATTATATTACATATAACTTATAGCATAATGAAAAATATATACATATTCAAATAAAGAAAAATCAAAACATCGATTTTATTAGGGAGAGAAGCATTTGCTAAGTGCCTTCTGTAAAGTAGTTTTCCCTTACCCACATTCTCTCTTTCTTTGGTTTCAGTTGCCCAAGGTTAACCATGGTCTCAGAATATTAAATGGAAAATTCAAGAAATCAACAGGAAGTTGTAAATTGTGCTTCATTCTGAGTAGCATGATGAAATCTTGCACTGTCCTGTTCCATCCTGCCCCAGATGTGAATCATCCCTTTGTTTGGCTTAACCATGCTGTCTCTGTACCCCACCCACTGAAGTCTCACAGCTCATAACTTGGGCCCATGTCTTTCTAAACATAGTGATAATTGCATTTTACATGCTTTTCCCCACATACCACATATCTTCCTTTATTTAACATGAAGCTGTTTTGTCCTGGAAGGAGCTCTGTATATGTAACGGAATATGTCATTTACTCATTTTTTTTAAAATTTATCTTTCTTATTTTTAATTTTATTTTATTGTTTAAAGTATTACAAATAGTAGTACATATGTCTCCTTTTTTTCCCCATTGACCTTCCCCCGGCCTCCCCTACCTGCCGGCATATGCCCTCACCCCTCCGCAATGTCTTGTGTCCATTGGTTATGCTTATATGCATGCATACAAGTCCTTTGGTTGATCTCTTACCACTCCCCCCATCCCCAACAGTCCCCAGCCTTCCTACTATAATTTGACAGTCTGTTCGATGCTTCTCTGCCTCTGTATCTATCTTTTTGTTCATCATGTTATAATGTTCTTTATTATCCATAAATGAGTGAGATCATGTATTTTTCTTTCACTGCCTGGCTTATTTCACTTAGCATAATGCTCTCCAGTTCCATCCATGCTGCTGCAAATGGTAAGAATTCCTTCTTTTTTATAGCAGCGTAGTATTCCATTTTGTAGATGTACCACAGTTTTCTTTTTTTTTTTAGCAAATATAATTTATTTATTTTTTAAATTTTTTTATTAAGGTATTATATGTGTACATATCTTACCATTGCCCCCCTACCCCACTCCCATACATGCCCTCACCCCCCAATGTTTTGCATCCATTGGTTATTCTTATATGCATGCATATAAGTCCTTCGGTTGATCTCTTATTTCCCCCACCTCTCTCTAACCTTCCCGCTGTAATTTGACAGTCTTTTTGATGCTTTACTGCCTCTGTATCTATCTTTTTGTTATCAGTTTATAATGTTTTTTATTATCCACAAATAAGTGAGATCATGTGGTATTTTTCTTTCATTGACTGGCTTATTTCACTTAGCATAGTGTTCTCCAATTCCATCCAGGTTGCTACAAATGGTAAGAATTCCTTCTTTTTTATGGCAGCGTAGTATTCCATTGTGTAGATGTACCACAGTTTTCTATTCCACTCATCTGCTGATGGGCACTTAGGCTGTTTCCAAATCTTAGCTATGGTGAATTGTGCTGCTATGAACGTAGTGGTGCATATATCCTTTCTGATTGGTGTTTCTGTTTTCTTGGGATATATTCCTAGAAGTGGCATCACTGGGTCTAATGGGAGTTCCATTTTCAGTTTTTTAAGGAAACTCCATACTGTTTTCCACAGTGGCTGCACCAGTCTGCATTCCCACCAGCAGTGCATGAGGGTTCCTTTTTCTCCACATCCTCACCAGCACTTGTCGTTTGTTGATTTGTTGATGATAGCCATTTTGACAGGTGTGAGGTGGTACCTCATTGTTGTTTTGATTTGCATCTCTCGGATGATTAGTGACTTTGAACATATGTCTCTTGGTTTTCTGAATGCCTCTTTCGAAAAGTTTCTATTTAGGTCCATTGCCCATTTTTTGATTGGGTAGTTTATCTTCCTCTTGTTAAGTTGTATGAGTTCCCTGTAAATGTTGGAGATTAAACCCTTATTGGTGATAACATTTGCAAATATGTTCTTCCATGCAGTGGGCTTTCTTGTTGTTTTGTTGATAGTTTCTTTTGCTGTGCAGAAGCTTTTTATTTTGATGTAGTCCATTTTTTTTATTTTCTCCTTAGTCTCTCTTGCCCTAGGATCTGTATCTGTAAAGATATTGCTAGACATATGTCTGCAATTTTGCTGCTTATGGAGTCTTGTAGGTTTTTTATGGTTTCCTGTCTTTAGCCATTTTGAGTTTGTTTTTGTGTATGGTGTAAGTTGGTGAGCTAGTTTCATTTTTTGGCGTGTATCTGACCAAATTTCCCAGCACCATTTATTAAAGAGGCTGTTTTGACTCCATTGTATGCTCTTGCCTCATTTGTCAAATATTAATTGAGTATAATGGCTTGGGTCAATTTCTGGGTCCTCTATTCTGTCCCATTGGTCTATATGTCTGTTCTTGTGCCAGTACCAGGTAGTTTTGAGATCTGTGGCTTGGTAATATAGTTTGATGTCTGGTATTGTGATCCCTCCAACTTTGTTCTACTTTCTCAGGACAGCTGTGGCTATTTGGGGTCTTTTTTTACTCCAGATAAATTTTTGGAGAGTTTGTTCTAGATCAGGGGTGGGCAAACTTTTTGACTCGAGGGCCACAATGGGTTCTTAAACTGGACTGGAGGGCCGGAACAAAAGCATGGATGGAATGTTTGTGTGAACTAATATAAATTCAAAGTAAAGGAGCAGAGGGGAGAGCAAGAGAACCGGATAGAACAGCCGGATTCGGCCCGCAGGCCGTAGTTTGCCCACGGCTGTTCTAGATCTTTGAAATATGCCATTGGTATTTTAATAGGTATTGCATTGAATATTATAGATTGCTTTAGGTAGTATGGACATTTTAATGATGTTGATTTTACCAGTCCATGAACATGGTATGTTCTTCCATCTGTTTATGTCTTCCTCTATCTCTTTTTTCAATGTCCTGTAGTTTTCCGAGTACAGGTCTTTTATGTCCTTGGTTAAGTTTATTCCTAGGTCTCTTAATTTTTTGTGTGCAATGGTAAATGGGATTTTTTTTCTCATTTCTCTTTCTGTGAGTTCATTATTGGTGTCTAAAAAGGCCATAGATTTCTGGGTGTTAATTTTGTATTCTGCTACATTGCCAAATTCATTTATTAGGTCTAGTAGTTTTTTGATGGAGTCTTTGGGTTTTTCTGTGTATAGTATCATGTCATCTGCAAATAAGGACTGTTTGACTTCTTTTCCAATTTGGATACCTTTTATTTCTTCTTCTTGTCTGATCGCTATGGCTAGTACTTCTAGTACTGTGTCGAACAGGAGTAGTGAAAGTCTTGTACCTGTTTTTAGGGGAAATGGGTTTAATTTTTGCCCATTGAGTATGATGTTGGCTGTGGGTTTGTCATATAGGGCTTTTATTATGTTGAGGTATGATCCCTCTATTCCCACTTTGCTGAGGGTTTTTATCAAAAAAGGGTGTTGGATTTTGTCAAATGCTTTTTCTGCATCAATTGATATGATTATGTGATTTTTGTCTCTCAGTTTGTTTATGTGATGTATCACATAAACAAACTGAGAGATTTGAGGATATTGTACTATCCTTGCATCCCCAGTATAAATCTCACTTCGTCATGGTGTATGATCTTTCTAATGTATTGCTGAATCCGATTTGCTAGAATTTTGTTGAGGATTTTAGCATCTATGTTCATCAAGTATATTGGCCTGTAGTTCTCTTTTTGTGTGGTCTCTTTATCTGGTTTTGGGATTAGGGTAATGCTGGCTTCATAGAAAGAGCTTGGAAGTGTGCCTTCCTCTAGAATTTTTTGGAATAGTCTGAGGAGGATAAGTTTTAGTTCTTTTTTGAATGCTTGGTAGAACTCCCCTGTAAAGCCATCCAGACCAGAGCTTTTGTTTGCTGGAAGATTTTTGATTGCTGTTTCAATTTCTTCAGTAGTTATCAACCTATTCAGGTTTTTTTATTCTTCTTGGTTGAATTTTGGGAGCTTGTATTTTTCTAAGAATATGTCCATTTCATCTAGGTTGTCCATTTTGTTGCAATAGAGTTTTTCATAGTATTTTTTCATAATCGTTTGTATTACTGTGGGGTCTGCTGTTATTTTGCCTCTTTCATTTCTGATTTTGTTTATTTGGGTCCTCTCTCTTTGCTTCTTGGTGAGCCTGGCTAGAGGCTTATCAATCTTGTTTATCCTTTCAAAGAACCAGCTCTTGGTTTTGCTGATCTTTGTCATTTATTCTTAATAGCTTTAAGGGAGAACTGAGGTATTCATTGTATATTACAGGTTTTTACTTCCAATATTAAGTTTGAATGAGTAAATATTGAGAGAAGCTGTATAAAAGCAAAACTATTAATGTTTTATGTAGTGTGTGTTTCTGGTATTTTTTTTAAGAATAAGAATAATAATATTTACATTTGTGCCCTATTTCTGCATAAATATAATAAATTTATTTCTTTTTAAATTTAGTCAACCAAATGTAGAACTTTAACAATTCCATTGCATTCATTTAAAAATTTTTAAATTCTTTATCTTTAGGTTATCTTCATTGCAATGAATATGATAGTCTGAGATTGAGGTGGCTGAGGCAGACGTTAGAATCTTTCATCCCAGAGTCTTTAGAAAATGTAATTCAAGTGTCTGAATTGGATGGCAGAGAAATGGGAGATGCCCAGCCTGAAAAGTTTGACAAGGTACTTTTATTGTATTGTGACAAACTGATGGACTCCCAGTGATACCACTGTTGTTTTTTTGTTTGTTTGTTTCCATCTGTTTCCAGACAGAGCCTGATACAGTTTCTTAGTACCCTGGGAAATTCTGATAAAGTGATCCTGGAAGTAGTTTTCATTTGATGGTCAGTATGGTTCAAAGGAAGCAGTAACATTGGGATTGGAGATTATAGAATGTTTTTTATTCCAGGTACCTCAAAGATATTTAGAAAAAGATCAGATATTACTTGTGTCAGTACACAAACATGTGCATTGTATTGCTCTGATTTGGTAACATTTTATATCAGAATATGATAGTTGAAGAAAAAGAGCATTTCAGTAAACTGAAATTGAAATATTGGTTCCTAAAAATAAATGCTGAGAATGCAGAAATATAATATCTGTTTAAAATGAGTCACTTTTATAAAATATTTTGCTATAGTTGTCAAGAATATGAAATATTAGGGGACATTAGTAGATTTTTAGTCCTCCCCCCCGCCCCATTCCGACTCTCTCTCTCTCCTCCAAAAATCCAAACACTGAAAGTGCACAGGAAATTTTGTTGAAAAGCATTAGTAAAGAAATGTCATAAAGAAGAATTATCATGGTGTATTTTTGGCTTTAAAAGAAAGAAATGTCTTTATTTGCTATTTTTGGTCATGTTTACACAGCTTCCCTGTATACTTTGTGTCTGAGGATGTATTTTCAGCACATACTTGCATCATGTATCCTCTTTTCCCCTAGGTGTTAGTTGATGCTCCATGTTCAAATGATCGAAGTTGGTTGTTCTCTTCTGATTCTCAGAAGGCAGCCTGTAGGATAAGCCAAAGGAGAAAGTTGCCAGTTCTACAGATAGAACTCTTAAGGTAAGGGCTGTTAATGCAAACATTTATTTTGGTTCTAATGTAATTTAAATAGATGTGACAAAACATGACACAAGGAGGTTTCCTATGTAGATGTCCAAAGACTGCACCCAGAAAATTCTTAATCTTATTCCTCCAAAGGCTGCATCCTCATAATCCTCAATCTTACTCCTTTAGAGGCTGCACCCAGGTAATTCTCAATCTCTTCCCTTTCAATTCTCATACTGGAATGTTCCTTTTGCCCCTGCCCTGTTAATGAAATACAGTATTACTGTGCACTGTCTTTTAAAAGGCACAAATGATTTTACTGTGGTTTAAATTGTTTTCTTATTGGGACCATCCCAAACCTAGGTTTCATCACCCTATTCTTTCATCAGGATTTGAACCAGAATGCAGCTTTGGATCCTATATTTTTTCTGGTTTTCTTTCTATTGATATACTTCATATGCTCTTAATTAGCTTATCCCATAAATTTTGCATTTCCTTAAGCAACTGATGTTAGAGCTCTTTTCTATTTATCAGATGGCTTCAACTGATATAAAACACTATCTCCCAAATAAGGGTCTAAGCCAGGGGTGGGCAAACTTTTTGACTCGAGGGCCACAATGGGTTCTTAAACTGGACCGGAGGGCCAGAACAAAAGCATGGATGGAGTGTTTGTGTGAACTAATATAAATTCAAAGTAAAGGAGCGGAGGGGAGAGCAAGAGAACCGTCCGTTCTTTCGGCTCCACGGGCCGGATAGAACAGCCGAACGGGCCGGATTCGGCCCGCGGGCCGTAGTTTGCCCACGGCTGGTCTAAGCTCAGATCTTTCTCCTTTGTCTCAGAACTTTATATTCAATACTAGAGGCCCGGTGCACGAAATTCATGCATGGGGGGGGGGGTGTCCCTCAGCCCAGCCTGCACCTTTTCCAATCGGAGACCCCTCGAGGGCAGTTGGACATCCCTCTCACAATCCAGGACTGCTGGCTCCCAACTGCTTGCCTGCCTGCCTGCCTGATTGCCTCTAACCGCTTCCGCTGGTCAGCCTGATCACCCCCTAACCACTCCTCTGCCAGCCTGATAGATGCCTAACTGCCCTCCCTTGCCAGCCTGATCACCCCTAACTTCCCTGCCCTGCCGGCCTGGTCGCCACCAAGTGACCTCCCCTGCAGGCCTGGTGACCCCTAACTGCCCTTCCTTGCCAGCCTGGTCACTCCTAACTGCCCTCTCCTGCAGGCCTGGTCCCCCCCAACTGCCCTCCCCTGCAGGCTTGGTCCCTCCTAACTGCCCTCCCCTGCAGGCCTGGTCCCCCCCACACTGCCATCCCCTGCAAGCCTGAGCGCCCCCAACTGCCCTCCCCTGCTGGCCATCTTGTAGCAGCCATCTTGTGTCCACATGGGGGCGGCTATCTTTGACCACATGGGGACAGCCATCTTGTGTGTTTGAGTGATGGTCAATTTGCATATTCTTTTTTTTAAGAAAGCTCTCTTTTTTAAAAATAAATCTTTATTTTTCAGATTATTATAAATGTTCTTCTTTTTTCCCCCCTTAGCTCCCCTCCACCCGGTTCCCACCCCACCCTCTGCCCTTACCTCCCCCCCACTGTCCTCATCCATAGGTGTACGATTTTTGTCCAGTCTCTTCCCGCACCCCCACACCCCTTTCCCCCCAAGAATTGTCAGTCCACTCCCTTTCTATGCCCCTGATTCTATTATATTCACCAGTTTATTCTGTTCATCAGATTTTTTATTCACTTGATTTTTAGATTCACTTTTTTTTTTTTTAAATAAATCTTTATTCAGATTATTACAATTATTTCTCCTTTTTCCCCCCATAGCTCCCCTCCACTCCTTTCCCACCCCACCTTCTGCCCTTACCTCCCCCCCACTGTCCTCATCCATAGGTGTATGATTTTTGTCCATTCTCTTCATAAACCCCCCCATACCCCTTTCCCCCTGAGAATTATCAGCCCACTCCCTTTCTATGCCCCTGATTCTATTATATTCACCAGATTATTCTGCTCCTCAGGTTTTTAATTCACTTGATTTTTAGGTTGGCTTGTTGATAGATATGTATTTGTTGTTCATAATTTTTATCTTTACCTTTTTCTTCTTCTTCCTCTTCTTAAAGAATACCCTTCAGCATTTCATATAATACTGGTTTGGTGGTGATGAATTCCTTTAGCTTTTTCTTATCTGTGAAGCTCTTTATCTGACCTTCAATTCTGAATGATAGCTTTGCTGTAGAATAATCTTGGTTGTAGGTTCTTGCTATTCATCACTTTGAATATTTCTTGCCATTCCCGTCTGGCCTGCATATTTTCTGTTGAGAAATCAGCTGACAATCGTATGGGTGTTCCCTTATAGGTAACTAACTGTTTTTCTCTTGCTGCTTTCAAGATTCTCTCTTTGTCTTTTGCTCTTGGCATTTTAATTATGATGTGTCTTGGTGTGGTCCTCTTTGGATTCCTTTTGTTTGGGGGTCTGTGCGCTTCCTGGACTTGTAAGTCTATTTCTTTCACCAGGTGGGGGAAGTTTTTGGTCATTATTTCTTCAAATAGGTTTTCAGTATCTTGCTCGCTCTCTTCTTCTGGCACCCCCATAATTTGGATGTTGGTACACTTGAAGTTTTCCCAGAGGCTCCTTACACTATCTTCATATTTTTGGATTCTTTTTTAAAAAATATATTTTATTGATTTTTTAGAGAGAGGAAGGGAGAGAGATAGAGAGAAACATCAATGAGAGAGAAACATCGATCAGCTACCTCCTGCACACCCCCTACTGGGGATGTGCCCGAAACCAAGGTACATGCCCTTGACCGGAATCGAACCTGGGACCCTTGAGCCTGCAGGCCGACACTCTATCCATTGAGCCAAACTGGTTAGGGCTGGATTCTTTTTTCTTTTTGCTTTCCCGGTTGGGTGTTTTTTGCTTCTTTGTATTTCAAATCTTTGACTTCATTCTTGCAGTCCTCTAGTCTGCTGTTGGATCTCTGTATATTATTTTTAATTTCAGTCATGGTATGCTTAATTTCTAGTTGGTCCTTTTTCATATCCTCGAGGGTCTCACTAAAATTATCGGCCTTTTCTAGAAAATTTTTGATAAACCTTATAACCGTGGTTTTGAACTCTATATCCAGTCATTTGCTTTCCTCCATTTCTTTCATTTGTGACTTATGTCTTTGTCTCTGCATTTTGGCTGCTTCCCTGAGTTGATAGAGTGGCTTTGTGTGCTAGGTGACCTATAGGGCCCAGTGGCTCAGCCTCCCCAGTTAACCTGAGGTGGACACTCTTGGTGCACCCCTTTGTGGGCTGTGTGCACAGTCTTGTTGTAGTTAAGTCTTGATTGTTGTTGGTATCACTGGGAGGAATTGACTTCCAGGCCCATTGGCTGTGAGGATCAGCTGTGCCTACAATGAGAGAACTTCTGTGCTGGAGACACCCTTATGAGGCAAGACTTGCTTCAGTGGGGCTTTGGTGCTCACTGAGTCTGCCCCTGATTGTGTCCCTTATGGATCTGAGGAGTTGTAATCTGGATGGTCCTACTCTGACCACTGGGTACACTGGCTCTTGGATCTCCAAGGAGGTGCTAATTTAGCCTCTGCCTGAGGCCACCCAGGAGGAGCTGTGGAGAGATCTGCAGATTCCTCTTCTTTGTTTGGGTTTGGAGGTGCCCACATGAGGCCCAGCTGTGAAGCAATGCAAGCTGCTGTGGGGCCTTGGGCCTTCTTTTGGATGTTCTGGGTCTCACTGACACAGCTGCAGTTTGTTAGGTAAGTTTAGATTTCAAAGGACCCATTCATATGCAAAAGCCTCTGGCATAACTTGGGTGGGGTGGAGTCTCAGGGCGAAGCAAACAGCAATGGCTTCCCGTCAGCCCTGCCCTAACAGGCCCCCAGGTCTCAGTGTCTCTTGCTAATCGCTGCAAGCACCTCTGAGAGAAAGCTGCCCTCGAGTTCCGCCCGCTGCCAGACCAGTTTCTCCCTGTATGAGTCTGGGTCCCCAGAGTCTCACCCGGAATTTGGAGTTCAGAGCAGTCGTGAGCTTGTGTCTCCCTGCGGATTGAAAAAGCCAGCCGCATACTCAGTTGCCCACCCTCTCCGCGCGCGCCTCCGTACCTCTGCCTTCCGCAGTTCCTCTGAGTCTCAGTGTGTTTTTCTCTTTCCTTCTAGTTGTAGAATTTCACTCAGCCAGCCTTCCTGTGGTTCTGGATGATGTCTGTTTTGTCTTTTAGTTGTAGTTTTGAAGTTGTTGTGCAACGCAGCAGTTCAGGTGTTTACCTATGCCGCCTTGGTTTCTCTGCATATTACTTCTTTATTATATAGGACTAGAGGCCCAGTGCACAGAATTCGTGCATGGGGGGGTCCCCTCAGCCTGGCCTACACCCTCTCCAATCCAGGACCCCTTGGGGGCTGTCCAACAGCCTCTCGCAATCCCGGACCGCTGGCTCCTAACTGCTCACCTGCCTGCCTGCCTGTTTGCTCCTAAACCCTCCTCTTTCCTGCCTGATCACCCCTAACCACCTTTGCCTGCCTGATCACCCGTAACCACCTCTGCCTGCCTGCCTGATCGCCCCTAATGCTCCCCTACCGGCCTGATCACCCCTAACTGCTCCCCTGCTGGCCTGATTGCCCCTAACTGCTTCTGCTTTGCCCTGCACCTGGGACCCAGGCTTCCCTCCCTTGGCTGGCCACAGGCACCAGGGACCCGGGCTGGCTTCGCCCGGGCCGGCCACAATCTCAGGGGACCATGGGCGGGCAGCTTTGCCTGGGCTGCAGGCGCCCGGGACTATGGGGCGTGAAGCTTGTCCCTCTCCTGGGCTGCAGGTGCAGGCGCAGCTGCTGGTGCTTAGGACAGGGCATGATGACCATTTTCATATTAGCTATTTATTATATAGAATATATAGGATTCTATCAGAGATGTCTATTTGGAAGTCCCTCAGAAATACAGAACTCAGTTTGTCAAGAAAGAACTCATAATATCTAGTGATCTTCTGCTCCACCCATTAACAAAACAAAATAGAAACCCCACCAACCTGTCTCTTTTCCTCTCTTCTATCCTATATAATAAAGAGATAATATGTAAGTGGTCATCACGCAATCACGCTGTAATGGCTCAGACATTCAACACTGGGGAGAGAGGAATGGGGACCAGCCAGGCACAAATGAGCTTGTGAGAGAGGAATGGGGATCAGCAAGGCTGAGGCCCAGAAGAGGGATAAGCCTCCCGCCCCGCAGTCCCAGGCGCTAGTGGCTATGTCTGCACCTGCGGCCTGGGAGAGGGACAAGCCACCTGCCCTGCGGTCCCGGGTGCCAATGGCTGCACCTGTACCTGCAGCCCAGGAGAGGGACAAGCCGCATGCCCCTCAGTCCTGGGCGCCAGTGCCTGCGACTGTGGCACAGGCAAAGCTGCCCATCCACGGTCCCCTGCGGCTGCAGGTGGCCCTGGCGAAGCCAGCCTGGGTCCTCGGTGCCTGAGGCTGGCCAGAGGGAGGGAAGCCCAGGTCCCAGGTGCCTGCAACCAGCCAGAGGAGGGAATCCTGGGTCCTGGGTGTGGGGTGAGGCAGAGGTGGTTAAGGGCGATCAGGCCAGTAGAGGAGCAGTTAGGGGCGATTAGGCAGGCAGGCAGAGGTGGTTAGGGGCGATCAGGCAGGCAGGCAGGCGAGTGGTTAGGAGCCAGTGGTCCTGGATTGCGAGAGGCAGTCGGACATCCCCCGAGGGGTCCCGGATTGCAGAGGGTGTAGGCTGGGCTGAGGGAACTCTCCCCCGTGCACCGGGCCTCTAGTATCTCAATAATTGCCATGCATACCACCTTGCATTTGCCCAAGTCAAAGTTCATCTCCAACTCCCCTTTGTCATATGCAATCTATCACTATGATATTTTAGTTGTACCTGTATATTTCTCAAGCCCATCTAATTCTTTTCATCCTTATTAGCCTAATCTAAGCTACCAATCTGTCCCCTAAATTATTGCAACTGGCTCCTAACTGTCCTGCATGTCTCCAGGTGTGAGCTCTACTTCACTCTCCATAATAAAACCAAATCTGATCTGAAATATAGATCTGATCTTGCAGTTTCCTTTCTGAAATTCTGCAGTAATTCCCCATTAAGATGTCAGATTCTTTAGTATGATACTGAAGTCCTTTTTGGATATGGTTCATTCTTATTTCACTTGGCTCATGTTTCAGGACTGTCTTGCATTGTGTTCCAACTGTGTAGCTCCTCACACTTACCTTACAGTATCTCATTTCTGAGGCCAGAGCATTTCCTGTTCCTTTTGTTTGAAAGTTCTAATTCATTCTCTTCCTTTCTCTTGATTAACGCTACCGGTTCTTACCTGACTTCCTAGGACTGAGATTGATATCCCCCTTCTGTCTTTCACTTTACTTAAAAATTTATTGATTGTTAGTTCTTCTGCTTGATATTTGCCCAGTACTTGTCTCTCCTCAACATGAATGTAAGCCCCATGGGAGCAGGGATTGTCTAATGTTTTTTATTCCCATTATATGATTTGTTGTTTGGAATGTAGAAGGGGGTCAATAAATAATTTTTAAAAACTTGAAATTACAAGGGCTGAATATTTAGAATTCACATCTGTAATTAAATTTAGAGCAAAGTTAATCTGACAAAAATAATGATATAATCATTATTGTGCTGCATGGTAATTAGGCTTAAATGTAAAGCAATTCACATAATTTATTTTGATTAGTATTGCTTTTACTTAACCAAAACATGGTTTTAGTTTAGTTTAGTTTCCCCCATGTAATACATTTCCCTTAACATCGTATAACATTTCAATCATCATCACGAAGATCCTGCATTTACGTAAGCTCACATAGGCACCTTCTTATGTCCTAACAACTGGGGCTTTTCTTTGGTGGCCTCTCCTCTCTCCTATCATTTTATTCCCCCAAAGAATTGGCTTTAACACCACATCACTTCAGTAGCGTATTCACAGGGCACAAAAATTGACATCTCGGTCACAGTGTGTGTAGGTTTTCATGCAGTCATATGTGATGGGGAAAGACCATCATCCCAGCCATCGCCCATTCTTTTCCTTGAGCAGCTAACCTATATTCTTTGACTCTGATACCTGGTCTGTGTGAGGTTTTGGAGCCACTTGAAGCAACTGGAACTCTTGAACCCCATGGCTGTGTGATTATAATGATAAAGGGGACGGTGGGGATACCCCAGCTGTAGGCACAGAAAATGGTTCTAATTCTCTGAAACCTACAAGCATGGGGGTTAAAAAGATAATGGGAAAAAAATAATTCCAGCCACAATATCTCTTTTATCTCCTGACTCCAAAAAATGAAGAAAGAAAGTCTATAGTATTTTTCTCATTAGGGATGAATCTGTCACTGTATCACATACAAAAAAGTTTCTCTTTCTTTTGGATTGATAGTGGATATTCATTTGCATTTGCAAAGAACAGTTAGAAAGCTAGCAAGTAAATACTGCCTAACCTGTATTGTTGACAGAAGATGGCACTCAGAGGGAAAAAAGAAATGGAAAGGATATTTGAGAGACAAATAAGGAAAACTTTTTAAAAAATATTTTTTTTATTGATTTTATAGAGGAAGGGAAAGGGAGAGAGAAATAGAAACATCAATGATAAGAGATTGGCTGCCTCTTGCACAGTCCCAACTGGGCATGCCCTTACTGGGCCATGACCTCCTGGTCCATAGGTCGAAACTCAACCACTGAGCCACTCTGGTCAGGCAGGAAAACTTTTTGATTGGCCTAGACTTGTATCTGCTTTTGTTTGCTGACAGATGTGGTATTCAAAGGTACTTGATGCTCTCTATGGCTATATAATCATTTACCTAATCAGAAACCATTCATATTTATAGTAAACTAGAGGCCCGGTGTACAAAATTCGTGCATTGGGGGGACCCCTCAGCCCAGCCTGCACCCTCTCCAATCGGGGACCCCTCGGACACCCCTCTCACAATCCTGGACCACTGGCTCCCAATCGCTCACCTGCCATTTTTATGAATGTGATACTTAAATGAAAATAGATACTTTATTTATTAGAAGTTTCTTGATGTTAAATTTTTTAAAAAGACTAATGTTAATGGATATGGTATAGTAAAATATATGTAATAGTCTTTCAAAAATTCTTTAAAAAATTAATGTATGTATAGAATGTATATAATCATGAAAATAATAATCTAACCTGATATTTTAACATGAAAAGCATACTGGAAGGCACAGTGATGACAAGAGAAAGATCTCAAAGCAGATGAGCTCATTGTACATTTATTAAGGACTCTCTGATTTGTCCACACAGAATTAGAAAAGTTAGAATCTTCTATTAACTTGATAAAACATGAAGAAAAAAGTTATATACAACTCTCTCAAACATCTGTCCTCCCAATCATTTTCAGAAGATGAGAATGTGGGAAGGGATATAAGGAATAATTGAACAGAAGCCAATTCTAATTATAGAGTGCCAATTGATACCTTTATTATTTCTCAAAATAATTTCTGAGATCATTTCTGTTACATACTATACATGTACATACTACATAATCAGATTTTCTGCCTTATTTTAAAATTAAATATATTAAGAAAAACAGTGGGAAAATATGCTAAAAATGATATATATTTAGTCTTTTTAGAAAGTGTCCATGATTTCTGTGCAAGAGCAATTTACATGATTTTTAGGTGGGAAAGTATGAATTGAAGAGTATGATTTATAACAAAAATACAGGTATCTTATTGCAGTAATGTATCATGTCATCCATTTCCTCAGAGGAAGTCAATCGCATTTAAAATACTGACCCCTTTGGGTTTTCTTTTCTCATCAGTTGACAAGTAAAATCCAGTTTGTGAACTCATTGAAAAAGGAAGCTTAGATTATTTTGTAACATTTTGAAAATTCATATAAATCATCCATATAACAGTCCTTAAAAAGTGGTTCTTTGACAGTGAAAATTGTATTTCAAAAGAAATATTGAAAAAACAGCACCAACATTGCTTCTATTATGCTCTTGTGCTAAGAGATACTTAGTGACTGTGGAGCATGGGCCTTCATCATTCCTCAACACAGCACCCAAAACGTTGATGTGTTCATAGTGGAAAATAATCTTTACACATATAATTACATTAGAATGGAATATTCCCACCACTGTTTCATATATGTATATATTTCTTTTTAAAGTTAACTAATTCAGTTAACTTTGAATACTGTCATCATATGCTTAGTCTTATTTTTGAAATCTCTAAGACAAAGGCAAGCCACTGTTAATACTACTACTGCTACTACTGTTGCTACTACTAATTCACTTTTTCTTCCTTCTTCTTTTGCTTCTGTTTTCTTTAAGTTAGGTGTCAGGAGTCAGAGATTCTGAAATTAGAAGTCTGTAATTTGTTTGGGCAAAGTACATGCTTTTTTCAGTAAGAGTATACAGATCAAAATATTCCACATTAAGTGAAATTATAAAAGATTGAGGAGACATCCATAGCTATAATGTGTAGCGATTGTATTTTCTGCCATAAAACTATGTGTCAAATGTAGATTAACAGTATGATATACAATCCGATCTAATAAGGAGGGAATATGCTAATTGACTGCCACGCCCTCAAAGATGGCAGGGTCCACAGACACAAGATGGTGGCGCCCAGTCCCCTCAGCCCCGCCAGGGCAGCCTCTGGAGTCCCCCAGTCCCCTCAGCCCCCCAGCCGCCTAGGGCTGGCCCGAGGCACAGGCGAGCCTCAGATGGCGGCTGCCCAGCTGACGCCTGAGGAGCAGGCAAGCCTCAGATGGTGGCTGCACAGCCACCCAGGGCCAGCCCAAGGTGCAGGCAAGCCTTGGATGGCAACTGCCCAGCTGCCCAGGGCCGCCCGAGGCACAGGTAACCAGGGCCGGCCGAGGCTTGTGCTGCCGTCAGTGGCATCAGCAGAGGTGTGATGGGGGCAGGCCGGGCTGAGGGACGCCCCCCCCCCCCCCAGTGCATGAATAATAAAGAGGTAATATGCAAATTGACCCTCACGCCCCTCGCACAATATGGCTGCCCCCATGTGGTCAAAGATGGCTGCCACAAGATGGCTGGCAGGAAAGGGTAGTTGTGGGTGATCAGGCCAGCAGGGGAGGGCAGTTAGGGGCAACCAGCCAGCAGGGGAGGGCAGTTGGGGGTGACCAGGCCGGGAGGGGAGGGCAGTTAGGGGCAACCAGGCCGCCAAGGGAGGGCAGTTAGGGGTGACCGGGCCAGTAGGGGAAGGCAGTTAGGGGTGACCAGGCCTGCAGGGGAGGGCAGTTAGGGGCGACCAGCCAGCAGGGGAGGGCAGTTGGGGTTGACCAGGCTGGCAGGGGATGGCAGTTAGGGGTGACCAGGCCGGCAGGGGAGGGCAGTTGGAGGCAATCGGACCAGCAGGGGAGGGCAGTTGGGGGCAATTGTGCTGGCAGGGGAGAAGTTAGGCATCGATCAGGCTGGCAGGGGAGTGGTTGGGGTGATCAGGCTGGCAGGCAGGCAAATGGTTGGGAGCCAGCAGTCCTGGATTGTGAGAGGGATGTCTGACTGCCGGTTTAGGCTGGCAGTCAGACATCCCCTGAGGGGTCCCAGATTGGAGAGGGTGCAGACTGGGCTGAGGGACACACCCCAGTGCACGAATTTCGTGCACCGGGCCTCTAGTTTAAAATAAGAATTTATCAGCTTTATTAATTTATCCAACATATATTAAGTATCTATTTTGTATTAGGAATGTTACTAGGAACTGCAGATACTAAAATATATAGGAAACTAGAGGCCCGGTGCATGAAATTTGTGCACGGGGGTGTGTGTCCCTCAGACCAGCCTGCACTCTCTCCAATCTGGGACCCCTTGAGGGATGTCTGACTGCCCGTTACAATCCCTCTCACAGTCCAGGACTGCTGGCTCCCAACTGCTCACCTGCCTGCCTTCCTGATTGCCCCTAACCACTTCTGCCTGCCAGCCTGATCACCCCCTAACCACACCCCTGCCAGCCTGATTGATACCTAACTGCCCCCCTTCCAGCCTGATTGCCCCTAACTGCCCTCCCCTGCAGGCCGGGTCACCCCTAACTGCCCTCCCCTGCAGGATTGATCACCCCCAACTGCCCTCCCTTGCAGGCCTGGTCCCTCCCAACTGCCCTCCCCTGCTGGCCATCTTGTGGTGGTCATATTGTGTCCACATGGGGGCAGCCATCTTTGACCACATGGGGGCAGCCATCTTGTGTTGGAGTGACGGTCAGTTTGCATATTACTCTTTTATTAGATAGGATAGAGGCCTGGTGCATGGTGAGGGCCAGCTGGTTTGCCCTGAAGGGTGTCCCAGATCAGGGTGAGGGTTCCCTTGGGGCATGGGGCGGCCTGGGTGAGGGGCCTGTGGTGGTTTGCAGGCCGGCCGCACCCCCCAGTGACCCAAGCGGAGGCTCTGGTATCTGGTATTTATTTATCTTCTATAATTGAAACTTTGTAGCCTGGAGCAGAGCCAAGCCTCCTGCTTGCTCCGTGGCCGCAGCCATTTTTGTTGGGATTTATTTATCTTCTATAATTGAAACTTAGTAGCTTTCAGCGGAGGCCTGGGCTGGCTAGGGTGTGCAGGAAGCTTGGCTTCCTCCATCGCCGGGGAAACCCAAGCCTCCTGCTCGCTCCATGGCTGCAGCCATATTGATTGGGTTAATTTGCATACTTGCTCCTGATTGGCTGGTGGGCATGGCTTGTGGGTGTAGGGGAGGTACGATCAGTTTGCATATTACTCTTTTATTAGATAGGATGATCCTTGTTCTCAAGGTCTGCAGGGCAATTATCATAAATGTAGTAAAAATGTAGTAATAGAAGAAATAGGGTACAGAGTGAGCAATAGGGGGACACCTAACTTTGCTGAGGATAAGGATATGGTATGGGCCTAAGAAGGTCTATTTTAACAAACAAGAAACAGGTATATATTTAAACTGAAAATATATTTTCTAATGTGTTTTTTTTTAATAATGAAAGTAATATAGTCTCATAAAGCCTTTGGAATATACAAAAAATATAAAGAATAAAATAAGCCATCTATTGAAAGAAACTTATTTTACTGACTTATTTCCTTCGACTGCATATAGTATTTATAAAATAGAAATCATAGTGATATACAATTTGATATCTTTTTCTACTTAATTTATTAGCAACATTTAATTATTAAGTAGTCTTTGAAATCATACTTATGAACTGACATCATATGAAATCACTTCATTCATTCATTTATTCAGGTAGGACTATGAAAGACTGCTTTTTCTAATAATAGAATCTCATTGATATAAGAAATAATTACAAAACATGTTTTAATGGAGATTAAAACATGAGTTTTTTTTAATGATCCAAGCAAGAGCCTGATAACTTTTTTGGGGAAGGAGTTAGCAGGTGGCCTGTGATCATTTCTCTTTTGATTTCCCAGGAGACACTCTCATGGAAAGAAAGTAGGTAGGTAACCCAGTTAAACATGTTGATAACTGACCTCTTTGGTAAATAGACTAATGAATTTTACTAAGAGGGAAACTCTTAAGAGGAAACCTCTTGCTTATGGCATGCTTTGAGGAGGATGTTCTTGGTTAGAACTGCCTGTGATAAACACAGCTTAGAATCTATATATTTATGAGGCATGGCTTCTTGGAGAGTAACCTATAAGCTATTCAACTCTTGAGATGTGACAAGCTGAATGTTTACCATGTGTGAGGTGATCAGTGAACTTTGCTTTAGAGAACTCATCTATTATTACTGACTAGAAAACATTCTGCGCCAGAAACAGGATTTAAGAAGCCGCATTGAATGTCCCTGCTTCTCTTATGACACTTGGTTGCTTGTATACTTGAGATTATTAGTTAAGCGTGATAATAGTTAAGATCTCTGGTTCATGAGAATCTGATTTGACAATCCAATCCTTAGTTTTAGCTCACCCCTAAACCCCAACTAGGTACCTCTAATGAAGCTAAATTGAAAACATGATTTGGATCAGAGTCCCAAGTGCAAACCTCTTATTCCAGCCTCACATCTAAATCTTGGAACTCAATCATCTCCTCTAACCAGCTGCTTGGAACATGATTATATCTTGTACATGGAATCATGATTAAGAGGATGAAGGGATAGGACCTGTTGCACCAGAGCTCAGGTAGGTCCAAGAAAACAAGAGGTCATTAATGCTAATGAATAGTGACTTTATCCATTTGATCTCCATCTACTAGTCAGATAATAACAACGGATGCCATTCATTGACTACATTAGCTACTTCTTCTTTCCTCTGGCAACCACCACACTGCTGTTTGTGTTCATGAGTTTCAGTTTTATATCCCACATATGAGTGAAATCATATGGTTCTTAGCTTTTTCTGAGTGACTTATTTCACTTAGCATAACGTCCTCAAAGTTCATCCATGTTGTTGTAAATGGTGCTATTTCATTCTTTCTTATGGCTGAGTAGTATTTCATTGTGTATATGTCTTTAACCAGTTCTCTTTTGTGGGACACTTTGGTTGTTTCCCTGTCGTGCCACTGTGAATAATGCTGCAATGAACATAGGGGTACATATATCTTTGCAAATACATGATTTCGAGTTTTTCAGATATATACCCAGGAAAAGGATTGCTGGGTCATAGGGAGCTCTATTCTTAATTTTTTGAGGAATCACCAGACTGCTTTCCATAGTTGTTGTACCAATGTACATTCCTACCAGCAGTGAATGAGGGTTCCCTTTTTTCCCCACAACCTCTCTAACACTTGTTTTTGCCTGTCTTGTTGATAATGGCCACTCTAGCAGGGGTAAGGTGGTATCTCATTGTAGTTTTGATTTGCATTTCCCTAGTTGCCAGTAAGGTTGAACATCTTTTTATATATCTATTGACTGTTCCTGTGTCTTCTTGGTAGAGGTGTATTTTCAGGTCTTCTGCCCACTTTTTGATTAGGTTGTTGGTTTGCTGTTGAGTTTTATGAGTTCTTTATATATTTTGGCAATTAAAACTTTATTGGAGCTATTATTTGAAGATATTATCTCTCATCTGGTTGGCTGCCTCTTTGTTTGGTTGTCAGTTTCTTTTGCTGTGCAGAAGCCTTTTAGTTTGATATAGTCCCATTCATTTATTTTTACCTTTACTTTTCTTGCCTTTGGGGTCAAGTTCATAAAATGTTCTCTATGAACAAGATCCATAAGTTTGGTATCTATATTATCTTCTATGTAACTTACTGTTTCAGGTCTTATATTTAGGTTTTGGATCCATTTTGAATTAATTTTTGTGCCTGGGGACAAACAGTAGTCCAGTTTCATTGGTTTGCATGTGGCTTTCCATTTTTCCCAGGACCATTTATTGAAGAGACTGTCTTTACTCCATTTTGGCTCCTTTGTAAAAAATTATCTGTCCATATACATACGGTTTTATAGCTGGACTCTCTATTCTGTTTCATTGATCAGTGTGTCTGTTTCTTTGCCAGTGCCATGCCCTTTTGATTATCATAGCTCTGTAGTATAATTTGAAGTCAGGTAGCGTGATACCTCCAGCTTCGTTCTATTTTCTCAGGATTGCTTTGGCTATTCGGGGTCTTTTGTGGTTCCATACAAATCTATGATTTCTCATTCTATTTCTTTAAAAAATGACATTGGGATTTTGATGGGGATTGCATTAAATCTGTATATTGCTTTGGGTAATATGGCTGTTTTAACTATGTTGATTCTTCTAATCTATGTACATGGGATATTTTTCCATTTTATTGTGTCTTTTTCAATCTCTTTTAATAATGCTTTGTAATTTTCAGTATTAAGATTTTTCACATTCTTTGTTGCAAAAGGAATTTTTTTCATTTCTTTTTCTGAAGTTTTGTTGTTAGTATACAGGAAGGCAGTGGATTTTTGCACATTGATTTTGTATCCTGCAATTGGACTGTATTTGTTTATTGTTTCTAATAGTTTTTTGGTGGAGTTTGTAGGGTTTTCTATATACAGAATCATATCATCTGCATAAAATGACAGTTCGACTTCTTCCTTCCCTGTTTGCATGCCTTTTATGTCTCTCTCCTCTTGCCTTATTGCTCTGGCTAGGACTTCCAGCACTATCCTATATAATAAAATCCTAATATGTAAATCAACCAAACTTTGGAACAACTGGTCGCTATGACGTGCACTAACCACCAGGGGGCAGACACTCAATGCAGAAACTGCACCCTGGTGGTCAGTGCACTCCCACGGGGGGGGGGGGAGGGGGGAGCCGCTCAGCCAGAAGCCAGGCTCACAGCTGGCAAGTGCAGCAATGGAGGCGAGAGCCTCTCCCGCCTCCACTCCAGGCAGGTGGTAAGGAGCGAGGGGTCCCAGACTGCTCAAGGGGGATCGGGCCTAAGTCGGCAGGCAGACATCCCCTGAGGCGTCCCAGCCTGCGAGAGGGCGCAGGCTGGGCTGAGGGACACCCCCCCAGTGCAAGAATTTTGTGCACCGGGCCTCTAGTGTTGAAATAATATTGGTGAGAATGGACATCCTTGTGTGTTCCTGATCTTAGAGGAAAAGCTTTCAGTTTTTCACCATTAAGTGTGATATTAGCTGGCCTTTATTATTCCTTCTATTTCTATTTTATTGAATGTTTTAATTATAAATGGATGTTGTATCTTATCAAATGCTTTTTCTGCATCTATTGATAAGATCATATGAGATATATATATATAAAAAGCCAGCGACTGGAATGACTGGAACAACTGGTTGCTATGATGCCCACTACGGCCTGCAAACAGCCCAATTGGGGGGTGGGGCCAGCCAGCCAACCTCCTGCAGCCCCCCCTTCCCAGCCTCACCCCAGATCAGCCCCCCCACCCCAATCAGGGGCAGGGCTGGCAGGCCAACCACCTGTGGTCCCTCCCCCCAGCTGGCCCCACTCCTGATGGGCCCCCACCACCCTGATCAGCCTGACACCCCTCCCCCCAGCCAGCTCTGCCCCCAATTGGCCCCCTCACTCCAATCAGGGGCAGGGCCGGCTGGCCAACCACCCATGGCCCCTCCCCCAGGCTGGTGGCCCCGATTGGCCCCCCCACCCAATTCGGGGGTGGGACCGGCCAGTCCACCATCCACAGCCCCTCCCCATGGCTGGCCCCACCCCTCATCAGCCCCCACTACCCCAGTCGGCCCACGGCCCCTCCCCCCGGCCAGCTCTGCCCCTGATTGCCCCCCCCCACACCAATCGGGGGTGGGGCTGGTCAGCCCACCACCCACAGCCCCTCCCCACAGCTGGCCTCACCTCCAATCAGCTCCAATCAGGGGTGGGGCCCGCCAGCCAATTGCCCACGGCCCCTCCCCCCTGCTGGCCAGGTCCCGATCGGGCCCCGATCAGGGACGGGTCGGCTGGCCAACCTCCTGCTGTCTCTTCCTCCCGTCAGGCATGGCCCCGATGGGCCGGCCGGACCCCACCTGTGCACAAATTCGTGCACTTGGCCCTCTAGTATATATATATGTATACATTATGTATTTTTTTCTTCTGATTTCATAGAGGAAGGGAGAGGGAGAGACTCACTGATGAGAGAGAATCATTGATCAGCTACCTCCTTCATGCCCTCAACTGGGGATTAAGCCCACAACCCAGGCATGTGCCATGACTGGGAATTGAACTGTGACCTTCTGGTTCATAGGTTGATGGTTAACCACTGAGCCATGCAAGCTGGGCCCTCTGCATCAGTTCTTAATTCCTATCTTAGATATCACTAGTTCTTTCCTCTATCTTGTTGGTTCTGTTTCTGTCCTCAGTATTTTACTTTTAATCTCCTTAATTGCATGCTTCATTTTCAGGATTTCTTATTGGTTCTTTTTCAGTTTCATTCTCCTAGGTAAAGTACTTGTTTTGTTCATTGATTGGTTTTCCTTTTTTAAAAAAATAAATCTTTATTGTTCAGATTATTACAATTGTTCCTCTTTTCCCCCCCATAGCTCCCCTCTACCTGATTCCCCCCCCATGTCCTTACCCCCCACCACTGTCCTCATCCATAGATGTAAGATTTTTGTCCAATCTCTTCCCGCACCCCTTACTCCCCCTCACCCCGAGAATTGTCAGTCCATTCCCTTTCTATGCCCGATTCTTTTATATTCACCAGTTTATTCTGTTCATCAGATTTTTTATTCACTTGATTTTTAGATTCACTTGTTGATATATATATATATATGTATTTGTTGTCACTTTGTTGTTCATAATTTTTATCTTTACCTTTTTCTTCTTCTTCCTCTTCTTAAAGAATACCCTTCAGCATTTCATATAATACTGGTTTGGTGGTGATGAACTCCTTTAGCTTTTTCTTGTCTGTGAAGCTCTTTATCTGACCTTCATTTCTGAATGATAGCTTTGCTGGGTAGAGTAATCTTGGTTGTAGGTTCTTGCTATTCATCACTTTGAATATTTCTTGCCACTCCCTCCTGGCCTGCATAGTTTCTGTTGAGAAATCAGCAGACAGTCATATGGGTACTCCCTTGTAGGTAACTAACTGTTTTTCTCTTGCTGCTTTTGATATTCTCTCTTTGTCTTTTGCCCTTGGCATTTTAATTATGATGTGTCTTGGTGTGGTCCTCTTTGGATTCCTTTTGCTTGGGGTTCTCTGCGCTTCCTGAACTTGTAAGTCTATTTCTTTCACCAGGTAGGGGAAGTTTTCTGTCATTATTTCTTCAAATAGGTTTTCAATATCTTGCTCTCTCTCTTCTTCTGGCACCCTCATAATTGGATGTTGGTATGCTTGAGGTTGTCCCAGAGGCTCCTTACACTATCTTCATATTTTTTGATTCTTTTCTCTTTTTGTTTTTCCGGTTGGGTGTTTTTTGCTTCCTCATATTTCAAATCTTTGGTTTGATTCTTGGGGTCCTCTAGTCTACTGTTGGATTTCTCTATATTATTCTTTATTTCAGACAGTGTATGCTTAATTTCTGACTGGTCCTTTTCCATTTTTCTGGCATTCTCATTAAGATCCTTGAAGGTGTCACTAAGTTCCTCGGAGGTCTCACTAAGTTTCTCGGCGGTTTCTAGAAGATTCTTGAGTAACCTTATAACTGTGGTTTTGAACTCTATATCCAGTAGTTTGCTTTCCTCCATTTCTTTCATTCGTGACATGTTTCTTTGTCTCCACATTTTGGCTGCTTCCCTGAGTTGATAGAGTGGCTTTGTGTGCTAGGTGACCTATAGGGCCCAGTGGCTCAGCCTCCCCAATCACCTGAGGTGGACACTCTTGGTGCACCTCTTTGTAGGCTGTGTGCACAGTCTTGTTGTAGTTAAGCCTTGATTTCCGTTGGTACACTGGGAGGAATTGATCTCCAGGCCAATTGGCTGTGAGGATCAGCTGTGTCTATAATGGAAGAACTTCTGTGCTGGAGACACCCTTTTGGGGCAGGACTTGCTTCAATGGGGCTTTGGTGCTCACTGAGTCTGCCTCTTGAGTGTGTCACTTATGGATGTGAAGAGTTGAAATCTGATGTTGTCTCACACTGACCACTAGGTACACTGGCTCCTGGATCTTCAAGGAGGTGCAAGTCAGATACTGTCTGAGGCCACCCAGCAGGAACTACAATGAGATCTGCAAATTTCTCCTCTTTGTTTGGGGTTTGGAAGTTTTGGAGCTGTCTGACCCAGCTGCAAATTTGTTAGGTTAAACTGCGAAAGGGAAGGCCATTCATATGCAAAAGCCACTGCGCACAGCTCCAGTGGGTTTGTAAATTGGGTGGGGCGGGGTCTCAGGGAATCACTAGGGTGTGGCAAACAGCAATGGCTGCCAGTCAGCTTTCTCTGCATTTCTGTGTTTCTGTGACCCCGGGTCCAGAGCCCCAGTGCAGTAAACAATGATTCCTGTGCGCACCTCTGCGAGAAAGCCACCCTCACTTTCCAACCTGATGCCAGACAGTCCAGTTTCTCCCCATAGGAGTCTGGGTCCCCAGAACCTCGCCGGAAACTGGAGTTCAGAGCAATTGGGAGCTTGTGTCTCCCTCCCACTTGAAAAAGACAGCTGCGTACTCAGTTGCCAGCCCTCTCTGTGCGCGCCTCCGTACCTCTGCTTTTCAGTGGCTCTGCAGGTCCTACCCAGTCTCAATGCACTTTTTTCTTTCCTTCTTGTTGTAGAACTTCCACTCAGCCAGCTTTCCCGTGGTTCTGGGTGATAGTCGTTTTGTCTTTTAGTTGTAGTTTTGTTGTGGTTGTGAGAGGAAGCACGTATAGGTGTATAACTTATGCCGCCATCTTGGTTTCCTCTCTCATTGATTGGTTTTCTGAGTGCACTGAATTGCCTGTCATTATATTTCTGAATCTCATTGAGTATTTTCAGAACTGCAATCTTGAATTCTTTGTCATTTATATCACATATTGCCATGTCTTCCAGCCTGCTTTCTGGGGATTTTTCACTTTCTTTCTGGTTATCATCATTACTGTGGCTCTTCATGGTATTTACTGTCCTCCTTTGATTTTGCATCTATCTTTAAAGAGATCTTTCTACTCTTTTCCAGTAGATGGTGCTGAATCACAAGATTTTTACCTATGTGGTCTCCCAGTCTTGAACCTCCATGGCTTCCATAAGACAGTACAGCCGTGCTTCTTAGGGGTGTGGGGTTTGTTTCACCCTTGTAGTAATGGCAACCCCTGACCTCTGTGGAGTCCTGCCCCAAACTACCCTCCTGTGGATCAGTTGCAGAGAGAAACAGCTATTCTATTGTAACAGCTCTTAGTTTACAGATAATATGTTCCTGGATCCGACTACAATGACAACAGCAGGCGAATTTTGGGAGTCCAATCAACGGCAGGTCTCTGTGGTTCCATTCTTTGTCTGAAACAACACCACCCAGCCTGACAGTGGGGAACTGCACAGCAGAAGTGACATTGTTCACTCTTCCACTTGCCACTCACCCTGCTAGGCTGCCCCTGCCCTCCCTTCTGCAGCTCTTTGTTCTACTACTGGCTTTCTCCCCCTCTCCCAGCTGAGCCTCGAGCTCCCAGCTGCAGGGCTGCGTCTGCAGGCCGTCTGCACTTTCCATTTTTCTCATCTCTTAGCCTTTAGATGTTTAACTGCATGGGTCAGGCGTGCATCTGTGTTGAGCAGGGATTTCTTTGTTGAATTGTATAGATGGTTAACTTGTTGAAATGTCAGGGGGAAAGGAAAAGTTGCACCCTTGTAGCAGCCATTCTTCTGACGTCTTAATGAGGTAATTAACTGTTGTGATGTATTAAACTAGAGATCTCCAAGTAGAAACTGATTATAAATATGCAAAAACTTGTCATTTTTAATCTGTATCAAGAGTATCTAGTGTCATTATTCTGCTCTACCAGTACTGTATAAAGATACCCTTCTTCAAGGTAAAAACTTATTGCTAGTGGAGAAAGATAATTATCAACATTGTTTTTGTTTCTTAGTTTGACAAAGGAATAGCTGCTGGGTATGGTATCTCTGAAAATTGCAAGTGGAGTCATGTTTCTCTTAAATTTACAGAACTTCTTTGAGAATAAACAGTTCAGTATCTAGAAAAATTTTCCCCTTTTTAAAAATGAAAAGAAATATTTTTGAATCTTAATACATATGTTAACGTGAAGTAACATTCAAACCTGTAAAGGGTTTTTGTGAGTTTATTTGCTGGGAAGCAGAATATCAATGAATTAAGATAATGCTCCCTGGTATCTGGAATTTTGATAACTTACCGTGAGCACAGTAAAGAGTACCCTCAAGGCTTATAAAATACTTTTAAAACACAGAGCCCAGCCAGTGTTGCTCAGGGGTTGAGCGTCAGCCCATTCACCAAGAGGTCACTGATTTGATTCCCGGTCAGGGCACATACCCGGGTTGTAGGAGGCAGCCATTCGATGTTTCTTTCTCATTGATGCTTCTATCTCTCTCTCTCCCTTCCTCTCTCTCTAAAATCAATAAAGAAAATATATTAGGAAAAAGCACACACAACACAAAAAAAAACGATGCTAGCACTAGGTAACTATCAACCCAGAAATACAATATCTGTTTTACATACTTATGGTACCTGAAACTTAATTTTAAATCTGCATTTTTTGATAGATTATACATGAACTTCTACTTTTCACCTTAATGTTTTCTTTAGTTTTAGTGTATAATAGTGGTAGGAGTTTTTTATTTGCTTTCTTGCCCAGACTGCTGTTTACCAGCAGAAATAGTAACTGATACAAATGTATCAAATGAGTGAAATGATGAGAAACAAGCAGTGGAAAAATGAAAACTGCTGAAAAGGAACAAAAATAGAAAAATTGGAAAGGAATACTAGAAGCCAACAATATAACATAGAAAAATTTATATGGAATGGTAAGAAAAAGTAAATGAAACAAAAATCTCTAAAACTCTGAGAGGGGAAAAAAGATATGAAATGTAGAGTAATAAACGTTTAGGGTGGGGTGAGGCAAAAAAGGAACAACTTAAAAATAAAAGCTTTGTAGAAGAAACCAAGATGGCAGCATAGGTAAACACCTAAACTGCTGCCTTGCACAACAATATCAAAACTACAACTAAAAGACAAAATAGACACCATCCAGAACCACAGGAAAGCTGGCTGAGTGGAAATTCTACAACTAGAAGAAAAGAGGAAAACTCAGAGGAGCTGCAAAAGGCTGAGGTACGGAGACTCGCACGCGGAGAGGATGGGCGGCTGTGTGCACAGGCGGCTGAGTGTGTGGCTGGCTTTCTAAAGCAGGAGGGAGAAGGAAGCTCCCGACTGCACTGAACTCCAGTCCTGGGTGAGACGCTGGGAAACCAGACGCATTCAGGGGGAATCTGGACTGTCAGGAAAAGAGAAAGCACACTGAGACTCGGGAGCTGCGGAAGGCAGAGGTCTGGAGGTGCACGCGCGCAGAGAGGACTGACTGCTGAGTGCACGAGAGGCTGAGTGTGTGGCTGGCTTTCTAAAGCGGGAGGGAGACAGAAGCTCCCAACTGCGCTGAACTCCAGTTCCGGGCAAGTTTCTGGGAACCCCGACTCATTCGGGGAGAAACTGGACTGTCTGGCAGCGGGTGAAACTTGAGGGCGGCTTTCTCTCAGAGGTGCTTACAGCGATTACCGAGGGACACTGAGACCCAGGGGCCTCATAGGGCAGGGCTGACGGGAAACCAAGGCTGTCTGCTCCGACCTGAAACTCTGCCCCATCCAAGCTGAGCACAGAGGCTTTTGCAATTTTGCAAGTCTTATCTCATAAGAGTGTCTCCAGCACAGAAGTGTTCCCAGTGTAGACACAGCTGATCCTCACAGCCAATGGGCTGGAGGTCAATTCCTCCCAGTGATACCAACAACAATCAAGACTTAACTACAACAAGGCTGAGTACACAGTCCACAAAGGGGTGCACCGAGAGTGTCCACCTCAGGTAACTGGGGAGGCTGAGCCACTGTGCCCTAGAGGACACCTACTACACAGAGCTACTCTACCAACTCAGGGAAGCAGCGAAAATGCGGAGACAAAGAAACAGATCACAAATGAAAGAAATGGAGGAAAACAAATGACTAGATATAGAGTTCAAAACCACGGTTATAAAGTTTTTCAAGAATTTTCTAGAAAAGGCCGATAAATTTAGTGAGACCCTCGAGGATATGAAAAAGGACCAACTAGAAATTAAATATACACTGACTGAAATAAAAAATATTATACAGAGACCTAACAGCAGACTAGAGGACTGCAAGAATCAAGTCAAAGAGTTGAAATACAAAGAAGCAAAAAACACTCAGCCAGAAAAGCAAAAAGAAAAAAGAATCCAAAAATTTGAAGATAGTGTAAGGAGCCTCTGGGACAACCTCAAGCGTACCAACATTCGAATTATGGGGGTGCCAGAAGAAGAAAGAGAGCAAGATATTGAAAACCTATTTGAAGAAATAACGACAGAAAACAACCTCCCCCCCCCGCCCCCCGGTGAAAGAAATAGACTTACAAGTCCAGGAAGCGCAGAGAATCCCAAGCAAAAGGAATCCAAAGAGGACCACACCAAGACACATCATAATTAAAATGCCAAGGGCAAAAGACAAAGAGAGAATATCAAAAGCAGCAAGAGAAAAACAGTTACCTACAAGGGAGTACCCATACGACTGTCAGCTGATTTCTCGACAGAAACTATGCAGGCCAGGAGGGAGTGGCAAGAAATATTCAAAGTGATGAATAGCAAGAACCTACAACCAAGATTACTCTACCCAACAAAGCTATCATTCAGAAATGAAGGTCAGATAAAGAGCTTCACAGATAAGAAAAAGCTAAAGGAGTTCATCACCACCAAACCAGTATTATATGAAATGCTGAAGGGTATTTTTTAAGAAGAGGAAGAAGAAGAAAAAGGTAAAGATAAAAATTATGAACAACAAATACATATCTATCAACAAGTGAATCTAAAAATCAAGTGAATAAAAAATCTGATGAACAGAATAAACTGGTGACTATAATAGAATCAGGGGCACAGAAAGGGAGTGGACTGACAATTCTCGGGGGGAAGGTTGTGGGAGGTGCGGGAAGAGACTGGACAAAAAGTGTACACCTATGGATGAGGACAGTGGGGGGAGGTAAGGGCTGAGGGTGGGGTGGGAACTGGGTGGAGGGGAGCTATGGGGGAAAAAAGAGGAACAATTGTAATAATCTGAACAATAAAGATTTATTAAATTAAAAAAAAAAGCTTTGTAGAGCTCATAACAATTGGTCAAAGGTGTAGTTTTACCATTTGTTAAGTTATCTTGTAGTAATTAAAATATATCTATTGGGCCCTAGCCAATTTGCCTCAGTGGATAGAGTGTCAGCCCATGGACAGAATGGTCCTAGGTTTGATTCCAGTCAAGGTTATGTACCTTGTTTGCAGGTTCAGTCCTCTGCCCTGATTGGAACATGTGTGGGAGGCAACCAATCAATATGTCTCTCTCATATCGATGTTTCTTTCTCTCTGTCTCCCTCCCTTCCACTCTCTCTAAAAATCAATTTAAAAAATATCCTTGGTGAAGATGAACAAAACACACACACACACACACACACACACACACACACACACACACACACACGTAGGTACATCAAAAATTAGGCTAATAATTTTTTTAAAGACTATATTTATTTTCTCTCTTTTAAATAGGATTGTCTGCTCCCTACATGAACCTCCTCTGTTAGATTTCCCTTGTGTCCAGAAAGGCAGTGTCATGGGGATAAATTTTGTTTTTAAATATGTCTTGATGGAGTTTTTGATATCTAAAAAGTATTCTGGTACAAATTCCAATGTAGTGGTGGAGAGTTTACCCCAACACCCCCAAGCAATTTCCTTCAACATCAGCTGGGTGTCCTACAGTTTAACTATCTACCAGGAGATAGTGTCAGATCCCACAGGTTAAGGAGTCAAGTCAGTCCTACCAGATTGCCACCACCCCACTTCAGGTGCCAATTGCAAATTCAGGTTGTCACCTGTATTTCTGACCTGTCAACTGTAAACCAGAAGTTCCCAACACCTCCTCCTTGGGTTTGGTTAATTTGCTACAGCAGCTCACAGGGCTTAAAAACACAGTCTACCTACATTTACCAGTCTGTTAAAGGATAAAATAAAGGTTACAGATAACATCCAAATGGAAGAGATGCATAGGGTAACGTTCATGAGAAGGGGCACAGAGCTTCCATGCCCTCTCTGGGCATGTCACTTTCTCAGCACCACCACCTGGTCAGCAAGCTGGAAGCTCTTTAACCCTCACCCTTTATGTTTTTTTTATGAAGGCTTCATTACATAGTATGGCTGATTAATTGGCCATTAGCACTTGATTCAACCTCCAGCCCCTTTTCCCTCCCCAGAGTCAAAGGACTGATCTGAAAGTCCTCTAGTCCTGTGGTTATTTCTCCTGGCAATTAGTCCCCAAACTTAGGTGCCCTCCCAGAGTCACTTGCTAGCATAACAGAAGACAGTTTTGTTGCTCTCATCATTTAGGAAATCCCATGGTTTTAGGAGCTGTGTGCAGAAAAGGGGATGAAGACCAAATATATATTTCACATTATGAATCATAGTATCACAGTACCACCTATCTCTGATTAAAAGTAGTGGCCATAGTTTTCATAGAGTCCATTTCACTTTCTGAAAGTTACCAAACTTTTCAATTCAATCAGAAATGAGACCATAATGCCTAACCTTCATTAGCAGATTATTTTACTTCTGTAGGAATTTATCTATGTCCCCTATTGGCGAGAGAAAAAAAATGTTTCTCACTTTTATAAATTACTTGTTGACAAAATTTTCATTTTATTTTTTCCTAATAAAGCCTCTGGCTTCTATAATTTTTATGTGTTCTAAAATTAAGAGTGGTAGGTTTTGTGAGTTGTTCCCTATTCATTCAGAATTTTTGAGTGTTAGATGCTTGCTATATTGCCAGTGGAAATGGTGTCCTTTCACGGGGTTAAGAGAAAAGCATTTCGAGAGACCCATGCATGGGAGGTTGTGGTTTCATGGTAAGATTTATTAAGGTGGAAATAGAAGAATGCCCCCAGATTCCTGATGTCCCATTGTTGTCAGCAGTGGGAACGGCACCAGGTGTTAGATCTGTGGGATCAGACCAGACCTGGGTTCAGCAACCTCTGTATTTGAGTTCTGGCTAGGAAAGAATTCAGAGCCATGAATCAAACTGTAAGAGGACATCTATATATATAAAAAGCCAGTGACCATAATGACCATAATGACCAGTCGCTATGACACCCACTGTGGCCAGCGAACTGGCCGATCAGGGGATGGGGCCTGCCGGCCAACCTCTCAACCCCTCCCCCCCGACGGCCTGCCCCTGGTCAGACTCTCCCACCCCAATCAAGAGCTGGCCGCTGGCCAAACGCCCCCTCCCTTTCCCCCTGCCAGCCGGCCCCACCAGGATAGGCCTGCAGTGCTTCCCCCCAGCCGGCCCTCCCCTGATCACTCCCCCCAACCCAGCCCCACCCCAGATCGGCCCCTGCACCCTATCAGGGGTCTTTATTTAGTGCCACTTGACCTGAGGTGGTGTTGATTATCTGGTGTTGCAGCTTTTCTGGACCTGGAGCTGAAATACAACTGAGGCCTGGATGTTATCTCTAGGGAAGAAAGGTCAAAGTCTAAACTATATGACTAGTGTTATTCTAGGAGAGGAAAGGTTGCTCTTGGGATGAGATCCCACCCTACAATTGTCTGCTGCTAGGCACCTGAGGCTTTCCTCCCTGGTGACCATCTGTGCCTGGCTCGTCGCGCTTGCCTTGCTCATGTCTGTCTAATTGCTTACCACAGCATCCCCGTATGTCCCATCATGGAAAAGTATAGCTCTGTCTTCATCAAGTCCAGTACAAAGGCCTAGATCCAAAAATTCTATGCCATTGGTTCAGTCCAATTCAGGGCTTGTCACTGCCCAGCTATCTTAGTCTGGATTCCCCGCTGCACTCTGTCTGGCTGTGCCTGGGCCCACATTTGGAACCCTTGAGGCCAGGTTGCAGACCCCAGGCAGCTACTAGTGCCCACATGGCTGCTGTGGAGAGAGAATGCACAAACGAGGCGAGTGCATGTTACCAGGCAAGAGGGCGTGAGAGCTGTTTGTTGAGCTTGGGTTATATTATTTCGGGCTTGAAAAGGACCAGGCACTTCTTCAAACTAACCAATCATCTTCCCAAGCTTTCTCAGCTGGCACTGGATCCTCCCCCTAACCCATTTTCTAGATCTTCCGAGGTTCTGTGTCCCTTATCCAATCTAATCCTTTTTCCAAGCTATACTCACAGGTCTCTCTGGTCATCAACTTGGCTCCTATTGCACATGTGTCATAGTAGAAGCACTTCCCATGTGCCACCTTTGCTTCTACTGGCCTTGTGCCCAGCAGAGGAATTTCCCCTTTATTGTTTTAATCCTTCTTCCACTCCGCCACTCCCATCATCTGTGGGGAATGAGCATTTGTACCCTATGGAGATTGGAAAGCTGGTCTTTTCTCCCTACACAGGGAGGGAGGGGTGTTAATCCCCTTGTCAGAGAAATGCTGAGATCCTCTGGGGTGCCTATGAATGCTGTAATTTCCTAGGAAAGCAGGCTTATGCTTCCTAGTTTATTAGGCTTGATGTCTGATTCCCTTTGCTCCCTTCCTTTATTAATATCTAGCTACCTATGCTAAAAGATATATCCCTTTGTTGTACAGTGAAAAATTCTCTGCATGACCTTCCTCTTAAAATAGCACTCATTCATTTACTTGTTTAATAAACCTATTTTGGGAACATTCTTTCTAGTCATGTTATATATAAAAAATACAAAATGAATATAATATAAACCCTGTTTTCAAGAAGCTAAAAATGTATCACTTGGGAAAAACTGAAAAGGGAAGAATTCTATGGGGAATCAGGGAAGGTTTCAGAGTCTACGTGAGCTTAGAAGTGGGTCTAGAAAGACAAAGAATAAAAGTTTGCCTGGTCAAAAGGAAACTGAAAAATAATTATGTAAGCATTGCAACTTGCTAAGCATCAAGAAAGATGAGGCAAAGAATGAATTTTAATTCCTTGACTTGATAATTAATTATACAACTGTGTCTGTCTTACTCTACATGGGGCAGAGGTATTGCTGACTGTCAGGGTTTGGTCAGAGAGGAATCCCTGCAAGCGATGTAAGCAATTTCTTATAGGAATTAGATCTTAATCATGGGAGCTGGTTAAGCAGTCTATAGAAATTGTGTATAATTGTTCCCTACTTCTGGTGTGGGGCTCAAAGTTAGCAGGATCAGTGGCCAGCACATGAAGTGGAGGGTTGGGGAAGACAAAGGCACACTAGAACCCAGAAGGAGAAAGAGGAGCCATGCCTTTCTCTTGTGGGTATTGAGAAATTTTAATACTTTTCCTCCTACATTCTAAGTTCTGACTGGGCTAATACTCAAATTTAATAGAGAGGTTAACAGGGAAAAATATCAAAGTTTTAATACATGTGCATGGGGCATCCCATAAAAATTTCCAAGACAGTGATAAGAAATGTTTAGACAAGAAATGGGGCGGGGGGGTATTAGATATAAGTGAGGATAGACGATTTAAAAGTAATTGAGGAAGAGCGGAACATCTATGGCAGGAAAAGTCTTGCTAGGCAACTCAGAAACAATGGGACTAATGGGACTAACAAGCTTGGAGTCTTTCTGCTAGGGTGAAGTTTCTTAAGGTAATTAAAACAAGGCCCCCCACCCCACCCACAAGTTGAGCCAGTGGATCTGTAAAAACATGTGGGTACACTAAGCTACATATCCATTTCAAGTAATGTTGACAGTTACATAGGCATATTTAACCCACGACCCTATCAAGTATAGGACATTTTCATCATCCCAGAAAGATTCCTAGTGCTCTTTCAGAATCCATTCACACCACTCACCAGAGGCAACCATTGCTCTGATTTCTCTTACTGAAGATCAACTTTGTCTATTCTCAAACTACATAAAAGTGTAATCAAACTTGTATTCTTTTATCTGTGATTTTTCCCTCAGCATAATGTTTTTGAAGTTTATCATATTGTGTGTATCAGAAGTTTGTTCTATTTTATTAGGTGAGGTGTGAAAGCCACATCTTTGCTTTTGAACTGAATCCTCTTGTCCACACAAGAACATTTACTCAGAAGTGCTTGAGCTGGGCTTTGGGCTACCATCTTATCTCTGTAAGAGCTGCCTCCTCAGGGATACCTTTTCATCACAGCTTCACTTTGGGGCACAGAACCTGTTGATTTTTCCAATCATACAAGGCCCAAATTACTGAATTTGTAGTTGACTTAAATTATAATCCACAGGCTGTATTCCTTCCATCTCTGCTTCCAAATTCCCAAGATATTGCCTGAGCCTTCTCTTGTTGACACATGCTAACAGTTTGATATTTTCTTCTAGTCATCCTTGAGTTATATAAGCTTTGTTTAGCATGTGATCTGTCTTTCAATATATCATAAATAGTGATTTGCTAAAAATGTTTTTCCATGGCTGTATTAGGACTATCCAGAGAAACAGAACAAAAGGGTGTGTGTGTGTAAAGGGATTTTTAAAAGGAATTGGCTCACATGATTATGAAGACTGACAAGTTCAAAATGTGCAGGGTGGGCCAGTAGTCTGCAGATGCAGAAAAGAGTCTATGTTGTGGGTCAAGTCTGAAGGCTGTCTGCTGGCAGAATTCCCTCCTTTTCAAAGGAGGTCAGTCAGCCTTTTCTTTTCAGACCTTCACCTGACTGGATGAGGCCCACCCACATCATGGAGGCAATCTGCTTTACTCAAAGTCCACCAGTTTAAGAGTCACTCATATCCAAAAATACCCTCACAGGAACATCTGTAATAATGTTTAATCAAACATCTGGGCACCATAGCCCAGCCAGGTTGACATATAAAATTAGTAATCACTGGCTTTCTAGCTGTAGTATATGTTTGACTTTGTCCCCTATTGCCTGCTTACTAATAAGCCAGGTCTGCATTTTATTATTTATTTATTTATTTATTTATTTATTATTTATTTGATATCTTTTTATTGATTTCAGAGAGGAAGCGGGGGAGAGAGAGGCAGAAACATCAGTGAAGAGAGAGAATCATTGATCAGCTGCCTCCTACACACCCCCTACCAGGGATTGAGCTGCAACTGGGGCATGTGCCCTGACTGGGAATGAAACCCTGACCTCCTGGTTCATAGGTCGACGCTTAAACACTGAGCCATAGCAGCTGACCACCAGTTCTGCCTTTTATATCCTGCTGAAACAATTCCACATTTGGTGCCAACTTCAGTATCAGTTAAGTTTTTTTTTTTTCCCCTAATATAACATACAGAGAAAGATAGGCAGAGAAAGACACAGAGAGACTCAAAACCATAGTGACTTAAGTAAAAGTCTGAGCAGGTTTCTCAGGGTTGCTCTGGTGATCAGTTGATTGCCAGACTCCACTATTATCAGGGATTCAGGCCCCATCTGTCTTCCACCTCATGGTCTGGGTTTGCTATTCCAGCTCTTACTATTTAAAATAGCATACTGCACATTATTTTCACTCACATCTCATGGGTCAGACTCAGTCATACGACTACCTTTAGTGAAAGGCAGTTTAGGAAATTAGCCTTAGCTATGCCCAATTAAAAATCTCATTACTACTAAAGAAAAATGAGAACAGATATTGAAGAACAATTGAAGTATCTGTCACAAGTTGGAAATCCCTTGATCAGAGAACACTGAGAATTAATAAGAAAACCAATTTGAAAGAAGTAGATGACAAAGGTCTCATGTGGACATATTTTCAGTGGAGAATTAATTAAATTTGGTAATTGATTGGCTCTGGAGTGGGAAGGAAAAGAACGTGTCAAGGATAACTGTGGTTAAGAGCATGCTACATACAGCTCTAGTGTCCAGATTTGAATCCTGGTTTGGACACTTACTGAGTCGACCTGTACAAGTTGCTTAACTCTCTTACCTGGGTTTTCTTACCTGAAAAGTGAGACTGATAATTCATGTCTCAAAACTTAATTGAAAGATTGAATGAAATAATATATACAGCATCTAAGTTTAGGAAAATAGATAAAGCAAGGATAAAGTTCTAGGGAAAGCAGATATTTAAGGGATAAGAAGAAGAGGAAAGGTACAGAAGGAGGCCAGAAGAAAACTTCAGAAAAGTTGGAGATGGACTAAGAAAGAGTCACATCCAGGAAGCCAAAGTGGTACAAAGTTTTGAAGTGGAGAACCCAATAGTACAGTTATAGTAAGATGAGGGCTGAAAATAAGCCTTTTAACTTTGACTGGTTTTGTATTGACTTTATCAACAAGTTTCTGAGGAAAACATATCTACCTTTTAGAGTTGTGGGAACAAAATTTGGTTAAATGAATTACCAGATTATTTGGAATTTAGAATAATTACCAAATTACTCCAGATTATTTGGAATGTTAATAAAGTAACTACCTTTGAGTTTCTAACTGTTGAGTCTAATTTGTTAAAATTCCTTAAAACTATGATTTAGATGCTAGTCTGTAATGAAAAGCCTCAAATTATGTCTCAGCTTGAGGTACTTTCATTTATCTCATAAATTCTGTGCAATAGCACTTTGATAGGTGAAGGTTGTATGCTCTATAAAAGCAGGTAGCCCAGATTCTCAGGGTATAGCTTCAGACCTATTAATTTTTAGTTCTTTACTAGTATATTAAAAGGGCCTAAAAGTACATAGTTATCTTTACCTTCAGTGAGTATTTGGGACAGTTGGGAAGATAAAATGTATGCATGCAGCGTCCTCTGTCTTATTGCCCCAGATTCCATCTTATTTTAGCAGTGGTAATATTTGCTTCAGGATATGTAGCACTGGGAAAGTTTTTAGTCCCTTTCCTGGTATTAGATTAGGTTGGCAGTCTTTGTGCTAAATTAATTGGCTGTGTAACTTAAGACAAGTCACTGAGTCTTTGTGACTCTCCATTTGATAAGTTGGGTCAGACTCTTCACCCTGCGCACTTCATAAGGTTTTATTAAGACTCCATGTGTGAAGCACTCTTTAAATTAAGCACCAAATAAACATAAGGTAAAATTCTTAATTAGGCTGATCACCTGTCCCTCACTCGATAACATCAGCATCTCATTTTATTTCTGGACCAAATCCACATTCCCATTGATTCAGGAATATTCTATTCTACTAGAGGCCTGGTGCACGAAATTCGTGCACAGGGGATGGGGTGGGGTTGTGTGTGTCCCTCAGCCCAGCCTGCACCCTCTCCAATCTGGGATCCCCCAATGGGATCAGGCCTAAACGGGCAGCCGGACATCCCTCTCACAATCCAGGACTGCTGGCTCCCAATCACTCGCCTGCCTGCCTGCCTGCCTGATTGCCCCTAATCGCTTCTGCCTGCCAGCCTGATCACCCCTTACCACTCCCCTGCCAGCCTGATAGATGCCTAACTGCTCCCCTGCTGGCCCAATTGCTCCTAACTGCCCTTCCCTACCAGCCTGGTTACCCCTAACTGCCCTCCCTGCTGGCCTGGTTGCCCCTAACTGTCCTCCTCTGCAGGCCTGGTCCCCCCCCCCCAACTGCCCTCCCCTACAGGCCTGGTCCCCCCCAAATGCCCTCCCTTGCCAGCCTGGTTGCCCCAACTGCCCTCCCATGCTGGCCTGGTCACCCCTAACTGCCCTCCCTTGCCGGCCTGGTCGCCTCAACTGCCCTCCCCTGCTGGCCTGGTTCCCCCAAACTGCCCTCCCCTGCAAGCTTTGTCTCTCCCAACTGCTCTCCCCTGCCGGCCTTGTCCCTTCCAACTGCCCTCCCCTGCAGGCCTGGTTGCCCTCCAACTGTCCTCCCCTGCTGGCCTCGTCGCCCCCAACTGCCCTCCCCTGCCAGCCTGGTTGCCCTCCAACTGCCCTCCCTTGCAGGCCTGGTCCCTCCCAACTGCCCTCCCCTGCTGGCCTGATCGCCCACAACTGCCCTCCCCTGCTGGCCATCTTGTGGCGGCCATCTTGTGTCCACATGGGGGCGGCCATCTTGTGTGTTGGAGTGATGGTCAATTTGCATATTACCTCTTTATTATATAGGATTCTATTCTATTCTATTCTATTTTGAAAATAATAATTTCCTCATGGAAGAATGTGGGCAGTGTCCTCTATAAGCGTTTTACCTTCTTAGTTTTGGATTTAGTTAAATTGTCAGTTAAAATACAAAGACTGCCCGAGCTTTCACACATTTTTTTTCATTTTATTAATTATAAAACTGTTTTCCTCATAAGTTGTAAGTGACCTTATAAAGTAGCTTTATATAGAATCTCTGAAATATCAATTGAATTAAATGGTTACAAAGAACCAATTGCAGGATTGATGCTCCTATGATTTTAAATTTTTTAAATTACTACAATCATACTTGGTTTTAAAAAATGTTTAGTGCCAGAGTTTCTAAGATAGGGGGGACAGGGACAGGCTTGCTAATTAATATTGTGACCATAAGGAATCTTTAAGTCTATTTCACTTGATTGCTTCCCCATATTTACATCTGAAATAATGGTAGCTGTTGCCTTGATGCTTTAATTGTAATAGAAAAGTCAGGAAGAAAGATAAAAAATAAATATATTAATTGCAGTAATGTTTAGCTGTAATCTTAAATTTTTCAAGAGTATAGGCATGTATGATTGCTTTACTTCTGCATCACAAATTATAGGAGAGACAGTAGTTGTAGCTTGAAACATGTTACGAGGAAGACATAAAAAGAAGTTATATATCTCCTGATGATAAATCAGGAGGAATTAATGAAAAGGGGGAATAGTTACTTTCTGCTTTGGACAAAAGATGGCACTATCGCTGTGCTAAGTATTTTTCTTCTGCAATTTGGGCTCAGTCTTTTTAAATGCATAAAACAGTAAAATTTAGTGATCTAATTTATACTGACCCTCCCAATAGAATGCCAGATTTCTAATCAAGGACCTGAAGAATGGACCAGAAAAGTGGAATTTATATTTCAAAAATTGTTAGCTTGTTTTAATAGCTAAGTATAAAAATAACATTCTCTGAGACTCAGAGATTTGCCATAGGAACAACAGGACACCTTGCCTCATGTTTTCAGTTATCATTAAGTTTGAAATACCCTCCCTCTGGAGCTTGGATAATTGTCAGGGTTCCCAGATGTTTTAGTTTTTTGTTTGTTTAGTTTTTCAAGGTCACTGAACTTAATAATAATGCTTTCATTAGGATAATACTTACTTTCTTCAAGTTATTACAATTACGTAATCATTTTTCTTTTATTTTCCTGGGTCATTATATTTTACTTACTTGATAGTTGGAAAGCTACATGGACTATAAATCTGGAAATATAAAAGTAGTCTCTCTTCTGCTGGGAAAGCAGCATTTTCTCATGTTGTTTCTAAGCCAGTATCTTAAATGACTCTTGGGACCTAGTTCTCTATTTTTTTCTAAGCAGATCTTTCAAGGATGGAGAAATTTAGTGAAAGCACTGAACAAAAAGACAAAATGAACTCCTGAAAAAATGGCTTTATTATTGATTGTACAAACTGTTCTTTAAGAAATAACAAACATATTGCCCAGCCAGTGTGGTTCAGTGGTTGTGCGTGGACCTATGAACCAGGAGGTCACAGTTCGATTCCCAATCAGGCCACATGCCCAGGTTGCGGGCTCGATCCCCAGTAGGGGGAATGCAGGGGACAGCTGATCAATCTCTCATCTCTCCCTCTCCCTTCCTCCCTGAAATCAATTAAAAATATATTAAAAAATAATAACAAACATACAAATTAAAACACTTTTTTGCTGAATAGGGTTGGAGGAGGCTGCAGAGGAAGCCTTGATGCATTGAGAGAACACAAAACAATCCAGTTTTCCTTCTTACTTTGTGTTAGAATAAGAAAACACTGATGGATTCCTGCATCTAGACTGCAGATTTGCCTATCTGATGCTTTTTAAAGTTAACATTTAAATAGTTAACTTTTAAAAAGTAATTAAATTGAGCTTTCATCATATAACTATGTGGCTAGGTTATTATGTTGATAGAGTACATAATATATTTATAACTCATTTGAATCTAAAATACAATCTTATTCCAAACCTTTGAGGCCAGATGTGTTTCAGAATCCCAAATTTTTTTGTTTTGTTTTTAAAAAGGTAATGATATACATATTTGGTGTATCACATCACCAGCTTCCCCAGTAGTGTCTAGGGCAGCAAGCACCCTGAAATAAAAAATAAATATGTTTTCAGCAAAATGTATGAAGAGTTATACCACAGGAGGTAAGTCTTGACCATAAATAGCTTTACATCAGTTTAGGTCAGATTTTGAGGCTAAATGAGTCTTCCACAAACTTAAGAAAAAACTGTAGGTTGCAGAGCTTTTTGGCCTTCACAACAGTGTGTAAATACTATTCAGTCTACTCTGCAAACTGCCAAAAATCAGTAAGGTTTTCTGTTTGTAAATAGGGAAATTTTAATTTAACATTATATTATTTTTAATGGTTTTATTTTTTAAAATATGTGTTGTTCTGCTTTATTAACTATGTGGTTCAAGCACAGAATGTATTTCAGCCGATTCCATAAACACTGAAAGACAATCAAAGATTTGGAGAAATGTGTACAGCCAATCTCTGCCATAAAGCAACAGGGTATCAGGCATACATTCTGCTGCAAGAAAACCATCATTCTTTTTCTGTTAGGAGTACTTTGGGTAAAAGCATTTCCCATTCTATTTTATGCTATATTATTAATCAAGGTCAGTTTTATTTTCTGCAACAGTGTTGTGAGGTAGAATCTTATTTATTATTTCAAGTAGGGCTAAGTCTAATCAGCACTTAGATAAGAGGCTTCTGGGGGGAACATATATGTTTCAGGAAAATGAGTGAAGGATTGTATTATGTGTCAAGTCTGCTTTCCCCAGCCCTGTATTATAGTTGGACATTGTGTATTGAATAATGTATATTATAAAACCTGACATGATGTCTACTAGTTCCCATTTCTGTTTAAAGTATTAGGTTTGCCTTCTCCCTAATCTGATCAGAATAATACTTTTGCTTCATCTACTGTTAGTTATGACATCTACTGTATGATTAGAAAGCTCTGCTAACCCTCTTTTTAGCATCACTCATAATTCAATGGTAAATAATTCCAATCATAATACAACTTGTCATTTAGTAATTTCATGAATATAGTTAGTGGTGTAGTACAGATGAATAATAATCCATTACTCAGGATCTTCTTAAACCATAAAACTTATAGTCATTAAAAAATCAGGGGGCACGGCTCATTTGGAGATTAGCGTAAGATAGCATTATGCCAAAATGGATGTTGCTTAGTTAGTTGTTTGGTTTTCCTTCCTCTTATTTAAAAACAAACAAACATAAGAATAACTTTGCATGGCACAGAAATTGACACAAGCATTGAGAACTCTTTGCCTTCTTTGCTATCAGAACCCAGATCCAACATGTCTTATTTTTCTTCTGTGATCCGGACTTACCTTTTTATATGGTCACTAGAGGTCCAGTGCATGAAAATTCATTCACTGGAGGGGGCGGTCCCTCAGCCTGGCCTGCACCCTCTCGCAGTCTGGGAGCCCTCAGGGGCTGGAGGTGACCCGGCGATCAGGGGAAGGCGACGCCCCATCACACCTCTGCTGCTGCCACTGCTGGCAGCGCAAGCCTCGGCTGGCCCTGGCGGCTGGGCAGCCACCATCCGAGGCTTGCCTGCACCTTGAGCCGTCCCTGGGCGGCTGGGGGCTGAGGGGACTGGGGGACTCTGGAGGCAGGTGCGTGGAGCTGCTGGGCCTACCTTGGGGCGGGCCGGGCCTTGCCACATGCCTGCCACCCCGGCAGGGCTGAGAGGACTGGGTGCTGCCATCTTGTGGCTGTGGGCACTGCCATCTTTGAGGGTGAGCCAGTCAATTAGCATATTCCCTCCTTATTGGCTGTGGGTGCTGCCATCTTTGAGGGCGGGGTAGTCAATTAGCATATTCCCTCCTTATTGGCTGTCGGCGCCACCATCTTTGTGATGGTGTGAGGGTCAATTAGCATATTCCCTCTTTATTAGATAGGATTACCACAACTTTGCCAGTGTATTAGTGCTACTCCAGTCTCTCTAACTTCGAATTTTTTTTTTTTTTACCTTCCAGAATTTTTAATTTCTTACTGGCTTGTTAAGAACTACTAAGTAGTATCTTTCTTCCATTCTTATCATTTCTCTCCAGAGCAACACAATCTTTCTCACACCCTACTGCCTGTCTTCTAAATACATACACAGTCTTCTTTTTATGATTTGGATGAAACATATAATAATAGTTACTAGAATCTGATGGACTGTTTCAAAACATGTGTGAATTGTTATGGAAGCAGATGATTTATCCTAGGCACTACGTAGTGGGCAAAGTATTATATATTTAGGTACTTACATTTACATGTTAATTTTCATTTAATATATGTAAAACACATACTACATTTATCTTTTTTTTTTTTTTGTAAGAGAACATTTATTGGGTAAATTATAGAGGTAGAAAAAGAAATTCCTAGAAGAAATGGGCTTAGGAAACGAATTATGGAGGTAAAGGAAGGGCCCTTGGAGCTTGGGATTGAGGGAGCTTATGGTAAGAGGCCTTGGGGGTGGGGAGAGGCAGGGTGGGAAAAGACAGGGCATGCTCCCAGGAGGAAAGTGCACGGGGAAATCCTTCCTAAGGGTTTAAGGGTGGAGATTTTAGGGGAGGTCCTAGGGAAGATCTCAGTAGAATATTCAGCAGTTTTTCATGTGTGTCCTTTCAGGGTTGTGGTCTCCACTGATTGATTGGCTGACACCAGGGCAGGGGGTCATTATTCAGTGCAGCTTGTCCTGACATTAGCAGTGGCTGGTTTTTCTGTCTTTTGATTTTTATTGGAATACCAAAAGTATTGATTTTAAATCATTTGATTATAGAGTGGTTAATACTCTAGCCTTAATTAAAATTGAGTACCTTGTGCCATTTATGTATCAAAAGCAAAGAAACTCTTATGTGTATTTATAAATGCTAATGTAGAGATAGATTTACACTTTCTGCAAAACCAGTGTGGACCTCAGTATGAACTGGTTCAATTCATGAGAAAAATGCCTTCTATGGCATAACATATTTCTTAGTATAGAAAAGTCTTGGCTATATGAATCCTGGGAGTGATTTTTTTCCCTCACATTGCCTACTTTCCTTGATCTTTGAATACAAATTATGGTATTTTTAAAATGTATAAGTACTACCAGCAAAAGGATAGAAATGGTATTTAAAGAACAGTCATGAACAGCAAAACAGCAACAACAATTTGACAGGAATCCCTAACATTTGCCCTATGGTGTTGAGATTAACCCAATTTGTAAAAAATCCTTTCCTTGTTTAGAAATTAATGAGACCAGTTAAGTTATACCAACCTAATTTTAGAAAGATAAATTATGAATGTTGGAATGAAAACAAAGCAGAAGAATTAGCCAACATTGGCAACATTATAGAAATTAATTTAAATTTGCATTAAGCCAGAAACTTACTGTTTGTGAATGATGAGGCTTCTGTATACTTTTGTATAACTGTAATGAGAAAGAATTATACTTACTTGATTAAGGACTGGCTTTGCTAATTATGAAACTTGGATTAAAAAAGCCTTTTTACTATAAGTTTCAGATATCTGTATTCATATCTGCCTATATCCCTTGCACAATACTCTAACTTTTTAAAAGAAAGTCTTTTGTCCATTGCTGTAGTCAGTTGAAAGTGATCCAAATTGAGTGTAGCTGTAACTTATACAATTGTAGCAAAATACACTAATGCCTTAGTATATCATTATTAAAACAAAACAAAACACATTACCGAGTGTGTATTTGTGTCTTATTGCTGCTGTGACAAATTACCACAATTTTAGTGGCTTAAAATAACACAGATGTATATCTTACACTTCTAGACGTCAAAACTTTAAAATCAAGGTGCTGCCAGAGCTGTGTTCCTTCTGGAAGCTGTAGGGGAGTGCAATAGACAGAATGTTTGTGTCCTCCCCAAATTTATATGTGGAACTCTAATCCCAAAGGTGACGGTATTAGTTAATGTCGACTTTGGGAGGTGATTAGGTTATGAAGGTGGAGCCCTCGTGAGTGGGATTAGTGCCCTTACAAAAGGTCCCTCTTCCCTTTCACCATGTGAGGACACAGTGGCCATCTGTGAACCAGGAATCACGTCTCCACCAGATGTCAAACCTACCAGTACCTTGATCTTGGACTTTCCAACCTCCAGAACTGTGAGGAATAAATGCTTATTGTTTAAACCACCTAGTCTATGGTATTTTTGTTATAGCAGCCTGAACTGACCACACAGGTAAAGCCAATTGATAATCATTTTCTTACCTTTTCCAACTTCTAGCAACAGCCTGCATTCCTTGACTCCTGGCCTTTAGCCAGCAATCCTGCCATTCCAACCTTAGCACCAGTTATCACCTTTCTTTCTCTGACTTTCTTACTTCTATTTTCCATATCTTTGTGAATACGTTAAGCCCACTCAGAAAACCCAGAATCTTTCCATCTCAGGAACCTTAATTTTATCATATTTGCAAATATCATCCTGCCATGTAGATCTTTATTGTTAAATCTCAATTATTGGATGGTGGACACATGGTGGCAGTGCAGGTCCGACCCTCTCTGGTTTGGTCCTAGGCAACCTGCTGCGTCGCACAGCTGCTGACTGCTAGCGTGGCAAGGCGTCATCAGCGTCTTCCATCTCTGGACTGTTTCTCCTCTTGTCTTCGTGGTTGGAGCAGACCTGTCAATTCCTCTCTGTTGCAGGAATCCACATGGTCTTGGAGTTGTTTTCTGAAAATATACAAACATATTCTCGACCAAAAATTAATAAAGGAATCTTTTCTATGTAATTGATTTGGGATCCTTTTTATTTTTGCCCAAACGATTTTCCTTTGTCTTATTTAGACACCATGCTGACATGTACACTTAAGGAACTGTTTGACATTGAAATGGGGACTCAGAACTGTTGGACATTGAAATTGGGACTCAAACATTTTTTGTTATTATATGTTTATTTCTAGTCTGCAGAGGCAAGATTTTTTAAAGGAAAGAAACGGGGAAAAAATAGATACAGAGGCAAAGAAGCATTGAACAGACTGTCAAACTACAGCGGGAAGGCAGGGGAGGTTGGCGGGGGGGGGGGGGGGCGGGGGGGCTGTAAGAGATCAACCAAAGGACTTGTACGCATGCATATAAGCATAACCAATGGATACAAGACACTGGGGGTGGGGGCAGGTAAAGGCATGTACTGGGGGGAAGGGGGGGCCGGGGGGAGGTCAATGGGGGAAAAAAAAGGAGACATATGTACTACTATTTGTAATACTTCAAACAATTAAAAAAATACAAAAAAAATCTCAATTATTGGGGATGCGCTCTAATTGTTTAAATATAGATGTGAGACATGGAGCTGACTGGACTCAAATCCAGTAGAGGCTCTGTAATATGATTTTTTTTTTAAGTTACTGATTAGTAATTGCTCTGGGGTTATCACCACAGCATCATGATTAAAACTTTTTTAGTTTTATGTCTCAGTAGATCACCTTGCCTCTCACTCTTCTTATTGAGTCTATCATGAACTTTCTTTAAAAACAAAGTTTTTTTGATTTGAGAGAAATAGAAACATCGATGAGAGAGAAACATCAACATCGATGGGCTGCCTCCAGGGATGGAGCCTGCAATCTGGGCATGCGCCCTGATGGGGAACCAAACTGGCAACCTCCTGGTGCATGGGTTGAAGCTCAACCACTAAGCCACACCAGCCGGGCCTATCATGAACTTTCATTACCTTAAAACATCCTGGTTTCCTATCCATGCTCCCATCCTGTTTCCCATGAGGAGCTGAACCCCATCTTTTAAAAAACTAACTTCTCCATGTGTAGTCTGAAACCTGGTACTGCTCTTCTCCTGGATCTGCATTTGTAAATATTTGTAAGTCTTCTCTTTCAAACAAACAGACAGACAGACAGATAAATCTTTCTCCCTATCTTTTCCCTGAAGCTACTCTTTCATCTAGTGAAGACTTAATTTCTTTTTAAATTTCTTCCTCCCTTTAAATAGGCGTTCTCTAAGGGTCTGTCTTTAGTCCACTTTTTTCTTTTCTTGCTCTTTTCCTGGGAAATCCTACTTAGTCCCATCACTTCAACTATCACTGAGCCCTAATTTTTTTTCCTGAAGGTCAGCTGCTCTGTTCCACCTACCCATACATACCACTCAATTTGGTAAAAAATAAACCCATTTTTCATCATATTCTACCCCAATCCTCCTATCCTTAAAAGATCAAGAGTGAACAAATCAAATACACTCGCTGTCTTTCCCATGTTGATTGATTTGATTACCATTTTCCTAGTCACCCAGGGATACGTTAGAGAGAAATAGTTGTGAGGCTAGAAAACATCCAGAGTTATTGCAATCTGAGTCAGGATTGCAAAAAACTTTAAAGTATGTAAGCTTCCTTGTCCTCAAACGTTGTAGCTTGCTTATAATGTGCCTAACCAATCTAATGCATTTTCCTGATTACATGCAGGTCTGCAATTAAGGCGTTGCGTCCTGGAGGGTTACTTGTGTACTCTACATGCACACTTTCCAAAGCAGAAAATCAGGATGTGATCAGTGAAATTTTAAATTCCTGCCGTAATATCATGCCTGTGAACATAGAGGAAATGGCAAGGACTTGCTCCCAAGACTTCGCATTTGCTCCCACTGGCCAGGAGTGTGGACTCTTGGTGATTCCAGAAAAGGGCAAAGCGTGGGGCCCAATGTACGTAGCCAAGTTGAAAAAATCATGGACTGTATGAACTTGGTGATGTGCATTTTGGAAATTATGTCAATGTACTATTGTATTTATTTTTCTGGGCTCTCTACATGTGAACATTTAAATAATTATGGAGTCAGTTTCCCTGGATCTGTTTTGGAATCCTACTTAGTACTCTAGCATCTCAGAGTTTAGGCTTGAGAATTTTCCAAGTGTATATATTTTTCCTAGAAATACTTCCACAGCAGTGATTTTAGGTGGTGCAGATGGTGTTTATTCTGTATAATAAAATTGCTTTTACTTGGCATTTTGTAGTTAAATTAATCTTCATGGTTTTGTGCATAGGATGTTTAGAAGTACATTCTATCCATGAGGTTGGTACTTTGAACCTTTAAAAATGCATATTTGCTGTCCCTTTTATAATTTTTCTCCTTATCAAATATACAGATTCTTTGAGAGTTTTCTTCCCCCTTTTTCTTAAGAACTGATTGGTATTCTGAGACTAACTTCTTAAGCAGCTCTATTTCTAGTTCTAGCAAAAACATGTTTTCTACTTAAGTTGTTTTTTTGTTAAGGACTGTCTTCTGTTTACTGCAAAGGTCAGTTTCTCTACTGACACCAGCTTTATTTCTCCACGTTTTTTTGTATTCACAAATACAAATTGAAAGGGGGAATTATGTTGAAAGGCCATTAGAAGAGTAGATTCACATGTACATGTTTGACTTTCGACATTCAGCTTGTAGAATAATGGAGTCTATCCAGCAGACTATAAAGCAAGTGCTTGAAACAAAACCAGAATGATTAATAAACTGCAATAACTGAACTATATTTGGAGAGTTTTGTTACATAATTGCAGTTATAATGAGCACCACAGAATCTGATTATCTTACAGTTGCAATCTAGAGGGGCTTTTTATTTCACTCTGTTATGCAATGTTATACGAGAGTATGATGTCACATGTTAATGCACAAGAGGGAGATGCGTAATGAGAGTGGATTATACTATTACCAAAACCCAATACATTTACTAAGTGGCTCTCCCTGTTTACATATATCTTGGGAATGTTGTACACATTTCTGTATATGTACTTAAAGTTTTAGTTTCAGGGTGGATCATGTGTTTTCTCTAGAAATTGCTTCACTTAGAGCCGAAACATATTTTTCCAACTGTTAAGAAAAAGTATGCACACTTCAAAAGATTATATCATTTTGGAAATATGCATTAAAAAAACACCTCTGACTATATAAATATAAAATTCTGCTGAAGTTGAATCTTTTTTAATTGTTTATTCTATTCTGTTCACGTAAATAGACTATTTACCCATTAACTTTTTTTATTTTGCAAGCATATATAACTGGGTTACTGTAACTAGGAAGTCAGAGGAAGAATGTTTATTCTATACCTTCATTCCATTAACCTTTTTATTTTTTTAGAATGCTTCATGAATTTGCATGTCATCCTTGCACAGGGGCCATGCTAATCTTCTCTGTATTGTGCCAATTTCAGTATACTGTGTGTGCTGCTGAAGCGAGCACAACCATTTTTTTCTTTATATCTATTCAATATGTTTAAAGAAAAGCTGGATCTTTTAGACTCAATCAGATATACTGGGTTAATAAAGAAGATTATCGATAATAGAAAAAGATACTTATTCATTTGTATGTGTGTGCTTATTAATTTTTTTCAATATGAAGTCCTGTCTTTAGATACTATAGTTTTAAAAAGTGCATTCATTCTGAGTAGGTTAATCACAAAGTAAATTTTCACAGTGCCCTTCATTGAATGTCATTATTTCCCCAACACAATGCCATGAAGCCTATTCTGAGTACTCAGTGTGCCATTGGATTAGACCTTCCTATGATTATTTCAAAAATGCAACTACATCTGTGCATATAAATATCTCACTTTATTATTAACAATCATTATAATGAAACAGCTGACATATCTATTGACCATTAAATATTTGATTAAGTATATATAACTTTAAAAAAGATAGATAGCTCTTTTGATCTTTTAAACAGTCTCAGGAGTGATCATTGTAACTACCTTTTGTAGATGAGAAAACCAAACTCAGTGCTATTCTTGGGTCCAAGATTAAAATGAGCTCCAAAGGCCAGGCCCTTGTCCCTCTCTGCACTATGCTGTCTCACAGGATATAGGTTATAAGAACCTTCAGGGTTACCCACTGGCTTTCCCCTTATTCTCCATTGCTCAGTTTTCTAAAGCAATTCCCTATCCACAGGGCATCTAAGGGTTAGTCAATATTTGGGGCTTTTTTTACCCCAAATATTTCAGGGTGTGTTCTAAAGAAGTACTTCTTGTGATTGTCATACCCAGAAATATCCCAAGGACATACTCTGGGCCTTCCTTTTCTTTGCAGATGCTGAACTGAAGAACAGAAATTTGGAGCAGCCTTGCAATGTCAATTGAAAAGCAAGGAGTAATTGATATTACTTTCTGTGGCATTGAGTTACTTTCAAAATAGCTTTATAAAAATTTAGGTTGCTTACCAACACATTAACTTCTCTCTGCCATCAGCACACTGAACAGCCACTAGTTTCAGAAATAGATTATGAATAAATGTAATGCATTTAAATGGTGTGTACTGAATTTTTAAAGCATCAGATACTATCTGTGGTTTGGAATCAAGGCAGTCTGCAGTCCTTTTATCCAATTATATATATCCATCTAGCCTTATGTTCAAAATTGCATGTTATCCCCTTAGCAGTATTGTGAAAAATATCCTTTTATACAGGGTGAGTAGACATAAAATAATAGAGACCAGACCACTGGCTACGCAACTAAAAATTATCGCAAATCTAATAGGCCCTTATCCAACTAGGCTGTATCTTGGGAGATAAGCATCAGATAATCTGCATAGGCTAATGTAACTCATCTGGAAAACAAAGAAAAAATTGGAACCAATAGCAACATTTTTATTAGATACCTGGAAGTCCTTTGATGCAATTGAATGGGCTACTTGTATTATGTGCTAGGTAAATTTGACTTTGGGGACAAATATAACAGCACAATTTATTTTCAACCCATTTATATGGTTCAAATCAATGGTTTATAGTCTCCCTTTCCTTGCCTTATTACTGCATTGTGGAGGGAAGAAGGGATGGTGCCCATGATTGATGCAACTCTTCATGCTGACATTGAGCTATAGTATCACCCAGGTCGCATGGGTATCTGAATGGTATTCAGATGAAAGTTCATAAGTTAACTAATATCTGCTGATAATCTACTTTTCGTTCCAAAAGCCCTAACAACCTCTGTCCTGAAAACATTAAAAGTAAATGTCATAATTTGAAGTGGCTTCAGGCTGCAAAGTCATTGGGTGTGAATCAGAAATACTATTTTTACAAATGGATGTTTTCACATTTTTCAAGTAAATACCCAGTAGAGGAATTGCTAGATCATATGGTAGTTATATTTTTAATTTTTAAAGGAACTTAAATACTGTTTTCCATAGTGGCTGTATCAATTTACATTTTTTATACCTGGAATTTATATAATGTTATTAACCAACTAGAGGCCTGGTGCATGAAGTTAGTGCATGGGGGGGGGGGTCCCCTCAGCCCAACCTGCACCCTCTATTTTAAAAGTAACTCAATGCCACAGAAAGTAACTCAATGCCACAGAAAGTAATATCAATCCGGGACCTCTCGGGGCAGTCCAACATCCCTCTCACAACCCTGGACCACTGGCTCCTAATCGCTCACTTGTCTGCCTGCCTGGTCACCCCTAACTGCCCCCCTCCCTGCCAGCCTGCTCACCCCACACGGCCCCCCTGCCAGCCTGGTTGCCCACACAGCCTGCTGTTAAGTCGTTCAGTCGTCCCTCACTAACCCCCCTGCCAGCCTGGTCGTAGGCAGCCATCTTGTGAGGGCAGGAGGGTTAATTTGCCTATTACCTCTTTATTATATAGGATGTTACTTCAATAAATTTTAAAAAAAGAAATACTGTCTTGATAGAATAGTTTCTATTCATATTATTATATGACATTTAAAATAAAATAAAAAAGAATTGATTTGGGATTCTCATTAGGAAATGCTTAAACAATAGAGTAAAAAAAAAAAAAAAAAAAAAGTAAAAATTGACCTGTAATTCAGTAGTAAGGTTTTTAAGAAATAGGTTTCATTAAATCTTTGGAGGAAGAAAGCCTGGTAGAGTGTATACTTCCTTTCTTTCTTTATTTTTTAAAATCTTTATTGTTGAAAGTATTATATATGCCTTCTGTTTCCCCCATGTACCCATTCTAACCCATCTCCACCCCCCGCACTAGATCTTCACCATCCCATTGTCTGTGTCCATGCATTATGTATATAAGTTCACTGATTTCTTCCCACCCACCCACTCACACCTCACCACCTGCCCTCCTCCCTCCACCTTCCCTCTGAGACTAGAGTATATACCTCCTTAAATTTTTTTAAAAAATATATTTTATTGATTTTTTACAGAGAGGAAGAGAGAGGGATAAAAAGTTAGAAACATCGATGAGAGAGAGACATCGATCAGCTGCCTCCTGCACGCCCCCCACTGGGGATGCGCCCGCAACTCAGGTACATGCCCTTGACTGGAATCGAACCTGGGACCCTTCAGTCCACAGGCCGACGCTCTATCCACTGAGCCAAATCGGTTAGGGCATATCTCCTTAAAATTTAATTAGCTCAATCAAATATTAACTCCATACCTTTCTGTAACTTTTCATAAATGAAGTAATCTCCTCAATCATGTGAGACCATACAGTCATGTTGAGATTGTGTGAAAGCATATGCTACTTTAGGAAAAGGACTATTTTCCTCACTAGAAGCTATTTGATGGAATACGTCATGACTCAATTAAGCTTGCCATGGCTTGTCAAAAGGAATTTTCTGCTGTATATTGCTGTGGAAGAGCCTATTATACACAAATAACTATTCAACCTAGCAGATTCAACAAAGACTAAAAATGTATAGCCTATTGAAAAAATCAGAAACAGAACTATAGCACCCAGCTATTCCCTAGTTCTTAAAAATAAGTAGGAGTAAAATTACACATATTAACAATAATGAATAAATTTAAGAGAGATTAGCATTGGTGACAGAGAAAAGAGGGGCTGGGCTTATTCCAGTTCATAAGTTATAGAGAGACTAGTGGCCTGGTGCACGAAATTCGTGCACGAGGGTGGGGGGTTGTCCCTCGGCCAGGCCTGCACCCTCTCCAATCTGGGACCCCTTGGGGGGTGTCTGACTGCCGGTTTAGGCCTGATCCCTCTTGCAATCTGGGACCACTGGTTCCTAACCCACCTGCCTGCCTGATTGCCCCTAACCACTCTGCCTGCTGGCCTGCTCGGTCCCAACTGCCCCCCACACTGGCTTGATCACCCCCAACTGCATCCCCGCCAGCCTGTTCGCCCCCAATTGCCCCCCCTGCCAGCCTGCTCACCCCCAAATGCCCCCACACTGCCAGCCTGCTTGCCCCCAACTGCCTCCCCTCCTGGCCTGATTACCCCCAACCGCCTCTGCTTCGGCCCCACCACCATGGCTTTGTCCGAAGGATGTCCAGAAGGTCTCCTGGAAGGTCTCCTGGTCTAGTTAGCATATTACCCTTTTATTATTATAGATTCCTCATTTACTCACCTAAACAAGATGTTAACAACTTTCCAAAATGGTAAACCTTTCTCTCCTTTTTATTTCACAGCAATACACTGGCTTGAGGGGTGGAAGAATTGAGAGGACTAAAGAATTTGTGCTCACTCATTATTTGTTTGTGGGAAGGATTACTGTCCATTTGTAGCTCAGAGCTGCCAACTCTTAAGAAAAGGAAAGTGGGGACACGGTAGTGGCAAGTAGCATGATGCTACTGGAAATTGTTTTGGGTGATGTGTGATATTTTTAGCCATGAATAGCCAACATAGCTAGCTATACCACATTTCCACATTGATAGACATCCATCTTGACTTAATCATAAAAATATTATGTGTAAGTGTTAAATTATAACAAGTGTGTTTAGTAAATTCATCAGACATACACAAACTACCTATGCTCTTTAATAAAAAGATTTGTTTATTCATATATTCTAGTACAGATAATCTCTGTTACATATTCCTTATGAAGCTATAGCTATGCCCATAGATGCATTATTTTTAGCTATCTAGTTAACTTGACCACATAGAGTTAACTCGGGCTCCTTTTCCATCCCTCAGTATTGAGTTGGCTGAAGCAATTTGTTAGTTTCAGAAGAGGTGATTTTTTTTTTTTAAACCAAGAGAGTGGTTCTAAAGAGGCTTAAGTGGGATCTGGAATATCACTCTGGGGTAAGATCTGGAATGAGTCAGTCAAATATGTTTCAGAAGTGAAGGACACTATGATAGGCCTGAAGGGTTTAGGATACACAGGAAGAACATTACAACCCCCAACAAGGTTTATGTGTTCATCACCTGGTCACACCCTCTATATTCACTGAGGATGTTAGTGTCTAGCTCATATCTTCTCCATTGCAACTCCTGCCACAGGCTGAATTGAACATCTCTATGAAAAACTTGTCCAATATCCTACCTTCCTGATTCTCCCTCAGTGGCTCTTGTCTCCATTGTCTCCAGCAACTCACACTCCTAGGTATTTCTTAGACCTTGGCATTGTCTGGAGCCACACTCTCAACTGACCTTTCTACATGTTAGAAATTTTTTATCTGCCCTGTCCAGTATGGTAGCCATTGCAAGTGAGATATTACCTCACGCCAGTCAGAATAGCTATCATCAAGAAATTAACAAGCAACAAGTGTTGTCGAGGATGTGGAGAAAAGGGAACCCTTGTGCACTGTTAGTGAGAACACATTTTGGTGCAGCCACCATGGAAAGCAGTATGGAGTTACCTCAAAAAATTAAAGATGGCCCAGCTGGTGTGGCTCAGTGGTTGAGCATCAACCCAGGAACCAAGTGGTCACTGGTTCAATTCCCAGTCAGGGCACATGCCTGAGTTGTGGGCTCAGTCCCCTGTGGGGGAGTGCAGCCAATTGATGTTTCTCCATCATTGATATTTCTCTCTCTCTATCCCTCTCCCTTCCTCTCTCTTTAAAAAATCAATAAAACATTTAAAAAATTAAAAATGGAACTTCCTTATGTCCGAGTGATTGCAAAACACTAATTAGAAAGACTATATTACCCCTACGTTCATAGTAGTGTTATTTACAATAGCCAAGATTTGGAAGCAACTCAAGTGCCCATCAGTAGATGAGAAGATAAAAAAGCTGTGATCCATTTACACAATGGAGTACTACTTGGCCGAAAAAAAGATGGAAATCTTACTATTTGCAACAGCATCGAGGGACCTGGAGAGTATTATACTAAGTGAAATTAGCCAGTTAGCGAAAGACAAGTACCATATGACTTCACTTATATGTGGAATCTAATGAACAAAATATACTAACAAACAAAGTGGAGAAAGACTCATAGATACAGAGAATAGACTGAGAGCTGTAGTAGGGGTGGGGTTTGGGGCTAGGTGAGAAGGGTTAATGGATTAAGCAAAGGAAAAAAAACAAAGACTCATGGACACAGACAACAGTATGGTGATTACCATATGGGGAGAGGTAAAAATGGGAAAAGGGTGGGGGGATAAATGATGGAAGGAGATTTGACTTACAGTGGTGAACACATAATACAATATACAAATGATGTATTATAGAACTGTTTACCTGAAACCTAATTTCATTAATGTCACTCCAATAAATTCAATAACAAAAAAAGAGAAATTAAACAAACAAAGCATCCCAAACTTATTGTTTGGAATACTATTTAAGTAACGGGCCACATTTTTTACTCTATAATTAGCTAGAGTTCTGCTAGAGAACCTGATGTTATTTTTTATCTAATTGTTCCTAGATATTTAAAAGTATAGTCTTGTTGTTACAATACCCCTATGTGAAAAAGGTATATTTTAGGCTGTACTGTTTAGTTTTTCCATAGAAATTTGAAAATAGTGAAACTATTTTCAAAAGCTTGTGCATTGGACTGAGTTGTAAATTAATAGAGAATCCACTATATTATGGGCATGCTTAGTCATGCATACAGTGTGGGAAAATTTCAAAATGAAATAGGCTCAATAATAAGGTTGGAATGCCAATGGATAAATTCGTAATTGTCTTCTGGAGGATACTTCAAAACCACAAGGAATATCCAAGGGCAGAACAGCAGACAAGAATGTCTTAAAATAGAAAAAGAAATTGTACTTCAGCACATCAAGGACAGTCAAAAATAGATTATTAAAGCAGCACTTGCAGAAACTATAGAAAAATCTTATTCTATATAAACTTATCAGTTACTCCAGAGTTTTTTTTTTTTCTCTTTTTGAAATGTGAAAATATGATTCAGAAATACTTGTACCTTCAACTTGATCTATGACATTAAATGGGTCTTGGACTTTCTAAACCTTGGTTGCCTTATTTTTTAAGTAAAAGGTTATTTTTAAGAAAATTGAGTATATTTTGAGACATTACTCTATTTCAGGCATTGTTTTAAGTATTTACATACTTGTTATTTTATGTACTCCAATCTCTTTTTTTTCTAAAACTTCTCTAACTGTAACTGAGATTGAGGTAAAGGGCTAACTCTGTTTACAAAAGTCAAGAAGGAAAATAGTCGGTAGTGGAGAACCAAAGCAGATCTAAGAGGAGTGATAAATAGAAGAGTAAGTCTGAATAGGCAATGGGGCTGATTAGGGAGAAGCAGACAGAAGGGCCTAGTTGGAGAGGACAGCTGCCCGCTTTAGTTCATATTCTTGGCAATTAACATTCATTTTGCTAAACTGGCATTCCTATTAAGCCAACATGCCAGCAAGCCTGGTTGCTTCTGTTTATTTTTTGCAGAAAACCAGTCTTTGTTTCCAAGCATGATGTTTTTCGCTCTTATTACCTCACACTTTGGTAATATAGGTACGCCTTAGTAAAAGCAAACAGTCTCTGAGGCCTCAGTGTTTTATCAACTATTTAAAATAGAATAGTATGTTAAGTTCTCTATGTGTATAGTTTTATACAACTCTAAAGCCCACAAAACCTTATAAGGTTTTTAAAAGTTGAAATTAATAGAATTAATTTAACAACTCAGATGATACTGTCCTGTTGAAACTCTAGTACCACTTGAAATCCAAGCATGGTACTTATTATATAGGGCTTTGGAGTTCAGCCTATCTCAGCTACCATGCATCATATAATCTCTCACTTCTTTCACCAATTTTCTCTCTTTGGACTGTAGGAAAAAAACCTTCATTTTTGAGGTGTCCTATTTGTCTCCAACTTTTCATGAGTACAGAATTTATATATTAAGAATACTTTTGGGGCTTTTAAATTATTATGTAACAGATCTTAAAATAGTACTGCTTAATTTAACTAGATGATAACAGAAACATCTTTAGGACTGTAATATTATTGTAATCATCTAGATGATGCAGAGTATGCCTACATCTTATTTTTTAAATTTAGAATAGCTTTAAATGGAATACAAAATTACCCAAATTCTTATAGGGAGCTCAGTTACATGAGAATTATCTGAGAACCATCAAGTCCATGAGCTTCAGTCTGAGAAACATTTCTCTGGTCTTTATAAACACTCCTGAATAGGAAAATGTGGAGTCTACTCTGACAGGTATGTCTCAGAGGGTTTGCCAGGAGAAAGAAAACACAGGAAAATCATAATTTGAATAAAAGGAAAAACATTTTATACACAGCCTTTCCTTACAAAAGTTTCTTTCCAAGCCAGGGACATTTTTCCTTGCTAATGGAAAAGGTGGTCATGTAATTTATTGTACAACTAGGATATGTTTGAGAGTGTAAGGGCAAGCTATTAATAATGGACAACCAGCCCTAACCGGTTTGGCTCAGTGGATAGAGTGTTGGCCTGTGGACTGAAGGGTCCCAGGTTCGATTCCATCAAGGGCATGTACCTTGGTGGCAGGCACATCCTTGGTAGGGGGTGTGCGGGAGGCAGCTGATCGATGTTTCTCATCGATGTTTCTAACTCTCTATCCCTGTCCCTTCCTCTCTGTAAAAAATCAATAAAATATATTTAAAAAAATAATGGACAACCAGTGTAACTAAGACTATCATGGGCACACAGATCAGGTGGTCTCCCCAAATGAGCATGGGGCAGGGTGAGGGTGGCCACTCATTCATTTGAATAGATCAATAGCTCTCATGCTTCATGAGAAGGGCTGGTATCCTTCCTGCACACTTTCCTACAGTCCCCTTTCTGCAGAAATAAGATGCTCCCCCATCTGAGCACAAATAAAAACCTCTTTAATTACAAAATGACTTCTTTTCCACTTCTCCGCCTGAAATCTAGAGCATGAGGATCTCCTTTTAATCAACAGCTCAGATGCTACACTCCAAGCACTCTCTAATGACTTTACTCTGATGTTATTTTTTTAAGGAGCTTTGACAAGATCCCAGCTGAGATAATTGATAGTCAAGATGAATAGTCTCAGCTAGGGCAGTGGATTTCAAACTTTTGTAAAATAATGTGAATCACATTTGCAAAATGACACACACATGCAAACCCATAGACATATAAAAATTTATATTCCACAATATCCTTAAACTTAAGATATACTTGCCCATATGGAATTTTTTTTAAAAAAATGGTGTGACTCATTCAGTTGAATTCATGACCCACTAATGGTTTGTGGTTTGCAGTTTGAGAACACTGCTAATCAGCCATTCCCTTCTGTGTGAAGTAAAGTAAAAGGGTACATACTGTACTATGTTAATTGATTTCCATGTGTCCTTACAGAACTTCAATTTACTCTTTTGTTCTTGGTTTAAGTAAGAGTCACTTTCAAAACATAAAAAAAAAATCACCTTCTATATGACATGGTGCATTGTGTCATTCAAAGTCCTCCCCATGTAAGGACCCTTATTATGAATTTCTGTTAGATTTCAATGAATGTTTTGAGCTTAGGAAGCCTATGTAAATTAATATTTTTTTCTCATTTTGCTTGGGTGGTGAGAAACATAGCTAAATACTATCATCAGTTGCAGCAGGTATTTTTATCTCCCTTCACATACCCCATTCTCCACATGGCTTTTATTCTCCCTTTATCGTCCTTTTTTGATAAAATGATCATATTGTGGAAGATGTACTGACTAAGGGAATATGTACCAGAGTTAAACAGCTGAGTTTGTGATGTTAGGCAAGTTACTTAAACTCTTTGTATCTTAATTTTCTCATCAGTAAAATTAGGATAATAATAATATCTATATAATGTAAGTTTTGTTATAGCTAAATGAGATAATAATTTTAAATTCTTAGAACATTGCTTAGCCTATAATAAGGGGATAATGAATGAAGCAATTACCAGTGCCATCTAAGGTCTTTATTTTATTTATTTATTTATTTATTTATTTATTTATTTTTTCTGTATGTACCAGTTTTTTTTTATTAAGGTATTATATGTGTACATATCTTACCATTGACCCCCCACCCCACTCCCATACATGCCCTCACCCCCCAATATTTTGCATCCATTGGTTACTCTTTTTTTTCTTTTATATATATTTTTATTAAGGTATTATATGTGTACATATCTTACCATTGTCCCCCCACCCCACTCCCATACATGCCCTCACCCCGCAATGTTTTGCATCCGTTGGTTACTCTTATATGCATGCATATAAGTCCTTCGGTTGATCTCTTATTTCCCCCACCTCTCCCTAACCTTCCTGCTGTAATTTGATGGTCTGTTTGATGCTTTACTGCCTCTGTATCTATCTTTTTGTTCATCAGTTTATAATGTTTTTTATTATTCACAAATGAGTGAGATCATGTGGTATTTTTCTTTCATTGACTGGCTTATTTCACTTAGCATAGTGTTCTCTAATTCCATCCAGGTTGCTACAAATGGTAAGAATTCCTTCTTTTTTATGGCAGCATAGTATTCCATTCTGTAGATGTACCATAGTTTTCTGATCCAGTCATCTGCTGACAGGCACCTAGGCTGTTTCCAAATCTTAGCTATTGTAAATTGTGCTGCTATGAACATAGGGGTGCATATATCCTTTCTGATTGGTGTTTCTAGTTTCTTAGGATATATTCCTAGGAGTGGGATTACTGGGTCAAATGGGAGTTCCATTTTCAGTTTTTTGAGGAAACTCCATACTGTTCTCCACAGTGGCTGCACCAGTCTGCATTCCCACCAGCAGTGCACGAGGGTTCCTTTCTCTCCGCATCCTCTCCAACACTTGTCGTTTGTTGATTTGTTGATGATAGCCATTCTGACAGGTGTGAGATGGTATCGCATTGTCGTTTTGATTTGCATCTCTCGGATAATTAGTGACTTTGAGCATGTTTTCATATGTCTCTTGGCCTTCCTTCTGTCTTCTTTCAAAAAGATTCTATTTAGGTCCGTTGCCCATTTTTTTATTGGATCATTTATCTTCCTTTTATTAAGTTGTATAAGCTGCCTGTAGATGTTGGAGATTAAACCTTTATCAGTGATAACATTTGCAAATATGTTCTGCCATACAGTGGGGTTTCTTGTTGTTTTGTTGATGGTTTCTTTTGCTGTGCAAAAGCTTTTTATTTTGATGTAGTCCCATTTGTTTATTTTCTCTTTGGCTTCCATTGCCCTAGGGGCAGTATCAGTGAAGAAGTTCTTTCGGCATATGTCTGAGATTTTGCTGCCTGTGGATTCCCTAGTATTTTTATGGTTTCCCGTCTTATGTTTAAGTCCTGTATCCATTTTGAGTTTATTTTTGTGTATGGTGTAAGTTGGTGATCTAGTTTCATTTTTTTGCATGTATCCATCTAAAGTCTTTAGAAGCAAATATACAATTAGTTAAGGATTCCTTATTTCCCAGTGTCACAGAATCAGACAAGTCCCATAAACACCTGAGTGAGCATATAAACTTGTCCCTGAATCTCGTTTTATAAATGTCCCTTTGTCAAATGAATTAACAGATGAATGTTTTGTCTTGGACTCGAGGCTGGGTGATTCCACCCTACCTTTTACTTACTCCTTCATTATATTTATGTCTGAGTTTATTTTCTGATCAGTATGCAAGAAGCTTTAGGGTCAGGGATTGTCTTATTAATTTTTGGATTCCCCTGGCACTTCATTCAGTGTTTTCTAATAGTAGGTGTTTCATAAATCTTTAATAAAATTTATTAATTAAACAGGTTCCTTTCAATGTCAATAAAGCAAAAACAATCTCAGTAAAAAAGGAGTGAAAATCCCCACAGAGTGTGATGAAAGCACAGAGAATTTGATATTTAGAACATTAGCTGACACCATGAGACCAAAGGAGAATGCTCAACTTTCCTATCAGCCATGTTTAAGAACATGGGCTTTGTTAGTAAGTCTGGATACAAAATCATTTCTCTATCACTTCATAGTTATGCAAACTTGGGCAAGTTATATAACTCCTTTAAATGTCAGATCCTTTACACTAAGGACTGTTAAAAGACCATGAATTTAAAGTGCTGAGCACAATGTCGTATATTTAAAAAACATGTATTAATTTTTCTTTTATTGTGTCACAAATTATTGCAAATTTAGCAGCTTACAAAAAACAAAAATTTATTATCACAGTTTTCATGAGTCAAGAGTTAAGCATATTTTCATTGGGCTATCCGTATATGTTTTCAAATGGCTAAAATGAAGGTATAAGCCATGTCTAGAGATTTGACTAGGGAGAGATGTATCTCTAAGCTCCCTTAGATTATTGGTGTAATTTTTATGCTAGCTGTCAGCTCAAACCACTCTCAGCAGCTAGAAGTCACTGATAGATTCTTGTCACATGTCCCCCTCCATAGGCCCTCTCACTCTATGAATTTTTAAAAAATAATTCTTTATTGTTGAAAGTATTACATATGTCACCGTTTTTCCCCCATTGACTCCCTCCAGCCTGCCCCCGCACCCCACCCTAGGCCTTCAGCACCCTGTTGTCTGTGTCCATGGGTTATGCATATATGCATACACGGTCTTTGGTTGATTACCTCTCACCCACCCACCCTCCCCCGCCTTCCCTCTGAGATTCTGCACCCTGTTCCATGCTTCCATGTCTCTGGATCCACTCTGTTCATCAGTTTATTTTGTTACTTAGATTCCACATATATCACTCTATGAATTTCTTAATCTCTTCCTTCAGGAAAGTCTCCCAGTCCCTGCAAGTACTCACTTGATTAGGTCAGACCCACCTAGCATAATCTCCCTTCTGATGAACTCAGAGTCACCTATAAGTAAACCAATCGTGGGAGGAATAGTCCATCATAGTCTTAGTTTTGTCTCACACTCAAGAAGGGGAAATTATATAAGGGTGTGGGTCACAGGCGGTGGTAATCTTAGAATTCTGCCTAACACAAGACGTAATTTCAGATCCTCTCTGAACAAGCATTTAAGTTTTGGGAAACAAGTGACTAAAAAGAGAGAATCACATTTGATTCCACCATCCCACACTCAGTGAGAATTTATACTGTAGTGAGTATAAGATGAGAGGCTTGTGGCTGATGTACTCCCACTGTAGGCCTTTGTTACTGTGAACATCTTGCCACTCTGAGTCTGATTCTACTATTTATATACACATATTGATTAGATAACATGGCCCTTAACTACTTAATCTAGGGTGCTAAATTCAAGAACCAGCAATTTTTTTTTCTAAGATTGGAGGAAAAGCTGGATACATTAGATTTATTGGCAGCTTGTAGATCCCCAATATAGCAGTTTCCTAAGAGATTTTTCAATTTTTTCAATATTTGATAGCTATTTACATTTAATACTCTGTTTCTAGACCCAAAATTTAATAAAGAAACCACCATACTATATTGTTCCTATTACTATTATTATCATCTAGGACACCTTGAGATAACCAATGAGAGAAATACGATTGAAATGGTAAAGAGTTAGGAAGATATTGGTTCTCTCTCTCCTTTTAAAATCTGTACTGTACCTAGTTGTTTAGACAGAAAATTTGTTATAACTTTCAGTTGAATTATAGTCAACATTGTAGAAAGTACAAAATATGAAATTACCTTTATTATCAATAAATTTTCATTCCAGTTGTAGAGGTAAGATACAAACGTGAAGAGTTAAGTGTCTGTAGAAGGCAGTATATAATTATAAGCCAAATGAATAGAGAGTATTAAATAATGGAGTTATAAGCTAGAGATGTCAAAGATGGCTATGGGAAGTAAGGACCACAGCTAAAACTACAGAGATGGGCAGGGTGTTGCCAGATGGAGAGAATAGAAGGGGATATTCCAGGAGGTTCGGGTAACATGAGCAGATGTACACACTGAAATATATTGGTGGCAGTCTGGCTGCAGTCCATAGTTCAACTAAATGAATGGGAAGAGATAAAAGTAGAAAATGTAGATATTATTTGAATCCTCAAATATGAACCCAAGGATTTTGGACTTAATTCAATAGGCAATGGCAATCCTTTGGCCTTTTTTTCAGAAGAGGAATGCCACTCAGAGTAATATTGAATAAGTGTTCTTAGATAAAAAGAATGAATACATGCTAAACGTATTATTTCAAGGAGAGTAATAACTGGGGGAAGGTTGAATTGGAGGAAAGAGAATATTGCTCTGGTCTATATAACACTACGGATCTGAGAAATGGCCTAGGGCGTCATAGAATCTGACTTAGGTCATATCATAGCAATGGGACTTCAAAAGGAGGTATAGAAGGAAAGGAATAATTAATAAGATTTGAAGACTAATTAGGTATGGGGGAGGAAGAAAGAAGAGAACTAAAGATGACTGGATTTCCAGCCTGGCTATTAAGAAATGATGGTAGTACTTTATAGTTTTCCTGCATGTAAAATAAGGTAATGAGAGTATTTAACTCATAGTAAGCACACATTTGTATTATTATTATTATGTATATTAAATGTCTAGCACAGTGATTGAGTGCTTGTTGGTTTCTAGTAAAATAATTTTAAAATTGTTATGACCATATTCTTTAATTCACAAGCCCCAAACCCATTAAGCTCTGAAACTATATTTTTTGATCACCTGACTTGAAGTCTTTTGACCACCTGACTTGAAGCATGACCTTTCCTGAACTGAGGAGTTTTTTTTAATTTTATTTACTATGTAAACAATAATATGTTTTGCTCCCTAAATATTAATATGTTTAGGGTAAGAGAAGATATTTGCTTCAACTTCATGACCTTGATTTGTCTGACTCAACTCGTTTTCCTGACTCAACTCCTTAGCATCTTTGTAAATATATAGCCCTCATCTTGTTATGTAGTTCAATCAAAGGAACAAATTTGAGTATCAACTGAGATATTCTTATACATTTTTAAAAAATACATGGTATATGTAACATATTACTTTCCTAATGTTTGAAAATATCTAATTTCAAATCATATACAGCTCAAGGGTTTTGGATATAGGATAGTGAACCTGTATTATTGTTGATGCAAAAACTAAAATACAACTACTTTGAGGGGACAAAAAGTTCATTTTGGGTATGCTGGGTCTGAGGGTGGTTTCTCACATGCAGTTGAAACTATTTTCCAGGCAATTGGAGATACCCAACTGTGATTTCAGGTAAACAAATGAGAGAGAGAGAGAGAGAGAGAGAGAGAGAGAGAGAAGAGAAGAGAAGAGAAGAGAAGAGAAGAGAAGAGAAGAGAAGAGAAGAGAAGAGAAGAGAAGAGAAGAGAAGAGTAGAGAAGAGAGAAGTGAAATTGTAAACCACTAGTAAGAATGGAATCTCCTGGAAAGACTTTGGGGAGAGGGAGAAAAGCAGTGAGGTGACTACTAAAGCGTGGGGTCTGCATGCCATGCTCAGATGAGAAACTCTAGCTGAGCTATCACAGCGCCAATGTTTAGTCAGGCTCAGAGCTCAGTCATAGGAATAGTTTGAGATGGAAGCAGGAGGGTTCCATAGTTGCCAGGGAGAGAACTAATTGTGAGGAGGAGGTACTGACCACCAGTGTCGAGTGCTATAGAGAGCTCACAGGAAAGCACAGTAACAACAGCGCTTGGATTTGGTAATTTTGAGGTTCAGAGATGGTGACTGTGAATGCTGAGCTGTTAACAGAGAAGTGAGAACAGAGGCTTGAGGATTTAAAAGTGGAAGGGCAGTGGCCTATCTGGATTTTATTACCTTTTTATTTTTTTTAAAGAAGAGTTTATTGATTTTTAGAGAGGAAGGGAAAAGAAAGAAACATTGATGTGAGAGCAGAATATCAATGGGCTGCCTCCTGCATGCCCCCCACTGGGGATTGAGCCTGCAACCTGGGCATGTATCCTTGACTGTGAATCCAACTGGCAACCCCTCCAACCAACTGAGTTCAACCAGCCAGGGCTGGATTTTATTACCTTTTGATTATATCCATTACTAGTTGATTCAGGAACGCAAGATATAAAGAATTATAGAACTTCATAGCCAGATCTTTTATATTCTATCCCTCTTGCTTTGCAGTTAAGGATGCTGATACACCCAAATCAGTTAAGATTCTGATAATGGTGAATTAGTGGCAGAGTTAAGACTAGAACATGAACATTGAGTTTCCCAGTTTAATGCTGTTTCTGCATGTCATAGGTGTCCAAGCAAGAGATTCATTTAAGGGTACCCCCTTATACAGAAGCAAGTACTCCTCCACCATTGGTGGGAATAAACATTACCTACATTCTTTTCCCCCCTCAAAGTTGATAATTTAATTCTGGAATATGATAAAATATTTTCATTATCCTCTCACACAATTATTATTTTATGAGGAATTGTAATCTTATACATTCATATATTACAACTTTCAGTGAACTCATTGAGCAGTTTCTTTGTATCAATATCCATGACAGAGGATCAGCCTCTCTGTCCATAGATTCTTTCAGTAATTTCATTTTTCTTAGGCTTAATCTCTGTAATTTGCAGAATCCCAGCAGCTTGAGAGGAGTGCCACAGGATAGTGAGCTCCTTAAAGGGAGGTATTTTATCTTACTTAGCTTTTATCTCTGGCACCCTAAAATGATGGAATATAATATGCATTCAATGAATACTAGTTGAGTCCAGCCAGTGTGGCTCAGTAGTTGAGCACCGACCTATGAACCAGGGAGTCACAGTTTGATTTCCAGTCAGGTCACATGCCCGGGTTGCAGGCTCCATCTCCAGTGGGGGTGTGCAGGAGGCAGCTGATCAATGATTCTCTCTCATCATTGATGTTTCTATCTCTCCCTACCTCTTCTTTTCTCTCTGAAATCAATACAAATATATTTTAAAAATTAAAAAGTAAATGCTGGTTGAATAAATGAGGGAATGAGGGAGTGAGTGAATAAATGAGTGAAGGAATGAATGAATGCAATGTTCAATAAACCTCATCGAAGAAGAGTTGTGATAAAAGGTATTTGGCACAACCTTCACCTAGCTTGTGCCTCCTTTTCTGATTCAACTCCAGTAGAAATAGCCCTCAGCGTGTTTGTAAATACAATCGTAGCTCTCAGTCAAAGGAAAAAAATCAAACTATCCCTCAGAATTAACAGATTTTACTTCTGTGTGTGTCAATAACCTTTACTAAAGACTTGGGACTTAGAAAGGCGGTCATAGGGTGACAGAGGAATGCATTGATCCTGTCCCTCTAACATTCTTGTAATGTATTTTTTTTTGCCACAGAGTCTCCCTTTTGGCTTTTTATTTCTTCTGAAATGCAGCCAAGAGGGCAAAAAGATGTACCAGAATGTCCAACCTTATGTGAAGGTCTCCGTCAAAAACGGTTTATCAATACTTAAGCATGTTTCCAAATGTAGAGCACAAATATGCCTTATTTCAAGAAATGGGCAAAGTACTAATCATATATTTCACTCTGAACTATAAGAATATTTTATTTCCTGAGTGTGATGTGTCTCTACTCATAGCATCTAATGTCACAGATTTCAAGCACTGCCAGATGAAAATACCTCAAAGGCCTAACGACTCCCAAGCGTCTCACCATAAGCTGCGATTGCTAAGCAAATGCCTGTGCTCTGCTCAGGGAGCCATGCGTTATGCTGGCAGGCTGCCTCGCTGGTGAGCACCTTGGAACAAAAACCTGTCAACAGTGGAACACACTTTCTCCTTAAAGCCCTTTATTTGTTCTCAACGCCCCTCCCCCAGCTACGTAAACCTGTATTTCTAAAAGAGCAATTACAAAGTACCTAGTCATTTTGTCAGGATTTCTAGATAAATTAGCTTCAACAGCCACCCTAGTAGAAATACACCTCCCTGCCTTCTCTGTCAGCCTACCCTGAGAACATTCTGGCTTGATTCCTATCTTTAACAAGAGCAAGAAGACAGTCTTTTACATCTCCATGCGCAATGTATTTACATATTCAGAACTCAGCTTGGCAAACCAGAGATAAGAGTATGTGGAATAAACATTATCTCCATTCTTTTCCCCCCTCAAAGTTGAGAATTTAATTCTTGAATATGATAAGAGCTAAACATTGGTAAAAGGGAGATGACAACAGTGACGTGACAACTGTCAAAGCTTGTGTTGATTGCTGAGGCCTCTGCCTGCCCCCGGGCTCCTCAGGCTCTCAAAGGCTTGTCTGGTATTTCTCTTCCCCTTTCCTCCCCTGGCCTGGTTTCTCTGGGCCTGGCAGGGGCAGAGGCAAGCATTCCGCCGCTCATGCTGGGTTTCATAATTTAATATGCATGGTGGGTAGGAATTAAAATTAAAATGAGTTCTTTTAAAGCAAAAATGTCACCATTCTCTTTCAAAGATGAGAACCTGAGTAATGACTCTCAAGAGAAAAGATTGATATCAAATTCTGAGGCTGAGCTTAGTGGGTTTATGATTTATATATAGGAATACATTTTTTTTTTTTTTTTACAAAGAGCAAGATGAGGTTGTAGTTGTATTTACTCAGCAAGCTACTATTGGCTTCATTTGCCTTTAAGCCATCAGCATACTTTGGTATGCCATGTGCAGTTATTTAATACCAGGCAACAAGGGCATAGACTGAGGACAGGTGCTTGGCCTGGACCATTACAAGAAGTCTCCAAAGAACCCCATGGGATGAGAGCTACCTCTCTATGTTGTGAGGAATACTCTAGACCACTCATTTTATCCTAGGGGCATGATTTCTTCAGCTGTCACCCCTATCTCTCCCCCTTTTCTATTAAGGCTACAAAAAATGGTCTTTACCTCTAGAAAGTAGAAAAATGGCATAAGGATCACCAGCCCTTCAAAATTCTTTGGCAATACACATGTAGGTCTTCTCTATCTCTGTTTCCAGTGTAGCATGCTGTTTTAGCAGTCAAGCTATTTGTGTATCAAAAATAAATTATAAATCATCTAGTCCAACTTCACTAAGGAATAATCATAAGTATGAGCACATAATGGAATTTTCCAATGGGCTATTAAGAATTAGTTGTATTCTGTATACATGTCAACAGAGTTGATTAAGTGAGAGCCATTTGATCCAAATTCATAGTCTTGGGATTGAGAACAAGCTACTCCCAAATACTGACCTATTGGCATATTGAATATTTTAAACTGAAGAAATCTGAGGATCAGCAGGTGACGTCCCTCTTCTCCCACAGCAGGTCATAAGGTCCTATGTGAGAGATGCCTTCCCTCTACCCAAAGGTAAGGGTCCTTATCTCTGGAGGGTCTCGGAGAAGAATCTAAAGGAATGGGTGCTGCTGTTTCCCTCAGTTTGTATCCTTAATTTATATCCTTTTATCCTATCACATTTTCCCACAACTTTCCACTCTTCCTCAAACCTACTATAACAACACTCAAGGTTAATTATTTCTTCAGGTCTTCATTTTCTTATGAAGGCTTCCATGTCATGTAAATACATTTGTTGAATTTCTCCTGCTAATCTTTGTCAGTTTAATTTGTGGGCCCAGCCAGGGACCCTAAGAAGGTTGAGGAAAAGTTTCCTTCCCTTACACTAGCCACTGCTGCCATGTTGAAGGAAGGCTTTTCTGGGGTGATCCTCACTTTCCTACTACCGTAGCACATGAAGGCAAGTCTCAAAGCTCCATGTATGCAGCAATCTCTGTGTTCTGTTACGTGTACTTTCCATGACATGTATAGCCCCTTCAGTAGAGAGCAAGAGACAGGAGGTTCTCAGTCATGTTTAGCATTATGCCTCATGAAGCTTAAGAAATCTTGTTTGGGATGTTAAGAAGAGATCAGCACAGACACTACATGCCATACTGCATTTATAAATTTTAAGTTTGTGGTCCCTTCTTGAGTCCCACATTTAGAATCCCACATGATGCCTTTGTGCATTCAGGAAGAAGAGATATGCCTTATGGGAAGCACACCATAAGTCTTTGAAAAGAGTCGGGTGCCTAATAAGCCATTTGGCTTCTGAATAGTTGTTTTTCTCTTCTGTGTAATATAGATGCTAATTCTGCCGTAAAGGTTACTGCATGGCCTACACGTTGGAGACCTCCAGATAGGCAGAAGCTTCCAGTCCACCACCCTTTCTCTTGGCTGGGATTCATTCACAGTGATCGTACTACACTGGATAATTGGTTGCCACACACAGTGTCCAGCTCTATGGCCTCTGTGTGCTATTCCTAATGCGTCCAGTCTAACAGCTACTCTCATTGGTGTTCTGAGGCCCTGCACCGCATGGAGTATGTCTTTCACGGTTTATAAGCTACTGCTTTCAATTAGTGTTTTAAGTTATGTTCCTCAGTGTATATAAACTTGAAGTTTTTTCTCTCAGAGGTAGGCCTATAAGTTATTTAGCCCTGCACCAGCCCCCTACTCAATCCCAACATTACAGATCCCCCTTATACTGCGCACCTTCTTTTTCTTTCACTTATCATTAACAAACCATATAATTTGTTAGTTTTTATTGCTTCTCTCTCCACTATAATAGATGCTTTACTAGGGCAGGGATCTTTGTCTCTTTTGTTCACTGATGTATCTCAAGCAAATAGAAGAGTTCCTAGCACTTAGCAATATTTGTTGAGAAAGATTAGAATATATTATATTTTAGGAACCTGGAAAATGGTAAGTTATATAGTTCTTCAAGAGAACAGTTCACTCAGGAACTTTCTCCAAGGCACTGTAAAATGATCAGAGTGTCACATTGAATACCCAGCTTCTTCTTCTGTACTCTGAGGCAAAAGGGAGTGTCACTCATTTCGCTCTTGAATCTTGGAGTCTGTGCCATCAACGTTGTTATCATCACCTACTCTTCAAGATGGCTCTTATGATTCTTGCCTCCGGGACTTCACACTCTTTTGTAGTTCTCTTCATGTTGAATTGGGATGACCTGTGCAAACAAGTAGGATATTGTGAAATGATTACCTGAGGCTAGGTCATAAAAGACACTGCAGCTTCAGGCTTTCTCTCTAGGATCATTTGCTTTTGGGGGAAGCCAGGTGTCATGTCAGGATGTCATTAAAATAATACTCTGAAGAGATTCACAGGGCAAGCAATGAGTTCTCCTGCCAACAGCCTTGTGAATAAACCAGCTTGGGAGTGCATCTTTCAGCCTCAGTCAAGCCTTCATTCAGATCAGGGGTCCTCAAACTTTTTAAACAGGGGGCCAGTTCACTGTCCCTCAGACCATTGGAGGGCCGGACTATAGTTTTTTTTAAAAAAAACTATGAACAAATTCCTATGCACACTGCACATATCTTATTTTGAAATAAAAAACCAAAACGGGAACAAATACAATATTTAAAATGAAGAACAAGTAAAGTTAAATCAACAAAGTTACCAGTATTTCAATGGGAACTATGGGCCTGCTTTTGGCTAATGAGATGGTCAATGTCCGGTTCCATATTTGTCACTGCTAGTCGTAACAAGTGATGCAAGTGTGCATCAGTTAGTCTAGATCTGGTTGGAGATTTCAGATGTTTCATTCTGGAAAAAGTCTGTTCACAGACATAAGTGCTGCCAAAGATGGTTGCCATTTTGAGTGCATGGTTCCTGAAATTAGGATATGTCTCAGAGGGGAGAGATGCATAGAAATTAGGAAGGCTGCTTGACTTGAATGCGTCTTTCAAAGAGTCACAATTCTGCAGTTCAGCCAGTTCCATTTGGTAAATTGTATCCACATTTTCAATGTCAGTAGAAAATGGGTTACGGAAAAGCTGTATGTCCTATTCATGGAGGTGAAGCTCTTTAAATCTAAATTGGAACTCCTTTTGCAACTTTTCCAGTGAATCCACACATGTTTTGTTTGGGAATGCAACCAATGGTTTTTCCGCTAACAGATTTTGAGTTGTGGGGAGATGGCAGAAATTTTCCTCCTTCACTTGTTTGATGAGGAGGTCTAATTTTACTTCAAATGCTTTCACATGTGATTGCATATCACAGATGAGCTTCCCCTTTCCTTGAAGTTGCATACTGAAACTGTTGAGTAGTTCTGTTACATCTGTCAGAAAGGCAAGGTGCCATTTCCATTCTGCACCATTGAGCTCTGGTACTTATTTGTTTTTTGAAAGCAGAAAAGCTGTAATCTGTGGAAGTAAGTCATAGAAATGTTTCAAAACTCTCCCTTGACTCAGCCAACGGACTTCTGTGTGGTACAGAACATCTTCATAGGCAACATTTAGCTCAAACAGAAATTCCTGAAATTGTCTGTGGTTTAGTGCATTAGCTCTCATGAAGTTAACACAAGATACCACAATTTTCATAACAGAGTCCCACTTCAGTGATTTACTACACAGCTCTTGTTGGTGGATGAGACAATGTATGGCTATTGGATGAGAATGGTTATGTTTGTCCATCTCTTGGTTAATGCGAGCAATTACTCCTTTCTTAGACCCCACCATGCTAGGAGCACCATCAGTCGTCACACTGGCTAGTTTAGCCCCGTCCAGCTCCAAACCATTCACAGTTTGGCAAACCTTTTCATAGATATCCTCTCCTGTAGTTGTTCCTTTGATGCTTTGCAGTGCAGCAAGCTCTTCTGTGACTTCGAAATAGTCATTCATCCCACGAATAAAAATTAGAAGTTGTGCAGAATCACGAACATCATTACTTTCGTCGAGTGCCAAGGAAAAATAGGAAAGTATTTTTGCGGAGTTTTGCAAATGCTGATGCAAATTGTCTCCCATTTCTTCAATCCTTCGTGTAATTGTAGGTCCTGAAAGACTCACTGTACTAAATAAATCAGACTTCTCTGGACACATCTCTTTGTCAACAGAAAGAAGGCATTCTTTAACAAATTCTCCCTCCACGAATGGTCTGCCAGTGCACGCTATTAGCTTGGCAACTTGAAAACTTGCTCGCAGTGATGAAATATTTAGCTGCTTCTGCTTCACGAAAGTATTTTGCTGAGTTGTCAATGTATTTTTCAGTTTTAATATTTTATCTTTTCTCACTTCTCCAACCAAACAATCATATTTATCTTTATGTTGAGTTTGATAGTGTCGACGCAAATTGTATTCTTTGAACACAGACACTATATTCTGGCATATCAAACACACAGCTCTTTCCTTGTACTGCATGAAAAAGTAATCATAAGTCCACTGTTCTTTGAATATCCTACACTCCGAGTCAATTTTTCTCTTTTTTGATATCATTGTTTCCTAGGGTTTCCAAATTGCTATTAGTAAAATACCAATATATATCTACAGCACTACAAAAGCAATATACCAGCAATAACTTCGCCCACACAGAGACATGTAGACTGCACTGCCCATCAATGCAGTCTGATCAGTGTCCATCAATGCAGCCTTGCCAGTTCACATCATTTCAGCCTCACCAGTGCCCATATTGGTGGAACTCCGCTTTTACCTCAGGCTCACACTGGTGCGGTGCGGGAACCGGCACAGATTACAGAGCCGGTTCCTCCACCACCTTTCCAGTTCACACTACCCTGTGTGAACTGCACTGAGATCTGTGAACTCACACAGGAATCTGATCGCATGGGTGAGAAGACCCATGCAATCAGATTCCACTGCAGGAAAAAAGAAGGCACGATGCCTTTTTTCTTCCGAATCTAATATGAGTTCAGCCATATGCTTGTATGGCTGAACTCGCACTGCTCAGAGATCGCAACAGTGTGAACTGGGGCTTACACAGCACACAACATACAACATCATACACAACTGAATAGCAATCAAAATATAAATGCACTTACTGTCAATTAAATTGGGTTTCCTACTCCTCGGCTGTCTGCAGAGCCGGATTAAGTTCCCATGGGGCCCTAGGCAGATTACCAGTTTGGGGCCCCCATGTGATAACACTGAGCACTGACCATTTGCATTAACACTGACGGCTGACCATTTGCGATAATACTGACCGCTGACAATTTGCATTAATACTGAGCACTGACCATTTGCATTAACACTGAGCACTTACAATTATCATTACCACTGAGCACTGACTATTTGCATTACCTCTGAGCACTGACCATTTGCATTACCTCTGAGCACTGACAATTTGCATTAGCACTGAGCGCTGACTATTTGCGTTATCACTGTGATGCAACCTCCCTAGAAACCACCCCCAACCAACTAACCAACTTTAAAAAAAAAAGGCACCCCCTATCTGCAAAAAAAAGACCTTCTAACTTCAGAAAAAAAAAGCCCCCCTTAACCACAAAAAAAGGCCCTACTAACTGCAAAATAAAAAAAAAAAAAAATAGACCTCCTAACTTCAAAAAAAAAAAAAAAATCCTAACTTGTTCTTACCTCGGTCCTCAGGCAGCAGCAGGCTCTGCAGAGGCAAGCTCGTGACTCGTCTGATCACACCCAAGACTGAGAGGAGGAGTCGAGAGACAGAGAGAAGGAGGGGAGTCGGAGAGTGCGGCGCACATTCCACACATGCGCACTGCGGGCCCGGGTCGAGTCGGCTGCTAAGCAGGACAGGCAGCAGCGGCAAAAACGCCCGGCGGGCTGGATAAATGTCCTCAGCGGGCCGCATGTGGCCCGCGGGCTGTAGTTTGAGGACCCCTGCTTCAGATGACTGTAGCCCTGGACAACATTTTGTCTACACTCTCATGGGAGACCATGAGGCAGAACCATCCAGCTAAGCTGCTCCCAACTCCTGACCCATAGGAACTATGAGATAAAAAAGTTTTCATTGTTTTAAGCTAGTAAGTTTTGAAATAATTTGTTACATAGCAGTAGTTAATGAATCTAATAATTGCTGCACTTCTTGAATGCCTTCCATGTACGAGCAATGATTTAGTTCTCATACTAATCCTCTGAATTGGCCTCATTATTCTCATTATATGATGAGAAAATGGAGGCCTAGAAAGGTCTCTTCACACATCTAGTGAGTGGAAGAGTTAGAATTTTATCACACACTTTATTTTTAACCACTATGCTGTCCTGAGTAGTACAAGGCTCTTGCTGGTAGCGTCTGAACATGGTACCTGGGAAATTGGCAACCACAAACCACTTTCATTATGTTTCTTTTAAGGCACAAGGTGAGTTTCAGGAATTGTCCAAAGCTTCCCACAGTCCCCTAAGATCAATAGATAGGTTCTCTAAAATAACAATCCTTATCTCATGCTAAGTTATTAATTAGCTAGTCAGCTAGCTGGTTCCCAATGGAATAAAACACAAGAGAGGGAACTTTAGATGGTAGAAGGAGATCAGGGAAAATTACATCGAGAGAAGAGAGAAGAGAGAGGCACACAGGAATCATGATTTTAAAATGTGAAATATAATCTGTCATTTCACAAATTCTCCATCAAGTATGGCCTTCAAAGAAAGATACAATTCTTCAAAGCAAGTGGCACATATTTCCTCAAGTTTTTCTGGGTTTGCTACCCAACTATTTTATCCTAGAAATGTTTATATGCAATATTAGAGGGAGAACACATAAGAAATACATAAGAACATAGAAAATCTTTGACCTGAATTTTACATCTACCCCCCTCCTCCAATATTTTACAATGCTTCTCTATCAGTCTGAAATAGGATTAAATATAATTAAAACAATTCTCCCAGTGGTACTCCACCAAAGCAATATAGATATATAATCTGAGTGTTTAAACACTTATGTGAGATTTAGACACAAAACTTATGTCTGTGAAAGAGACGCAAAGTTAAGATCTAACTAATGAGTGCTTAAAGATGACAGTCTAATTTTGCCATATGTATAAACCAACTCATGTTGCCATTTTTGTGCTTAGTACTTCTATTGTCCTTTGTGTTTTAAATTCTTTTGCTGGCTTATTTCCTGTACCAGTTTTCTGTAGTCAGCATCCTTTAAAATTGGCTTAGAATTTTGCTACAGAAAATGCTGAAAATTCCCTTGCTGATTGCATATGCCAGAAACCCCCATGTACCATGTTTATATTTCTTTTCTTTTTGAACAATGCTTATTATAAACATGAGATTACAGTGGAGTTGGGAAAATTCTCTAGAAATGAACAAACGGTTTTTATGGGGTGAATATTAGTCTCTTTTCTATGAGAACTAACACTATGTAAGACCTGGAACCTAATTCCAAAATACAGGGACATATATACATATAGAGAAGAGGAGGTTGGGTGTCAGCACAAATTGCCAAATGGAAGATAAATTCAGCAAGAAACTTAATGAGCCACAGGGTGTTGTGGCAGCCAATAAAACCAATGGGTATTAACAGAAGAATGCAATCTAGAATGAGAAAGGGGATAGCATACTCTGCTCAGACAGTTGTTGGAATATTGCATTATATTTTGAATAGCAAATTGTTAAAAGAATAGAAACAAACAAAGCTATCCTCAGATAAGAACATTCAAAATGTTAGCATATTTAAAAATCTATATCATATAAGAAACATATTCCAATATTTAGTAAACTCAATGGACTCAAGGTTTGTATTTTTAGTTAAATTTCAGAATATGGACCTAGACCCTATGCATAGAATAAAATAGACTGAATCAGAAGAACTAAAAAGATAATTGGCTGCTTCAGGAGGTGTGTGTTTACAATTACTGAAGGTGCTCCAATAAAGAAAACTACTTGAGAGAGAACGCACATAGATGCCACATCTTTTAATATAATACAAAGTTGCCTCATTCACTTCCATGTTTTTACCAATCAATGTCCAGGATTTGAATCAGATTATCATATCCCCATTGCTTTGGAAGCCGGTTGGCATGGCAGAAGCATGGAGGAGGGCTGGTTGCTGAAATTTCACTTCACACTCCCCCCCCACCCCCCCGCCCCCGGCTAACACACACACACTATACAATTGGTAAATTTATCTTCCCTAAGAGAGAAACTTTCTGGAAAACTGTTTGGCAATAAATAGTAGGAACTTTAAAGGCACTCTCATCATTTAATCTAACAATTTCAAGGATATGAAAGACATAAATACATATTGTGAGAAAACTTTACATACAGACATGCTTGTCATCATTATTTATAATAGTAAAAAAGAGGAAAGAACCCTTTCTATTTAGCAAATATTTACTGAATACCTGCTCTGTAAAAGATTTTCTTTTAGGAGTTTGGGACATATCAGTGAGCAAAATCATTTCCCTGATCTCAGGGAATTTATGGACTAGTGGAGAAGACAAAAATAAATATAATAAATTAATATTTATAATTAATATTTATAGAATATGAGGGCTGTGGGGAACATAAATTAGAGCAAAGTATTGTGGGCTGGGGTTGGTGGCTGCAAAATGGCTAGGGTGGGTCTCACAGAGAAGGCAGTATGACCAAAGATTGAATGATGGTGTTAGCTATGCAGAAATCTGAAGGGAAATAGTAATATGTAAACTGATAGGAATGATTCAGTAGAAAGTGAAAAACTGACGAAATTGGATTTCTTTTATTAACATAGGAAAAGTTAGCAATATAGTATTTAGAGAAACAAACAGGATACAAACTCTATATTCATTACTACAGTTTTTATTATGTGTATACACATATATTTATTTATCCAATACATATTTATTAAGCACCTATTTGTTTATCCTATCTAATAAAAGAGTAATATGCAAATTGACCATACATTCTCTACACCAGCCATGGGCAAACTACGGCCCGCGGGCCAGATCCGGCCCGTTCAGCTGTTCTATCTGGCCCGCGGAGCCGAAAGAGTGGAGGGTTCTCTTGCTCTCCCCTCTGCTCCTTTACTTTGAATTTATATTAGTTCACACAAACACTCCATCCATGCTTTTGTTCCAGCCCTCCAGTCCAGTTTAAGAACCCATTGTGGGCCTCGAGTCAAAAAGTTTGCCCACCCCTGCTCTACACCCACAAGCCATGCCTACCAGCCAATCAGGAACAAGTATGCAAATTAACCCAATCAAGATGGCTGCAGCCACAGAGCAAACAGGAGGCTTGGGTTTCCCCAGCAATGGAGGAAGCCAAGCTTTCCGCACACCCTGGTCGGCCGTGGACTTCACTCAAGGCTACAAAATTTCAATTATAGAAGATAAATAAATCCCAACAAAAATGGCGGCAGCCACGGAGCTGGAGAGAGCAGGAGGCTTGGGTTTCCCTGGCGATGGAGAAAGCCAAACTTCCTGGCTGGCCCCAGCCTCCACTCAAGGCTACAAAGTTTCAATTATAGAAGATAAATAAATCCCAACAAAAATGGCTGCGGCCACAGAGTGAGCAGGAGACTTGGCTCTGCTCAAGGCTACAAAATTTCAATTATAGAAGATAAATAGGAGGAAAGATGGCGACCAGCAGGAAGGTAAGGAGGGAGAGTGTGTGAGAGAGTGAGGGAGTGATAGAGATATGTGTGGACGTGTGTGGGTGTGTGTGTGAGTGAAATAGGGACAGTTAGACCCTGCAGTTCTTCCAGGGGCCTGCCCATTTGTCTTAGATGGCAAAACCCCACTGCCGCCGCAAACACTCCAGGGAGGACACCGGCGGCACAGAGACCACGCCATCTTGAAGAACAGAACCGCTTGAGACTAGAATCCTAGCCTCGCCAACACCCAGTCTGGTCTCAGAAGCAAACCAGGACGCTACAGACACACTGGTAAAAGACCTGTGATCATTACTGCAGACCCAGGGACACCAAGACTCCAGGCACCACAGCCGCAGATTTCTGTGAGTCACAAAGCCAATCCCCCCCTCCACCGCCCCCGTGGCAGCTACATAGAAACTACCAGACCCCAGCCGCACAATAAAGCTTTCTGCACACACAGAGCAGTGGTGACTCTGTCTGACTTTGAGCCTTGTTGTTGGACATGGGAAGTTTGTTTCCCACAACTTGTCTCCATGCCCAGGCAGGGAGACTGAGTTAAATTTGAGCCTAGCTGCTCATCCCTAGGGAGGCAGTTTTCTGTGACTAGATCCCATGCCCATGCAGGGCAGGGAGACAGCGCTGAACTTGAGCCTGGACTTGTGAACTCTGGGAATTTGTTTCCTGCATCTCGTCTCTGCTCCCAAGCAGGGAGACTGAGCTGAATCTGAGCCTAGCTGCTCATCCTTAGACAGGTAGTTTTCTGTGACCAGATCCCATGCCCACACAGGACAGGGAGACAGCACTGAACTTGAGCCCAGACTTGTGAACTCTGGGATTTTGTTTTCTGTGACTCATCTCTGCACTCAGGCAGGGCAGGGAGACAGCGCTGTCTTGAGCTCGGACTTGTGAACTCTGGGAATTTGTTTCCCGCAACTAGTCTCCGCGCCCAGGCATGGAGACTGAGCTGAATCTGAGCCTAGCTGCTCATCCTTAGGGAGGTAGTTTTCTGTGACCAGATCCCGTGCCCACGCAGGGCAGGGAGACAGCACTGAACTTGAGCCCGGACTTGTGAATTCTGGGAATTTGTTTCCCATTACTAGTCTCCGCGCCCAGGCAGGGAGGCAGTTCTGAATTTGAGCATAGGTGCACGACCTTGGGGAGGTTGTTTTCTGCGACCAGATCCTGCACCCATGCAGGGAGACAGTGCTGAATTTGAGCCTGGGGGTGCAAACACAGGGAGTTTGTTTCCCATGACCAGACCCTGCACCTTAGCAGAGTCTGCGCTGAATTTGAACCTGGATGTGTGGACTTGGGGAGTTTGTTCCCCACGACCAGATCCTGTGCCCACACAGGGAGGCAGTGCTGAATTTGAGCCTGGGTGCATGGACACGGGGAGTTTGTTTTCCACTGTGCACACCCACATGACCAGACCCCACACCGACACTAAGTGGCAGTGCCACCTGATTTTGATTCAGGGCAAACGCACACAGAAGGCTGTTTACCGCAGGGCAGAAGTGGACCTCCTGCCCGCACAGTGCGACTGAGAAACCTGGTCTATTGGAGACCAGGTGTAAGCTGACATGGTCCTTGCACCTGAAGGGACTAGCAAGGCTGTCCCCTACCCACACAGTTTTCCCAGGCTTGTTTGGATGGCGGTTATCAGTAGAATGAGAGCAACCTTTCATAGCTTACCAAGAAGTCTGTAACTATTTACTGAGATTTGCTGTACTGAGAATTTGTCCTTCTGCTCTGTCTCTCCCTTAGAGATTAAGAGGAACAAAGAATACATTCCTCTTGGTAGACCTCCTATTCAGTGTTTCGTGTATAAAAGGTATTACGCAGTTAATAAACTTGCTGCTGTCTCTCGATGACCTGTAGTCCTCCCAATCCCACTCTCCTGTCTTTCTTTTTTTTCTCAATTCCCATCTCCCTACCTCAGCCCAGTTCAACCTGTCAGGCTGGCCCTGACACTGGTCTCCCAAGCAGATCGGGGACCCTGAATCTCCATGCAAGAGGCAGCAATGAGCACCAATGACTAGACTCTGTTCCTCATTGCATGCGCCTGGGATCCCTGATTCCCAGTACATTCACACTAAAAGCCAGTGACTCCAATTCTTGGTGCATGTGCACACAGGGACCCTGATTCTCAGTGTGAGGTAGCAACAGAGACTCTGATACTCAATTCTCGGCATGGACACAGGGAGCCTCTGACTCCTGACACATGCTAGGGGACTCTGATTTTTGGCACACGCCAGTGGGTTCTCTGTTTCAATGTGGCGCAGGCCACACTAAGTTCCTGATTCTAGGTGCACACACGAGGCCACAATAAGCACCTGTGATTATGACCCAGGGTGAGCGTGGCTCCCACCAACCCACAGCAACCACACATCTTGGTGTCAGAGCTCTTCAGTGACACTTGGGGGTTGTCAAACTCCCACTGCACACGGCACAGGCCCCTACAACTTGACATTTGAACTTTCTGGTGATAGAATGGGGAGACAACGAAGCAATCCCCAGAGGAAAGAAAGGGAGGAATCACCAAGAAAGGAAATAAGTGAAACAGAAGCATGCAACATGACAGAAAAACAATTCAGAGTAATGGTCATGTAGTTCCTACACCAGATGGATGAGAAAATCAACAACCTATGCAAAAATAAGGAAGAAATCAAAAGTGATATAGCTAAAATCAAAAACACCATGGAAGGCTTCAACAGTCGGCTAGAAGAAGCAGAGGACCAAAGAAGTGAGTTAGAAGATCAGGTACAGAAACAAGCCCAATCTGAACAGCAACTAGAGAAAAAAACTAAAAAGCAGGAGGAGAGCCTAAGGGAGCTTTGGGACAATGCAAAATGAAATAACATACGCATAATAGGGCTGCCAGAAGGACAAGAAGAGCAGCAAGGATTAGAAAATTTATTTGAAGAAATAACGACAGAAAACTTCCCTGATATGGGGAAGAAAAAAGTTACTCAAGTACAGAGAGTCCCAAGCAAGATGAATCCCAAAAGACCCACACAAAGACACATCATAATTACAATGGCAAATGTTAACGACAAAGAGAGATTCTTAAAGGCTGCAAGAGAGAGACAGGGAGTTACCTACAAAGGATCCCCCATCAGATTATCAAATGATTTCTCAACAGAAACACATCAAGCTAGAAGGGACTGGAAGGAGGTATACAAAGTGATCCAAAGCAAGGGACTGAATCCAAGAATACTCTATCCAGCAAGACTATCAATCAAAATTGAAGGGGAAATCAGGGGCTTTGCAGACAAAAAATGGCTAAGGGAGTTTATCACTACCAAACCAGCAATGCAAGAAATGCTAATGTAAAAAGAAGAAACAAAAAGGTAAAAAGGAACACAGTCTCAAAAAAATAAAAATGGCTGCAAACAAGTACCTTTCAATAATAACTTTAAACGTAAATGGACTAAATGATACAAACAAAAGACATTGAGTGGCTGAATGGATAAAAAAACATGACCCATATATATATGTGCTGTCTACAAGAGACCCACCTCAGAACAAGGGACTCACACAGACTGAATATGAAGGAATGGAAAAATATCTTTCAGGCAAATGGAAATGAAAAAAAGCTGGGGTAGCAATACTTATATCTGACAACATAGACCTCAAAGTGAAGGCCATAATAAGACATAAGGAAGGCCACTTCTTAATACTAAAGGTATCGATACAACAATAGGATATAACCCTGATAAACATATATGCACCCAATGCAGGAGCACCCAAATACATAAAATATCTCCTGGAAGATATCAAGAGAGAGATGGACAACAATACAATCATAGAAGGGGACTTTAATACACCACTGACATCACTGGATAAATCCTCTAGACAAAAAATCAGCAAAGAAACATCAATCCTAAATGACTCACTAGATCAGATGGATTTAATTGACATCTTCAGAACATTTCACACCAAAGCTGCGGAATATACATTCTTCTCAAGTGCACATGGGACATTTTCAAAAATAGACCACATACTGCATCACAAGCAAAGTCTCCCCAAATTCAAGAAGATTGAAATCATACCAAGCATCTTTTCAGACCACAATGGCATAATATTAGAAATAAACTACAATAAAAACAATCCAAAACACTCAAACACATGGAAGCTGAATAGCATGTTATTAAATATTGATTGGGTTACCAATGAGATCAAAGAAGAAACTAAAAACATTCTGGAAACCAATGACAATAAAAACACAACAATCCAAAACTTATGGGACACAATGAAAGTAGTGCTGAGAGGAAAGTTTATAGCTCTACATGCCTACCTCAAAAAAAAAAAAAAAAAACCAAAACAAGAAAAAATGGTAACAAATCATCTAATGCTACAACTCAAAGAATTAGAAAAAGAGCAACAAGAAAAGCCCAGAGTGAGCAGAAGGAAGGAGATAATAAAGATTAGAGCAGAAATAAATGAACTAGAGACCAAGAAAAAAAACACAATACAAAAGATTAATGAAACCAAGAGCTGGTTCAATGAAACCAAGAGCTGGTTCTTGTTTGAAAGGATAAACAAGATTGATGAACCTCTAGCCAGGCTCACCAAGAAGCAAAGAGAGAGGACTCAAATAAAGAAAATCCGAAATGATAGAGGCGAAATAACAACAGACCCCACAGAAATACAAAGGATTGTTAAAAAATATTATGAACAACTCTATTCCAACAAACTAGACAACTTGGAGGAAATGGACACATTTCTAGAAAAATACAACCTTCCAAAACTCAATCAGGAAGATTTTAAAAATCTCAATAAGCCAATAACTATGGAAGAAATTGAAGCAGTCATCAAAAAGCTTCCAGTAAACAAAAGCCCATGGCCAGATGGCTTCACAGGAGAGTTATACCAAACATTCAAGGAAGAACTAAAACCTATCCTCCTCAGACTATTCCAAAAAATTCAAGATGAAGGAACACTTCAAAACTCATTCTATGAAGCCAGCATCACCCTAATACCAAAACCAGATAAAGACAACACAATGAAAGAGAATTATAGGCCAATATCCCTCATGAACATAGATGCCAAAATCCTCAACAAAATTCTAGCAAATCGAATCCAGCAGTACATCAGAAAGATCATGCACCATGACCAAGCAGGATTTATCCCAAGGATGCAAGGATGGTACAATGTCCACAAATCAATAAATTGGATACATCACATAAATTGAGGGGAAAAAATCACATAGTCTTATCAATTGACACAGAAAAAGCATTTGACAAAATCCGACACCTTTTCTTAATAAAAACTCTCAGCAAGGTGGGAATAGAAGGATCATACCTCAACATCATAAAAGCCATACATGACAAACCCACAGCCAACATCAAAATGAATGGACAAAAACTAAAGCCATTTCCCCTAAAAACAGGAACAAGACAGGGATGCCCTCTCTCACCACTCCTGTTCGACATAGTACTTGGAAGTACTAGCCATTGCTATCAGACAAGAAGAAATAAAAGGCATCCAAATTGGAAAAGAAGAAGTAAAACTGTCCTTATTCACAGACGACATGATACTATACATAGAAAACCCTAAAGACTCCATCAAAAATTATTAGACTTAATAAATGAATTTGGCAATGCAGCAGGATACAAAATTAACGCCAAGAAATCTATGGCATTTCTATACACCAATAGTGAACTTATAGAAAGAGAGACTAAAAAAGCAATCCCATTTACCATCGCACCAAAAAAATTAAGATACCTAGGAATAAACTTAACTAAAGAGGTAAAAGACCTATATGCAAAAAACTACAGGACACTGAAAAAAGAGATACAGGAATATATAAACAGATGGAAGAACATACCATGTTCATGGATTGGTAGAATCAACATCATCAAAATGTCCATACTACCCAAAGCAATCTATAGATTCAATGCAATCCCCATTAAAATACCAACAGCATATTTCACAGACCTAGATCGAACTCTCCAAAAATTCATCTGGAATAAAAAAAGACCCCGAATAGCCACAGCAATCCTGAGAAAGAAGAATAAAGTAGGAGGGATCTCAATACCAGATTTCAAGCTGTATTACAAAGCCACTGTTCTCAAAACGGCCTGGTACTGGCACAAGAACAGACATATAGATCAATGGAATAGAATAGAGAATCCAGAAATCGACCCAAACCACTATGCCCAATTAATATTCAACAAAGGAGGCATGAACACACAATGGAGTCAAGACAGTTTCTTCAATAAATGGTGTTGGGAAAATTGGACAGATACATGCAAAACAATGAAACTAGGCCACCAACTTACACCATACACAAAAATAAACTCAAAATGAATAAAGGACTTAAACATAAGACGGGAAACCATAAAAATACTAGAGGAATCCACAGGCAGCAAAATCTCAGACATATGCCGAAGGAATTTCTTCACAAATACTGCTCCTAGGGCAATGGAAACTAAAGAGAAAATAAACAAATGGGACTACTCCAAAATAAAAAGCTTTTGCACAGCAATAGAAACCATCAATAAAACAACAAGAAAGGCCACTACATGCGAGAACATATTTGCAAATGTTATCACTGATAAGGGTTTAATCTCCAACATCTACAGGGAACTCATACAACTCAACAAAAGGAAGATAAACAATCCAATCAAGAAATGGGCAATGGACCTAAATAGAAACTTTTTGATAGAATACAGAAGGAAGGCCAAGAGACATATGAAAACATGCTCAAAGCCACTAATCATCTGAGAGATGCAAATCAAAACAACAATGCGGTACCATCTCACACCTGTCATAATGGCTATCATCAACAAATCAATAAACGACAAATGTTGGAGAGGATGCGGAGAAAAAAGAACCCTCGTGCTCTGCTGGTGGGAATGCAGATTGGTGCAGCCACTGTGGAGGACAGTATGGAGTTTCCTCAAAAAACTAAAAATGGAACTCTCATTTGACCCAGTAATACCACTTCTAGGAATATATCCCAAGAAGCTAGAAACATCAATCAGAAAGGATATATGCACTCCTATGTTCATAGAAGCACAATTTACCATAGCTAAGATTTGGAAACAGCCTAAATGTCCATCAGCAGATGAGTGGATTAGAAAACTGTGGTACATCTACACAATGGAATACTATGCTGCGCTAAAAAAGAAGGAATTCCTACCATTTGCAACAACATGGATGGAACTGCAGAGCATTATACTAAGTGAAATAAGCCAGTCAGAGAAAGATAAATATCACATGATCTCACTCATCTCTGGGAAATAATGAACAACATAAACTAATGATCAAAAACAGATCCAGAGACAAGGAAGCATCAATCAGACTGTCAAACTTCAGAGGGAAGGTAGGGGAGGGTGGGGTTAAGGGGGAGAGATCAACCAAAGAACTTGTATGCATGCATATAAGCCTAACCAGTGGATACAGACAACAGGGGGGTGAGGGCATGAGTAGGGGTGGGTTGGGGAAGGTAATTGGGGGATGAGGACAAATATGTAATACCTTAACCAATAAAGAAATTAAAATGCAAAAAAAGAAGATAAATAAATCCCAGATACCAGGGCCTCAGCTTAGGTCACAGGGGGGCGTGGCCAGCCTGCAAACCACCACAGGCCCCTCGCCCAGGCCACCCCATGCCCCAAGGGAACCCTCACCCTGATCTGGGACACCCTTTAGGGCAAACCAGCCAGCCCCCACTTGTACACCAGGCCTCTATCCTATCTAATAAAATAGTAATATGCAAATTGACAGTCACTCCAACACACAAGATGGACTCAAAATGGCCGACACAAGATGGCCAGCAGGGGAGGGACCAGGCCTGCAAGGGAGGGCAGTTGCAGGCAATGAAGCCTGCAAGAAAGGGCAGTTAGGGGTACCAGGCCGGCAGAGGAGAGAAGTTGGGGGTGACCGGGCCTGCAGGGAAGGGCAGTTGGGGGGGACCCAGGCTTCCAGGGGACAGCAGTTGGAGGGACCAGGCCTGCAGGGGAGAGCAGTTGGGGGGGATCAGGCCTGCAGGGGAGGGCAGTTGGGAGCAACCAGGCCTGCAGGGAAGGGCAGTTGGTGGGGGGACCCAGGCCTGCAGGGGAGGGCAGTTAGGGGTGACCAGGCCTGCAGGGGAGGGCAGTTAAGGGTGACCAGACCTGCAGGGGAGGGCAGTTAGGGGCAATGGGGCTGGCAGGGGAGCAGTTAGGCATCAATCAGCTTGGCAGGAGAGTGGTTAGGGGGTGAACAGCCTAGCAGGCAGAAGCAGTTAGGAGCAATCAGGCAGACAGGCAGGTGAGCAGATGGGAACCAGCAGTCCTGGATTGTGAGAGGGATGTCCAACTGTCCTTTTAGGCCCGATCCTACCAGGATCGGGCCTAAAAGGGCAGTTGGACATCCCTTGAGAGGTCCCAGATTGGAGAGGGTGCAGGCTGGGCTGAGGGACACACCCCTCCCCCCCCCCCCCCCCCCCGTGCACGAATTTCGTGCACCAAGCCTCTAGTTTTATTTATATTTATCTAGCACTTATACTCCAGGGACTTTTCAAAGAATTTCCAAATATTAATGTCACTGAATCTTTATAACTTTGTAATGAAGTAGGAGCTATTTTGACCTCATGAATAAGAAAGATATTAATTACTTAAGGCAATGGTCGGCAAACTCATTAGTCAACAGAGCCAAATATCAACAGTACAATGATTAAAATGTCTTTTGAGAGCCAAATTTTTTAAACTTAAACTTCTTCTAATGCCACTTTTTCAAAATAGTCTCTCCCAGGCCGTGGTATTTTGTGGAAGAGCCACACTCAAGGGGCCAAAGAGCCACATGTGGCTCGTGAGCCGCAGTTTGCCGACCACGGACCTTAGGTCACATGGTCAGTACAATTAGAACATGGTTTTGCTTTAAGTCTGTGTTCTTAATCCACATAGATTCTTCCTTTTCTTTGCTAGGTACTGTTGGGCATGTGGAGGAAGCAAAACACAAATGTATGCCTAGAAAAAAGTTCTGTTATGTCGAATGTTAATATCATTTTTTCTGGGTGGGTATATCACATTTTCTGTGTGGGTAGATCTAAATTATAGATCATATTTATTATTTGGCATACATTTGTGCATTTTCCAATTTTTCTATAGTAAAGGCATTTAAAATTATAACTAGAATACTATATACTTTTAATAGTACAGTATCTTTTACAGTGTATATAATAATAAAAACATGGACAGTTAAAGCTTGAAGGAAGAGCTAGAACAAGGTTTTCATCTCTTATTTTAGGTCAGTTTTTTCCTTAGCTGTTTCTGGTGCATAGCATATTCCACACAATATGATGGAAAGACCACTCTACTGGAAGCCAAGGTCAGGACCTACTTCTGACACTGGGACGCTCTGCACCTTCAAACAAGTTGCTGAACCAGTCTGGGTTTTGGTTTACTCTTTTGTAAAATTAGAGAATCGGACTATTTCATACCTGGACTCTCCATTTATGACTTTTCATGATTATATGTATTACACTAACTTAAAGGCAAATGGTTCTGAGGTAGACACTAGAATTCCAGTTTATTAGCTTGCAAAATAAATTGACATGTAGAAAAAAATTATTGACACCTGTGTTTTTAATTCATTTTATTGAGGTAGTCAAGTTATAAAGGTATTATTTTGTAGATTAAAAATAGTTAAATATTAGCACATTTATAAGGTTTAACTTAACATATGAAAAGACAATAATAATCAATAAGCACTTTATGAAGTTTAAAATTCCTATAACATGCATAGAAATACTTGAGGTTCAAATAATTACAACATTCTACAGTATATACTGTCCAATTTTGGATTCAGACGTTTGCTTTTGGAATCAGAATAAGAGAACAGACTGACAGCTGTCAGAAGGGAGGGGAGTTGCAAGGCTGGGAGAAAAAGTGAAGGGATTAAGCTAAAAAGCTCCCAAAACTTACAGACAACAGTATGGTGATTGCCAGAGGAAAAGGGGATGGGTAGTAGAAGATGGTAAAGGGGGATAAATGGTGATGGAAGGAGACTTGACTTGGGGTGGTGAACACACAATACAATATACAGATGATGTATAATAGAATTGTACAATTGAAATGTATATATTATTAACCAATGTCATCGAAATAAATAACAAAACAAAACAAAAATAAAATAGATTATCCAAAGAATCAAGCTGTCTAATGACATCAGAATGCCACAGTCTGAAATGTCTACTAGTATGTACCTACCTGGAGATTCAAAATCTGTTGCCTGTAGCCTCCATATGCCACCTCCATCCAACCTCACCAGTGGGACTAGGACTCCTTGAAGTCAGTTGAAGTGTTGAGGGCTTTTCCCCGCTACATTTAGCTAAAGCTAGGCTCTGCCAAGACTGAGACCCCGTTCCTTGCTTTTTCTTTGCTTCCTGGCTGGACACAAACTCCTCTTCTTAGAGCAGTGGTCGGCAAACTGTGGCTCACGAGCCACATGCGGCTCTTTGGCCCCTTGAGTGTGGCTCTTCCACAAAATACCATGTCCTAGGCGAGTCTATTTTGAAGAAGTGGCGTTAGAAGAAGTTTAAGTTTAAAAAATTTGGCTCTCAAAAGAAATTCCAATCGTTGTACTGTTGATATTTGGCTCTGTTGACTAATGAGTCTGCTGACCACTGCCCTAGAGGATTGGCTGCTTTGAGTGACTTTGCACATCTATATCCTTATCCAGGTTACAGTTTAACACTCTAAAGGCTTTTTCATTTTACGAATTTCCTAGATTTTGAAAAAGGGGACCATTCACTATAACCCCAAGTACTAGTGACACAGTTTGCTCTTTGTGTAGCATGATATGATTGGGCTTGAAGAAGCCACTTTTCCTCAAAATTCCAGGCTGAGAAGATACTTAGTTACCTGTGAAGCCACTAGAGCACCCAGGCACCTCCAGAAAGCTGTTACTACTGACTTTGCCGTCCAAGAAAAGAAGCATCAAATGTACCCACAAATCAGCCTTGTAATTCACAGATGGGATGATTAACAATGTGCACCACCTGGCAGCTGCTGCTTTCTGACTAATTTGTCTTGCTAACTAGGCTCAGTTACGGTCTATGCTGCTGAAGAAATGCATGTGCTGCCAACGTGTCTTAACCAATTTTAAGACTGCATAACCTTGAAATCATTATTTTAAAAGTTGTCTTTCTCTAAGTTTTTTTTTTTGTTTTGAATATTTTATTGACTTTTTTTTTTTTTTTTTGAGAGAGAGAGAGAGAGAGAGAGAGAGAGAGAGAGAGAGAGAAAGAAAAGCATTGATGTGAGAGTGGAACATTGCTTGGCTGCCTCCTGCACACCCCCTTCTGGGGACCAACCCTGAAACCCAGGCAAGTGCCCTGATCAAGAACTGAACCTGTGACCTTTCTGTGCACAGGGCGATGCCCAACCAACTGTGCCACAATGACCAAGGCTCGCTCTTTAGGTTTTGGCTCCCCAGTCCTAGATGTTGCTTTACTTTCATGAATATATCCTCAGTTTTCATCTATTCTACATTGACAGGGAACGTTTAGAGAATTTTTCTTTTAATCTATATGGAAATATCTATGTGGCACTGAAATAGTAAGCACTGGAAAATTACAAAAGCCCCCAAATTCTGAAAATTCAACAAAATAGTATGCCTGCTATTGTCTGTTTTATAGTTTTAAACTCTTCATTTTATATGAATTCTGTGGACTCCCTAAGGTGGCCAGTTCATCTAACATTATTCTATGGCACTAATATTCTGAAGATGGCTATCATTAATCTTCTGTTTCTTCCTGCTCAATATCCTCTTTATTTTAACTAGAAAAGGGCAAATTATATCATTCCCTGGTATACAGTTGCCGTGGAGTTGATTAAATACAGTTTCAATAACTTTCTCATTATACCTAGACTTCGCACTCTTTATGCGAGATTATCTCCCCTATTGACAGATTGTCAGATCTTTTTAAGTTATAAGAGTCAGATACTTAACTCAAACCAGCCTAAGCAAAACAATATACTTTATTGATTAAGCACCTGGTAGAAAGAAAAGAAAGTGGTACCAAGTATGACCAGATCCAGGATACAAATGGTGTCTTCAGGTCTTTTTCTCTCTACTACTCAGCTCTACCTCTTTTTTTGTGTTAGCCTCAATCTCTCCTATTGCTTTCCAGCTTTCTTCTGTTGGCACCCCACCCCCCTGCCCCTTCCTAGCCTCTAGAATCCCAGCTTATCATCTTCAAAGAGAGCCAAGACTTTCCCCCCAGTTTCCATTTGAAATGCCAGGAAGAGTCTCTGCTGGATCCCTGCTTGGTCGCTTACCCTCCAGTGAAGGAGTCACAGAGGCCAGGATGGTGTGATGAGCTCCCATGGCCAATCCTTGTTCATTCTTTTGGCAGGGGATGGGGACTGGGCAGTATTTGTCAACAGAAAAGGAGGGATGGGATGCTTGCATATTATGCAGACAAACGTAGTAGGCACCAGGGTTTACTACACTAAGAGTAAATGCATTTGCAATATTATATTTAACTTTTTATTATGGTAGCCAAATATCCTGGATTTTCTGGAACAATCCTGATTTAAATATTCTGTTCCTCTGTGTGACCATGTGTTTAAAGTTTTGCATTGGAAAATTTAATCATTCTAGTCTGAGGCATATAGTGATTGACTCTCAGAAAAACATTTTAATAGCTTTTAGATGACAATTTACATATGTTTTTAAAAGCTTTAATTAAAATGTATTGGACTCTAAATTCAAGAGAAGTATGATCAGCAATGGGTGGTAAAGAAAGTAGTAAAATATGTTTATGAAAGAAAAAATTGTTTGAGGTTTTGGGTAAACCTTCAAACCTTGCCAGTGAATATCCCCCCGGCCACATATAAACTCGTGTCACACTCAACACTGACATTTAGGCTACTGTTCTCCTGGCACTTTCCACAAACTCATCAATTATGCTTTGAAATTTTACTTTGCAAACTATTGCTTTTTAATGAGCGAGCTCATTATTTTGCGTTGGAAGCACTTCACTGCCAAGTGTTACCATTTCGTAGGGGGTAGGCCAACTTTAATTTTAAGCGGCAGCTCAAGGCTCCAATCTGCTGTCCTTTCCCTATCTGCCAAAACAAACATTTCTCCCCACCAGGCATACCCTTCCAACCCATGGGACTTGAAGCCAGCTATCAGGAGTCTACAATTTAATTGAGCCCACCTTTGCGAACAGATGCCACGCTGGCACTGGGGACACAGGTTGAACTCCAGGGATTTGCAATATGAAGAGTAAGTGCGAAAACTACAAGCATTCAAAAGGCACTCATTTTATTTAATGCTCCAGACCTTGACACAAAAATGGAAGCACAAACCCCTTCTTCATTACCCCTCTCAAGTGACTGCTCCTTTATTGAAACATAATGCTCTTTTTAATAAGCTCCCAAATGAGCACAACAACCAGATGAGAGCAGAAAAACTGCAAGAGGCCATAAAGACGAAATATCATAAAATGCCACCAAAAGCTTCTGGACCTAAGGGACTTTTCTGAAGGTCACTGTCCACCATCCTGCTACCATCCATGCCCTGTGAGACTACAGGGGGACCAACAGGCAGCTAAGAACAAGACACAGACAGTTGTGTGCCTTTGAGCACAAGTTACTCAGAAGCGCTCGCTGCCTGTGTGGCTGTTTAAAAGCGACCATGTGTTTTGGAAAGAGAATTTAAAGTACAAGAACACGTTTGCCATCGTAAAGTCATAAAATGGACAAAGTACATTGGAGGCTTTTAGGAGCCATGAGAGAGTCTGGGTATGCAGTGTTCTGATTTAAACTCCTTTTAAAGACTGCCTGTTTTTTTCTTCCTCTCTTTCATTTCCTGATGATAGAACAGAAAGCACTCCATGGTATGCAAGTGACACCTCATTTTATGCATCCAAGTGCTTTATTTGCTTCACCATTTTCCCAGCAATTTAAATAAATCACAGAGATAGAATTAGATTTTCCTGAAGAGCTAGAGAAAGGCATTGAGAGGCTGAGTCACAGCTAATTTCTACTGAGCTGACAGGAATTTCACTCCCTCCATTTAGGCGATACTCCTGGAGTTGGAGCGTAATGCCTGGCATCTTATCAGCCTACTTACTAGAAAGGCTGCTTAAACTCCTAATGCATCTCTGAAATGTTTCTAATGAATGATGGGGGGAGGGAGATGAAGTGTCCTCATGTTTATTCATTTCCTAGTTATAATGCTGGCTGATGGACTAAAAGATTGAGCACTTAAATAATTAACTCATTTAAAATGTGAATTATATGTGTGGTTTGCCTGACATGCTACCTGTGATTGGAACACACAAGGAAACCTGTCCACACAGCAGTAGAGGTAGGGACGGGAGTGGGTTATTTTAGGTCTGCTTAATCTGAGAAGGAACATTAATGGGAACAGAGAAGCGGAGAATCAGATACTCCGTTTTCTTCCTCCAGAACAGGGATTGGTGATCTTTTTCTGTAAAGGGCATGGCAGTAAATATTTCCAGCTCTGTAAGCCATATGGTCTCTGTTGCATCTACTCAACTCTGCCAGGGTGGCATAAAAGCAGCCATAGACAGTACACACATGAAAGAATGTGGTTGTGCTGCAATAAAGCATAATTTATTGGCATTAAGATGTGAATATCCTATAATTTTGAAGTGTCACAAAATATTCTTCTTTTGACATCTTCAACCACTGAAAATGTAGAAAACATTCTTTGCTCACAAGCAAGACCAAAACAGTTAGTGGACTTGTGGGTAGGAGTTTGTGATCCCATTCTAAAAGACCAAATAAAAGTTTCTCCATTTAGTTACGAATGACTGGGTCTGGGACTTGAGGGAGGACAGAGTTATATGTAGAATGTTAAATTGAAATGGCCACTAGAGGTTGGCTAGTCCAGTATCCTTATTTCAGGATCACCCCTATTACCGTGTTTCCCCGAAAATAAGACAGTGTCTTATATTAATTTTTGCCCCCAAAGACACGCTAGGTCTTATTTTCAGGGGATGTCTTATTTTTCCATGAAGAAGAATACGGTACACATTTATTGTTAAATGAAAATAAAGGAAATTTATTACCTGTATACGGTACGGTAGTTGTCAACACAGACTATGAATCCTACAGTATCAAGAATTTACTCATTTATTCAATGACAATCATGTCATCATCTTCTGGAACATCATCATAACAATCCAATTCCTGAATTTCCTGGTGAATTTCTTGTGACTCCATTTCTTTCAGAATCAGTGGACCAAATCTCTCATGTTTAGCAATAGCACTGTCTTTAAATGAGTACTTCTTGTCAAGGTAGCCTGCTCGCAGTGCATTTGCAATGCAACTGTCAGTGATTTTCTCCCATGAATTCTTCACCCAAGTCACAACTTCTTGCAGTTTAGGTTTCACAAAGTTTCCACGCTGATTTCTCTCCATTCTATTTTCAATGTAATCATTAATTTCCATGCGCAAATGGTCTTTGAATGGCTTGTTTATTGCAATATCAAGAGTCTGGAGATAGGCCGTCATTCCTGCGGGAATCATTATCTGATCTATTTTTCTTTTGTGAAGAAATGTCTTCATGTCTTTAGCGCGGTGAGTGCTGGCTGCATCCCAGACTAGCAGACCTCTTTGGCTCCCTCGCATAACAAGCGGCAGCATTAAATCGACCCACTTCCTTATAACTGCTTGTGTGGCCCAGGCTTTTTCAGTTTCAAGAATAAAAACACCCAAAACATGTTCAATCTTTTCCTTCTTGCCCTTAGAAATGATTAAAGGTGGGATTTTAGTGCCATCCAGACGAATTGCCAAAATACAGGAAACATGTGCACTTTCCTAAGCAGTGGAGGGAATGTATGCTAAGAAGGCACCCCGCTGTTCAATTGTTGTTTGAGATGATTGGCCCATAAACACTGCAGTTTCATCCATAGCAATCATGTTGGAAAGATTGTATTTAGAGAAGTCAGCATCATCAATAAAGGACTTGAATGCAAGTGCTCGCTTAATAACTTGAGTATCTTCCAACCTAAACAATGTTGGTAGATCTTCTTAAAGACAGTTCACTTCGCTGAAGGAAATTATCCAGCCAGTGTTGTGATGCTTTGAAGTCTTCGGGAGCTATGTCAAACTGTGGTGCCATTGCAAGGGCAAATTCTTGAATCTGAGCCCTATTCACAACCAAAGCCTTTGCTCTCCTGTCAACAACCCATTCACAGATCAGGTCTTCCAGCTCAGAAAATAATGGTTGCCATCCTGATCCACACTTGCACTTTTTAGCATTTCCCTTGTCCACTTGTTCAATGAGGTTACCATACTCTGCTCGCCATTTTTGGACCAATCGGATACTCAACATCTTCTCTTTGCAGAAAGCAGTAAGATTTTGGCCCCAAGAGTCTTCCACGATTCCTTTCTTGTACTCCACAGAGTAGCTTTTTCTTTTTGCGCTCATTTCTATCATAGGGGTAAAAAAAAAGGAATTGGGGTATCAAGGTGGGGGGAGGGGGATCACTTAAAATGACACAGGGGGGATCAGAGGGGGGAATCAAAATGGCACAGGAGAATCAGAGGGGGGATTACCATTTTAGTAACCCCTTTTGATCCTCCTGTGTCATTTTGATTGTCCCCTCTGATCCTCCTGTGTCATTTTGATTGCCCCCTCTGATCCTCCTGTGTCATTTTAAGTGATCCCCCTCCCCCAACCCCTGTGCCACTGAACACCTTCACCAGACATCCCCCCTACCCCTTTATCAGACATTTACCCCCTGGGACCTGCCTGGGGACTATCACTGGGCTTGCTGGGGCCTGGATCTGGGCTGGAGCAGGGTCTGCCACTGACTGAGAACCTTCAGTCATCATGAAGGCAGCCGCGAGCATCAGGTAGTGTCACCAGAAACAGACCAGCACTCACCACCTTCGCCGTGTCCCGTCCGCTCTAATCCTCCTGTTCTTCTACACACATCTGTGAAAGTCTCCTCCTCTCTCCTGCCCTGCGCTCACTGCTCACTCCAACCTCCGCTCAGCCTCCACACAGCAGTGACGTCAGGACTCCGCGTAAGGTCACTGGTTGCTAGACGCCAGTCGGGGCGGCTGTAGTGACCAGTTTACGGTAAATTAATTTTCATTCTGAGACAGAGCCTAGGGCCTTATTTTCGGGGGATGCCTTATATTTCACTCAGAAGGAAACCTGTAAGTAGGTCTTATTTTCGAAGGATGTCTTATTTTCAGGGAAACACGGTGTTTCTAGCTCACTATTAAGTATGGGAGGATATCTGTGTAATTTTACAATACAAAGAGTGGCATATCCATAGTAATTTTACTTGGTTTAGGATCTGCTTCTTAGCTTTGCAAGTCCAATAACTCAATCAGTGCTTTAGATTTTATTACATCAGGTAAGACTGGCTTATGGTAACTCAGTGTATATAACCTTTTAAAAGCCTTTTCCTCCTCTGTAATCTTATTAAGCTTAAGGATCTGTTTTCAGAATAATTTTTAAAGTAATAAAAATACATTTGCCAGTGATTATTTATAATAAAAATTATGTTAAAATACAGTTATAAAATTTTATGCTATGGTAATCTATGTCTCTTTATCAACTCAATAAATAACAAGTTCTGGTTAAGTAGTGATGAACATAAATCGTATCTTGCAAATATTTCATGTAGCAATGTGATATGAAAAAATCTGTGATTTGTTTTGGAAATAAAGCCTAAGGTACTATTAAGATCTCCTACAATAATGAAGTCTATAAGCGGCAATGCTAATGTAGTAATTTTCACAGAGGAATAGCAACCAAATCTTCAATTTGTTTTTACTGTATTGTTCCTTCTATAGACTAAATTCATAAGTTAAAGTGCAGGAGGTTTGCTTTATGAGCAAGAAGTAGGGCAAAGGTGCTCGTGATTCAAAGAACCTGATTCCTCCATCTCCACAGGTGGATATACATGGCGACAAGAAGGTCTGTCTGGATTTTGTGGGTGTCCCTCCCCTTGACAGTACCTGGATAGATACTGCCAGTATTGGCCACAGTGGCAGCTTTGTCTGTTTCCTTTTGAAACAACTATTCTGAATGATATACTCTTTCTTTACATAACAGGTTTTCCTCTGGTTCACATGCATCCATAGCAAGCCTGCCAGCAATTTCTGTAATCCTTCTGCAGGTGCCTTACAAGAACTTTTCCTGTATTATATTGCAAAAATGGCCACGAATACACACACACACACAGACACCCTCTATATAAGCCCTGTTAGCATCCCCCCCCGCCCCCATCCTCACACATCACTTCTCAGCTTGGCAGTGTGATTTGCTTTGGCCGATAGGACAGGAGCAGAATAACACAAACATGGCCTGAAAAAGCACTGGCACTTTGGGAGGTGCTCCTGTGCTCTTCTTATACATGGAAAAGAGAAAGGTTTTAAGCCAGGACTTGCCTGCTGGATGATGAAAGGCACATGGCCCACTACAGTGAGACTATCCAATACCACGCAGCTAGCTCCTGTCCAAACCACACATGAGTGAGCCGAAGGGATATCGGTTGAGTTTATCCCAAATCAGCAGAACCTGTCAGCTGATGCGTAGATTCTAGAGTGTTAATGCATTTGTTGTTTTAAGCCTCTATGTTTGATGATGGTGTTTTCTGCAGCCAAAGCTAACTGCTTACAATATCATTCCCTTTACCCTCTCCTACTTCATCCCTTTCCAGTGATATTGTCCTCAAAATTTATGAAGATACCATGGTGCTTTGAAGGCACTCTGCTGACATACAACATTCCCAGAGAAGTTGCCTTAAGCATCCCAAGTCTCACACAGATAATGTGTGCAAATAACCCACTGGTTTGATTCCAAAATGCATCTGGCCCTAGCCAGTTTGGCTCAGTGGATACAGTGTCAGCCTGTGGACTGAAGGGTCCCGGGTCCGATTCTGGTCAAGGGTACATGCCTGGGTTGCGGGCTGGATCCCCAATGTGGGGTGTGAAGGAGACAGCCTATCAATGATACTCTTTCATCACTGATGTTTCTATCTCTCTCTCCCTCTCCCTTCCTCTCTCTCTAAAAACCAATAAACATTAAAAAAAGAAGAACGCTATCTTAAAGTTAAAAAAAACACACCAAAAAACAAAATGTATCTGTTCTGTAGGAGCAAAGATTGTGATAGTTTAATAAACTCCTTCTGTAGGGGCATTTGAAGGTAGGAAAATACATCATAGAGAGAAGGCAAGGTTTTACACAAAGTAATAAACTGCTACTGATAGAATTTTAAGAATCAGTTGAGATATTTATGGGCAAATGGGTTTCCTAACACACCTTAAAATTAAATGAATGCATTTATTGAGCTTGTACTAGGTCCACAGCCAGCAGCAGTACTAGGTTGAAGCCAGCAGGATTCCTAGGACACAAAATGTAAGAAGTCATCTACTGTTAGGGTCAGACAAGTGCAAAGAGTAAATGTCTTGGTTGCAGATGCCGGCACCCCGGAGCCGCCATGACCAGCCATGGTGAACCCCACCTTGTTCTTTGACATCGCCATCATTGGCGAGCCCTCGGGCCGTGTCTCCTTTGAGCTGTTTGCAGTCAAAGTTCCAAAGACAGCAGACAACTTTCGTGCTCTGAGCGCTGGGGAGAAAGGATTTGGTTATAGAGGTTCCTGTTTTCATACACTTATTCTGGGATTGATGTGCCAGGGTGGTGACTTCACATGCCATAATAGCACAGGCGGCAAGTCCAGTTTGGGGAGAAATTTGAGGATGAGAACGTCATCTTGAAACATACAGGCCCTGGTATCTTGTCCATGGCAAATGCTGCATCTAACACAAACAGTTCCCAGTTTTTCATCTGCACTGCCAAGCCCGAGTGGTTGGATGGCAAGCATGTGGTCTTCTGTCAGGAGAGAGGGGGCATGGATGTGTGGTAGCCATGGAGCGCTTTGGGTCCAGGAATAGCAAGACCAGCAAGAAGGTCACCGTTGCTGACTGTGGATAACTCATATAAGTTTGAATTGTGTTTTATCTTAACTACCAGCCCATTCCTTCTGTAACTCAGGAGAGGACCCCCTCACCCCCATCAGCTTGGAATCTATAATAATAAAAGTGTAATATGCAAATCTACCGATCCACCCAACAGCAGAACGACCGTCTGGAAGACCATGCTATAACACGCACTGGAGCCAGGCCAGCCAAGGCGTGTGAGATGTGATTGGTGGGGGTGGTGGCGGGGGAGGGCAGGGGCGGCGGCGGGGTGGGGGGGGGGGCGCCATCGCCCCACGATCGCCCCCCAGAGGGAGGCCCAGGCTACCCAGCCGGTGGTGCTGTGGCGGGTGGGTGGGGCCTCCCTCTGCTGGGTGATCCATCGGGAGCTCTTCCATCCGATCCATCGCCCCAAAGAGGGAGGCCAGGCTACCTGGCTGCGCTGCTGCGGGTGGACTGCGGCGGATGGGCGGGGCCTCCTTCTGCACTGTGATGGTTCGCGGAGCCCGGGCCAGGTAGCCTGGGCCTCCCTCTTTGGGGCAATTGATCGCAGGGCTCCCCATTGATCACAGGGCTCTCCATCGATTGCCCAGCAGAGGGAGGCCCAGGCCACCCGGCTGGGGTCGCTACGAGCCACAAGATCGATTGCCCCAGTGAGGGAGACCCAGGCCACGGGCTAGGGACGCTGTAGTGGGTGTGTGAGGCCGGCCAGTGATCACCCAACAGAGGAAGCCAAGTGATTGCACCTCAAGCCTGTCACCCCCAGAGGGAGGCCACCAGTGGTGGGGAAGAAGAGGGGGGCAGCGCTACACAGATGGCAAGCAGTGGCAGCGGTGGGGTGGGGCCAGCTGCCAAAAGCTGGGGGAAGGAAAGCTCCAATAGGCCCTGATCCCCTGTCAGGCCTAGGGACCATACCCCAGGGGTCCCGGATTGCGAGAGGGTGGAGGCCGGGCTGAGGGACATCCCCCCAGTGCACGAATTTCGTACACTGGGCCTCTAGTGTTCTCTAACGTTTGTGCTCTTGCCCCAGTTCATTGGATTCCATAGTTTCCCTACCCTTCCCAGTCTAGCTGGATTGCAGAATTAAGTTTATGATTATGAAATAAAAACTAAGTAACAACAAAAACAGTAAATGTTGCCTTAAATTCTGTGCCTCAGGTGCCCTAATCTCGGCTCTGATCCACTGCATTATGCTAGGGAATAGTACTAAACCAATATTTGCTATGACTATGGCAAGACACTGTAGGTTGTAACTATAACAGCCACTTCTTTTTGTCAAGCTGATACAGACTGAGTTTTATTCAGGTGCCTCCACAGAGTTCCGTGTTCAGGAATGAGCTTCTGCCCTCCCCTATGGGGTGTGTCATGATCTTTGAGTCAGGATACATCTAAGGCAAGCATGGTGCCCAGGTCTCTGGACAGTGATTGGTTGCCATGAATATGTGATCGAGTTCTGGTGAGTGGGACCTGGAGGAATTCTGCTGCGGTGCTCCTGGGAAAAGTGTCCTTCCTAATAAAAAGGAATACACAGGGAGGAAGCCTCTGTTCTTTGCTAAACATGGTCTTGTTGGTAAATGAGGCCTTGCTCTGCTGCAGCTGTGTTATCTGTGAGGCCTGGATCGCTGACATGCAGGATATGGCAGATTAGTGCAATGCCAAGCACCTGGGTCCTTAGTGACAAGGCTGACCCACTGAATTAACCAAAAAATGAATGCTACTTCTGAACTTCTAAAATATGAGATAAAGTTTGAAGCCATTTTTAGTGAATTTTCTGTTAATAAGCTGAAAGTGTATTTGAGGCAATCAAATACCCTGAATTTGTAGAGTTGTGGTTCTTTTTCCTATAGGGGAGACTGCCATTCCCTTAATGCTTTAATTAAACAGCACACAAATATCTCCTTTCTTTTCAAGCATAGTTAAAGAAACAATAAACAGCTTTGGAGACCTGAGATCTTATTAATCTACCTAATTTAATTTATGGAGTGAGCTGCATAGCTACAGGCTTGGTATTAATGAATAGAAAGGAACCTGCAACCTTTTGTGATAGAGAAGTTGTCTCAGGACACAGGGGTGAGAAACACAAGCACTAATGAGCAGATTACCTCTGTTTTATAGTATGGGGACAAGAGGAGCAGCAGAGAAAAGTGGTAGAGAAAAAGGAGACTCACTTGTACTTAATCCACTGAGACACACATCAGTAATGATTCAGAAGTGTTGACTAAGTACCTATTTGGTGATTATTTAGCTATAGAAATAAGTAAAGAAATGCCATGCTCTGGGAGACTTTATCTTTAAAAGAAATGAGAGATATGAGAAGAAAACTGTGATATCATAACTGTACATGTTTTACAATCTAGGTTTCTCTTCACAGCTCTACTGCATCTCTGCACTGGGAGTATGAAACCAGAAAGGAGTTACTACGGGGAGAGAAACTGGATGAGGGAATAAAAACTCAAAAAAAACAAAAAACAAAAAACACATGAAAGCAGAAAAAAATGAAATGCACTATGAAGAAGAGATGAGAGCTAGAATTAAAGAGAGGGCAGGAAGGGAAAGAATGCTTATTGTCTACCTACCACCTTCCAGACTCTTTAACCTGCTTTCTTGTTTAATCTTCATGCCAATCTAAAAAACAAGGAAATATTTTTACCTCCATTTATATTTTCATATTCCGGTGGTAGATTTGGGATACAAATCCAAGTCCACTGTGTCACCTCACCACAAATAAAATGTCCTTGAGTTTACAAAATGGGCTGCAAATTCTGTAATGTGGGAGGAAAAAAATATGTTACTAAATAAAATCTATATCCAGAATCCTTCATGTTGTGAGTGAAATGCAAGACCAAATGAGCTGACTGATGTGGGGTGGTGGGTGGGGCAGAGGTGGCAGAGGGAAGTGTCTGGCATGAAGCAAGGGAAGATGAAAAGGTGGGTGTCTGGGGCATGCAGTTAGACTTGAATGTGGTCTTGAGCCATCCAATTCCATTGGGAGGGATTCTGTTATGAGGTTGGGAAGACAAAAACAGAAGAGGCTACAAGATGTACTGGGATAGAGGGTATGGGAATATGGTTGGCCACCCCATTGTCTTTGGTACCTGAAGCTGTCCCACATGGTCAGTAGAAACCGGTTGACAGAAGTAACTGACTGTGGTGTCCTATGAGGCACCACAGTTTTTACATGCCACACGATCCTATTGGCGTCTCTTGGTCCCTATTCAGAGACTAGCTTTCTAGCCAAGTTGGAGAGGCTTCCTAGGAGGGAATATACTCCATGTGCAAAGGGAATATGCTTCCAGCTGGATTCTCTGGGTTAACTCTTTCTGGGGCAGGTGCCAGAAAGAATTGCTATAAGCTACCAGACAGAAGGAAGGTAGTCTTCACGAGAAACCCCAGAACATCAGTCTTAGTAGCCTTCATCTGCCAGACCACTTATCTTGAATGTTTCACAGACACCTTACTTTCAACATGTACCAAATTGAACTCATTTCCTTTCCCCGTGCCCTGCTTTTTCTTGTCTTCCTAACTATAGGTAAAAACATCAAGGCACACATGCCAGAAACAACAACATCTTCCTGGGCTACACCCTCTCCTCCTTGGACACATCATGGCTTCCTCCAAGCTTACCTCCTTAATCGTTCTCTCATCTATGATCTCCTTTCATGCACACTTATTATCTTGCATGAGATCCTCACCATATCTCATCTGGACCCTTCTAGCTAGTAGAGTCCTTCTTGTCCAGTCCCTTTTAAATTCACCCACCACACTGCCCAGAGAACTTTCTACCACATGCTCCTGACTGATTGGTTCCGTGTGAGCTACAGAATCAAGTACATGAGTCTCTCCAATAACTGGCCATAAGTACTTCTTAATCCTTCTCGCTTTCTACTCTCTGCTTTGAAATGTGTTATTTAGCAGTAACTAACAGCCTGTAGTTTTCAGAACATATTATACTGGCTCATGCCTTACTTAGGTTTTTGTTTGTGCCTAGATGCCTTTCTGAACTTTTACTACCTTGCTAACTCTTTAGTCATCCTATCCAGTACATTAGTCATCTTCTTCAGGAATCCTGAATCAAAGATGAGGCTTAATACTGCCCACCCACCCACCCACTTCCCATCTGTGCTTCAAAATAGAGTCCTCATTATATCTCTAATTTAACATATTGAAGCTATCTGTTTTTGTGTCTGCCTCCCTGAGAAGATTATAGAATTCTGGATGGCAGGGCCTGGAACTTTCTTGCTTTGTATCCTCAAGGGCCTAAAAAAACCTAACACATAGTAGGCAGATAGTCTTTGTTAATCCAAATTAAAATATTTGCACTGACCAAAGCTGGCTCTTCACATTGACCAAACATGCTGTGCACACACTCCATAAATATACCTGGAGCTGGAGGGATGCCCCTAGGCTGGTATGCTGTCCAACTAATAATCCTCAACTTCTTAGTGTTTTAAAAGAGGCAGACAGAAGTGTTCTTTTTGCAATAACTTTGAAATTGTGTAAACAAGATTTGGGGAACTAATGTCTAAATCATTACAAGAAAATATTCTGCAGTTATTTCTTTGCTAAATTATCATCTGCAAATTGAACTCAAACATGGACCTCCAGGGAACATCATTTTCAGGTTACTCTATATCTCCTTGTTTTTTACCCTTGTTCACCTCTAAATGCTAGTTTGCATCTTACCACATTGCAGGCTAAGTATGGAGTCCCTGGGCTAGGCTTGAGGTCTTTAACAACTGGAAAATTTTTTTCCTGAACGAATTTACATCATTTAGGCCTGTTGATAAGACACAAGGGCCCCTGGGACTGAGTTTTAAGAGCTACAAAGCAGATGACTTACAGCCATCATGCTTTCCTTGATATCAAGGACAGTTGAAAAAAATGATGTTTTTCTCTTGCAAAAATAGACTTTTTGCAAACTATGATATTGGAGGAAATGAATTTTGTACAGTTTATGCTGCAGGCATGGGTATAAGGTGTTTTTTCCACTTTATTTAGGAAGATTGTCTTTTTGCTGATCTACATGTACACTTTCAATTGGTTTCTTAATAGGTGTGAAATTATAGCAAATATGATTATACACCCAGAGCAGTGAGTGCCCCGAGTATGTGTGGGCCCAATAAATATTGGTTGTTGACAGTGCAGAGCTTCACCCACCTCATCACAGTGAGTGGAGAAGCACTGGAGATGGAAGACCTCAGTGCTTGCCCTGGCTCTGTAGCTAATAAGCGTTGTGCTCTTAGGAAAGCCAGCTGAATTCTGTGCACCTTAGTTTTCTCATCGGTAAAATGCAGGGATTGGATCTTATGGCTTCAAAGTTATAAAATTTTACATTTGGTATTAAAATATTAAAAGTTTTAATGCTTAGATGCTGGATTTTTAAAAAATCACTTTTACCTTCTTTCTTTTATTTTTCTGTGTGTTCTAATTTTTCTCAGTATTTCACTGGTTTCTCTTGTTGTTTTAGAAAACAAAAAAAAAAATAGTATATGGAATGATTTTGCTTTAATGACAAAAGTTAAATAACGTTATTATACACACCATGGTACCAATATATAAATTATCTCATTTAATGATCGCATCTACACTGAGAGTCGGAGATTATTGTCCTCTTTTGATAAGGAATTTAAGGCACAGAGAGATGAAATAACTTTCCTGATGAAACTAGTGAATCAGGACACTGTGCTCTACTTACAAATTCCTTATAGGCCATGCTGTTTCTGTTTAAAACATTTAAAAAAATGGAAGTTTCTCATACATATTTTTAAGTAAAATATATAAGGAACTTGGGAATAAAAAGTACTGGTCTAAAGAAGTTAACTGGATTATTAAGGAAAATGCAATATTAGGCTATGATAAAAGCACTTTAGGATGTTTTCTGTTTTCCAGTGGTTGAATTTTAAAAATTGACCAGTGTCATAGTTAGCTGAAAGCACTTTTGCCAACTCTGGTAAAATCTCCATCTCCTGGCTGAGCTTTTCGAATCAAGTCGTGTAGGCAGGTCTCATTCTTAGTGATGTATGCTGTGCTTTCTATGAGCCAGCGATTCGTCATCAATCCAGTTTCTCTGCTAGCTGTTACCCGGCATCAGTGACAGATTTCAAGTGAAACTCTGCAGACTTGGCCTCCTACCAATTCACACTGCCTGACTTTAATTGCTTCTTAATCCTTTCATTAATCTCTTGTTGATCCTCTAACACAGTCTGCGCAAGAGCTTTCCAAACCTTCACTCACTTCCAATTCAGGGGCCCATCCTTCCCCCTCATTTTGAAGTGGACAACTTCTCTTCTTTCTCAAGAAGTTAGAGATTATATGTGAGCTTTAAAAAAATATCCTCTCCTCTCTACATGTTCTTTTGTCTATTTTTTTTTTTAACAGGCAGTAGTTGTTTGGATTTGGGTGAAGAGAAACGTGGACAAATGGGCACTGGTGGTGCTATTTCTATCACTCAAAGCATGAGGGGGAAAACTGGGAGGGGGGAAAGAAAATTAATTTTAGATGGAATGAATTTACAAGTAAAGGTATCTTTCTTTAGGGCCAACACTTTCTCTTAAGCTCCAGGTGTCATGCCTTCCTCACCTCTTCCTCCAGCATTGTTAGTACTTACTCAGCTTCATTCCTTCTTTCTACTTCCACCATCATAAAATATGCTTTCCTTAATCCTCATTCTGTATCACCCAAGTTCCATTAAACAGTTCTTCTTTCCTTAACTTCCAAAAATTATTCTGTTTATTTATAGTCAGTATCTCCAAATTTGCACCATCCATCCTCTCTCAGTTCCTTACAATATTGATTTTGAAGCTCCATAGTCTAGAGAAGCTGCCCTCAAAAGGCCCAGTGATATTTTCCATTTTCTTATGACATATAATGGACTTTCATAATTCTTCTTTTTGACATCTCTTAAGCACTTTACTTGGTTTTCAATTCTCTTCTTCATGAATTCTTTTCCTCATTTCCTAGACTTTCTCATGACTCCTGGCTTGCCCATAGCTCTTCTTTCCAACCTCTCTGTGTTCTTCTGTTATATGACATTTCATTTAATAATGAGTCACTCAAGTATTGGACAACAAATGTGTGTCTCTTCTAAGTTTTAAGCATAAGATATGTAGATATTTTATTAGTTTCAGTCTTGTAAATTCATTCCATCTAAAATTAATTTTCTTTCCCCCCTCCCAGTTTTCCCCTTCGTGCTTTGAATGATAGAAATAGGACCACCAGTGCCCATTTATCCAAGTTTCTCTTCACCCAAATCCAAGCAACTACTGCCTGTCTAATTGTACTAGTTGTTTATGTTGCATAACAAATGACCACAAATGTAGCCACTTAAAACAACATACATTTTCTCTGGGTTAGGATTTCAGGCATGACTAACAGGGTCCCCTGTTTGGGGTCTCATAACTCTAAAGTAAAGATACTGGCTGAGAGTGAGGACGCATCTGAAGGCTCAACTGGGAAAGGATCTATGCCTAAGCCCCCACAGACAGGTTGTTGGTAGAATTATTCCTTCCTTCCTTCCTTCCTTCCTTCCTTCCTTCCTTCCTTCCTTCCTTCCTTCCTTCCTCCCTTCCTTCCTTTTTTCCTTCCTTCCTTCCTTCCTTCCTTCCTTCCTTCCTTCCTTCCTTCCTTCCTTCCTTCTTCCCTTTCTCTCTCTCTCTCTTGCTTTAGAATATATGGTGGCTTGTTTTCTCAGGGCCAGTGCAAGAGTAAATTTGCCTATCTGTGTGTCTTTCTATCGCAATCAAGAGTGTGACATTCAATCATGCTTACCATATTCATTTGGCTAGAGACAAATCATAGTCCTGCCAAGAATATGGATTATACAGGTCATAACACCAGAGAGTTACCTTAGAATTTTGTCTCCCACACTATATTTTCTACAGGACTCAGGCAAGTGAAAGAAGTGCCTTCTATCTTTGGGATAGAAACAATTTTGGAGCCAAATTAGATAAGCATACAAAATTCAAAAAGAGGCTTTAGTTTACTATTGGGATCCCAGAGAGGAAATAAAGTTGGTTTAGAAAAACAGTTAAGAAGGAAGAATAGAAGGTAAGAATGGGTCAAAGAGGAGCTGCTATAAAAATTTTCCCAAATGGTCTAATTTAGTACTTAAAGTACCTGTGGTAAGGGACCAGGATTTTTTGTTTTGTTTGTTTGCTTTTAAATACAACCCATTACAGACCAACACTTTTGTAAAAGTACAAAGAGAATAAATTACTAGAGAAATGCAATTTAAAAAGGAAAACAAAAACAGAGAATACTAGATCAATTTCTTTACATTAGGTATATATAGGACATCTGGAATATCACTACAACATTCAAACAAAATGACTCTGTCAAATTGCTACAAAAATTTCAAAATGCTTATTTTTAATATCTATACTTATCTCATTGAGAACAGGTGGCAGTTTGAGGACCAACCAGCATTGTGTGCAGTCCACACTTTGAACAGATCGGATCTAACTTCTTCCAGGTATATATTAATTCCCTTTTCTGCATTTAAGTCCAGGTGTCTTTGCTGAGCTTCTTTTGTTCATTCACAAATTAATTATTGAGCACTGATTGTTGTTCAGGCACCACACAGGACTAGACAAAAGGCTAGATAAGTGGATGGTTTCTCTTTGCACATCTTTACCTCAGGATTCAAATGATCTCAAACATAACACGTCAAAGAGTGAATTTACCATCTTCCCTCTAGCCTGCTACCCACCCTGTATCTTCTAGTTTCATTTGTTTCCTTTTAAATACAACCCATTACAGACCAACACTTTTGTGAAAGTACAAAGACCTTTCCACCCACAAGTTGCCAAAGTCAGAATTTTATTTATCTACTCTTTACTGCCTCATATTTCTTTTCCAAAATATCAAATCTATCTATATACATACTTCTCCATTTCACACTGGGAGCACTAAAGCAGTTTACTGAATGTGCTCCTTGACATCATTATTGCTTCTCTCCACCCAACCCCCAGGGTACATTTGGAAGATCTTTCTAAACGCTAACCCTCATTTTGTTTAAAAAACCTCGGAGGTTCCTCATGAGCCTGAAAATTTATTGGTATCTCCAAGGTCCTTTATGGGCTAATCCCTGATTACTTCTTCCCTTGCCTCACTTCCTCTTGGGAGCTTTACTTCAGCCAGACTGAATTATTTGCAATTTCCAAATGCATGTTCTTCTCTCTTGCCTCAGCTCCTTGTGTTCATTGCTTCTCCCTTACACATCCTTCACCTGGTCCTTTATGTGGGTATTTCTTTTGGCTTCAACAACAGATCACCTTTCCCAGGAAAACGCTTCTGCTGCATCTCCATTTTCTGCCTACATTTCCCTTCATCATGGCACTGTCAAATTGAGTTGTAATACAAAGAAACCATGGCTAGAATGTTTTCTTCATTAGACTGTGAATACTTGAGGTTGGAAACTCTACCACATTTTCATTATTTTTTGAAGTGGATAGATGAAGGGATTCTAGAGAATGGGTTGTTACACATATTTGGGGGGCAAGTGCAGCCCATTTAATGGGGCCAAATTGATCTGCCTTCCTCTTCTGTTCTTGCTGTCACCACTCCAATTTAGAATCTCATTATAGGGCATCTGGAATATCACTACAGCATTCTATTTTCCTCTTGGACTCTACTCACTTCCTCAGAACCCATTTAAATGCCTTTTCTGAGGCTTTAACTCTGCATTCAGAGATAAACAAATAAATATTTGCTTAAACGCATTTATTTTATCGACAACAACAAAACTTTTTGGAGCCAGTCACTCTTCTTTTTCTTTTTCTTTTTTTAAATATATTTTATTGATTTTTTACAGAGAGGAAGAGAGAGGGATAGAGAGTTAGAAACATCGATGAGAGAGAGACATCGATCAGCTGCCTCCTGCACGCCCCCTACTGGGGATGTGCCCGCAACCCAGGTACATGCCCTTGACCGGAATCGAACCCGGGACCCTTCAGTCCGCAGGCCAATGCTCTATCCACTGAGCCAAACCGGTTAGGGCCAGTCACTCTTCTTTATGCTTGGGCTCCATCAGTGAAGAAAATAGAAAAAAAATATATATATGTTTTTGTAGAACGTACATTTCTGTTCATGAAATTTCATTTATTTTATTTTAAACATTGAAATATATAGGCAACTCAAATTACAGAGATGCAGTCACATACTACTGGTAGAGAAAGCCATGGCTCCCCATGCATTTGCAAATGCTCCATCCACTATCCCCTATCGGTTATGCATCACCACAACAATACATTATTCCATGCAATAAACTGTCTCAAGCTCAGGGGCTCCAAAGAATAAACTTGTATTACTGTTTATAAGCCTGTGAGTCATCTGGACAGTTCTGCTGATCTGGACCAGGCTCAGCAGATCTCAGCTGGGCTAGCTCACATGTCTGTGGAAATCTGGCAGATCTGGAGGCTGCCTCATCTAGAGTAGCCTATCTCATAGGCTACATCTGTCTGTGTGCTGGTTGTTGATTGGGGTGATGGAGGTGACCGGGCCAGGTATATCTCACCATCTAGCCATCTAGCTTGGGCTTCTTCATATACTGTTGGGAAGGTTCCAAGGGAGAGAAGAGTGATCTAAGCCTCTTAAAACCCAAGCTCGGAACTGGCACATGGACTCTTCTGGCACTTTCTGTTTTCCAAAGCAAGTTAAAAGGCCAGTCCAGATTCAAGGGGTAGGGAAATGGTTTTTACCTTTGGCAGGGAGGAGTGGATCACACTGCAAAGGGCATGCATAGAAGGTGAGGAATTGAGGGCATTTTGGCAACCTACCACAATTTCTTTCTTTACAGATTCAGTATCTGATAGAATGCTTATACAGAGTTTTTTTTTGCTTGCCAAACATTTTACACAATTGTCTTATTTCTGTATGTTTCATCACTTACTGTGATACATAAAACTAAAATGTAAATCCTTAGGTTTTTTGAGCTCCTTGAGGACAAGGAACATACCTAACTCGTCTCATCTTCCATGGCACATTGCACAGAACAGATTCTCAGAATATTTGTTGAATCAATTATACGAATCTGCAATGAAGAACACAGGGAGTGCCACATTGAGACGTCCTTCCACATCCACATGGCTCTAAAGGAGCATGTACATACTATAACTCAAGGTGCTTTCCTATTATTATTTGGATAGCTGAAATACTCCCCTATTTATTGAGGAAAACTGAAACACATTAAACTTGACTTAGTAACAGTCATCTGGAGCTTCTGAGGAGAGATAAGGATTGATTTCTTTGGATAGTTAAAATGCTGGCTAAGAACAACAACAAAACAACTAGGAAGGGAAGCAAAATGGCCGGAAGTTCTGCTCTGAGCCACAGCAAAGTTAAAATTGTTGGAGCCAAAGCCATATAGACTTGTGCTTGGGGAACAGGGAAGGTGTGGTTAAAAAACGCTTGTCTTAGTTGAACCAAGGTGATGATATTAATAAAAAATAAAACAAGCTTTTTACAACAAGCATTTAAATTATTCCCACGAGGACCTAACTATCTGGAGATACGTTTCAGGTAAAATAGAGTTAAATGATAAAGTCAAGAGATCCTCACTCAGAGAATTTGAGAGACATGTTCTGCTAGAAATTTTGATATTAATAAAGGAGTTATTTTACTCATTTTCCTCCAAAGATTTTTATATACATATGTGCACTGAGATAAGATTTAAAAAAAATAGAAAGAGGAAAACTTCTTAACTGTAAATATTTGCTTTTTGCATTTATAAACGTGAATCTGTCAATTTTTAAAAGTTAGAAGAAAATGAGATAGATGTATGTTTTAAAAAAGTGAGCAAACAAGAAAAACAAAAACTCATAGACACAGACAACAGTATGTGGTTACCAGAAGGAAGGGGGTAATTATGGGGAAAGGAGCTCAAATATATGGTGACGGAAGAGTCATCTGTGAGTCATCTGGACAATTCTGATTTGACTTTGGGTGGTGGGCACACAAGGCAAGTACAGCTGATGTATCATAGAAATGTACACTGGGAACCCATATGATCTTATTAACCAATGTCACCCCAATGAATTCAATAAAAGATAAAGTCACTTTAAATAACTGCAAAAATACCAGAAAAAAGTGACTTTATAAAAATTGGAAAGATGAGCAATTTTAATTTATTAAAGAATATTCTGTTTCTTTAGGATAAGCTGCATTTTTTTCTCATGTTATTTACTTTACAAAGGAAGTCTATGATTGTTTAAGTTAAATTCTAATTTAAGACTTTGTTTTAAATGAAACAAACATCAAAGTCTACTCAAAGAGGAGAAGAGAATCTCTCTCATGGAAAGTATAAGTGTTACAGAGTATTAATTTAATCACAATGATCTGTAACAAATGGAACAGAGTGATGATACTCATGTAAACCACTGTATTCTTTTTAATAACATGGGCAGTCAGGTTTAGGTCTTATAACTGAAAACTGGTGTTTTGCTCAAGCTACCCATGTCTTACTGTATTAGCAAGAACTATTCAGGAGAATAGTGGATCATGTAAATACCTTTAATATTATTCATGAGTTTTACTCCCACAGTGGGTTGGAAACCTGCTACAGATATTCTCTTATGAATGACCTTATTTGACTTCTGATATTGCATTTCTGCATTTTTTCATTTTTTTAAAGAGGCTTTGATTTACCTGCCTGCTACAAATGAAGTGTTCTTTTGTTTATTCCTTTTGCTCCAGTTTTCTTAACAATGTTTCTCCTCTTTACATTCCTACTTTAAAAAAAATGTATCCTTACAGACCTCTTGGCACCAATTCATATCAGCAGTAGGGATTGCAGGCTTAAGTTTAGCTTTAGAAAACACAGATTTTGATGTGTGTGTGTGTGTGTGTGTGTGTGTGTGTGTGTGTGTGTGTGTGTGTTTAATTGACCTGTAATTTATGGCTAATTCCCTGTGTCACCCCCTGGCAGAAATGAGACCATTCAATACGTGCTACAGGACAGCTTTGCTAAGTAATACTGTTCATATCACATGCTATCTTTGGGTATATTATGACTTCAGGAGAATGAAAAAAATATACAACATCAAAAACTAGACAAAATGGGAGACAAGATGGTGACCAGCAAGAAGGTAGGGCGGGAGAGTGTGTGCGAGAGTGAGGGAGTGATAGAGGAGTGTGTGGACGTGTGTGGTGTGTGTGTGTGAGAGCTAGGGACAGTTAGACCCTGCAGGTCTTCCAAGGGGCTGCCACACTGGGCAGTCTTAGACGGCGAAACCCCTCTGCCACCACAAACACTCCGAGGAGGACACGGTCAGCACAGAGACCAGGCCATCTTTAAGAACAGAACTGCTTGAAACTAGGATCCTTGAAACTAGGAGCCTTGCCACTACCCAATCTGGTCTCCGTCACAAACCGGGACCTTACAGCCACTCAGATAAAAGACCTGCAACCACAGCTGCAGACCCACAGACACCAAGAATCCAGACACCCCGGCCGCAGATTTCTGTGAATCACAGAACCAATCCCCCTCCCTGCCGGCCCATGGCAGTAGCATAGGAACTGCCAGACCCTCTCTGCGTAAACAGGCCTGCTGCCCATACACAGCAGCGGTGGCTCTACCTGAATTTGAGCCTGGGTGTGCGAACTTGGGGAGTTTGTTTCCCACGACCAGACCCACACCCACACAGAGAGGCTGTGCTGAATTTGAGCCTGGGTTCACGGACACAGAGAGTTTGTTTCCCGTGACCAGACCCCATGCCCACACAGGGCAGCAGTGCCACCTGACTTTGATTCAGGGCAAGCGCGCACGGAAGGCTGTTTTCCACAGGGCAGAAGTGGACCTCCTGCCAACACAGGGTTACTGTGCAACCTGGTCCCCCAAGCAGACCAGGGACCCTGATTCTCTTCACGAGAGGCAGCAATGAGCACCAGTCACTTTACTCTGTTTCTCATTGCGTGCAACTGGGATCCCTGATTCCCAGTGCATTCACACTAAGAGCCAGTGGCTCCAATTCTTGGCGCATTCACACACAGGGACCCTGATTCTTGGAGCGAGGCCGCACCAAGCAACAGAGACTCTGATACTCGATTATCAGCATGGGCACAGGGTCTCTGACTCCTGATACATGCTAGGGGATTCTGATTTTTGGCACATGCCAGTGCGGTCTCTGTTTCAGCACAGTGCAGGCAGGGTTCCAGATTCTAGGTGCACACATGAGGCCACACTAAGCGCCGGTGACTCTGATCCTGGGCAAGTGTGGCTCCCACCAACCCATAGCAGCCACAAGTCTTGGTGTTGGAGCTCTTCAGTGACACTCGGGGGGTGCAAAACTCCCACTGCACACGGCTCAGGCCCCCACAACCTGACATTTGAACCTTCTGTTGTTAGTTAGAATGGGGAGACAACAAAATAATCCCCAGAGGAAAGAAAAGGAGGAATCGCCAAGAAAGGAAATAAGTAAAACTGAGGTATGCAACATGACAGAAAAACAATTCAGAGTAATGGTAATACAGTTCCTACACCAAATGGATGAGAAAATTAACAACCTATGCAAAAATCAGGAAGAAATCAAAAGTGATATAGCTAAAATCAAAACACCATGGAAGATTTCAACAGTAGACTAGAAGAAGCAGAGGACCAAAGTAGTGAGTTAGAAGATAAGGTACAGAAACAAGCCCAATCTGAACAGCAAATGGAGAAAAAAATTTAAAAAATAGGAGGAGAGCCTAAGGGAGATTTGGGACAATGCAAAACGAAGTAACACACGTATAATAGGGCTTCCAGAAGGACAAGAAGAGCAGCAAGAATTAGAAAATCTATTTGAAAAAATAATGACAGAAAACTTCCCTGATATGGGGAAGAAAAAAGTCACACAAGTACAGAGAGTCCCAAGCAAGATGAATCCCAAAAGACCCACACAAAGACACATCATAATTACAATGGCAAATGTTAACGACAAAGAGAGATTCTTAAAGGCTGCAAGAGAGAGACAGGGAGTTACCTACAAAGGATCCCCCATCAGATTATCAAATTATTTCTCAACAGAAACACATCAGGCCAGAAGGGAATGGAAGGAGGTATACAAAGTGATGCAAAGCAAAGGACTGAATCCAAGAATACTCTATCCAGCAAGACTATCAATCAAAATTGAAGGGGAAATCAGGAGCTTCACAGACAAAAAAACAGCTAAGGGAGTTTATCACTACCAAACCAGCAATGCAAGAAATGCTAAAGGGAATACTGTAAAAAGAAGAAATAAACAGGTAAGAAGGAACACAGGCATAAAATGCAGAAATGGCTGCAAACGAGTACCTATCAATAATAGCATTAAATGTAAATGGATTAAATGCTCCAATCAAAAGACAATGAGTGAATGAATTGATAAGTAAACACAACCCATATATATGCTGTCTACAGGAGACCCACCTCAGAACAAGGGACTCACACAGACTGAAAGTGAAGGGATGGAAAAATATCGGGCAAATGGAAATGAAAAAAAGCTGGGGTAGCAATACTTATATCTGACAAAATAGACCTCAAAGTGAAGACCATAACAAGAAACAATAAAGGCCACTTCATAATTTGAAAGGGAATGGTACAACAAGAGGATATAACTCTGGCAAACATTTATGCACCCAATGCAGGAGCACCCAAATACATTAAAAAAAAAAAAAAAAAACTTCTGGAAGATATCAGGGGTGAGATTGACAGCAACACAATCATAGTAGGAGTCTTTAATACCCCATTAACATCACTGCATAAATACTCTAGATAAAAAATTAGCTAAGAAACATGAATCCTAAATGACTCACTAGATCAGATGGACTTAGTCGACATCTTTAGAACATTCCACCCCAAAACTACAGAATATACATTCTTCTCAAGCGCATATGGACATTTTCAAACATAGACCACATATTGGGACACAGGCAAAGTCTCTCCAAATTCAAGAGGATTGAAATCATATCAAGCATCTTCTCAGCTCACAATGGCATAAAATTAGAAATCAACTACAGTAAAAACAATCACAAAAATTCAAACACTTGGAGGCTGAATAGCATACTATTAAACAATGAGTGGGTTACCAAAGAGATCAAAGAAAAAAATAAAACACATCCTGGAAACAAACAACAATGAAAACACAACAATCTAAAATCTTTGGGACACAATGAAAGCAGTCCTGAGAGAGAAGTTCATAGCATTACAGGCCTACTTCAAAAAACAAGAAAAACTGATAATAAACCATATAACTCTGCAACTTGAAGAATTAGAAAGAGAGCAACAAGAAAAGCCCAGATGAGCAGAAGGAAGGAAATAATAAAGATCAGAGTGGAAATAAATGACATAGAGACCAAAAAAACAATACAAAAGATCGATGAAACCAAGAGCTGGTTCTTTGAAAGGATAAACAAGATTGATGAACCTCTAGCCAGGCTCACCAAGAAGCAAAGAGAGAGGACCCAAATAAACAAAATCAGAAATGAAAGAGGTGAAATAATAACAGACCCCACAGAAATACGAAGAATCGTAAAAAAATGCTATGAGCAACTCTACTCCAACAAACTGGTCAACCTAGAAGAAATGGACATATTCCTAAAAAAATACGACCTTCTATAACTCAACCAGGAGGAATCAAAAACATCTGAATAGACTGATAACTATGGAGGAAATTGAAGCAGTAATAATAAAAAAAAAATCCAACATACAAAAGCCCTGGACCAGACGGCTTCACAGAGGAGTTTTATCAAACATTTAAAGAAGAAATAAAACCTGTCTTCCTCAGACTATTCCAAAAAATTCAAGAAGAAGGAGCACTTCCAAGCTCTTTCTACAAAGCCAGCATTATTCTAATCCCAAAACCAGATAAAGACAACACAAAGAAAGAGAACTACAGGCCCATATCTTTGATGAACATAGATGCTAAAATCCTCAACAAAATTCTAGCAAATCGGATTCAGCATTGTATTAGAAAGATCATACACCATGACCAAGTGGGATTTATTCTGGGGATGCAAGGAAGGTAGAATATCCACAAATCAATAAATGTGGTACATTACATAAAAAAATTGAGAGACAAAAATCACATAATCATATCAATTGATGCAGAAAAAGCATTTGACAAAATTCAACACCCTTTTGTGATAAAAACTCTCAGCAAAGTTGGAATAGAGGGATCATACCTCAACATAATAAAAGCCATATATGACAAACCTACAATCAACATCATACTCAATGGGCAAAAACTAAACTAATTTCCCCTAAGAACAGGAACAAGACAAGGTGCCAACTTTCACCACTCCTGTTTGACATAGTACTAGAAGTACTAGCCATAGGGATCAGACAAGAAGATCTAAATTAGAAAAGAAGTAAAACTATCCTTATTTGCAGATGACATGATACTATAAATAGAAAACCCCAAAGACTCCATCAAAAAACTACTAGACCTAATAAATGAATTTGGCAATGTAGCAGGATACAAAATTAACACCCAGAAATCTATGGCCTTTTTAGACACCAATAATGAACTCACAGAAAGAGAAATGAGAAAAAAATCCCATTTACCTTTGCACCAAAAAAACTAAGATACCTAGGAATAAACGTAACAAAAGATGTAAAAGACCTGTACTTGGAAAACTACAGGACATTGAAAAAAGAGATAGAGGAAGACATAAACAAATGGAAGATCATACCATGTTCATGGATTGGTAGAATCAACATCACTAAAATGTCCATACTACCCAAAGCAATCTATAGATTCAATGCAATACCTATTAAAATACCAATGGCATATTTCAAAGATCTAGAACAAACTCTCCCAAAATTCATCTGTCATAAAAAAAGACCCCAATTTTTGCTGAGAGTTTTTATTACGAAAGGGTGTTGAAATTTGTCAAATGCTTTTTCTGCATCAATTGATATGATTATGTGATTTTTGTCTCTCAATTTGTTTATGTGATGTACCACATGTATTGATTTGTGGATATTCTACCTTCTTTGCATCCCCAGAATAAATCCCACTTGGTCATGGTGTATGATCTTTCTAATACATCCTGAGAAAGAAGAACAAAGTTGGAGGGATCACAATACCAGACATCAAGCTATATTACCAAGTCACAGTTCTCAAAACTGCCTGGTACTGGCACAAGAACAGACATATAGACCAATGGAATAGAATAGAGAACCCAGAAAGAGACCCAAGCCATTATACTCTTTTAATATTTGACAAATTGGGCCATGGAAAAGGTTTAGAATTTCACTAAGTACATGTGAAGTCACGGGAAGATTTTTGAGTAGAGGAAAGATAAGCTCTGCCATTAATTTTTAATTAAAAAATTTTTGCCATTTCTCTCTATATGGTTCAGTAGTGTCAACTATAATCACAGTGTGCAACAGGTCTCAAATACTTTTTCATTGGTTAACTGAAACTCTATACCCATTGAACAACAACTCCCCCTTTTTTCCTCCTACCACACCTGTAAACCACCATTCTACTTTCTCTTTCTATGAGTCTGATTACTTAGCTACCTCATCTAAGTGAAAAAATACAGTGTTTGTCATCTTGTGACTGGCTTATTTCACTTTGACATGATTTTTATATTTTGACTTTATTATATTATCTCTATGTTATGCCTTCTGTGTGAAGGGGATATACACTGAGTGGCCAGATTATTATGATCTCTGAACGCATAATAATCTGTCCACTTAGTGCATATCCTATATAACAAAAGGCTAATATGCAAATTGTCCCCTTGACCAGGAGTTCAACCAGCAGGCAGGCCGGCTAACCGCCCATGTCCCCTCCCCCTGGCCAGGCTGGCCGGACCTCACCCATACACGAATTCATGCACCGGGCCTATAAATACACACACACACACACACACACACACACACACACACACACACACACACACTGAGTGGCTAGATTATTATGCTTAAGAGATCATAATAATTGGCCACTCAGTGTAGACTAAGATTTTCTATAATAACATGCTGATGCTGAAGCAGCCTATTTGATAGCTCAGGGTTATTATTTTGAATTTAGTATTTCTATCTGTTTTAAACCGAGATGTGGATGGTATGAAACCTATATGACAAGAGGGTGTGGAAATTCTGGCTGGACTGGGTGATAGTCAACATTTGCAGGTAGAGGAAAAGAATATCTGGTTTTGACAGCAAGTTGGCCCCACCCCACAAAGTATTTTAGTATGCTATCTAGATATTGCTATATTATACACTGCTTTCTCAGTACTTCTTATAAAGTTTATTCAGCATTATCTGAGTGTGAAATGAGCTGGTTGAAACTTGAGACCCAGTCTCAAGCTTGAGAATGTGGATGAAGCAGAAGGGAAGATTCCTACTAGCCTCTTGGTTTTTCAGCTTACTATTGGAGACAAAAGCAAACATAATTCTATAGACAAAATATTTTTAGCTAAATATATAGGAATACAAAACATAGCCATTGAGGAATATCTCTAAGTGTTTAGAAGTTATTGGTTATTGCAATAAATGCAATAAAAAACCAATTATATGCAGCCTAAGATTTCTTAACAATCTGGGTACCTGTGGCATGCCACATTCCTTATGAGACCACTAGAGGCCCAGTGCACGAAATTCATGCATGGGTAGAGTCCCTAGGCCTGGCCGGCGATCAGGGTCGATTGGGGCCTTCCAGCTGCCAGCTGGGGTCTCCCTTCCCTCGCTGTTGGCTGCTAGCTGGGGCCTCCCTTCGTTCTGTGCTGCCCCCTGGTGGTCAGCGCACATCATAGCGAGCGATCGAACTCCAGGTCTCCCAGTGGAACTCCTGAGGGGACAATTTGCCTATTAGGGTTTTATATATATAGGTAAGAGATGTAAAGAAGGGACACAGGTCTCCTAGGCTGTGCCTCTTTTCTTGTATCATCATGTCTTGTATTTTTTTTATGATAAGAAAGGAGACAGTGTGTGTTGGGGAGCTGTGTCCTGGCTGTGTGTAATTTTTTTTTTTACCATTCTTAAAGCATGCCAGGCAGAATCTTGTAAATAGCTGAAAAGGCATGCAATTCAGTTTCACTTTGCTGAACTCAATCGGTAGGATTGACAGCATGTCTTTAAAAGATTCCTTCAGTAGATAATTAGACCAGTTTACCGCAAGCACTGCATGAATTAACATTTGCACTTGGCTATGAATATTCAGGGCTACAGGGCTTTCTGTGGTGCAAGTTGTTTCCCCAGGATTCGCAGAAGTGTCTGTTAGGTGCTTGTAATGTATTGATTAGTACAGAATGGCACCAACGAGAGGGTGTGGGAACATCCCTGGCGTCGGAGATGATATGCTCACTGGTGAACTTAAGCTTTTCCTATAAACTCTAACCCAGACAACAGATTGCCTTCTTTGACTAGTCATATGTTTCAGTTTTGATATGAATTTTACTTTAAATTGCTATGCAGAAAACTACTAAGTTTCCTGGCCTTCCCTGGAATTACGCCATCTGTTATTTTATCCAATCTCTGAAATTTTTCATCTGTAAAATTAACCCAAAAGATCAGATGCTCTAGAAGTTATAAATAAATAATTGAATAAATAAATAAACAAAAGATTCATCAGGCCATTGAAACTTGCCTTTTATGCTAATAAAAATTGCTTTGGCACAACTTGTTAGCACATCAAATGTTGACTTAAAATTTTATTTGCATTTACTTGGGAATTTCAAAGAATGTTATGCTATTTACAAAGCCATCTCTGAGAAAATAAAAACTTCAATGTGCATACTTTTATGATAAACTCAGGGCATTTGGAAATGGAGGGAATGATTGAGTGCTGAGAATAAATCAAGTTAATATCTCTGTATGGTGGTTTACAGGAAAAGTAAATTGTAATTATTTTCCAAAAACTGAAAATAGGTTGTATAATGTGATGGTTAAGAGCATGAACTCTAGCCCTAGCTGGTTTGGCTCAGTGGATAGAGTGTCAGCCTGCGGACTGAAGGGTCCCAGGTTAGATTCCGGCCAAGGGCACATGCCTGGGTTGTGGGCTCGATCCCCAGTAGGGGGCATGCAGAAGACAGTCAATCAATGATTCTCTGTCATCATTGATGTTTCTATCTCTCGCTTCTCTTCCTTCCTCTCTAAAATCAATAAAATATATTTTAAAAAATAAAGAGAGCATGAACTCTAGAGCTAGAATGCCTCAGCACGAACCTAGCTCCACCAGCTGGTTTATTAAGTGTGCGACCTTGAATAGGTTATTTAAACTTGCAGCTCTCTATTCTGTAACAGTATGATCATAGCAGTTCCCACCTTGTCGGGTTGTGAGGATTAGGGAGTTTAATATATGTAAAGCACTTAGAACAGTGACTAGTACTAAGTAAGCACTGTGTGTTTGTTCTTCATATTTGCTCATTTACATATAGTAATGTCAGGTCTGCTGCACAGGTGGCATTTTCATGGTCTGGAAAAAATCCAGTGACTTTAAGTGTACCCTCACCATCATTTTCAGTGTTCCAATCTTACATTTTTGTAATGTAGCAAGGATGGATATATGGATTGTGTATAAACGACAGCTTCCAATCTGTGTGTTGTCCAACCCAGGGTATTAGGGCAGTTGGGTCAAAATAATAGTAAGACTCTTAAGAAGCCTCTGTCTGCTCTAATTAAAATTGCCCCCAGGCCTGAATCTCAGTAGAAGACCTGTGCTGCTGTCAATAACCGTGAAAGGGAAAGTAGAACTCATCTTTGGAAATGTAAGTGGATTCCCTACCCAGCAGAATTGAAGAGCTGTATTATTCCTGAGGTAATTTAGGAATAGCCTGAAGGCTACCTGCTCTTTCTTTATGAGCTTTCTAGGTGTTAAGTAAATAAAAGTTACTTAAATTGAGTTGGTGAGAGACCTCAGCTCGCAGAGTTCTAATGAACACTGCCTGCCAGGCTTAGCACAGCTGTCCTGCCTCTTACACATTCTAATGGCACAATCCTCACCTTTGAATTTCTGCTTCTGCTCAAGCAGGGACATGGGAGCTGGATGAGGCTACGTTCCCAATATGTCTAAGAGAATTGAAGGATGCTTTCTGACCAATACAAATTACATTAAACAGAGTTTATCTGTGGCTTTTAAAATTGGGATTCATCACGTATAGTATAATCATGCCTTTTTTTCCTTTTAATAGTGTGAGCAATGAAAGCCAATGTCTTGTATTTGTTAGAAAGTCATTCATTTTAGTCACTCTACTGCATGTTGTTAAATCTAAAACGTCTGATGCTCAGTAAATATAAGGCCATACTATTCTAGTATTTGTTTATTTGGAGAGATTTCTTTCAGAGGATTAAAATAATTGATTTGATATAAGAAGTGCTCCAGTTGAGATGAGTGCTGAATAGATGACATAGGGTATTCCAAAGGTTTTCTGTGAGGAAGACAGGGACCCCTGTAAGCATGAGAGAGGGTGAGGGTGGAGGAACACTTTGGACTTCATCTTAGATAGAAGATACCACCCTATGTGCATTTCTGGAAGATGTCGTTTGTCAAAGTATGATTAAAACTGATTTCCCACAGTATCCTATATAATAAAAGCCTAATATGCTAAGTGTCCAACCGTTCATTTGACCGTTTGACCAGTCGCTATGATGCACAGTGACCACCAGGGGATAGACTCTCTGACTGGTAGGTTAGCTTGCTGCTGGGTGGGGTCCGGTTGATCAGGACTGGGTGAGATAGGCCAGACACAGCCTGGAGCCCTCCTGTGGTCTCTCCCCAGACCAATTGTGCATTGGTGGAGTCCCTCAGCCTGGCCTGCACCCTCTCGCCATCCGGGATCCCTTGGGAGGATGCTGGAGAGCAGGTTTTGGCCCAATCCCCACAGGCCAGGCCGAGGGACCCCACTGGTGAACGAATCTATGCACCAGGCCTCTAGTAGATAAATAGAATGAAGAGCTGCTTTTCAAACATCTATTAGATTATATGAGAATGCCAGCATCACTTCTGCTCCTAAATTTTTCTCTTTAGGCTTTTATGTGCAAGCAGAAAAAGAAAAAAGACGTTTCTCTCTCCCAAGTGTAAGCAAGGATGTTCCTAGTTTCTTTCTTTTCTGACTTTAATTTTTCATTTTGTAAATTAAAGTTGTGAGACAAAAAAGCAAGATTAGCTTCCTATGAATTTTGAAAATTTCCTATAAGAATTGGGTCACAGCATATATTTTATGAAAGGTTTTGATAGAAGGAAAAGGGGAGAAGGCTGAAAACAAAACCTTTGTGTTGCTCTGCCTACTTCATTCAAGTGCCAAGAGTGATCATTTCTGCAGGAAACATAACTGAAGTTATACATGTTAGCAAGATACTGCATTGGGTATTACAAGAGGGTAATTCTCTTTTCAAAACTGTGACTTTATGATTAAAATAAAACATTAAAAAAATCTGAAAGTGTAGTCAACAAAGGGAACCTAAACAGTTGGAGCAAATGAAGTCACCTAATTATTCTAACAAAAAAATGTGTTTTCTCCTGCTGCTCGTTTCATTAACACTAAGTGTGAGAACAGTTATTATAATTGACAGCTAGGTCTATTACTTAAGATGTTGCCTTTCACAGGGTTGTGTGGGATGTGAGTTACCCATTAGAAGTTGTCACTATTGTTCTTAAGTGCATATTCCTGATGTACAGTATTGCTTTCTAAGCTTTCATTGTGCCTTTTTATTTTTCTTTGTCTATTTCTCAAGGTGCATATCATTAGTAAGTTAAAGCTGTTTTTTAATTTAAGGCAAAAGTGTGTAGCTTATAACGTCTTTTCCCAAAACCTATTTGAAAAGTTTTATGTCTCAAACTTTGAGAGAAGTGTTACAGAGTATGAATGACCCCTGAGTTGAAAATTGTGTGAAAATGTTACAAATTAATATTGTTCCTAATTTACTCCCTAATTGCTTTCTGTGTTAACAATAAAAGATGTATATGTTGAACCAGGTATTTCTTCCATACCTGAGACCTTGCATTACATGGAACTCAGCAAGGTCATGTATCACTAACATGTAGCCAGTTGGGAATCCGGTGAATAATCTGAATGACAAAAGAACATGGTGTTTGACAAATCTACCTGCACATCTCAGGTGGTCAAGGTTATCTAGGTAACCTTGGTCAAGATACTTGATCTTCATGAGCTTCAATGACCTTATCTGTAACCTGGAGATAATATGTACCTATCCCTAAAGTTATTAATGAAAATTGAATGGAATACCTTATGTCAAGGTATTGCAGAGTGATTGGTCCATTATCGGTACTCCGAAAAATGTAGTTAGCTTCTTCTGTCCTCCCAAGAAAAGGAATTTGAACAAAGCTGGTACTGATGTTAGTACTTTTGCTTTTCTAACTTTTATTTTCATTGATTAGAATGTTTAAAATAGTTTCTTTTTTTTTTCGTGTGGTGAAATATAACCATTATAAATGGATGGTAACTTTACTATATTGTGGGTAGGAATACATATTGGTTCAAACTTGAGGATGATGCTTTGGCAAGAGACTTAAAATATGCATCCTCTTCAACCTCCTTATCCTAAAGAATTAATCACAGAAGTGCCTACATGTTTATGTAGCATATTTATAACATTGAGGAATTGGAAGCAAATTAAATAAATGTATTTTTAGGGGATTGGTTAAAAAATATTTAAGGCATGCCCAAATTGGAATATTTAAAAGCCATTAAAAATAATGTTGCATGGACACAGACAGTAGGGGGGTGAGGGCATTGCTGGGGTGGGGGCAGCAGGGGAGAGGTAAATGGGGGAAAAGGAGACTTATGTAATACTTTAAACAATAAATAATTTAAAAATAATGTTGCAGAGACTCATACATTTATATGGACAGATGATCATTATGTATTATTAAGCAAAGAAATATATAACTATTCAGAGGGAAGGCAGGGTTGGGTGGGTAGATGGGAAGAGATCAACCAAAAAACTTATATGCATATATGCATAATCCAGGGACACAGACAATAGGGTGGTGGAGGCCTGGGGGGGGGAGGGTGGGTCAGGCTATAAAAGGTTAATGGGAGAAAAAAGGGGGACATAGATAATACTTTTTAAAAATTTTTTAAATCTTTTCAACAATAAAGATTAAAAAATAAAGACTAATATTAATAATTAAATAAAAAATAAAATAAATATATAACTAAACTATATTAGTCAAGTCAAAAGTATTTTCACAATTTAATATATACATACTAATATTCTCAGTTGATGTCTCTAGATAGGATTGCTTTCTATCTTGTATATTTTGGCATTATTTGAATTTTAAAAAACAAGGAGGTTGCTTGTGTTTGCTTATTTGGAAAAATTTCCATTATTTTAAAGATTATTTATTAATATGTAAACTTACTAAGGTAGCACATGCTACTTGAAAATTCAAACAATATAAAATGCATCAAGTAAGAAATGAGAGTTAATCTTACCTACCCTATGCATTTAATTTATAAGTAATGAAAAGCAAAACATAGTTTCCATTAATAAAACAATCAGAGCCTTACTAATTAAAAAGCAGCAAGAACAGAGCACAGTACAGCAAGTTTGGTGGATGAAGCCAAGATATTTGAGAACCGTGACTGTCATTGTTAACTTGTTCCTCTGTGATATTTACCGTTGTAACCTCATGTGAGGCTTTAAACGAATTCAGAATAAAAGACCTGTTGCGTTGGCAAACAGGAGCCTTTCCTAATATTCAGAACACATCTGCCCTCCCAGTGTGTGAAATTGCACTGACAAGATTCTACTGGAAGCTTGCTGTGCCACAGTAAACTGAAAAGGATGCCAATCGACCTTGATCAGACCAAACTGAGAGGCGCTACATGGAAAGGGTCTGCAGGATATCTGGCTCAACACAGCCAGGGTATTCGCACCTGGCTTAAGTATCCATAATCACAATGAAGGTTTGCTTCCTATTAATTGACACTGAACTGTCTGAAAGGTATCTGTTTTATAATCCCCAGGAAGAGAAAATGCTTCCAAGTACACTTGATAGGGGGCAATGTTCACTTTTCTTCTTTGATTACATTAAGAATACAAAGATCTCAAGGGATTTTAATCATGTAGGAACAGAAAACGACCCTTCTAAGCAGCTTTGAGAATTAAGGCAGCAGTCAGAAATGTCATCCCTAGTTTACGTGAGCAGGATGTTATCACTACGGTAAATGGTACTTTCCACTATGTATCCTACTAATCAGGTGTCACTCTCTTGAAGCCACCTTTCATTTGAGGAACAGAAGAAACCTGTAGTCTTTCTAGGAAGCTGCCTGACAAGAATGCGGCATCAGGGGCCTTCCAGACCTTAACGTGGGCGAGGGCAAGGGGGCTGCTGATGTCAGCCAGGCTTGGGATCTGCCTTTCCACTTTGCACAAGCTCCTATACCTCTGAGTTCAGCTTCCACATCTGTGAAACATGGAGAATTTATTTGTCGCTGTCATATTTATTGAGATCCTACTGTATACCAGGCACTCCACTAACTTAAGAAAAGGAAACAAATGCAATGACGCAGTTTTTATCCTTAAGACATGTTCCTGAGCCAGAAGGCAGCACGAGGCAGAGGGTATGGGGATCATACATATAAGTTCTTAGTTCATCATTGGGGTTGTTGTGATTGGGAAGGACTCAGTACTTAAAACATCAGTATTATAAACCTTTCTACCTCCTTCCAATGGAAGCTGTACAATAACCAACAAGACAGCATGCTGTAGGCACTCCGTTGTTTCAAATATAAGGGCTTCTCGTGAATTTTGTGATGTACCCCACATGCTTTGAGGCTGTAATTGAAATCTCAAGAAGTCATTTACCAGCAAAATTAACTGTCCATAATCTCATAAATAGTAACACTCTCTCTGCCATGTTGTCCATTTTCTCAGTGCAAAAATGTATCTGTTATATCTGTTACAGAGGTTAAAGTCAAAGAACATCAAACATAGCAACAAAAATAAAGTCCAATTACTTATCTAAAAGCCTTCCTAATGTATATTTTTCTATAATTAGAAGATATATTGTTCTTGGTCTTTTATAAGTGTTTACATTTTCATCTGGATGTCTGGATAAGACATTCGATCCCACCTGGGAGTCATTGCACTGCAATGCAAGACCCCAGAGAAGCGAGAGCCAAATTATTAAAGACACTAATAGTTTAACAGTTCAGGTATTTTTTTCTTTAGCCCTAGAATTAAAAGCTGATAACATGGCATTTACTCTTTAGTGCTTTATGAAATGTAAAGTCAAATATAATTGGAATTAAATTGTGTAAAACCTCAGAAATGTAGGAAACCATCTCCTTCCTTCTCAGGCCTTGCTCTGTAGGGAATGGGGGGATCTGTGCAGGTTGTGACAATAACATTTGAGGACATTGTTGCCTTTCCACCTTTTCATTCAGCTCCAGGAGGAAAGAAGCTTTTTCAGCTTTGAAATATCTATAAACCAATCTATGAGAAATGAATAATAGCACAAGCATAGAAGAAATAGGGAAGCTAATCAAAAGGTTCACATTTCTCTTGGGATTATAGCTGGCTGTTCCATTCCTCTCGTGGCAATGCTATCCTTGGATGCTCCTACAGCAAAACTGTTTGCCATGTCATTGTCCCTCCTGCAGAAGTTCCACCATCAAACACAAGGTACAAAGTTCCTGCCTATTAATTTAGACTCTTACCTCGGTATGATTTTTAATTTCTCAGTTCAGGATGAAAGACTAGCCTTTCAGTTACTGTGATGAGTTATAAACTTACAGATAGGAACTCTGCATAATTTCAATTCCTGAGTGAAGTCTCATCTAATAACTAGAGAACCAAGTACAACCTTGTGTTTGGTATACTCAATTTCTGTCAGGTTTCATCTCTTACTGAACAGTGAAAGGTGATGCCTGGAGGCATTTTTTTTTTTTTCATTTTCATGATTTGGGGATTCATAGCTATGTATTTTTCATACAAATTTATGTCCTGATTGTAGATCCTGTTCTTAATTTTTTGTTAAAATCATATTATTACAAAATTTCTTCTAGTCTAGCTGTAAAATTCAAGAACAATCCCCTGTCTATGCCAAAGATAGGTGATAATGAGTAGAGAGAAAACAGATTTTTAAAATTGTTCAATTTTATCACATTTCTTCATAATTCAGAAATATTTCAAAGAATGTTATATAAAATATAACACTTTTGTTCTACTTGCTTTAAAAAAAGCCCTGGCCAATGTGGCTTAGTTGGCTGAGCATCATCTCATGCACTGAGAGGTTGCAGGTTCTATTCCCAGTCAGGGCACATGCCCAGGTTGCAGGATCACTCCCTAGTAGGAGATGTACAGGAGACAACCCATCAATGGTTCTCTCTGTCTCCCTTCCTTTCTCTCTCTCTCAAAAAAAAGTCAATTAAAAAACATATTTAAGCCTGACTGGTGTGGCTCACTGGTTGAGCATCGATTGAACTATGAATCAGGAACTATGAATCAGGAGGCCACGGTTCGATTCTGAGTCAGGGCACATGCCTGGGTTGTGGTCTGGATCTTCAAGATGAGGCGTGCAGGAGAATGATTCTCATCATTGATGTTTCTATATCTTTCTCTCCCTCTCCCTTCTCTAAAATCAATAAAAGTATTTTTTAAATGAACTAAAACTTTGCAGATAAAGCTGAAACTACCCTGGGTACCTGTCCCCAGTCTAATCATCTCCCTCTCCTGAGATGAACCCAAGTTAGTATTTACCATTTCTCTGCAAGTTTTTACACAATAACTAAAACTGCATGTATTCACAAACAATAGATAGCACTGTTCTGCAGATTTTCTAGCTTTCAATAATATTCTTATACTATACATACCTTTCAATTACTCACTCCCCGTCCCCCAACTCAACTCTGGCTTTGAGATTGGCCCATGATGAGACACTGAATTCTAATTTAATAATTGTAGCAGTTGTACAGTGTTTCATTGAATGAATATATAACAATTTACTTTATCATTTCCTGCTGGTGGACATTTAAATTAAACTATGTTGTAACAATAATTTTTTGTACATACTTTTTTATTCACAAGGAAAAAACTATCTCTAGGAATGGTGGAGTATTTTCATCTTAACTTTACAAGATATTGCTAAATTGCTCTTTATCCTGGCTGTGCCAATTTTTCTCCCATCATTGGAGAGAAGATTTGTATTTCTCCATATCCACACAAAATATTAGTAATTTTAGACTTTTAAAAAATTTTCTGAATTGATGGATGTGAAATGATATCTCACTGAGGTTTTAACTTGTATTTTCCTGTTTACTAGTGAGGTTATGCATTTGTTTTATTTCTATTTGGGTTTTCTCTTTTGTGAATGCCTATTCATTTCCTTTCCTACTTTTCTGTTGAATTGTTTGTCCTTTTTAACATTTTTTAAAATATATATTTTATTGATTTTTTACAGAGAGGAAGGGAGAGGGATAGAGAGTTAGAAACATCGATGAGAGAGAAACATCGATCAGCTGCCTCCTACACACTCGCCACTGGGGATGTGCCCCCAACCAAGGTACATGCCCTTGACCAGAATCAACATGGGACCCTGGAGTCCGCAGGCCGATGCTCTATCCAGAGACAAACCGGTTAGGGCTGTTTGTACTTCTTTTATAGTTGTTCTGGAAATGAATGAGTTACAAATATCTTCTCCCAGAATGAAGTTCCTAATTTTAATGTAATCAAGTAATCACTATTTTCATTTTTGGTTGACACCTCTTGTGCTTTGCTTAAGAAGTATTTCCATAAGCCTGGCCACCATGACCTATGAATCAGGAAGTCAAGGTTCGATTCCTGGTTGGGGCACATGCCTGGATTGTGAGCTCGATCCCCAGTGTGAGGTGTGCAGGAGGCAGCCAATCAATGGTTCTCTCTCATCATTGATGTTTCTATCTCTCTCTCTCCGTCTCCCTGCCTCTCTGAAATCAATAAAAATATATATTAAAGAAGAAATATTTCCATAAAATGTCATATTCACCCATTTTTTAATTTAAATTTTAAAAAATTCAAATTAACCACTTTTTTTTTTTTAAGAGCAGTTTTAGATTCACAGAAAAATTGAGTGGGAAGTACCCTGAGTTCTCATATATTTCTTGTTCCAGATATCTATATCCTGCACTAGAGTGTTGCTTTTATTACAATCGCTTAACCTACATTATCACATTGTTGTTACCCAAAGCCCTTACTTTACATTAGGGTTTACTCTTCTTGGTGTACATTCTATGGGTTTTGACAAACATACAATGACAGGTATTCATCATTGTACTATCACACAGAATAATTTCACTGCCTTAAAATCCTCTGTGCTTTGCCTATTCATCCCTTCCTCTACCCTAACCCTGAAAACCACTGATCTTTTAACTGTCTCTGTAGTTTTATCTTTTCCAAAAGATTATATAATTAGAATCATTCAGTATGTAGCCTTTTCAGACTGGTTTCTTTTACTTAGTAAATGTATTTAAGTTTCCTCCATGTATTTTCATGGCTTGATAGCTCATTTCTTTTAAGCTCTGAATAATATTTCATTGTCTGAATGTACCACAGTTTATCTATTCACCAACTGAAAGACACACCTTAGTTGCTTCCAAGTTTTGAGTTGCTTCCAAGTTTTGAGAATCTCTCTCTCTCTCTCTCTCTCTCTCTCTCTCTCTCTCTCTCTCTATATATATATATATATATATATATATATATATATATATATATATATATATATAAAAGCCTAAGTGACAATTACGACCAAATGACTGGTCACTATGAAGCACACTGACCACTAGGAGGCAGACACTCAATGCAGGAGCTGCCCCCTGGTGGTCAGCTCCCACAGCCAACCTCCTGCAGCCCCTCCCCCACCTTCCATGCCTGGCCCTGAAGGGCCCCGATCGGGGCCAGGGCTGCCCAGCCAACCTCCTGTGGCCCCTCCCCCTGGCTGGCCCTGCTGGGCTGGCCAGGCTGAGGGACCCCAGCCATGCACAAATTCGTGCACCAGGCCTCTAGTTCTGAATAAATATGAATGGAGCTGCTATAAATATCCACTTGCACATTTTTGGGTGAACATAAGTTTTCAATTAATTTAGGTAGATACCAGGGAATGTGATTGCTGGATCATATGGCAAAAGAATATTTACTTTTCTAAGAACCCACCAAGCCATCTTTCAAAGTGGCTAAAGCATTTTACATTCCTATCAGCAATGAATGATTTCCTGTTGCTCCACATCCTTACCAGCACTTGTGTTGTCAGTGTTTTGTATTTTGGCCATTCTAATATTTGAGTAGTGGTATATCATTGCTGTTTTAATTTGCAACTGCCTCATGACATATGATGTTAAATATATTTCCATGTGCTTACTTGCCATCTGTATATCTTCTTTTGTGAGGTGTCTGTTCAGATCTTTTGCCCATTTTTAAAATAGGGTTGTCTGTTTTCTTATTGTTGATTTTTAAGAGTTCTTTGTGTATTTTGGATAACAGTCTTTTACCAAATGTGTCTTTTGCAAATATTTTATCCCAATCTGTGGCTCAGTCTTTTCATTCTCTTGACATTATTTTTCACAAAGTATAACTTTCTAATTCTAATAAGTCCAGCTTATCAAGTCTTTCATTCATGGATCAGACCTTTGGTATTTTATCTAAAATGCCATTATCTAGAGGTCATCTAGAATTTTTTCCTATGTTATTTTCTAAGAGTTATACTTTTTTGTTTAAAATTTAGCACTATGATCTATATTGTGCTAACATTGAAGGGTATAAGGTCTGTGCCTAGATATATATATATATTGCATATGGATGTCTAATTGCTCCAGCACCATATGTTACAAGGACAATCTTGGCACCATTTTATGTCTTTCCTCCTTTATCAAAGATCAGTTGACTGTATGCATGTGGATCTATTTCCAGACTCTCTATTCTGTTTCATTGATTTGTCTATTATTTAGACAATATCACATTGCCTTGATTACTGTAGCCTAATAATAAGTCTTAATGTCCAATAATATATCTCCTCCAACTTTGTTCTTCAGAAATGAGTTGGCTTTTCTAGGACTTTTGCCACTCCATATAAACTTTAGGATCTTTTTATTGATATCATTAAAATAACTTGCTGATGTTTTGATTTGGATTGTGTTAAATCTTTGGACGAAGTGGGAAGAACTGACAAGTTGACAATATCGAGTCTTCCTATCCACGAATATGAAATAGCTCTCCATTCACTTAGATCTTCTTTGATAGTTTTCATCAGAGTTTTCCTCACAAATATCTTGTAAATATTTTATTTTATTTATATGTAAATATTTTATTTTTTGAGTGCTAAAGTAAATGATAATGTGTTTTCAATTTAAAATTCTGCTTGTTCTTTGTTGGTGTATGGAAAAGTGATTCAGTTTTGTACATTAATATTGTATCCTGCAAGCTTGCTGTAATCACTTATTACTTCCAAGAAGTTGGGTGTGGGGTTCTTTTTTTGTAATTTTGGGGAAATGTCTACATAGACCATCATGGCATCTGCAAACAAAGATAGCTTTATTTCTTCTTCCCTATATGTATGTCTTTTATTTCTTTTTTCTCATCTTATTACATTACCATGAGACATAATAAAAAATGTTATTGATTGTAGTGGTTTATTTTACAACAATAGATAACCATAACACAAAGGTATTGTTTACTGAAGTTTATGGGGATGGGGGATATAGATGTACTTATTTTAAATTAGCTTTGATTTGAAATCTTACATTTGCTAAAGTTGCAAAAATAACACAAAGAGCTCTTATATGCCATTAACCCAGCTTCTCCTAATGTCAACATCTTGCATAATCACAGTAAAATTAATGACATCAGAAATGAACATTTATACAATAATGTATAAATTACTAACTCATACATTAATGATTTATTAATGTATAAATCATTAACTAACCTAGAGACCTTGAATTTTTCTAGTTGAACAATTAATGCTGCTTTCTAGTCCAAGATTCAATCCAGGACCCCACTTTGCCTTCAGTTATTATTTTTTGTTAACCTTCTCAAATCTATTATAATTCCTCAGTCTTTGTTTGTTTTTTATGACCTTGACATTTTGAAGAGCATGAACCAGTTATTTTGTAGAATGTCACATTTTGGGTTTATCTGATGTTTCCTCATGATTAAATTCAAGTTATACATTTTTTTTGGCAAGAATATCAAGGAAATACTGTTGTAACCTTCTCAGTATATTGTATCAGGTACAGCCTTAAGATATGTCTTAATTCATTATGTCTTATTATGAAATTTTAACTTTTGTCACTTGGTTAAGGTGATGTCTATCAGTTTTCTCTATTGTAAGGTTATTGTTTTATTTGTAATTGTGGAGGGTAAAAAAAATCCTTCCACCTTCTAGTTGGACTAATAATCAAATTAACAGAAACTGATTAAAATAAAAAAATGTAATAAACAAATGCACATTTGGGGGGAGCTATAAGAATGTGACCCAATACTCATTGGGCAGTTGAGGCTTATATGCCATTCTGAACAAAGGAGAAAAGGGGTTAAGGGTTTTGGATTTTTAAAGGGAATAAAAAGCAATTAATATGTAGCTGAAAAGAGCAGAACACATATGGCAAACAAATTCCCGTTAGGTAACCTAGAAACAATGGAACTCCTGGGAGAAATCTAGCTAACAGCCTCCTGCTCGGACCCTTCTTATCTAATGCTAAGTGAATATAAGATTCCCTTCCTGGAACAGAACTTTTCATCTTAACTCTCTTAGACAGGAAAAAGGGAAGTTCAAAGGTTCTTTCTGAATTTTTTTTTTCTTTAATAACCAGGTTAAAGTCAATATCCCAAAAGGCACATTTTTGGAGTGGCAAAACTTTGGTTTTCTTCATAATTAAGGTGATATTTTGAAACTATGCAAATATCCTGTTTCTTATCCATCTGTGACTCTTTTCAGCAATAATTATTACTGTGGTGTTTGCCCAATGATGATTTTCTATTTTCATAGTTTCTCTACACATATTAATTAGAATTTGACTATAACAAAAGCTGTCCCTTTTCCTTTCTTCCTTTATTTATTTATTCAATTATTTTTTATATCATGGTGAACTATGGATTATATAATACTAGAGGCCTGGTGCAAGAATTCATGCATGGGTGGGGTTCCTCGGGGTGGCCTATGGAGATCAGGCCCCAGTCACACCCCCAGGCTCACAGCCCTGCAGTCCCACATGGAACTCTGCCTTGGCCTGGCGCCATCCCCTCACCTGCTCCACCATCCTACCTGTGGGGAGATAGATTGGGGTGGGACCCCGTCTGCTCCCTCAGCGCCTGGGAGCCAGGCAGTGGCACTGCTCACCACCGCCGCTGCTGCTCACCATCTGTGGGGTGATCGGTGGGGCAATTGGGCCCCCTCTCATACCTGCGTTGACCTGGCACTGCCTGCTCACCTGCTCCACCATCCCGCCGTGGTCCCACTCTCATTGGGGCCCATCAGGGCCAGCAGTGCCTCCACTGCCGCTTGCTGCCAGCAATGTGTCGCCAATGCCCACCATGTTTTGCACTGCCCCCGCGTGGTCAGCACACATCATAGAGAGCGGTCGAACTCCTGGTATCCCAGTTGAACTCTTGGTTGAATGACTGCCCTGGGGATAATTTGCATATTAGGCTTTTATTATATAGGATGTCATTATATAATCCATAGTTCACCATGATATAAAAAATACAGTATGTCATTTATTTCATTGTTTAAATTGGTCTAGATTTGCCTATTGAAATTATTCAACTGTTCATCAATGTACTTCCATCATTTTGTAACATTCCCTTTCTTTCTGGCACCACAAGATATTCCAGGATTGTCTGATATTTTCCCTACTTAGTCCTAGAATCCACCATTCCTCCAAGAGCCCTAGTTCCTTTCATTGGAGCAAAGTATTTAGAAACTAAAACCTGGAAATTAGGTACTCTTATTATTACTGGAATAGTATTGCTACTGGGTTCTCTCAGTGGACAGAGCTGGAATATATATGCATATAAACTAACCTATGCATACAGATGTATCTTTATTTATTTCTATAACTATCTATTGGTGGCAAATCAGCACCAGGTGTTAGACCAGTGGAGTCAGATCAGACATCAGTTCAGTAATTTCAGTGCTTGAGTTCTGGCTGAGAAAGAATTCAGATCCAAGACTCAAACTATAAGAGAAAGTTTATTTAGAAAGTCACAAAGGTAGAAGAAGTGAGCCATAGAAGAAATGGGCTCAGGAAACAACTTACAGAGGCAAAACAATGGCCCTTGGAGCTAAGGAGGAAGAAAGAGGCAAGTAAAATGTGTCTGGGGGCAAGGGGTGTTTAAAGGCACAGGTGTGCTCCATAGACATCCCACCTGGCCTATCATACTTGCTCTGCTCATGTCTGTCTAACTGCCCACCCATGTCTACTCATATTTCTATTAAAAACTGATATAGAAATTTCTGATTTTTGTTCTAGCCTTCTTTACTTATAATTCATTTCTCTATGAGAAAATACACTCTCATTTCTATAATACCTTTACATATGGAAATTGACTTTTGATGGTTACCAAATAGTCACTCTCCTCTTGTAGCCCCCTTTTCTCTACTTCTACCTTTAACTTTCCTTGCATTTTAGATCTCATAAAAGTAAGTCTGTCAAGAGACAAATGGATATTCCAGCTTGGTAGAATTATGCAGTTAAACAGTGCACAGGGGGTCAGGGTTAGTAAGCAAACACAGACATTTAATTAATGTTTTTAAGTAATTCCATATTACTAGGCTAATGTCAAACTGGTTTAAGAAAATTGATCATTTGATGGATTTTGTTGAGTACAATGCTAACACCCCTTCATCAGGTTTACAATAAGAATAGGAAACTGAGAGTGGATATATCCAGTTATATATGTTAGACATGTCATAGAAACTGAAAACAAACAAAATTAATATTATGCATTATTTTAATTTTATAAATTATGTTGGGACACTCTTCCTGTGAATGATGCCATACAAAACTAGTTTTCACTGTTGTGGTTATATAGTGACAGGAATAAATGAATATCAATTAGGCACTTGTTTTTAATTTATTTTAAGCTTAAAATGTTAGCTATCTCATTTGAATAATATATGTACCTATTTTAACTAATAGTCTTATTTTTTCAGCTACTTAGTTTAGAAATGATAATTTTAGCTTTAATGCATGTTTGGATTTGCAAATTTGTTACCCAGTTTATTTTCTTTAGAAATGTATTTTTAAATATCCATAACTTTAAAAGTAAAGTACTTGTATTATATTCATGAAACCCCTTATAAGTGGGTTGAATATCTTCCATAATTTTTTTAAAAATATAGAAACACCAGTTGCCATGGTAAGAGTGAATTTTAGGCTCAATATCCATGTGAAGGTTGTCTTCAGAACTGTCTTCAAATGAATAAAAAGTTAATGTTGAACACATTGTATCAACTTTTTCCTGATATACACAAAAGAGCCTGAGACTTAAATTAAGATAAAGAATTGAAATTTAATTCTCAGGAGCTATTTTATAATGAAGGATGTTAAATTCTCAGATATGATCTTGCAGGCAAGGACTTAGAATTTATTCTTCCAGGGTCTTTATAAACAAATACATTCCAGAAATGGGATCGGGCCCACTGGGATCGGGCCTAAATGGGCAGTCAGACATCCCTCTCACAATCCATGACTGCTGGCTCCCAACTGCTCGCCTGCTTGCCTTCCTGATTGCCCCTAACCGCTTCTGCCTGCCAGCCTGATCACCCCCTATCCACTCCCCTGCCAGCCTGATTGATGCCTAACTGCTCCCCTGCCAGCCTGTTTGCCCCTAACTGCCCTCCCCTGCAGGCCTGGTCACCCCTAACTGCCCTCCCTTGCAGGCCTGGTCCCCCCCAACTTGTCTCCCCTGCACACCGGGGTCTCCCCAAACTGCCCTTTCCTGCTGGCCTGATCGTCCACAACTGCCCTCCCTTGCAGGCTTGGTTCCTCACAACTCCCTCCCCTGCTGGCCATCTTGTGGTGGCCATCTTGTGTCCACATGGGGGCAGGATCTTTGACCACATGGAGGCAGCCATCTTGTGTGTTGGAGTGATGGTCAATCTGCATATTACTCTTTTATTAGATAGGGTAGAGGCCTGGTGCACGGGTGAGGGCCAGCTGGTTTGCCCTGAAGGGTGTCCCAGATCAGGGTGGGGGTTCCCTTGGGGCATGGGGTGGCCTGGAGGAGGGGCCTGTGGTGGTTTGCAGGTCGGCCATGCCCCCCGGCAACCCAAGCGCAGGCCCTGGGATCTGGGATTTATTTATCTTCTACAATTGAAACTTTGTAGCCTTAAGAGTAGACCAAAGCAGGCCAGGGCTGCAGAAGCTTGGCTTCCTCAATCACCTCAGGCAACCCTAGCCTCCTGCTCTCTCCAGCTCCGTGGGTGCCTCCATTTCTGTTGGGCTTTATTTATCTTCTATAATTGAAACTTTGTAGCATTGAGTGGAGGCCTGGGCTAGCAAGGGCAGGTGGAAAGCTTGGCTTCCTCCATTGCCAGGGAAACCCAAGCCTCCCTCCTGCTCTCTGTGGCTGCAGCCATCTTGGTTGGGTTTATTTGCATATTCCCTCCTGATTGGCTGGTGGGTGTGGCTGGTGGGCGTGGCTGGTGGGTGTAGCGGAGGTATGGTCAATTTGCATATTACTCTTTTATTAGATAGGATTGGTATTGCAGTTTTGACCATCCCCACTGTGGGTTTTTCTGTATGCATTATGGGTAAGGGCATGCGCAGAAGAAATATAGTTATATAACCCTTTTCTGTCAATCATACCTGGATGCAAATACAAGTCTACACCCAGAAAATCCCTCATTTAAACCAAATAACCAAGGGAATTTTGGGCCATTTTCTCTCTTGACTGGCCTGCTCCTTGCTTGGAATGTATTTTCAATAAATCCTACTTTGCTTTACTTTTGTTTTCATTGGCCTTAAATTCTTTTCTGCATTGATGAGAACTGAGGTTCCAGCCAGTAACGTTAAGTTTCTGAGAATAACATTTGCACTTAGAATTTACATTGAAATGGGATCAAGAAGCCTGTTTGCTTCTACTTGTCCACAGAGACTTGACATTTATAGAAATAATGTGCAAGAGTGCAAATGCACACACCCACACATTAGTAAGTTTGAGACCAGAGCGCCCTCTGCTATGGTGGAATAACAAACAATAACAGTAATTTTGTGTAGTGTACTACATAATTAGGATTTTGTTGTGGGGAGTGTGGTGGCCTGTATTTCATTAACCATTATAACAACTCTGTGAAACAGAAAACATACTATTCCTACTTGTGTTTTCAGGTAACCAGAGGAATAGATTTTAGTGTATTTGTCTAAGGTCAAGAAGCAGAGTTGAGACTTGAACACTTATATTTTGACATAAGCCATTGCTCTTTCCAGTTACCTGTTGCCTTTCATGTGAGAATACTTGAAATGAAATGTAAACACCAAACATAGGTGAAGATTCCATGTGTTTGGACTCAGACAAAGATGCACTTGTAGGGAGGAAAGGGCATGAAGTTTTAGTGGCTGAATTTAGATCAGCACTTCTCAGTGTTTCTGAAGAACACAGTTCTATGAGATGAAGGTAGGCACTGCATTGTATTAGCCAGGGTTTGATTCAGCCTTGAGTAACATAAAATAAAATACACCAAAATAACAGTGCCTTATGCAAGATTGAAGATTAATTCTCTCTCAGTTAAAGGAGTCTGGAGGTAGGCAGCGTGTGCCATGTGGTGACTCCACAATGATCAAGGAGCCAGGTTCCTGCTCTCTTGTAGCTTTCTTGTCTCTTGCGAGCTCCCTACAGACTCAAATGATGGCTGTAGCCGTCACGCTATGTTCCAGCAAGCCAAAAGGAAGAAGGTAGGTGGTGCCAACAAAGGAGGGCTCCTTTCTTTTAAGGCTGTTTCCAGGTTGCCATGCACATAATTTCCACTTACATCTCATTGATCAGAACTTGGTTACATGGCCAGGACTAGCAGCAAAGGGAGCTGGAAGTAAAACCTTTTGGCTAAGCAGCAATGTGCCCAGCTAAAACAAGAATTCCACTAGAAAGGAAGAAGGCATAAATGGATACGGCAAATGATGCTATCAATGAGTGCTCCATACACCTGTGAAAGTATTCTCTGTTTGAAAAACAAAGTATTTTTGTCGTCAAATAAGCCTCAGAAATGCTAAGTTAAATGAAGTTGTGTAGCTCTCTCTAACACCAGGCTTCTCAAAGATACGAACGAGTATTGTGACAATCTGAGTGCAAATAACATTCAAAATTCTCATGCTGATTTGGCCACAGAACTCTCGACTCCAGGAGCATCTTTTGGAATTAATAGTCCACAAAATGTACTTTGAGGAAATACTGCTGTGCACCGTTAAATCCAGGATGTATGATTCCTGTCTGTTCCCTGCTGCCAGCACGAGCTGAACGAAGCCCTGTGCCTCCCCGACTTACTTCACTTGGTTTTGTTCTATGTGTAAATCAGTGATACAGTGAAGCAGACATAATGAGCATCACTGTGGAACCGTTTGTAAATATAAAGAATTATGGAAATGCCAAGTAATTGGATATTAAAAAGGAAATTCTTAAATTTCTGCCTGAAAAATGTTGAGCAATTTTCAGGTAGATAATTTCGTGCCCTTTAACCCCTCTGGTTAAGGGAGAGAATGGTTTTGAATAACACAACAGAAATAGCTACCACTGTTGAGCACCCAGGGACTCTAGACTGCCCACCCTGGACTGTGACCCTGGACCAGGCGCATCAAGCACATCCTTAAATTTACCCTGACCATCGTGCTGCCTGTGCCTAGGTTATTCATTCACCCAATCTTTTACATGACTGGTTTACACCACTTTCTCTCTCCTCTAACTCTCAGCTCCTCCTCCTTCACCCTCACTTTCTGCATGTGATCCACTTCCTACCGCACTGTGCACTCAGAAGCACTCAGGAGAACTTGCACGGACTTGCCTCAGCCTCCTGCCCAGTAGCTGTTGTATCTGCATACTTTACTTTCCCACCCGCTACACAGAAATGACACAGCTCTCACTGGAATATCAGTTCTTTCCCTTTGGCACTAGTTTCCATCCCTCTTGCCAATTCAAGGGCATTACCCCGTCATTCTTTCCTCTGTTTCCTATATCACCAATTTGTTTTCTTTTTCTGGGCTATTTTCATTAGTACACAAACCTGCTTTTCTCCCATATTAAAAAATGAGAAAAAGAAATCTTTTCTCTTGACTCCATTTTTCCGCTCTAATTTGTAATAAACTCCTGGCTGTCTCCACGTTTTCTCCTCTCTTCACTTTTAACATCTCCAGTCAGGTTTTTGCCCCACCACTACTCTGAAACGGCTCCTGTCTGGGTCCGCAGTGATGGTCACGTTGCTAAAGCCCATGGCCAGTCCTCAGGCCACATCCTTCATGCTCAGCTAGCAGCATTGGGCACAGGAGATCACCCTCCTCACCCACTTTTTAAATTTGGCTTCCAGGACATTGCTGTCTTCTGGGGGCCTTCCTACTCTACTGGGCATTTTTCGAATTGGAAAATGCAGGACATTAGTCACTCAAAAACCAAAATGCAGTCTCATTGTGGGGAAATTTCTAGAATATTTCAAAAGTGAAAATGAGTGATTCAGAGCAGGTTACTTAGGTTCTCTGAGTTAGTTTCTGCAGAGATAATGTAGAATGCTTTGGACTGCATGATCCTGAAGTTATCTTACACTGATTCTTGGAAAGCATTATATGATTTAAAATATACCAGGTAAAGAGTCAAAAGCCCAATGTTTTAGGTTACAATCCATTTTAACAATGTTGGGAACTTAGGTTAATCTTATAGCCTTTCTGAGCCCTAATCATCTCATCAGTTTCAAGGGAAATAAATATTTCCTTCCTTTCTATAACAAATGGTTAGAAATATTAAAACAAAGAAATTTTGCATGTGAATGTACATCAAGAATGCTGAAATGCTATGTGATAAAGAAGGGAACAAATACTTCAAGTCTTAGAATCAAAGAGACAAATTCAAAACACAGATTCTAAATTTGTACTAGATAATTATTTTTAATATTTTTTATTGATTTCAGAGAGAAAGGGAGAGGGAGAGGGAGAGAGAGAAACATCAGTGATGAGAGATGGTTGCCTCCTGCATGCCCCACACTGGGGATTGAGCCCACAACCCAGGCATATGCCCTTACCGGGAATCAAATCTTGACCTCCTGGTTCATAGGTCAACGCTCAACCACTGAGCCACACTTGCTGGGCTACAGATATTATTATGTGACATTCATTCCCTCCACCAGTCATTCCCATCACAGAAGATGGCAGCTTCATCTTCCCTGTTGCCCAAGCCAGCCCAGCCTTGGCATGATACATTTATTTTCTGTTGCTCTGACAGCCAACTCAATCAGAAGATACTCTCATTTCTACCTTCAAAATCTGCCTGCAGTCCCATTACTGCTTACCACTTTTACCCCAACTTGCTACCATCTTTCTGATACGTGCCACCATCCTTTTCACCAGGATTCCTATAATAGCTCCTGGATTCTGGCTTTTGTCCTTACCCATGTAGTCACTCTCCATGCATTAGCCACAGTGGGTCTGTTACAAAACATTAGACACGATGCCACCTCCCTGCTCAAAACCCTCTGCAGGCTTTGTATTCTACTCAGAGTCAAAGGCACATCATCACAATGGCCCACAGAAGCACACCCCATTCTTTGTTACCTCTCTGAACCCATCTCCTACTGACCTTTACACAGTCTGTTTCTTCTGCCAGAAACTCTCTTGTCTCAAATTTCTACATGATTAATTCCCTCCCTTTCAAAGTTTTTGCTCAAATGTCATTTTCTCAATAAGGCCTCCCTATTTAAAGTTGCAATCCATTCTACCACTGTGACTTTCAATCCCTCTCCCTGGTTTCTATTTTTCTACATCACAATCACCCTCTAACATACCATATCATATACATATTTGTCATATTTATTGTTTATTGTCTATCTGTCCTTTCCAGTTCAATAACACAGGGACTTTTTTTCTCTTTTTTTTTCTTTTTCTCTAATATATCTCAAGCACACAAGAGAGTGCCTAGTATCTAGTAGGTGTTCAGTATTTCTTAAGTATTAAATGATTGAATTCTGAAGACAGCACTGCTAAATGGGTATTATATCTGTTTTTTGTAGCTAAACTGAGGTGTGTAGAGACCAAACAAGTTCTCTAGCACCACACAGTGAGGAAGCCGCATGGCTGGAGTCAGGCCACGATGTCTGCCTTGTACCACTGCAGTTACTCATCTCCTATGACGGTTCCTATGCCCAAAGCCAGAGGATGAGAATGTTTCAAGAGGAGGGGATTGTCAATGGGCTGAGAAGCTTTCAGAAATATCAGAAAGAAGAAAGATTGAGAACAAGGCTATAGTTCTCTGTAACTGGGTGACAGTGACCTTTGCAAAAGCTATTCAGTAGTACTGGAGCCACAGCCAGAGAGCAGTGGCCGAGGGAGTGGAATTGAAAGTAAATAAGAGAAAGGGTGAATAATAACTACTCTTTACAAATTCCGGGGATGAAAAGGAGAAAAGACGATAGTTACATGGAAAGGAAAAGTTTTTTTGTTTGTTTTTAGGATAAGTTGGACATATTTATTAGAAGAAGGAAAGGAGGCAAAGACAGGTTAAAATATAGGTCTGAGGACAGAGGTAAACAGAATGGAGTGCTTTCTAGGAACTCAGTGAATAAAATCGTGCATCAACATTTATGGAATTTCCTGGCCAGTTGTTTTGTCAAACTGTGGGCATGTGGTCTGTGAAGCACAGGTTAAAGTCTCCCTCCACTTTGCTTTTCCTTGTCCCTTGAAAGGAACTGTTCTTATTTTCCTTAGTATTTTTACCTCTAAGTTACCACTTTCCTAACCTCCTACCTCAGTTCCAAATACCACTGTCTTCTCACTTCTGATCTGATCTCACTTGCATCATTACTGACTTCATTTTTTCCCCTCCCATCTCAATGGAAAGACATTCCTATTTTCCCCCAAGTTCAAACTGTAAGGCTAGAATAATTTTTCTTTCATTCAGAAACTCTACTCACCAAGTTCTTTATCTATACTTATAAATAAGATCTCCTACAGATAGAATATTCCCTCTAGATATCACTTTCTTGAACTTCCAAAGGAAATGTAATGATTTCCTTTATACAAGTATTTTTCAACTTCTACTACACTGGGCATTGTGTTTAACGTTGGGAAATCCTAAAATGAATAACTTCATGCATATAGATGGAGGAAGATAGATGATAAACAAATGATAATACCATGTATTAAGTGTAATGATGCAGATTTTTTTCACAGTAAAATGGACATCTATAGTATGCTCGTTCCATAATCTGTTTTTGAATGACATAGATTTCATTTGTTCTCCTAAGCTCACTTGACTTGGGTTTCTGTGGCTTGGAGAAAAGGATTATTAATTAATAGGCTCAAGTTATGAAACTCAGCAGGCGGCATGAAAGGCTTGCAGGAAAGCTTTGTGGAAGAAGTAACGTGTGAAGCAAGACAGAAGTAAGAGAATAAGAGCCAGGCTCTAGCCAGAGGAAGTGAGGGGGGAAATGTGCACGTGAGGAGACAGTCAGGATGGAGGGAATAACAGAGGTTCTGAAAATGTCAGATGGTGTTTCAGGAGAGAGAAAGTACAAGGCAGGGAGCACCAGGTGAGAGACAGGAGAAATGGTCCAGGACCAGAACATGGAGGATCCCAATGGGCCATGTGAATGACTTTGAGCATTGTGTAGGCAGTGGGCAGTCAAGCCAGGGAGTGACAGGAGCAAGTTTGTGGGTCTATAGAGGATGGATATAGGGAACAAGCCTTGAAACATAACACTTTCAACATCAAACCTATTTTCTGGTTGCCAGCTCCCCTAAACTTCCTGTTGCTTCAATTTTTTTTCTATTTAAGTAAGAGAGCATTTGTGACTTGCTGCTGCTTAAAGATGGTGATCTTTATTCCTCTTTCCCCTCAACATCTCACATCAGTATTTTAAATAATATTCATAATATTACTCTGTAATTAAAAGAGGAGAACAAAACTGGGGATGAAAAGAAAGGCTAAAAAGAAGAAAAGTGAAACAGGAGAGATGGCATTTGTTCCCCTCCAGTAGCCTGAGGTTGTCCCTCTCTTGAGAGTGAAAGACGACATAACCAGAGTGATGGACTCAGAGTAGAAGACCTTTTTGCAGGAAATTAGGGGCCAGTAGTTGTTTAATCAAAAGGTTTTTATTAAGTATGGAATAATCATCCTAAAAGATACATCTTTAATTCATTTTAGCATAAATAAATATATGAATAAAAATGATTTGCCAATCTTTTATATTATTTTATTTTTTTACATTTATCTTTATTGAAAGTATTACAGATGTCTCCCTTTTCCCCCTTTAATTCCCTCTTGCCCCCCAACCCCCCCACCCAGGCCTACCGTGATTTGTCAATCTTCTGATTTAGGATCAGTATCTAATTAGCTACACTGATTAGAATTCTTTTTTATTTTCCTTTAAAGCTCTGCCTCAATTTGTCACATTTAAGTTTATTTAAACTGATGTACAGTTAAGTTACTTGTGAAACAATGAGTTTAGAATTCTTCTAGAATATCTTCAATCTTTTACAGTTGCTTCCCATAGGCCTCATTTGAGAACAGTATTTGGAGCAACTTCTCTTTGGAGGGAAGTGGGTGCAGTGGTAAAAGGGCAATGTGAAGGATCTTTGTGGTGACAGGTCCTTGTTTTGATTGCTTTAGCATCAATATCTTGGTTGTGATATTATTCTGTAGTTTTTGAAGGTGTTACCACTAGGGAGGATTGTTAAAGTGTGCATTGGATCTTTCTATTATTTTTTTTTTAATTTATTGATTTTAGAGAGAGAGAGGGGAATGGAGGGATAGATAGATAGATAGATAGATAGATAGATAGATAGATAGATTATAGATAGATAGATAGATAGAAACATTTATTTGTTGTTCCACTTACTTATGCATTCATTGGTTGATTCTTAAATGTGCCCTGACCAGGGACCAAACCCTCAACCTTGATGTATCTGGATGATGATCTAACCACTGAGATATCAGGACATTTCTATTATTTTTTTTATAATTGCATGTGAGGTTACAATTACCTTAAAATAAAAAGTTTAATTAAAAATATTTATTGAGCACTTGCTATGTGGAAAAAACTATTATATACACAGAAGATATTGCAGGAAATGAAACATAAAAATTTTTCTACTCAGAACATACATTCTAATATAGGAGAAATTCTTGTGGGTGAGGCCACTTCTTCCCAGTGTTCTGCCTTGGCGTAGAATGTGGTGCCATTCTGGAGACTGCCAACATGGAAGCCTTAGGATCATTCGGATATAGTGGCATTGATTTGGTCTTTGGAAAAGCATGTTCTTACAGCAGATGGGGAAGTTGTTCCAAGTTTCTTTGCAGGCACCACATGTGGGTTAGTGGGAGCCCAAGCAAGTCCTCTCTAGAAGACTGGAGGTACAGCCTAATGACGGTAACTGACTTACCGTTTGTGGTTACATTAAAAAAAAAAACACGGGGAGAAACCAAGATGGCGGCATAGGTAAGCACCTAAACTGTTGCCACGCACAACAATTTCAAAACTACAACTAAAAGACAGAACGGACACCATCCAGAACCACAGGAAAGCTGGCTGAGTGAAAATTCTACAACTAGAAGGAAAGAGAAAAGCTCACAGAGAATTGGAGGTACGGCAAAGGGTCTTTGTGCGCGCAGAGAGGAAGGGCGGCTGAGAGCCTGGCTGACTTTCTCTGGCGGAAGGGGGAAGGAAGCCCCCGACCGCACTGAACCCCAGTTCTGACTGCACTGAACCCCAGTTCCAGGCGAGCCCCTGGGGACCCACGCTCTTATGGGGGGAGTCTGGACTCTCAGGCGGAGACTCGGGAGCTGGGGAAGGTGGATGACTGAAAGCGCGCACGCGCCAGTGCGCACAAAGGCTGCGGAGGTTGCCACAGGCTTTCCCTAGTGGAAGGGAGTCGGAGGTTCCTGACTGCACTGAACCCCGGTTCCAGGCGAGCCCCTGGGGACCCACGCTCTTGTGGGGGGAGTCTGGACTCTCGGGCAGAGACTCAGGAGCCAGGGAAGGTGGAGGTCTGAAGGCGCGCACGTGCGCGCAAGGGTAAGGCTGACAGGAAGCCGAGACTGAGACTCCACCCCATCCAAAGCTGAGCACAGAGGCCATTGCAATTTGGCAAGTCTAATCCTATAAGGCTGTCTCCAGCACCGAACTTCTCCCAGCATAGACACAGCTGATCCTTACAGCCAACTGGCCCGGAGGTCAATTCTTCCCAGTGATACCAACAACAATCAAGACTTAATTACAACAAGGCTGTACACACAGTCCACAAAGGGGTGCACCAAGAGTGTCCACCTCAGGTTAACTGGGGAGGCAGACCCACTGGGCCATATTGGAAACCTAGCACACAAATCTACCTTACCAACTCAGGGAAGAGTGAAAATGCGGCGTCAAAGAATCAGATCACAAACGAAAGAAATGGAGGAAAACAAATGACTGGATATAGAATTCAAAACCACGGTTATAAGGCTTTTTAAGAATATCCTAGAAAAGGCCGATAAATATAACGAGACCCTCGAAGATATGAAAAAGGACCAACTAGAAATTAAACATACACTGACTGAAATAAAAAATATTATACAGAGACCCAAAAACAGACAAGAGGAACACAAAAATCAAGTCAAAGAATTGAAACACAAAGAAGCAAAAAACACTCAACTGAAAAAGCAAAAAGAAAAAAAAAAATACAAAAAGTTGAAGATAGTGTAAGAAGACTCTGGGACAACTTCAAGCGTACCAACATCAGAATTATGGGGGTGCCAGAAGAAGAGAGAGAGCAAGATACTGAAAACCTATTTGAAGAAATAATGACTGAAAACTTCCCCCACCTGGTGAAAGAAATAGACTTACAAGTCCAGGAAGCGCACAGAACCCCAAACAAAAGGAATCCAAAGAGGACCACACCAAGACACATTATAATTAAAATGCCAAGAGCAAAAGACAAAGAGAGAATATTAAAAGCAGCAAGAGAAAAACAGTTAATTACCTACAAGGGAGCACCCATACGACTGTCAGCTGATTTCTCAACAGAAACTATGCAGGCCAGACGGGAGTGGCAAGAAATTTTCAATGTGATGAATAGCAAGAACCTACAACCAAGATGACTCTACCTAGCAAAGCTATCATTCAGAATTGAAGGGAAGATAAAGAGCTTCACAGATAAGAAAAAGCTAAAGGAGTTCATCACCACCAAACCAGTATTATATGAAATGCTGAAAGGTATTCTTAAAGAAGAGGAAGAAGAAAAAAGTAAAGAGAAAAATTATGAACAACAAATACATGTCTATCAACAAGTGAACCTAAAAATCAAGTGAATTAAAAACCTGAGGAACAGAATAAAGTGGTGAATATAATAGAATCAGGGGCATAGAAAGGGAGTGGACTGATAATTCTCAGGGGGAAAGGGGTATGGGGGGGTTCATGAAGTGACTGGACAAAAATCATACACCTATGGATGAGGACAGTGGTGGGGAGGTAAGGGCAGAAGGTGGGGTGGGAACTGGGTGGAGGGGAGCTATGGGGGGAAAAAGGAGAAATAATTGTAATAATCTGAATAAAGATTTATTAAAAAAAAAAACACACAACTTTGAGGAGGAAGCTGAGGATCTCCTGTTATCAGATGGAAAGCTACTGAAGCAATGAACATTTGGGCTATATTTTCTGTCTTGTTTGAAAGCATCACCATCTACTTTGTCCCGTAAGCAGAGAAATCTTAATGTGCTACTCTGTCCTATTTCCCTTACACTCTATAAATCTAATCTGTATACCCAGGACCTCCTTCTCCTTCACTTTTCCTCTACCCATCTTCTCTTTCTTTCTATACTTCCAGTACAAGTTAGATTATTATCATCTCCTGACTCCTCAGTATCTATTCAGTAGTTTTGTTTGCTATCCTGAATCTCACCACCACCTTAATTCATGATTTATATTGTTTTCTGACTTACCTTTCTAAAACAAAAATCTGATCATGTCACACTCCTGCTTAACACTAGTGCTAGCTCCAAACTCCATGGACTGGCTTTCAAAATACTTCAGTATCTAACCCTATCATACATTTCAAAACTCTATTCTGAGCACTCCCCACAGCATGCCCTGTCCTACTGTAGCTGACCTCCTTATCACTTCCTAAATGCTCTCCTTGTTTTTGCATATGCTTTCCCTACCACCTCAAGTTTCTATCCTATCATTCTGCTAAAACTCAACTTATGATTTAACCCTTGCTCTAACATAACCTCTTCTCTGGTATCTTTTCTTAAAACTGCACACTTCAAAGTCGAAGAAGGGTTTCTCTCTTCTATGCCATAGCATTACAACACTTATCACATTGACTTACAGCTATTTCTTGCTATGTCTGTCGCCACCATTAGTCCTGCTACTAAGTAATATAGGAAGTTTCAGAAGGTAGGTTCCTTCCTATAAGTGTCTTGGGAAGAACTTTTTCTCCCTGTGCATTTCTCCTTTTCTGCTTAGGCATTTCTAACCCTTGTTTGTTTTGATGTTCCAATTTTCCTTGGAAGTAAAACAAGATCAAGCCCAGCTGCACCCCCTGCTTTCCCCCTTCTGTGGTGCCCCAGAATGTGTGCTTGTGTCACTCAGGCCAAGCATTGATCTGCTTGAAAAATCACTATCTCGTCTTTCTCATTTGCTACTTCGATTGACTTTGTACTAAGAACAGCAAAAGTTATCCCAACCAGGTCCACATTTGACCTTTGATTCAGGAAAATTTGTGTTAATCCAAGTACTGTATTGTGAACGCTGTTTCAGAGATCACTAGTTTTCAAAGATTACTCATACTAAGGACACTATTGCTGAGCTTGAGATCTCTGTCTGTAAATCTGGCTGTCATCTATAAAGTGCTTTGAGGTTCTTCAACATTGGAGAAATGTGTAATGCTTTAATTTACTGACTTCCTTCGGATACCCCAGCAGATGCTATGTTGCCATGCCAACATACTCAAAACATCTTAGAGCCATGCAGACCTTTACACTGCTCTGTGAAATAGTTATCAGAGCTCCTTGCATTTGCCAGCACTTTTGTAGTGATACATGGATAGCAGCGGATATCAAGGTACAAAGAAGGAGAGTTAGAGTGCCCGTGGACTACTTCATGTTTTTATTACTATTTATTTCAGGGCTCATACTATATTATTGGGAATGTTATTACGATGGTTCATACGCTATAATCACGTGCACACACAGAGGGATGATACATATATTTCTACCGTTCTCCTGAAGAGCCTCAGTATTATGCATATTATTCCACACTTAAAACACTTAACATCATTACATTGAAAACAGAAGAAGCATGGGAGGGAACAGAAGGTGACAAATGAAGAGGAGGAGGGAGAGTGGGAAGGCAATGTGTAGCAGGAAGAGGACAGACATGGGAAAACAGGGATATGTCAAATTCATAGAAAATAGCAAGCCAGTTTCTGACTGATGACATGCATTTGTTGTGTCCTTCACAGTGCTTCAACTTAAGGGGTGCTGTTAATGAGGAAGGCGACTGTCTCCCTGTGGCAGAGGCTTCTGTATGTATAGCAGCACTGATAGAAGGTCACTGACCAGAAGTGCTCTCCAAAGATTGTTGCACAATGCTGATTTCCTTTTATTTTATGATTTCTATTCACATTTGGGAGAAATTTCATCTTTTCTGTCCCAGGTCCCCTGAAGGGCAGGTCTACTTACCTGCAGTTTCTAGAAGCTGTCTGATTATAATCACCATGGGTAAGCCCCAAATCTCTACACTCAACCAACAGTAAAAACCGTTCAGAGAACAAACAGCCTGAACTCACCCAGCTGTTCACTTCAGTGGCATTCTCAGTGGACTTGCTGCTTCCCGGACACCAGACACTGTAGATGTGCACAATAGAATGTAGGGCTCTGAAATGACACAGACCTACATTGCAATTCTGATTCTGAAGGAATGTGACCTTGGGACAGCCATTTAACTTTTCCAATCTGTGTCCTCAACAAGATTACTGTAAGGACTAACTGAATAGGGATGTACCAGCATTAATACCTCCCATAGCAAGTCCTCTAAATGTGTTTTTTTTTTCTCTTTATATCTACCTTAGCTGCCCATAATTTGGGAATCTCAACTCCCTAATATTCTGATTTGTTGACACATATCTGTAGACTCAGGCAGCTTCTGCCAGCTGTCACAACCAGCAGTGGAGGCACCATGGGCGGATGGAGGTGGTGGCTTCATCCATATAACTTCAGAAGAAGCTATCACAAGGAGCTGTGTAGCAGGGAAGGAAGAAAACCACAAGGTTATTGCTGAAAAAACTGTGTTGTTACCTAAATATGTAGGCATTACCTGTAGGCTAAAAGAATAGTTGGAGGAAACACTAAAGCCAGACTGGAGATATAATGTCAGGGCAGAAGAAAACCCGTTTTGTGCTGCTAATTATGAACCTGGCTTCACACTAAAACAATCTAGGAGATTCCTCCCGTATAATGAGATGACTGGCCCTGGTCAATTTTGCCCCATCTGCCTTACTCCATCATGATTTACATGGGTTGATAATGACAATTCTATAACAGTCTGAAAGGATACCAAAAGATTTTCAAACTTCCTTTGGTTTCCTATTCCAAAAAGCATGCCATAACCGTGGTCAGAAAATATTTCCCGAATATTAGCACTGTCTTATTGTGTGACTGGTATCTGTAGGAATCTCTAAGGTTTTGGAGCAAGAAATTCTAAATATCACCTGGCCAGTGTTGCTCAGTAGTTGAGTGTCAGCCTATGAACCAGAAGGTCACAGTTTGATTCCAGGTCAGGGCATATGACTTGTTTGTGGGCTCAATCCCTAGTTGGGGGTGTGCAAGAGGCAGCCAGCCAATCAGTGATTCTCTCTCATCATTGATGTTTCTATCTCTCCCTCTCCCTTCCTCTCTGAAACCAATAAAAATATATTTTAAAAAAATAAATTCTAAATATGATCCTAGGAAGGCACATCTGAATTCTGTCTGAAAAATGAAATCATGGAAGAGTTAACCTTGAGTGATGGACAAGTTAAAAATAAAAAAAAAATATTTTCCATTAAAATTGACATACAATATTACATTAGCTTCAGCTGTACAACACAGTGATTAGACATTTAAATAATTTATGAAGTGATCACTCTGATAAGGTGATTGAGAGAGTGAGAGAGGGTTTTGAGTGAGAGAGGGCAAGTCATTCTCTTTTAAATTTATTTTAATTAAATTATTTTAACATATTTTTTATTGATTTCAGAGAGGAAGGGAGAGGGAGAGAGAGAGATAGAAACATCAACAATGAGAGAAAATCATTGATTGGCTGCCTCCGGCACACCCCACACTGGGGATTGAGCCTGCAACTCAGGCATATGCCCTTGACAGGAATCGAACCTAGGACCCTTCAGTTCACAGTCTGACGCTCTAACCACTGAGCCAAACCAGGGCTGGGAAAGTCATTCTTAGTTGAAAAATAAACAAACTCATTCCAGTAGGGATAATCTTACTCAAAATCTAGAGACCAGTCTTAGCTAGAAGTGAAGGAGGCAGGAGGAGTCTCTGTGAGAAGATCTCGGTGCCCACAGCCTTTTCAGTCTCTCATAACTGGCATGATTAGCAATGTGTTTTTGAGCTCTAATCAACTTACTTTATACCAGCATCCCAAGGAATCAGAAGACAGTTATGTTCAGACTATTTCCAGACAGCGCTTTCACAGTCACCTCCATGTGAGAAACACAGCGCCTTAGATGCCATTGTGGACTCTGAAACCGCTTAACTCGGTTTCGGTTAACATCAGGGTCCATGCATTACTGAGAGTGTCTCTCAGGTTGGTGAAACTGTGTGCCAGAGTGACCTGGTTAGAAAAAGGAGACTTGACAGATTTCTGCCTTCATCTAAGAAGTATTTATTTTTTTGTACTTGACACTACTTTGAAGGTATCGAGGAACAGCAAAAACACCACCTTCTAAGGACGGTGAGATATCAATTACTTTGAATTACTCCCCAGCTCCCTCTCTTAATTACCTACTTTGTTAGCTGGGATTTATTACAGAGTAACAATAGTGATGCTTTGCATTTACATACTTCCTTTCTCCAAGGAGTTCAAAGCTCCTATAGATATGACTTCACTATTAATATAATTTAAAATGTTGAAAAATAGTTACATGAATAAGGAAACTGTGAAGTACCGTATATTCCTATTTTTTAGGTGAGACATATTCAAAGATAGTTCATGGTGACATTCAAATTTGAAAGACCCTTATAATAATAACCTTTCTTTCTTTATATTTACATGTATTGCTTATTATACACGACTCTCACGTTTGTTTGCTGATTGAACAAACATATTCCAAGGTATGTAAAATGAAGATATCAGAAAGTATCTATATTAATAAAAGAGTAATATGCTAATTAGACCAGGAGACCTTCCGGATGTCCTTTCAGACAAAACCATGGTGGCGGGGCCGAGGCAGAGGCAGTTAGGGGCGATCAGGCTGGCAGGGGAGCAATCAGATGGGGGTGATCAGGCCAGTGGGGGGGGCAGTTGGGGGCGAGCAGGCCAGCAGGCAGAGTGGTTAGGGGCAATCAGACAGGCAGGCAGGTGAGTGGTTAGGAGCCAGAGGTCCCAGATTGCGAGAGGGATGTCCAACTGCCGGATGTCTACCGGCAGTCGGACATCCCCTGAGGGGTCCCAGATTGGAGAGGGTGCAGGCCGGGCTGAGAGACATCCCCCCCGCCCCCGTACACGAATTTCATGCACTGGGCCACTAGTTAAATGATAATAATGCTACCACTAGTGCAATACTCTGCCCACTCTAAGATTTAAGTAATGGATCTCAGTTTTTTATAGTATGAAAATCTTTGCATTATAGCAAAATATTTTGAAAATGCCAGGAGGTAGAACTTGCATTTTTAGGTCTATTGACTAGAAAATACATGATTAGGAAATTTACTATGAATCATGCTGGAATGTTTAATATCCTATCCATTACCCTGAAAAAATCCTATGAGATAAGTGAGGACAGCTCTAATTAACCTTATTCTGTAAATACAAACTATCATTCCCTCAGTCTACATTCAATATGCTTATGTTCCTACTAGAGGACCAATGCACTAAATTTGTGCACTGGAGGGGGGTTCCCTCAGCCCGGCCTGTGCCCTGTCACAACTGGGACCCCTCACTCCTAACCACCCACCTGCTTACTCCTAACTGCCCACCTGCTCGCTCCTTACTGCCCACCTGCTACTCCTTACCGCTTGGCTCTCTGCTCCTTAGCGCTGCCATGGAGGCAGGAGAGGCTTCTGCCACTGCCACTGCACTCACCAGCCATGAGCCTGGCTTCTGGCTGAGTGGCGCTTCTGCTGTAAGAGTGCATTGACCACCAGGGGACAGCTCCTGCATTTCCTGCATTGAACATCTGCCCCCTGGTTGTCAGTGCACGTCATAGCGACTGGTTGTTCTGGTCATTCCGCCGTAATGGTTGCTGGGCCATATATATATATTGCTTTTCAGAGGTTTGTCTTCCATTGGTGAGAACAACTGGTCTAAGTTTTTAAATCAGTGTTTTCAGGAGCAGTTGCTCATATACAGAACAATTGTGTTGAACTCAGAAAGAAGACTGAAGGACATCATTCAGCATTCAAGAGCTCCTCAATAGTTGGTGAGCTACCCTTTAGGGTTAAAAATACTTGTACATTAAAACAATGGAATTTACATGCTTCAGAGGTTTTCTTTTCCCTTATCTTGTCTGTTAGAATTAATAAGTTAGAAGCATTCAGCTCAGAATGGAGGCTTGATTGCATGCCTTTTGCTAAGGATCTGAGACGTGAGGAGACTGCAGTTTGAGATACTTACAGAGTATGCGCCCCTTGGACCTGGAGCTGCCATGCATAGTTTTCCTCCTTATATCCTATTATTTGTATTTAAACATGCTCTAATGCTTATAAAGACATACTAAAAATTATAAGGTTTTTGTGCTCAGGCTAGAGAGGGTCATGAAAGCTAAGTGTTTTGTTTCTAATCTATCTTATTTGAGTAGTAAATTATGGCACACAAGATCAAAAAGCATAGAATTATATTCTTTCAGAATTTTGTTTAGTAATCTTAACCTCTGGTTGTTGTAGATAATCCTAAAAAATGAGTCAAATTGGGAAAAAGGCAATGGAATTTTGATTAGGAGACATTTATTCTTAATTCTAGTTTAGACTTTACCTTGCATTGCTTTGAGATGCAATTGTATTACCATACACAACAAAAATAAATTTATGTAGCATCTTTCTTTTAAGGAAATTAAGAGGTTGGAAGCAACATTTTGCTTATTGAGTAGGATATTGAGAAGGAAATCCTAAATCAGTGATTGCTTCTAAATCAGTTACTTGATTGTATTAATTATCTCTTATGCCTTTGTTCTCCATTTACAGAAAGAGGTTAATTACAGCTACCCTCACTTATCTCATAGGACTTTTTAGGAGAAAGAATGGAATAATAAATACACCTGTATATCTAAAGTGAGATATTCAAAATATGAATTATAACACTACAACACTATTTTAGCACAGGAATGTACTGCAGAAAGGAATTTTTTCTTAAGTGAGAATATTTGCTATAAAAGAAAGATTCTTAGATTTGAATGAAAAGAGAGTAAATAGATGAAGAAGATAGGGGCAAATGTCAATAAACTAGAGGCGCGGTGCACGAGATTCATGCACAGGGGTGTGTGTGTCCCTCAGCCCAGCCTGCAGCCTCTTCAATCTGGGATCCCACTCACAATCCAGGACTGCTGGCTCCCAACTGCTCTCCTGCCTGCCTGCCTGATTGCCCCTAACCACTTCTTCCTGCCAGCCTGATCACCCCCTAACCACTCTCCTGCCAGCCTGATCAACACCTAACTGCTCCCCTGCCAGCCTGATTGCCCCTAACTGCCCCCCCCTGCGGCCTGGTCACCCCTAACTGCCCTCCCCTGCTGCCCTGGTCACCCCTAACTGCCCTCCCCTGCAGGCCTGGTCCCTCACAACTGTCCTCCCCTGCAGGCCATCTTGTGGTGGCCATCTTTGACCACATGGAGTGATGGTCAATTTGCATATTACCTCTTTATTATATAGGATGGGAAGGGAGGGATGAATCCAACAAGAAAAAGAATTTAACGTCTCTGCTGTATCATTTAATTAGAGAGGATTCTGGTGGGGTTTGCACTTTGAGAATGACAGGGCACAGCAAATGGGGAGGGGCCCTAGATCTCTGTGGCCCATAGAATGCCAAAGGGCAGGGAGTATAGCAGATGTTATTGAATCTAAGGTGGATATGTCTAAAGCTGAACTTATTAGCTGTTCCAATAAACTTGCTTCCTTCAGTTGTTTCTCCTAAATTGTTCAGTTAGATAACTCTACTCTAAACCCAGAAATGAAAGTTTTAGACACTGTTCTCTTTTCTTTCTTCTTCATCTCTGTATCCAAGAAGTGTTCAGATGCCATCAAAATTCTTTTTCCAGATTGTCACTCTAATTCTGTCTTTCACTGTCAGTGCTACCACTGTAGTCCTGCTGCTCTCATCTTGTACCAGGTCGTCATGTCTCCAGTCACTTTCCTTTTTCTGATACTTACAGAATTCAACAAACTAATAGCTCTTCTTAGAGAATTACTTGCATCATGTCAACTGTATCCTCACAACTCTTTGATGATCCTCATTTGCTAATGAATGAAGTTCAGGCCCTTTAGTCTACTTGAAATTGCCAAAATCTTGCCTGAATCCACTTTTCCAAACTCACCATTTATACTCTAATCAGACTGACCTTGTACCATGTCCCTTAATTCTCTGTGCTTCATCCTCACTCAGATGCTTCATTCCAACTTTTCTTCTCCACTGGAACTTTTTCTACTCTACATTTTTTTCCAGTTCAGTTTGTCCTTGAAGGCTTTCCTCAAATTCCGACACCGGTGGGCTGAAGCCTGAATCAAGTGTGCGCACCTCTTCTCAACTTTGTGTTCAGTGATATCTCATTAGCAGTGTGAATTCAGCAGTGGTGGGAATATTTACACAATAGCAATTAGCAAACAGTAAAAATCAGCCCTCTCTCTCTCACCAGAACCAGTTTTTAAACCAGCACACCACAGCTACTATTTCCAAATCTTTTTGATTGTTCACACCTGCTTACTTTTTGTATCACTCCTTTGGACCCTTTTTATGTACTAAAATAAAAACTTAAAAAAATAATTTATAGCTTGACTTTCTAACCTGAAAGTCCACTGGCCAAGTCCCATTTTGTGTGTGTGTGTGTGTGTGTGTGTGTGTGTGTGTGTATTCTCAGTTTGAAGAAAAGTATTTACTGAATTTTTATTGGTATACAGCTCATCTTAGCTTCTCTAGTTCTCAAGATTATTGCCTTAAATTCAGAAATTATGTCTTATGAATTTTTATTTCTATCAATCCAGAATCTAGTATGATATCTCATTTATCATATATATATATATATATATATATATATATATATATCCAAAACTTTTTATTTGAATCACTTCTGTAAGCTCATGATGAGTGCTAACGAAATACTGGTTGTACATGACAATGAAGAGCCATATTAAAGGTTTTCTAAAAAACAGTTTGTTCCAAACATAAACCAAATTGAAGGTATAACTAATGATCTTATAATTTTAACACTCAGCCAATATCTTTGATGTTGACTAGAATTTGTAAGTGTCCTACAGATAGACTAGGATGTCCAGTAGGTGAATAGGCTCCAACATGCATTGAGTATTTACTATCTTTCAAGCCCTATGCTAAGATTCATATATATGTATATATATATGACATTTAATTCCAATGTTATCTTTCTGAAGTTGGTCTCATTAGTATGCTCATTTTACAAATGAGGAAATTGGCCTTGGCATAGTTATGTGACTATACCCAGTAGTGCCAACTCATTAAATGACAGAGTGACTCCAAGCCATCCTAATTCCAGAATTCTCATCTTAACCACCATATGTCTTAATTGCACACAAGAACAACTTTATGGTAGTGGTACTGCATTACATTTTCAATGTTTGCCCATACTAAGCCAAGAAAGTTCTGAATATTAAACTGAAATTTTGGAACCAGTCTTTTAAAAATGTTTCTTTTAATTAGTGAAGTTTTATTTTCAGCCTATTCTACTATCTAATTTTGAAGTAAAAAAAAATATTGTTGGTTGAGGCACCATTTAAAAAAATAATTCCTTATGGAGGGTTTACTTTCTGCCTTAGTGCTACTCCAGATGGTCTGGGAATTAAAATGTTATAAGGGAAGTTATGATACCTTTCCTCAAAGACCTGATAAGCTAGTTGAGCAATGGCAATTAGCATGCATGAAACAAGTAGAAGACAATTAGGTGGTAATCTCAATGGTACTAACTGATAGAATTTAAAAATTAGGAGATATTAGCTAAGGCAAAACAGCAACTGGTAACAGCTTCAAAGATGAAGTGGGAGTGGAATCTTGCAGGGGGATTTTAGAGACGGGGCATTTATACATCATTTGTACAAATTACAGAACGTCAAGGTTATGACTTGTTTTATTCTGAATAAACAATTGCCTTGCTGACAGAATGCAGTTAAATGCAGTGTTTACATTTTTTTTATTATGCGCATAGGTATCCAGCTTTTCATCATATCCATTTTCCTCCCCTTCCTCCTTGATCTTTTTTTTTTCTTCTTCTTTTTTTCCTCCTTGATCTTTTGAGGGTGTCTGGCAAATAAAAGAACTAGAGCCTTTGAAAGAAAGCACAGAAACCTTTGGCTAGGAGACTGCAGGCTTGAGAACTGTTGTTTTTTGAACCAGTCACTGCCTCTTTCAAAAAAACAAAACTCAATTTATTACCTTGGAGTCTGTGAGCTCACAGTAGAGACAGTCATTGTCTCCACAATGTTTTTAGTCATTTTTCCGGGTGACTCAGCAAACACCGGACTGCCCTTTTGCTCCTCTCCTATTTGTTTTGCTTTGCTCCCAGACAGGATCCCCAAGTCACCCTCAAACTTGGTTAAATATAGTAAGTGGTCCTCTGTTCAGCCTCCACACTCCTCCCTCTGCTTCTGGCACATTGCTGGGTGAACAAATGCCCTTGTCTAATTTACGGTGACAGGCTTTTGTAAAAGAGTTCTTCTCTGGAGCCAACAATACAGAAGTGCATGCCCTGATCTGGAAGGGGTTATTTTCTTGTGTAGATACTTCCCAAATGACTTGCTATTCAGTGACCATCTACATCTTTCCTTCTTGACCTCCTTGGCTGCCTGCAATCATTTCAGATCAGTGGGTTGACTTTCTTCTTAGCACTGTGAGAGACTTAGAGGAGAGTACAGTAATAATCATCCAGCCTCCTCCTCATTTATGAGCATCTCCCTTTATTTATTTATTTATTTTTTTGTTGCATTTTGATTCCTCCTGTAACTTGGCTATAACCATAGCCTGCACCCTTTCCTATTTTCTGTTTTTCTTTCTTATATTTTTTCCTTGGGTGATAAATGCTTATCTGATGCTTGCTAGATTTCCTTCCAAGTTCTCAATATTGAATCTGGCTCTATCTGAGTTGTTATCTTTTTAAGTAAATTTCATTAGAAGAGATAAGTCCATTCAGTTCATGACACACTGTCTTAAGATTATTTACTGCATATACTAGCTATATCAGGTTCTTTTGTTTCAAATAGGTCTCTTCAGTTCTAGCTCCTAGCAGCTAGATGTAGGGATGCATTTCCTTAGATATGAAACTTGAATTGGCTCGTGACAAAACACACTGTTCTTGGCTTCCTCGTTCCTCAAGAACTCTTCCCCTAACAATCATTTGTAAAATCCCTGAGAAATTAATCATAGGAGAGTTCCAACTTTCATAAGACCAATGCTCTCCATTTCTGTGTGTCACAGACACAAACAGAATGGGATATACTGGGGTGGGCAGAGAGGGGTGCATGAATATTTGTTGTCTTCAGCAACCCAATTAAAAACTCGTTTGGAGTCCATATTGGGTAATAGAATAATTCTTCCTTGGGAATAGCCTGGCAGTGAGTTTGTTTGGCTAATGTGTATGCTGAGTTTCACTATTTATTGCCTTCTTTACTTACATTTAAGGTAAAGTCCAAAGTGTGTGCTTTCTCTTTCTTTATTTTTTCTAAACCAACATGAGAAAATGAGCAGAAACAAAGGGACCTCTTGATGACTATAAAAATATGCTGTGTGGGAAGGATGTAGTTAGAGCTGATGACTATAAGAGATGTGCTGATATTTAAAAATGTAGTAGGATTTGTTTTAATCAGGTTTAGTAAGACCCATAGTCACAGGAATAGCTGTCATGAAGGAGGAAGTATTACTTATAGATCCCTAAGAACATGGTGCATGATATACCATGCTTGGCCACATGGGGAAACAGTAGGGCTGGTCAGAGGTAGAGGGAGTGGAAGGCAATGTGGGCAAGAGGCATTCCTCTAAGAGTCTTCGTTCCTTTTCTTGGAGGAAAGTATTTAGAAACTGAAATCTGGCATCTAGGTATTCTTTTCCTTTACTTATTTTTGCTTTGTTACTTTAATTAAGACTTCTAGAACTATGACAGGGAGTAGGTGAGATGTGTTAAACAGGTTTAGGATGAAATAACTTGAATAATTTTAGTGGGCTCTGGGAAATAGGGCTGTCCCCAGTTGTCTAATAACTGGTCTTGAGTAGTGGCTCTGAGTATGAGGGCCAGACAACGAAGGTAGTTGTGGTGTACAGGTTTTGGATTGGTTGACTTGCATATGAAAGTCACGTTGCCAGAGGGGTTGTTATCTCTAGGAATTGGCTTATGTTGGAAGGGGCAATCTCTTTCAGTATCAGCAAGGTCCCAAGACATCTAAGCATCAGAATAAAGAAATATGCTTAATATAGATGGTAAATGTTTAAAAAGCAACGTCAACAAAATACAACCTGATTAATAGCACTTGCTGAATTTCATAGGTGCTTGAGCAAGGCTATTACTTAATGTAATCTGTTTATGCAGGGGGTCATGATGACATTCTACTTAATGACCTGAAGTTCACCTTGGTGTTGAGAATGAATTTCAGTCATAGTCAAAGTTTAGTATTTTCCTTCCTCTGAATGATGACTCACTTATATCTCCTGTGCAAACCACTAATGCATTTAGAGTTGCATTACAGTGATGAACTATTACCTAAAAATGCATTAGAGAGTGGAGCATGGAATTAGAATTTTCCTTAAGAATTTGAAGAAATAAAGAACAGTTTGTGGAAGGTTTTATTTTATCAGCTATCAAATAAGAAAATAAAACAATAATTTTTAAACCATAAAATTTAGATTTTTTTAAAAAAAAATTAAAAATTGCCTCTAATAATTCATTTTATGTTTTAAAATATATTTGTAAATGGGAATTTTAATATCTTCACAAACTCATGAATACCTCCCATAGATGTTTAAAAAAAATGACATGGAAAAAATGGATAACAATGGCCTTTACCTAATATTGTGAGATATTCTCCATGTCTTTCTTATATTTGTTTGCATCTTTTGGGCAGAGGCACTAATTGCCCTTTTTTTTTCTGGTTATCTTTTCTAGAATATTTGTGCAGAAAATAGACTTGGAGGGTAGAGATAGTATCCCTACTGGAGCAAAGGTCGGTTAGGCTTATTGTGTGTTGTAAAAATTGGGTTTCCTGAGCTTAGGGTTCTGCTTTGTAATGCAGCCCACTGTGTCTATAGGCTTCTGTCTGGCCCTCTTTGTGTCACCCTGTGGAAATTAAGGCTCAGGGAACCAGTGCTAATGCTGACTCTCTGCCTATTACTATTGCTGTAAGTATACATTGTCCTTTGTCTCTGAACAGGACCCTAATGGCTTCCATCAGCATTCATGAAACTGTGGCAGATTGACTTGTTAGCTTGCAAGCAAGATATATAATCTCAGATCCTCCACAATTTTTATACACCTAGAGAAATTTGTGCACATGTATACCAAGGTATATTGCAAGAATATTCAGAACAGAAAAATTTATGATATTAAAAAACTGGAAACAATCCAAATGTCTGTCAATATTAGAGTAGATAAATACATTGTGTACATTTATACAATGAAATTGTACACACTGTACACTCAAGTGAACAAGCTACAACTATGCAGCAATATGGTTGGATATGTAAGCATAATGTTGAAAAAAAGAAGTAAGTCAAAAATAATACATACTGATCAAAGCAGATGCAGTAAACTATATTTTTAGAGATAAATACATTGGTGATAATAGCACAAGGAAAAAGAAGAGATCATTTGACAAAAGTCATGATAGTGGTATCCCAAGTTGAGAAAGAAGGTATATACAAAAACAAAAAACAAACAAGCAAACAAAAAACTTATGGGAGACATTGATAGGGCCATCAGCACTCTAGTATGTCTTGACCTGGGTTGTTGATATGTAGGTGTTTTGCTTTAAATTTATTCACCATACTGTGTATTTGTGTTTAATGTGCTTTTTGTGAGTAGTACTGTATTTCACAATAAGGGTAGATAAAATTATTTTAGAAAGTATTCCTTAGTATATTTATTCTTCGGACAATATAACCAACATATCTGTTCACTGTGAAGAATATAAACATAGAAAAAAAGGAACTTTATTTTAAAATTAATTAAGTTTTTATAGTCCTTAACCACCAAGTTTTTAATGCTTTATTGAACAAAATTCCTTGAAAATGATACTCTTATAAATATGCCAGACTGTTAAGATGGAAATCAGTTTCCTTTGAGACTGATTCTCTTGGACTTTCCATAGTGTTTCACTTTTGAGCGTCAGTACTATGATGCATATATAAGGAATACATTGCTTTAAAGTTCTTTATAGAAGGCGATAGTGTGTGACGTTTCTTATTTTCAAGAATACCACAAGATCATCTGTTTATGTACTATTTAAGGGGAAAATATAGTCCATTAAGAAAGTAGGTAATTGGAATTATTGATGCCATCTCCATGTGTTGTGCTTTTAAAATAACATAGAATACTAGTGTATAGTCATTTCATAAAATGCATATAGTGGTTAAGAAAAATTTTGTTTTTCTACTCCTGCATGTTCATTCCATGCATTAAATGTTACCATTTCTTTGATCTGCCAATGTAAGTATCTCCAATGCATCCTCTTGTCTGATTATAGTATTCCTTTCTATTTATTAAAAGACAGGAAGTGTACTCTTTTCAATCTTAAATATTTTAAAAGAAAAAAGTTTTCTCTGATTTGTCAATAGGATTTAAAATAGAACAATAATAGTAATAATTATGAGACTGATGTAGCTGTATAGTATGTTGAGTGCCTGAGATATACGAGCTTTCTTTGTATTTTAGACAGCTTTAAATCCTCTCATCTTATAGTGGCCGAAAATTATGTTTCTTTCAGAGATCTGTTATAGAAGGTGTTCTTGGGATGAGTAAATGAATGTCAAGCAAAAGAAAGGACTAAAATGAGGCCACAGAATTAACAGTAAGATTCAACATCAAGAAGTCAAGACTCAAACACAAGTTCAAAGCTCTTTTCTCAACTAAATCAAGTTCCCAAACGAAAGCCATCAATACTTGAAGAAATTCTTCTGCAACACCTGCTCTCTTCCTTCCTTCCTCAGGCCCAAATTTGCCTCCTGACACTTGTCCACTGAAATTTAATTCACAATTATCTAATTTCAGTCTCAGTCCTATTCTTTTTCTGGTTAGGGTGTGTATGAGGAACAGAGAAGAATAAAAGATTTTGAGAGTTCTGAGGGCTGAGTTTTCATTAGCATAAATAAAAGCAACCTGGAAAACAGAGGACTCAGCAGCAGATGGCTGATAATATCCCCCTTTGTTCAGTATATGCAGAAATGGAATTAATTTTTAATACCACATATTAGCAATCTTCTAATATAGAAGTAATCTCCTTGCAGTCCCTTCCATAAGCACAGAGGCTGCCGATGGAATAAATGGAAGCCAGCCTGATGTAATAGAAAGTGTTTTTCCACCTTTTGCTGGGAGAGGCATTTTTGTCTCATTTTACTGGCATGTAATTATACGACACTCAATAACTGTTAGGTCTATTAGGTAAGGCTGGGTGCATAGATCATGGTATAGTGGAGACAGCATTGTGCTGAAAGTCAGAGAAATTAAAATCTGGTTCTTGGCTTTTTTGCTAACAAATGATGTGAGTACAAATCCATCATAGATTGTCTTGGTTTTAGTTTATTCACTTGTGTAAACAAACAAGCAAATAAATGAATCTGATTCTAAGATACTGTTAATTGGCTCTGTGTTCCTCAGATAATAAATGTTGAATACAATCATTATCTTCAACTATTCAAAGCAAAAGAGAATAAGTATGTTTTCAATTTAATAATTTAAATAGGGTATATTCTTTAATATCCAAAGGCCAGTTGCCTGACATTTTTATTCCACATAATTATAACAGGTATAATTTATTGAGTCCTTGATATGTTCCTAGTATTCTATTAAGTACTTTAAAAATATTATGTCACTCCTTTATGAATAATAATAATTATTATAATTTTACATATGATGGATCTTAGGCTTTGAGAGTTTGAGTAACACTAACACATCCAAAGCCCAGAAACTGTTCCTGATTGCTCAGACATAACTTCAACTCATTTGTTGTACTCCAGAGGATGTGCTCAATAATCACTGCACTTGAATAGAACCGGATAATACGGGCTCATTAGGAGGAATTTTTGGGTCAAGATAGAAGGGTTTAGGATTCAGGGTCAACATGGCAGCATAAGTACATGCAATATGGTACTTGGAACCGCCCACAATCAGGTAGAAATTACAACTAAACTAAAGAGCAACCATCATTCAAAACCGCCTGAAATTTAGCTGAACAGAGGTCTACTACTAAGATACAAAGAAGGTACATCCAGACTGGTAGGAGGGGCAGCGACTCAGAAAGGTTAGAACCACACCCACGTGTGTTGGATAAAAGTTGGGAGGGATATCGTAGCTGAGGCTCTGCATTGTCATGAAGGGAGTCATTCAGTGTTGCCTGTACCTGGGTGGGAAACCTAATTCTCAGGTTCAGCCTTTAGAATTTCCCTTTATTTAAAGGTTATATTCTCCAATACCTATATAATATATAATAAATATACTTTTTAAAGTCTCTCATTTACTTTGCTCTTTTGCCTAAGCAGTTGGTTTAGAACGTGTATAAAGAAGAGGGACATTGTCTACTGGGCTTCCTCCCTTTTATTCCATTAGGTTATTGAAAGGGGACAAGTGACCTAGAAAGACACTAAAGAGGTAGGTGGGGACGAGATAATGCATGGCCCTATGGATAATGTTGCAGATTTTGTCATTGATGTAAAGTTTATTTGGAAGTTCCAGAAGGTTTTAAGCACACATATGGCAATATAGGGCTTGCATTTTTCAAAGAATAGTCTGACTGACATGTAGAGAAGACATTAGAGGGTATGAAAACGGAAATTAGGAGGCCAGGTGAGAAGACATAGCAGGAAATCGTGACAAAAATGATGGTTGATCAAATAAAAGAAATTATGTGATGGTTAAAACAATGAAATAAACATGTCTGTTCCTGTTATGGTCTGATTTGATCTCAGGATACATTTTAGAATATTTAAAGCAATGAAACATGAAATGACCTTTAGGTATTCTCTCACTGTCTGTCTTCTGTCTCTGTGTCTGTGTCTGTCTCTCTCTCTCTCTCTCTCTCTCTCTCTCTCTCTCTCTCTCTCTCTCTCTCTCTTACACACACACACACACACACACACACACACACTTTACGTAAGAATTAAGTAGTAGAAGGGATTTTGGATTACATTTCCTGTTAATAATTTTAAATGCACAAATTCTGTATGTGCTTCAACAGTTAACTGAAATCTCTTCTGACATTGAAGCATTAATGAGGACCACATCACCTCTATTCTTCTAAGAGTGTCTGCAGGCCACCCTATGTCACCTCTGGGCCCTGCCCCACTTTGTAACAAGCTATCTCTGTTGAGATCACTGTTTTTGCTACAAGGTGCCCTAATCACAATCTTCCATGAATTACAAGGAACTCCTACACTACACAGATTACATAGAACCCTCTCACAGGAAGCCAATGACCACAGAAAAAGGAAAAACACTTCTCAGAAAAAAGGCCCCTAATTACAGAAGATGTTTGCTTTCAGAAAGGGATCCATGCCTTCTTGTTCAAGCTGGGAACAGGTCTATAAAGTACCGATTCAAAGGTACCAAGTGGCTTGTGGATGTGAGGTGCTGCTGGGCACTTCTGTTGCTTTTACTTGCTGTGTAAAGGTTAGCAGTAAAGGGAGAATCTTCTTTTCCACACAGCACATAAGTCTGATTTGAAGGCCACACAACCTTCTGTGGGTATGTGCCTCATGAGGTTTTGTGTGCAAGGCCAAGATTTTCTTTGCAAGACAATTTGGGTTTACTCTAACACTCAGATGGGCAATTGATGCACTAAAGTTCTGCATCATAAAACATAGGCACATTGATTTAAGCCTGGAAAGATTTCAAAGGATAGTTACTGATCTTCCATTGTGGTAATAAAAAAAAATTCTCAGTAAGATACTCCTAAAACATTTACTTTAGAGCCATGTGAATTCCCGGGGATTTATAACAATAACTGGATAGAAAATGTACACCAGATAACTAAATTTTATTTTATTTTTTTACATTGGAAAAGTTAGAAATGATCGCTCTTGATATTGGAGAGTCTGAGTCCACAAGAGTGAGTTTTGTTCTGGGCTAGCTTTTAAAATAGCAATAAAATAATAGAAACCATTTTATGTTGAAGATTATCCTAATATAAAAGAGAGTAGAGGAGAAAAGCACCAGGGTATTCATATAATTTCTTCTCTAAGGCGAGCACACGGCTCACTCAGAAGTGTTTCTGAATTACTCAGTTTCACATTGAAAGTGAGCTCATCCCTGCTTTGCTTTTTCAAAATTATCTGACTGACCAATAGATGGCGCTCTGATCTTGATTCTGGTGGAGATTTAATGATGCATATCACAAACCATGGATCTTTATTGAGTTTAAGGAGGCTCATCATGACTCATTTATTCATTCATTTTACAATAATTTTTGAGGACCCACCATGTACTGGGACTGTATTAGGTTTCCTTTCACATAGTCAGAGACCAGTGTAAGGTAAATAAAAGCTTCAATGTATTTCTTCACAGAATAATAATATTTCAGTTTATAATGCTGAGGAACAAATCCCTTCAAAGCTTAATGGTTTACAGTAACAATGGTTTGTTACATCTCACCATTTTGTCTGTTGGCTGAGTGGTTCCTAGGCTGATTCATTCTGGGCTCACTCACTCATGTGGTTGCTTTCTGCTGAGCTATCTCCTGGGCTAGAAGCTCTGATGTTGTAACTCACATGTCTGGCAGTTGGTGCTGGCCATCCTCTGGTGCCTACCTCTGCCTCCACACAGGCTCGACCAGCTTTCATGGTGGTCTCAGGGCAATGCCCCAAGTGGGTGAAGCCAGAGCTGTACGGCCTATTGAGACCCCCACCCCAGTCTTGTAAGTGATATCACTGTCACTTTTGACACCTTCTATTGGTCAAAGTAAGGACAAGGCTGCCCAGATTCAAGAGGTCAGGAAATAGAATCTAACTCTTGATAGGAAAAGTGATGATAAATCACTTTGCAAAGGGACATGTACGTATTGGGATGGGAGGACTTGGTAGTCATATTTTTTGATCTACAAAAACAAGTTGAGAAATGAACAATAGTGGAATAAACATGCTTAGATTCTTCAGTCTCCTTATAGAAACATTACTGCAATTTTAAGAAAGGAGAGTGCTGTGAATTTAAGACAAAATGTCTAATGTGCTAATTAAGTCATTGTTTTGGTGGAGAGTAAAGGGTTATATGGATTTGGATTGCCCACTACATGTGCTGTGTGAATCCCTTCATTATTAGTCCTTCCCATTATTTCTAGGAACTCAGTTTTCTTTAGCAGTTGACTAACCTCAAAAGAGTCTGTTAACTCCTAATCAGTACTTCCCCAGAGGGGGTATGGAGATAATGGAATTATATAGGATGAAGCAGTTGAACCACACTGGCAAGGCAGTGAGTTGTAATGCCAGTGTTTGATGACATTACATACATGATCAGATAGTTAGCCTTTCTACAACACCATCCAATAATTATAAAACTATATTTTAGAAGTTAGAGCTTTTTTATTGTTTAAAGAATTACATATGTCTCATTTTACCCCAATTGACTCCCCTGCCAACCCCCCAGCACAAGCCCCCACCCCCTCAGTGTCCATGTCCATTGGTTATGCTAATATGCATGTATACAATTCCTTTGGTTAATCTCTTACCCCCCTCCCCTGCGTTCTCTCTGAGGTTGGACTGTCTGTTCAGAGTTTCTTAGTCTCTGAATCTATTTTTTTAAAATATTTTCCTGAAACCAATCTGCTTTATTAGTCAAGCAGGTTTTTTTATTTTCTTTATTGATTAAGGTATTACATATGTGTCTTTATCCTCCCCTTGACTGCTCCCCCCACTCACGCTCTCACCTCCCTGGCATCGGTGTCCATTGGTTATGCAAATATGTATACATAAAAGACCTTTGGTTGATCTCTCCCCCTTACCCCCACCCTGCCCTACCTTCCCTCTGAGGTTTGATGGTCTGATCAATGCTTCTCTGTCTCTGGATCTGTCTTTGTTCATCAGTTTATGTTGTTCATTATATTCCACAAGTGAGTGAGATCATGTGATATTTATCTTTCTCTGACTGACTTATTTCACTTAGCATAATACTCTCCAGTTCCATCATGCTGTTGCAAATGGTAGGAGTTCCTTCCTTTTTACCACAGCATAGTATTCCATTGTGTAGATGTACCACAGTTTTTTAATCCACTCATCTGCTGATGGGCACTTAGGCTGTTTCCAAATTTTAGCTATGGTGAATTGTGCTGCTATGAACATAGGGTTGCATATATCCTTTCTGATTGGTGTTTCTAGTTTCTCGGGATATATTCCTAGAAGTGGGATCACTGGGTCAAATGTAAGTTCCATTTTTAATATTTTGAGGACACTCCATACTGTTCTCCACAGTGGCTGCACCAGTCTGCATTCCCACCAGCAGTGAACGAGGGTTCCTTTTTCTCCGCATCCTCTCCAGCACTTGTCATTTGTTGATTTGTTGATGATAGCCATTCTGATAGGTATGAGATTAGGTACCACATTGTCATTTTGATTTGCATCTCTAGGATGATTAGTGACTTGGAGCATGTTTTCATATGTCACTTGGCTTTCTGAATGTCCTCTTTTGAAAAGTGTCTATTTAGGTCCATTGCCCATTTTTTTATGTTGGCTGTGGGTTTGTCATATATGGCTTTTATTCTGTTGAGGTATGATCCTTCAATTCCCACCTTGCTGAGGGTTTTTATCAAGAAAGGGTGTGGATTTTGTCAAATGCTTTTTCTGCATCAATTGATATGACTATGTGGTTTTTATCTCTCAATTTGTTTATGTGATGTATCACGTTTATTGATTTGCAGATATTGTACCATCCTTGCATCCCTCGGATAAATCCTGCTTGGTTATGGTGTATGATCTTTCTGATGTAATGCTGGATCCGATTTGCTAGAATTTTGTTGAGGATTTTGGCATCTACATTCATGAGGGATATTGGCCTGTAATTCTCTTTCATTGTCTTGTCTTTATCTGGTTTTGGTATTAGGGTGATGCTGGCTTCATAGAATGAGTTTGGAAGTGTTCATTCCTCTTGAATTTTTTGGAATAGTCTGAGGAGGATAGGTTTTAGTTCTTCCTTGAATGTTTGGTATAATTCTCCTGTGAAGCTGTCTGGCCCCGGGCTTTTGTTTGCCGGAAGCTTTTTGATGACTGCTTCAATTTCTTCCATAGTTATTGGTCTATTGAGATGTTTAGATTCTTCCTGATTAAGTTGGGTTAATTTGCATACTCACTCCTGATTGGCTAGTGGGTGTATCGGAGAGATGGTCAATTTGCATGTTTCTCTTTTATTAGTGTAGATTACTTTTATAACTCTCATTTTATAAATTTTTATTTATTTATTTATTTATTTTTAATTTAATTTAATTTAATTTTATTTTTTCTTAATGTTTAAAATAATTTTTTTTATTAAGGTATTATATGTGTACATATCTTACCATTGTCCCCCCTACCCCACTCCCATACATGCCCTCACCCCCCAATGTTTTGCATCCGTTGGTTACTCTTATATGCATGCATATAAGTCCTTCGGTTGATCTCTTATTTCCCCCACCTCTCCCTAACCTTCCTGCTGTAATTTGACAGTCTGTTTGATGCTTTACTGCCTCTGTATCTATCTTTTTGTTCATCAGTTTATAATGTTTTTTATTATCCACAAATGAGTGAGATCATGTGGTATTTTTCTTTCATGAAAAGAAAGTGGCTTATTTCACTTAGCATAATGTTCTCTAATTCCATCCAGGTTGCTACAAATGGTAAGAATTCCTTCTTTTTTATGGCAGCATAGTATTCCATTGTGTAGATGTACCATAGTTTTCTGATCCAGTCATGAGGGGTGGGTATATTTGGTGTCTTTACTAATATTGAGTATAGTTGCCTATATAAGAAAACTAACCCTGGTGTAAACAATGTGGGAGTTTTCTTGTCCTCTGGCATAAGAGCTGATGAAGCAGGTTGAGAACTTCTTTAGGATGCTTCCTTCATCCTAATAGTCTGGCTAGGAGCTTATGCTTACATCATGGCTCTGGGCATCAGGCATCATATCCTGTCCCAAACAGTAGGAAGGACCAATGGCAAACATGTACATATCAACCAAGCCAGCTCCCTTTTTAAGTCACTTTCCCAGAAGCCCTACAAAACAACTTCCAGCTACATTTCATCAGCCAGTTCATTTCTGTCTACCATGCAAAGGAGCCTGTGAAATGTTATTTTGGCTGGGCACATTGCTATCTCCTGCAAAATTGGAGTTCCACTGCTCAAAAAAGAGTGGGAGAATGGATGTTGAGTAAAGAAGTCCAAATTCTGTCCTGTACTTAATATTTGGCAGAGGGAATTCACCCCATTTTCCCTCTAGGTCTCAGTTTACTCATTTGTAAAACAGGAATTGACACTTTCCAGCATTGTTATAACATTTAGAGGTGACATATGTAAAAATCTTGACACACAGTAGGAATGTAATAAATGAAACACTTACCAAAAAAAAAAAAAAGAAAGCTCTAGGGCAGTGGTCAGCAAACTCATTAGTCAACAGAGCGGCAATTTCAGTGACTCTGTGGCTTCCAAAGGAACTTTATCTTGCCTTCACCTCTGAGAATGAAGGTCTCTTGCCTTCGCTTGAACTTGATGGCAGTAAGATTTCTAGAATGACCTGACCTTTGAATCCCACATCCTAAATCAGTGCATCTTCAAATTTTAGTGTTATGAGAATCACATGGGATATTTGTAAATAAAAAAATCAGCTATTCAGACCTACCATAGATATTTTGAACCAGTTGTTCTGTGTCAGGGCCCAGGAAATTGCATTTTTAACAAATACACCAGACAATTTTTAGGTATGTGATTCACAAGTTGCCCTTTGAGAAACCCTGCTAACCTTTCCCCCTAATCAGCCTTTCACGCTATGTTATCTGACCCAAAGTTGTGATGTGTGGGGGTGGGAGGAGTGCATTTGGTGTCATTAGCAGAGATTGAGTGAAAATGCATACACACACATACAGAAAATCCGCAAAACCCTGGCTTAAGCAAGATAGGGTTATATTTTCCTCTCATGTAAGCTCTGCTATGGTATGAATAAAGATGATTCCTGAAATCTGTTAAGCTAGGTCAGAGTAATATGGCTTACTTTTTTCCCGACTATGGAAAATTTCTTGCAAGTATTAAATTTGTACTAATTGGTATGGCTGGCACAAATTGTACCAGATGGATAGGTAGTTCTCCTACTTTTGCAGTATTCCAACTTGCCTTTCTTGTTCTTAATTATTGAAGATTAACTTTATTTTGCATAACCTTCACAGAGAATTGCCAATACCTTTCCTCAAAGGACATAACTTAAGGTTTAAAAGATCAAAATTTAAATAGGAGTCTGAAGATGTTGCCAATATTTTTAGAGGAGCTACCAAATGACTTCAATTTAATGCTTTGTATTAAAGGCAACAATTAAGAAAAAGTGAAATCTAGGCCACATTCAGAAAGAAAATATAGGTCTATCTTCATAGTGGCAACATAGGCTATCTTCTGCATCCAAAGAGGATGTGTTCCTGAAAAGTGAAACAAAATGGAACGTGAAAAGTTGAAACAATCAACCTATAGGCAGAGCTAGACATTTTAAAAGTCTGCAATTTTAGCTGACTACTCAGTTATATATTGCTAGTATTTCATACACACTCTTATGTTATTTGATTTATTCTTACCCTTCACAGTTTTTCTTTTCCTTCAGCCAGGTTGAAGTAAATTAATTTTTTCTGTAATACAAACACTACTGCTGCTGCTGTCACTACTAGTACTACTATTACCACTATGTTATCTCCAACTTTCCTGTCAAGATAATATCAATATTGCAGATATTGTCATTCAATGTCATCTTTTTAATGGCACATTTCTCTGCTCCTCTATAGATTGGTTGATCTCTGGGCCTGGTGCACAGTTACTGTCTTGAAATCTCTGTTCCCCATCCTCCGGAAGAGTCTTTTCATTTCTCTTTTCTGTTGGGTTGTATTTTCAAGCTTCCTGGCCTTTCTTTTCTTGGTTCATCCCTTGTTCTGGTAGAACACAATTTCTAGCAGCATTCTGAAAAAGATTGCATGATAGGTAAACTTTTTGAGGCCTTGCATGTTTAAAACTGTCTTTATTATTACACCATCACTCTTAACTGCTGGTTTGGCTGGGTCTGGAATTCTAGGTGGAAAATTATGTCCCTCTGTAATTCGGATCTTGATGTTACACTCACTTATAGCTTCTGTTTTAATGTTGAGAAATTTAATGCCATTCTAATTCTTATTTTAACTTCTATTTAAAAAAATTTCAATTTCACTTGACACTCAATATTACTTTATATTAGTTTCAGGTGTACAGCACACTGGTTAGAAATTTATATAATTTACAGAATGATCCCTTGGTAACTCTAGTACTGATCTGGCACCACACATAGTTATTACAATACTAGAGGCCTGGTGCATGAATTCATGCACGGGTGGGGTCCCTTGGCCTGGCTTGAGATCGGGGATGATTGGGCTATCTCATCCAGTCCCAATTGGGGCCAGCTGGCTAAGGGGAGAGGGCCCATGGGAGGTTGGCTGTGGGAGTGCACTGAACACCAGGTCCTGCATTGAGTATCTTCCCCCTAGTGGTGAGTGCACATCATAGCGACTGGTCATTCAGTCGTTCGGTTGCTTAGGCTTTTATATATAGACTAGTGGCCCAGTGAACAAAATTCGTGCACAAGGGTGTGTGTGTGGGGGTCCCCTCAGCCCAGCCTGCATTCTCTCCATTCGGGGACCCCTTGGGGGATGTCCGACCGCCGGATCCTAACCGCTTACCTGCCTGCCTAATCACCCCTAACTGCCTCTGCCTACCTGCCTAATCACTCCTAACCTCTCTGCCTGCCTTCCTGATCACCCCCTGCCCTCCCCTGCCGGCCTGATCTCGCCCCCAACTTCCTCTGCCTGCCTGATCACCCCTAACTGCCCTCCCTTGCTGGCCTGATTTCATCCCCAACTGCCCTCCCCTGCTGGCCTAGTTGCCCTTAATTGCCCTCCTCTGCTGGCCCGGTCACCCCTAACTGCCCTCCCCTGCTGGCCTGGTTGCCCCTAACTGCCCTTTCTTGCAGGCCCGGTTGCCCCCAACTGCCATCCCCAGTAGGTCTGGTCACCCCCAACTGCCCTCCCCTACAGGCCCGATCGCCCCCACTGCCCTCCCCTGCTGGCCTGTTCACCCCCAACTGCCCTCCCCTGCTGGCCATCTTGTGGTGGCCATCTTGTGATGACATGGGGGCGGCTATATTGTGATGATGTGGGGCAGCCATCTTGTGACAGCCATCTTGTGATGACATGGGGGTGGCCATCTTGTGACAACATGGGGTGGCCATCTTGTTATGACCCGAGGGTGAGACGCCACCTAGGCTTTTATTAGTATAGATTATTCACTATATTCCCTATGCTACCCTTTTCCCCATTGACCCATTTTAGCTTACCCCTACCACCCACCGCAGGCCTTCATCACACTATTGTCTGTATTCATGGGTTGTGCATTATGCATACAAGTTCTTTGGTTGATCTCTTCCCAGCCACCCACCCAATCAACCAACCCCACTTTCCCTCTGAGATGCTTCTATGTCTCTGGATCTATTTTGTTCATCAGTTTATTTTGTTCATTAGATTCCACATATGAGTGAGATTATGTGATACTTGTCTTTCTCTGACTGACTTATTTCTCTTAGCATATTACTCTCTAGGTCCCTCCATGCTGTCTCAAAGGGTAAGAGATGCTTCTTTTTTTACTGCTGCATAGTATTTAATGGTGTAAATGTACCACAGCCTTTTTATCTACTCATCTACTGATGGGCACTTGGGCTGTTTCCAGATCTTAGCTAAGCTATTGTAACTTGTGCTGCTATGAACATAGGTGTGCATACATTCTTTCTGGTGTTTTTAGTTTCTTATTTATTTATTTATTTATTTATTATTTATTTATTTATTTATTTATTTATTTATTGTCTAAAGTTTTACCTATGTCTCCTTTTTCCCCACTTGAACCCCTCCCCCCCAGCCATTCCCATCCTGGTCAAGCCCCCACCACCCCAGTGTCTGTGTCCATTGGTTATGATAATATGCATGCATGCAAGTCCTTTGGTTGTTCTCTAACCCCCCCCTCCCATGCCATTTGTCTCTGGATTTATTCTTGTTCATCAAATTATATTGATCATTATATCCCACATATGAGTGAGATCATGTGATATTTACCTTTCTCCGACTGGCTTGTTTCACTTAGCATAATACTCTCCAGTTCCATCCACGCTGTTGCAAATGGTAAAAGTTCCTTCTTTTTTATAGCAGCATAGTATTCCATTGTGCAGATGTACCATAGTTTTTTAATCCACTCATCTGCTGATGGGTACTTAGGCTGTTTCCAAATCTTAGCTATTGTAAATTGTGCTGCTATGAACATAGGGTTGCATATATTCTTTCTGATTTGTGTTTCTAGTTTCTTGGGATATATTCCTAGAAGTGGGATTACTGGGTAAAATGGGAGTTCTATTTTTTTTTCTTTTTTAATAAATCTTTATTGTTCAGATTATTACAGGTGTTCCTCTTTTTTTCCCCCTAGCTCCCCTCCACCTGATTCCCCACCCCACTCCATGCCCTTACCCCCCGCCACTGTTTTCATCCATAGGTGTAAGCTTTTTGTCCAGTCTCTTCCCGCACCCCTCACACCCCCTTCCCCCTGAGAATTGTCAGTCCACTCCCTTTCTATGTCCCTGATTCTATTATATTCACCAGTCCATACTGTTCTTCGGATTTTTTATTCACTTGATTTTTAGATTCACTTGTTGGTAGGTATGTATTTGATGTCATTTTGTTGTTCATAATTTTTATCTTTACCTTTTTCTTCTTCTTCCTCTTCTTAAAGAACACCCTTCAGCATTTCATGTAATCCTGGTTTGGTGGTGATGAACTCCTTTAGCTTTTTCTTGTCTGTGAAGCTCTTTATCTGACCTTCAACTCTGAATGATTGCTTTGCTGGGTAGAGTAATCTTGGTTGTAGGTTCTTGCTGTTCATCACTTTGAATATTTCTTGCCACTCCCTTCTGGCCTGCATAGTTTCTGCCGAGAAATCAGCTGACAATCATATGGGTGCTCCCTTGTAGGTAACTAACCGTTTTTCTCTTGCTGCTTTCAAGATTCTCTCTTTGTCTTTTGCCCTTGGCATTTTAATCATGATGTGTCTTGGTGTGGTCCTCTTTGGATTCCTCTTGTATGGGGTTCTGTGTGCTTCCTGAACTTGTAAGTCTATTTCTTTCACCAGGTAGGGAAAGTTTTCTGTCATTATTTCTTCTAATAGGTTTTCAATATTTTGCTCTTTCTCTTCTTCTGGCACCCCAAAAATTCGGATGTTGGTACGCTTAAAGTTGTCCCATAGGCTCCTTACACTATCTTCATATTTTTGGATTTTTTCTTTTTGTTTTTCTGGTTGGGTGTTTTTTGTTTCCTCATATTTCAGATCTTTGGTTTGATTCTTGGGGTACATTGATCTACAGTTGAGTTTCTGTATATTCTTTATTTCAGACAATGTATGCTTAATTTCTGACTGGTCCTTTTCCATTTTTTTGGCATTGTCATTAAGGTCCTTGAAGGTCTCACTAAGATCCTCGGAGGTCTCATCAAGTTTCTCGGCGGTTTTTAGAAGATTCTTGAGTAACCTTATAAATGTGGTTCTGAACTCTATGTCATCCATTAGTTTGCTTTCCTCCATTTCTCTCATTCGTGACATGTTTCTTTGTCTCCACATTTTGCTGCTTCCTTATGTTGATGGAGTGGCTTTGTGTGGTAGGTGACCTATAGGGGCCAGTAGCTCAGCCTCCCCAATCACCTGAGGTGGACGCCTTTGGTACACCCCTTTGTTTTGTGGGCTGAGTGGAAAGTCTTGGTGTAGTTAAGCCTTGATTGCTGTTGGTACACTGGGAGGAATTGACCTCCAGGCCAATTGGCTGTGAGGATCCGCTGTGTCTATAATGGAAGAACTGCTGTGCTGGAGACATGCTTATGGTGCAGGACTTGTTTCAGTGGGGCTTTGGTGCTCACTGAGTCTGCCTCTTGAATGTATCACTTATGGATGTGAGGAGTTGAAATCTGGTGTCTCACACTGACCACTAGGTACACTGGCTTCTGGATCTCCAATGGGGTGCAGGTCAGCTACTGTCTGAGGCCACCCAGCAGGAGCTACAGCAAGAACTACAGTTTTCTCTTCTTTGCTTGGGGTTTGGAGGTTTTGGAGCTATCTGACCCGGGCTGCAAGTTTGCTAGGTTAAGCTGCGATAGGGCAGGCCATTCATGTACTAAAGCCGCTGCTTGGAGCTTGGGTGGGTTCGTAGATTGTGCAGGGCAGGGTCTCAGGGCTTGACTAGGCTAGGGCGTGGCAAACAGCGATGGCTGCCAGAAGTCGGCTCTGCGTCTCTGACCGTGTCCCCGCGCCCCGCGCCCCAGCACAATAAACAATTATTCCTGCGCGCAGCCCTGCAAGCAAGCCTCCCTCACTTTCCGACCCCATGGCAGACAGTCCAGCTTCTCCCCGTAGGAGTTTGGGTCCTCCGCGTCTCCCCAGAAACGAGTTTGGAGTAATCGGGAGCTTATCTCCCTTCGGGTTGAAAACAGCAGCGCTTTCAGTCACCTGTCGCCAGCCCGATTCGAGCGTCTCTGTACCTCAGCTTTTCAGCGCTTGTGCACCCCTCAATGCTGTTTGCTCTTTCCTTCTAGTTGTAGAACTTCCATTCAGCCAGCTTTCCTGTGGTTCTGGGTGATAGATGTTCTGTCTTTTAGTTGTAGTTTTGAAATTGTTGTGCGAGGCAGCATTTTAGGTACTTACCTATGTCGCCATCTTGGTTTCTCCAGGAGTTCTATTTTTAATTTTTTGAGGAAACTTCATACTGTTCTCCATAGTGGCTGCACCAGTCTGTATTCCCACCAGCAGTGCATGAGGGTTCCTTTTTTCTCCACGTCCTCTCCAGCACTTGTCATTTATTGATTTGTTGATGATAGCCATTCTGATAGGTGTGAGGTGATACCTTATTGTCATTTTATTTTTATTTTTTTGTAGTTTTTTTGCATGGGCATACATTTTCTTTTCTTTTTTTTGTTAGTTTTTTTATTGTTTAAAGTATTACATATATTAGTACATATATCTCCTTTTTGTTCCCCATTGACCTTCCCCCAGCCTCCTCTACCCCCTGTCACATGCCCTCATCCCACCCCACCCCCCAGTGTCTTGTGTCCATTGCTGTGCTTATATGCATGTTATACAAGTCCTTTGGTTGATCTATTTCCCTCACTCCCCAACACTCCCCAGCCTTCCTGCTATAATTTGACAGTCTGTTCGGTGTTTACTGCCTCTGTATCAATCTTTTTATTCATCAGGTTATAATGTTCTTTATTTTACATAAATGAGTAAGATCATGTGGTATTTTTCTTTCATTGCCTGGCTTATTTCACTTAACATAATGTTCTCCAGGTCCATCCATGCTGCCTCAAATGGTAAGCATTCCTTCTTTTTTACAGCAGCATAGTATTCCATTGTGTAGATGTACCATAGTTTTCTAATCCACTCATCTGCTGATGGGCATTTAGGCTGTTTCCAAATCTTAGCTATGGTGAATTGTGCTGCTATGAACATAGGGGTGCATATATCCTCTCTGATTGGTGTTTCTAGTTTCTTGGGATATATTCCTAGAAGTGGGATCACTGGGTCAAATGGGAGCTCCAGTTTTAGTTTTTTGAGGAAACTCCATATAGTTCTCCAAAGTGGCTGCACCAGTCTGCATTCTCACCTGCAGTGCACAAAGGTTCCTTTTTCTCCACATCCATGCCAGCACTTGTTGTTTGTTGATTTGTTGATGATAGCCATTCTGACAGGTGTGAGATGATACCGCATTGTCGTTTTAATTTGCATCTCTCAGATAATTAGTGATTTGAGCATGTTTTCATATGTCTCTTGGCCTTCCTTCTGTCTTCTTTTGAAAAGATTCTATTTAGGAACATTGCACATTTTTTTTTATTGGATCATTTATCTTCCTTTTATTAAGTTGTATAAGTTGTCTGTAGATGTTGGAGATTAAACCTTTATCAGTGATAACATTTGCAAATATGTTCTCCCATGTAGTGGTCTTTCTTGTTGTTTTGTTGGTGGTTTCTTTTGCTGTGCAAAAGCTTTTTATTTTGATGTAGTCCCATTTGTTCATTTTCTCTTTAGCTTCCATTGCCCTAGGAGCGGTATCGGTGAAGAAATTGCTTTGGCATATGTCTGAGATTTCTCTGACTGTGGATTCCTCTAGTATTTTTATGGTTTTCCGTCTTATGTTTAAGTCCTATATCCATTTTGAGTTTATTTTTGTGTATGGTATAAGTTGGTGGTCTAGTTTCATTCTTTTGCATGTATCTGTCCAATTTTCCCAACACCATTTATTGAAGAGACTGTCTTGACTCCATTGTATTTTGTTCATGCCTCCTTTGTTGAATATTAATTGGGCATAGTGGTTTGGATCGATTTCTGGATTCTCTGTTCTATTCCATTGATCTATATGTCTTTTCTTGTGCCAGTTCCAGGCTGTTCTGAGAACAGTGACTTTGTAATACAGCTTGATATCTGGTATTGAGATCCCATCCACGTTGTTCTTCTTTCTCAGGATTACTGCAGCTATTTGGGGTCTTTTTTTTTATTTCAGATGAATTTTTGGAGAGTTCTTTCTAGTTCTGTGAAATATGCCATTGATATTTTAACAGGGAGTGCATTGAATCTATAGATTGCTTTGGGTAGTATGGACATTTTAATGATGTTGATTCTCCCAATCCATGAACATGGTATGTTCTTCCACCTGTTTACATCTTCCTCTATCTCTTTTTTTAGTGTCCTGTAGTTTTCCGCGTATAGGTCTTTTACCTCCTTAGTTAAGTTTATTCCTAGGTATCTTAATTTTTTTGGTGAGATGGTAAATGGGATTGCTTTTTTAGTCTCTGTAAGATCACTATTGTTGTATAGAAATGCCATAGATTTCTTGGCATTAATTTTGTATCCTGCTACATTGCCAAATTCACTTATTAAGTCTATTAGTTTTTTTGATGGAGTCTTTTGGGTTTTTCATGTACAATATTATGTCATCTGCAAATAAAGACATCTTTACTTCTTCTTTTCCAATTTGGATGCCTTTTATTTCTTCTTCTTGTCTAATTGCAATGGCTAATACTTCCAGTACTATGTCAAACAGGAGTGGTGAGAGTGGGCATCCCTGTCTTGTTACTGTTCTTAGGGGAAATGGTTTTAGTTTTTGCCCATTGAGTATGATGTTACCTGTGGGTTTATCATATATAGCTTTTATTATGCTGAGGTATGATCCTTCTATTCCCACCTTGTTGAGAGTTTTTATCAAGAAAGGGTGTTGGATTTTGTCAAATACTTTTTCTGCATCAATTGATCTGAGAAGATGCTTGATATGATTTCTATCTTCTTGAATTTGAAGAGACTTTGCCTGTGACACAACATATAATCTATCTTTGAAAATGACCTAGGTGCACTTGAGAAGAATGTGTATTCTGTGGCTTTGGGGTGAAATGTTCTGAAGATGTCAATTAATTCCATCTGGTCTAGTGAGTCATTGGGGATTGACGTTTCTTTGCTAATTTTTTGTTTAGAGGATTTGTCCAATGGTGATAGTGGGGTATTAAAGTCTCCTACTATGATTGTATTGGTGTCAATCTCTCCTTTGATATCCTCCAGGAGTTTTTTTTAATGTATTTGAGTGCTCCTGTATTGGGTGCATATATGCTTACCAGAGTTATTTCTTCTTGTTGGATTGCTCCCTTTAGTATTATGAAGTGGCCTTCCTTATCTGTTTTTATGTCCTTCACTTTGAGATCTAATTTGTCATATATAAGTATTGCTACCCCAGCTTTTTTTTTCATTTCCATTCGCCTGAAAAACCTTTTTCCATCCCTTCACCCTCAGTCTGTGTGTGTCTTTTTTTCTGTGGTGGGTTTCTTGTAGACAGCAGATATATGGGTCGTGTTTTCTTATCCAATCCGTTACCCTATGTCTTTTGATTGGGGCATTTAATCCATTTACATTTAAGGTTATTATTGATAGGTACTTATTTGTCACCATTTTTATTCTTTACCCCTGTGTTCCTTCTTCACTTCCTATTTCTTTTTCTTTTTCTTATTTCTTTTTACAGCAGACCCTTTAGTATTTCTTGCATTGCTGGTTTGGTGGTAATAAATTCCCTTATTCCTTTTTTTTTCTGTGAAGCTCCTGATTTCACCTTCAATTTTGATTGATAGCCTTGCTGGGTACAGTATACTTGGATTCAGACCCTTCCTTTGCATGACTTTGTATATTTCAATGCATTCCTTTCTGGCCTGATGAGTTTCTGTTGAGAAATCAGTCACTAGTCTGATGGGGGTTTCTTTGTAGGTAACTTTTTGTCTCTCTCTTGCTGCTTTTAAGATTCTTACTTTTTAGTTGGTGTTTGCCATTTTAATTATAATGTGCCTTGGAGTCAGTCTTTTGGGGTTTATTTTGCTTGGGACTCTGTGAGCCTCTTGGATTTGTGTGGGTTTTTTCTTCCCTATATCAGGAAAGTTTTCTGTCATTATTTCTTCAAACAAGTTTTCTATTCCTTGCTCAATTTTCTCTCCTTCTGGAACCCCTATTATGCAGATGTTGTTTTGTTTCGTGTTTTCCCAAAGTTCCCTTAGGCTCTCCTCCTGCTTTTTAATTTTTTTTTCTAGAAGCTGCTCTACTTGGGTATTTTTTCCTACCTTGTCTTCTAGCTCACTGATGTGGTCCTCTGCTTCTTCTAGTCTATTGTTGATGCTTTCTATTGAGTTCTTTATAGCAGCGATGTAATTTTTCTATTTCTTCTTGGTTCTTCTTCATTTCCGCTTTGTTCTTACGCATATTGTTGAATTTGTCTTCGATTCTTTTCAGCCACATTATGACCATTTCTCTGAATTCTTTTTCTGGCAGGTTGTTTGCCTCCATTTCATTTACTTCCTTTTCTGGTGATGCCTACTTTTCTTTCATATGTGGGCTGTTTCTTTGTCTCCCTATGGTCTCTCTTCTCTGGGTGTCTGGTTATGTAGTTCTCTTTCTCCTGCGTTGATTTAAAGGCACAAAATACAACACAACCAGGTACAACACACAAGGCACTGAACAGAAATGTATTCACGATATTAATAACCCCAAATAAAGGTGACCACTAGAGAATGGCAAATTAGAGGATAGGAGAGAAAGAAGAGAGAGAGAGAAAAAGAAAGGGGTGCAAAAATGATATTGGGAAAAGGAAAAACAAAGTAAGAGAGAAAAGAAAGAGAATACAAAAGAAGAGGGGAACAAACTATATATATTGGGAGAAAACTCCAATAAAATAGCCAGTAATCCCAACAAATGCCAGCAACAAGTACCTGGAGATGAATACAAACTACAAACATCAACTAATATCAAGTGAGGGGAGGGAAAACAGAAGCAAAATACAAACAAAAATAAGACACACAAAAAAACAAAACAAAAAAAAAACAAAAAAAAAGAATAAGCAAAACAATCTCACAAACAAGCTTAAAAAATCGATATAATCAACATTCAAGCAAACAACAACAAAAGGACAGAGAGAAAAACAATTTTTTAGATAGTGAAGACAGAGAAGAGAGAGGTGTGTATGGACTTGGAGCAGGGGATTGGAAATTTGATATATAAGTAGGGTGAAATTTTAATAGGGGGTAAAAAGAAAGACTAGGGAAAATCTAAAGCAGGAAAAGGGTAAGAGAAACAGGACAACAAAAGGGGAAAAGTTAGGAACAGAGTGATGGCATAAAGGTAGAGTTGAGATAGAGTAAAATGATGCTAAAGGAAAGATGAAAATAGAATGTAGAACACTAATCCCAAAGTAAAATAAAGAGAAAATAAAATGACACTTTTTTTCAAAAAAGGTAAAATAGTAGTAGTAATAATACTGATTGAAAATAAAATTTAATAATTAAAAAGGTAAAATCAAGTGAGGAAAAAAGAAAAAAATTAGTTTCTTAAGTAAAAGATGAAAAAAATAAAAATAAAAATGTGCAGTAGTGAAGGTCATTCACTTCCTCTACTGTTCTGTTTGGCACGCCTGTTTCCTAGTCAGGACAGTATTGCAGTTCCCTGCATTCCACTGCTCCTCAGTGTTGTAAGCCAGTCCTGATTTTTAAGCAGGCAGTGTGTCTTAATTTCTTGTATTCCTTTATTTGTGATTGCACAAGAGTAAATTTGTGATTCAACCCCTGGGTGGCAGTGTTTCTGGATAGACCTCCAGATCTATAGGTCCTCTCTTGCCTGTGCTTAGTTCCTGCTTTCTCTGTGGCACTCAATACCTGTTTGTGGGAGTGGGCTGCCCCAGAGCTGGTTCTCCAATGGTCACTTCCCGCTCTGATCCCCAGTTTCCAGAAAAACAACTTTTCCCTGCAGTCTCCCAGGGTGTCCCCAACTGGGTGATCCTATGTATTGGGCTTAGTAATCAGAAGCAAGGATTTAAAGAGGAAATCGCTAGTGTGTGAACTCTGGGGCTGCATGCAAGTCTGCGCAGTCCTTTTTTCCCCCTTGTGTCCAAGCAGCCGGCACACTTTTAAAATTTCTAGGCTGTTCTGTGCCAGATCAAAATGGGTTGTCTTTTAGAGATCCCCCCCTGTTAGCAACTCTGAGGACCCCCTTCCACATTCACAGATCACGCCAGCCCAAACAGCCACAGATTCTTCTAGGTGCACACTTCCCCCAGTCCTCCAGCTCCCGCAGTGTGCACACTTCTCTGTCCTGCTGGGACCAGAGACCTCACCTTATCCCAGGCAAAATCTGACCTTTCCGTGGTGGAGTGTAGAGCTCCTCTTAATCCGCATGTTTGCGCCAATTGGGGACCGGTGTTCTGGGGTTCGCAGCTGTTCAGTGGGTGCCGTAGTTGCTGATTTTCAGGCTTCCAATAACATCCACTTTCCCCTTCAATATGGCACGGTCTTCGCGTCCCAGCTGGTGGCTCCGGGAGGGGACCCAGCAGCAGTGGGGGCTGCCTGGTCAGGGGAGCCCCATCCAGCAGTCCCCCACCTTCTCCTGGAGTATAGCTCCCTTAACTCACCAACAAACACTCCCCATGCGACCCTCAGCTGTTCTTTCTATCTGCTCCGGGACAAGGTGCGGGGCACTTCCATCTATTCCACTGCCATTTTTTTCCTCCCCTTATCATCATTTTAATTTGCATCACTCTGATGATCAGTGACTTTGGACATTTTTTCATATGTATGTCCACTTTGGAGAATTGGTCTATCTTCCTTATATATTTTGGATATTAATCCTGTGTCAGATGAATATTTGCCAAATATATTCTCCCAGACAGTAGGTTCCCTTTTCATTTTGTTGATGTTTTCTTTTGCTGTGCAGAAGCTTTTTATTTTGATATTGTCCTATTAGTTTATTTTATCCTTAGTTTCTCTTGCCCTAGGAGATAGATGTATCCATAAACATATTGCTACGAGAGATGTCTGAGATTTTGTTGCCTTTGGTATCTTCTAGGATTTTTATAGTTTCACAACTTCCATTTAAGTCTTTTGTCCATTTTGAGTTTATTCCTGTGTATGGTGTAAGTTGGTGGTCTCGTTACATTTTTCCCAACACCATTTATTGAAGAGACTATCTTGACTCCATTGTATGCTCTCACCTCCTTTGTCAAATATTAATTGAACATAATGGCTTGGGTAGATTTCTGAGGTCTCTGTTCTGTTCCATTGATCTATATGCTTGTTCTTGTGCCAGTACCAGGCTGATTTAAGCACAGTGACTTTGTAGTATAACTTGATATCTGGTATTGTGATCCCTCCAACTTTGTTCTTCTTTCTCAAGATTGCTGCAGCTATTTGGGTTCTTTTTTGGTTCCATATAAAATTTTAAAGTCTTTGTTCTAGATCTGTGAAATATACCATTGGCATATTAATAGGGATTGCATTGAATATATAGATTGCTTTGGATAGTATGGACATTTTAATGATGTTAATTCTACCAATCCATGTACACAGTATATTCTTCCACTTATTTATCTTTTCTCCTATCTCTTTTTTCAATGTCATGTAGTTTTCCAAGTACAAGTCTTTTACCTCATTGGTTAAGTTTATTTCTAAGTATCTTACTTTTTTTGTTGTAATGGTAAATGGGATTGTTTGTTTAGTTTATCTTTCTGAGAATTTAGTATAAGTGTATAGAGAATCCAACGATTTTTGGGTGTTGATTTTGTATCCTGCTACATTGCCAAATTCATTTATTAAACCTAGTAATTTTTTGGTGGAGTCTTTAGGGTTTTCTATGTACAATATCATGTCATCTGTGAATAATGACAGTTTTACTTCTTCTTTTCCAATTTGGATGCTTTTTATTTCTTCTTGTCTGATCATTGTGGCTAAGACTTCCAGTACTATGTTGAATAAGACTGGTGAAAGCAGACATCCTTATCTTATTCCTCTTCTCAGGGGAAATGGTTTTAGTTTGTGCCCATTAGGTATGATGTTGGCTGTAGGTTTGTCAGATATGGCCTTTATTTCCACTTTGCTGAGATTTTTTTTTTTAATCAAAAATGCGTGTTGGATTTTGTCAAATGCTTTTTCTGCATCTATTGGTTTATTATATTTATCTGAAAACTTAAAAATTTGACATGAAAACCAACTCAACTTTATAATTTCCAAATTAGCAGATGTCCAGTGTCTTTTTTCTCTCTTTTCTGAACTGTATAATGATTCCAGTGGACTACTCAAAAGGGCAAATCTTGCTTACAATTGCCTAACCAAGAGAGAACTGAAGAACTGACTGATTCACTGGTGGGATTTATTTTTCTGCTGCTATTATTTCTGTAGCTGGTGTACAGTATTGTTCTTGTAAATTGGTTTGGCAAATTTCACTGCTGCATTTATGCTTTGTTGGTCTATATCCTTGTACGGATTCTCTGATGAGGTAACCTCACTCTTCTCAGAGTCACATCTTTTTAGTTAAGACTCACATGCTTAGCTAATGTTCCCAGCATTGCCCCTATTGACTAAAATGAGATTCCAACTTCAGCTACATGTTGTGCAAAGACCATGCCTCACTAAATATGCCTGAGTCACCAGTTTAGATTCCTTGTCCCTAACAATAAGCCCTTCTTATGGGACCTAGAGTGTTCTCCTGCCAGAAGTCATTCTAATGATTAGAAGTCTGGAGGTTGCCAGAGAAGTTGCAGTCCCTGACATAAGGAAAAGCACAGATTTTCTTATTAGCCTCATTTGTATGAGATTTGGAAGGTGAGAGAGAACCAGAAATCCATTATTACCCCTTTTGATAGTTGTGGTCAGATATGTGGGCTTCAACTGATGTGAGATTTTGCAGGGAACTTCAGTACTGTCCTGGGAATGAGTTACCTCAGTGCTAGAGGCAACTGTGGTCATAATCAGCATTTTATTGTTACTGCAAACTTTCGAATCTCCAAGAGATTATAGCAACTTCTGAATGCTAGTGGCTAAATTTCCTGATGCCAATTCCTCTGGCATGTCTGACAGTTGGGTATGCACCTAATTCCTTGTATTAATTTTCCTTCTGCTTGAAACACTAGAGGGACCAGGTCCTGACTGCTATTATTCATACCCATCTTCTTCTGTTGCATATTTTTCTCAAGGCTTTGAGTGCCTGTTGCCTACACGGAGAAGAACATGGTAACTTTCAAATGGAAGCTACTTTGGGGATCAGATTTATGGGTTGGAGTTAAGTTCCATTGAACCAGGCACCCTGCTTCAAAAAGAAGAGTGAGGGAAATCCAAGAGTCAAATTTAAATTATTTAAGGACAGCCTTTATTCTCCAAAAGGGCCATAAAAATAGTTAGAGAAAAATTACTTTTGGAAGTAAATAAATAAATAAATAAAAACTTTTAATATCTTATCAGAAATCAGTCACATTGGTAAGTAAAGCTATATAATTCAGTGGATCTCAGCTTATCTAAATCTATTATTGTCCACATTGTCACCCCATGGAAAAATTAGAAAATATTTTTTGGTCTCTTTCCCCCAAATAACTTTGATTATTGGTTTTTTCTATTATAGGAATATTATCTTTTTAAATTACATTTATTGGGGGGTGACATTTATTAATAAAATTATGCAGGTTTAAAATGTACAATTCTATAATACGTCATCTGTATATTGCATTGTGTGTTTACCACCCAAAGTCAAATCTCCTTCTGTCACCATACCCCCTTTACTCTCTTCTACCTCTTCTTTAACCCCTTTTCCCTCTGATAACCACTGTACTGTTGTTTGTGTTTATGATTTTTTGTGTTTGCCTTGTTTGTTCATTTGCTGATTTCAGTTTTATATCTTACACTAGAGGCCTGGTGCATGAATTCGTTCACCAGTGGGATCCCTTGGCCTGGCTTGTGTGATCAGGCTGAAACTGGCTCTCTGACATCCCCTGAGGGGTCCTGGATTGTGAGAGGGCGCCGGCCAGGCCGAGGGACTCCACAGGTGCACAATCAAGGCTGGGGAGGGACACGGGAGATTGGCCAGCCAGGGAGGACCCATGGGAGGGCTCTAGCGTGTGTCCGGCCTGTCTTGCTCAGTGTTGATTGGCCGGACCCCAGCAGCAAGCTAACCTATTGGTCAGAGTGTCTGCCCCCTGGTGGTCAGTGCATGTCATAGAGAGTGGTTGAGTGTCCTTAGCATATCATTAGCATATTAAGCTTTGATTGGTTGAACAGCCAACCGGCTGACTGGACACTTATCATATTAGGCTTTTATTATAAAGGACTAGACCTTTATTATATCCATCAAGGTCTGATAATTGAACCTTTTAGAATAGTCTTTTCAAAGTAGTTTAAAATATACAGAGAATTATTTATTTTCTATTATTTTAATGGGATCTGTTGGTAGATTATAAAAGGATCCTCTGATTGATCCAAATATATTCAGATGGCAAATTATGAAAAAGTTGTAGTATAAAGACTCATGTAGAGGCAAGTTTTTTTTTAAACTTATAACACATTTCCCATAGAAATATAATTTATTTTATTTATGTAATATTTATACCATAGCTCCATATAATATTTATACTCCAGAAAAATATTGGAAGAAGCTTATGAAACTAAGTGTAATGTAAACTAAGAAAATGTTAAAACTGAAAGGAGTGAGGGAATAAATGTCTCTGAGTACCCAACATTTTTTTTTAAAAGGGAAGTAGGTCAGTATAAATAAAAGAAAAGATAAATTAATATCACATAGATTCATGTTCTAATTTTCATGCTGGATAAAAAACTAGTGTAAACTCACTCAAGCTTCTGAATCTCAGTATCCATATCCATAAAATGGATATAAAGTGTAACCCATCCGACCAGTGAATGTGTTCCATGACACAACCTGTGGAAGACTCCTTCTCCCTCAGATCTTATTTGCATTTCCTCTAGGATCCCTGGCTCAGAAGGAATGAAGGCAATTCTGAAAAGTGCTGCCTGCAGAGCAGCAATCTGCTTACTCCTATTTCTGCTGGACCAACTAGACCAGTTGCTCTCCTCTTTCTGTGCTGATGCTAAACTCCTCTGAGGTACTAACCTCGATGCCACTCGGAGAACTTCTGCTTGTGTTGCTGTCAACCTCCTTTACCTCATTTACTCTTTAATTATATTCTCTTCCACTGCCAGGAAATCACCTTCACTTACTAAAGCTCTTACATCCCTAGTGATGCTGACATCTTAATATTGAACCTTTCTGTTTTCTGGAGGACAGAGCATTTGGCAGGCCAGGTTGAGGAATGATCAAGCTTGGTTGGACCTTCACTTGGAACTATAGGTTCCTCTGCAATTTCCTCCCCTCTGCTCTCTCTGGACCATTCTTACTCAGTAACTCATAGTGGGTGTTTTTCTCTGGATTTCCAGGGGTTCTCTGTAGTTTAATTCAACTTTGGGGAAACTTCTAGGCTTTCATACAAATTGTGTCCCAATCAGAACACAAGTTTAACTTTCATCCCATGGATCACTGGATCCCAACCAGACACAGGAATGCAGCTATATGGATTTCAATGGCCATTAAGGAGGCTGATCTTCCCAGAGTAGATCACCAGGGGGCAGTGTTTCATAATCTTGCATTACAACCTAAAACTCATGGGGAATGCAGCCCCAAACCTTTCATTGAACTCAGATGTGAAGCTTAAATGAGGTAACATAATAGTTGCAAATGCAATGACTTCTAATTGCCAAGTGTTTTATATATTATTAAATTTAATTCTCATGTATCCTAGATAACTTTTGTGGGTTTGAAGCAATGAGATTTAAATGTCATTTAAATGATTCCATGATTCCTCTCCACAAGTTGTTAATTTATTTTAAAAATGCTTCTGGTTCCCCCCAAAAAGACCCCAAATAGCCACCACAATCTTAAGAAAGAACAAAGTTGGAGGGAATCACAATACCATATATCAAGTTATACTACAAAGCCACTGTGTTCAAAACTGCTTGGTGCTGGCACAAGAACAGGCATATAGACAAATGCAACAGAACAGAGGCCTCAGAAATTGACCCAAGCCATTACACTCAATTAATATTTGACAAAGAATGCAAGAGCATACAACAGAGTCAAGACAGTCTCTTCAATAAACAATGTTGGGAAAATTGGACAGGTACATGAAAAAAAAAATGAAACTAGACCACCAACTTACACCATACACAAGAATAAACTCAAAATGGATAAAAGACTTAAATGTAAGTCATGAAACCATAAAAATCCTAGAAGAAACCATAGGCAGCAAAATCTCAGATATCTCTCGTAACAATATGTTTGTGGATACATATCCTAGGGCAAGGGAAACTAAAGAGAAAATAAACAAATAGGACTACATCAAAATAAAAAGCTTCTGCACAGCAAAAGAAACCATCAACAAAATGAAAAGGGAGAACATATTTGGCAATAATCCATCTGATAAAGGGTTAATATCCAAAATATATAAGAAACTCATACATCTTAACAAAAGGAAGACAAACAGTTCAATTCTCCAAAGTGGACATACAGATGGCCAAGAGACATATGAAAAAATGCTCAAAGTCAGTGATCATCAGAGTGATGCCAATTAAAACGACAATGAGATATCACCTCACACCTGTCAAAATGGCTATCATCAACAAATGACAAGTGCTGGTGAGGATGTGAAGAAAAGGGAACCCTAGTGCACTGCTGGTGGGAATGCAGACTGGTGCAGCCACTGTGGAAAACAGTATGGAGTTTCCTCAAAAAATTAAACATGAAACTTCCATTTGATGCAGTGATCCCACATCTAGGAATATAGCCTAAGAAACCCAAAACACCAATCAGGAAGAATGTATGCATCCCTATGTTCATAGCAATGCAATTTACAAGACCTGGAAACAGCCCAAGTGCCCATCAGTAGGTGAGTGGATAAAAAAAAATCTATGGTACATTTACACCAGGAAATACTATGCGAGCAGTAAAAATGAAGGATCTCTTACCCTTAGAGACAGCATGAAGGACTTTATTATGCTTAGTAAAATAAGCCTGTCAGAGAAATATAAGTATCACATGATCTCACTCATATGTGGAATCTAATGAACAAAATAAACTGATGAACAAAATAGATCCAGAGACATAGAAGCATGAAACAGACTGTTGAATCTCAGAGCGAAGGCAGGGGTGGGTGGGTGCGTGGGAAGAGATCAACCTAAAAACTTGTATGCATATATGCATAACCCATGGACATAGACAATAGTGTGGTGAAGACTTGGGGCAGGGGGCAGGGGCGGGCTAGAAGAGGTCAATGGTGCAAAAAAGGGGACTTATGTAACACTGTCAACAATAAAGATTTCTAAAATAATAAAAAAATAACAATGTTCTGTCTATGACTCCTGAAATTGTCCATGCTGATTCTAATTGCACAAATCAATATAGTTTTTCCATATGTTTCCGTAGGATGTTCATCCCATTCACACTAAATCTTTCAGAGGATCCACATGGGGGTCAAGTTGTCTTTTCCCTCTCCAGACTCTATTTCCCTTCCCTCTCTCCCTTTTTCTCTCATAATAAGCTAATGAATGTATCTGTTGCTTGAGCTTCTTTCTCATCTAAGTTACTTATTCTCAAACAATAGGAAAGAGAGAGAAACCTGAAAGTGAAATCTTAGTGGAAGACTTTATACCTGTGAACTCTTTGTCAATGGAATGTTTATAACTAAGGATCTTTGAGCATATGCAAAAAAGGCTCTTATACTAATCAGAATTTCATAGGGTTGTTCTCCAGCAGTTACATGTGGAGTGAGTTAATTATGAACCAGTGCCAAAAAAGTTTAGCACACCGAGAGACGATATCAGAAATATCTCAAATGAATATTAATGTTTTGAAATGTCTATGTAATTGAAATCAATTTAAATGTAAAAATAATTTGAAGAATGCTAATGCAATGGCAGAGTTTCCCACAGACAAATATGTCAAAGCACATTAGAATTTCTCTAAGGCTACGGCAGAAACCTGCATTGCAAGCAGGCTGAGAGAGAGGTAGATTTGATTTCATTTTTTTCCCTGTAAACCTATGTATTTGGGTTTTCATATTTGCATCTTTAGTCAGATGGCTTTGTTGATTTTGCTTGGAAATGATTCTTCCATTTTTTATTTTAACTTCATTTAAAGTTGACCAAGTTACCTGAAAGTTCAGGTTTTTGTTTGGGGGTCATAAATAAACTTGGGATTGGGGGGAATGGGTGAAAAAGGTTAAGGGTTTAAAAAGTACAAATTGGTTATTACAGAATAGACATGGGGACGTAAAGTACAGCCTAGGAAATATAGTTGATACTATTCTAGCAACTAGGCCTAGTGCAGGATGGGTGTGGGATTTATTGGGATGATCACATATTAAGTTATGCAATGTCTGGTCACTGGTGTGTACAAAAATTAAAAAAAACTATAATAAAGCAAAAAAAACCCACTCTTTACATTTAAAGTGATTGATAACAAAAATATGTTGGTTGGACAAATACTGTATGATTCCACGTACATGAACTATCTAAAATAATCGAACTCATAGAAGCAGAGAGTAGCATGGTGGTTGCCCGAGAATGGGGAGGGGGAAAAGGGGAGCTGGATGGATATAAAGTTTCAATTTTGCAAAATGAATAAGTTCCAAAGATCTGCTGTACAACACTGGGCCTATAGTTAACCATGTTGTATTATACAATTAAAACATTTTGTTGAGAGGGTGGACTTCATGTTAAGTGTTCTTACCACAAAACAAGAAAACAAAGAGATGTGAGGAAACTTTTGGAGATGATTAATATATTTATTACCTTGATTGTGGTGATGGTTTGCGGGTGCATACATATACCCAAACTCATCAGACTGTGTAGTTTAAACTTGTCCAGTCTTTTTGTATATTAGTTATATATCAATAACTTGTTTTTAAAAATACACCCATATGGTAAAAAAATTACTAAAAATGTTTTAGTTCATCTTTTTATTAAGCCTCGACAAAAGCCATGTGAAAAATACAGAAGAGACATGACTGTCTACAATTCATAGTTGAAGAAACAAGGCTCAGATACAGCGAGTGAGCTGGCCACTGTGTAATCCTTTACAGTTGTATTGTGCCAGCTAGACCATTTCAAAATGATTTCAAGTCCACTATCTCCCTTGAGGTAGAATTCTACATTCTCTCTATGCTGTAATTATCAAGATCTATTCATTCTTTCTCATGTGCTTTTCCACCTGTCAAAATCTCTCATTGTTAAGATTCAGATGTATCCAGCTATTTCTAACTTCGAGCCAGAAGGAATTTACCTCACTTTGACCTTCAATAACATGCAATTGTTTCAATCATACATCCCTTGCTGCATGCTTTTTTCAGTGCACTATTTTGTGTATCTGATTTTATTGACACTTTTTGGTGACAAATCTGGGAAATTATCTATACTAATAATCTATACGAATAATAGACAAATATGTAAATTGACCACACCTCTGCGACTCCCACAGCCAATCAGGAGTGCGTATGCAAATTAACCTAAGAAAGATGGCAGGCCTGTGGGCAGCATACACACGCACAGGCACCAAGTGGCTAGGGGTGGGGTGGGACGCCCACCCACCCGCTGCATAGCTGGGGTGACGCGGCAGGTGTCCCCGGGACCCCGCCCACTCTGAGCCTGTGGCCAGCACGCACACATGCTGGCACTGAGTGGCCAGGGTCCCAGGGTCTGGTCCTGTCAGCCTGGCTTGGGGGTGGCTGAAGTTCTCAGTCCTTTTGGTTTCTGCAGTTCCTGGACCGGAAGCGGAAACCAAGAGTGCGGGGAGCACCAGGAATGCTGGGAATCATAGTTCTGGTGGCAGATACGTTGTGGGATCTCCTAGACACTAGGTGAGCCTGGAGCAAGTTACTGTTGTGGGTAGGGGATGGAGGGAAAGCAAAGGTGAGAGACATAAGTAAAGTCAGAATGTCGAGGAAAAATTAAAAGGAAGATATCCTGCAACTTCTAGGAAATCTCCACCCAATGGAGCAAAGAAAAAAAAAAGACCTCTATTATTCTGTGAGCAACAAACCAAACTGGGTTAGGGTCTCAGACAATTCGCTCATATGATTGCAAAGACAGACAGAAACTCCTGGATTGGAGAGGGCTCCCCTGAGGGCTCCCAGATTGGGGAGGGTGCAGGTCAAGCTGAGAGACTCCCCCCATGCATGAATTTCATGCACCGGGACCCTAGTTAATTACTATAAACTTTTAAAGGCTTACCCTAATGTTTTTCCTATACTGGATATTCAAGAAATGCTTGTTGAAATAAATGCACAAGGTATGTCCCCCTTTTATTCCTATTGTCTGTCATCAATCCTATCCTTCCTGCCCAAACTTAACTCCAGCTACCTGTCAATGTTTTCCCTCTGCCTCAGTCAAAGCAGTTACACTATGTACACTTTGTACTTTAAAAACAAATGAACTAAAAACAAAAACAAAAACAAAAAAAGTCCCAAATATAGGCTTTACATACATTACTTCTTCTCTTCAGATTCTCCTTGCTACTCTGACTGAATTAATTTCTCCCTCAATCTCTGTGTTTAGAGCTTGCATCTTGAATAGATATATTTGTGTTCTCTGATTTTTCATGGGCACTTAGAGAGCGAGTCAAAACTTATACCTGCCTTCCAGGCTGATTAACTAACTAAAATGACTGTAGAATAAGTTTTGTTGTGTTCTAAAATAGCCCAAGTGCTTAGCAATGGGCTAGACAAATAGTAGGAATCAAAAAACTTGTTGAGTTGAATTGATTCACATAATTCATCTCCTGGTGAGTCTGGTTTCAAGATTACATTTTTCCTCTATAGATATCTTCTCTTATGTGTATTTTTTTTCTATTTTATAATATTGCAAAGCATTTCCATTCATTGTTTAGAATATTTAACACACAGATTATTGATTTAGGTTTTATTTCCTGACCAAATTGGAACACTTTGGACTATAATGTGGGCTGTACATCTGATATTTTTAAGTTTCGTATTACAAAATTACATTGTCCTCATGTTCTAAATAGGTTAGATATTTCACTATTTCTAGCTGTCTTCTGAGAGGTCATGAATATTTTTAATCTGAGAAATTTACTTTGTAATTCCTAGTAAAAATCAAGAAAAAATATTAATTTTTAATGTTGTAATATGATAGAGTGTTTTTTTATTTTTTTAAATATTTATTTATTAAATTGATTGGGGTGACATTGGTCAACATGAACATATAGGTTTCAGGTGTGGTTTTCTATGTTACAAAATCTGTATATTGAACCATTTGCCCACCACTCAAAGTCAGATCTTCTCCTGTCACCTTATATTAGGACCTCTTTCTCTCCCCTCCCATTTCCCTCTGGCAACCACTGCTGTTTGTGTTCATGAGTTTCAGTTTTATATCCCACATATGAGTGAAACCATATGATTCTTACCTTTTTCTGACTGATTTATTTCACTTGGCATAATGTTCTCAAGGTACATCCATGTTGTTGCAAATGGTGCTATTTCATCCTTTCTTATGGCTGAGTAGTATTCCATTGTGTATATGTACCACATCTTCTTTATCCAGTTCTCTATTGCAGGACCCTTTGTTGTTTCCATGACTTGACCACTGTGAATAATGCTGCAATGAACATAGAAATGCATATGTCTTTGAAAATACATGATTTCGAGTTTTTTGGGTATATACCCAGGAGAGGGATTGCGGGGTTGTATGGTATCTGTATTTGTTGAGGAATCGCCAGACTGCCTTCCTTCCTTCCTTCCTTCCTTCCTTCCTTCCTTCCTTCCTTCCTTCCTTCCTTCCTTCCTCCCTCCCTCCCTCCCTCCCTCCCTCCATTCCTCCCTTCCTTCCTTCTCTCTCTTCCTTTTTTTTATAATATATTGTTATTGATTTCAGAGAAGGAGGGAGAGGGAGAGATATAAACATCAACAATGATGAAAGAGAATCACTGATCAGCTGCCTTCTGCATGACTCACACTGGGGATTGAGCCTGCAACCCAGGCATGTGCCCTGACTGGGAATTGAACTGTGAACTCCTGGTTCATAGGTCTACACTCAACCACTGAGCCATGCCGGCCAGGCTCACCAGACTGCTTTCCACAGTGGTTGTACCAGTGTACAGTCCCACCAGCAGTGAATGAGGGTTCTCTTTTTTCCACAACCTCTCCAACACTTGTTATTGTTTGTCTTATTGATAATGGCCACTCTATCAGGTGTAACGTGGTATCACATTGTAGTTTTGATTTGCATTTCCCTAATTCCCAGTAAGGTTGAATATCTTTTCATATATCTACTGGCTGTTTGTATGTCTTCTTGGGAGAGGTGTGTTTTCAGGTCCTCTGCCCACTTTTTGACTGTGTTGTTTATTTGTTTGGTGTTGAGTTTTATGAGTTTTTTATATATTTTGGGAATTAAACCTTTGTCAGAGCTACTGTTTGCAAATATAATCTCCCATTTGGTTGGCTGCCCCTTTGTTTTGTTGTCAGTTTCTCTTGCTGTGCAGAAGCTTTTTAATTTGATATAGTCCCATTCATTTATTTTTGCCTTTACTTCCCTTGCCTTTGGGGTCAAGTTCATAAATGTTTTCTATGACCCAGGTCCATAAGTTTGGTATCTATGTTTTCTTCTATGTAACTTATTGTTTTGGGTCTTATATTTAGGTCTTTAATCCATTTTGAATTAATTTTTGTGCCTGTGGACAAACTGGAGTCCAGTTTCATTTGTTTGCATGTGGCTTTCCAGTTTTCCCAGCTCCATTTATTGAAGAGACTATGTGTTTCTGTCATTTTTGTGGAAAATTATCTGTCCATATACATACGGTGGCTCTCTATTCTATCCCTTTGATCTGTGTATCTGTTTCTCTGCCAATAATATGATGTTTTGATTATTATAGCTCTGTAGTATAATTTGAAGTCAGGTAGCATGATACCTCCAGCTTTGTTCTATTTTCTCAGGATTGCTTTGGCTATTCAGGGTCTTTTATGTTCTATACAAATCTGATGATTTCTGGATGTGAGGGCGATCTGGCTGCGGCATCTGTCACTTCATTGATCACCAAGGTTGATTCGGCTGATCTGGCTAGCTAGGCATCCTTCATCATTCCAGGTGCGTCCCTCCTGAAGCACGCTCAATTGAAAAGGATGACTTCCCCCAACCCTAGAGAGGACCAGTCTTTGGTCAAGGGTATACAAATAGCTGTGGTCCCCTGCTGAAACTTCCAAAAAAGCTCTCAAGGTCCAAATCTGATGATTTATCATTCTATTTCTTTAAAAAATGACATTGGGATTTTTTTCTTTACTGCCTTTTTTTTTTAAATTGTTTAAAGTATTACATATAGTAGTACACATATCTCCTTTTTTTCCACATTGACCTTCCCCCAGCCTCTTCTACCCCCTGTCACATGCCCTCATCCCACACCCCCCTCCCAGTGTCTTGTGTCCATAGGTGTGCTTATATGCAGGCATACAAGTCCTTTGGTTGATCGTTTCCCCCCCCCTCCCCAACACTCCCCAGCCTTCCCGCTATAATTTGACAGTCTGCTCGGTGCTTTACTGCCTCTGTATCTATCTTTTTATTCATCAGGTTATAATGTTCTTTATTTTCCATAAATGAGTGAGATCATGTGGTATTTTTCTTTCATTGCCTGGCTTATTTCACTTAACATAATGTTCTCCAGGTCCATCCATGCTGCTGCAAATGGAAAGAATTCCTTCTTTTTTTATAGCAGCGTAGTATTCCATTGTGTAGATGTATCATAGTTCTCTAATCCACTCATCTGCTGATGGGCATTTAGGCTGTTTCCAAATCTTAGCTATGGTGAATTGTGCTGCTATGAACATAGGGGTGCATATATCCTTTCTGATTAGTGTTTCTAGTTTCTTGGGATATATTCCTAGAAGTGGGATCACTGGGTCAAATGGGAGCTCCAGTTTTAGTTTTTTGAAGAAACTCCATACTGTTCTCCATAGTGGCTGCACCAGTCTGCATTCCCACCAGCAGTGCCCGAGGGTTCCTTTTTCTCCCCATCCTCGCCAACACTTGTTGTTTGTTGATTTGTTGATGATAGCCATTCTGACAGGTGTGAGATGATACCGCATTGTTATTTTGATTTGCATCTCTCGGATAATTAGTGACTTTGAGCATGTTTTCATATGTCTCTTGGCCTTCCTTCTGTCTTCTTTCAAAAAGATTCTATTTAGGTCCGTTGCCCATTTTTTTTATTGGATCATTTATCTTTCTTTTATTAAGTTGTATAAGTTCCCTGTAGATGTTGGAGATTAAACTTTATCAGTGATAACATTTGCAAATATGCTCTCCCATACAGTGGGCTTTCTTGTTGTTTTGTTGGTGGTTTCTTTTGCTGTGCAAAAGCTTTTTATTTTGATGTAGTCCCATTTGTTTATTTTCTCTTTAGATTCCATTGCCCTTGGAGCAGTATCGGTGAAGAAATTGCTTTGGCATGTGTCTGAGATTTCTCTGCCTGTGGATTCCTCTAGTATTATTATGGTTTCCCGTCTTAAGTTTAAGTCCTGTATCCATTTTGAGTTTATTTTTGTGTATGGTGTAAGTTGGTGGTCTAGTTTCATATTTTTGCATGTATCTGTCCAATTTTTCCAAAACCATTTATTGAAAAGACTGTCTTGACTCCATTGTATGTTCATGCTTCCTTTGTCAAATATTAATTGGGCATAGTGGTTTGGGTCGATATCTGGATTCTCTATTCTATTCCATTGATCTATATGTCTGTTCTTGTACCAGTAGCAGGCTGTTTTGAGAACAGTGGCTTTGTAATACAGCTTGATATCTGGTATTGAGATCCCATCTACATTGTTCTTCTTTCTCAGGATTGCTGTGGCTATTCGGGGTCTTTTTTTATTCCTGATGAATTTTTGGAGAATTCTTTCTAGTTCTGTGAAATATGCCTTTGGTATTTTAATGGGGATTGCATTGAATCTATAGATTGCTTTGGGTAGTATGGATATTTTAATGATGTTGATTCTCCCAATCCATGAACATGGTATGTTCTTCCATCTGTTTACGTCTTCCTCTATATCTTTTTTCAGTGTCCTGCAGTTTTCTGTGGATAGGTCTTTCACCTCCTTAGTTAAGTTTATTTCTAGGTATCTTAAGTTTTTTGGTGCGATGGTAAATGGGATTGCTTTTTTAGTCTCTCTTTCTGTGAGTTCATTATTGGTGTATAGAAATGCCATAGATTTCTTGGCATTAATTTTGTATCCTGCTACATTGCTGAATTCATTTATTAAATCTATTAGTTCTTTGATGGAGTCTTTTGTTTTTTTTTATGTACAATATCATGTCATCTGCAAATAAGGACAGCTTTACTTCTTCTTTTCCAATTTACATGCCTTTTATTTCTTCTTCTTGTCTAATTGCAATGGCTAATACTTCCAGTACTATGTCGAACAGGAGTGGTGAGAGTGGGCATCCCTGTCTTGTTCCTTTTCTTAGGGGAAATGGTTTTAGTTTTTGCCCATTGAGTATGTTGTTGGCTGTTGATTTATCATATATGGCTTTTATTATGTTGAAGTATGATCCTTCCATTCCCACTTTGTTGAGAGTTTTATCAAGAAAGGCTGTTGGATTTTGTCAAATGCGTTTACTGCATCAATTGATATGACTATGTGATTTTTATCTTTCAATTTGTTTATGTGATGTATCATGTTCATTGATTTACGGATATTGTACATCCTTGCATTCCTGGGATAAATCCTACTTGGTCATGGTGTATGATCTTTCTGATGTACCGCTGGATCCGATTTGCTAGAATTTTGTTAAGGATTTTGGCATCTATGTTCATGAGCGATATTTGCCTGTAATTCTCTTTCATTGTGTTATCTTTATCTGGTTTTGTAATTAGGGTGATGCTTGCTTCATAGAATGAGTTGGAAGTGTTCCTTACTCTTGAATTTTTTGAAATAGTCTGAGGAGGATAGGTTTTATTTCTTCCTTGAATGTTTGGTAAAACTCCCCTATGAAGCCTTCTGGCCATGGGCTTTTGTTTGCTGGAAGCTTTTTGATGACTGCTTCAATTTCTTCCATAATTATTGGCCTATTGAGATGTTTAGGTTCTTCCTGATTGAGTTTTGAAGGTTATATTTTTCTAGGAATATGTCCATTTCCTCCAGGTTGTCCAGTTTGTTAGAATAGAGTCGTTCATAGTATTTTTTAACAATTCTTTGTATTTCATTGGTGTGTGTTGTTATTTCTCCTCTTTCATTTCTGATTTTGTTTATTTGGGTCCTCTCTCTTTGCTTCTTGGTGAGGCTGGCTAGAGGTTCATCAATCTTATTTATCCTTTCAAAGAACCAGCTCTTGGTTTTGTTGATCTTTCTTATTGTTTTTTTTTGGTCTCTATGTCGTTCATCTCTGCTCTGATCTTTATTATTTCCTTCCTTCTGCTTACACTGGGCTTTTCTTATTGCTCTCTTTCTAACTCTTTGAGTTGTAGGGTTAGGTAATTTATTACCATTGTTTCTTGTTTTTTGCAGTAGGCTTGTAGAGCTATGAACTTCCCTCTCAAGACTGCTTTCTCTGTGTCCCATAGATTTTGGACTGTTATGTTTTCATTGTCATTTGTTGCCATGATTTTTTTTTTATTTCTTCTTTGATCTCTCTGGTAACCCAATTATTGTTCAATAGCATGCGATTTAGTCTCCAGGTGTTTGATTTTTTTGGATTGTTTTTATTGTAGTTGATTTCCAGGTTTATGCCACTGTGATCTGAGAAGATGCTTGATATGATATCTATCTACTTGAATTTGAAGAGACTTTGCCTATGACCCAACATATGGTCTATCTTTGAAAATGACCCATGTGCACTTGAGAAGAATGTATATTCTGTGGCTTTGGGTTGAAATGTTTTGAAGATGTCAATTCCATCTGGTCTAGTGAGTCATTTAGGACTGATGTTTCTTTTTGTTTAGAGGATTTGTCCAATGGTGATAGTGGGGTGTTAAAGTCTTCTACTATGATTGTATTGCTGTCAATCTCTCCCTTGATATCCTCCAGGAGTATTTTTTATGTATTTGGGTGCTCCTGTATTGGGTGTTTATATGTTTACCAGAGTTATTTCTTCTTGTTGGATTGCTCCCTTTAGTATTATGAAGTAGCCTTCCTTATCTGTTTTTATGTCCTTCACTTTGAGATCTAATTTGTCAATATAAATATTGCTACCCCAGCTTTTTTTTCTTCACATTTGCCTGAAAAACCTTTTTCCATCCCTTCACCATCAGTCTGTGTGTGTCTTTTTTTCTGTGGTGGGTTTCTTGTAGACAGCAGATATATGGGTCGTGTTTTCTTATCCAATCCGTTACCCTATGTCTTTTGATTAGGGCATTTAATCCATTTACATTTAAAGTTATTATTGATAGGTACTTTTGTGTTGCCATTTTTATTCTTTACCCCTGTGTTCCTTCTTCACTTCCTATGTCTTTTGATTAGGGCATTTAATCCATTTACATTTAAAGTTATTATTGATAGGTACTTTTGTGTTGCCATTTTTATTCTTTACCCCTGTGTTCCTTCTTCACTTCCTATTTCTTTCTTTCTTTCTTTTTTTTTTTTTTTTACAGCAGACCCTTTAGCATTTCTTGCATTGCTGGTTTGGTGGTAATAAATTCCCTTAGTCCTTTTTTGTCTGTGAATTTCTCGATTTCACCTTCAATTTTGATTGATAGCCTTGCTGGGTACAGTATTCTTGGGTTCAGACCCTTCCTTTGCATGACCTTGTATATTTCGTTCCATTCCCTTCTAGCCTGATGAGTTTCTGTTGAGAAATCAGTCTCTAGTCTGATGGGGGTTCCTTTGTAGGTAACTTTCTGTCTCTCTCTGGCCGCTTTTAAGATTCTTCCTTTGTCATTGGTGTTTGCCAATTTATTATAATGTGCCTTGGCATTGGTCTTTTGGGGTTCATTTTGTTTGGGACTCTGTGAGCTTCTTGGATTTGTGTGGGTTTTTTCTTTCCTATATCAGGGAAGTTTTCTGTCATTATTTCTTCAAACAGGTTTTCTATTCCTTGCTCAGTTTCCTCTCCTTCTGGAACCCCTATTATGCAGATGTTGTTTTGTTTCATGTTGTCCCAAAGTTCCCTTAGGCTCTCCTGCTGCTTTTTAATTTTTTTTCTAGAAGCTGCTCTACTTGGGTATTTTTTCTTACCTTGTCTTCTAGCTCACTCATGTGGTCCTCTGCTTCTTCTAGTCTACTCTTGATGCTTTCTATTGAGTTCTTTATAGCAGCGATGTAATTTTTCATTTCCTCTTGGTTCTTACACATATTGTCGAATTTGTCTTCCATTCTTTTCAGCCACCTTATCACCATTTCTCTGAATTCTTTCTCTGGCAGGTTGCTTGCCTCCATTTTATTTACTTCCCTTTGTGGTGATGCCTGCTTTTCTTTCATATGCGGGCTGTTTCTTTGTCTCCCCATGGTCTCTCTTCTCTGGGTGTCTGGTTATGTAGTTCTCTCTCTCCTGCGTTGATTTAAAGGCACAAAATACAACACAACCAGGTTCAACGCACAAGCACTGAACAGAAATTTATTCGTGATATTAATAACCCCAAATAAAGGTGACCACCAGAGAAGCGTAAATTAGAAGATAAGTGAGAAAGAAGAAGAGAGAAACAAAGAAAGAAGTGCAAAAATTAAATTGGTGAAAGGAAAAAAAGTAAGAGAGAAAAGAAAGAGAATAAGAAAGAAGAGGGGAACAAACTATATATATGGGGAGAAAACTCCAATAAAATAGCCAGTAATCCCAACAAATGCCAGCAACAAGTACCTGGAGATGAATACAAACTACAAACATCAACTAATATCAAGTGAGGCAAGGGAAAACAGAAGCAAAAAACAAACAAAAACAAAACAAACAAAAAAAGAATAAGCAAACAATCTTACAAACAAGCTTTAAAAATCGATATAATCAACAATCAAGGAAACAACAACAAAAGAACAGATAGAAAAACAATTTTTTGGATAGCAAAGACAGAGAAGAGAGAGGTGTGTATGGACTTGCAGCAGGGGATTGGAAATTTGATATATAAGTGGGGTGAAATTTTAATAGGGGTAAAAAGAAAGACTAGGGAAAATCTAAAGCAGGAAAAGGGTAAGAGAAATAGGACAACAAAAGGGGAAAAGTTAGGAACAGAGTGATGGCATAAAGGTAGAGTTGAGATAGAGTAAAATGATGCTAAAGGAAAGATGAAAATAGAATGTAGAACACTAATCCCAAAGTAAAATAAAGAGAAAATAAAATGACACTTTTTTTCAAAAAAGGTAAAATAGTAGTAGTAATAATACTGATTGAAAATAAAATTTAATAATTAAAAAGGTAAAATCAAGTGAGGAAAAAAGAAAAAAATTAGTTTCTTAAGTAAAAGATGAAAAAAATAAAAATAAAAATGTGCGGTAGTGAAGGTCATTCACTTCCTCTACTGTTCTGTTTGGCACGCCTGTTTCCTAGTCAGGACAGTATTGCAGTTTCCTGCATTCCACTGCTCCTCAGTGTTGTAAGCCAGTCCTGATTTTTAAGCAGGCAGTGCGTATTAATTTCTTGTATACCTTTATTTGTGTTTACACAAGAGTCAATTTGTGATTCAACCCCTGGGTGCAGTGTTCTTGGATTGACCTCCGGATCTATAGGTCCTCTCTAGCCAGTGCTTAGATCCTGCTTTTCCTGTGGCACTCAATACCTGTTGTGGGAGTGGGTTGCCCCAGAGATGGTTCTCTGATGGTTATTCCCCGCTCTGATCCCCAGTTTCCAGAAAAACAACTTTCCCCTGCAGTCTCCCAGGGTGTCCCCAACTGGGTGATCCTATGTATTGGGCTTAGTAATCAGAAGCAAGGATTTAAAGAGGAAAAATAAAAAAGAAAAGGAAAGAAAAAAAAAAAGAGCCAGTGTAAGTGTGCCAACTTGGGGCTGCTGTGTTCCCTTCTGTTAGCAGCTCTGAGGACCCCCTTCCACATTCATGCATCATGCCAGCCCCAACAGCCACAGATTTTTCTAGGCCCAGACTTCCCCCAGTCCTTCTCTCTCCTGCCAGGACCAGAGACCTCATCTTATCCCAGGTGAAATCTGACCTTTCCGTGGTGGAGTGTAGAGCTCCTCTGAATCCGCAAGTTTGTGCCAACTGGGGACCGGTGTTCTGGGGTTCGCAGCTGTTTGGTGGGTGCTGTAGTTGTAGATTTTCAGGCTTATGATAACATCCACTTTCCCCTTCAAGATGGTGCAGTCTTCGTGTCCGAGCCGGTTGCTCTGGGAGGGAACCCAGCAGCAGTGGGGGCTGCCCAGTCAGGGGAGCCTAGTCCAGCAGTCCCCACTGTCTCCTGGAGTATAGCTGTCCCTCAACTGACCAACAAACACTCCCTGTGCGACCCTCAGCTGTTCTTTCTATCTCCTCCGGGACAAGGCTCAGGACATGTCTGTCTATTCCGCCGCCATTTTTTCAATCCTCCACATTGGGATTTTGATAGAGATTGCATTAAATCTGTATATTGCTTTGGGTAATATGGCCATTTTAACTATGTTGAGTCTTTCAATCCATGAACACAGGATATTTTTCCATTTTGTTGTGTCTTTTTCAATCTCTTTTAATAATGCTTTGTAATTTTCAGTATATAAGTCTTTCATGTTCTTTGTTAAGTTTATTCCTAACTATTTTATTCTTTTGGTTGTGATTGCAAAAGGAATTGTTTTGCTCATTTTTTTCTAAAGTTTTGTTGTTGGTATAAAGGAAGGCAATGGATTTTTGCACATTGATTTTGTATCCTGCAATTGGACTGTATTTGCTTATTGTTTCTAGTAGTTTTTGGTGAAGTCTTTAGGGTTTTCTATATACAGAATCATGTCATCCACAAAAAGTGACAGATTGACTTCTTCCTTCCCTATTTGGATACCTTTTATTTCTTTCTCTTGCTTTATTGCTTTGGCTAGGACTTCCAGCATTATCTATACTAATAAAAGGGTAATGTGCTAATTAGACCAGGTCAACCGGACATTTTCCAGACGTCCGACTTCCTTCCGGACAAAGCCACAGTGGTGGGTGCTAAGGCAGAGGCAGTTAGGTGTGATCAGGCTGGCAGGGGAGCAAGCAGTTAGGGGCAATCAGGCCAGCAGGGGAGCAAGCAGCTAGGGGTGAGATCAGGCTGGAAAGGGGGAGAAAGCAGTTGGGGGCGAGATCAGGCTGGCAGGGGTGGGTGGTTGGGGGCAATCAGGTCGGCAGGAGAGGGAAGTTTGGGGTGATCAGGCCAGCAGGGGAGGGCAGTTGGGGGCGATCAGGCCAGCAGGGGAGGGCAATTGGGGAAGATCAGGCCGGCAGGGGAGCGGTTCAGCGGCGATCAGGCTGGAAGTCAGAGGCATTTAGGAGGCGATCATGCTGGCAGGCAGAGGCAATTAGGGGTGATCATGCCAGCAGGCAGAGGCAATTAGGGGTGATCATGCCAGCAGGCAGAGGCAGTTAGGAGTCCATGGTCCTGGATTGTGAGAGGGGTCCCATTTGGAGAGGGTGAAGGCCAGGCTGAGAGACACTCCCCCCCCCACCCCCCTGTGCATGAATTTCATGCACCAGTCGTCTAGTCTATATATATAAAAGGCTAATATGCCAAGTGTCTGACCATCCAACTGGTCGCTATGATGCACACTGACCACTAGGGGGCAAACATTCAATGCAGGAGCTGCCATGACTCGCACTGGCCATTTACAGAGAAACGGCACCACTGACCTGATGCCCACAAAGCAACACTTGGCTTCCCCCTAGTGGGACACAGGCCCCATCACCACCCTGGAGTGACACCCCACCAATTCGCAGCTGATGCTGCCAAGACCTCGTGGCACAAAATGTGGCCCACAGCCCAGCCCAGCACGGAAACAGTAGCTGTAAGCACCAGGTAATGACGTCACATAGCAACACTCAGCTTCCTCTCCCTAATGACTAGCCTCCTTGGAGTTTCTTCAGCCCAGGAACACGACTTGCTTTATAGCCAGTTGCAAACATCTTACACTTTAACCAAATGTCTGTGAAATGTTTTCCCGTGCCTCATCTCATTTGATCCTCACAGAAGTCCTGGAGTAGGTAGATAGGAGACTTGGTAGAATCCTATTTTATTTTCATTAGCTGGAAAACGGAGATTTAGAAAGCTTAGAAACTTGACCCGACTGAAAAGAAGTAAGAAATGGTGGACCTTGAAAATGACTTCAGGTTTTCTCACTGCGCAGAATATAGTCAAACACTGCTGCAGTTAAATATTTTACCCTTTGTTCTCCCTGTGTGATCTACAATAATAATCTGCTTTGTGTTGATATTTACTGCTGTGTTGCTGACAATTACCTGAAAGAGAAGTTGTGGTGCTTCACTGGGCTGGAAAAAGTTTAACTAAATCAGAAAGCAGGTCTAATTAAGCAAGTTTATTCTATATATATAAAAGGCTAAGTTGACCCACACATGTACGATACAAATAAAGCTCTCGCTGGCACCAATCGCACGCATGTGTTTCGATCTGTCATTGTTGATCGTGAATTTAGTTGACACTTCTATTATAAAGAAAGGGTGAATAGCGACATTAAAATATTTCTTCTAATTTATTTCCTTTCAATGTGCACGAATCTGTGCACCAGGCCACTAGTGTTGAATAAGAGCTGTGGGAGTGAACATCCTTGGAGGATCTTGGATGAAGGCTTTCAGTTTGTCATCATTGATTATGATATAAGCTAAGAGTTTATAATATATAGAGGGTCAGTGCATGAATTCATGCATGGGTGGATCCCTTGGCCTGGCTGGCTATTGTGGCCAATTGGTGGGGGGGAGGGTGGTCAGCCGGGCAGGGGGAGGGACTGCGGGAGGTTGGCCGGCCGGGGCGAGGAACCGCAGGAGGTTGGCCAGCCAGGGGGAGGGACTGTGGAAGGTTGGCTGGCCATGGAAGTTTGGCTGTGGGAGCACACTGACCACCAGGGGGCAGCTCCTGCATTAGGCATCTTCCCCCTGGTGGTCAGTGTGTGTCATAGCAACTGGTTGATCGGTCTACTGGTTGTTCGGTTGTTCGGTCATTCGGTCACTTAGGCTTTTATATATATAGATGGCCTTTATTATGTTGAGATACTTTCCTTCTATTCCTATTTTATTGAGTGTTTTCATTATACATGGATATTATATCTTATCAAATGCTTTTTCTGTATCTATTCATAAGATCATATGATTTTTATCCTTTCTTTTGTTAATGTGGTGTATTATGTTGATTGATTTGCATATGTTGAACCATCCTTGTGCCCCTAGAATAAACACCACTTGATCATGATGAATTATTTTTTGGGTGTCCTGTTGTATTCAATTTGTTAGTATTTTGTTTAAGATTTCTGCACCTGTATTCATCAGAGATATTGATGTGTAGTTTTCTTTTTTGTGTTTGCCAGGTTTTGGTATTAGGGTTATAATGGCCTAATAGAATGTGTTAGAAAGTATTGCCTCTTCTTCAATTTTTTGGAAGAGTTTGAGAAGGATAGGTTTTAAATCTTCTTTGAACATTTGGTAGAATTCACTGGTGAAGCTGATAGGGGGGCTTATAATCTAACTTGAGGCCCAGTGCACAAAATTCGTGCACTTGGGGGGGGGGTCCCTCAGCCCAGCCTGTGCCCTCTCACACTCTAGGACCCCTCGGGGGATGTCCGTCTGCCGGCTTAGGCCTGATTCCCCCTGTAGATCAGGCCTAAGCCAGCAGTCAGACATCCCTCTTGCAGTCCAGGGATCTCACAGTCCGGGACTCCTCGCTCCTTACTACCTGCCTGCAGCAGAGGCAGGAGATGCTCCCACCACTGCTGCTGTGCTCGCCAACTGTGAACCCGGCTTCTGGCTGAGCGGCACTCCCGCTGTGGGAGTACACTGACCACCAGGGGGAAGCTCCTGCATTGAGCATCTGCCTCCTGGTGGTCAGTGCACATCATAGCGACCAGTTGTTCTGGCAGTCATTCCCTGATTGGTCAATTTGCATATTAGGGTTTTATTATATAGGATAGATAGAGCACCTGAATTAATCTAAAAAGTAATCATATTATTTTAAATATTAGAACACATATACTTATGTACATAGGGGGTTAAGTTTCTTATCCTATATAATAAAAGGGTAATATGCAAATTGTCCCCGCAGGAATTCAACTGAGAGCCTGGGAGTTCGATTGCTCGCTATGATGTGTGTTGACCACCAGGGGGCAGTGAGAACATGGTGGATGACCAGCGGCTGTGGCGGGGCACTGAGGGAGTGAGGGAAGGAGGAGGCGTGGAGGCTGGGAGGTGGGGAACCAAGTAGTGGTGGTGCATGGGCGGCAAGGGAAGGAGGAATCGGGGAGGTGAGGAACCTGATTGGCCCTGTTCACCAGCCAGGCCTAGGGACTCTACCCATGCACGATTTTCATGCATTGGGCCTCTAGTATATGAATAGGGAGTTAAGTTTTTCTTAAAGTTTCCTTTTCAAGGCCTGTGGGAAGCAAATGGGAAAGTGACTCAGCTGTGAATACAGCAAGCAGAACCGATAGGCATGGTCAGGCTGACCCACTAGGAGTCAAAACATCATCTCTGCAACATCGTCTCATCAATATCATCTCATCACCTGATGACTAATTACAATAGCTTACATCTGCAGACCCCCAGGCCTGCACATAGCTACATCCTGTACCCCAACCCCCTTCCCGCTTGTGCCCTTGAAAAACCTGTTTCCCTGAATACTTATCTTACAGGGGCCCTAAACCATGCACAACCCCCACAAGGGCAGCTTACTGCTGATGCCAGCCAGGACCTTTGATCATAGTCTCATCTCCCCTGTACCACTGTCATGGGGGGCCTACAAAAGCCCACAAAAAGCCCGGGAACTGGGAACAAAGAACTTAATGTCCTTTATAAGAGGAAGCCCGCTCCAATTGGCACTCAGCTTTGGGAACCAATTCCCCTGAGCCACAGCACTGGTGCTCCTGCAATAAAGTGCATTTTCTGAATCTTTCGAGTGCCTGGTAGTATGTCTTTCTGCTGCCTGGAAATTTTGCCATAACAAAGCCATCTGGTCCTGGATGTTGTGTTTATTGGGGGGAGGAGGCTTTGATGGTTATTTCCACTTCTTCACTGCTGGTCCATGTCTCTAGGTTTTCCAATTCTTCATGATTTAGTCAAAGAAGGTTATATATTTCTAGTAACTTATTTATTACTTCTAGGGTATTGAATTTGGTGGCATAAAGACTTTTGAACTATTCTAGTATTATCCTTTGTATATCTGTGATGTTTGCGGTGACTTCTCTCATTTCTGATTTTGTTTATATGGGTCTTTCCCCTTATTTCTTTAGTGAGTCTAACCAGGGGTTTGTCAATTTTATTAATCTTTTCAAAGAACCAGCTGTCTGTTTTATTGATTTTTTTGTAAAATCTTTTTGTTCTCCATTTCATTTAATTTTGCTCTAATTTTTATTATTTCCTTTCTTCTGCTGACTTTGGGTTGCTTTTGTTCTTCTTTTTCTAGTACTTTAAGATGTGATGTTAGGTTATTTACTTGGTATTTCTCTTGTTTCTTGAGATAGGCCTGTAATGGTATAAACTTCCCTCACATTACTGTTTTTGCTGCATCCCAGAGGTTTTGATATGTTGTATTGTCATTCTCATTTGTTTCTATATATTTATTGACCTCATTTTTTTGTTTTGTTTTTTTTTTCTTTGACCCAGTCAGTTTTTAGTAGAATGTTGTTCAGTCTCTATGTATTTGTGGGTTTCTTTGCTTCCTTTCTGCATTTGATTTCTAATTTTAAAACATCATGGTCAGAGAATATGCTTGGTATAATTTCAATATTCTTGAATTTGTTGATGTTAGTTTTCTGACCCAAAATATGATATATCCTTGAGAATGTTCCATGTACAATGGAGAAGAATGTATACTCTGATATTCTGGGGTGAAAGGTTCTGTTAATGTAAATCATGTCCATTTGGTCTAGTGTTTCATTTAAGGCCAATATTTCTTTATTGAATTTTGGTTTGATCTGTCTAGGGATGTCAGTTGTGCATTAAAATCTCCAACTATGATTGTGTTTTTATCTGTTTCTCCCTTTAGTTTTGTGAGTAGTAGTTTTATATATTTCAGTGTTCCCTAGTTGGGTGCATATATATTAAGAAGGGTTATGTTTTCTTGATGTAGTGTTCCCTTTATCACTATAAAGTGTCCATCTCTTTGTCTCTTGTTATGTTTGTTATCTTTAAATCTATTTTGTCAGATATAAGTATGGCTTCACCTGCTTTTTTTGTGGATGATATTTGCTTGGAGAATCATTTTCCAAACCTTTTACTTCGATTCTACCTTTGTCTTTGCAGTTTAGATGTGTCTCTTGTAGGCAGCATGTGGTTGTTGTTGTGTTGTGTTTTGTTTTGTTTTGTTTTCCACTCTGCTACTCTGTGTCTCTTTATTGGTGAATTCAGACCATTAACATTTAGGGTAATTATTGATATGAGGATTTCCTATAGTCATTTCATCTTTTGTTTTCTCGTAGCTCTGTGCCTACCTTGGTTCTTTTGCTTTTTGTTTCTGTGTGTTGTTTTGTTTCTTTCCTCTTTTTAAAGCTATATGTCCTGGTTTGGGGATTTTTTTTGTGTGTGTGATTACCATTAGGTTTATTAAAATGAATATATACCATAGTTTTTTCCCTTTTGAGTGAATCTGATGTTTATCTTCCTTTGCCATTTCAGACTTTCCCCCAAACCCTTTTTTGTTTTTGTTGTCACAAATGATCCCTGTTTATGCTGTAAGATTTTGGTGATCTTACTTGTAGTTGTGACCTTATGTTCTTTGTTCCAGGCAGAATAACTCCCTGAGTATTTCCTGCAAAGGAGGTTTTCTGGTGATAAAATCCCTCAGCTTCTGTATGTCTGGGGACATCTTTATTTTCCCTTTATATTTAAAGGATAATTTTGCTGGATATGTTATGCATGGCTGGTAATTTCTTTCTTTCAGACATTTGAATATTTGGTTCCACTATCTTCTGGCTCAGAGTTTCTGCTGAGAAGTTGGATGAAATTCTGATGGCTTTTCCTCTATAGGTCATTTGCTTCTTTTCCTTGGCTGCTTTGAGAATCTTTTCTATGTCATTAATTTTTAACAGCTTCAATACCAACTGCCTTGTAGAGGGCCTCTTTGGATTGAGTAACTAGGTGTTCCATTTGCTTCTTGGATTCAAGGATCTAGTTCTTTCCATAGATTTGGGAAGTTCTTATCCACTGCTTGTTTTATAGACTCTGCATTCCATGCTCTCATTCATCCTCTTCCACAATGCCTATAATTCTAATATTGCTTTTTCTGATATAGTCAGATAGGTCTCATAGAATTCTTTGATTTTTCTTTATTCTCAGGTCTCTCTCTTCTCTCTGCATCATTTCTTAATTCCTATATTTGATATCACTAGTTCTTTCCTCTATCTCAATGGTTCTGTTTCCTGTGCTCAGTAGTTCACTCTTAATCTTAATTGCATGATTCATTTCTAGGATTTCCTTTTTTTTTCTCTTAAGTTTCAATCTCCTTGGTAAAGTACTTGTTTTGTTCATTGATTTGTTTACTGAATGCACTGAATTGCCTATCAGTATTTTCTGGCATTTCATTGAGTATTTTCTGAACTTCAATCTTGAAATCTCTGTCATTTATATCACCTATTTCCACATGTTTCAGCCTGCTTTCTGGGTATTTATCATTTTCTTTCTGGTCATCATCGTTACTGTGGTTCTTCATGGTATTTGCTGTCCTCCTTTGCTTATGCCTTTATCCCTGAAGAGATCTTTCTGTTATTTTCCTGTAGATGGTGCTGAATCTCAAGATTTTACCTCTGTGGTCTCCCAGGCTTGAACCTCCAGGGCATCCATCTTTAAGACAGCACAGCCTTGCTGCTTGGAAGTGGGGTTTGTTTTGCCCTCACCCCTGACCTCATGGGGTCCTGTCCCAAGCACCACTCCTGGGGATCAGTCACAGAGGAAAATAGTGATTCTACTGCATCAGCTCTTGATTTACAGATAATATGCTCCTTGACTCAACTCCAAGGGCAATGGGAGGTGAGTTTTGGGAGTCTAATTAGTGATGCAGCTCTGTGGTTCTGTTTCTTTGTCTGAAACACAATGGCCCAGCCCCACAGTAGGGAGCCACATGGTAGAACCTCATGCTCTGTCAGGCATTTGCTGACTTAGACACTGTTCACTCTCATTGGTTGCCACTCACCCTGCTAGGCTATCTCCATCACCTCCCTCTCCTCACAGCTCTCTGTTCCTCATGGCCAAAGGAAGTCCCTGCTACTGCCGGCTTTCTTCCCTCTCCTGGCCAGGCCGTGAACTCTCAGCTGCAGGGCTGAGTCTTGTCTCCCAGTTTATTCCTAGTTGCCCAACTTTAGGTGTTTCATTGCATGGGTCTCTCAGGCATGCATCTATATTGAGCAGGATTTCCTTTTTGAATTATAGATGGTTAACTTGTTGAAATTTCAGGGGGAGAGAAAAAGATGCGCCCTTACACCACCATTTCTCTGATGTTACTTTCTTGATAGAGTTTAATATAAAACTTCTTTATGGGAATTAAACACTTCAAAATTTTTAGACATTATAATGTTTCTGTGATCAACTGGAAGGCACTAATTTTTGTGTAATAATCTGCTCTAATTTTTCTTTGGAGTTTATGTATTCAGTGCCCTTCACTGTGTCTGACACATAGTGGGTTTTCATTAAATGCTGGTGGAATAAGTACAAGATTATATAGACAAATACTTTTATGTGTGCATATATTTTCTGTTTATTCTGTTTCATTCTCTGATTTATGAGTTTATGGTGAATTTGCAGGGAAAAGAATATTCCAATATTTTCCAGTTGAGGTCCATGGAACATCAGTTTTATAAAAAGTTGATAAATATTACTTAAAAATGTGTAAAGGTCCATGGGAAATAGTATGAGAAATTCCAAATTATCAAAATTAAACAATGTTTTTTATAGTAGGACTTCATATGACTTTAATATGCTAACTTGCATAAGAACTCTCCAGTATAGTATGCAGTATTACCCAAATTTACTTATTAATATTGGGCTTTTGGTTTTAGGTGACAGACACATAACAGAATAGCTTGACTTAAAAATGGAATTGATCTGCTATGTGACTGAAATATCCAGGTGTAGATTGGATCAGGCATTCATGGCTACACAAGGTTCTCAAATGGAGTCCATCTCTTCTTCTGCTTTCCTCTGGGGTAAGTTCATTATTACATAGGATATCCCAGTGAGGAGATAAGGATGGCTACCGTAAATTACTCATACATTCTACTACATTAGCAACCCCAGCTCAATGACAGCAGCTCTTTCCTAATACTTCCAGGAAAATTCCACTCATATATAAGCTTTTCCAAGGAAAAATCTTTTCTATTTTGCTTCTAAATATATTTGCAGTTGCTAGAATAGTTTTTACTTTGAAGTTGGTACTTAATAAATTGAGTCTCATTTACTTGGCTCGAGCCACATTCCTGAACCAACTGTTGTGAACAGGAGGGTGTAATCTTGGAATGGATCATGTTTCCACTTCTGGAGGTGAACAGAAAAAGGGTTGAACACATCTGAATCTTGTGAACTGAGAGTAGAAGGAAGGAAGGAAGGTAGGAAGAAAGGAAGGCAGGAAGAAAGGAAAGAAGGAAGGAAAGAAGGAAGGAGAGAGGGAAGGATTAAAAAAATGCTAATATATTAATAGAAAGATTTTTCTCCTATTATTGTACCAGCTGTCTTCTGGATATTGGATTATGCACAGATACTACATCTTAGTGTCAGGCCCAGAGTTTAATGTTATCCTACTTGTAAGCTAATCCATTATCCTGTTTTTATTTCATGGATGCTGGCAGAAAAGAGACTCTTTGTCAGAGATGATAGGCTTTATTACTCATGGTACAGCAAGCAGCATGAGCATCAGTATGTTTGTATCCATTTCCCTTGCCTGAGTCCCATGTGAGAGGGAACAGATAGTGCCCACATGCAGAGGTTTTGCATCACACCTGAGAAACAATAATTTGGGAACTCACCACTTTTTATAGCAAGTAGTAAGCCTGTCCTTTGGAGAAATTAAGGAGCTTGTGGAGGTTCCCACTTGACTCATCTTAACTCATCTTCAAGGTTGCTCAATGAAAACATATTCCTGGTAAAGGTACTGTGTAGAGTACTCAATGGCATTTCACTCCTGGCACGCCCAGCAAGATGTGTAGAAGCCTGAGAGATACATGAAGGACTGTCTCTTACCACTTACCTTGAAAATATTATTTTAATCCCATTTCAATCGGATGAGATAACCAGAAAGTTTTGGAGTTGTCAGGGCTTTGTAGCACTTCAGAAATTCTGTAGCAATTGGCTCCTCTGTGGAACTATGCTCGTACCAGGAGCATAAATTCAAATTCAGGAAAAATGTACATATGCTTTGGGGACCTTAGGGTTCATGGAAAAAAGGATATGATGTCTTTACCTTTTATGATTGCAGAACATGATTTTTTTGGTATGAAAATAGAATAAATGAGATAACTTGAGTTTTCGGGGAGAATACATAAGCTCTGCTTTCTTTTAATGCATTTGATTTCCAATTAGTAAGCAATTGCTCAGCATGCCCTGTGAAGAGTCTTCATGAAAATGAAGAGCACAAAAGGTCTTCAGTGTGCCCTGTTCTAAAGCTGGCCTCCATGGTGGTTTGACAGCTTATCAAAAGCGACATTAATTCTCAGAAACAGTGCTTGATTGTCAAAAGACAGCCTCCTTGTTCCAGCCTTGTGGTCTGAGCCATGCTTATTATTTTTCTTGACTTCTTGTTCACAGGCTGCATGATTACCAAGTGGGCATGTGTAAACAGGAGGCTGTTTTGTGCCGATAAATGGATTCCCACTGTTGCACAGCTCATAGGAGCCTGCATAAAAAAACCAGTTGAGATGCAGAACAGAACACAGCATTTATTTTAACAGCAGGTGCTTATCATTGGTGACATTACCTGATACAGCTGATAATGTAAAGCATTATGACTTTGGAGCCAAATTTGGTTCATAAAGACATATAGGAAGATAAACTTAGGGCCTCATAGAAATTGTGAGCAATGCTTTGAATAGAATAATCTTATCTGCATTCATCATCCAGCTAGCTCTCTCCCCCACTGAAATGAGACAAGGTAGATTCATGGCTCCCATTAATGCTAATAGCAGCTTCAGAAGCAAATCCCTTGTTCCTCCACAGGAGAGGACAGCTGCCCCTCTTGTTATAATATGCACAAAACTGTGTCAGTCTGAGCTAATTGGTGGGAATTTTGAATACAAGGAATTTGAAATTAACCTTTTTAAAATGGTGGCCAATACAATTGTTGACGATAGCAGCTGCTGGCTAAAAAGCAATTCCATTTCTCGGTGGAGTGCTGGTTCTGGTCAGCTGGTACTAAGCCTTCCCTGTTCTTGGGCCAGGTTATCTGCTCGCACCCGTTTCTGCTTCTGGCACTAGCCTGTCAGGATATGCCTGGGTGGACTAGGAAGGAAGGCTGTGGATAAGACATGCTGGCATGGGATTCACTGATGATGGACTGTGCCTCTGAGATAAAAAACAAATTTAGCTATTTCTCTACTTTGTGAAGTTGAGTAAGTAGCTTAAGATCTTTGTATCCCATTTTAAACATTTATAATGACTCTTCTAATATTTTGTCCACAGTGTTTATCCTAAAGATTAAATGAGACAACATAGTTACAACAATAAGGAGTAAAATTAAGGAGCTTGTGGAGGTTCCCACTTGATTTTACTGAGGCGATTACTTGCAAGAATCTGAACCTCCAATACCCTGATGTCTGCTAGGTCCAGCTTGCCTGAGGAAGAAGAATTACTCTGCATAATAAAGAAGAGAAGGGCTTGATATTGATACCAAATTTTTGGACTGGAACCCGGATTCTTTGTCCGCCGGAATCGAAGAATAAATCCACGGACAGAAAATGGTATAACAAAGGTGGAAATTTATTGAAGAACAAGTACAGACTCCCACACGGGAAGAGGGAAGAGTCCCACAGAACTGACTCCCATGTAGGGAGGGGGAAAGGGTCCCACTGAGTTCCCTTTCCCCATGGCTTATAAAGGCTGCAGATCCTGGTGCCTTGATGTCCCCTCTGATTGGTCACTATTCCCTTAGACTGGTTACTATAGTAACTCCTGGGCTCAAAGGTGGAACCTCACATGGGACATGTGAGGTTCTCCCCTCTCCTTCCTTATTGTTCCCCTATTCCCTCTGGGCTCTCCTCCTTTCCATCTGAATGAAGGGCTTCTTTCTCTTTACTCTGTAAATATAGACCTTTCTTGGCTGCTTCCAGTTCCCTTGTCTTATGTAAATGCAACTGTTGCTGTTCCCTTGCCTTATGGAGAAGTAACTGCACCTGGCTTCCTGGTGTTATGGAAATGTACCTTCTCCCAGTCTGCAGCCCCCTGCTTTTCCATGTACCCCAATATTTAAAAAAATCCCTAAGCCTGCCTATGTTCCCCCCAAATTCCTGCTTCAGTATTCCCAAGGAGGGATTTGGAAGGTTGGAGAGGAAAGAGAAGTTGAACCCAGAAAGGGAATGGCTAAATGAGCTTAGGGTATGATACACAGCGGGTATCTGGTATGTGACCTCTCATCTGTCCCTGTGACACCTTTAATAAAATCCTCACTCTTCATCAGGGCATTTGCATAGGGAATAGTTTGGAGAACACACAGTCTTGGGGATGAGTATTGCAAACAGTTTGGCTCCAGAAGATACAAGAATTCCATTGTTAGAGGACATTAACATGGAAAATTTCAGCTGCGGCTCCCAGAGAGGTAAGAGATAAGACATTCTTAGTGAGATGCCAGACTAAAATGCAGCTTTTCAAAGAAAATGAGAACAGGTAGGAAGGCTCTCAACTTGTAAGTATGGGAAAGGAAGAAGTGAGTGGAACAAAGAAGGAGGACAGGATGTTGAGGTGAGCTTTCTACAATCACAGCGGCTCCCTGGGCTCCTTAGGTGTCCTGGGCCCTGCCTGCTGAAGTGTCCTCTAGCTAGTGAGCTGTCTGAGGAGCAGGCCTTCCCTGTCAGCTATCTAGATACGGGGGAGTTGGGCCTGAGTGGGCTCTGCCAGTGTCTGGTGAGCTGTCCACCGTGTGTCATGGCTCTGCAGCCCCCAGAGAGGCAGCTCGTGGCCAGGCTGCTCGCCCTGCCCTGTAGGACCTCAAGGTCATGGCAGGCCGCAAGTAAAAGCTGCAGTTGGACTCATGGACTTACACCCTTGCCCAGCTATGCTTACCCTCTGGAGGTGCCATCTCTACCTCTGACACAGATTGCCTCCCTGCAGGCTAAGGAGGGCATGGGCCCAGGAGCCAGGGAGCCACAGGTTCCTCAGTGGCCCAGAAACCGTCCTCAGGTATATAAAGCCTGCCTGGGACAGCAACAGAGAGCAGCCAATTCAGAACTTTGTAATCTTATTTCCCTTATTTTTTCCCTCCTCATATGTTCCCCCACCCCCTGCTAGTAGGGTGTGCACCTAAAGTTTGAAAGTGGGGAGGAGATGAGTGGAGAGAGAGCAGGCGTTGGCAATCCTTCCTTCCATTAGTGCACCAGACTCAAACGAGGGAACACTGGGCAACTCTTACCTTGAACTGGGGTTAATATCTTGGTTTAGATAGTTTTCCCATGTGCATGGAGACTGTGTTTGTGACTTACTTAAACTGAAGGTAGGATTCTGTATGATCTTACAATAAGCAGAAATGACTTGGGACCTGCAGTGTTTCCCAAGTCCTGATTCCTGGAACAGTAGAATCAGCATCTTCTGGAAACATATTAAAATGCAAATTATCAGGCTCCGCCCCAAACCTCCCACATCAGAAACTTGAGGAGGGTGGGGCCAGTCCTCAGGGAGCTTGTGATGGACAGGAAAGGTTGAGAACCCTGTGCTACAGCAGGGAGGCAAGCACTGGCTTTGTAGGTGCTTTTATCTTGCTAATGATTAGATGTAAGTAGAGGTGGAGAAACGCAATACAGGCACATCTCATTTTATTACACGTTGCTTCACTGAGCGTCACAGATGTGTTTTTTACAAGGTGAAGGCAAGACTGTCCTCCAGCAAAAGAGATTATATTTCACTTTATTAGGATGGTCTGGAGCTGTACCTGCATTATCTCCAAGGTGTGCCTGTATACACTTCATGAATAACCATTTAGGGGTTATGTGAGGAAATGAAGCAATAATTTTGCGTGATACAAATTGGGCTGTCAGACCATTTTTTTTCAGCTAGGACATCTTTTTGAACTTCCTGGGTGGTAAATATCCAGGTTGGGTTGGTCTGTGTAATAACTGCATCAACTTGACAGGATGCATAGCTTTGCTGAAACTGGGGCCACAAAGTCAAGAAGAAACACCACCGCCCCCCTCCCCCCAATACCCATCTCATGATGGCTCCCTTAAACTGGTGTGTAGCACTTAGGCCCAAGCAGGATAACCATAAGCAATATTTTAGTTTGGCAAGGACATGCCGCTAAATTAACATTTACATATTGTGCATGGAGCAAATCTCAAGAAAAAAACAAATTTAAGAATAGAATATAAATACTTTTCTAAATTAAAGAAAGTAAGAACTAGCTGTTAGTAAATATATCAAAAAATATGAATACACGATGAACAGATTTTCAAGCCTAAACATTGTGCCAAGTCCATGTCATTTGTTAAATAAAAATACATGGTGTTTCACAGAGGTGTTACCAGGTGACATGAATTATAATGGTTGTAAAAATGTGACAGGCAAAACCAATAATCCCAGACCCTTAAAAAATAAGGTCTAGTATAATATTAAAAAATGTTAGAAATAAGTGTAAAATCAGAGATAAAGTCACTCAAGACAATAAAAAAGCTATTCAAAATTATTATTATTTTAAAGAATATTTTAAATATAAACAATGAGATAAACAAGTGTAATGTAATGATGTTTTACATAGTGTTCATATGTTCCCTTATAGAATACTAGAGGCCTGGTGCATGAAATTCATGCACAGGGCAGGGGAGCAGGTCCCCTCAGCCCAGCCTGCACCCTCTCCAATCTGGGACCTCTCAGGGGATATCTGACTGCTGGTTTAGGCCTGATCCCAGGGATCAGGCCTAAACCGGCAGTCAGACATTCCTCTCACAATCCTGGACCACTGGCTCCTAATCGCTCACCTTCCTGCCTGCCTGGTCTCCCCTAACTGCCCCCCGCCCACCAGCCTGATCGCCCCTCACTGCCTCTGCGAGCCAATCTGATCGCCCCTAACTGCCCCTCCTGCCGGCCTGGTTGCCCCTAACTGCCCCCCACTGCCAGCCAGGTCACCCCCAACTGCCTCCTCCCTGCTGGCCTAGTCACTCCTAACTGCTCCCCCTGCTGGCCTGGTCATCCCTTACTGCCCCCCTGCTGGCCTGGTCGTCCCCAACTGCACCCCACCCCGCAGACCTGGTCTCCCCTAACCACCCCACCTGCCATCTTGGTTGCCCCTCATGGCCCCCCCGCCGGCCTGGTCGCCCCATGCAGCCTGCTTGTTCAGTCGTTTGGTCGTTCCTCACTAACCCCCCTGCCAGTCTGGTCATAGGCAGCCATCTTGTGAGGGTGTGAGGGTTAATTGGCATATTATCTCTTTATTATGTAGGATTATAGTATAGTAATAAACATGAGATTAATTGTATTTGTTTCAATTTTCTTTAAAGACTTGAATTTTTAGAGATTTATTTTATTGTTAAAGTGAAATTTTTTTTCAGAGGAACATTTTTTTTCTATTGCCTCTTTGGTTCCAAATATGATTTGCATATGTGTGTGTGGTGGGGGGGGAGGGGTATTAAGGTATGGATACACTAATTAAAATTCACTTTGTAAAAAACTTCTCTGTGAAATATGAGTGTTACAGAAATATTCTTCTATTTCTCTTTATTATGGTCTTTTTCTCTAGCTGGGTTATAATCTCCATTTAGAATTTCTCATGTAATTTAGTGTGGTACAATAAATACCATAAAGGCTCAATCAATCTTTTTAAAAAATTTATCATTATTGTTGATAGTATTACAGTTGTCCCCTTTGTTTTTTTGTTTTTTTTTTTCCCCCATTGACCCCCTCCACCCTGCACCTGCCATTCCCAGGCCTTCCCCAGACTACTGTTTGTGTCCATGAGCTATACATATAACATAAATTCCCCCATTAATCTCTCCCCTGCACCCCATCTTCCCTCTGAAAGTTGTCAGTCTGTTCCATGCTTCTATGTCTCTGGATCCATTTTGTTCATCAGTTTATTTTGTTCATTAGATTCCACATGAGTGATATCATGTGATACTGATTTTTCTTTGGCTTATTTCGCTTAGCATAATATTCTCCACATCCATCCAGGCTGTTGCAAATGATAAGAGTTCCTTCTCTTTTACTACTGCATAGTGTTCTATAGTATAAATGTACCACAGCTTTTTTATCCACTCATCTGCTGACAGGCACTTGGGCTGTTTCCAAATCTTAGCTCTTGTAAATTGTGTTGCTACGAATATAGAGTCAATTAATCTTTATGCAATGGCCGGATAAGCTACATAAGAACTCTTTTCACCCTTACTATCATCTGCCTACTGAAGTCCTTGTTAGTCCCTCAGCAGACAGATGATAGAGTTAATTTGGGGTTAGGATAGAAGCAGCCTAATATCTGAAACAATTTCACTAGGAATAGTCAAAGGTTTTGGGGGAGCAGTCAGTGGTTATAACTGCTCCTTTTTTGGTTTTGTACAGCAAGGACTTTTTATTTCAAGACATGATTTTGAAAATTACTAAAATTCTCATATAAAAAAGTTATAAAATAAACTTCCCCTAAGAGTAGTATCAAAATATTATTCTTTGAGCTCTATAACACTCAAACCTGTATCCAGTCATATGTATTGGGTTGAATGGATCCCATGAGATGTTAGGCTTATTGACAGCACAACCTTGCATATCTAGTCAACTTCTGAAACTTAGTTGGCTTAACACTTTCTAGTTCCTCAACCAGGAGAGGAGGGATAACATCTCTTGGGATTATGGAGGAAATAAAGTTATATTGAGACTGGTAATAAAGCTCCTTGGTTTCTGCAAAGGAGAGACCTTATAGAACCATGTCATGCCTGCTTTTTCTAAGCTTTTGAATTGAGTGGTTGACCTAGCAACAATCTGAATAGCAAAGCATGTATTTTTTAGTGCCCATTTTCCTGCTAAAGCATATTTTTGATTGAACCACAGTGGAAAGCCTAATTAAATGTTACAGAGACTCTCAGAACTTTAAACCATTCTCTTTTTCCTTTTTATGTGAGAACACAAATAAGTCTAATGTTTCCTTTTGCTGGCTGCAGATGTCCATTGTGAATGTGCATGATGAGCAGTGGAGCCAGGCTTCCACAGAGCCGATCTTCGGAGTAAAAACGAGGCGTTGCACATCCTGCAGGTGCCTCTGCAGAGGGAATCTTTTCACTCTGAGGACATTTAACAGATAAAATATACAGCTGGCCAAAGAAAGCTTTTAGGCTATTTCAAAGTTTTTATACAAAATAAATGCTTCATAAAGTTTGCTTGAAAGTGAAATTTTGTAAATATGGTCATCTCCGTTCTCTCATTTTTATTCTAATAATTCTAGGCGCATTTCAAGGCTGAAAGTACTCTTTTTAAGAATCCGATAAACTCCAATATTTAGAGTTCCAACAGAGAGAAAAACTGTCCATTAGGCACATAATTTGCAGGTTGTATTCAAGTAAACAAAAACAAAAATGCAATGATTCTTATATTTTGTCAATAATTGCTGCTTGCAGCTTGATTGTTTTGAAAATGTCAAGATCTCTTAGAGCCACACATTTGTGCCAAAGCCTTTCAAAGGACACCTAATGAGAACCATTTATGGAGATGGCATTGATGTCTGACTGGGAGAAAGCTGTTCATGTGCTGAGCATTTGAACTAGAATTCACCATCTGATTTTTTTCAATCAAGGTCTGGGATTTGGAAATAATCTATTGCTGAGTCCAAATTGTCTACTGAAGTACTTATGACTGAATTGGGAACTGAAAAAAGTATCGTGAGAGTTTTCCCTTTCTTCCTTTCCTCAGAAGCCCCATCGATTGTACTGCCTGAGTCTGTGGGCTCCCCCTGTGATGACTCAGCTGTATTCCTCTTCCAAAAATGCCTGCGTTCTAAAATGGTTCTCTTTCTTTCTAACTCCCTGCTGGAACACCAGTTCTTTCTTTCAGCACAGCTGACCACAGCAAGAGGAAAGCACCCAGATGGAGTTAATTCACGCTAACATGAGAAAGTCTGCTAGCCTCGGAGGGGGTATTTGCTTCATAAAAGAGGCTGCTTCAGAAGCTAAATTTATCTTTAATTTTCAGAATTTTGGAAATGAAGTAAAGATCTTCAACTGTAGGGAAGGGACTTAAGTTTTTGTATTTTTTTTTTTTTTCAGTATTTGGTGCATAATACAGCAGAAAAAAAAAAAAGTAAAGTCACCTTAAAACCAGAAAAAAACCCCACACAGATTGAACTATGACTGAATGGTTAACACCTTTAAGGCAAAAGGCCTTAATTAAATATTGGCCACTCTTGCAAATGTTGAGAAGAATAGTCACAGAGGTACATTTTTACAAGGCCTATCCTAGCATAGTTCAGAGTTGAGAGTCTTAGATAACAGAAGTTTTAGTAATCTTTCTTACTGGCAAGAAGATGCTATATTAAAACAGATATTATTTACATTAAGCATTTGATTCATCTAATTTACTCTGTTCTATTTTCAAGTTTTCTAAGCAAACTTCTGGTTACATTTAGTTTCCAGGTAATTCTGTCCACAAAGAAGGAATATTCTGGTCACAGGGGCTTGAAGAACTCAGGACCCATAATAGTTATTTTTTTACATAAATCAGGTGGGTCAGAGAAACAGAAACACTGTGATTTTTTCAGAGATTGTACCTAATGCAATGGTGGGAGATGGTTAAATAGTCTCTGTAAGGCTGTTGTTTTTTGCACCCTTTCTGGAGCTTAGAGTCTGCAGGAGTGTTAGTCAAGAACAGAAGGTAGATGTGAAGTAGGGGAGAGCAAGGAACCCATTGGCTAATCTGGAGTCCACCAGGATGGACTGGAACCTGGGTCTCACACTGTCTCCAACTTTGATGGTGTGGGTGACCAGCAGAAGAAACTGATGCACTTTGTTACAGAGCCAAACACACACCTGGGCCAGGAGACAGAGAACCTGAAGGGCAATCGAGGGAAGATGTGCCCTCTATCAGTTGAGTATAAGCTGAAGTATCAATGAGCTTGAGCTGGAACAGCACCTGGTGCCCCTGAACCAACCTGAGGGTGAAAGCAATATGGCTGCTGCTTCAAGTCGCCTTCCAAAACTCAGGCAAAAAGCCTCTTTGGCCAATGCTGGAAGGAATTGTGGGAAATGTAGTTCCAACTGAGCTAAATTGCCATGATATCCAATCCATTACACAGAATAACATATTGACATTCTGGTTTTATATATCTTCTTCATAAACTTGTTAATAAGAATCTGGCCCAGAGCGATGAATCTACTCTTGATGTCCTGACAACAATAAGGGGCCCGGCTGAAGGCCAAAGCCTGGGGAGAAGTTTATCCCACAAAGCTAATGAGTGACACCCTGTGAGGCTTCTTGTTAGACTGCCTGCTCATCCCCCCGGCAGTGCAGAGGCAATCTGTCATCAGTTTCCTACTGCTTGCCTGTAATCCTTTTTGCTTTCTTTCTTTCCTTTTTTAAATTCCTATACCTGGAATGTCTCAAATCTCCACTTCAGAGCTTACTGTGAACAGTGATTTTTCTTTGGTGTCCAGAAGACAGAAAGTGAGAATAATAGTTCTTCGGTCCCAACATTATCCTTCTGCTTGCTAATTATCAAAAGTTCTTTCGTTGTCTGTCCTACACTCCTTTTTGTGTCAAACTTCTATAGGAACCAAAATATTCAAATATTATAGATAAAGCTATATATGTATTGCTAGATACGTCAACCTACATTATCTTCCTAGCTTTTCACAGCATCCTCAGAGTCTCTCATATGAGGACATTTGTTCTAACTTCTAAATATCTATTTGGAGCTATTATAATGAAATTTAGTTTTAACCTAAATTCTTAATGAGATAGGTCAGTGTGATTGTATTTACAGGTATATAGGACATCCCAGGTAGTGATTCCAAGAAGGGCATGGGGTTGGGGTGAGGAGGGAAGAGAGAATTGCAGTCACTCTTTGAAAAACCTCTTTTCCAAAAGTAGGTTATTTAGAAAAAATGTGAATAACAATTTATTAAACTAGAAATCTCCAACATTCTTCAGCCTTAATCTGCTAGTGGGTTCTAGTAAACAATTAATAGTTAACAAAATGCTAGAAAGACAATACTAATAAAGCAATTTACTTTTGAAAGGCTGAGTTGTATCATTATAGGAGTTATTTTCTTCCTCATATGCAATTCCTTTGGCCCATAAGTATAAAAAAGTTCAGAAGAAATAAATGAGCAGACTGTAAGTTAGAAGTAAGACTAGAGAGGATTGCGGATCTGCAAGGAGAGAAGGCAGGCGAAGCCCCTTTGATGCAAGGATCACAGATGGCTTTTGTTCTGAGCTGAGCATTTGCCTTAGTCATGAGAAGCTGAACCTCCCTGTTTAACTCAGGAACTTCTCCAGGAGGGATAGAGGGGGTGGAATTGAATGGAGGGGGGGGCGGGTACTCTAGGTAAAATGGGAGTGGAGAGAAGAAATGAAAGAAGTGCAGCTGCCCATAGGACGCTACTCACAGAGACTCAGACTCGTGGAAAGAGGGGTTAGAACGACAGTGCATATCAGTCAGTGAACACAACCACATCACGTAGAAGTGCTCACATTTTCCCCGAATTTTTGTGTAGCATTGACTGTCTCTTTAAAAATCCCCCTCCCTTCCCTACCTAGCTTTAGGTTTCTGGGATTTGGCAGCAAGATAGTCAAAACACAGAGTGAGATTTGGGGGAGAGGGAATAATTGAAAAGCTTACTTGCTTATTAGGCATAAATTATATCCTGGGATTGACGCCAGGGTTTTAGAAGGGCCAATACAGATTGATCTCTGAAAAAAGTGAATTTATTATCAAACCGTCTTTGTATGAAATCTTAACTAATGAGGGGCATGTCAGAGCCCTGGTAGTTAGGCAGCTCCCGTGAGCAGTTACAACAAGGTTGGGAGGTTGGATTCTGCTGATACTTGTTTGGCAGAGACACTGCTGTTTGGAATCTCCTGCTAATCACAAGCTTGTCCAGACCATTTCTCACTATCGTAGATCACCTTCCACTCAATTGTAATGCATATTATGGGGAAGAGCTACCCAAATGTAAAAGGTGCTGTCAAATATGGTGGCGGATGTCTACCCCAGCGAGTGTTCTAAAGCTGAATGTAAGTTTTTATATTGAATATTGTGCTGTAACCACAGGAATAACTGTTAATGGAAAATGTGACTGTTCTTGGAAGAAGGGCACAGTCCAAGATTATTTACCTTATCTTGGGAATAAAGAAAATTAAATTACAGCTACAAATATTGGAGAAAATATTTAATTAGTGTCTGTGGTTTAGATGAGTTAGAAAAATCTCAAGCAAGTGGAAGAACTATTATTTATGAATGAGTTAGTCAATACTAATAAATATCTGTAGAACAAATTAAAATGTATAGTCATTTAATTTTCTTTAAAACACTATGACATAGATATTATGATCTCTTCAGTTTATAAAAGGAATTAAACCCATTTCATTAACAGTGGCTCTCAAATGGGGGCAATTTAGCTCCAGGGGACATTTCTGGCAATGTCTGGAGACATGTCTAGTTAACATAATGGGGCGAGGGTAGAGGTTGGGGAAACTGCTAAACCTTGTACAATACACAGGACAGCTCCCACAACAATGAGTTACCCAGACCAGTGGTCAGCAAACTCATTAGTCAACAGAGCGGCAAACCACAGCTCGCGAGTTGCATGTGGCTCGCGAGCCGCAGTTTGCCGACCACTGACCCAGACCATAATGTCAATACTCCTGAGAGTGAGAAACCCTGCACTAAGGTAATGCTATTTCGTGGTAGAAACAGGAATAACTAGAATGGTAGAAACAGAACTGGAATCCAGGTTCTATGAAGGAGCACACCTCTCCGTCCAATGTTGTCCTCATTACAGTATGCCCCATTCTCTTCCCACATGAGATGTGTTTAGGACAGGATAAATATTTGCAGGAAAACAGGAAGCTCTAAAAAATTTGTACTTTTGGGACTTCTATGGGGGTTAGGGTTCATCACAAATGCACAATGAATGTTAACTCACTCTCCAACCTCTCTCCTCTTCCTGAGGATAGTGGGTGGGGCAGAAAATTCCAAGCTACTAATCATGGATTAGTCTCTCTGATAACCTACTAGTCCCCATCCTGGAGCCACCAGGAGCCCAATCAGAGTCACATTGGAACAAAAGATGTGCCTATTACCCAGGAAATTCCAAGAGCTTTAGGAGCTCTGTGTTAGGAACCAGGAACCAGACTCAAAGACCAAATCTATACTAATAAAAGCGTAATATGCTAATTAGACCGGGTTGATCGGACATCTTCTGGATGTCCGACTTCCTTCTGGACAAAGCAACGGTGACGGGGACTGAGGCAGAGGTGGTTAGGAGCGATCAGGCTGGCAGGGGAGGACAGTTGGGGACGATCAGGCAGGAAGGCAGGCAAATGGTTAGGAGCCAGCAGTCCCGGATTGTGAGAGGGAGTCAGACATCCCCTGAGGGGTCCCAGATTGGAGAGGATACAGGCCAGGCTGAGGGACACCCCCTCCTGTGCATGAATTTTGTGCACTGGGCCTCTAGTATCACAATAAAAGATGTTCCTAATGCTCTTATTATTCAGGAAGTTATAAAAGGTTTTAGGAGCTCTGTGTTAGGAACCAGGGGCAGAAACCAATATATATTTTCTCTATTATTTCACAGTGTCCTAAGCAAATTTCATATTTGGCTTCTATATGATCCTACCTTAATCACTTTGGGGGAAAATATTCAGCACATTCTTATATGTAAAGCTATATAACTCATACAGTAATATATCTCAGCAATTAATTCATTCAGAAGAGTGGATCTTAAAATGTGATCTGTGGACTCCTGCAGGTTGTTAAAACACTTTCAGGGAATTTTCAAGGTCAAACATATCTTCATAATAATGCAAGGGTGTTGTCTTTTTTCACTCTCATTCTCATACCAGTTTACAATAGAACTTTCCAGGGGCTACATCAAGTGTGGTGACATCATTGCTCTGACAGCTAATGGGATGCATGCTGGTGCATTCTTGTGTTTTAAAAACTTTTCAGCTTTAGTTTTGGTTAGATGTAACCCACATAAATAAAGGCTCATAGAGTCTCTGACAACTTTTTTAAGAATGATAACTTTTTAAGAATTTTTTAAATTGCCCCCATTTGAGAGCCACTGAGTTAGTGAAATGGGTTTAATTCCTCTCACATTCTTAAGGTCCTTTTGTTTTCCTTTCTGCTGGTTTCTCTTTTCTTATTTCAGAATTCATAGGCATGAATCCCACAGGAAAAGGAAGGGGAAATCTTGTTAGAGTATTTATACCACTCAAAGACTTTTAGATCTAAAATCAAATGAGAGGAAATGGAATTTTTTGTGTGTGGCAGAATCAGCCTTTTTCAACATTAATCTTTTGCATCTTTAATCAACTGTAAAAGAGGATGAGGAACTAACTAAACAGGCAATAGATATTTATGCCTAACTTATAGGAAGGCAAGATGAATTCCAATCCTCCAACCAATCAGGGGCAGAATAATTTTCCTACATCTCATTAAGAGTTGTGCAAACTCAACAAAGTGGTGAATGCCCCACTGGTTGGATCTGTTAATCCCCGGAAAAAGAGTGTTGTCCAGGAAATGACCCAATTTTAAGATACCACTGCAGAGTGTGTGGCATGACTAGCTTTCCCTGAGCGGTCCAGAAAACTGTAGCTGAATTCTACTCCTGTTCACAATAAACAGATAAACAGAGCAATCATGTAAAAATGCATGCTTGAGGTATCTTTACTTAGAGAGGCCTGCAGAATAGAATTTTTATGAATGATCGAGGTAATTAAGACTATCGGCTTACATCTTTTGAATAATTTAGATAATAGATCTCCATTCTCCTTGGGAATAACTGTGACACTTTGTAGATGAAGGAGCAATAACTTATCACTTTGGGACGTGATTTGTGCATAACAGAAACAGTGTAACAGTTAATGCCCACCTCTGAGAAGTGTACTCAGTTTGCATCCCTCTATTTTACCTGCATGGAACCTGAAAGACCTGCTCTTTGCAATTGTGTTTTGAATTTAATTTTTGGCTTGTTTCTCACATTTTGTAAAAGGGAAAACAAAAAATATGTGGTCACATTATTGTATATTTTATAAGTATATTTATTACAAAGTAACTAAAGCGAAGATATGTTATGAAATAGAAAACAATTATATTTCTTCTCTTTCTCTTTTTTTCCTGTTGTGTTTAGAATGTTGAAGTAAAAGAATCAATGTAATTATATTCCAAATTTCTTGGGACACATTTACCATCAATTTTTGTGAAAACTACTTTTTGTTTGGTTTATTGTTGCTTCCCTCTTCATCCTTGACTCTCTTTCCGCCCCCTCCTCTCACAGGCACCCACTCTAGCAGGTGGATATGTATAAGTCCTTGCAATATTGAGAAGGCTAACCCCTATTTTGTAAAACTACTGTTTGGAATTCTCTGCTGTTTTTTTTAGATGGCCTCTTATTCTAAAAAAATAACTTTGCTTTCTAGCCTGCTTTAGCCTGCTTGAATAATGAGGAAGATAAACTTAGCTGTCTGACCTTGTAGGCCAGAGACTAGATATGCCCATACTCTCAATGCCATGCCAGGTGCATTTTTAATTGGATAGAACTGTGTTGTTTTCAAGGCCAGCAGCGAGATAACCACTAAGTGCACATAGGGCTGGCTCTTTAACAAAAAGGGAAGTTCTGCTTGTAGCTTTGCTTAGAATTTGAATTCATTTTCTCCAATCCCACCGGTGAATAAAGTGTGACTCCAAACTCTCCGAGCATTGCTTGATTTATTCCGGTTCTCTGTAACAATATGGATAGTGTTGTTTCACGTGGGAGGGGTTTTTAATTTACGTTGCTGGTATTATGTCTTAGAGCTCATTTATATCTAACTCTTTGTACTCAATATTGTGTTTTAAGAAATCTATCCACGTTTCAATAAACCATTTTAATTGTTTCTAACTGCTGCAAACTATCCCACAGAATGTATCTGCCTCATCCTCATTATCTGTTTCATTAACGATGAGCACTAAACCCATACCCCCCTGATTAATTTCTTTGTCATTTAGTTCAGAATTTAAATTGCATAGAGTCAGGGATTTTTGTCTGTTTAATTTATTGCTGAATCCCCAGCACACATAGTAGGGGTTTGAGAAAAGTTTGTTGAATCAATGAATTGACTTATTTGCATTTGGTTAACATGGATAATATACAGCTAAATTAAAAGTGCCTAGGTCTACACTTTCTTAGAATATTCTACCCTGACTTCCTAACACAGGTTAGGTTTTCTTATATACTCACTCTATCCTGGGCTTTTCTGTGGAGGCACCAATCACAGTTCTAATTGTAATCGCCCCACTTTCTCAATTGGCTTGTTCATTGCTGTCAAACACAGGCCCTGACCTTCTCTAGGCTTTCACTCTGTCATTTGGCCATCTCTGCCACAGGTTCTGACTGGCATGTGATGCTTGCGTCTGGGAAGACAGTGCTAGCAAGAGAGGTGGTCTGAGGAGTGGGAGAATCTTAAAATCTCCATCAGCATCAGTCAGGAGCCTGGGCAAATCAATAATCACTATGTAAATGCGCCTTAATGTAAGCTTTCCAGTCCTTTTCCCCAGGCCTGTTCTAACCCAGTTCTGTACAGAAATCCTGGAAGAGCTTCTGACTGAGGCTGATACACATTGATACCGTGGCTCCCCAGTGTCCTCAATGAGGCATAGAATTGTGCTTTTCTCCTTCCTTTAAACTACAATTTTAAGTCCTCTTTATTCTATGAAGGCTGTTTGGACAGAAGGAATGTGGGAGAGAGAAAGGGTGAGAAAGCAGGGGGAAAAGTGAGCACTATGTTCACAAGAAAGATGTTAGTGATGCTTTCAAATCCTATCTAATAAAAGAGTAATATGCAGATTGACCATCACTCCAACACACAAGATGGCTGCCCCCATGTGGTCAAAGATCCTGCCCCCATGTGGACACAAGATGGCCACCACAAGATGGCCAGCAGGGGAGGGCAGTTGGGAGGGACCAGGCCAGCAAGGGAGGGCAGTTGGGAGGGACCAGGCCTGCAAGGGAGGGCAGTTGGGGGGCACCAGGTCTGCAGGGGAGAGCAGTTAGGGGCAATCAGACTGGCAGGGGAGTGGTTAAGGGGTGATCAGGCTGGCAGGCAGAAGCGGTTAGGGGCAATCAGGAAGGCAGACAGGTGAGCAGTTGGGAGCCAGCAGTCCTGGATTGTGAGAGGGATGTCTGACTGCCTGTGGGGATTGTGCATATCGGGCCTAAACGGGCAGTCGGACATCCCTCGAGGGGTCCCAGATTGGAGAGGGTGCAGGCTGGGTTGAGGGACACACCCCCAGTGCACAAATTTCGTGCACCTGACCTCTAGTATTAAAATGATTAAGATACTAAGAAGGCTATATTTGAAAAGAATTACCAATTCAATTATTCTCAGTGTCCTTGCTTGCTGTAGAAAAATCCATGGATTTATGCGGTGGGAGAGCCTGGCTCAATTTTCGGCTAGAGCCTAATCAATGCCATACGGTACTCAACAAGGCTGAATGTAATCTTCACTTCTCCCACTGAACTTTATAATTTATTAAAAATAAATTGAAGATCTATATTTCCAAGCATCATCCACTAGTGCAGGGTTAATTATATAACTTCAAAACATGCTAGCAATCTTCATAGATAAATTAGTAGCTGGCATAAAATCTAATGGGGGAAGAAATAGGCTCACAGGCTGACAATTTCTGGTAGTCAGGAGTACATGGGAAAGGCAATTTAAACATTCATCCTAGAGTTTAAACACTAATTGGTTAGTAGTTTGACCACAGACATTGATATTGTTGATCTTATTAACTTCACGATATCTCCACACATTAAAAATGCAGAGGAAAAGTAAATGTATAAAACAGAAATCAGACTGAAAATGTTCTGTTGTCTTGAAAGCTCAATTAGGATGCAATGGCAGTTTTGTAGTGTGAGATTTTTAGGAACTAGTTTTGCAGCAATCTGACATTCACTTTCAAGTAGGAATCCTGTAGTATCCCACAGTAGTTTTTCACTTGGTTATCTTTTAAATGTTATTGGATCTGTTCTCTCTCTCTCTCTCTCTCTCTCTCTCTCTCTCTCTCTCTCCCTCCTCTCTCTCTCTCTCTCTCTCTCTCTCTCTCTCTCTCTCTCTCTCTCTCCCTCTCTCTCTCTCTCTCCTTGAGGGACAAGGTAGAAATGTACCCTAGACTGCTAATACTTAGAAACTGTGAGTGTGTATGTGTATGACTATTAAGATATGTTATAGTTAACATTTTAATGGTGCTTTCTTATTTCTTATTTCTTCCTTTCTTTCTGAGCTATTTCATCTGAGGTCAACATTTAAGATCATTGTTTTCTTTTTTGAATTGCATTTTATGTTCTTTGTGGAAAGGAAAAGGTTATATTCTTTGTGATCTGTTAGAAAGATTCAGGATTCTTAGGATATGGTGAAGCAAAGGAATTTTTCTGAGCCCAGGGTTGTAATGGGGAAGTGGAATCTATCTGTTGGGTAATAGCTCTGGGAAGAAACTGTTTAGATCTGTCTCACAGATCTCCTCCTCCCCAACCCCAGAGAATCCCTCCAGATCTTCTCATGCTTACTATATTGTCCCCAGCCACACACACCTACCAACTCACAAAGGTTTGTTATTTTCTAGCATTGTCACCACTTCAAAACTCCATGGTTATTATAAAGGTCAAGCTATTCCTTACCTTTACCATATCTACTCCTACTGCACTTAAAGTTCTATTAACTTGATTTTACCTATAAAAATTTTAAACAATATTTTTAATATGATAATTAAGAGAGAAAATATTTATGAGTTGTGCTCTTTAGGAAAATAAATGTATTTTCTAAACTTCCATTTTTCATCATGAATATAGAGATGATCATTGTAAATTTAAGATGAATATCAGACAGGATAGTCAACCAACAGAAATTTTAAGAAATCTTTATTGAAAAGGACTGTATCATGACTCACTGAAAATTCTGATTTAGGTCTTTAAATATATTTTCAGACTCATGATTTCAGAGATTTTTTAAAGGAAAGTGTATTTAAACAGTGTATAGTCTAGTGGTTTTTGAAATTTGGGAGGGAAAGTAGGAACAAATTCTATTTCAAATAAATTCCTACCAAAGCGAGAAAGCAGAGCTGCCTCAGTGATGAATGGTGCCCAGCGCCCACTCCCTGTGTTCTCCTCCGTAGAATCCCAGGGCTTCATGAAACATCATTCTAAAACCAGTGTGTCCAGATTCATTTCTGTTTTGACTCTTACATACGTTTCCCTTTGTCTAACATCCCATTGCCACATTGTGGACTCCTCTGCAAGGGAACTGAGCTCTGGTCTTCCCTGGATCTCAGGGCTAACTTCCCTAGGCTCCTTCCAAGGCCACTGTCACTGCACCTTCTTCTCTTCCTGCTTCTGCACGTTCTCGGAAAGCTCAGCCAAGCTATCCACTAATAGCTCTGGAATCTGCCCTTACCCATTCCTTCAGCTACTGTCAGTATTCTAACCAGTCTTGCTGTTTCTGGCCTCTCCCCAATTCAAACACTTCAGTCTCAGGGATAGTCTAAATTTAACACAAGTAAGTAATACATTTAAAGTCCTCAATTTCCTTAATGGCGAATAAAACTGTCACACGCTGGCCATAAGACAAAGAATAATTGAGTGGATGAGCCTCTGTACTGCTATAAGACATTCTGAGTAAGATATTGGTCGTCCCTCCAGTAAATCCCATCACAAAGTGATCATTTAGCTTGCTGAACATTTTCATGAAGACATGGGGTAGGTGAAAAAAGCAGTGATTGTAGAAGCATAGTTTCTGTTATGAACTGAAGTGGGCCCCCATACCCCCATGCATATATTGAAGGCCTAACTCCTAGCACACCTCAGATTCTGACTATCTTTGGAGATAGGACCTTTAAAGGCACAATTAAGATTAAATAAGGTGATATGGGTGGGACTTTATCCAATATGACTACTGTCTTTGTAAAAGGGAAAAACATAGTTTGAGTGCCTCATTCATGCCCCCTACTGGGGATCTGCCGGAAGCCCATCATTGTAGAAAGCTGTGGACAGGGAATTCGGAGGGCTGGTCAACCTTAATTGAAGCCCCCACCTGTTAGTCCTAAATTCAATGATTAGCTTCTATTGGAGTTTCCTGGGTGTATCCCGTAATCTTAATAAAAGGGATGGTGAAGCCAGAGTGAGCAGTAGTTCTCCCACTATAGTTGTACTACCGCCTGGCCCCCCATTTCCCAAATTAATATTTTTCTAAGTCTCTTTCATTTGTGTGCGGCCTTCTCCAGAACCCGAACCCTGAACCGGAACCCTGGATCATGCGGAATGTGAAAGGGGTTTCCACAGGGATCAAGCCTGGTGACCTCTTGGTGCATGGGACAACACTCAACCAGCTAAGCCACACTGTCAAGACATAAATTAAACATTTAAAAATAGGTAGGTCCCCTTTCTATCCTAGGTTAAGATATCAAAGCAATGCCTCAAAGGGATGCTTAATTTCCAAGTTTATTCTATTCTAGGTTTATAAAATACTAGTGGCCCATTGCACGAATTCATGCACATTGAAAGGAAATTAATTAGAAGAAATATTTTAATATCGCTATTTGTCCTTTCTCTATAATAGAAGTGTCAACCAAATTCACGATCAATAATGACAGATTGAAACACATGCATGCGATTGGTACCAGGGAGAGCTTTATATGTATCATGCAGTCACAGGTCAACTTAGCCTTTTATATATATATATATATATATATATATATATATATATATATATATATATATAAAATAAACTTTCTTAATTAGACCTGCTTTCTGATTTAGCTAAACTTTTTCTAGCACAGTGAAGCACCACAACTTCTCTTTCAGGTCATTGTCAGCAACACAGTAGTAAATATCAACGTGAAGCAGATTATTATTGTAGATCACTCAGGGAGAACAAAGGGTAAAATATTTAATTGCAGCAGTATTTGACTATATTCTGCGTAGTGAGAAAACCTGAAGTCATTTTCAAGGTCCACCATTTCTTACTTCTTTACAGTTGGGTCAAGTTTCTAAGCTTTCTAAATCTCTGTTTTCCAGCTAATGAACATAAAATAGGATTCTACCAAGTCTCCTATCTTCCTACTCCAGGAATTCTGTGAGGATCAAATGAAATGAGGCATGGGAAAATGCTTCACAGACATTTGGTTAAAGTGTAAAATGTTTGCACCTGGCTATAAAGCAAGTTGTGTTCCTGGGCTGAAGAAACTCCAAGGAGGCTAGTTGCTAGGGAAAGAAAACCTGGCGTTGCTATATGACATTATTACCTGGTGTCCATAGTCACTGCTTCCAGGCTGAGCTGGGCTGTGGGCTGCATTTTGTGCCATGGGGTCTCAACAGTGTTGGCTGTGATTTGGTGGGGTGTGGCTCTGGGGTGGTGGTGGGGCTTGTGTCCCACTTGGGGGAAGCTGAGTATTGCTTTGTGGGCACCAGGTCTGTGGTGCCATTTCTCTGTAAATGGCCAGTGTGCATCACAGCAGCTCCTGCATTGAGTGTCTGGCCCCTGATGGTCATTGTGCTTCATAGCGACTGGTTGGATGGATACTTAGCATATTAGCCTTTTATATATATAGATGAGCACTCAAATACATCTTTGGGCTTAACAGTATAAACCTTTAATTTTTGTTAGCATGCAGGTTATAAATATTTGAAAGCATTTCCATACTACATATTTAAAATATTTTAATTTTGTCTAGTTTTCAATTTCTCACAGGCTTTATCATTATCCTATATAATAAAAGCCTAATATGCAAATTGACCGAATGGTGGAACTACTGGTGGAACCACTGGTCACTATGACATGCACTGACCACTGAGGGACAGATGCTCAACTCAGGAGCTGCCCCCAGCCTGCAGGCCCCAGCCCAGCCAAGGGGGGTACCAGCGGGGGCCCCCCCCAAAGGCCCCGCCAGTCACCCCGCAGAGGGAGGCAATTGGCAGCGTTGGGGGGCAGGGCCGGCGAGCGGGCGGCACCATGCCAGCCAAGGTGGGTGCCACTGGGGGCCCCTGATCACCCTGCCAGTTGCCCCACAGATTGGCCCTGATCGCTGGCTGGGCCCAGGGACCCTACCCATGCACGAATTTTGTGCATCGGGCCTCTAGTTAATATAACAACATATTTATGGAAAATTAGCTGTCTCTCTCGTTCTGTTCTCCAAAATCTATTATTCTCTCCTCCCTGGAGCAGGTCAGAAGAGATATATCACTATAAATTTGCTCAGTTTTGCCATTAGTATCTGAATTATAGCAGGATATATCTATATGTATAATTTTCTTGACTATAAAAATACATAATTTATTCCCTTCTTAATTTTCCTCAATTCCTTTTGAGTGTGGTTTCAATGGAATTATCTTAGCAACATTGCACTATTGTAGAAAAGAATATGCCCAGAATTAGCAACATAGACCATTCTAGGAGCATCTGAATATGTTTGAAATATAGTAGTTCAATTGTCATAATATATGATGAGCACTGCACACAAAAGGGAAACAGTTTCTGAAGAGATTCTGTCATTTTTGAAAACATAAAAAAAGAATAGTTGTCAAACTGTCACAAGGTTAATGACTTCATCTTAATAATTTTGATAAATGGCATTTCACCCATGTTATAAAGACATGGAATAAATTTTAAAACTCTTTACAATTGTTTTGCCTTTTCATCCCCCAACTCCTGCCCCAAGAAAACCTAGCATTGCCTCCTATTTCAAAAATATTTCTTTAAGATCATTTAGCTGATATTCCCTCACGTATAAAATACAACCATTGCATAGCTAACTAATTAATTGATCTAAGTTTATAAGCAAAATTAAATATTCTCTCTTATCTAGTTAGGGGTTCTAAAGGTTCCTGTGTGAAAACCTCTGTGAACGAGTGTTCTGCATACTAGTTCGCTTTATTAGATGATTATTTTTAAGCTAATTCCTGCTTGAAGAGCCATATATTATTTCCTTTCTTAGAGAAAACCATTATGTTTAAGATACACGAGAAAGATATATGAGATCTCCAAGTAGAAACATAGAGTTTTAAATTAGACCTATGCTCTCAAAAGAAAAACAAAAGCAACCCACGGTAGTATAGGAAACCATAAATCTTTATAGATCTATTTATTCCTTATTCCAACCTTATCATTTGACAGCTTGTTGGAGATGCAGCCAAGACTAGGAGCCAGATCTGGCATTTTTGCAAGACTTTGTACTGTTCCGCTTTATCTGTAGGGCATCTTTATGGTCAGATATTTTCAGGGTGAATGGTCTGTTAATATCTTGTCCTGGTCTCATTTGCATGCAATGCAAAGTTGTAGAGCTTGGAGTTTGTTTTTGTTTTTTTGGTTTGTTTTTACATTATTACTTTAGAGAGCTTGGAGTTTTAATTCCTAATACATAATCACTGATTTAAGATTGGGCTTCAAAAGGTAGCTCTAATAGCCATGGCCTTGGAAGTTCAGTGCTTCTCAGATTAAGCGTTGATGCTTGGCAAGGTCCCAGGAAAATGTGATCTGGAGCCTTGTCCAAGTTTTAATTGATTGTATTTCAGTTACAAAAAGATTTTGAGACATTTTTGGGTGAAGAAAAGGAAGGCTTGAAGTAATTTTGTGAGTTTGGAAATGACTACAATTTATTTGCAGGGTAGGACTAGCCAGTAATGGTTTGAATATGAATATAATTGAAAATTAACAATGTTGCTGAAACCCAGGTTCTTATTTCTATTTGTGTTGGAAGTTTCAGGAGAAGGTTAACAGGTAAATGGGATCTGGAATTCAGGGGACTGTGTTGACCACTAAGCCAGCAGCTGTGTACCTTGGAAGTCACTTTACATCTCTGATGTTATCTCATTATACATTAGGAAAAGAAGAAATAACTAATTATTTTTGTTCATCTTCACCCAAGGGTATCTTTTTCCATTGATTTTTAGAGAGAGTGGAAGGGAGAGTGCGAAGGAGAGAGAGAGAGAGAGAGAGAGAGAGAGAGAGAGAGAGAGAGAGAGAGAGAGAGAGAGATTGGTTGCTTCCCACACAGACATCAACCATGACCAAGGCTTGGCCCTGCATCCCAGGTACGTGCCCTTGACTGGGAATGGAACCTGGGACCCTTCAGTGCTCGGGCTGACACCCTAACCACTGAGAACACTGGCAAAAAATAACTAATTTTTAATGAATTTTTTCATTGCTCATGATAAATGCAGCAAATAGTTATTATGTGCCAGGCATCATTCTAAACTGCCTTGCATGCTTTAAATTATTTAATTTTCATAAAAACTCATGACATCATTATTGTTATAAGCCCTATCCCACTTTCTAAATGAGGAAACACAAGCAACATAGAGATTAGATCACTTGCCCAAAGTGTCACAATGAGTTGGGGGAGAGCCAAGATGCAAGCCCCAATGACCTAGCTCCAGAGCCTACGCTCTTAAACCCTGCACCCTATGCTCTGGCTGTACTTAAGAAATAAAGAGAGGCATTGGGACATTCTTACAGTTGGTGCATCTCATGTAAATCAACCTTATGGCAGAAAGCACTTTGTTGTTCCTAGCCAAGAAATCAGTTTGGACCTAAAATTTTTGATTTATGTTAATTGAACTCTTTTATGTTTTCAGTGCATGTTTACGCCCTGAATAGTCAAATGGCATCATTCCAATACCTTCATCTCCAGACAGGACTTCTCTCATATAATGGATTTATCTACCTCTCCATTTTTGAGCCTTTAAGAATCTTTTAAAGACCTATTTGGATTTAAAGACCAGTTCTCATCTGTTTTACAGGTGAGGACTATTTCCTAAACACAAAATCACCTTCTAAAAATACCCCTACAAGAGTTTTTATCCTAGTTTTTAGAAGTTCTATTTACTGACAGCAATTAGTATTCATGATGCCTTTGAGGATGGTATAGAAGGACATTTTCAACTTCTGCAAATATTCTCACTTTTCCAATTTCCCGCATGCGTTTCAGTCTGCAGGTATTTGGTTCCAGGTTTACGGTTTGTATGCCTTCAAGTCACAGGATACAATCCTGTGTGCATTGCTCATGTAAATGTCATGCTGTATGTAAAGTGACAAGAATTTCACCATACTTTGGCATGTGGTGAAGCATTAAGGGATATACATACAAATGAGTTGAGGGAAAACATTTTGCTGTCAGGTGGTTTGGGAAATGACCATAATGAACATTGTTGGCATTTTTGTGACCTATAAATATGATATAAAGCTTTACCAAAAAATATACTGAGGTCAGCAGCAGCAAAGCATTAACTAATGGATAATTAAACTACTGGCAAAATGAATCATACTAAAGCTTCAGAAGAATAAATTACTATTTACTGATGTAGAATAGATTACATGATTATTGCAAGCCACAGCATATGAGAATGTAATATCATTCATAAAATACAGAATGAAATAGACCTATTTACTGCAAGTTATTATTTTGATGCACATTTGTTTTTAATTAGTGGAACAAATGTTAATGGCAAAAAGCTTGGATGCCCCAGGCGAGAGAAGAGTATTTCTCTGTAGCAAGAGCTGAACTGGGAATTCAAAGCATTAACAAGTATTTTGTATTTACTGCAGCTTGCCTCCAAATAAGAGTTTGTGCCCTTTGGAATGTTGTGACACTGTCTAACGCTCTTTAACTGTTCTTGTCAAAATTTTGGTGACTCTGATTTAAATGAAATATGTATAGGAGAACGCCAACAGGGAAATGATAAAACAGGCTGATTCTGTTGGGTTGAATAATACCTCCTCAGATGCAAGTCTTTGCCTTGCAATTGAGTATAAGCTCTTCCCTGGGATAAGCATCATGTTTCTTAATCACCTCTGGGTCTCTAGCATTAGTAAATTTTCAAAAATTCAGAAACTGGAGAAATTTGAGTACCTGTTCCATCTTCCATGTATCTTCTCTTCCTTCTAATTTTCATCTCTGATATATTTTTTTAGGCTCACTAATATAATGCTTTGGTCTCTGTCTCTATATCCATCCAAACTCAGCAGATTAACCCCATGTATAGTTTAGAATTGATCTTGAATTTTAGGATTGATGTAAGAATGTGATAAAAACTTGTAACAAATCCTTAAAAATTTACATGCTTTAAATTGAAATATGGTTATTGTGGTTCTACTCTCTGATGATCCATCCAATTTTGTTTTCAGTTTCTATCACCAGGTATTAAGGCCTTGAATACAGTTGTTCCAGTTGTCCAGATCACAGTCTTAAATATCTGTTCAAAGACATTTGTTGCTGGTAATAATTCCCACCTTATTATGATTGGAGCAGTTCCTTGCCTTATCTTATCTTTCTTGTCTAGACTGTGAACTCTTTAAGAGCAACAGATGTGTGAGCTCTCTCTAACTGGAAAATATTGATCAGAAACTTACGAAATCCATTTCTTATGTCCGTTCCACTTTGTAGATCTTCACATTTAGATCGGACAATGAAACAGATTTTTTTTTAAAGTAACAAAACTTCCTTTACTTTATTCATAAGTGGTCTGTGGCTACCATAAAAATCTAAAATACATAGCAATGGCAAGCATTTGGTGACAGACTTCAAAGAAACAGATATTGAAGGCTGGAAATATGTCAATTCATATAATGTACTGACAGCACAAGTGGAAAGATCTGCCATATTGGGAGGCAGACCATATGCCTGTTCAGCCAATGGGTCTACGGGAAGTGAATTAAAATAATAAACTGTTGTGAGGTGAGGGCATGTGACAGGGGGTAGGGGAGGCTGGGGGAAGGTCAATGGGGAAAATAAAGGAGATATATGTACTAATATATGTAATACTTTAAACAATAAAAAAATTAAAAAAATAAAATAATAAACTGTTAGTATGTATTGGCTGGTATTAACTGATGTTGGCAAATATATCGGTAACCTCAGGAAAGACTTGACCAACCTGAAAGCACAAATAAATGGAAATAGAGAAAATCCAGAAAAAAGGTCTTTGAAGAGTTGGAAAAGTTGACTGTTTCTAGCTCAGGTAAGATTTGGAGATAAGATTTGATACCAAATATGACTGAGAAAAGCTGGTGAGCCACAGAATTCTATTGAAAATAATCTTCCTAGCCAAATCTGATAGCCTCAAGGAAGCAACCATTAAGGTTGGATTGGCCTGTTGGCAGAAAAGCAAATTAACACATCTGATTTGGGAACTGTATCCATGAAATGACTTTGAGTATGTTTGTTGTATTTCATACTAATTAGAATAAAAAAAACAATATGCCAGGACTAAAATTCTCTTACTAAACTTGAAATCAACTATTGGAACGTCAGCTTTCAATGAGCAGAAAGTAGGTTCCCAAGCCTTTTCCACCTCCTGGGTGGGCAAAATTTCCAAGGTTTATTTAAGCATGGCTAGGGAGGGTTTTGACATGGAAGAACCATGTCCCCAACGCAGAAGCCCAGGGATCAAAAGAACCATAGATGACGATGTCCTTTCCAAAGCACAGAATCAGGTTGTCCAGTAGGATTGCTATATACCAGTAGCCGCTCTGTGGTTTCCAGTTTTTCCCTTTTCTGAATGGGAAGGTTTATTGCAGTTACACTATCTCTGCTCTACTAGTAAGCAAGACAATGTCAGAGGGAAGCCAGTCATTTCTTTTCTTTCTTTCTTTCCTTCTTTTTTTTTTTTGTTCATTAGTCACCAGACCATGAGAAGCAACATGAGGCAAGTTGAAAAGGACTTTGCATCATCAGGAGTCCTTGAACTTTCAACTGATTGCAATAAATGCTTAGGACTGAGTTTTCTTTGGGTGTAGATGAGTATGGAATAAAAAACTAAAGGGATATTTCTTGACTATAGAGGAGAATTGTGGTGGAGATAATGGTATATGTTCACCAAATCCATCTCTTTTTCTTCTTGGGCATGTTGATGGGCTAATTTTCTTAGCCAACTTGCAATGGATAAAGCTTTATGACTGCCTGCTGTTAAAGGAATATGGGCAGAAGTGTTATTTACAGCTGCTATTTCTACACCACAAAAATCACCCCTGAACAATTGTTTACTCTCTTCCTATTGTAGGTCATCCTTTGAGTTTATGTGTTCAAGATGGTCGTATCATAAAATGGAAGGAGCCAGGATTGTGAAGCAGAGCCCTCCCAACCCCCATCACCATGTGATTAGATTATGACATATGCAATTGATAAGCTTTTATTAAATGACTGAAACTGTAAGTTTTTTTAGACTATCCTGAGTATTACACACAATATTTTCAACTTATGTTTTTTTTCACAATATATTGCTCTTGGATTTACTTTATATTTTTTTTAATACAAACTTCCATTTTCTTTAATCTATGCTTTAACAAGTATGATAATCTATTTTGGTTTCCTTAGATTGATTTTCATCAACTGCTAAAATGAATACTTGGCTCATTTATTTTATTCTTTGTTTTTTTTGTTCAAAGTAAAAACATTTAAAACTATTAATTTTACTCTGAGTACATTTTATTCTGGTTCTCTGAGTACAGCTTTGGCTACATCCCATAAATTTTGACATATTATTTTATTTTATCATGTTCTGTTTGTCATTATTTTACAAAGGTTTTCAATGAAGTTTTATTCCTCATTAATACAAGAGTTTGGGAGAATGGTTTTACATTTCCGTGTGGTTAAGCTATTGGTTTTAAATAGTGCTCTTCTGCTCATAGCTGAGGAATTTTGAATAAGTTTCTTAACTTTTCTGAAATTTTCTTACCTCATGGTGTTGTTGAGGGTATTAAATGAGAAACTGCAGGCAAAATCGTTAACAGCATGCCAATTTAATCACAATAACTGAGTAAATAGTAGTGAATGCCATTAAATTGCTTCTGTTGTAGTATTCTGCTAAACTCTAAATATAGTAATTGTGCCTATGGAGGGAGAGTGGTCTCCTTGTTATCTATTGGTGTGTAATAAACCAATCCAAAACTTAGTGGCCTAAAATAACAATAACATCTATTTTGCTTACGAATTTGATATTTTGGCAGGCCTAGTAGGGTAGCTCATTTCTGCTCCACTCAGCATCAGCTGGGGCATCTCAAAGTCAAAGGGCTGGAATCATCAGAAGGTTCACTCATGCATGTATCTAGTGGCTAATTATTCTGACTGTTGGTTTAGACTTTAGCTGGTGCTGTTGACCATAAAACCAATTAGTGGCTTCCTTATGTGACCTGAGCTTTCTCACAATGTGGTGGTGGAGTTCCAAGGGTGACACACAGAGAGAATAAGAGAGAGAAAAGGAGAGAGGTGGAAACAATATTGACTTTTCTAATCAATCCATGGAAATCATGCAGTTTCTCTTCTTCACTCTCTTCTATGTTCTATTTGTTAAAAGCACATGCTAAGGAGGTCTATATTCAGAGGAGGAGCTTCAACATAAGATTGTAAGACTACATCGGGTGAGATAATCATCTTTGGAACATATATCTGCCGCACTGGGTTTATTGCTAATTGTCATTTTTATTTCTATCCCCTACTGTGATAGGTGGTGAAAATTTAGTCAGTTTCTGATTTGAATATTGGGTCTAAGTCTTTATGATTATTATGTTTGTTATTATTATTTATGTTTATTATTATTTTATGTTTATCATGATTATTTCTTCTGAATCTTCGGATATTTTAATGGGAATATTAGAAAAGCTGGATATAACACTGTTCATCACTTGGACCATATGATGACTTACTGGGTTACTTTTGAACCTTTACCCTAATGCCAAAATACAAATCTCATCAGGAAATACCACCAAATCAACGTGACCTAAATTTGGTGAAATAATGAAGATATACTTCCTTGTGAGTAATAATTCCTTTCCCATTTTAATTTAGCAGTCTGCTACTGCTTTGTTCATGGCTATAACTTTTAAGGATGGTAGAATCTGGGCCCTGGGCTGGAAATGTCATGGAGATTGGAGTAGTGATCTATGCTTTGAGCAGCCAAATCTAAATCAACCTTTGAAATATTACTTGGTTGGCAAGCTGCAGCCTGGACCAAGGACATTGCTGCAAGCCAAAAACTTTTGGAACAGTAGATAAAACTCTGACATTCATAACAGCTGTGACTTTGATTAAGTCACTCTTTTTGAATTTCTGGATATTTTCCTTCCCCTTCTGGCCAGACCCCCTTACACGCCTTCAGAACAGGAGAGACAGAGGGGGCTGATGAGATAAGCTCTTGCTCACTAACTTTATTAACAACTAAGTAGCACTACATGATGAGTGGTCAGAGTCTAGATCACCTGTAGAATCTGGAACATGTTCAACCCAACAAGAAGAGCCCAGTAAAGAAGCTCTTTAACAGCATGAAGTTAGAAACATATTTGCTAATAATGATCGTTAATATTTATTGGATATTTAGTATAGTCCAGGTTCTATGCTAAATATTTTACATTTATTACATGTAATTTTCTCAAAGAAGTGAAAAGATGGATGTTTTATTACCCTTATTTTAGGGGTATGGAAACTGAGGCTCAACAAATTAAACAACTTATTGAAGTTCACCCAGCTGAGTGACTGAGAAGACATTCAAACTGGAGTCTTTCTCAATCCAAAGTCTAGACTTGAAAACACTTCATTATACAGTACTGCAGATATGATGGAGATCTAATTCAATTCCACTGTTTTTTATGATGAAGTCATTTAGACTCAGAGGCAGTATGACCTTCCTAGGGTCACAAATCTAATTAATTATTTAGTCAGACCTCTAGGTCCCGTGTTGAAATACTTTGTGATTCTCCTCACACCATAACACTCCTTAGATTTTTAACTCCACTTACAGTAGTTATATCCCTAATAAGGAGCTACATCCTTAATTACCAAGCCATAATCTAAATAATTAAATATTAGAGATATATTTCTGAATTTATATTTTGTCAATACTTGAGTTCTTATAAAATGATTGCGTAGTAAAAAATTCTCTATAACTAATAATGGCAACACCTCTGCTTGTCTATTTCACAGAGATATCTTCAATATTGATGAAATACTGTCTGCAAAGTAAACAGTATGAAACACTAAACATTATTTAGATAAACTTCTAGATGCCCATGCCACTGCTGTGTTTGTGACTGAGATCACTTCTGGCTACTAGCTGACCACAGTGCAGAAATCCAACCACCATAAGACACTCCCCTCCCACTTACCCAAAGTGGCCCTTCCTCTTCTGGTTGAGCAGTTAGAGTAGCGTAGAGTGTTGTGGTTGTTGGATTTCTAAATTGAGGGTAGTAGAGAGCAAAGAATGATCATTGTCACAAATTCAGCAATAGAACAAGCTTTACTGGCATGTTTAATTATTTCCTATAGCTACATCAAAGTGCTATAGAAAATAATTAAATCTCGCATTTCCCCAAGGTTTAACCAAAAGCCCATTACTACATAATGAAAATTATTGGGATAAAGCCTAAGACACTGTCATCTGCTGGTTTCCATCTAATAATAAAATAGATATATAAATCCTTTCCCATCTCACCCCAGCTTCTTGTTGATTGTAGAAAGCTGGCTTCAACAAGTTGCTCCTGATGAAAAGTTCTGTATGTAAGAGAAAATTTTAAAAAGTAGTTGGTTGTCTCATAGTAAGTTCCCCAAGATTTTTTCAGACTTGAAATAATTATATGCACTTAATCTGGGGAGTGTTTTTAGAATAGGGAAGGAAATGTGGTTCTTTAACTTTATTAGAACAGTATTATGTGTCCTCTTGTACATGATTTTCCCAGATCAGTTTCATAGACTGTTAGACCTGGTCCATATCCTTTTTCTAATACACCTGAGAATTTCTTTAACTCAAGGCACTTGTATGAACACTTTTTTGAGAAAATAACATTAGTGCTTACTAGCATGAAAGAACTGATAACAGTAACTCAGTGGTTGGTATATAACCATGACTTCCCCTAAAAAAGCAAACTCCAGATTTTCAGTCGCCAAAACACTGCCCAGGAGGGCTGGCTGGTGATGTGGGCATCATCCTTGATGTTCTTATATCAATTCCAAGCATACTTGCCCCTCATCCTAGCGATGAGAGCCAAGTTAAACCATTTACTTTGTTCTCATTGTTTTGACAGTTTTGAAATCTATACAGTGCTTGCCAAATACCCATTTGCTTTGAGAAGAGGAAAGAAAAAAATCATGCCATTTTCTTTCAGTCACCTTTCCTGTCTTTATGAAAAACAATTGTTTTTCTTAGTCACTTTCTTTTTTCTCTTTCTTGTACAACATAAGTGTTCTTTTCTCCAGCTTTTTTTTTTTTTTCTCTACCTGACAGTCATTTCTTGTCTCATTTTGGCTATTTCTTTCCATCTCATTGTCAAACTGTCTCTCATGTTCTTGCATAATCAGTTCTGGACTTGCTTGATTATATCTAGTTGCAGTTACTTCAAATATCCAATTTTGAACTTTCATTTCAGCTATGAATTAAGCAACATTAAATTAATTTCAACTATTGAAAATCCAGTCATAAACATAGGTAATGCTTTTTTAAAAACATGTTTTTATTGATTTTAGAGATAAAGGAAGGGTGAGGGCTAGAGAGATAGAAACATCGATGAGAGAGAAACATCTATCAGCTGCCTCCTGCACGCCCCCTACTGATGATAGAGCCTGAAACCTGGGCATGTGCCCTTACCAGGAATAGATCTGGGGACCTCTTGGTTCATGGGTCGATGTTAAACCACTGAGCCACACCAGCTGGGCAGTAATGCATTTTTAACCTACATTCTGCTGTGTATTTAAACTACTTCTTTGAGAACTGGCAATTTCTCAAAGAAGTAGTTTATTAACCATCTCAGGTCTATAAGGCTAGTAGGGGGCTTCTTCTTGTTATCTTAAGTATTGTAAAAATTAGATGTTTTTGAATTCATGGCAATTTTAAAAATCTACATATCAGTCAAAGTAAAAAAATATTAAAGAGTCAAAATGTTAAAGGTAGCTACTCTCTATTTTTGCCTAAAATATAACCCTTTATAAAATCTGAAAGTGGTGGTTGTATTTATTTTATGACAAAAGAAAAGCTGAGAAGATGAATTAGGCATTGTCCTACAAATGGTTAGTTGGAAAAGCAAGCTTCTCAAACCCCAAGTTGGGAAGGGTCCGGACTATGGAAGTAAAGGGTGATATGTGAGGAGAGATGGGTATTTCCTACTGCCTGGGTTTGATAGGCTTTCACCGTTACAGTTCCTATAACCTCATATTTATTTTCCCCCATTGGATCCCTGGTCCCTGACCCCTGGAAATGGATGGGAAATGCCATTCCAAGCCCAAATTCCGAATCCCTTTTTCACAAGAATAGTTCAGTATGGCAGTTAACTTTTACAAAATTTTCAGGACAGGACTTTGCTTCAGCCGCTTTAGCTATCTGGTTGTCTCCAGGGAAAATGCAAACTGTGTCCTAAATAAATAACTAAATAACTTGCAACCTGAACTCTTAGAACATAGTCCACGTGGAAGCTAAAGGGTGCCTTTATGCTTAGAAATATCAAAGAAATCCTTATTGGCTTCTCGGCAAGCTCTCTGGAAAAGCATAACACTTTGTACAAACTGCAGCAGAAATCAGCAGGAAGCCTGAAGGCACGCATTGTTGAACTTTTGAACCTGAAACAGCATCCATTTTCTTAGTTCTGTTTGTTGACTTCTCTTTGATCTCATCTTATTAGAAAGATAATACCCTAACGTTTTAGCATATTTAAAATAAACTGCTTCTATAATCCTCCAGGGAGCTCAGCTTAACTTTAGCCTTTTCCAATCTCCGAAGCTCTTTACCACAGTGTGTACTCACCTTCATGGAAATTACGTAATTCTCACTAACAGGGAGTTTACTTTTCGGAATACGCTCTTGAGAGTAATATTTATATTTCCTTTCATCATTTGAACATGTGCCTTTTTCTAATTGTGTGATTACCTTTGAAAGGTTAGTAATAAAGCTAAAAGAACCAAAAGGAGTAGGAACCCTAGCTATGGTGATGGTGGTGGTGAAGGCTGCCTTTGGCTATTTTGCAATTTGGATAGGGCCTTACATTCAGAAAGGGTCTCAAATTTACAACATTTTCTATAATCTCAAAGCAGGAAAGAATATGCAACTGCATACATAAAATAAAGGATAGAAAGATGATCATTCTGCACTTCAAACTTGTGTTTGTTACTGAACAATATCAAAGCAGCACACTATCAACTGATATTTATTTCAAAATACTAATCCTTTAATTATCTTGCAAATAGCAACCTATGTTGCATTCTAATATTTATTTTAAAAGCCCATGGACACAGACAATAATGTGGTGAAGGCCTGGGGTGGGGCGGGAGCTAGCTGGATGGGGGGGACAAAGGTGGGAAAATGGGGGACATCTGTAATACTCTCAAAAATAAAAGTAAATAAAAAAACAAAATAAATAAAAGCATATTTTAATGTAAATATTGAAAATCAAATTTCAGCAGTGGGTAGTATTAGTAACATTTCTGTAACTCATTTCCTCCCTCACACTTCCAGATATTCCCCAGATTTTCTTCGGGTTCAATTCATTGCTCCTCCGCCCACTCCACCCTCAATCCAGGAATGGCTGCAGTTGGCTTGAACGAGTCAGCATGATTCATTCTTTTTTTTTTTTTTTAATATACATATATTTCTATTGATTTCAGAGAGGAAGGGAGAGGGAGAGAGAGATAGAAAGATCATTGATGAGAGAGAATTATCTATTGGCTGCCTCCCCCCCTCTACCCCCCTTTGCCCACTGGGGATCAAGCCTGCAACCCTGGGCATGTGCCCTTGACCCGAATTGAACCTGGGACCCTCTGGTCTGCAGGCCGACACTCCATCCACTGAGCCAGAACAGCTAGGGCAGCATGAGTCATTTGTGTAGTCATAGTCACTGGCACAGGGATAGATAAGACTTCTGCGGTCCATGTTGATTGAGTTCCAGGACTCTTCTTGAAAGAGCTGTTAGATTTCTTCTCCTAAGAGATTTGAAATATTTGAAAGCCTGAGCTGAGAAGAGTTTTTCCCAATTCAGGAATGTGTAAGGAAGGGTCTAAGAGTTTGTGATATTGAGGACTTAGTATTACTGCCCTCTGCTTTACATTCTTAATTTGATTCCCCAAAATGGTGTGAAATGCAGAACAATGTTAGCTGAATAGGATGTGACTGCAATGTAAAAATCTATTGTGCATTTTAATCCTTTTAGAGAGTCCGCCCTAAGTATAAGTTAACTCTAAACCAGTGGTTCTCAACCAGGCACGTTTTACCCTCTAGGGGACATTTGACAATGTTTGGAGCCATTTTTAAAAATATATTTTATTGATTTTTTACAGAGAGGAAGGGAAAGGGATAGAGAGTTAGAAACATCGATGAGAGAGAAACATCGATCATCTGCCTCCTGCACACCTCCTACGGGGGATGTGCCGGCAACCAAGGTACATGCCCTTGACCGGAATCGAACCTGGGACCTTTCAGTCTGCAGGCCGACGCTCAATCTACTGAGTCAAACTGGTATGGCTGGAGCCATTTATTTATTTATTTTTTGGTTATCACAACTGCAGGAGAGATATTTCTGGGATCTAACCGGGAGAAGCCAGGAAAGCTATTAAATATCCCACGGTGCTTTAGGCAGCCCCCACAACAAAGAATTGTCCAGCCTAGAATGTTAATAGTGGCAAGTTTGACCAACCCTGCTGTAACCATGCAAAGTAGCAAATGAAATTGATGGTCTAGCTGTTGCCCTTTCATTCTTGTTCAGTCTTTTATTTTCTGTCTCTTATGTGTACTGGGTAAGCTGGGTTATTTATGGTTATTTCAGAACTTCCTGGTTTAGGTTTGATTTTTCTTTGTTATGGGAAAAAGTGGTTAATTCTAAAAATGAACATAATTTGTTCTATGTTACAATTAGGCAATTAACAAAAATAATCTCTAAGCAAGGGTGACTGTATTATCCTTTGCTGCTTCTCTCCCTTTTTCTCTTTTGACCAAGTTTCTAAACAATGAGTGCTACTCATTTTTTGGTTTGTTTCGTGTTTTGAAAGATTCAAAGTTGTGTAAGATTTTTTGCTTTCTAGGAACTCAAAATCTAATTGTTCACAGGGGGAAACATTCAAATTACTTTAGTACAAGGGAGTGCCTGTATTCTATATGATAAAAGCCTAATATGCTAAGTGTCTGGTCGTCCGGTTGGCCATTCAACCAATTAAAGCGTAATATGCTAATGATATGCTAAGGTTGCTCAACCACTTGCTATGACATGCACTGACCACCAGGGGGCAGATGCTCCGACCGGTAGGTTAGCTTGCTGCTGGGGTCTGGCTGATCAGGACTGAGCAAGATGGGCCAGTCCCTGGAGCCCTCCCGTGGTCCCTCCCCAGCTGGCCAACCTCACATCCCTCCCCGGTCCCGATAGTGCACCAGTGGGGTCCCTCAGCCTGGCCTGCGCCCTCTCACAATCTGGGACCCCTTAGCGGATGTCGGAGAGCCAGTTTCAGCCCAATCCCTCAGGCCAGGCCGAGGGACCCCACTGGTGTATGAATTCATGCACTGGGCCTCTAGTCTATAATAACGACATCACCAGAATGCTATCCAAATGTACACTAAAGTGGATACACTTGGAATCCAGGATACAATTTACAGTTTACCTACAGCCAGGGTAAATGCAGCTGGGCAAAGATGGCTACTGTAAAGGGTCACTCCCCGCTTGTCCCTTTCCTCTGGTGACATCTCTAAGACAGCAGACTTCTTGTGTGCGTTTAGGGGCTTAGAGGCAGCTGCCTGGGGTGAGGCTGCCGGCTTTAATCATCCACCATCCCCTGTGCAAAGACAGTGAGGAGAAAATGCAGCTGAACAAGGCTGAGAGGGCATGAAATTGCGTTAAGCAACACTCATGACAATGACTGGATTTGCTATTTTAGAGTAAGTGACTAAATGTTTTTTTGCAATTGTAATTTTCCTGTGCTGTTAACTGTAAAGGTGACCGCTCTGTGGTGGGCTCTCAGGAGTTTGTACTCGACAGCTAATCAGGTTGATTCATTTGGTGAGGTGGGCAGTAAGCTCAGTTATAAAGCAACATTGAGTTCCTACCTCACTGAGATATAACACCATATTATTTTACGTTCTTTTTGAAGGAAAGAAATTGCTGTGCAGACATTTTAGGAAACATTGGGAAGACATGGAATTTTATATTCCTAGTAGGAAATACAATCATCCATGGACTAAAACCAGTTCCCTTATTGAGTTTGCTAGCAGCCTTTTAATAAATGATTTAGGCTGCTATCACCAATGGGAGTCAGAGCTTTTGGTACAGACCATCCTGAGTTTATTCTGGCCCAATCCCAGTGCTGGTGGAGTGTAAAATGCATGTCTACCTCTTGCTAATTGCATCAGGGCTGACAGGGGCCCGTCAGCAATGGCTCAGTATTACCAACTTTCCCCACAGGATGGCATCCATCAGTTAAAAACAAAATTTACAGTATTATCAAAACTCACAAAAATAGAGATGGATTAAATTTTCTATTAGGCTTTGCAATGTTTAGGGTTTATTTTGATACTCATTTTTAACTTGATCACAGTGAGTGAGGGAGTGTGGGTGTTTGCCAGGAGCCCGCACAGAACCCGACATGTGATTTGTGATATGTGCAAAGAGAGAAATGGAGAGTTGCTAACAAATAATGCTTAGTGTTTCAGAGCCCCTGATCACCTGATGGCCATTTATGGAATTAATTTTTCCTCCTCCATCAGAAGATTAGCAACTATCAGGAGATCACATCAGAATGAGTAGAATCTCATGACAAATTAAGGAACAGAGTACAAGATGATTTGGGATTTTGGTTTATGATAACACTGTGAATATTTTATAGCATGAGAATGATAAAGGATAATATTTTAGCTACATGACTATAGAAGTCACATGGACTAACCCTGAATGTTTCTGATGGGGAAACTACAACATTCCAAAGAAAAGGAGAAATTAATCTAAGCCAGGACTAGAACAAAGGCATGGTCATTTAATATTTCCACTCAGTGGGGACTTAGCCAGTGGGAAGGAATGAGCAGGTTTGTCTTAAAGCTATGTGCTCCTAGCAAATATATTTTCAAAATTAGATTTATGTTGTAGAGTAATAAAAATAGCAAATGTTTTCTAAAGATGATTTATTCATTGGTAAGTTAAAGAGAGAGAAATGTCCATTGCACATATTAAAGAATGTTATTATTAAAAGCATGCGGGGAAGCTGGGGCGGGAGTGGGTAGGAATGGGCTAGGAACACTAAGAAGCTCCCTCAGGAACTCCTTGGCATCTCCTCAGAACCCAAGTATCCCACCCGTTGTCAGATGCTTTTCCACTGCATGAGGTTTTTTGAACCTTTCAAAGCCCTGTGTGGTGAATAGCTGCTGTATTCCCTGGAGATTATCCCCCGTTGTCCACCTTTGAGACTCTCTGTGAGCCTGCTGTCCTTTTATCCATTGCGTCTCACAGGCCCTTTACGGTTAAACTGTCAAGCACACTTCCCTATCACCTTGGAAAAAACACCCAAGTCTTCCTGGAGGAATTATTTCCTCACAAGGGAGTCAAGTTACAGTTCATTTTTTTCTGCTACCAACTACCAATTTTATTTCAGTTACCAAATGTCTTGGAATTCAAATTTTGTTCATGGGCAAAGGTGCTTTTCTACATAATCACCTGCATTAGGGGATCTCAGCTGATAGAGGCAAGGATGTTGTCTTCTCCAGCTCACAGAGCTCTCGCCAATATAGGCATTTCATTAAAAAAGTGCAAAACAAACAAAAAGAAAAAAAGCTACTAATATTAACATCTTGGTGTCTAAAGATGCCCCAATTGTTGATACAGCAGCCTGCATCTGGCTTATTAAATAAGAATATTTTCAGGAGACTTGTTTAAAGCACTGGAAATGATAACCCATCTATGGAAATGCCAATTCATTCTGGGCCTGAAAATCTGTATTTTAACCTTTTATTCCCAAACCATATAACTTTGATAGGCAGAGGTCAAGTGAATCTTAAACCAACCAACATAAGAATCCTCCTCCTTCTCTCTATCAGAAATTCATTAATTCTTGAAGAGTTCTGAAGAATGATGGTGATAAAGTTGGAATTTAACTTTCTGTTTCTTGGTTCAAAACTGTAATAATCTTTCTATACATGGTTGCGTGTCCTACTTGTGCATTTTAGTACTGGACAAAGAAACCTGTGAATACAATGTGTTATAAATCACTTTGGAGGTCAGTGTTGTAGAATGTAAGGAAATTATAGCATTACTAGAGGCCCGGTGTACGAAATTCGTGTATGGGGTGTGTGTCCCTCAGCCCAACCTGCACCCTCTCCAATCCAGGACTGCTGGCTCCCAACTGCTTGCCTGCCTGCCTTCCTGATCACCCCTTAACCACTCTCCTGCCAGCCTGATTGATGCCTAACTGCTCCCCTGCAGGCCTGATCGCCCACAACTGCCCTCCCTTGTAGGCCTGGTCCCTCCCAACTGCCCTCCCCTGCTGTCCATCTTGTAGCAGCCATCTTGTGTCCACATGGGGGCAGCCATCTTTGACCACATGGGGCAGCCATTTTGTGTGTTGGAGTGATGGCCAATCGGCATATTACTCTTTTATTAGATAGGATAGAGTCCTGGTGCATGGGTGGGGGCCAGCTGGTTTGCCCTGAAGGGTGTCCCGGATCAGGGTGGGGGTTCCCTTGGGGTGTGGGGCGGCCTGGGCGAGGGGCCTGTGATGGTTTGCAGGCCAGCCATGCCCCCGGTGACCCAAGTGGAGGCCCTGGTATCTGGGGTTTATTTATCTTCTACAATTGAAACTTTGTAGCCTTGAGCAGAGCCAAGCCTCCTGCTTGCTATGTGGCTGCAGCCATTTTTGTTGGGATTTATTTATCTTGTATAATTGAAACTTTGTAGCCTTGAGTGGAGGCCTGGGCTGGCCAGGGTGTGTGGGAAGCTTGGCTTCCTTCATTGCCGGGGAAACTCAAGCCTCCTGCTCGCTCCGTGGCTGCAGCCATCTTGGTTGGGGTTAATTTGCATACTTGCTCCTGATTGGCTGGTGGGCATGACTTGTGGGTGTAGCAGAGTGATGGTTAATTTGCATATTACTCTTTCATTAGATAGGATTATGATGTGTGTATTGCAAAAGCAGAGAAACCCCAAATCCTTTCAGCCACCAACATTTGCTGTATTGAAAAAGCAGACTTTCACACCATCATTTTTGAAAACAGGTTTAGGTACACCTGGGCATGTTCATGGCACCTCTCAGGTAGATTATTTGCAGAGTAAAACCTCCTTGGGCCATGTCAGCAGCGGCTTCATCTTTCCAAGTTCAAGTTATGGTTCTTTGATGACATTCTGTTAAACAAAGAAGATAGAAAAAAAAATTCCAGTCTTTTTTCTTTACCATTTTCTCTGATATTATCAATATACAAAACCCAAGGCATAGAAAGGCCCCTTACATCTTTGTTAGTAAACAAACAAGATCAGTTACAATTCTATTCTTTTTACAAGAAAGTGTGCTCTTTCTCCTCTTCTCCCCTGACTTTCCTCTAACTTGACAAGCTGATGGCAGAGGCCAGTGAAAACATCCGTGTCTCTTTCAGGGTGAGTGTTGGTTGCATCCTGCCATGGGGTGTCAAGTCCTGCAGTGAGAAAGGAGGCCGCAGTCTTGAGCTGCTCCGCTATGCTTTCCTGTGAGAGCAGCTCTGACCAACAAGCAGCCCAATTAGAAACCGAAGAAAGCATTTCACCCGGGGACACGAGCTAATGTTACCGACTTTGGCTTTATTAGATTGTCAGGGCAGCAAGGAGAGGGTGTAGCGGCTGAGACGATATAGAGACAGGGTTCATGTTTCCTCAAGAAGCAAGAAATGACTCTTCTGTCCCCCACTTTTCTTGGCAAGTTGTTGATCTTGAAAAACCTCATTCACAGATTATTTTTTAGATTTTGTTGTTAATATTTAAATTATTTTGAGAGACATTACCCACATTTAATATCCTACAATATTTAAGGTACTTCCAAAATTTATTTCCAAACCTATACATTCAGGTAGGACATTTAAATAGTTTTATTTTAGGTTTACTCACTCACAGCCCCAGGCTCTTGACCCTCTGCAAATGTCTTTGATGATTTTTTTGTTTTCGCACTTTACACATGCTCACCAACATGTTTCCTTATAGCTGGGCATCAGGGTGCCCACCTTTTCTAAAGAGCCTTTCTCGCCAAAACCGGTTTGGCTCAGTGGATAGAGCGTTGGCCTGCGGACTGAAAGGTCCCGGGTTCGATTCCGGTCAAGGGCATGTACCTTGGTTGCGGGCACATCCTCAGTGGGAGGTGTGCAGGAGGCAGCTGATCGATGTTTCTCTCTCATCGATGTTTCTAGCTCTCTATCCCTCTCCCTTCCTCTCTGTGAAATATCAATAAAATATATTAAAAAAAATAAATAAAGAGCCTTTCTCTTTCTTCAGACATTAATGTCAACCTTGTCAGTTTTCAAACTCTGTCACTGACCTAGGCTTTGCCACTGACTTAATAGATTTCTTATGGATTCTGTGTCTGATCCAAAGTGGGAAGAATCTCTCTTTTTCCCCCTCTTTTGGTGAACTCTACTTTGCCACTGGGGACAGAATCAGGTGTTTTATCCACATTTCAAATAGTCCCTCTTGAAAACTGATGTCATCATTTCTCTTGGGAAGGAGACTTTTGTTTTCTTTAAGCCCTTCTTGTCCTTGTCCAGTCTACTTTTGGGCCAAAAACAGATGAGAATTGACAGATAACAACACTAAATTCCATACCATGAAAACTCAGATGCAAGCAGAACCAGACTCCTCTAGTATATAGGCAGACTTCAGAATCAGTTGTCTTTGTATGATTTGGGGTTTGGGATAGCAGAAGAGGAAGCACACCACTTGTCCTCTTAACCCAGGTGGCTCAACCATCACCTTACAGTCGTTGGACTCCTGACAAATCAAACTTGAGAGACAAGACGAGGAGTGACAAACACACATTTCCTCAGATCACAGGGGTCACATTCAGGCCTGTTGGAAGGGCATAGATAATCAGCAGTTTCCAGAAACCTATTAATTTTTGCTGTATCACAAATCACCCTGAAATTAGTAACAGAAAACAACCATCATTTACTCATGTCATAATTTTGCAAGTCAACAACTTGGACTAGGCTCAGCTAGGAGGTTATTCTAGCCTTAGCTAGGCTCACTCATGTTTATGTGGTCAACTGTCAGGTTGACTAGGGGCTCGGTTAACTAGGATGACCTCCGCTAGTGTGGCTCATTTCTGTTCCATTTGATTGTTCATTCTTCACTGAGCTAACCAGGGCTTACTTCCATGATGTCTACTAGGATTTCAAAAGAAGTTGAGAAATATTTAAGATTTCTTGAATTCTAGGCTTGGAATGGACACACCACTACTTCTACTGTATTCTGTTGACCAGGGCCCATCAAAAGGCAGGTGCAAATGCAAGAGAAGGAGAAATAGTCTCCCTCTTGATGGGAGAAGGTGTGAATTCAATTACAAAGGCTTGAATTCATAGTGATTGAAGCATTGTGTCATTTTTTTCCAACTTATTTCAGGGCATGTTCTAAATAGACCTATATGTATTATTTCTGTGAATTGATTTAGACATGTTCTAAATAGAGCTACATGCATTATCTCTGTGGGTTGATTTGTAAATGGAAAAACCCTCATCTTCTGTTATTTTTGTTTTGTTTGCTTGTTTTTGTTAGTGTAGCTCTGAGTATATTTCTTATCTCTTAGAGCCTAGGGAGTAATTTTGCCTAGACCTCATCTTGTAATTTACTGTGTAAAGCCACAAGGCTATCGAGATATGTTCAGAAATAAATAAGAGAAAAAATAAAGACAAAAGTAATACATTTATATTGTATACATGCAAAAGAGAGGGACATGAGGAAAAGTGTTATTTAATGGAGAAAAATATAAGGGTAAAGTAATGGGACTTTCATGTCTTATCTGAGCAAAAGAAAGAGAAATAGTTATTCGTGGCCATTTGGGGAGTATTTACTAGTCTCCCCCAGCTTTGTTTTCTTTCCTTTTACCCCTGGAGGCTGGGGGCTCTTCATGTCTTTGTTATTCCACTTTACCTGTCCAGCAGACCCTCAACTCTACATCAGGCCTATTGTCAGCTGTTTCTTATACCCGAGTTTCTAGGCACTAATGGAGGAAGTGAGATCACTGGGCAAATTGGTGTCACTGCTGAATCCTCAGCTTTGTGTTAGAACCCTTTCATGTATAAGTCACTCTCTTTCCCCCTACCAACAATCCTACATTCCCACCAGTATCCTTATTCTCTTATCTCACCTCTCAAAGAGAATGGAATGATATCAATGGTATGATATCAGGTAGCATGTTCTTAACCACCTTCTCTACACTCATAAAATGATCTGAATAAGCTCAAACTCTTCCACAGTCTTGCTCATTCAGTGTAAGAAAAGTCTCCTCTTTCCTATAACAAGCAAACAATTCAAATTTTGTTTCTGCCTCATATGAGCTGCATAATGTCACTCTAAGTCTCAGCTTTTTCATGTGTAATAGAGGCATAATTAGGTAGAGTGTGAGAATGTAATGGGACTTTCCCATTTATTGCAATGTGCTTAGTATCATATCTGGCGCATAGTTATCAAGAGCCATATCTATTCACAGTACTAGGGCCCTGAATTCCACTTCTCATATTTCCAGAAATTGTACTCAATGAGTTACAGTGAACATTTTCTATATAGTCAATCTTTATCTTCCTTACTGGCTCAAGTGTGCTCTATATTTTTTCCTTCATTCTTATTTTGTGACTTTAAGTGACAAGTCATCCTTTAGATAAGGTCAATCTCTTTTTTTTTTTAAAAAAAGGAAGTATATTTAAATTTTTAATTTCATGTATCCAATCTCTTTAGGCATTTGATTTATCTTTCTTCTTCTTTTATTTATTTATTTATTTTTTAAAATATATTTTATTGATTTTTTACAGAGAGGAAGGGAGAGGGATAGAGAGTTAGAAACATCGATGAGAGAGAGACATCGATCAGCTGCCTCCTGCACACCCCCTACTGGGGATGTGCCCACAACCAAGGTACATGCCCTTGACCGGAATCGAACCCGGGACCCTTCAGTCCGCAGGCTGACGCTCTATCCACTGAGCCAAACCGGTTTCGGCTTATCTTTCTTCTTTTCTTTACAGCCATATATGTTTGATAGAGCTAGTTACATCTTTCCTTTCTAATTCTTTAACTAAGTATAAACTTATAATCTATAAGTAATATTAGTCAGCTTTATTCCCAATGGAATACTCCAAATTCAGTGGCTCCCACATGTAGGGCATGAGCCTTCTCATGGCAGAAGGAAGGAGTAGGAGGCTAAGCTGAATCACAGAACTGCATGTACAATTTTTGTTTGGATCTGACAAACAACACATTAGCTCACATTTCATTGATCAAACCAAGTCATATGATTTGATTGAAGTCAGTAAGATGGGAAGTATAATTCTAACCATAAAAATAAATAAGCAATGGGGGTGGAAGCTAATGTCCAATGTTCAGTAGTACAATTTATCATGTCAGTCCACTAAAATATGGTCTTGATCTGTACCTAAATGATCACCTATTGACTAAATTGCAGGGCTGGTAGTGGTGAGCATACTTGAATTTGAGTCCTCGCACCACCAATTATTTAGTGTAATTTTATCCTCAGTAAGTCTCAGTTTCCCTATTTATAAATGGGGTTATAGTTTCTGGTTCATGAACAACTACTTTGGAGTGTTGAAATATTACATTTAAAGCACTTACATAAATGTTAACATTGATCACATAGATCAGTGTTATCACCAGTTCCACTATCTTGTAGCAGGGACCAATATGAGTTATTTTGAAATGACAGCTGCAAGCTGTTTCTACATTAGAGGAGAAGGGGGAATGGAAGCTGAAATTCATCTTTGAGAAGGAAAAGAGAGTGTTACCTTTGTTTTGAGAAGGACTGCTTTGGAGAGCCTTTTGAATTAACAGATATGAAATCTCAGACACACTGAGATGTTTGCTATTAGAATATTGTAAGATAATATAAACAAATTATTCTCTTTCTTATGGGCAGTAGGTATCATTGTAGAAATTAATATAACATTAACTGAATGTTTTTTACTGCTTCTTCTTGATTGTTCATATAGGGAATACGAGGTCCAGGACTTATGAGAAAAGAGAGAAAAAAGTAAAATTCTGATTATTGTTTTATGTATTGGTTTACTAATTCTTTCATATATTCATTCATTCAATAGGTATTTACAATGCACTGTGCTAGATTCTGGGATTATAGTAATGTACAACCCCTCAGATATGGTCCCTGCCTTCTTGAACCCTTACGATTTACCTCTGCTTGGAGAGGAAGCAAATTAGAGCATTGACCATAGTAAATGCAGTGGCTCAGAGAGAGCTGCATATGGTAGAAGCCAGGGCAGCAGTCTGGAGGAAGAGATGACTGATGGCAGTCAGACATGAATTGTGGTGTGTGCTGGAACCTACTGGGGACTGCAACTGCAACAACAGGAACCACGATTTAGGGTACAGGACACAGAACTGGATAACGATTTGGACCTTTATCATTTGTATAGTAAAGGAAAGGGTGATAAAGAAACTTATAGCTATTGACTTACTTGTTTACCTTCCTTTCCTCCTCCCATTCTCCATCCTCCCACCTCAATTAGGAGGCTTGAGACAATATCTTTCATTTCTTTTGTTACAATGTCCTAATATCTAACATAGTGCATGGGCATAATATAAGTTTGAAAATTGTTTTTTCTAAAACAAATATATAAAATCACCTGGTCTAAAGCTTTTATCTAGCCCCTGGATATCTTTAAATATCAAAGAGTTTGGGGAATTTAGAAAAGGACATACGGTGAAGTTGAGGCTTTGAAACATGTAGCAAGAATTTGAATGTCTGAAGTGAAAGGGATGGACAAGTGGTGGAGTCCTTGAACATGTAGAGGAGCATTATAGATCATACTAGAGGCCCAGTGCACGATTAAATCATGCATGTGTAGGGTCCTCTAGGCCTAGCCTACCATCAGGGCCATGTCCGCCACCCTGCGATGCTTCGCATGCTCTGCAGATGCTGCCAGTGCCCTGCAATGCTCCACCGATGCTGCTGGCACCCCACGATGCTCCGCCAATGCTGCCAGCATCTGGGGGGAGGGAGAGCCCAAGAGGTGCTACATGCACCTCCTGGTGACTGGTCGTTTGGTCGTTATGGTGTTACGGCATTAAGGCCACTGGCCTTTTATAATATAGATGCTTTTCCCATAACAGAATCTTTCTCAGCAGCAATAGCTATCACTTACTGAGAATTACCTTGTGGAAGTCACTGTTCTAGATATTTGACCTTCTTTCACTACCTGGGCATGAACCATGCTAGAGGACGGTTGTGATATCATGTGACAGAGCACAAGACGCCACAACTACTCAAGTGAGCGTCAAAGGAGTAGATCTTCCCATCCCTTTTCCTGGAAACCTATTTTGTAATGATTTTAGGTAAACAGACTTTGTTTCCCAAATTTTGGTAAGAAGAGCCAACATATAAACTGACGCTACATTTAAATGGAATTGAATACATATTGTCCTTGATGGGGTCCAGAATTTGATGGAATGCAATTGTCAAAACTTATAGACACTAAAAAGAAATTGTACTCATTTTCTTTGGGGGAGAAAGAGTGAGAGGGAAGAAGACTTAGGAAGGGATATTCAATGACCTCTCGTTTGGAAAGGTAACTAGCTTATGCTTCCTGTGGGGCTGCTCCAGGAAGAGGAGGCTCTGTCTCTACAGTAGATTATCTCAAATGTTTCCCTTGCCTGTTCTGGGTGATCTGCACTTGGACATTTATGTGCATTTGTAGAGTGTTGGAGATTGTATTTATTTCTATTTTTATGATATTTATAGCTGCTACACACTATGTCTAATCCTGGAATTTATGGATTTTGCCTGACACATCAGTTCAGATGTTATCTCCTAGACATAAGCCCTGAGATCATGTAGCATGATGTAGTATTACAAGGCAGCAATTATTTGCTCAACCATTTACAATTGTTTTCTCAGGAGGTGGCCTCTTTGTCTCTCAAGGAAATGACAAAACATCAATGAGGTTTCAGTTCAGGGGCTTGGAAGAAACTTGGAATCTAACACTCACTAACTGAGAGGGATATTTTAAGCTGAGACTCAAATCAGAGATTCTCCTGAGGTAGTTCGGATGCTTTGTTTAACAAAAGCAAACTATGAGTCCAAATTATTCATTACCATATTCATAAGTAGGCTATTTAGTAAGACAGTATGGAGATAATAACAAAAACAAATATTGAATAAAGCTCTTTTCATATCAACTTTTCCAGAATATACGGTGTATCAACTCATTGTTAGTCTGGAATCAACAGCTTAAAATTAATGAGCACATGCTCTTGATTGCCAGATAAGAGACTGAAGAAATTGGAACTATGTAGCCAGATTTCCCATGAGAGCTCTTCCTGTAGGAAAATGCTGGATAAAAAAAAAATGAATTAAAATTCATTTTAAGTGGATTTTAACGTTCAAAATATATCCTTTATGGTATTCTTACTTAAATGTAATAACTCATACTGAATGAAGGTATTAACATTATTTGCCAGTATCTTTCCATTCTCTATTTTTTTCGTATCTCTCATATCTTACGATATTGCAATTGTAATCTGAAGACAATTTGCAAATAATAATCTGGCTTGCACTTGCCTTTATATTCTCTTGAGTTTATATTCTCCTTTGTGTTTCAGATTCTTTGAGTAATTTCTGCGCCTATACTACTGCCATTTATAACTATCCAAATAGAAATGTTTCAAAACAGCTGAACTTGTTTCTCCTTGGTGGGGGAACTCAGAAACATTTGTTCAAATGGTAAATTAAGATCTGCTGGGAAAAGAAAGTATGCTCTTAGTTCTTTGGAGAGAGCCAGTTGCACTCAGTCAAAAGAAAACTATTCTTCCTTGATTATAAAATGAGGAATGGGGAGAGGCAGGTTTACCATGCAGCTAACAATGCTCCTGGAAGGGACACTGCAATGCATTTTCAAGGACTTGACTTTTTATTCTTATTCTTAGAGATGGCTCTCTAAATTGTCAGAGCCACACAAAACCTGGATCCACCTCTAGAACCGGTCTTTGAATTATCAGTGTTCCAAAAAAAAAAAAAAAGAAAAAAAAATCTCAGAGTTGAACTGATTGGGGTGAGGAGGCCAGATGAACTAGTGCCAAGTTCTAAAGTCCTGGATATATGCAGATACAACATTTACAACATTCCAAAGCTCTCGTTCCATTAACATTTACTTTATAGATGGATATTTAAATATACATAAAAAGCCTTCTTCTGAAGTAATTTAAATATCCTCATTTTTTTTTAATATGGTGAATTTGATTTGTCAATTCTTTTATTTATAGTTGCAAGGGAAAGTTAAATGCCAAGAATCTGAGCCTATGGAGTCTGTATTGAAGACTGTTCTAACATACTTCTCAAAGGTATCTTCATTTTTATTTTTTAAAATGTATTTTATTTTTAATTTATTTATTATCCACAGTTATGGAGTGCATGTGTGGGTTCTGATGGGCATTATATCAAATATGGATTAAATATTAATAAAAACAAGTCCTAATTTGTGAGCCTATTTCTTACAATTCCCCCTTTTTTTCAAAAAATTATCAGAGACTACAGTCTTTAAAGTGAGGCTCAAGTTATATCATCATCATCATCATCTCTGTTGTTACTCCTATTAATTGTGTAGTTTCTGCTTTTTAGTAGTAATTTCCCCCGTTACTTGTTATTGTAGTAAAAATACACATAACATAAAATTTATTATGTTAACCATTTTTAACTATACAGTTCAGTGCTATTAAGTACATTCATGTTGTAAAACTATTACCACTGGCCATCGCCAGAACTCTTTTTCACTAGCATAACTGAAACTCTGTACCCATTCAACAATAACACCCATGATCCATTCACTTCCTTTGTTTTTTTCTTCTTTAAAAAAATATCCTCCATTCTCTTCTCTGTTAATATGGGTTATAGTTTTGTGGATTGTTTTTTTTATTCCACACATAAGTGAGATCATGTAATAGTTGTCTTTTTATCTGACTTATTTCACACACACACACACACACACACACACACACACACACACACACATGCACACGCATGCACGCCCAGAACGCACACATCACATTTTCTTTATTCCATTCATTCATTGATGTACATTTAGCTTGTTTTCATAGCTTGTCATTTTATAAATAATGCTATAATGATCTGGGGGGGTGCAAATATCTCTTTGAGATAGTGATTTTCTTTCTTTTGGATGTATACTCAGATATGGGGTTGCTGGATCATATAGTAGTTCTATTTTTAATTTTTTTATAAACCTCCATACTGTTTCTCATAGTGCCAATTTACATTACTGCCAACAGTACACAGGGGTTTCCTTTTCTCCTCATCCCTGCCCATACTTATTGTCTTGACCTTTTGATGACTGTCATTCTAACAGGTAGGGGGCAATATCTCATTGTGATTTTAATTTGCATTTTCCTAATGATTAGTGATGCTGACCATCTTGTTATATAACTGTTGGCCATGTATATGTCTTCCTTGGAAAAATGTTTACTCAGGTTTTTTGCCCATTTTTTATTTTTATATATTTTTTGCTATTGAGTTGTAAGAGTTCCTTCTACAGTTGGGATATTAACACTTTATCAGATATGATTAGCAAATATTTTCTCTCATCCTGCTGGTTCCTTTTTCATTTTGTTAATTATTTCTTTTGCTTTACAGACAATTCTTAGTTTGATGTAGTCCCACTTGTTTATTTTCTCTTTTGTTGCTTATGCTTTTGGTGTCAAATCCAAAAAAAAATAGTCTCCAAGACTATGTCAAGGATCTTTTCCCCTATGTTTTTTTCTAGGAGTTTTATAGTTTCAGGTTTTATGTTTAAGTCTTTAATCCATTTTGAATTGATTTTTCTGTATGGTGTAAGATAAGGATCCTATTTTATTCTTTCGCATGTGGTTATCTAGTTTTCCCAGCACCATTTATTGAAGAGATTATTCTTTCCCCATTGTGTATGATTGGTGCCTTTGTCAAAAATTATATGTTGACCATATACACTGAGTGGCCAGATTATTATGATCTCTGAATGCATAATAACCTGGCCACTCAATATATATATTTGAGTGGCCAATATATATATATATATATATATATATATATATATATATATATATATATATATATATATATATATTAGAGGCCCAGTGCATGAATTGAGTGGCATATATATATATATATATATATATATATATTAGAGGCTCAGTGCATGAATTCATGCATGGGTGGGGTCCAGCCAGCCTGGCCAGGGGGAGGGGACATGGGCAGTTGGCTGGCCTGCCTGCTGGTCGAACTCCTGGTCAAGGGGACAATTTGCATATTAGCCTTTTATTATATAGGATATACATTGAGTGGCCAGATTATTATGCATTCAGAGACCATAATAATCTGGCCACTCAGTGTATATGTGGGCTTATTTCTGGACTCACTATTCTGTTCTATTTATCTATATGTTAATTTTATGCCAATATCATTTTGTTTGGATTATTACAGCTTTGTAATATAGTTTAAAATCAGGGATTGTGAAGCCTCCAGCTTTTCTTGTTCAATTATTCCAGCTATTCAGAGTCTTATTGGTCCATACAAATTTTAGGCTTGATTTTTCTATTTCTGTGAAAATACCATTGGAATTTTGATAGGAATTTCCTAGAATCTATAGATTTGTTTTGGGTAGAATGGATATTTTAACAATATTAATTATTCCAATCTATGAGCACTGAATAGCTTTCCATTTATTTGTCTCTTGTTTAATTTCTTTCTTCTGAGTTTTATAGTTTTCAGTGTACAGATCTTTCACCCCCTTGATTAAATTTATTACTAAGTATTTTATTGTTTTTGATGCTATTGTAAATGGGATTGTTTTCTTAATTTCTTTTTTTGGATAGTTTGTTATTAGTTTATAGAAACACAACTGATTGTTGCGTATTGACTTTGTGTTTTGCAACAAAGTTTACTTATTATTTTTAACAGTTTTTTTGTAGATTTCATAGGGTTTGCTCCATGTAAGATAATGCCATCTGCAAACAGATACAATTTTATTTCCTCACTAGAGGCCTGGTGCATGAAATTTGTGCACGGGGGGGGGGGGTGTCCCTCAGCCCAGCCTGCACCCTCTCACAATCCAGGACTGCTGGCTCCCAACTGCTCGCCTGCCTGCCTTCCTGATTGCCCCTAACCACTTCTGCCTGCCAGCCTGATCACCCCCTAACCACTCCCCTGCCAGCCTGATTTATGTCTAACCACTCCTCTGCCAGCCTGTTTGCCCCCAACTTCCTTCCTCTGCAGGCCTGGTCACCCCTAACTGCCCTTTCCTGCAGGCTTGATCGCCCCCAACTGCCCTCCCTTGCAGGCCTGGTCCCTCTCAATTGCCCTCCCCTGCTGGCCATCTTGTGGTGGCCATCTTGTGTCCACATGGGAGCAGGATCTTTGATCACATGGGGGCAGCCATCTTGTGTGTTGGAGTGATGGTCAATCTGCATATTACTCTTTTATTAGATAGGATAGAGGCCTGGTGCATGGGTGGGGGCCAGCTGGTTTGACCTGAAGGTTGTCCCAGATCAGGGTGGGGGTTCCCTTGGGGTGTGGGGTGGCCTGGGTGAGGGGCCTGTGGTGGTTTTCAGGCCGGCCACGCCCCCTGGTGACCCAAGTGGAGGCCCTGGTATCTGGGGTTTATTTATCTTCTACAATTGAAACTTTGTAGCCTGGAGTGGAGCCAAGCCTTCTGCTTGCTCCGTGGCAGCAGCCATTTTTGTTGGGATTTATGTATCTTCTATAATTGAAACTTTGTAGCCTTAAGTGGAGGCCTGGGCTGGCCAGGGTGTGCGGGAAGCTTGGCTTCCTCCATCGCCGGGGAAACCCAAGCCTCCCTCCTGCTCTCTCTGTGGCTGCAGCCATCTTGGTTGGGGTTAATTTGCATACTCGCTCCTCATTGGCTAATGGGCGTAGCTAATGGGCATGCCTTGTGGGTGTAGCGGAGTGATGGTTAATTTGCATATTACTCTTTTATTAGATAGAATTTCTGACTTGGATGACCTTTATTTCTTTCTCTTGGCTAATTGCTTTGGCTAGGACCTCTAATATTATGCTTGGATAGGAGTGATAAGAGTGGGCCCAAATGTCTTGTTCCTAATCTTAGAAAAAGCTTTCAGCTTTTCACCATTGAGTATGCTATTAGCTGTGGGCTTGTCATATATACAACCTTTATTATATTGATTTCTTCAGAATGTATTTTGTTGAGAGTTGTTTTTTTTTTTTTTTAAATGAAAGGCTATTGTATTTTGTCAAATGTGTTTTCTGCATCTATTGAGAGGATTATATTATTTTTATCCTTTATTGTTAATGTGGTATATTACATTTATTGATTTGTATATGTTGGACTATAACTGCATCCTAGAAATAAATCCTACTTGATTGTGGTGTATAATTCTCTTAATTTGTTGTTGAAATCAGTTTTATGCATTTGTTGAGAATTTTTGCACTTATGTTCATTAGAGATTAGCCTGCAATCTTCTCTTTTCATATAATGTCCTTGTCTGGTTTTGGTATTAGAATAATGCTGGTTTTATAAAATGAGTATGGAAATGCTCTTTCCTCATGAGTTTTCTGGAAAGTTTGAGAAGGATTGGTATTAATTCTTTTTTAAAAGTTTGTTAGAATTCATCAGTGAAGTTATCTGGCTCTGGGCTTTTCATTTTTGGGAAATATTTGATACTGATTCAATCTCTTTACTCTTTTAGGTATTTTAAGGTGTTCTATCCTATATAATAAAAGCCTAAATGCTAAGTGTCCGACCATTCAACTGTATGACCAGTCTCTGACGTGCACTGACTACCAGGGGGCAGACACTCCAACAAATAGGTTAACTTGCTGCTGGGGTCCAGCCACCCGGGACTGGGCGAGATGGGCTGGACATGCCTGGAGTCCTTCTGTAGTCCCTCCCCGGCCCCGATCATGCACCAGTGGGGTCCCTTGGCCTGGCCTGTGCCCTCTCGCAATCTGGGACCCCTCAGGGGATATCGGAGAGCCAGTTTCAACCTGATCCCTGCAGGATCCATGCACCAGGCCTCTAGTTTTTTCATAATTCAATCTTAGTAAGTTGTATATTTCTAGAAATTTATCTATTCTTCTAGGTTATCCGATTTGTTGGTGTATGATTGTTCATTGCAGTCTCTTATGATATTTGTATTTGTTTTCAACAAAATAAGGCTATTTCACATATTTAAAAAAACATTTTGCCTTTATACATTTCAGCCTCAATGTGGAAATGAAAGAAAATTGAGGTTGAAAAGAGGAGAAATAAAATGTAACCATAAAGAGCTCATTATGCCCTAACCAGTTTGGCTCAATAGATTGAGCCTTGGCCTGCAATCTGAAGGGTCCTGGGCTTGATTCCCATCAAGGGCATATCTGTACCTCAGTTGCATGCTCCTCCCCGGCCTGGGCCCTGGTCAGGGCCTGTGAGGAGGCAACCAATCAATGTGTTTCTCTCACATCGATGTTTCTCTCTATCTTTCCCTCTCTCTTCCACTCTCTCTAAAAGCAATGGATGCCTCTGTTTCTTTTAGTTCCTTTTCCAGAAATTCCTTCTTTTCTTTCCTTTGGGGGTTGTTTCTTTGTCTCCCCATTTTTGCTCTCACAGAAGGGTCCAGGAACGCAGTCACGTAGGGCCTCTGGCTGAAGTGGTGGACTTGGCGGGAGGGTCATGCACTCTAAGACTCATTTGGAAACAGCCTAAGTGCAGCAGATGAGTGGATTAAAAACAATGGTATATCTACACAATGGAATACTACCCTGCTTTAAAAAAGAAAGAACTCTTACCATTTGCAACAGCATGGATGGACCTGGAGAGCATTATGCTAAGTGAAATAAGCCAGTCAGAGAAAGATAAATATCACATGATCTCACTCATTTGTGGAATATAATGAACAACATAAACTGATGAACAAAAATAGATCCAGAAACAGAGAAGCATTGAACAGACCATCAAACCTCAGAGGGAAGACAGAGGAGGATTTGGGGCGGAGTGGTGGGGGTGGTAAGAGATCAACCAAAGGACTTGTATGCATGCATATAAGCATAACCAATGGGCACAGACACTAGCGGGGTGAGGGCATGTGCTGGGGGTGGGATTGGCTGGGAAGAGGTCAGTGGGGAAACAGAAGACATATGTAATACTTTTAACAATAAAGGATTTTTTTATTTTATTTTTATTTTATTTTATTTTTTTTTTATATTTTATTGATTTTTTTTACAGAGAAGAAAGGAGAGGGATAGAGAGTTAGAAACATCGATGAGAGAAACATCGATTCAGCTGCCTCTTGCACACCCCCTACTGGGGATGTGCCCGAAACCAAGGTACATGCCCTTGACTGGAATCAAACCTGGGACCCTTCAGTCTACAGGCCGACGCTCTATCCACTGAGCCAAACTGGTTAGGGCTAAAGGATTTTTTTTAAAAAAAGAATGAAAATGGTGATATAACCCCATCTAAGGAAGAAATTTGTAAAATTATCAGTTAATACTTTGTATAAATAGATCTTAGTGAAATGATTTTTAGAAATATATAACCTTTATATTTGAACTTTAAAAAAATAAATAAAAGCAATGGAAAAATATCCTCGGGTGAGGATTAAAAAGAAAAAAGAGCTCATTAACCTAAAAAGAGCTGAGAACCAGTTGGGCAGCTGACCACATTAGCAGCACCTGTCACTCCTTGGTACCCATGAAACAATACCATCGTGTACACTATTTTTTTGTCAAGAGCAAAAGGTTTACTTTTAAAAAGTGATTCTATAAAGTCACTACACAGAAACAAGAGGAAATTGTCTTGCTGCCCTTTACCATCAAGAAGTATTTCTTTGTTGTTGGAAGATCTTGTCTAGCTCATTTTTTTTCTCTCCCTATAGCTGGTGTAAAAAGTTAGACACATTAAACATGCATTGTGTTTGGGAACTTGCAAACAAATGCTGGTATTTATAGCATTCTATTTCAATTTTCCTGATTGTTCAGCATAATTAAAATAAAGCCCTCAAACACAGTTTGTCAAACACTCTGGAAGCTCCTCCTGACTCAGGCCTTCAGTGGCAAGAACACATTATAAACACTATGGGAGCTCTCCATTTAAGGGAATATGTGCTCCAGGAAAGTTAACCTTAAAAAAATCTTTAAATAAATTGAATTATGCTTTCCCCCTGGACTTTGTATTTCCATAAAGGAAATATGTAGAATCTCTACAAAATAGTAATGACTAGAATGATTATGGTGCTCACATGGCAGCTTTTGGTGAGGTTAGCAGTCAAAGTGTCATGGATTACTCCATACTGAAATGACACGTAGGAATTTAAACTGTTTCTAACCTCCAAGGAAGCCTGCTTACAACAAGCTCTACTGATTGCTTCTTGCACCATTGATAAAAACTTGAATAATTACTTGTTCCAGTTGGCACTATAGTTGCCAAGATTCTCAGCGAAATGTCCTGCAAAAGCCACTAAAGAAATTATCTACTTGAGGGTCCCAGAAGGAACCACCATTGGAAGTAGCAGCAGGACTAGCAGGGTGTGTCTTCATTCTCTGATATCCCAGTGTAAGTAATTTTAATCTGTGTGGGAAGGGAAAAAACCTGTGTTCTTCCAATGTTTTCTCACAAGAAAGTATGACTAGCTTCCTATCAGAAAAGCTAATAAGATGTTCATGCTCATAAATTTTGGGAAGATGATAAGATAGACATTGGAACTAAACTTTTTTTTATCTCTTGTAATCTTTGTGGAGTACATAATCTTGGAAAGAATCAATAAAACGTTGAATAATAAAGGATATATAAGCTACAGATAATAAACACAGATGCTAGAAATATTGAGAATGGGTTAGCTAACAATAAATTGATTTTGTTGTTATTTTCAATTAATTGGGCCAGAACCTAACTTCTTATGAATGTTTCTTAAAAAAATTACCAGAGAAAAATAGAGTGAAATCAATATTCTATTCACTTGTCACAAATAATTTTATTACCTTAAGTTGCTAATACCATTTATCTCAAAGAGGTGAGTGGATATCCATGAAAGGTGTGATTTGTCAGTGACAGAATATAGCCATAAAGCTGACTTTTCTATTTGAGGTAAGATTCCAAAATGCTGAAATAGACTACAATAAAATGAGCTTAGTTCCTAGAAAGCTACACAGTTCGTGAGACTCTATGCATAGTACATATTTTTTTCTTCTCAAACTGATGCTCAACTAGTTTTCGCTGTTGTACGTGATGGTATTGTTTCATGGGTACCATGGAGTGACAGATGCTAGTATTGTGGTTGGCTGCCTGACTGGTTCTCAGATCTTCTTATGTTAATGAGATCTTTATGGTTACATTTTATTCCCCCACCTTTCACCCTGAGTTGTCTTTCATTTCCACATTCATGCTGAAACTTATAAAGGTAAAAAAAAAATTTTAAATGGGTTTGCATTGCAGTTAGAATGAAATCTGAACCCCTAATTTTCAGCCACAAGGTCCAGTTGAAATGTCTTCCCAATTAATATTATGTGTGATGGACAATTTTCATTTACTTCTTTAGATTCAGATATTTGAGTGGGAGCAAAATGAGGTCACGGCATTTACACACTCACCTCTCTGTCTGCAGTTGCAACAGCTCCTTTCATGTGGACAACTTCACAGTCTCATAACTGCACGCTCCCCTGCCCCTTCAGGCCCCAAATTGAAATGGTTCTCAAGAGTTGTTAGCTCAGGAGGAACTACATTTTTCCTCATTTGTTTCCTTTTATCTTGGTCATGCCTATGGAAGTAGTCCTTTATTAAACTTTTCACAGATTAGCCCAATTGTATGCGCCATCTCTGTTAGGAACATTACTGATAAAGTATCTGGCAGTAGAGGTAGCCTGAAAGATTGGTTCTTGGATTGGATAGCTCCATATGTTTGTGGAACACATAGATAATTTTTTGGTAGGAAGAAAAAGGACATTAGTAATCCAGGGCTTACAGCATCTATATGGTTACTTAAAATTTCACTAATGTGGCATAGGCTTAAATACAAGTAGAAAGCAAGGGAGTGGAAGATGAAGTGCTATGGCCCTTGGTCCTATAGTAGCAGTAATGACTATAAAGACTGTGGATCACCTGGATGTTTCTGAAGGCCTGGGGATCATACAAGGTGAAGGGTCAAACTCAGAGTCATAAAACTAGAGCTAAGATTATGAGATAGAAATCAGAAATCTTCAAGGGCAGCTTTGAAGGGTACCTCCCTACCCCATAGGAGGGAATAATGATTTCCCTTGAATAAAACTTTTAATGACTGCTACTGGGTGAGATATCCCACAAAGAAGTGTTAGTTTTCCTTATTACCCACTGCCACTGTCCTTCATGGCTCTTCTGCCAATAATGAGTTGGTTCCCAATATGGACCAGATGAAGACATGCAAGAGTATAGCCTTCATATACTATACTCTGGAAGAGTACAGTGTGTACACTAAAAGGGTTGCAGAACAACACCAGTATGTAATGACAGGAATTAGGAGCATGCATAATTAAAGTGTAGATATAATGGGAGTTATTTGATTGGACAAAAATTATTGATATGCACATACCCACAAAAGTTACAGAATTTAATATGTTGGTTTAAGCACCTAGGAGTTATTTTAATTAATTAGTTGACTAATTATAGGCTAGAATCATTGGTGTCCTACCATAAAAAACATTTAATGCTCATTAGATTCCACATATGAGTGAAATCATAAGGTACTTGTCTTTCTCTGACTGGCTTATTTCACTTCGCATAATGCTCTCCAGGTCCCAGCAGGGTGATTACCAGAGGGGAAAGGGGTTGGGAGCAGGTAGAAGAGAGAATAAGAAGGATAAATGGTGATGGAATGAGACTTGACTTGGGGTGGTGAACAAACAGTACAATATAGTACAGTTGATGTATTATAGAATTGTACACCTGAAACCTATATAATTTTATTAACCAACATCACCCCAATAAATTTTTAAAAATGAAATTTCTGCCCTAGCTGGTTTGGCTCAATGGATAGAGCGTTGGCCTGCGGACTGAAAGGTCCTGGGTTTGATTCTGGTCAAGGGCACATGCCTGGGTTTCAGGCTGGATACCCAGTGGGGGGCGTGCAGGAGGCAGCCAACCAATGGTTCTCTCTCATCATTGATGTTTCTATCTTTCCCTCTCGCTTCCTCTCTGAAATCAATAAAATATATTTAAAAAAAATTAAATTACTTTTAAAAACTATAAAATTTCAATGCTGGAATTTTCTTTCCATACTGCCGAAGAAAGAGTTAAAAGGCCCAGGGAGATAGCAATATTAAATTCATTTAATATTGCAAACTGCTTAGATACTTCTCTAACCATACCTGTCATAAGGGCCAGGGACATTTCTCAGCAAGGTATTAAAAAAATTCCTTGGTGGGGAGTCACTAATGTTTTTGAAAAACTCTGTGGTGGCTGTACTCTGTAGTCTGAACAGCATGGTGGGGATGCTCATTAGCTCATTGTTATTAACTAGATAAATCTCAACTTTGAGCTTTATGGATTTCAGTAATAGCTAAGCATTAATGCTCTAAATGACAGAATTAAAGAGCAGAGAATAAAAACCCCACTTTCAATATCTTAACATCCTGTTTTACTCACTCTCATAAGGTTGTGAATCAAAAGCCTTGGAAATAAAAAAAAAAGTTATTTTGTATTGATTTTAAACGATTTGGTTTTCTTTTCATGTTTTTTTAGTTATAGTAATTCAAAATTTTGTTTGCTGTTTGCTTTTCAGCCCTTAAGCTTTTTTCAAAAATAATTAATTTATAAAATTTGTATTATATAAACATATAAATTATATATTAATTACAAAATATATAATTTATATGTAAATATAATTTATATATTAATATAAATATACTCAACTGAGTTAAAAGAGGAATGTAGATAAGCATGAGGGAAAGATTAAGAAGGTTTGCTCTGTAGAGCATGACTAGAAATCCACTGGTCAACTAGTCAAGGTGATTGGCTTATTACTTTTAGAATTGTCCTTTCCCTTTCTAAAAGAAAGGTGATGAGTTATTGCTATCAGAGACACTGTGTCCTCCAAGAAACTCATAAATTATATTTAGTGGCTCAGTAATTGCTTCAGTCAGTTCCTTAAGTACCTTGGGATGTATGTTATTAGGATCAGATAATTGGATGGCATCCAGTTTGTTTTTTTTTTAAATGTAATCTTTGATATGAAACTGTCCTGTTTTTACCACCCTATCACATATCTGGTTATAGACTAGCACTGGAAATGAAAGGACATTTGCTTTGTTAGTGTCATTGGTGGATATGCTTTTCTTTTACTATAGGCCTAGTAAAATAAAAGTAAATTTCAAGTTTATTTTTCAGGATTTCTAGGAAAAGCAAACATGCATGTTAAGAAAACTACTTATAATATGAATTACAAATAAGATTAATGTAGTTTATCAAATGTTAGTGAGTTTTTTTCATGACAATAGATTTTAATTCATAGGAAAATTCTCACCAGCTTGCTTGAAATCGAGGTTTCAGAACTTAACAGCAATAACAACAAAACTGATGATTAATATTTGTTGAGCTTCATGTACTAGGCCCTGTGTGTTAGCTACTTTATATGGATGATCTCATTGAATCCTCAGATCAATTACTATCTATGTGGTATCATACACAATTTCACAGCAGAGGAAACTAGACTCAGAGAAGTTAAGTAAATTACCCATGGTCATACAGGGTAGTGAAATTGGCTAAGTTGTTACATGCCATTGAATCACGGTGACCCTATGAATGAATGACTGTACTGTTCATTCTATAATGTACTGTCCCAAACAGCTCTGCTCAACTCTTTTAGACACATCCTTATGGCTTAGACAGGATTGAAACCCAGGCAATGTTTAAAGCCATAGTCTATGCTAAACTGTCTCACCATTGATGGTACTTATCTCTAATTATGATGCTGGGGACATCAGAACTAGGAAAAACTGGCAGTTAATATTCTAAAAGAAGTGTAAAATTAGGCATGAAAGGAAATTTAGAATCCATCTAGTCAAGCACCTTATTTTAATGATAGAGAACATGAGGCCCAAAAAATATCATATAGAACACCCAGTGCCTGGGTTTACCTCTTATGCAGTAAGGGAATTTAGGTCTCTTGCTTCCTCAGTTTTCTCCTTTGTAAAATAGGAATGATAATAATAGAACCTACCTCAAAGAGTCACTCCATGTTATATGTATCTAACTTTCCCTCTTTCTAAAATTTAAGAATACGAGAATTCATGAAGTCTAAGGGAGGGGTGACTAAGCAGTTATCTACATATGTGACTTTATATTCTAATTCCAAGAAATATTAGGATAAAGAGTAAGGAAGCATCTGGCCAGGAACACATGTAGCAAAATAAAAATTTAAAATTATTAACATGGTGAAGTTATATATTTTCTTTTCTTTTGTTTGCTTGGAGCTAATTTATAGAGAGGAGATTTAGTCTGATTATCAGGATGCACCACACAAAAAGTAACAGAAAACCCACCCAAAATTTGCTTTTCTAAACTAAACAGCTATTACTTTGTTTAACAAGAGATGCTGAATAAGTAGTGTTGGCATTGGTTTGCCTGCTTAATCATGTCAAGATAGCTGTCTTGAAATTGTATTGGCTTTCCTCTCCTGCTCTCAAGATGGTTATTGTAGGTCGAGAAGTCATGACCGTAGTTAAGGCATGAAGAAAGAGGGAAGTGATGGAACCAGTCTCCTCTGTCCCTTTTATTAGGATGAGCAAAAGCCTTCTAAGAAAACCTCAGCACACTTGTGCCAATATCTCATTTACCAGAGCCAGGGCCATTATGTTTTCAACTGGTTTTTCAGTAAAGGCAGGCAATTGAGGGTAGAATTGGGAATAAATTTTGACTAGTTAACAGTATTATTTAGATTGATAATTATTACCCATTGACCACATTTATTTTCTGGGATTATATATTAATGAAAATGGGAAAAGAAATTGCTATTTACAGAGTAACTATTAAGTTCTAGGCTGTCTGTTAGATACTTTATGGTAATTATTTTATTTAATTTTTAAAACACCTTTGATAAAAGAGATAAACTGAAGTTCAGAAAGGTGAGGACTATTGCAAACATCTTATATATGATGTTCTTTGAATCTAGGTCTGACCGACTCAAAAGTCTATTTTTATAATTGGTACATGAAAATGTGAAGAGAGCTACAGAATAATAAATACAAGGTAGTGAATACTTACTCAATGCCCAGCATGACAAAAGCTAACACATTTTAAAATAGATTATCATATTTATCCTCACAGCAATCCCGTGAGATATTTTATTCCTATTTTATAGATGGGTAAATGGAGTTGAGGAAGTTGCTAGCTTGTTCAATTTTATTCAGATAAAAATTTGAGGCTGGGATTGGTATCTAGGTTTCATCTAAATTCAAATAATTTGCTCCCGACCACTAAGACAGATTTCAATTTGTCATCTATATTTAGGAGCCAATTATCTAACCTCCCATTTTAACATGAGATGGTTCTAGAAGTATGCAGAGTATAATAACCAGGTAGGTGTTACAAATGTACACTAGGGTTTTCCCCTACTTACCTGATAGAAATGTCAACCAAAATCCCAAGGGAATGGTTTCAGAAGATGTAAGTACTCTATCTTACTTGATGGTTTGAAATAGCTTAATGTTAGAAAAGACAGTTAAATAGAGGCAGTTGCTAGAAGCAACTCATTCTCTGCCTTCTAACTACAGTATCATTTTTTCTTTATTTAAAGCTTTTTTTAAATGCAAATAAAACAACAGAAACACACACACACACACACAAAACCCACAACACCTTAAGACCACTATTTCTTCAGAGTTGAGTATTAACTTTAACATTCTCTGGTGTATTAGAACATTCCAGAACCAGACGCTTTATGGAAGTGAGGAAAAGGCATTGTCTTTGTTAATGATCAGAAGATGATATACCTGTAGCAGGAGGCTTAGAATGGTTACTGTGTAGGGATGAAAGAATAAGAATGGATTTTCCTCCATATAACTTCTCTTTAAATTAAAGATGCTTCAAAGGCCTAAATCCCTTAAAAGGCAGCCATGAAGGGTTTCAGAAGGAGATGTTTCAGAACAGTTCAATGAGCATAAATACAACATTTGCCCATGGATGTCAAATACACAGGAAAAAGCATCTATAATAGCTGACAGCAACCACCAAAGGAAAAATAAAATAAAATAAAAACACAGGTGTGAGATTTTATTGCCAGCAAAACTATAATGAGTTTAGGAAGTGAATTCTTACTTCAAGTGTCTTGCTTGAACATATGAATAATCTTATATCTCAAGGCATCTGTCAGTGGATCTGTTCAATACTCTTCTGGCCTATGCTTATGAGTGAACTTGCCCCATTAATGATCAGGAAAAGTGACTTCATGCAACACTAATGCCAAAAAGGGGATAATTAGGCATTTCATCTCTCTGGTTCCCTTTAGCGTAATAACCATTCCTTTCTGTGTAGCTTGAAGCTATAAATACATAACATTATATTATAATTTTTAACATAATTTTTTTCCTTTAGCTACAAAACAAACACATTTTTATTAAATCGTTGTGTTTTTCAGAACAATTCAGATATTTCAAACTTGATTCTGAGTTTTTAGTCATAGCATGACTTCTTTATTCTAATGATAATTATTAAAATAATTGTCACAACTGACATTTATTGAGTTATTTCTAAATGCTAGAATCTATAAATATTTCATAAGCCTAATCTCTCTTAATCTTCTCAGCAACCTTCTAGAATATGTGGTCTTATTATTTTTTATTTTGCAAATGAGAAAATGATCCCCAGAGAGATATCACACAGCTTATAAGTAGAAAATTTATCTGAGGCCAGAACCTCAACATACAAGACAATGCTAGAGATATCTAAATTGTACAGCTATCTAAATGTAAAACTCCCATTTTAAAACATAAAGCTACATTGAATTATAACAAAAAGTGGAAATAATTATGTATATTGCTCTCACAGTTCATAGTAATCAAAGCCTTTTTCATAGCTTGTGCTCCAGTACATGTTTGGTGAATGATTAAATGAATCAGTAGTAAAATATAGAGGAAATAATAAAGCTTGAGTATTTTTAAAATAATTTTATTTCTTTATTATTTTTAATCATATTCAAAGTATTGAAGTGTGGATATTTGCTGATACTGTATGGTGCGTGCGTGTGATTTCAATGTTTTGCATTCTTGATGGTTTTTTACATGGATCATTGGTGTTCCATGTTATTTTTTATATTGAAAATATATAATATTTTATACCACCTTTATCTGGAGTCAGCCTGGTTCTCTTGACAGAGACAGTTGTTAAGGGGCACAGGATCAGAGCCATGAGCTGATTGAGCAGAAACAAACATTGATGTGGCGGCCGCATAGAGACAGGCTGCTCTATTTCCTTGCTGTCCAGAAGGACAACTTTATGAACCTGCTCCTCATAGCAATTTTTCTTGCTTCAGGAAATCAGATCATGGTCCTAATCTGGCAGTGTGATTTTCACATGGATTTAGGCTTTCTTTGCTAGTGCTCCCATGTTGTACAGATAATTGAGATTTGACTAAAATATATACATTTTCTTTTAGGGTAATAGATGGAAATAATTTCCTATAAAGAAAATTAAATTGATTTCTTTGGGTTTGGGGAAATTAAATTTGTAAAACTTTATTGTATAATATAAAAAACTCTTTGGGAAAAAAAGAGTATACCACTAATTATATCACTCCATTGTACCTATTTTTCATTTCCTAACATTCAACAACTTAGCTTGGTAGTCAAGGCTCCCAAGTCTCAGCCCCAGCATTATTCTTAGTCTTAAATTTGACTTCTTCCAAGTGTTATGCAAGATCAAATTGAACTCTAAAGAATTTCCTGAACATTCACTATATTTTCAATTCTTCATTTCTGTTAAAATTCTACTCATTTTTGATCCACAACTGCGGCACCCACGGAACAGCTGCAAGCCCCAGAACAACGCTCCCCAATTGGCACAAACACACGGGTTCAGAGGAACTCTACACTCCACCACGGAAAGGTCAGATTTAGCCTGGGATAACGAGAGAGAACTACATAACCAGACACCCAGAGAAGAGAGACCATGGGGAGACAAAGAAACAGCCCACATATGAAAGAAAAGCAGGCACCAGAAAAGGAAGTAAAGGAAATGGAGGCAAGCAACCTTCCAGAGAAAGAATTCAGAGAAATGGTCATCAGGTGGCTGAAAAGAATGGAAGACAAATTCGACAATATGAGCAAGAACCAAGAGGAAATGAAGAAGAACCAAGAAGAAATGAAAAATGACATCGCTGCTGTAAAGAACTCAATAGAAAGCATCAAGAGTAGACTAGAAGAAGCAGAGGACCATATCAGTGAGCTAGAAGACAAGATGGGAAAAAAATACCCAAGTAGAGCAACTTCTAGAAAAAAAAATTAAGAGGCAGGAGGAGAGCCTAAGGGAACTTTGGGACAACACGAAACAAAACAACATCTGCATAATAGGGGTTCCAGAAGGAAAGGAAGCTGAGCAAGGAATAGAAAACCTCTTTGAAGAAATAATGACAGAAAATTTCCCTGACATAGGGAAGAAAAAACCCACACAAATCCAAGAAGCTCACAGAGTCCCAAGCAAAATGAACCCCAAAAGACCGACGCCAAGGCACATTATAATTAAATTGGCAAACACCAACGACAAAGTAAGAATCTTAAAAGTGGCAAGAGAGAGACAGAAAGTTACATACAAAGAAACCCCCATCAGACTAGCAACTGATTTCTCAACAGAAACTCATCAGGCCAGAAGGGAATGGAATGAAATATACAAAGTCATGCAAAGGAAGGGTCTGAATCCAAGAATACTGTACCCAGCAAGGCTATCAATCAAAATTGAAGGTGAAATCAGGAGCTTCACAGACAAAAAAGGACTAAGGGAATTTATTACCACCAAACCAGCAATGCAAGAAATGCTAAAGGGTCTGCTGTAAAAAAAAAAGAAATAGGAAGCGAAGAAGGAACACAGGTGTAAAGAATAGGAATGGCGACAAATAAGTACCTATCAATAATAACTTTAAATGTAAATGGATTAAATGCCACAATCAAAAGACATAGGGTAACAGATTGGATAAGAAAACACAACCCATATATCTGCTGTCTACAAGAAACCCACCTCAGAAAAAAAGACGCACACAGACTGAGGGTGAAGGGATGGAAAAAGGTTTTCCAGGCAAATGGAACTGAAAGAAAAGCTGGGGTAGCAATACTTATATCTGACAAATTAGATCTCAAAGTGAAGGACATAACAAGAGATAAGGAAGGCCACTTCATAATACTAAAGGGAGCAATCCAACAAGAAGAAATAACTCTGGTAAACATATATGCACCCAATACAGGAGCACCCAAATACATAAAAATACCTGGAGGATATCAAGGGAGAGATTGACAGCAATACAATCATAGTAGGAGACTTTAATACCCCACTATCACCATTGGACAAATCCTCTAAACAAAAAATCAGCAAAGAAACATCAATCCTAAATGACTCACTAGACCAGATGGAATTAATTGACATCTTCAGAACATTTCACCCCAAAGCCACAGAATATACATTCTTCTCAAGTGCACATGGGTCATTTTCAAAGATAGACCATATGTTGGGACATAGGCAAAGTCTCTTCAAATTTAAGAAGATAGAAATCATATCAAGCATCTTCTCAGACCACAGTGACATAAAACTGGAAATCAACTAAAAACAACCCAAAGAAATCAAACACATGGAGACTAAACAGCATGCTATTTAACCATGACTGGGTTACCAGAGAGATCAAAGAAGAAATAAAAAACATCATGGCAACAAATGACAATGAAAACACTACAATCCAAAATCTATGGGACACAGCGAAAGTAGTCTTGAGAGGGAAGTTCATAGCTCTACAAGCCTACTGCAAAAAACAAGAAACAGTGGTAATAAATTACCTAACCCAACAACTCAAAGAGTTAGAAAAAGAGCAACAAGAAAAGCCCACAGTGAGCAGAAGGAAGGACATAATAAAGATCAGAGCGGAGATAAATGACATAGAGACCAAAGAAACAATACAAAGGATCAACAAAACCAAGAGCTGGTTCTTTGAAAGGATAAACAAGATTGATGAACCTCTAGCCAGGCTCACCAAGAAGCAAAGAGAGAGGACCCAAATAAACAAAATCAGAAATGAAAGAGGTGAAATAACAACAGATCCCGCCGAAATACAAAGGAATGTAAAAAAATACTACGAACAACTCTATTCCAACAAACTGGACAACCTGGAGGAAAAGGACATATTCCTAGAAAAATATAACCTTCCAAAACTCAATCAGGAAGAATCTAAACATCTCAATATGCCAGTAACTATGGAAGAAATTGAAGCAGTCATCAAAGAGCTTCCGACAAACAAAAGCCCGGGGCCTGACGGCTTCACAGGAGAGTTTTACCAAACATTCAAGGAAGAACTAAAACCTATCCTCCTCAGACTATTCCAAAAAATTTCAGAGGAAGGAACACTTCCAAGCTCCTTCTATGAAGCCAGCATCACCCTAATACCAAAACCAGATAAAGACAACACAATGAAGGAGAATTACAGGCCAATATCCCTCATGAATGCAGATGCCAAAATCCTCAACAAAATTCTAGCAAATCGGATCCAGCAGTACATCAGAAAGATCATACACCATGACCAAGTAGGGTTTATCCCAGGAATGCAAGGATTGTACAATATCCGCAAATCAATAAATGTGATACATCACATAAACAAATTGAGAGATAAAAATCACATAGTCATATCAATTGATGCAGAAAAAGCATTTGACAAAATCCAACACCCTTTCTTGATAAACTCTCAACATGGTGGGAATAGAAGGATCATAACTCAACATAATAAAAGCTATATATGATAAACCCACAGCTAAAATCATACTCAATGGGCAAAAACTGAAACCATTTCCCCTAAGAACAGGAACAAGACAGGGATGCCCACTCTCACCACTCCTGTTTGACATAGTACTGGAAGTATTAGCCATTGCAATTAGACAAGAAGAAGAAATAAAAGGCATCCAAATTGGAAAAGAAGAAGTAAAGCTGTCCTTATTTGCAGATGACATATATTGTACATAAAAAACCCGAAAGACTCCATAAAAAAACTAACAGACTTAATAAATGAATTCGGCAATGTAGCAGGATACAAAATTAATGCCAAGAAATCTATGGCATTTCTATACACCAACAGTGAACTTACAGAAAGAGAAACTAAAAAAGCAATCCCATTTTCCATCACACCAAAAAAATTAAGATACTTAGGAATAAACCTAACCAAGGAGGTAAAAGACCTATACGTGGAAAACTACAGGACACTGAAAAAAGAGATAGAGGAAGACATAAACAGATGGAAGAACATACCATGTTCATGGATTGATAGAATCAACATCATTAAAATATCCATACTACCCAAAGCAATCTATAGATTCAATGCACTCCCCATTAAAATACCAACGGCGTATTTCACAGACCTAGAAAGAACCCTCCAAAAATTCAGCTGGAATAAAAAAAAGACCCCAAATAGCCACAGCAATCCTGAGAAAGAAGAATAAAGTAGGAGGGATCTCAATACCAGATTTCAAGCTGTATTACAAAGCCACTGTCCTCAAAACAGCCTGGTACTGGCACAAGAACAGACATATAGATCAATGGAATAGAATAGAGAATCCAGATATCGATCCAAACCAATATGCGCAATTAATATTTGACAAAGGAGGCATGAGCATACAATGGAGTCAAGACAGTCTCTTTAATAAATGGTGTTGGGAAAATTGGACAGATACATGCAAAAAAATGAAACTAGATCACCAACTTACACCATACACAAAAATAAACTCAAAATGGATACAGGACTTAAACCTAAGATGAGAAAGCATAAAAATACTAGAGGTATCCACAGGCAGCAAAATCTCAGACATATGCCAAAAGAACTTTTTCACTGATACTGCCCCTAGGGCAATGGAAGCCAAAGAGAAAATAAACAAATGGGACTACATCAAAATAAAAAGCTTTTTCACAGCAAAAGAAACCATCAACAAAACAACAAGAAACCCCACTGTATGGGAGAACATATTTGCAAATGTTATCACTGATAAAGGTTTAATCTCCAACATCTACAGGCAGTTTATACAACTTAATAAAAGGAAGATAAATGATCCAATAAAAATATGGGCAACGGACCTAAATAGAATCTTTTCGAAAGAAGACAGAAGGAAGGCCAAGAGACACATGTAAACATGCTCAAAGTCACTAATTATCCAAGAGATGCAAATCAAAACGACAATGCGATACCATCTCACACCTGTCAGAATGGCTATCATCTACAAATCAACAAACGACAAGTGTTGGAGAGGATTCGGAGAAAAAGGAACCCTCGTGCACTGCTGGTGGGAATGCAGACTGGTGCAGCCACTGTGGAGAACAGTATGGAGTTTCCTCAAAAAACTGAAAATGGAACTCCCATTTGACCCAGTAATCCCACTCCTAGGAATATATCCTAAGAAACTAGAAATACCAATCAGAAAGGATATATGCACCCCTATGTTCATAGCAGCACAATTTACAATAGCTAAAATTTGGAAATAGCCTAAGTGCCTGTCAGCAGATGACTGGATCAGAAAACTATGGTACATCTACACAATGGAATACTATGCTGCCATAAAAAAAGAAGGAATTACTACCATTTGTAGGCACCTGGATGGAATTAGAGAATATTATGCTAAGTGAAATAAGCCAGTCAATGAAAGAAAAATACCACATGATCTCACTCATTTGGGGATAATGAAAAACATTATAAACTGATGAACAAAAAGATAGATACAGAGGCAGTAAAGCATCAAACAGACTGTCAAATTACAGCGGGAAGGTTAGGGAGAGGTGGGGGAAATAAGAGATCAACTGAAGGACTTGTATGCATGCATATAAGAGTAATCAACGGATGCAAAACATTGAGGGGTGAGGGCATGTATGGGAGTGGGGTCGGGGGCAATGGTAAGATATGCACACATATAATACCTTAATAAAAAAAAATAAAAAAAATGAGAAAAAAAATTCTACTCATTTTCCTAGGATGCAGCCTCCTTTATGAAGTACTGACTGATGCCTTCAAAAAAAGATGATCTATTCTTCTTATAAATCCCTTAATACTTTGTGCTTCTCTCACAATACATGCCCAGTTTTCTTTTTAGAGCAGATATTTCTATATTTGCCATTTGTAAGTTCTTTGAGAGCCTGGGAAATAGCCTATTTTTTAAGGCGATTAGCCTGGGGAGTGATAAATTGATACATTATAGTGACTGTGGAATTAGGGATGATGTACAAGAATCAGAAAATAGGAGATCCAATCATCAGAAGATTACTGGTACTTAAGACAGGCTATTTAAACTCAACTCAATTTAAAAAGAGACCAAACATATAGTAAATAAGTGGTATTATCATATTCGATTGGGATTGTATATTGAGAAAGAAAAATTAGTTTTTTTCTTATATTTAATTTATATTTCAATAAAACATCTATTGTAACTATTAGGATGAACAAAGAATCATTTAAGAAAATTTTTGCCACTGATGTGATTTCCCTGACTAAACTGTAGCACATTAGTACATTTCATGTGTTAGTTTTTCAGATCATTATTTAGTGTCACCTTATAAAATTATTCATCAGTTTTCCCCAAACCTCTCTCAATCCTTTGTTATTCTGATTATTTTCTTTATTGTGTTATCCTTATTGACCTCTCACCTTTAACTGTTAAATGACTAGACTTGAAAATTTTTAAATTTGGTAATGATTGTTCTTGTGATTTAAGCAATCTTCAGTGTCACTCTCATTAACTTCATGAAATTTTTCATATTGTACTAGAAATTTAATATCTTTAAAAAATACTTTGTATTCTATTTGCCTTATAGACCAGTATTCAATTAAAGTCTCTCAGGCAAAAATGTTGAACTAAATAGAGTGGTGAATAATGTTAATTAGTAGGAATGTTTGAGCAGAGAATAACCTTATAAATGATCTGCTCATTGTGTATAATTTTATATTATTCTTCCCATTACAGCATTGGACAATACACACTAAGATGAGAATCACCTCCTGTGTGTGCTGCATTGGCCTACTTCCCTGCCTATTTTTTCCTTGGTGTTCTTCCAAGGGTCTCTGAATATGCTTGTACAGTTTGTGTCTGCAAAATGGTGCCCAGTGAGGGCATTGGGCAAATGTTTATCTCACTAAATCCAGCAAGAGCTGCATCTCTTTAGAGAAGAGATCCTTTTATTTTGGCACAAAGTTCATGTCCACCTGTGGCATGACTTTAAAAAAATATAACTAAGGCATTACATAGGTTAAAGTTTCCCTGGTCCCATTATTCTTTTCTTGCTGACTTCTCTTCAGCCATGCATTTCTTCTTGCAGATTCTGCGACTGTCCATGCAAATAGTTGATTAGGGCCTTTGTACTTGATGCTATTTCCTCCTGAGGGGCTCCTGATGAAAATGTTCATTGGCTCTCTGTTCACATCATTCAGGTCTCTGCTCAAGGATTTGCTTCTCAGAAGGGTATTCTCTAATCACCTAACAAAAATATCATTCTTCATCATGTTCTATCCCCTTGCACTTCTCTATTTTTCTTCTTGACACTGATTTCCTTTTTTCTTTCTTTCTCCATGGCATTGACATTATACTACATTTTTTGTTATGGCACGTAGAAGAATGCTCAACTAATATTTATTGAATGAATGAATGATTTTGTAAACCATCAACTAACCTCAACTTCAACTCTCCAGGTTGAAGGAGAAGACAACTTATTATTCAGGAGCTTTAGAGTTGTATGGGGATCTATTTGTATTTCACAGCTTCATGGTTTGGTTTAAACAAGGTGTTTTGTTTGTTGTTTTAAAAAATGTTGTTTTATTCAGAAATTACTGTGTATGTTAGGGAAATCTACCATCAATTTTAACCAATTGACCACCATCAAATATTAAGAAATTCTATATAGTTTCTTGTACCCAATAAGGATTATAGAGTCACCTACTGCCATGCCCTCAAAGAAAGCCAAATGTGACTTCACTTGTAATGAAACTCTCTGATCTGATATTATTTACACTGTGTTTCATTCTGCCCATTGGCGGTGGCCTGTGATGACCAAGAAGCATGATGTCCTAGTGGGAACTTGCAGAAGATATGCTTATATAGCAGCCAAAGGACTTTTTTATCTGTTTGGGATTTTAGAGCAGAGTGTTTCCTGGACAACTTAATGAAGCTACTGAGAGATGAGCATTAGTTTTTCAAAATTAAAGAATAAATTAAATCCTACAAAAAGTTAAAAGAACAATAGAAGGAATATACATATATATTTCCCTCAAATGTTCTAATCTTTATCAGTTTGCTGCATTTACTTTAAAATCTTTGTCAATACATACCTTTTCCATTTATACCATTTTTTGCTGAAATATTTGAAATTAAGTTACAAACATAATGATCTTTTACTCTAAATATTTCAACAATCATAAGAATAAGGACATCCTTTTAAATGAACACAATATCATTTACATAGCTAAGAAGTTGAAGAGCATCACAGTAATATTATCTATTATCCAGTCTTATTCAAATTTCTCCAGTGTGCTACATATGTCATTTATAGTTGTGTGAATATGGATTTTATTTACTTATTTTTTTTTTTTTTTTTTTTTTTTTTAGTTTCTAACCAAGGATCCCAATTTTAGGTGTCAGGTCTTCTAAGTGTCCTTTCTTTTAAAAAATGTAATTTGCTTTTTAAATATGATTTTTAAATTGATTTTTAGAGAGTAACATCAATGATGACAGAGAATCATTGATTAGCTGACTCCTGCAGGCCTTCTACTGGGGACTGAGTCCAGAACACGGGCATGTGACCTGACCAGGAATCTAACATGTGAACTCTTGGTTCATGGATGAATACTCAACCACTCAGCCTCACTGGCCATGACTTAGTGTCCTTTTAATCTGTTACCTATCTCTTTGTTTTTTCTTTCTCCTCACCTCCTTGCCCTTTTTGGACCTTTTATATAACTGGACAAGTTTGTCAAATCCAGGTCAAAATTTTTGTAAAAATTCTACAATTTGGACTTGTTTGTTTTCTCATGACTTGTTTCAAGTTAAATATTTTTGTAGGAATACATCATAGTCACGGGTAGTCCTATATGAAGATACATAGTTCTTATGTGTCCTATAGTTGGTGATGCTAACTTCGATCTTGATCTCTTGATTATGTTATTTTTCTTCATAATCAATAAATAACTTGTGGGTGAAACTTTGAGAATGTGAGAATTCTTGTACCCTATGTTTTTTAGCATCATTTGGTGATGCTTGCTTAAATAAATTTTTACATTGTTTGCAAAATGGCGATTTCCCAATTTTATCATTTCTTCTATATACAATAACTAGCATTCTTTTGTTTCAAAGAACTTTTCCTCCCTTCTACCCCCCCATACATTTTATTGGATCTTTAAAAAATATAATAAATTTTTATTTTCTCTAGAAAAAATATTCTAATTGTCTCAAATTTGGCCTGTTGGGTCTTTTAAACTTGCCCCTATATGTTTTGTTACATCCCCATTGAGTGTTTCTTGCTTTCTGACACTACAAGAACATTTACTCTCACCACTGATTTTACTCTCCTCAGCCATTTCTCCAAGGAACTCTACTTCCTTTCTGTAGAGAATGGTATTTAGAAACTAAGATCTTGGTACTAGATGAGCACATTGATATTAGGGTGGGCATGAGCAGTTTCTACTTCTATTACATACCATCCATTTCTATTCTTCTTACTCATGTTCCTACTAGAACTTGTTTAATTTTGGATTTTATACAACTAGAGCATTTCCACCCTTTGTATTTTCTTCAGCTAAGTCTTTAATTTTAAATACTGCTACCTAAAATTCTATTTTATTCCTGAGAATTGGCAGAGAATGAAAATCCCTCTCTCTTTATCTGACAGCATGAGAGCTCTAAAGTTTCATACTTCATTCAAATCTTAGTCACCTCTGTTTGTCTTTCATTTGATTTTTACAGATGTTCTGAAGCTCCCAAAATAAATAGAGATCTTCAGTGAACCACAATATCTGGAAGATAAAGCAAGTGCTTACCTGTTTGCTTGGCCATCTGTTCTGTTTTAGATTGGATAAATACATATTCAATCCCCCCACACAGCATGCATGTGTCACATACCTGTGGTGACTGGCTCTGATTCCATATGGTTGATTCTGATTATTTCATTACAATTGTTCAGATTTATAAACCCAGCAATTAAATAAACTTAGACATGTTAATACCTATGTAGCCTGTAATCACAAGCCTCCAAAACAGTGTGTGAGATTTTATAAGACATTGTTTCATTGAAGGGACTATTATTAATTTAATGGAACATGTTATGCGTTCATATTATTTTCAAAAGTTTCTTTCTTTTTGTATTTGTCAAGCCTTCATTTTAAAATAGAAGATTAACTATACTGTATTTTGATTGTTCCAAAAGTGATGATGGTGAAAAGAAACAATACAAATCCCAGCTATTTTTTTCTACCAATGTTTCCATGCAAAGATTAAAAGTGTCTGTGACTGGTTTCTAGAGTGATAATTTCAATTGGCTCAAGTCCATTAACTGCAGGGAAAAACACCTGTCAAGGCGGTTGGTAGCAGCCCGTTCTTGTTAACCTTTCAGCCTTCACAATAACTATCAGCAGGCACAGAGTCAGGTCCTCTAATAAGCTGGCATTAAAGCTGCTGACAGCTAATAAATAACATTATATGGGTTTCTAGGACTAAATAAAAGAAAATGTTCTGATTAATTGGAATAAAAATTTTTCAAATTTCATAATCTTAGAATTGAATAATTTTCAGACATAGAAAATAAAATAAAGATTGATATGACCTCTTAGAAGACATTTTTCTATAAACAAACTAGACTTTCAAAGTATATTATTTTAGCTACTTTAATCCAGTTTAATTTTCTGTTACTCTGCTCTTTTATTTTTAGTAAAAGGGAAAATAGCTAAGACGTGGAAAACTTACAGTACCAACTCTAGAAGTAAAGTTTTAACCTCTAGATTCTTCACACCTGTAAAATCATTTCTGCTAGTGAATTAGAGAAGCCTTTTAATCCCCAATAAATGTGGGAGATTAGACCTCAGTCCTGCAGGAGGAACTGAAGAAGAGCATTTAAGAGCTTCACCAATACCTTATTTTTGCCTTGCAGGTGGAATAAATCTATAAAGAGAACCTGTTTACCACTGGTTATGTAGAAGCTGAGATGGACATGAAGAGTCACAGGAGAAAACCAGAACAGGAGAGTAACTAGAACTACGGTCCTGCAAAAAGGTAGTCAGTTTGCACGTAGGAAGTAAGATTCTAGAGAAACAAATTCAAGTAAGGTTCCCACCTTCTTGGCATGCAGGGAGCTTTGAAATTAAAAAAAAATTTTTTTTCCAAGAATGTAAATATTTACTAATTGGAAAAATGTAGTAGGATAATACTTTGAGATATTAACTATAATTCTTTATAGTGTATGGCCTTTTGTACTAGAGAAGGCAGCTACATGTTTCACATTAATGTTTCAGGGGATGGATATAACCAATATCAGAACTGAAGAGAAAAAATAAACTTTCAAAGGGACATTAGAAAGAACCTTTGAACTCTTCATTGGGAGAAAGGCCTCTGGACCTTCCAAAGTTTATTAAAAAGTCAAACAATGGAACTGGAAGGCCATGATAGATGGAATCAGTATTTTTCTATACTTAGTGATTCTATGGAATCTACTAAGAAGGAAGGGATAATCAGAGGATAAGCAAGAAAGTATATGTATGGTGGGTCCCTTATTCTCTCTCTCCACCCTTGCTTGAAACTGGGAGGCATTGACAGATGCCAGAGCTCAGAGCAAAATCTATTTCCTCTTTCCTACTGAGAACCCAAACAAGGCCTGAGATCTAGACCACCCCTTGTCCTCAGCATCCTGTGGAAGTGAAAGGCAGGTTCATGTGGCATGTCTGAGATGAGAGAGACTTGAGCAGCCTCACAGAATTTCTCATAACTTATGGAGGCGAGGGAGGGAAGTTGGTTGTTTTCTGTGCTTCTGAGAGACTGCATATGTCACAGAGAGAGAGGGGGTGAGAGCCAGACCTGGAGAGTTTTTGGAGGAGGGAGCATGAGAAAATGCAGAGGTAATCTGCATTAGTCAGTGACTGAGGATTAGATGGGAACATGCTCATATGCTAGATGAGAATGCAGTCAAGAAGAGCTCACGAGTAAGTAGCAATTCCATCCCTTCATTCACTAACATTGAGGCATGACCTAAGAACCCTCAGTTTATGACAAAACCCCTGGAATAAAAGAAAATGGTCCTGACTTGATGAAGATTTTATTTTCAACACTTGATCAAATGAGAACACAAAATACAAAGTTAAGTTATAGAAAAATAAAAAAATCTTCACTTTTTGTCCACCTGAGTTTTGTGGAATGAGATTCATACCCATTACATTTTATGTTTAAGTTATTGGTGTGTCAGCTTTAATAAATTTTATTAGAAAGTGAGTTCCTGAAGGATAGTGGTTGCATCTCTTTTTGATTTCCAGACATATTGAAAATAGTAGGGCCTTCATAAATATTTGTTTAATAGTATTAAATGGCTTAAACCAAGACATTCCTAGTAGCAAAGTTTCTTAGAAAATTCACTCATCCACTATACTGAGCTTGTTGCTCAGGTATTTACACTCATTCAGTGAATCGTCAGACATAATCAGCTACAGTTAAACTCAGCTAATCCAACGATGGAATGAAAAAGATGCAAACATGAAGGTCCTAATGACTTGTACACATAGATACCCAGTCTCAACATCTGATACCTCTCCACTTCTTGAAGTACTGTCTTCATTTGGTTTCCAACACCTTACCTAGCCTTCTTCCTACATTGTTCACTACTACTTAGTTTCTTTTGCTGGTTTCTCTTCCTTGATCTTATTTAGTTTCCAGGCTATAATTTCCATTGTGTCTACTAATGATTCACATATTTATATACCTGGCCCACATTTCTCTCCTTTGCTCTAATTGCCCCCTTGACCTGTGCATCATGATGTCTAATAAGCTTCTAAAAATTGTCATGTATAAAACTGAGCTTCTGATATACTCCCCCAAGCTGGTTCCTCCAGCAGTTTGCTGCTATCTCAATAAAGGAGAATCTTCTATTTCTAGTTTCTCAGTTCAAAATCAAAGGTGAAATCCTTTTTTTTTCTCTTGAACCTCACTTCCAAATCCACAGGAAAATGTATTTGACTTTATCTTCAAATATATCCAAAATCTGACCATTCTCATCACATCTACTGATGTCACACAAACCAAAGACCCCAGCATCTCCTGCCTGAATTCTTGTAACAGTCTGCCAGCTGGCCTCTGTTTCTAACCTTGTCTTCCTACAGCCTATTAACAACACAGTAGCTGGAGTTACCCTTTTAAATTATAATCAGATAAGGTCACTCTGCACTAAAATTTTTCATGGCTTTCTAATTCAGAGTAAAACCCCAAATCCTCACTATAACTCCTTTGATGTGATCTGTTTTCATATGACCTCTCAACCTTCATTTCTCTCTTTTAGGACCTCAGCCACTCTGGTTTCCTTGTCCTTTCTCACACATATCTGATATATTTTAAAGACCGGTCCTCTGTACTAGCTGCTCTCATAGCTTAGAATGTTCTTCCCTATTATGTATATTGACCCTAGAGGCCCGGTGCATGGATTTGTGCACTGGTGGGGTCTCTCGGCCTGGCCTGGAGGGATCGGGCTGAAACTGGCTCTCTGACATTCCCTGAGGGGTCCAGATTGTGAGAGGGTGATTCTCAGGTGACCCACCCTGGAATCGGGCTCCCTCCTCTCTGGTTCTGGGAGAAACACAAGTCATCGCGGCTCAGCAGCTCCTGCATAGAGCATCTGTCCCCTGGTGGTCAGTGTGTGTCATAGCTACCATCTGGTCAATCAAAAGGTCAGATAGTCACTTAGCCTTTTATATATGTAGATAGTTAGCTCCCTCACTTCCTTCAGAATTTTATTCAAAAGTCATATCTTTAATAAAACTTCCATTGCCCTTCTCTAAAATTTCAGTGCTGACCTTCATATTTCATAGGGCTTTTCTCTGTTTTATAAATTCTTAGAGAACATCATTTACTCACATATATATTTTACTTATTTATCTTGTTTATTGTTTGTCTCCTGCTTGACAGTGTTTTGTTCACCACATGATGTCTGGCCCTACAGTAGTGCTTGACATATGGTAAGTACTCCATAAATATTTGTTGAGAGATCATTTAGTAAATAAATGTGTATTTACTAAATTATTACCAGATTCTTTTTAGTTTCACTAATTCATGGCCACGTGAAATAAAACTATGCCACTAACAAAATTTCTATACATGGACTTTGTTCTATTTCATTACAAAACCCAGTGTTAAAAATGCTTCTGTAATGCAAGTTTGCATATGATAAAATATACTTTCTGAGTACAATGCGATCAGGAAAAATTCTATTAGTAATTAACATAAAGGTTTTTTGCCTCCTCCTTATACTAGAATGGTTTCTGGACCAAATAATAAAATAAGCATTATGCTTTTAAATAAAAGCTGTGTTTTTGTAGACAAACTTCTGTTTACTTTGTTCTTTGTTTATGCTATTGTGTTGTTGTTTTTTTTAAACTAGAATTTTCAACATCCTCATTTCTATCCATGAAACATCTACATATTAAGGGAGTGATATTTTTAATACTTTGCTGAATTATTTTTTTTATGAATAAACTGATTTTCTTATGTTCACCATTATGGCATCAGGGAAGGAAACAAGAACAATGATCTCTCTGAGAGGAGAGTTTGACGTTGGGGAGAAAGGTAATGGAATTTGAAATATACCTTCCAATGCTTCAAAGCCCCAGAGTGGGGAAGAAGTTCACTGCACATGGAGACAGGAAAACTAAGGGCCGAGGGCTCTGGCCTTGCTTCGCATTTGGTACTCCACTAGGAAACCAATGTTCCAGGGCTCCTCTGGCCAACAGGTAGCAGTTCAGCACAGTCCATATGGTGGTGGTGCAGTCTGTTGGAGAGAAGTTCTTGCTGACATGTGCATGCTGCTTTAGCCTCAGCGTGCATGGTCACTACTGTTAAGATGAAAGATGTGGCAGTAACTCAGAGGGGTGTTCAAAATCAGGGAGCAGAGTGAAAGCTGAATCCACTTGGACGGGCAAGATATCAGGACAAGCTGAGAAATTTAAGATCACAAAGTTAGAGCCATGGAACAGGCTAAGTGAGCACCAGCTGACACACCCAATGGTGAGGTTGAGGCTAGAGATCCTCCCTCCCACAGTTCTCAATGTCATCTAAGCTGCAATATACCAGGGGTCAGCAAATTGTAGCCATGGGCCAATATTGCCTGTTGCATGTTCTCTAAGAATGGTTGAAAAAAATCAGAATATTTTGTAACACTTGAATATGATACGAAAATCAAATTTCATATAAAGTATCCATAAATAAAGTTTGATTAGAACACAGCCATACTCATTTATTTACATCTTGTCTATGGTTGCTTTCTTGCTACAGTGGCAGAGTTGAGTAGTTGCAATAGAGACTGTATGGGAAATAAAACCTAAAATAAACTGTCCAGCCATTTACAGATAAAGTTTGCACACCCTTGCAATATGCCATCTTAGCAACTAGCCTAAGGAGAAAGAGAGGAGTCTGAAAAACTGAAGCATAACCTGAAAGAGACTGAATTAACCCCAAGAGATCGCTGAATTTTTTAATTCACAAAATATAATTAAATTAGATAAAAATTAGGATTAGCAAAGAATTATGGTCTATGCCAGTGGTCGGCAAACTGTGGCTTGTGAGCCACATGCGGCTCATGAGCCGCAATTTGCCGCTCTGTTGACTAATGAGTTTGCCAACCACTGACCTAGACTCTTGATTCCAATAATCACAGGCTGTTGTTGTTCCTTGTGATTAAGCCCCTATCCCAGTGGTCGGCAAACTCATTAGTCAACAGAGCGGCAAACCGTGGCTCCCGAGCCGCATGTGACTCATGAGCCGCAGTTTGCCGACCACTGGTCTATGCCAATTCTTTCACATGTTCTTAAATGGCTCAATGGGCATTCTCAGGTATATCTCAGACACATGGTGATTTCTAGACCCTCAACAGACTCAGTGCAGATTTACTTGCACCTTTGACAGTACAAGTATCAAACACATAAAGAAGTTATTAGAACCCAAGTTTATGAAACCTCTAGGCAAAACTATAAAATATCTGTTTTGTTTTATTTTTTATTCTTTCACTAGAGGCCCATTGCATGAAGATTTGTGCAAGAAGAGGCCTTCCTTCCTCTGGCTTCGCTCCCGGCCACCCGGGAGCCTGCAAGTCCTCAATCCTGGCCGGATCACCGCTCCTGTAGCTCCCTCCGCCCCGCCTTCCCCCTCATAGCAGGCATCACACCCTGTCTGGCTGCTCTCTCCCTGCATATGCAAATTAACCAGCCATCTTTGTTGGGTTAATTTGCATACTCACTCCCGATTGGCTGATGGGTGTCATGGAGGTATGGTCAATTTGCATATTTCTCTTTTATTAGTGTAGATTCTACTTCCAAGTCTGTTGGCAGCCCTATTTCCATCTTGCTGAGGTATCAATCTCACTAAGGCTGTTTTATTGATGTCTTGTGTCATTTCCTTCCTTTTTGTCCACAAGACTATGGAAACACCTCATTCATTTACACTGAAATATGAATGTAGTGATAGTTAGGAATATCTTAAATCTTTCAGATATATATTTTTTAAAGAATAGTTTATTGATTTTTAGAGAGAGAGGAAGGGAGAAGAGAGAAACATTGATGTGAGAGTGCAACATCAATTGGCTGCCTCCTGCACGCCCCCTACTGGGTATTGAGCCTGCAACCTGGGCATGTACACTGACCAGGAATTGAACCTTTGATACATAGGACGATGCACAACTGAGCCCCACTGGCCAGGACAAGTCTCCCAGATATTTTGAAAATAGTAGCTTGTTAATGCCAATGAATAAATTCCTGATGGAACAACTTAGTGGTAATTTTGGTTATGTGCTTTTAGAATTTAAACTGTGGACTTGTGTCAACATAATAGATCAGTTTGTGAGGAATACATGTTTATACGTTATGTGTGATATTTTTCTTTCTTTGTTTTTAAAATTTACATTTCTCCAATTTTAAAGGGAAGAAAATGGAAATAGGTAAAAATTAATGTTAGCTTCAAAGCCTATTTTCTAAAATTGAGAATAAGTTAAAAATCCTAACCACTACTTGATCCTATTTTCTATGTTTGAAATACATTTTTGTAAATGACCTAGTTGTTTTTTTCTTTTCTAAATAATTTTTGTGTTTCCTATACACAGGTCCTAAAGGCTGCCTCAGCCTAGTCCGTTCTTTCTTTAACCCACAAGGTTAAATGGCCCAATTTAGCTATGCCAGCATTCTTCTTGGTAAAGTTAGCAACTCATTGTGCTGAGTTAACCTTGAAGTTATTTGATGTTAAATCAGTTTTACTTGGGAATGTTTTTTCACCCCCCCCCCCCACCCAAGGTCCCTTTTATTCTGTCGTATAATTTGCTGTCAAATTAAATGATGCATTTAAATAAAATGACCAAAGATAATGACTATAACAAGGGAGAGACCAGAACAATTGCTGTTGTAATATCATTCCAATCTGAATGACCCTGTTGTGTTAGAGTCATGAAACAAGGGTTGTTAACTCATGGTAACCTGCCACTTTTTGTTAGCCAAATAATGGAAGCTTCTATGGATTGGCATTTAAAGAAAAGTTGCCAAAAGGTCAAGTGTTTGTTATAAGACAGGCCCAGGAACAACCATATATTAATTGGAAGTAGAGTATAAAATGTACTCAAGTTAATCATAAAACTGAATGACATTAAAAGTATATTTCTTACTAAAACTTATGTAGCATGGTAAAATAATAATGAAGAACACTTGTGTGCACTAAATTGGCCTGGCTACAAGTGTGGTGAAGGACAAGGGAGGTGGAGGTGGAGGTGGGTGGAGATGGGCATATGGGAAGAAAATGGGCAACATCTGCAATAGTGCCAATATCGAAAATTTAAAATAATAATAAAAAATTAAAAACAATTGACATCTTTCAAAGACAATTATGTTTGTAAATTTAGAAATTGAATTTTTGTGGTGAAAAAGCAATTGCAGAGCTTCCAGTCTACATGACAACCTTAGAAGAATATCCTTTCTTCCTTACTCCTTCCTAAAGTGAGAAGATGCTGGGGAGTATTATTATTGGGCTCACTTGCACAAAGGGAACTTGTATAATTTTACTTTTATCTTTCATGTATCAGAATTTAGCATCTATATATACTTGATTTAAATTAATTAATCTCTAATACAAATGGACTGTATTTTTTTTTGTTCTTTCTACGCCTTCTTTTTTTTTAAATAAATCTTTATTCAGATTATTACAATTATTTCTCCTTTTTCCCCCCATAGCTCCCCTCCACCCATTTCCCACCCCACCTTCTGCCCTTACCTCCCCCCCACTGTCCTCATCCATAGGTGTATGATTTTTGTCCATTCTCTTCATGAACCCCCCATACCCCTTTCCCCCTGAGAATTATCAGTCCACTCCCTTTCTATGCCCCTGATTCTATTATATTCACCATATTATTCTGTTCCTCAGGTTTTTAATTCACTTGATTTTTAGGTTCGCTTGTTGATAGATATGTATTTGTTGTTCATAATTTTTATCTTTACTTTTTTCTTCTTCCTCTTCTTTAAGAATACCTTTCAGCATTTCATATAATACTGGTTTGGTGGTGATGAACTCCTTATCTGTGAAGCTCTTTATCTGCCCTTCAATTCTGAATGATAGCTTTGCTGGGTAGAGTAATCTTGGTTGTAGGTTCTTGCTATTCATCACATTGAAAATTTCTTGCCACTCCCGTCTGGCCTGCATAGTTTCTGTTGAGAAGTCAGCTGACAGTCGTATGGGTGCTCCCTTGTAGGTAATTAACTGTTTTTCTCTTGCTGCTTTTAATATTCTCTCTTTGTCTTTTGCTCTTGGCATTTTAATTATGATGTGTCTTGGTGTGGTCCTCTTTGGATTCCTTTTGTTTGGGGTTCTGTGGGCTTCCTGGACTTGTAAGTCTATTTCTTTCACCAGGTGGGGGAAGTTTTCGGTCATTATTTCTTCAAATAGGTTTTCAGTATCTTGCTCTCTCTCTTCTTCTGGCACGCCCATAATTCTGATGTTGGTACGCTTGAAGTTGTCCCAGAGTCTTCTTACATTATCTTCAACTTTTTGGATTTTTTTTTTTGCTTTTTGCTTTTTCGGTAGAGTGTTTTTTGCTTCTTTGTATTTCAATTCTTTGACTTGATTCTTGTGTTCCTCTATTCTGTTTCTGGGTCTCTGTATAATATTTTTTATTTCAGTCAGTGTATGTTTAATTTCTAGTTGGTCCTTTTTCATATCTTTGAGGGTCTCGTTATATTTATCGGCCTTTTCTAGGATATTCTTAAAAAGTCTTATCACCGTGGTTTTGAATTCTATATCCAGTCGTTTGTTTTCCTCCATTTCTTTCGTTTGTGATCTGATTCTTTGACCCCGCATTTTCACTGATTCCCTGAGTTGGTAAGGTAGATATTTGTGCTAGGTTTCCAATATGGCCCAGTGGGTCTGCTTCCCCAGTTAACCTGAGGTGGACACTCTTGGTGCACCCCTTTGTGGACTGCATGTACAGCCTTGTTGTAGTTAAGTCTTTATTGTTGTTGGTATCACTGGGAAGAATTGACCTCCGGGCCAGTTGGCTGTAAGGATCAGCTGTGTCTATGCTGGGAGAAGTTCGGTGCTGGAGACAGCCTTATAGGATTAGACTTGCCAAATTGCAATAGGCTCTGTGCTCAGCTTGGATGGGGTGGAGTCTCAGTCTTGGCTTCCTGTCAGCCTTGCCCTTGCACGCATGTGCGCTTTCAGTCCTCCGCCTTCCCCAGCTCGAGTCTCCGCCTGAGAGTCCAGACTCCCCCCACAAGAGCGTGGGTCCCCAGGGGCTCGCCTGGAACTGGGGTTCACTGCAGTCAGAACTGGGGCTCAGTGCAATCAGGATCCTCTGACTCCCTTCCACTAGGGAAAGCCTGTGGCAACCTCCGCAGCCTTTGTGCGCACTGGCCCGCGTGCGCCTTCAGACTTCTGCCTTTCCCAGCTCGAGTCTCCGCCTGAGAGTCCAGACTCCCCCCGTAAGAGCGTGGGTCCCCAGGGGTTCGCCCGGAACTGGGGTTCAGTGCAGTCAGAACTGGGGTTCAGTGCGTTCGGAGGCTTCCTTCCCCCTTCCGCCAGAGAAAGTCAGCCAGGCTCTCAGCTGCCCTTCCTCTCTGCACGCACAAAGACCCTTTGCCGTACCTCCAATTCTCTGTGAGCTTTTCTCTTTCCTTCTAGTTGTAGAATTTTCACTCAGCCAGCTTTCCTGTGGTTCTGGATGGTGTCCGTTCTGTCTTTTAGTTGTAGTTTTGAAATTGTTGTGCGAGGCAGCAGTTTAGGTGTTTACCTATGCTGCCATCTTGGTTTCTCTGGACTGTATTTTACAACTCCTTTCTGTCACTTTCCCCCCTTCCTATCACTTTTTTTAATGCATCATTATTAGATGTTTTGTTTCATAAGTAAAAAGATTTGCTTTTTAAAAGTTTGACTTTCTGTGTAATTTTTTAATTTATTTCCAAGTAGTAAGTCTCATAATTTCCGTTATAGCTTCTTTTTTTTATCATATATCATATGATATTAATGCCTTAGTTTATGGACTTTACTTCATGAATATGGGTCTATTGAGACTAGATTTTGATTTTGTTATTCTTATATGTCCTTGGATTCTTTTCTCCCAGAAGCACAATATTTTTGTTTTATAATCAGAGGCCAAATTTAAAGTACATCATCTGTTTATCAAAATTCATCAGATAATCAGTTTGCATGTGATACCAAATTTTTGGACTGAAACCTGGATTCTTTTTCCTTGGAATCGAAGAATGAATCCACGGACAGAAAGTGGTATAGCAAAGGTGGAGATTTATTGAAGAACAAGTACAGTCTCCCACGTGGGGAGGGGAAGAGTCCCACAGAATGGACTCCCAGGGAGGGGGAAGAGTCCCACAGAATGGACTCCCAGGGAGGGGGAAGAGTCCCACAGAACGGACTCCCAGGGAGGGGGAAGAATCCCACAGAACGGACTCCCAGGGAGGGGGAAGAATTCCACAGAACGGACTCCCAGGGAGGGGGAAGAGTCCCACAGAACGGACTCCCAGGGAGGGGGAAGAGTCCCACAGAACGGACTCCCAGGGAGGGGGAAGAGTCCCACAGAACGGACTCCCAGGGAGGGGGAAGAATCCCACAGAACGGACTCCCAGGGAGGGGGAAGAGTCCCACAGAACGGACTCCCAGGGAGGGGGAAGAATTCCACAGAACGGACTCCCAGGGAGGGGGAAGAGTCCCACAGAACAGACTCCCAGGGAGGGGGAAGAATCCCACAGAACGGACTCCCAGGGAGAGGGAAAAGAGTCCCACAGAACGGACTCCCAGGGAGGGGGAAGAATCCCACAGAACGGACTCCCAGGGAGGGGGAAGAGTCCCACAGAACGGACTCCCAGGGAGGGGGAAGAATCCCACAGAACGGACTCCCAGGGAGGGGGAAGAGTCCCACAGAACGGACTCCCAGGGAGGGGGAAGAGTCCCACAGAACGGACTCCCAGGGAGGGGGAAGAGTCCCACAGAACGGACTCCCAGGGAGGGGGAAGAGTCCCACAGAACGGACTCCCAGGGAGGGGGAAGAGTCCCACAGAACGGACTCCCAGGGAGGGGGAAGAGTCCCACAGAACGGACTCCCAGGGAGGGGGAAGAATCCCACAGAACGGACTCCCAGGGAGGGGGAAGAGTCCCACAGAACGGACTCCCAGGGAGGGGGAAGAGTCCCACAGAACGGACTCCCAGGGAGGGGGAAGAGTCCCACAGAACGGACTCCCAGGGAGGGGAAGAATTCCACAGAACGGACTCCCAGTGAGGGGAAGAGTCCCACAGAACGGACTGCCAAGTAGGGAGAGGGAAAAGGGTCCCACAGAACGGACTCCCAGGGAGGGAAAAGAGTCCCACAGAACGGACTCCCAGGGAGGGAAAAGAGTCCCACAGAACGGACTCCCAGGGAGGGGGAAGAGTCCCACAGAACGGACTCCCAGGGAGGGGGAAGAATTCCACAGAACGGACTCCCAGGGAGGGGGAAGAATCCCACAGAACGGACTCCCAGGGAGGGGGAAGAGTCCCACAGAACGGACTCCCAGGGAGGGGGAAGAATTCCACAGAACGGACTCCCAGGGAGGGGGAAGAATCCCACAGAACGGACTCCCAGGGAGGGGGAAGAGTCCCACAGAACGGACTCCCAGGGAGGGGGAAGAATTCCACAGAACGGACTCCCAGGGAGGGGGAAGAGTCCCACAGAACGGACTCCCAGGGAGGGGAAGAATTCCACAGAACGGACTCCCAGTGAGGGGAAGAGTCCCACAGAACGGACTGCCAAGTAGGGAGAGGGAAAAGGGTCCCACAGAACGGACTCCCAGGGAGGGAAAAGAGTCCCACAGAACGGACTCCCAGGGAGGGAAAAGAGTCCCACAGAACGGACTCCCAGGGAGGGGGAAGAGTCCCACAGAACGGACTCCCAGGGAGGGGGAAGAATTCCACAGAACGGACTCCCAGGGAGGGGGAAGAATCCCACAGAACGGACTCCCAGGGAGGGGGAAGAGTCCCACAGAACGGACTCCCAGGGAGGGGAAGAATTCCACAGAACGGACTCCCAGGGAGGGGGAAGAATTCCACAGAACGGACTCCCAGGGAGGGGGAAGAGTCCCACAGAACGGACTGCCAAGTAGGGAGAGGGAAAAGGGTCCCACAGAACGGACTCCCAGGGAGGGAAAAGAGTCCCACAGAACGGACTCCCAGGGAGGGGGAAGAGTCCCACAGAACGGACTCCCAGGGAGGGGAAGAATTCCACAGAACGGACTCCCAGGGAGGGGGAAGAATTCCACAGAACGGACTCCCAGGGAGGGGGAAGAATCCCACAGAACGGACTGCCAAGTAGGGAGAGGGAAAAGGGTCCCACAGAACGGACTCCCAGGGAGGGAAAAGAGTCCCACAGAACGGACTCCCAGGGAGGGGGAAGAGTCCCACAGAACGGACTCCCAGGGAGGGGGAAGAATTCCACAGAACGGACTCCCAGGGAGGGGGAAGAATCCCACAGAACGGACTCCCAGGGAGGGGGAAGAGTCCCACAGAACGGACTCCCAGGGAGGGGGAAGAGTCCCACAGAACGGACTCCCAGGGAGGGGAAGAATTCCACAGAACGGACTCCCAGGGAGGGGAAGAGTCCCACAGAATGGACTCCCAGGGAGGGGGAAGAATCCCACAGAACGGACTCCCAGGGAGGGGGAAGAGTCCCACAGAACGGACTCCCAGGGAGGGGGAAGAGTCCCACAGAACGGACTCCCAGGGAGGGGGAAGAATTCCACAGAACGGACTCCCAGGGAGGGGGAAGAATCCCACAGAACGGACTCCCAGGGAGGGGGAAGAGTCCCACAGAACGGACTCCCAGGGAGGGGGAAGAGTCCCACAGAACGGACTCCCAGGGAGGGGAAGAATTCCACAGAACGGACTCCCAGGGAGGGGGAAGAGTCCCACAGAACGGACTCCCAGGGAGGGGGAAGAGTCCCACAGAACGGACTCCCAGGGAGGGGAAGAATTCCACAGAACAGACTCCCAGGGAGGGGGAAGAATTCCACAGAACGGACTCCCAGGGAGGGGGAAGAATCCCACAGAACGGACTCCCAGGGAGGGGGAAGAATCCCACAGAACGGACTCCCAGGGAGGGGGAAGAGTCCCACAGAACGGACTCCCAGGGAGGGGGAAGAGTCCCACAGAACGGACTCCCAGGGAGGGGAAGAATTCCACAGAACGGACTCCCAGGGAGGGGGAAGAATTCCACAGAACGGACTCCCAGGGAGAGGGAAAAGGGTCCCACAGAACGGACTGCCAAGTAGGGAGAGGGAAAAGGGTCCCACAGAACGGACTCCCAGGGAGGGAAAAGAGTCCCACAGAACGGACTCCCAGGGAGGGGGAAGAGTCCCACAGAACGGACTCCCAGGGAGGGGGAAGAGTCCCACAGAACGGACTCCCAGGGAGGGGGAAGAGTCCCACAGAACGGACTCCCAGGGAGGGGGAAGAGTCCCACAGAACGGACTCCCAGGGAGGGGGAAGAATTCCACAGAACGGACTCCCAGGGAGGGGGAAGAATCCCACAGAACGGACTGCCAAGTAGGGAGAGGGAAAAGGGTCCCACAGAACGGACTCCCAGGGAGGGAAAAGAGTCCCACAGAACGGACTCCCAGGGAGGGGGAAGAGTCCCACAGAACGGACTCCCAGGGAGGGGGAAGAATTCCACAGAACGGACTCCCAGGGAGGGGGAAGAATTCCACAGAACGGACTCCCAGGGAGGGGGAAGAGTCCCACAGAACGGACTCCCAGGGAGGGGGAAGAGTCCCACAGAACGGACTCCCAGGGAGGGGGAAGAATCCCACAGAACGGACTCCCAGGGAGGGGGAAGAGTCCCACAGAACGGACTCCCAGGGAGGGGGAAGAGTCCCACAGAACGGACTCCCAGGGAGGGGGAAGAGTCCCACAGAACGGACTCCCAGGGAGGGGAAGAGTCCCACAGAACGGACTCCCAGGGAGGGGAAGAATTCCACAGAACGGACTCCCAGTGAGGGGAAGAGTCCCACAGAACGGACTGCCAAGTAGGGAGAGGGAAAAGGGTCCCACAGAACTGACTCCCACGTGGGGAGGGGGAAGAGTCCCACTGAGTTCCTTTTCCCTATGGCTTATAAAGGCTGCAGATCCTGGTGCCTTGACATCCCCTCTGATTGGTCACTATTCCCTTAGACTGGTTACTATAGTAACTCCTGGGATCAAAGGTTGAACCTCACATTGCACATGTGAGGGTCTCCCCACCTCCTTCCTTATTGTTTTCCTATTCCCTTTGGGCTTTCTTCTTCTCCTTCTGAATGAAGGGCTTCCTTCTCTTTATTTTGTAAATATAGACCTTTCTTGGCTACTTCCAGTTCCCTTGTCTTATGGAGATGTAACTGCACCTGGCTTCCTTGCGTTATGGAAATATACCTTCTCCCAGTCTGTGGCCCTGTGTTTTTTCCCATGGACCCCAATTCAAAAAAATCCCTAAGCCTGCCTATGTTCCCTCAAAATTCCTGCTTCACATGCCCTATGCCAATTACATACCTTTTTCTCAGTAATAGAATATATAATTTTCTGCTATTTATCTGTAATATCAATCCTGCATTCTGTAGGGAAAGAAAAAATAATTTTCCTTAGTTCTTGGCCCGGTGTCCCTGTAAAAAAAAAAGACAGACTAACAAGAGAAAACAAACAGAAGCTTATTAACGGGTATAGCTTGTATACATGGGCGATAACCCAGAGAAAAATGAGTAACTCTCAGATGTGGTTTAGGATTCAGGCTTAAATACCATGTTTAGTTAAAGACAAAAGGGGGAAGGGTGTGAGGGAGGCAAGTTATAGGGAGATGACCAGGAAAAGTATGGTAAACAGTGTAAGTTTTGTTATATAGATTTAAATGGGTGCCTTTTCCATTGGTAAGAGTTTCTAGTGAATCATGCTTTTCTTCTTGGACAAAATTGAAGATTTCCTACTTTGGGAACTCATGAGAAGGCAGGATTCCTTGGAAAAGACAATGATGCTGGGAAAAATAGAAGGCACAGGAAAAGAGGAAGACCAAACATGAGATGGATTGACTTCATAAAAGCCACAGGCATGAGTCTGCAGGGGCTGAGCCGGGCTGTTGACAGAACATTGCGAACATCACTCATTCATAGGGTCACCAGGAGGCAGAGCCAACCCAACAGCATGTAACACACACACCCTTACAAACAGAGGCTTCCTTTATAAATGTACAGTTTCCTTACAAACTAGTAACTTCTACTTTATTTTCAGAGTTCCTCCTGTGTCTGCCGTTTCTCAAAATAATCAGCTCAAAATAATTCAATTTTAAAGAGGCATATTTTAGGGTGGCATATTCTGCCACTCTTCATTCCCTTTCAGTTTTGATATTTTGATTCTTAATTTTATAATTAAAGGGAAAAACTTGAAGTATTTTCAGTAAAATTTAAAAAGTTTTAGAGAAAAAAATAATAGGATATTTGAAAAAAAAATGGACTTTAAATATTTATTAGTAACTAGTGAGTGGCAACTAAATGTCAGAAAAACATACAAGAAAACATCCAACTCTTCCTTCTTTTATTTGGGGCTCCAACCCTTGCATTTGATAGTGTTTTCGATCTTACTTCGATTATACTAAAACAAAATTCAACACAGCTCTGTTCTAATTTTAGTACTGCTGATTGACTCCCATTTCTAAAATCTACCCTTTCCTTACATCACACTATTTTAATTCTCTTTCTATCTCTCTAAGTTTTTCCATGTCTTTGTCTTCCCTCTCAAATCAGTATTTCTCCAAGTATGATTCTTAGTTCATTTGCATGCTTAATAATCATTAGAATAGGATTCTTATTGAATATGCTGATTTTTGATCCTAGGCCTTGCATCCTAGGGAGAAATCTCCTAATGTTGGAGTCCAAGAATCTGCCTTGTTTCTCTGAATTCATTTCATGCACAATAAAGTGAGACCTGTTACTTTGAATCATGGGCTGTTTCAGGATTCTTTCACATTTCTGCTTTAGTCACACCAAAATCCTCCCTATTGTCCAAAAATTCATTGAACCTATCCTGGCCTCCATGCTGTGTCCATTCCACTCTCACTCCGGAGTCTCAGACTTCTATCTCTCTTTGGAGGGTTCACAAAACTTCAAATTCCCCTTGAACCTGGTCTTCACCCTGCCTTTCCTCTTGCAGGGATTGACATCACTTACATCTACACAGTTGCCAGAAGAAGCAACTGGGAGGTAATCCTAATTTTTGTCTTTTCCCCTACATTTATTCACTGTCAGACTTCTATTTATTTTGGTTTCTAACTATTTGTACATTCCATCCAATTCTCTCCATTACTACTGTTATTGAGAAGGCTAAAAGGCTAATTCCAATGTAACCCTGATGTTTGGGGGTGGGGGTGGGGGGAGGGCTAGCAATCTGAATCTGTGCCAGTAATCTGATGTACATTCTTGATAACCTATAATTAAGTCACTGCCCCTTTCTCCACAATCTGGTCTTGCAAGACCTGTTACCTAAATGCTCACATTTTACAGAGGCCATAAACCATGAACAATACACAACCCCTGGAGGGGTTTATCAGCATTGGCACCAGGCCAAGCCCTTAGATATGATCTCAAGACCCCTATCCCAACCCACGGGGCTTTTTGCAAAGCCCATGAAAGGTCCGGAAGTCCCCATCCACATTTGGGGGACAAAGAAACCAAAGGGGATAAAAGAAAAGCTTCACTATATTGGTTTGCTCAGACTTTGGAGGCAACTCTTCTGAGACCACAGGCGTAATAAAGCTGTGAAACTCCATTTCTCTAAGCATTGTTTGGGTTTCTTCAGTCTTCTACAACATCATCATTGATCAAAATTATTATAATAGTAATTTCAATGTTTCCCTAGACCAGCCGTGGGCAAACTACGGCCCGCGCCCCGGATCCGGCCCGTTCGGCTGTTCTATCCGGCCCGTGGAGCCGAAAGAGCGGAGGGTTCTCTTGCTCTCCCCTCCGCTCCTTTACTTTGAATTTATATTAGTTCACACAAACACTCCATCCATGCTTTTGTTCCGGCCCTCCGGTCCAGTTTAAGAACCCATTGTGGCCCTCGAGTCAAAAAGTTTGCCCACCCCTGCCCTAGACCCTAACAATGTCCCATATATTCCCCCTCTCAGGTCTTAATCTAATCCTATCACTACTCTAATTAAAAGCTTTCTGAAGATCTCATTGATTTTTTTTTTCTTTTAAAAATATAAACTCAGTGTGGCTTACACGGCCCTTTATGATCTGATCATTGTCTATCTCTCCAATTTAGTTTTTACTATTCCCAGTGTTATGCTTTATAATTTGGTCATACTAAGTTTCTTATATTTTCTTTAAGCTTCCATGCTGTTTCTTTCCTCTGGGCATTTATGTAGAGTATTCTTTCTGCCTGGACCCCTCTTTACTCTGATGGTTTCTACCTAATATTTATGTCTCATCTCTTCTGGAATGCTTTTCTCCTCACCTCTGGTGTGGGCACAACATCACAACAGTTTCATAAATGAGAAAGAAGAAAAAGTGGTACTGATACTGTTATAACTTGGTTATTAAATAACAGGAAATAAATAAAGGGAAGACTAAGTAATATAGACATGCCATTCATATGGCTTTGCCAGAAAGCTGAGTCTGTTCCCTGCAGACCACTGCGGGGAGGGGCTGGACAATAGATGCATGCCCGGTAAAGTCTGGGTGATGTAAGGAGATGCATCGCTGTCAGTCACATCTGGGAACAAGTCAGTGCCCAAAAATAGGTGTGGCCACTGCAAATGTGGGAATATTTGAACAAAGGGAGTTCTCTCTCTTGCTCTCGTGCCTCTCCTGCTTGCCTGTACTCCTGGAACCCCTGTTGCTGGGGGTGCACTCCCTTGCACTTGCCCGTGTGGCTCACAGCCATGTGGGACCCACACAATGGACTGATGGACTGAATCTAGCCTGATGCTACATTGGACTCAACTTCACCATGAAACAGAGACTCTGGACACTGGTCCTGCTTTCAGCTCTACTGAGCCCCGAGCTGTACATTTTCCAGGACTGGTTTGCAGACAGTGGGACTTTATACACCAAGGGATATAATTCAACACAAATAAAATCCATTCATTCTCCTGTGCCAGTCTTAGAAAATTCATTTTCTAAAGATATCACAAGAATTCCACTTCCAGGAATGTCGGGGAAATTGTACTAACTGATTTCTCCAGTAACAGCATCAGGCAGCACTACTCTAACATCTTATTTCTTTCACAGTGTTTTTACAGAATTGGGTCAAATAGTTACTGGTAGCTGCAAGGGAGGCTGGAAATGAAAGTATCTTTAAAAAAACATGAGACATCAAGATTAGTTTACACAGATCCTGATTCATCACTCAGACCAGAAGTATTATCTTTCTTGATAACGGATCAAGAAAGAAGGCGAAATGATCTAAGAGGAAAAGATTAACAGTGTTTACCAGCTTTCTCTTACAGACTGACACCCTAGGGAACTGCCAAGCAGGCTTACTTCTTAATCCAGCCATAGTTATTACCTCCCCGCCCCCCCCTTGCCACACACACACCCCTTTCCTCATAACCTCAGGGCTGTTTCCAAAGTAAGATGCAAATGACTGCAAGGCTCTCCCAGTCAAGGTTAATGTCTAGGCATCTTCTTTTTGTTGCCTCTTAAGGGAGTCTCTTGCTACTTTGCATGCTACTTGTTTCTGGAACTGGAGAAACACAAACAAAAGGATTAATTTGGCTAGTGCTCCAGAGAATTTGGAAGGCAAACAACTGTTTCTTTCTTATTTTCCTTTTTTCTTTTCTTGTCAATATGGCAATTAAGAAGGGGAGATTAAAGAAAGAAAAATAAATGCAGTTTTTATTTCTACAGTAGACCGATAGGCTGGTGAATCACTGAAAAGGTAATGAGCGCCAGAATAGTTTTGGATTAACAAATCCAGTTCAGGGATGAAAGTCTCTCTTCCCTCAATTACTTTCTCCCCAAAGTACCCAAACAAGGCATAGACCAAAGCTTGCCAATTTAGAATTAAGAATTTGTGTTCATGAGATTGTGTTGTTATGGGGCAACCCGCAAGAGACGACCACCAGAGACTGAGATAAAAATTTATGAGCCTTTATTAAGCTGGCCAGCGACTACAGTTGTAGCCCTTCACCGCGGTAAAGGCCGAACTGCAGTGCAGTCCACAGGTGTTACAGCAAATTTATACTCGGGAACCACAAGAGGGAGTTAGGATAGTTACAATGACAACCCAAAGGTTACAAAAGCTATTTCAGCCGTTTCCAAGAAACTCCGGGCACAGGTGCAATGCCTGGGCACACTTGGCCGGAGCGTGAACCACCACCTCCCTCCAAACTCCAACCGACCCATTGTTTAAGGCATCCTGCCTCCTGGCAATGGAGGGGCTGTGCAATGTTTGCGGCCCAGAACATTCCCTACTGGTCTTTACAGTGAATCAAATCCTTGATTCAGATTCCTCCCCTCCTTCCCCGGGGATTTGCTGGTGATGGGTGTGGAGGACCATGAGCTTTACAGCCTGTATTCTTTGTGCCTCTTCACCCAGGACTAGGTCGCCAGGAGCACACACAGGTGGGCTATCCAGGTCCGGTGGGTGGGCTTCCTGGTGTGCTGCCCTGACGATTCGCCTTGCAGCCTCTGTACTGCTCTGGAGCGCCTGCAAAGACTTGAGATTTCTATTAGATAACACAGCTAGCTCTTCCCCGCTTTGCCGCGGGAGAAGAGGTGGCGGACGGCCAAACATGATTTCAAAAGGAGTCAGCCCTTTTACATATGGGGTGCAGCGAGCCCTGAGTAGGGCAAATGGGAGGAGACTTACCCAGTTCTCGCCAGTCTCTAATTTTAGTTTAGTTAGGGTTTCCTTAAGTGTCCGATTTATTCCCTCTATCTGTCTAGGACTCTGAGGTTTATAAACATAATGTAATTTCCATGTGACCTTAAGGGCCTTAACTAAAGATTGGGTTACCTTAGCGATGAACGCTGGGCCATTGTCGGACCCCATGAATAAAGGTAGGCCAAACCGGGGGAGAATTTCAGAGAGGAGTTTCTTAACTACTACCTGTGCTGTTTCAGCCCTGGTCGGGTATGCCTCTGGCCAACCGGAGAAAGTGTCCACAAATACTAGGAGATATCGGTATCCTCCCAATCCACTGGGCAATTCAGTAAAGTCGACTTCCCAGTGTTCACCAGGGCTTGAACCTCGAAACCGGGTTTCTGGCAGGGCTGTTATCGGAGGTCCTGGGTTCACTTGTGCGCAGATCTGGCATCTCCTGGCTATATCCTCTTCCTCGGGGGTGTACCTGGGGTTGGGCTCCAGATTCTGAGTAGGTGTGGCTGCCAGCACTTCTAGGGGCCCTACTGGTCTTTTTGCAGTCTCTTTAGCCGTTTAGTCGGCAAATTGGTTCCCCTTCGTCACAGGGGAATTGTCCTTTGGATGCCCTTTGCAGTGGATGACTGCAACTTCTTTAGGGCCCCAAATGGCTGAAAGAAGGTTTAGTATCTCTGGAGCATGTTTAATATCCTTCCCCTCTGAGGTTAGGAGGCCCCTCTCCTGATATAAGGCTCCATGTGTATGCACTGTGGCAAAGGCATATCTACTGTCCGTGTAGATATTGCTTCTCTTGTCCTTTCCCCACCGTGAGGCTTGGGTGAGGGCTATGAGTTCTGCCTTCTGTGCTGCAGTCCCAGGTCCTAGGGATTGTGCCCATATGACTCTTTCTTGTGTAACTACAGCTGCCCCGGCATACCTGACACCGTCCTCCACAAAGCTGCTCCCGTCAGTGAACAGGGTCTCCTCAGGGTTGGAGATGGGCTGGCCTGTCAGGTCGGCCTTGAAGGAGGTAAGGGTAGTCAGGGTCTCTTCACAGTCGTGGAGGGGAGTTTCAGCTCCCTCATCGGGGAGGAGAGTGGCTGGGTTTAGGGCTGTAGTCTTCAAGAAGCTTACCCTCGGGGGGTCAAGCAGGAGTACCTGGTACTGGGTAAAACGAGCATTTGATAACCAGCGCTCAGGTGGGCTGTGCAGTAGGGTTTCAACTGCGTGGAGCGCAACCACTTGTAAGTCTTGCCCAAAAGTCAGTTTAGAGGCTTCCTTAACCAGTATGGCCGTGGCTGCTATAGCCTTCAGACAGCTCGGCCATCCTGCGGCCACTGGGTCCAACCTCTTAGACAAGTAGGCAACTGGCCTCTTCCAGGGCCCCAGAGTTTGTGTTAGTACCCCGTTGGCCACTAACACCGGGACTGCCTTATTCCCTGGCCGCTCAGGACACTCCTGTTTCCAGTGTCCTTCTTTCTTACAGTAGGCACACTGGTTTTTCCCCAGCCGGGTCTTTTGGTTCTGTCCTCTCTTCTCTCATTCTTTTCTTCCTGTCCCTCTTTGCTGTCCCTTCACTTCATTTATGGCTAGAGGACCTTTGCCATTCAGGCGTTTAGGTTAGCAGTCTGATCTTCTCGGGTATTAAAGACCTTCTGGGCAACCTCGACCAGTTCTGAAAGTGACTTCCCCTCAAAGCCTTCTAACTTCTGTAATATGTTTTTTTAATATCTGGGGCCGACTGGGATAGCCCGCCGATTCTCTGGAGCATCAGGGTCTATTGGGGTGTACACCCGATATGCCTCACAGAGCCTCTCGAGGAAGGCTGTGGGGCTCTCGTTTGGTCCCCGGACTGTCTCTGTTACCTTGGAAAGGTTGGTGGGCTTCCAAGCTGCCACTCGATGCCCCTCAGGAGAGTCTGGCGATACCTGTCAAGAGCCCTGATCAGTGTTGTGATCCCATTGTGGCCTTCCGGATGGAAAAACAGCCTCGATCCTCCCTGGGTCTGTGGTGGGTTGGCCATCTGGCTCAAGGACTAACTTCCTCTCCTCCCCTTTCACTCTCTCTCTCTCTTCTGAGGTGAAAAGGGTCTGAAGTAGCTGCTGGCAGTCATCCCAGGTCAGCTGGTGGGTGAAAAAGACTGACTCTAGGAGCGAAATCAAACCTTGGGGATTCTGGGAGAACGATGGGTTTTGGTTCTTCCAGTTGTATAGGTCACTGGTTGAAAATGGGACATAGACCATAAAAGGCTGACCATCAGGTCCTAAATCAGGGGGACTTGCCTGGCATAGAGGGAACATAGGAGCAGGGCCACCGAGACCCGTCTCTCTCTCTCTCCTCTGCTGGTCAGGTCTGGTGGGCCATAAGGGGTCCCGGTCCGGGTGTGGGGCGGACTGAAAGGGTTGTTTGCAGACAGAGTCTGAGTAGGAGGCCAATTGTCCAGGCCCCCCAGGGGCCATGGACTTGGGTCCGGATTTTCTCTCACTCCAGGCGGAGGTGCCTACGGGAGCGCAGGGCCCCTCAGGTTGAGGCTCCGGAGGGGGAACATAGGGGGGCGGCCGGCGGTCAGGGACCCCGTCCTCTGGATCATTTGGTAGGACCTTAGAGTCTACCTTTTTGCCTCCTTTTGGGGGATGAGCCAATAAAATGGTCTGTCTCTGTCCCAATTTCCTTTCTTGGCCCTGGCAATTTTTTCAACCACCAGGGTTTTTCAGTGAGAATGTCAATCCAAATTTGAATATAAGGGATTTGGTCAGGGTGACTTGGATGGCCATAAACAATATGATGAACCCTATAAGCCGTTCCTAAGTCACAGGTCCCGGTGGACGGCCACCCAACCCCAAATGTGGGCCATTCTAATTCACACAATTTCTGCAAATCAAAACCATTAACCGACGTCCTGTAGTCCTCTCCACGCCTTTTGAAGTCCTGAAAATTCTTAAGAAAACATTGTAAGGGGTAGATGTAGACGACTGGCCCTGACCCATTTTAACAAAGACAAGGACCACAAAGACAAGACAAACCAGACACGTGCACCCTAAGGTCACACGTAACAGGGACCCCAGACACCTTTGCGCCGGGTGTCCAGACTCGGAGGCTCCGCTGCGTCCAGCCCTCCTGCAGTCTACCAGGGGAACATTCCACAAACAGAAACCAGGTGCTTACCTCCCCACTGGAGGTCCAGGTGGCTCTCACTTTCAGATTGCGAATTTTGGAGGAGACACTCCGCCTCCCTGGAACCCGGGACGGAGACTGGAGTGTCCTCACCTGGGGCGTCCACCGGCAATGTGGCTGGAGTGTATCTCGCTGGGGCCTCCGAATGTTGTGGGGCAACCCGCAAGAGATGACCACCAGAGACTGAGATCAAAATTTATGAGCCTTTATTAAGCTGGCCAACAACTACAGTTGCAGCCCTTCACCGCAGTAAAGGCCGAACTGCAGTGCAGACCACAGGTGTTACAGCAAATTTATACTTGAGAACCACAAGAGGGAGTTAGGACAGTTACAATGACAACCCAAAGGTTACAAAAGCTATTTCAGCCGATTCTAAGAAACTCAAGGCACAGGTGCAACGCCTGGGCACGCTTGGCTGGAGCGTGAACCACCACCTCCCTCCAAACTCCAACCGACCCATTGTTCGGTGACCTACTCCACCTCCCTCTGTCTTAAGGCATCCTGCCTCCTGGCAACGGAGGGGCTGTGCAATGTTTGTGGCCCAGAACAGTGTATAAAAAATGTTTTTATACTAGAGACACAAATCTGCATAAAAATTTGGTTTCAAGTAAAAGCAGATTTTTTTTTTTTTTTGCAGTCAGCAGTGTTACTTTTGATTTTCTTGTGGATGAGAAAAATATAAATATTTGGATAAAAAAGGGGGCTCTGTGGAAAGTAACCTCACAGGATGATCTGATCATAAATTCTTAAATGGGCAGGTCCAGGTGGCTAGTCACACTCCAGGCATATAACTTAGTTAGTAAAAGGCTTATCTTTACGTTAAGCACTGCCTGCCCATTGTTTTTGTGCATCCAGGTGAACACACCTATGAAATGACTTCTTTCAGACCCCTCCTTCTAATGCATGAACCACCTTTCTAGACCTTTCCTTGCAAGGGAGAACATAATCTTAACTATTTTATAATCCAATCCTGGCCTTTCTTTGTTCCACCTTCCTGTAATCTTCCTTATGTCCCTTCCTTAACCTTAGATGCATAAAAGAAACTGCAAAAACTGAGAATTTGAAATCTTGTTCCCTGGCATACAGCATCAGTTTGGCTCAAGTAAACTCATAGAAATTCTTTACAGGTCTGGATGTTTCTTAAATTGACAGATATATAGTCAGATTATTAGAGCAAATGATCCAATAGGAATATTTGTAGTTGGTATGAAATCATAGTCTCAAAGAGTAAATACTAATTCTAGCTCAGTTATCAATTTATCTTTCAGTGATTTGGGCAAATTGCTTAATCTTTCTGACAGAGTTTATTTATGTTTTAAAGAGTGATGATGCTCCCATCACATTGGGTTGTTAAAGCCTCTTGTCCTTCATTGAACCGCGTGTTCATATCTTAGTGCCTGACACATGAGAGACTCTCAGAAAATAATCATTAAATAGAATATAGAATTAAAAATCAAATAAAATCCTATATAATAAAGAGGTAATATGCAAATTGATCCTCATGCCATCACACAAGATGGCCACCTCCATGTGGTCAAAGATGGCCACCACCATGGGGTCCAAGATGGCCACCCCTATGTGGTCAAATATGGTGACCACAAGATGGCTGGCAGGGGAGAGCAGTTAGGGGTGACCAGGCCTGCAGGGGAGGGCAGTTGCAGGGGGACCAGGCCTGCAGAGGAGTGCAGTTGGGGGCAACCAGGCCAGAAGGGGAGGGTAGTTGGGGGTGACCAAGCCAGTAGGGGAGAGCAATTAGGGGTGACCAGGCTGGCAGGGGAGGGCAGTTGGGGGTGACTGGGACAGTAGCGGAGGGCAGTTGGGGCAACCAGGCCTGCAGGGGAGGGCAGTTGGGGAGGACCAGCCTGTCAGGGGAGGGCAATTAGGGGCAGCCATGCTGGCGGGGAGGGCAGTTGGGGGGGAACAGGGATGAAGGGGAGGGCATTTGGGGGCTACCAGGCTGGCAGGGAAGGGCATTTGGGGTTGACCAGGCCTACGGGGGAGGGCAGTTCGGGGGAACCAGGTCGGCACAGGAGTGCAGTTGGGGGCGACCGGGCCAGCAGGGGAGCAGTTAGGCATTGATCAGGCTGGCAGAGTGGTGGTTAGGGGGTGATCAGGCTGGCAGGCAGGCAAGAGGTTGGGAGCCAGCAGTCCCAGATTGTGAGAGGGATGTCTGAAGGATCCCAGATTGGAGAGGGTGCAGGCTGGGCTGAGGGACACCCCTTCACCAGTGCACAAATTTTGTGCACTGGGCCTCTAGTATGTATATAAAAGTATTGTTGTAACTGCATAGAAACTTCATCTCCTTACTATGACCTTTTCTCCTTTCTTTCCTTTTGATTAAAACTGGCCTCATCCAGCTCCCTTATTCTATGGAAAATGTACCTTCTTCAGCTCTGAGTCCTGTGCTTTTTTCATGGACCCCCTAATTCCTAAAATTTCCTAAACCTGCCTATTTTATCCCTAAAAACTCCTTTCAATGCCCGATGTTTCATCCATGACCAGATGGTTCAGCTCTGTCTTTCTGAGGAAAGTCCAGCTTTTGGGGCCAGAGTCCCTCACTTCTGCCCACTGGGCCCAGGAAGGTCAGAACCCAGGCCTGCAGTGCCATCACCCCCAGAACCTAAGTGATACAGAATTTTTGGACTGGAACCCAGATTCTTTGTCCGCTGGAGCTGAAGAATGAATCCATGGACAGAGGGTAGTATAGCAAAGGTGGAGATTTATTGAAGAACAAGTACAGACTCCCACATGGGGACAGGGAAGAGTCCCACAGAATGGACTCCCACGTGGGGAGGGGGAAAGGGTCCCACTGAGTTCCTTTTCCCTATGGCTTATAAAGGCGGCAGATCCTGGTGCCTTGATATCCCCTCTGATTGGTCACTATTCCCTTAGACTGGTTGCTATAGTAACTCCTGGGCTCAAAGGTCGAACCTCATGTGGGACATGTGAGGTCCCCCCCCCCCCACCCTCCTTCCTTATTGTTTTTCTATTCCCTTTGGGCTTTCTTCTTCTCCTTCTGGATGAAGGCCTTCCTTCTCTTTGTTTTGTAAATATAGACCTTTTGCTGTTCCCAGCTCCCTCATTCTAGGGAAATGTACCTGTTGCAGCTTTTCAGCTTCCCTGTTCTATGGAAATATACCTTCTGCTGCTCTGTGGAAATATACCTTCTGCTGCTCTGCAGCCCTGTGCTTCCTCCACGGTCCCCTTAATTTCCAAAATTTCTCAAATTTTCTAAAACCTGTCTTTTTCACCCCTAAAAATTTCTGTTTCTTAAGGCTCTAGTAGTCCAGCTCAATCTCTGCTCCTGGCTGATTAAAATTCTTAGCTGTGTGGCACTGGGCAAGTTACTTAACTTCTCTGTGCCTCATTTCCCCACCTGCATGTCTGCTGCCAAGACTCGATGGTGCCTAGGCTGCAATCAGGGGGACTTGTGCTCTGGATTGTGTAGCTGCCATGGAGACAGGCCTTTGTTCAACTTCTATATATTTTGGGCATTGGGGAAAGCACAGGCTTTCTTTCAAACTACCCAGTCTCTTTCCTGGCTTTTCCTGGGCCTGTGCTGGTGCCCTTCCCTCTATCCAATACTTTTCCTGGATTTTTCAGGGTTCCATGCCCTTATCCTATCCAATCTTTTTTTTTTTTTTAACATATTTTTATCGATTTCAGAGATGAAGGGAGATGGAGAGGGAGATAGAAACATCAATGATGAGAGATAATCATCAATTGGCTGCCTCCTGCACATCCCACACTGGGGATCAAGCCTCAACCCAGGCATGTGCTGTTATAATGTTATGGTCATAAGAAAACCCCTCTAATGTGTGAAATGTTTGCTGTGTGGAGACCCCAATACTCTTTAACTTCCAAAATGTTATAAACGTGGTGAAAGCCCCACTGTCTTGATGTAAATGCCCTGCTCCTAGCATAAGGTGCACAGTCTGGCCCACACCGATAAGACACAAGTTGTTTACTACCAGCTACATAAAGCACCGGACCTTCTTCAGTGACGTCTCCTGCCTGGTTGAGGAGGGCTCCACATCGCTCCGTGAGATGAGCCCCTGACCGACTGCGCTGCTGTGCCAGCCTGAACCAACTGCGGCTGCCTGTCTGTCTCCATCTTCGTCGTCCGTCCTTCAGGGTGCATCGCCGGGTGGCCTTTGCCGGAGCCTAGGACCCACTAGGAATAGGTAAATAAACCCTGTGTGATTGCATACCAATTCTGTCTTGTGTGTCATGTGTTCCGGTTCGGCTCAGCTGTCTAGACATTGAAGCACCAGGGGATAGGCCGTTATTGCTGACCCCTGGTCACCTGCGTATGTCCCACTAAATCTAGGCAGATAATTAATTGGGGCATAATTGGGACATGTGCCCTGACTGGGAATTGAACAGTGACCTCCTGGTTCATAGGTTGACATCCAGCCACACTGGCCGGGCCTATCCAATCTTTTTACCCAGATTTTCACAGGCTAGAACCCTCCTCCTTTATGGTCACCATTTTAGCTTTCACTGCACATGTCGCATAGTTCTACTTAGTCATAGGGCACATGCGCTTGTCCCTCGTGCCATCTTGTCTTCAACAGTGCATGCTCTCAGTGGGAGACATTTCCCTTCGGGTTTTTCCCTCCCACCCCTTCATCTGGCGGAACGGTGCCTGGGGTGACTGAAAAGCGCATAGCTGGTCCTGTTTGCTCCCTTCCTTTTTGTTAATATCTAATGTGGACTGTAATACGAACTTCCTTAGTTAAAAAAGATTATTGATTTTCCCCTATATAACCCAGCCCTTGGAAGCCGCTGGGGAGCCAGGTGTTTGAGCATGGGCCACTTCCTGAAATACATTCTTACTATCTTTACTGCGAGCTTCTGTTTGTGTCATATTGGGCTTTATGTGCACAGGCAAACACACCCATTTAGTCCAGTAACATTGTGAATGACCATACAAATGTAAGCATTATTATTTTCAGTTTTTACATGGTATGATTATGTCTTATTTCAAAGCCAGCTGTCAGAAATTAATGGATAACTTAAAACCATTTTATAAAATGGTTTTAATTTGTAATATTTTTAGTATTTATTTGGCAGTTGATTGAGGTTGACTTCATCTATAACCTTCAGAATTATTTTTGAGTACATCTTTTTTATAAACATTGGAACCATTTTAAAAGTAACTTTAAGGCAAAGGACCTAAATAGACACTTCTCCAAAGGGGACTCCCGGAGGGCCATGAAAAAAATGCTCAAAGCCACTAATCAGAGAGATGAAAATTAAAATGACAATGAGGTATTACCTCACACCTTTCAGAATGGCTACCATCAACAAATCAACCAATGACAAGTACTGGTGAGGATGTGGAGAAAAGGGAACCCTTGTGCACTGCTGGTGGCAATGCAGACTGATGCAGACATTATGAAAAATAGTATGGAGTTTCCCCAAAAAATTAAAAATGGAACTCCCATTTGATCCAGTGATCTACTTCTAGGACTATACCCTGAGAAACCTGAAACACCATTCAGAAAGAATATATGCACTCCTATGTTCATAGCAGTACAATTTACAATAGCTAAGATCTGGAAACAGACCAAATGCCCATCAGTAGATGAGTGAATAAAAAAGCTGTGGTACATTTACACCACGGAATACTATGCAGCAGTTAAAAAAAAAAGGATCTCTTACCCTTTGAGATAGCATGGAGGGACCTGGAGAGTATCATGCTAAGTGAAATAAGTTAGTCAGAAAAAGACAAGTATCATATGATCTCACTCATAACTGGAATTTATTGAACAAAATAAACTGATGAACAAAATAGATCCAGAGACAGAAGCAGGGAAGAGACTATCAAATGTCAGAGGGAAGGTAGGAATGGGTAGGGATGATTGGAAGAGATCAACCAAAGAACTTGTATGCATATATGCATAATCCATGGACACATACAATAGTGTTAAGGTTAAGACCTGAGGCAGGGGGCAGGGGTGGGCTACAAGGGGTCAGTGGGGAAAAGGGGGACATATATAATGCTTTCAACAATAAAGATTGAAAAAAAAGGAACTGTTAAGAGACTGAACTACATACCACACAATTTAGGGGAATTGTGAATATTTATATTATACTAGAGGCCTGATGCATGAAGATTCGTGTAAGGATGGGCCTTCCTTCCCCTGGCTGCTGGCACCGCCTTTGCTCCAGCCCGGAGCTGCCTTTCCGCCTTCCCATGCTACCCAGAGGCCTGGAGCGGCCGGGGTGGTGTGGAAATCCTGTGTTGTTGCCATGGTGACAATGCAAGCATCCCACCCTGCCCCCAGCCACTTGGCGCCAGCGTATGCAAATTAAGCCGCCATCTTTGTTGGTTTAATTTGCATACTCACTCCTGATTGGCTGTCGCGAAGGTATGGTCAATTAGCATGTTACTCTTTTATTAGTGTAGACTAGAGGCCTGGTGCATGAAATTCGTGCACAGGGGTTCCCCTCAGCCCAGCTGTACCCTCTCCAATCCGGGACTCCTCCGGGGATATCCAACTGCTGGTTTAGGCCAGATCCTGGGATTGGGCCTAAACCAGCAGTTGCACATCCCTCTCACAATCTGGGACCACTGGCCCCTAACTGCTCACCTGCCTGCCTGCCTGATTGCCCCCAACTGCCCCCCTGCTGGCCTGGTCACCCCTAACTGCCCCCTGCCAGCCTGGTCATCCCTTACTGCCCACCCTGCCAACCTAGTCACCCCCAACTGCCCCTTCTGCCAGCCTGGTCACCCCTCACTGCCCTCCCTGCTGGCCTGGTCACCCCCAACTGCCCCTCTGCGAGCCTGGTTGCCTCTCAGAGCCTGCTGTTCAGTTGTTTGGTTGCCCCTCACTAACCTCCCTGCTGGCCTGGTCACACCAGGCAGCCTGCTGCTCAGTCATTTGGTCACCCCTCACTAAGCCCCCGGCCGGCCTGGTCACCCCACACAGCCTGTTCAGTAGTCCATTCCATTGCGATGGTCGCTTAGGCTTTTATATGTATAGATTGTGGCTAAAAGTAGGGAGAAACTACTCAGATTTGGGTTTTAAGTTCTAGAAGTGCCTAGCATTGTAGTTAAGAGACGAATTCTAAAGTCAGTATTCCATGCCCGGCCCCGGTGACTCAGTGGTTGAGCATTGACCTATGAACCAGGAGGTCATGGTTTGATTTCTGGTCAGGACACATGGCTGGGTTATGGGCTTGATCCCCAGTGCGGGGAATGCAGGAGGCAGCCAATCAATGATTCTCTCTCACCATTGATGTTTCTATCTCTTTCTCTATCTCCCTTCTTCTCTAAAATCAATATAACATATTAAAGTAATAATTATAATGAAGTCAGAGTTCTTAGGTCTGAATTGTATGTTAAAGATCATGTAGACAATATTACTAACCCCATTTTATTAATTATAAAATTGACATGGAAAGGTGAATTGTATGTTAAAGATCAGGGAAAAAAAAGTAACTTTATAATTTTAGATGTTTTTTAAAGAACTGCTCTTCTGGGTAAAGGAACAAATGGAGTAGCTTTTGATGCACTATGCTTTTTATTATCAGGTATTAAATTAATCAAAAGCCAAACTTGCTGAAGTGTGGCTATGAAGAAGGGAACTCATTTATTGGAATAATTTCAGGACAGGATCATGATGTGGATTCCCTTGGCTATTTCAACTCCCGGAAGAGAACTGTGCCCCTTGAGATAATGTAGCTTGAGATCTGTTGGGGAGAATTGCTGAGAGGAATGCACCAATGCAGCCAGTTGCTGTCTCTCCAGTTGAGAATTTTAGGACAGCCACCAACAAATACACATTTAAGGCTGTGTACCAGTTATCTTACATGGTGAAACTTATAGAAAAAGCAGAGGGGGAGGGAATCTAAAGAGAAAAATGGGACTTTATTTTTTTTTTTTTTAAGGAGACTTTGTGTTTCAGAAAACCCTTAAAAAAATCAGGACAAGGGAGGAAACCTTGTTAAATTAATTAAACAAGGGGCCACTATGGGCTGAGGTGTCTGTAATGCCTCAGGAGCTTATATATGCAAACCAGACACTAAGCCTGTATTGCCTTAGGGTTAAGAATTTGAAACCTTAAGGACAACCAATCACAGTCAGCTAGGATTTTCCAAATAAGGCAACCTTAAGTTACAGTCAATGAAATAATTTCCTTGCTTTGCTTCTTCTTCTTCTTCTCTATGAAGCTCCTCCTCTTTGCTCCTGTTGGTGGAGTGCTCCTAACCACTTCCAGTTGTCACTACTTGACTCAAATAAAGTTTTGCTCACTGAGAAGTCAGAGAAAAGGGGGCCTTGGGGACAGGTTCAGGGTTAGCTCAGAATGCACTGCAGCTTCCCATTGCTTCCCTGGTTGTAAGTCTCATGGGGACCCTTAGAGGTTGGGGGTTATGTGCCGGTGGGGGAAGAGAAGGGGAAAGGAATGGCATGGGCCTGCTCCTTGAGGGTAGAGTGCACACACAAGAGAGAGAGAGAGAAAAAGAGAAAAAGAAAGAGATAGATAGAGAGAGAGAGAGAGAGAGAGAGAGAGAGAGAGAGAGAGAGAGAGAGCATGGCTCCCAACTCCTGGGTTTAAAAGGGAGATTTTCTGGGTGGAGCCTTTCATTAGCATTTAGGGATGACTGGCAGAAACTATATTTCTTCTGGGCATGCTCTTACCCATCATGTATACAGAAAAAGCCATTGGGAACAGGGTAAAAACCGAAATACAAATTTTATTATAATTAGTCCAGGGCCCTAGTAAGGTTGCATTGGCATTGAGTTCATGTCATTTTCCTCTGAGCTGTGCTAAGAGCCAGCTGGCTCCGAACCTCCTGCTGGAAGTCTGCTGAGCCACCCATAGAGAGGTGGTCTGAAGCCATGTTGGTCCCACCCCTATTCAGGACCCCAGGGCAGGCCCTGCCCCAGCTGCTCCTGTCTGACTTCCTACCTATTAGCATATTCTGGGAAGTTCTTTGAATATGGTGACAAATAGAAAGGAATATAAAAAACTCAGTCAATGTTTACAATAAAACTAGGTTACAAGCCATTTCTTTGAACTTCAAAATATAAATGTAACAATGCAGAAACTTCATTCTTTAATATGACATTTTCTCCTTTCTTTCCTTTTGATTCAAACTAGCCTTGTCTTGCACTGTAACTCACCCACTTCCTACTCCCTTGCACGTCCACTCCCTTATTCATTACTAGAGGCCCGGTGCATGAAATTTGTGCACTTGGGCGGGAGGGTTCCCTCAGCCGGGCCTGTGCCCTCTCTCCGTCTGGGAATCCTTGGGGGATGTCCGACAGCTGGCTTAGGGGAGTAGGCCTAAGCTGTCAGTCGGACATCCTTAGTGCTGCCGCGGAGGTGGGAGAAGCTCCTGCCACCGCCACTGTGCTTGCCAGCCATGAGCCCAGCTTCTAGCTGAGCGGTGCTCCCCCTGTGGGAGTGCATTGACCACCAGGGGACAGTTCCTGTGTTGAGCATCTGCCCCCTGGTGGTCAGTGCACATCATAGCAACCGGTCATTCCACTGTTCAGTCTCTTTGCATATTAACCTTTTATTATATAGGATGCCTTCAGGATAATGAGGTTCTGATCAGCATCAAATAATCTTAGTAACAAAGCTTGAGGCCTGTTGATCATCGAGATAGAGCTACAGTGTAACTAGAGCCTCAGTTGTGTTTCAGCTCCAGACCCAGAAAAGTGGAAGCACACCACTGATCACACCCTTGTGAAACCAAACAGATCAACACTGTAGCTGACATCAGGCAAGATCTCCTACCCCTACTCTAGTGCTGACCAATCACTAGATACCACAACCCTAACTTTACCATGATTAATGATTTGTCCCCTATATAACCCACCCCCTAGAAGCCATGGGGAGCCAGGTCTTTGAGCACAGCCTCACCTGTGACTCCAGGTTTGGTACCATTTCCTTAAAAATAAAGCCTTACTTTCTTGGCTGCAAACTCTTATTCACTTTTGATTAGGGTTTGATGTGTGCAGGCCAAGGAACCGCTTTAGTTTGGTAGCATAAACAAATGGAGAAAAACTATCAACAGCCACAAAAAACGTATGGCACCAACATTTTCATTGCAAGAAGAAAACAACAGGGTAACTGAAGGACCTGAGCACAGGAACCAACAAAATAGCCAACAAGTATTTACTGGATAGTGTGTTGGATCAAGTAGAGAAGAGCAGCTAAACTTGGAAGGGTTTCCCCTGTTCCTATAGTGGGTGAGTGCAAGGACCCACACCAATGTTTAAGGAGGCAGCCCCTATGCACTCTTGAAACTAATTATCCAGGATTTCTGTCCAGGATAGGGCCCCATATGGGGAAGAAACTTTCTGGCATAGAATCAAATTTGGTCAGGATAGAGATAATAACAAGAAAAGAAAGAGGATGTCCACGTGAATGTGGGAAAGAGAAACAGAACTAGAAAATCTTAGAAAACAAACCACCATATTTTATATATATATATTATTACTATTAAATTTTCCACCATATTTTTAATACTATACAGAAATACTGGAATAAGGAGCCCTGTGAAGTTAGAAAATGCCTTTGAAATCATAATCTTTCCTAAAAGTTAAGGAAAATAATTTCACATAAAAATACCTAATAAAATATGTTGAGGCTAAATCCCACTAAAAAGTATCAAAATACAAGAAACTAAGGGTGAAAGCATGGTAGAATTATATGTCTTTAAAAGAGATCAAAATTATAATCTACTGTTTCAAAACATGTTTAGACATTATAATATAACATCCTATCCTATATAATAAAAGGATAATATGCAAATTGTCACCTCAACTGGGAGTTTGATGGGAGTTCAACCGGGCGGCAGGGCTGGCCTGCCAACTGCCTTGGGCCCCTTCCACTGGCTGGACCCACCCCCAACTGGCCCCCCAAGCCCTGATTGGGGGCAGGGTCAGCCCACCAATGGCTCGAGGCCCCTTCCCACAGCTGGCCCCACCCCTGATCAGGCCTCCCTACCCCAATCCAGGGTGGGCCAGATGGCCAACCACCTGTGGCCCCTCCCCACAGCCAGCCCCACCCCCAATTGGCCCCCCTACCCTGATTGATGGTGGGGCTGGCCAGCCAACCTCCTGCATCCCCTCCCGATTGGGGTGGGCTGGCCAGATCTCACCTGTGCATGAATTCATGCACCGGGCCTCTAGTAAGATATAAATGAATGACATATATCAGAATTAGAAAACGTAAAAAATAAGGTGACAGAACTCAAAAATTAGACATAAGAGAAAAATCATATTAGAAGGAGCAATAAACACAGCAAATGTTTTAAGAAAAATGAAAGATTAACAGTTAAAAAAAATTAAAACCCAAAGAAAGAAAGGAACATCTAAGATAAGCAAAGAAGATACATTGCACAAACTAAGACAAACACCGAGAACATACAGCATTTCTCAAAGAATATGTTGAATAACTTGGTAAAAGAATCCAGTTCAGCCAAAGGAACATCCCATTTCTACTTATTTGTACCAATTTTGGTTCTCCTTCAAAAAAAAAAAAAAGGTTTAACCTATTCATACTCATTATACTTGGCATTTCCCTTTTTTATTTTAAACATCAAGTTGACTAGAAATATGATTTTGTTTTAACAATAGGACACAGTTTGATACTTGGAGTTCATATAAACATTTCTCAAAAGGCCACAGCTAAAACAAATCTAAGCTTTTCCAGTTTACAGGAAATATCACAAACATTAATTATAAACTCATGTGTTTATTAGTGGTTATTCTACCAATGTGGCTCAACCATCCTATCTAATAAAAGCCCAGAAACTGTTACGATGTCACAGGGGTCCTCAAACTACTGCCCGCAGGCCACATGCGGCCCGCCGAGGACATTTATCCGGCCCGCTGGGTGCCGCTGCCTGTCCTGCTTAGCAGCCGACTCATCCCGGCCCGCAGTGCGCATAGGAATTTGTTCATAGTTTTTTTTAAAAAACTATATATAGTCCGACCCTCCAACGGTCTGAGGGACAGTGAACTGGCCCCCTGTTTAAAAAGTTTGAGGACCCCTGAATGACCAATGACCAGACGACCAGCTGGTAGCTATGATGAGCACTGACCTAGACCTTGCTGTCCACGCCCTGACAGCTCTGAATCCCTTTCACCTGCACCCATGACCCTGACAGCAGGGAGGCGTGAGCCCCATTCCTCATGGAATTGGCTGTTGGTCAGCTTGCTGTCTGCACCCTGACAGCCCCAAATCCTGTTCTCTTGCACCCCGGACTCTGACAGCAGGGAGGTGGGAGCCCTATTTCTCGCAGAATCGACCCTTGGTCAGCTTGCTGTTGGCAAGCCTGATTTATTCATAACCATGACGTGCAACCCAAAATGGGCAGATATTACAAACAATTTACAATGCTGGCAAAATGTTGAAAACAGACCTGACTTGGTAACCAGTGTTTTTAATATTAAGCTGAACTCTCTTTTAAATGAGATAGGTAAATTTGATTTATTTGGCAAAGTTACAGCTAAAATTCATGTCATTAAATTTCAGAAACATGGATTGCCTCAAGCTCACATATTATTGATATTAGATAGTGAATCCAAATTATGAATGGAAGATGACATTGATCATATAGTTAAGGCAGAATTCCAGATGAAGAACAGTGTCCTCAACTTTTTCAAATTGTAAATTCAAATATGGTACATGGACCATGTGGAATACAAAATCCAAATAGTCCATGTGTGGAAAATGGAAAATGTTCAAAGGGATATCCCAAAGAATTTCAAAATGTGACCATTGGAAATATTGATGGATATCCCAAATACAAACGCCGATCTGGTAGCACCATGTCTATTGGAAATAAAGTTGTCAATAACTTGGATTGTCTCTTATAACCCATATTTGTGCCTTAAATATAACTGTCATATAAATGTTGAAGTCTGCACATTGATTAAGAGTGTCATATATTTATTTAAATACATCTATAAAGGGCATGATTGTGCAAATATTCAAATTTCCGAAAAAATTATCAATCATGATGAAGTACAGGACTTCATTCACTCCAGGTATGTGAGTGCTCCTGAGGCTGTTTGGAGACTTTTTGCAATGCAAATGCATGACCAATCTCATGCAATCACAAGATTAGCTATTCATTTGCCAAATGAGCAGAATTTGTAGTTTTATACAAATGATTTTACTGAAGTTACAGATAGGCTAAAAGGCAAAACTCGACTTTGATGGCTTGGTTTTTATTGAATAGAGAAGATTCCGATGTGCTTAGTTATTATTATCCACAACATTATGTGTTTAATAATTCTTTGTGGAGAAAACACCAAAAGGACGGGAATAAAGTATTAGGTAGACTGTTCACTGTGAGCTTTAGAGAACCAGAACGATATTACCTTAGACTTCCGCTTCTGCATGTAAAAGGTGCGATAAGTTTTGCTGATCTGCGAACTGTAGGAGGTGTAATTTATGATACATTTCGTGAAGCTGCTAAACATAGAGAATTATTAATCGACAACACTATCTGATGCAATCATCCTTAATATGCCTAAGCAACTATGACAACTTTTTGCATATATATGCGTGTTTGGATGTCCTTCTGATGCAAACAAATTATGGGATGAGAAGAAATCTCATTTTATTGAAGATTTTTGTTGGAAATTACACTGAAGAGAAGGGGCCATGTGAACTGTGAAATGCATGCCCTTAACGAAATTCAAGAAGTATTCACATTGCATGGAATGAAATGTTTGTATTTCAAACTTCCAGACTATCCTTTATTAATGAATACAACTATATGTGATGAATCCTATGAGTGACAACAGGCAGAGGTTTTGATCAATTCTCTGAATGATGAACAGTTGGCAGCCTTTCAAACTATAACTTCAGCCTTCGAAGATCAAACTTGACACCCCAAATGCTTTTTCTTGGATGGTCCAGGTGGTAGTGGAAAAACATATCTTTATAAAGTTTTAATACATTATATTAGAGGTCATGGTGGTACTGTTTTACACACAGCATCTACAGGAATTGCTGCAAATTTACTTCTCTTTGGAAGAACCTTTCATTCCCAATATAAATTACCAATTCCATTAAATGAAACTTCAATTTCTAGACTCGATATAAAGAGTAAAATTACTAAAACCATTAAAAAGGCCCAACTTCTCATTGCTGATGAATGCACCATGGCATCCAGTCATGCTATAAACGCCATAGACAGATTACTAAGAGAAATTATGAATTTGAATGTTGCATTTGGCAGGAAAGTTCTCCTCGGAGGGGATTTTTGACAATGTCTCAGTGTTGTGCCGCATGCTATGCGATCGGCCATAGTACAAATGAGCTTAAAGTACTGTGATATGTGGGGATGTTTCAGAAATTTTTCCCTTAAAACAAATATGAGATCAGAGGATTCTGCTTATAGCGAATGGTTAGTAAAACTTGGCGATGGCAAACTTGATAGCAGTTTTCCTTTAGGAATGGATATTATTGAAATCCCCCATGAAATGATTTGTAACAGATCTATTATTGAAGCTACCTTTGGAAATAGTATATCTATAGATAATATTAAAAATATATCTAAACATGAAATTCTTTATCCGAAAAATGAGTACGTTCAAAAATTAAATGAAGAAATTTTGAATATACTCAATGGAAATTTTCACACCTATTTTTTTAAATAAATCTTTATTCAGATTATTACAATTGTTTCTCCTTCCCCCCCCCCCATAGCTCCCCTCAACCCGGTTCCCACCCCACCTTCTGCCCTTACCTCCCCCCCACTGTCCTCATCCATAGGTGTATGATTTTTGTCCAGTCTTTTCCTGAACACCCCCATACCCCTTTCCCCCTGAGAATTATCAATCCACTCCCTTTCTATGCCCCTGATTCTATTATATTCACCAGATTATTCTGTTCCTCAGGTTTTTAATTCACTTGATTTTTAGGTTCACTTGTTGATAGATATGTATTTGTTGTTCATAATTTTTATCTTTACTTTTTTCTTCGTCCTCTTCTTTAAGAATACCTTTCAGCATTTCATATAATACTGGTTTGGTGGTGATGAACTCCTTTAGCTTCTTCTTATCTGTGAAGCTCTTTATCTGCCCTTCAATTCCGAATGATAGCTTTGATGGGTAGAGTAATCTTGGTTGTAGGTTCTTGCTTTTCATCACTTTGAATATTTCTTGCCACTCCCGTCTGGCCTGCATAGTTTCTGTTGAGAAATCAGCTGACAGTCGTATGGGTGCTCCCTTGTAGGTAATTAACTGTTTTTCTCTTGCTGCTTTTAATATTCTCTCTTTGTCTTTTGCCCTTGGCATTTTAATTATGATGTGTCTTGGTGTGGTCCTCTTTGGATTCCTTTTGTTTGGGGTTCTCTACACTTCCTGGACTTGTAAGTCTATTTCTTTCACCAGGTGGGGGGAGTTTTCAGTCATTATTTCTTCAAATAGGTTTTCAGTATCTTGCTCTCTCTCTTCTTCTGGCACCCCCATATTTCTGATATTGGTACTCTTGGAGTTGTCCCAGAGGCTTCTTACACTATCTTCAACTTTTTGGATTTTTTTTTCTTTTTGCTTTTTCGGTTGAGTGTTTTTTGCTTCTTTGTATTTCAATTCTTTGACTTGATTCTTGTGTTCCTCTAGTCTGCTGTTGGGTCTCTGTATAATATTTTTTATTTCAGTCAGTGTATGTTTAATTTCTAGTTGGTCCTTTTTCATATCTTTGAGGGTCTCGTTATATTTATCGGCCTTTTCTAGGATATTCTTGAAAAGCCTTATAACCGTGGTTTTGAATTCTATATCCAGTCGTTTGTTTTCCTCCATTTCTTTCATTTGTGATCTCTTTCTTTGTCGTTGCATTTTCACTGCTTCCCTGAGTTGGTAGGGTAGTTTTGTGTGCTAGGTTTCCAATATGGCCCAGTGGGTCGGCCTCCCCAGTTAACCTGAGGTGGACACTCTTGGTGCACCCCTTTGTGGACTGTGTACTCAGCCTTGTTGTAGTTAAGTCTTGATTGTTGTTGGTATCACTGGGAGGAATTGACCTCCAGGTTAATGGCTATGAGGATCAGCTGTGTCTATGCTGGGAGAAGTTTGGTGTTGGAGACAGCCTTATAGGATTAGACTTGCCAAATTGCAAAAGCCTCTGTGCTCAGCTTGGATGGGGTGGAGTCTCAGGGCGGAGCAGACAGTCTTGGCTTCCCGTCAGCCTTGCCCTTGCGCGCACGTGCGTGCCTTCAGACCTCTGCCTTCCCTGGCTCCCGAGCCTCCGCCCAAGAGTCCAGATTCCCCCCCGTAAGAGCATGGGTCCCCAGGAGCTCGCCTGGAACTGGGGTTCAGTGCAGTCAGAACTGGGGTTCAGTGCAGTCAGGAGCTTCCAACTCCCTTCTGCTAGGGAAAGCCCGTGGCAACCTCCGCAGTCTTTGTGCACACTGGCGAGCGCGCCTCCAGACCCCTGCCCATGGGGGCTCCCCCGGGTCTACCCCGGGTCTCCGAGTCTCTGGGTGCCTTTCTCTCTACCTGACAGTCCAGACTCCCCCTGTATGAGCCTGGGTCCACGGGGTTTTGCCTGGAACTGGGGTTCAGTGCAGTCGGGGGCTTCCTTCCCCCTCCCGCCAGAGAAAGTCAGCCAGGCTCTCAGCCGCCCTACCTCTCTGCGCGCACAAAGACCCTTTGCCATACCTCCAATTCTCTTTGAGCTTTTCTCTTTCCTTCTAGTTGTAGAATTTCCACTCAGCCAGCTTTCCTGTGGTTCTGGATGGTGTCCATTCTGTCTTTTAGTTGTAGTTTTGAAATTGTTGTGCAAGGCAGCAGTTTAGGTGCTTATCTATGCCGCCATCTTGGTTTCTCCCACACCAATTTGAATGGTGATTCCATCGATTCAATGGATGATGCCGCAAAGGAAAATTTTCCCATCGTATTTCTTTGTTGTTTTTTTTAAAATATATTTTATTGATTTTTTTTTTTACAGAGAGGAAGGGAGAGGGATAGAGAGTTAGAAACATGGATTAGCTGCCTCCTGCACACTCCCTCTTGGGTATGTGCCTCCAACCAAGGTACATACCCTTGACTAGAATTGAACCTGGGACCCTTGAGTCCGCAGGCTGATGCTCTATCCACTGAGCCAAACCAGTTAGGGACCTGTTGAATTTCTTAATAGTATTACACCTTTGGGAATGCCATAAATTAAAATTGAAAGTAGGTGCAATCATCATGCTACTGAGAAATCTTAATAGTAAATGGGGTCTTTGTAATGGTACTAGATTTATTATCAAAAGATTGCGACCTAACATAATCAAAGCTGAAGTATTAACAGTATCTGAAGAAGGAGAGGTTGTTCTGATTCCAAGAATTTATCTGTCCCCATCTGACACTGGCCTCCCATTTAAATTTATTCGAAGACAGTTTCCCATGATGCCAGCTTTTGTGATGACAATTAATAAATCACAAGGACACATTCTAGACAGAGTAGGAATATTCCTATCTAAACCCGTTTTCAGACATGGTCAGTTATATGTTGCTTTCTCTTGAGTTCGAAGAGCTTGTGACATTAAAGTTAAAGTTGTAAATACTTCATCACAAGGGAAATTAGTCAAGCACTGTGAAAGTGTTTTTACTCTTAATGTGGTATAGAGGGAGATATTAGAATAAGTTTAATCACTTTATCAGTCATTGTTTGCATCAATGTTGTTTTTATATCATGAGTTTGTTGTTTTATATCATGTTTTTGTTGTTTTATGTCATGTCTTTGTTATTGTTATATCATGTTATTATTATTTATTTATTAATAAATTATATATTATTATCATATACATTTTACTACTTTTCTTTAATCTCTGACACTGCTATTATAGAGAAAGGGCAAATAGCAATATTAAAATATTTCTTCTAATTAATTCTCTTTCAATGTGCATGAATTTGTGCACTGGGCCTCTTGTGTAGAATAATTCCATTTAAACAATAGTTACTAAGCACCTACTGTATATAAAGTGTTCTGCAAGGACACTATCCTGGGGTTTTGTATTCTAAGTGTTATGAACAATATGTATAGGGATGGGAAAAAGGAGACTTACAGTGGTTCATATGGAAAAATACAAATCCTATATAATAAAAGCCTAATAGGCAACTTGACCCCTTGGGCAGTCGTTCAACTGGGAATTCGAATGGGGGAGTGGGAGTTCGACCGCTTGCTATGATGTGCGCTGACCACCAGGGGGCAGTGGGTGTCGGTGATGCGGCACTGACAGCGGGCAGCAGTGGAGGCACTGCTGGCCCCGATGGTCCCCAAGGAGAGCGGGACTGCAGCGGGATGGTGGAGCAGGTGAGTGGGTGGCATCAGGCCAAGGCGGGTGTGAGTGGGGGCCCGATCGCCCTGCTGATTGCCATGCAGACAGCGACCAGCGAGGTGGTGGGGGGCGGGGCCACTGCCCGGCTCCCAGGCACTGAGGGAACTGGGCAGGGGGCCTGGCCCCGATCAATCACCCCGCAAGTGGGATGGTGGGGCATGTGAGGGGGCAGCGCCAGGCCATGGCAGGGTGCCAAGTGGGGCTGCGGGGTTGCGAGGCTGGGGGTGTGAGCTGGGGCCTGATCCCGCAGGCCACCCCGAGGGACCCCACCCATGCACGAATTCGTGCACCAGACCTCTAGTTAATAAATAATAATGCAAGAATAAACTGTGTTTTGCATACTCATAATTGTTAACCTTCCTGTATATACAGGTATTGGAGAATTTAAGAGAAGGACAATAAAATTAATCAAATAAGCTCTCATTGATAGTTTGGCTTTTGAGGTGTGCTTTGAAGGAGGAACAGGATTATAATAGAGGGTAATGGGAGGACAAGTTGCTGCAGAAGTGAAGACCACAGGACAAAAAGCACATACTATTTTCTGAGAACAGTGTATGATCTACCTTTGGTTTGTATGCTCTTTACATTTAAGAAGCCCTTGGATAGGGAGCCCATAGCAAAGCAAAAAAAAAAAAAAAAAAGGCAATAGCAAGGTGGTGTGGAGCCATTTCCTAGAAAAACCATTATGCCTTAATAAAAACACTGCTAGACAGTGGGGACCATTGGCAGCCTTTGAGCACTAACTAAGATATGCTTTAGTTAGATTAGCATAACATATGTTGCAGGGTAACTTACAAAGACTTTCAGAGGTAGAGAGACCAACGGTTCACTCTAGCAATGGTCTGGAAAGAGTTAATAAAGAGATGATTTAGGATTGAAAGGGAGAAATGCGAAATTGAGGACAGATGAGAGAACACTTCAGACATACATTCTACAAGTCTTGAAAACACTTTGAATGCCAAAGATAAAGAGAAATTATTCCTAGGCTTCGAGGCTGAATAACTGTAGAAGAATGTGATATTAACAGAAAGAGGAGAATAAGAAGGGCAAGTTGGTTTGGATGTTAAGAAGGTAATGAGTTCAGATGTGGACATATTAAACTTGATATACCAGCAAATATAAAAGTGAACCTACTTAACAGGCAGTTAGAAATGAATGATCAGTAGTTGCAAAAAGGCTGAAAGTATAGTACTAGAAATCATATATGCAGAGAAGATTATTGAAATCATGAAAATATCTGAAAAAACAAAGATGGTGGAGGTAGAAATAAAAATAATTAAGGAAAGAAACTTGGAGATTGCTAATTTTAAGAGAGAGTAGTAAATTAGAGCAAAAGGTTGCACTGGAAGTGTGTGGGGGAAACCAGAGTAGCACATGCCACCAAGACAAGGAAACTGCCTTTCCAAGTAAAAATTAGCATGACAAGGCTACCAAGGGTCAGGAAAATGGATGCTACCTCATTACAGCTGGAATAAATTTTGGTAATCAAACACTACTTCACTACAACTATAATTAAAGCTCTCTGATAAACTGAAATAATCTGTTTCCCCCATTTTCCTAAAGTATCACAGAGTATTGGTAATGCCAAGTAAACATGAATTTGTTATAGAACCAGTAACAATACAACTATATTTACATGTTTCTATTTATTTGGTATTGTAGCCATGATTCCAAAAATACAATTACACAAACAGTAATATGTACTTTTCTACATATAACTTTAGAGAATCCATATTGGTAACTCAAGCTCTTTAGAGCCAATAATGTTAGGCAATTTTTTTCATTGTTGTTAAATGAATTACAATGTAAATTAACCCACATCCTACATAGAGTTACAGCTGTGAACTTGCTTTGTAAACATTGCAAAGTCATAACTTCCCTGGTTTCAGTTCTTTCTTCTGTTATGTAAAGTAGGTGCTGAAGACACCTCTAAGGTACCTTCCTAACTCTATATTCTAATATATTTCTGAAATACCTTTTAAGTAATTAACTCCATTAATATACAAAGGTGGACTTGATTAAAGGAGGGAAAGCAACAAGATGAAGAACTATTAGTCTTGCATACATGTCAAGAAGAGTGTTTTAAATTCAAAATACTTTATTGGAGAGAGGCTCCAGATAAATGTCAAGAGACAGGAAATATAACTTGGATGCTCAGCCATGCTCTTTTGCTCCAGGGAGTGACAGATTGGAATAGCAACATTTTCTTTAAACAATGTTGTTTCAAGAAAAGTGGTAGGCAAAAATTGAGATCTTCTACTGGGGAATATCCTGCAAATATTAACAAGAGATTATGAGAGTCCTAGCTCATTTGGCTCAATGGATAGAACATTGGTCTGCAGACTGCAGGGTCCCCGGTTCAATTCTGGCCAAGGGCACATGCCTGGGTTGCGGGCTCAATTCCCAGTCGGGGGTGTGCAGGAGGCAGCCAATCAATGAGTCTCTCTCATCATTGATGTTTCTATCTCTCTCTCCCTTTCCCTTCCGCTCTAAAAATCAATAAAATATATTTAAAAAAAAGAGATTATGAGAGCCCTGCCACCATTAAAAATTAGCCTGTAATTCTTTTAAAAAATAAATACACAGACCTAGGTCCTTCAAGGAGATTCTTTCATTCCAAAGAGGGTGGACTAAATTCAACACTGAGGTATTTAGGAATCCTTAAATGAATCTCTGCCAGGAAGATGGATGATTGTCCAATTCCAGTACCATCACAAACTATACAAGACCTCGAGAACATGGCCTGCATTTTAGAAATCTCTTGTGTCACAGCTGTTGTCAAAACTCACTTTGAAGGTATGTCAAAGATGGATACAAGGGGGTGGGGTGGAAGAATCTACCATTTATTCTCTAACGTGCTCAGTAATTTACAAAAAGAAGTTAAACCAAGGCTGGATTTTTCCTTTGTTTCTAATTATTAACAGCAGAAGTAGATTAAAAAAATAAAAAATTAAAAAAGACTACTTGCACTAGTTCATCTAAAAACTGTGGTTAACCTCACAGTTTTTACTAAATACAGTACCTGTTCCATTTATAGAAAAACTTGAATTAGCTGATTAGCCTTAGTGACTGATAAATTAGATTTAACAAATAATGAAGGCTAGATATGATACTTTATTTTACTAACTCCATATTTTAAAAAAAGTTTGTTTTGCCAGCTCTTGTAGTATTTTAAATAGTGAAAAGACTCACTGAGGATTTAATTTAGAGGCATATAAAAATAAACACTTTAGATTTCAAGAGAAATAATAAATAGATTAAATAAAACTTGCAGATTAATTGAATGTCTTTAAATTGTCTTTTTTCCCCCAACGATAAATTTAACATGATTTATCCTTTCTCCTGCTGTAAACTTTTACAAACATATATTTAAAGGGATAAGGCAGGGCTGGAAGGACAGAAATCTGCTGGTGGCCAGGTATCCTATTAAACCTTTCTAGAGGACAATTTGACAATTTGTATTAAAATCATTAAAAATATATTTGACTAATAATTTCACTTTCTTAAGAAAATAATCATAGCTATAGAAAAACCTATATAATAAAAGCCTAGGTGGCGTCATGCCCTTGTGCAACGCCCTTGTGCAACGTCATCACAAGATGGCCTCACACACAGCGGAGGTGGGGCCCAGTGGCCGCTCCGCTCTGCATGGTGAGGCCTGGGGGTCCCGTGGCTCTGCACGGTGTGGAGGAGGCTGGTCCTGGTGTCTCTGCCACCTCACGCGAAGGAGGTGAGTAGCGGCAGGGGAGGGCAGTTGTGGGTGATCAGGCTGGCAGGGGAGGGCAGTTGTGGGTGATCAGGCTGGCAGGGGAGTAGTTAGGTGTCAATAAGACCAGCAGGAGAGCAGTTAGGGGGCAATCAGGCAGACAGGCAGTTGAGTGGTTAGGAGCCAGCAGTCCCAGATTGTGAGAGGGATGTCTGACTGCCAGTTTAGGCCCTATCCCTATAGAATCAGGCCTAAACCAGCAGTCGGACATACCCTGAGGGATCCCAGATTGGAGAGGGTGCAGGCTGGGTAGAGGGACACCCCCAATGCACGAATTTCATGTACCGGACCTCTAGTTCTACTATAAAAGGGTTTGTTGAAGTTATATTCACACTAGAGGCCCGATGCATGAAGATTTGTGCAAGAATAAGCCTTTCTTCCCCTGGCTGCCGGCACCTCCTTCGCTCTGTCCCAGAGCCACCTTTCTGCCTTTGCTCTGGGCCAGATCTGCCTTCTGCCTCTCACCTTGTCGCATCAATTTGCCCATTCCCTCCTTATTGGCTGTGGGCACCATCATCTTTGTTTCAGAGTTACGGTCAATTTGCATATTCCATCTTTATTAGACAAATACATAATACATAAGTAAGATAAAATAAATGTCTGATAAAAATAACATATTACTGCCCTTGCTGGTTTGGCTCAATGAGTAGAGCGTTGGCCTGCGGACTGAAGGGTCCCAGGTTTGATTCTGGCCAATGGCACATGCCTGGGTTGTGGGCTTGATCCCCAGTATGGGGTGAGCAGGAGGCAGCAAATCAATGATTCTTTCTCATCATTGATGTTTCTATCTCTCTCGCCCTCTCTCTTCCTCTCTGAAATCAATAAAAATATATTAAAAAATAAAATAAAATATTACTTAAATGATAAATCTGGTGTTATACACCCATATACTAACTAGACTATTTTGCCATCATTACAAATGTTGTATAGTATTTTTAAAAGAGGGAACATGTTTATAATACATTAAATTTCTTTAAGAGCAAACTATTTATTAAGTTTTATGCTTGTATATAATACATTTTATTATTTTATATATTTTAATAATATTACAGTATTATTCCATTTTTATAAAAATATTTATATATTTCACACATGCACACACAGAGTATAGTTTGGCAAGATTTTGTGAGAGACACTATCAGTCACTTCATATTGTGGGTGAAACTAATTCACTCTGGAATACAGTTTGTTGTGTAAAATGCTGATACTCTAATTCTATTACTTTTTTAATTACCTGAAATAATTTTATAAAGAGATGCTTCCCCTTTCTACCATTTGGTCAGCTGGTGGTACACTGCATATAAAAAAACAACATAAATGCCTTTTTTCTCTTTATATAGCATTTCTCAAGATATGTATTTACTGGTATTCTCTTACATCTCCAAAAAGATGACTAATTAATTTTTGTACCATCATAAATCCATTAATTAAACATATTGTATTTCTTATGCTTATTGAAGCTCAAATTGTTTTATGTTTAGCCAGTGAGAAACTCTTCAAGTTAATGCCTAATTCCTTTTGACATGATCCTAAAAAGTCTCTGAAAGTTCCCTTGCTACCTGGTATAACAAGTTTCTAAACTTATTTTGTACATTTCCAGCCCTTCATGTAGAATCAGACATTTCTCCATTTCTCATTTTATAAAGTATTTCAAGACACAATTTGGTCACCAGAAATATGCTTTGTTACTGGGTTAGTCATTGTTTCCAGGCCTTTTCAGTGGATATACATATATAGGGTGGGGCAAAAGTAGGTTTACAGTTGTGCATATGGAAAATAATACATTAATTAATAAATAAAATAATACAAGAATAATCTCTGTTTCACATACCCATAACTGTAAACCAACTTTCCCCCCACCTTGTGTTGCAATTATATATGCATGTATGTGTGTGTATGTGCGTGTGTGTGTGTGTGTGTGTGTGAGTGTCTGTTTATTATGTATAAACTAGAGGCCCAGTGCACAAAATTCATGCACTGGCAGAGAGGGTCCCCTCAGCCCGGCCTGTGCCCTCTCGCAGTCTGGGACCCATTGGGGGATGTCCCCTGTCTGAATTTAGTAGTTTAGATTCTGCTGTGAATAACAGAAAAGTGCAAACTAACAGTGGTTCATGCAGCATGTTTCATTATTCACTCTCTTTCCTGTAGACCAGTGGTTGGCAAACTTATTAGTCAACAGAGTCAAATATCAACAGTACAACGATTGAAATTTCTTTTGAGAGCCGAAAACCGACTTCTGCGCATGGGCCACGAAGTTTCAATCGCACTGTACCTGCGCACCCACACGTGATATTTTGTGGAAGAGCCACACTCAAGGGGCCAAAGAGCCACATGTGGCTCACGAGCTGCAGTTTGCCAACCACTGCTGTAGACAAAGGCCATAAATAAGTAAACCAGGGTTGGGAGTCTAACTCTGCTCAGCATTGTCTTGAAGACTCAGGCACCTAGTTCACACTACTTTGTCAACTCTAGATTGTGACCCCTGTCCAGGTTGGCTTCTACTACTGAGGTAGCAGGAGGAAGGAACATAGAAGTGGGAGCAAGGATGTGTGACAGCTGTCTACTAAAATAGGATTCAGGAAGCTGCCACTAATACTCTGACTCATAGAACATTGGTAGGATTTAGTCACATGCCCACTCATGGCAGCAGAGGAGACTGGGACATGTTGCCTTTATTCTAGTGGCCTTTTGCCCAGCTAAAATTTTTATGGAAAAAGATAAGATGGGTAGTTGGGGACCACTAGAATTTGTGTTACTCCGTGGTAGGAAATTTTACTTCAAAGAAGTTATTTTTGCTAGATAAATAAAACTGTAACATTGATTGTATTAAAACACATGCATTGCCCTGACTGGTTTGGCTCAGTGGATAGAGCGTTGGCCTGCGGACAGAAAGGTCCCAGGTTTGATTCCTGTTAAGGGCATGTACCTTGGTTGCGGGCATATCCCCAGTGGGAGGTGTGCAGGAGGCAGCTGATCGATGTTTCTCTCTCATCAATGTTTCTAACTCTCTATCCCTCTCCCTTCATTTCTGTAAAAAATAAATAAAATATATTTTAAAAAAATAAAGCACATGCATTAAAATGACCCATACTAAAAGATTTAACAGGTCAACTCTTTTAAATATTGTTTCTTCCCCACATAGTTATTATATAGGCATGATTTTTATATTTAATAGACAGATATAATTGTTTCCTTTTCATTTGGTATTAAAAATAAGTAGTTTTTTGTGATGTTATTGTATCCTCATAATGTGAAGGGCTTTATATTTATTATAATAAATATTTTCATGCATATTAAGTTTTCCTCATTTTTTCTCATTATTTTTCTTCCTTTATCTATCTTCCCACCAAAAGTGATATAATTAGGTTAAAGGGTACAAACATTTTACATGTCTTAAAATACACTGAAAAATTATTATTATTATTTTTTAATTGTTTGAAGTATTACAAATAGTAGTACATATGTTTCCTTTTTTTTCCCCCATTGACCTTTCCCCGGCCTCCCCTTTCCCCCAGTACATGCCTTTACCTGCCCGCCCCCCCCAGTGTCTTTTATCCATTGGTTATGCTTATATGCATGCGTACAAGTCCTTCGGTTGATCTCTTACAGCCCCCCCCCCCCCCACCAACCTCCTCTGCCTTCCTGCTGTAGTTTGACAGTCTGCTCAATGCTTCTTTGCCTCTGTATCTATTTTTCCCCCATTTCTTTCCTTTAAAAAATCTTGCCTCTGCAGACTAGAAATAAACATATAATAACAAAAAATGTTTGAGTCCCAATTTCAATGTCCAACAGTTCTGAGTCCCCGTTTCAATGTCAAACAGTTCCTTAAGTGTACATGTCAGCAATGATATCTGGATGGTTGGCACATGGTGGCAATGCAGGTCCGACCCTCTCTGGTTTGGTCCTAGGCAACCTGCTGCGTCGCACAGCTGCTGACTGCTAGCATGGCAAGGCGTCATCAGCATCTTCCATCTCTGGACTGTTTCTCCTCTTGTCTTCGTGGTTGGAGCAGACCTGTCAATTCCTCTCTGTTGCAGGAATCCACATGGTCTTGGAGTTGTTTTCTGAAAATATACAAACATATTCTCGACCAAAAGTTAATAAAGGAATCTTTTCTATATAATTGATTTGGGATCCTTTTTATTTTTGCCCAAACGATTTTCCTTTGTCTTATTTGGACACCATGTGTGTTTTTCATGGGTGTCTTGCTGTTAGCATTACAAATGAAAACTAATTTTGTAAAGTAAAAGTTTTCTAGATGTAATTTACTTATAGGATATTTTTCCTTACATGATATTACCATACTATCCCCCCTTTTTTGATTAATGGAGGCTTTTGTAAATTTTATAATGCAGTCTTGATAACTTTAAATTTTAATTTTTTGCACAAAAATATGACTGCTTTAGTTTCATTGCATGCTCAGGAATTTTACCATGAGATGAACTACCAATAGAAATTTTAGTTACCACATTAGGAACAGCTTTTTGTCCAGTACAATTAAATTTTCTTGAATGTTCACTTATTTCAATTAGCCTATTTAAATTAATCCGAAAACTTGATTATTATTTTACTGTCAAATTTAATACTCTACCAACAATCTTAATTTACCCTGTAAATATTAGTGGAAAGGATTATTTGCATTCTTGAGTAGGCCCTGAGCATTCCTGGTGCTAGGCTGGATTTAGATATAGGGCAGCTGCTGTCGGCCAAGTCTCTGTCTGTTACCTGGGTCCCAATCTGAGCTGGGCCAAGTCACTGTCTGTCACCTGTGTCCCGATCTGAGCTGGGTATGGGAAGCAAAGCAGCCATGGGGGCAGGAGACCTCCCTCAGATGGGGTGAGGGTTCAGGCCCCTGCAAGGTTAGGGGGGTGAGGGTCTGTGCCCCACCTCTGTTGATCCCCAAGTTCTCTCCTGATGGCCCCTCTGCGACTGTGCCTGTCTTAGGTTGTTCCTTCCCTGAGGAATCTTACCCGTCTCTGGCTAACCAGTCATCCTCCGGGGCCAAGCAGGGTGATGTGAGGTTCAGTTCTGTCTCCTTGGTAGCCTATGCCCCCGTGACCTCCATGCCCAGCACCTGCCTTGGGATCCCCTGGCCTGATGGCGGGGCCCCAGCACTGATCACATATCTCTGGGAACTCAGGTTTCTTCTCCAGGGAGGGCCCAGCTCACACGATTGGGCGAGAGACAGATCCATGGTACCAGCCACCACGAGGCTTCAAGCTCAGCATGAACAGAAAGCTCAGGCAACAGCTGAGGGCAATTGGATTGTGAGAAGGGGGTCCCTCTTGGCACAAAAGGCAAGAGGGGCCAATATAGAATGCTCAAGTGCCTTCCCAGCGCCTTTATTTCTTCTGAAAGGGATTATATCCTTTCATGTCCTTTTTTTTTAAAATTGCTGCCAAACATTTCAAGAATTAGTTTGTAAGTTTGTTTGGGATAATTGTACAATATGTTGTTGTAAAATATCTAAAATTATAATGACATTGTAGAATAATATCATGTAAGGATATTCTTTGCTCTAGGCCATGGCAATTAAATTTCAAACTGGCTGTCAATTTCTTTTTGTAACTTTATATAAACTTTGTCAGGGAGGCAAAAACATAAATTATTCCCCCATAACCCCCCACCCCCCACTTAAAGCCCCAACCCCTTGTCTGTGTCCATTGATTAGGCTCATATGCATGCACACAAGTCCCTTAGTTGATCTCTCCCCCTTACCCCCACCCTTCCCTACCTTCCCTGAGGTGTGAAGTGCTGTTCGACCTTTCTCAGTCTCTGGATCTGTTCTTGTTCATCAGTCTATGCCGTTCATTATATTCCACAAATGAGTGAGATCATGTGATATTTATCTTTCTCTGCCTGGCTTATTTCACTTAACATAATACTCTCCATCTCCATCCATGTTGTTGCAAATGGTAGGAACTCCTTCTTTTTTACCACAGCATAGTATTCCATTGTTTAGATATACCACAGTTTTTTAATCCACTCATTTGCTGATGGGCATTTAGGCTGTTTCCAAATCTTAGCTATGGTGAATTGTGCTGCTATGAACATAGGGATGCATATATCCTTTCTGATTCGTGTTTCTAGTTTCTCGGGATATATTCCTAGAAGTGGGATCACTGGGTCAAATGGGAGCTCCATTTTTAGTTTTTTGAGGAAACTCCATACTGTTCTCCACAGTGGCTTCACCAGTCTGCATTCCCACCAGCAGTGCACGAGGGTTCCTTTTTCTTCACATCCTCGCCAGCACTTGTCATTTATTGATTTGTTGATAATAGCCATTCTGACAGGTGTGAGATGGTACCGCATTGTTGTTTTGATTTGCATCTCTCTGATGATTCGTGACTTTTAGCAGGTTTTCATATGTCTCTTGGCCTTCCTTCTGTCTTCTTTTGAAAAGTGTCTATTTAGATCAGTTACCCATTTTTTGATTGGGTTGTTTATCTTTTTGTTAAGTTGCATGAGTTCCCTGTAAATGTTGGAGATTAAACCCTTATTGTTGATATCATTGGCAAATATGTTCTCCCATGCAGTGGGCTTTCTTGTTGTTTTATTGATGGTTTCCTTTGCTGTGCAAAAGCGTGTTATTTTGATGTATTCCCATTTGTTTATTTTCTCTTTAGTTTCCATTGCCCTAGGAGCAGTATCAGTGAAAAGGTTCCTTCGGCATATGTCTGAGATGTTGCTGCCTGTGGATTCCTCTAGTATTTTTATGGTTTCCTGTCTTATGTTTAAGTCCTTTATCCATTTTGAGTTTATTTTTGTGTATGGTGTAAGTTGGTGATCTAGCTTCATTTTTTTGCATGTGTCTGTCCAATTTTCCCAATACCATTTGTTGAAGAGACTGTCTTGACTCCATTGTATGTTCGTGCCTCCTTTGTCAAATATTAATTGAGCATAGTAATTTGGGTCAATTTCTGGGTTCTCTATTCTATTCCATTGATCTATATGTCTGTTCTTGTGCCAGTACCAGGCTGTTTTAAGAACAGTGGCTTTGTAATACAGCTTGATATCTGGTATTGAGATCCCACTTACTTTGTTCTTCTTTCTCAGGATTGCTGCAGCTATTCGGGGTCTTTTTTTATTCCAGATAAATTTTTGGAGAGTTCTTTCTAGGTCTGTGAAATATGTCATTGTTACTTCAATGGGAAGTGCATTCAATTTATAGATTGCTTTGGGTAGTATGGACATTTTGATGATGTTGATTCTACCAATCCATGAACATGGTATGTTCTTCCATCTGTTTATGTCTTCCTCTATCTCTTTTTTCAGTGTCATGTAGTTTTCCACGTATAGGTCTTTTACCTCCTTAGTTAAGTTTATTCCTAGGTATCTTAATTTTTTTGGTGCGATGGTAAATGGGATTGCTTTTTTAGTCTCTCTTTCTGTAAGATCATTATTGGTGTATAGAAATGCCATAGATTTCTTGGCGTTAATTTTGTATCCTGCTACATTGCCGAATTCATTTATTAAGTCTAGTATTTTTTTGATGGAGTCTTTAGGGTTTTCTATGTACAGTATCATGTCATCTGCGAATAAGGACAGTTTTACCTCTTCTTTTCCAATTTGGATGCCTTTTATTTCTTCTTCTTGTCTGATCACAATGGCTAGTACTTCCAGCACTATATTGAACAGGAGTGTTGAGAGTGGGCATCCCTGTCTTGTTCCTGTTCTTAGGGGAAATGGTTTTAGTTTTTGCCCATTGAGTATGATGTTGGCTGTGGGTTTGTCATATATGGCTTTTATTATGTTCAGGTATGATCCTTCTATTCCCACCTTGCTGAGAGTTTTTATCAAGAAAGGGTGTTGGATTTTGTCAAATGCTTTTTCTGCATCAATTCATATGACTATGTGGTTTTTATCTCTCAATTTGTTTATGTGATGTATCACGTTTATTGATTTGCGAATATTGTACCATCCTTGCATCCCCGGGATAAATCCTACTTGGTCATGGTGTACGATCTTTCTGATGTACTGCTGGATCCGATTTGCTAGAATTTTGTTGAGGATTTTGGCATCTATATTCATGAGGGATATTGGCCTGTAATTCTCTTTCATTGTGTTATCTTTATCTGGTTTTGGTATTAGGGTGATCCTGGCTTCATAGAAGGAGCTTGGAAGTGTTCCTTCCTCTTGAATTTTTTGGAATAGTCTGAGGAGGATAGGTTTTAGGTCTTCCTTGAATGTTTGGTAAAACTCCCCTGTGAAGCCATCTGGCCCTGGGCTTTTGTTTGCTGGGAGCTTTTGGATGACTGCTTCAATTTCTTCCATAGTTATCGGCCTATTGAGATTTTTAGAATCTTCCTGAGTGAGTTTTGGAAGGTTGTATTTTTCTATGAATGTGTCCATTTCCTCCAGGTTGTGTAGTTTGTTAGAATAGAGTTGTTCATATTATTTTTTAACAATCCTTTGTATTTCTGTGGGGTCTCTTTCATTTCTGATTTTGTTTATTTGGGTCCTCTCTCTTTGCTTCTTGGTGAGCCTGGCTAGAGGTTCATCAATCTTATTTATCCTTTCGAAGAACTAGCTCTTGGTTTTGTTGATCTTTTGTATTGTTTTTTTAGTCTGTATGTCATTCATTTCTGCTCTGATCTTTATTATATCCTTCTTTCTGATCACTGTGGGCTTTTCTTGTTGCTCTCTTTCTAATTCTTTGAGTTGTTGAGTTAGATCATTTATTAGCATTTTTTCTTGTTTTTTGAGGAAGGCATGTAGAGCTATAAACTTTCCTCTCAGGACTGCTTTCATTGTGTCCCATAGCATTTGCATTGTTGTGTTTTTATTGTCATTAGTCTCCAGAATGTTTTTAATTTCTTCTTTGATCTCGTTGCTCACCCAATCATTGCTTAATAGCATGCTATTCAGCTTCCAAGTGTTTGAATTTTTTGGAATGTTTTTATTATAGTTTATTTCTAATATTATGCCATTGTGGTCTGAGAAAATGCTTGATATGATTTCAATCTTCTTGAATTTGGGGAGACTTTGCTTGTGACTCAGTATGTGGTCTATCTTTGAAAATGTCCCATGTGCACTTGAGAAGAATGTATATTCCATGGCTTTGGGGTGAAATGCTCTGAAGATGTCAATTAGGTCCATTTGATGTAGTGTATCATTTAGAATTGCTGTCTCTTTGCTGATTTTTTGTCTAGAGGATTTAGCCAGTGATGTCAGTGGTGTATGAAAGTCTCCTACTATGATTGTATTGTTGTTGATCTCTCCCTTGATGTCTTCCAGAAGTTTTTTTATGTATTTGGGTGCTCCTGCATTGGGTGCATATATGTTTACCAGAGTTATATCTTCTTGTTGAATTGCTCCCTTTAGTATTATGTAGTGGCCTTCCTTATCTCTTGTTATGGCTTTTACTTTGAGGTCTATTTTATCAGATATAAGTATTGCAACCCCAGCTTTTTTCTCATTTCCATTTGCTTGAAAAATGTTTTTCCATCCCTTCACTCTCAGTCTGTGTGAATCCTTTGCTCTGTGGTGGGTCTCTTGTAGACAGCAAATATATGGGTCATGTTTTCTTATCCATTCAGCTACCCTATGTATTTTGATTGGTGCATTTAATCCAATTACGTTTAATGTTATTATTGACAAGTACATGTTTGTTGTCATATTTTTCCTTATTGTTTGTGTTTCTTTTTGCCTTTCTCTTTCTTCTTTTACAGCAGTCCCTTTAGCATTTCTTGCATTGCTGGCTTGGTAGTGATAAACTCTCTTAGCCCTTTTTTGTCTGTGAAGCTCCTGATTCCACCTTCAATTTTGAATGATAGCCTTGCTGGGTATAGTATTCTTAGATTCAGACCCTTGCTTTGCATCATTTTGTATATTTCATTCCATTCCCTTCTGGCCTGGTGTGTTTCTGTTGAGAAATCAGTTGATATTCTAATAGGAGATCCCTTGTAGGTAACTTTCTGTCTCTCTCTGGCAGCCTTTAATATTCTTACTTTGTCATTAGTGTTCGCCAATTTAATTATGATGTGTATTGGTGTCGGTCTTTTGGGGTTCAACTTGTTTGAGACTCTATGTACTTCTTGGACTTGCATATTTTTTTTCTTGCCAATATCAGGGAAGTTTTCTGTCATTATTTCTTCAAACAGGTTTTCTATTCCTTGCTTCTCTTCCTCTCCTTCTGGTATCCCTATTATTCGAATATTGTTTTCTTTTTGTGTTGTCCCAACGCTCCCTTAGGCTCTCCTCTTGCTTTTTAAGTCTTCTTTCCAGTTGCTGCTGTGTTTGTGTGTTTTTCCTACCTTGTCTTCTAATCCGCTGATGCGGTCCTCAGCCTCTTCTAGTCTACTGTTTAAGCCTTCTAATGTGTTCTTTATTGCAGCTATGTCGTTCTTCATCTCCTCTTGGTTTCTTTTCATGTTGGCGACATTCCCATTCAGCTCCTTATAGTTCTCATTGAATTGTGTGTATTTGTCATCCATCTGTTTAAACATCCTTATAACCATTACTCTGAATTCTATCTCTGATAAGCTGCTAGCCTCAATTTCATTTAACTCCCTTTCTGGTGATTCCTATTTTTCTTTCCTTTGGGAGTTGCTTTTTTGTCTCCCCATGTTTTCCTGTAATATTTTAATTGTAGATCCAATTGCTTTGCTACCCAGGTTCTTTTGGTGATGGTGCTACTGGTGTAATCTCTCAGTTCTCCTGGGCTTGGTAATCTAGTGTAGCTCCCTACTTGAGCTATTTGGGTTCTCTTGATGTAGGCCTGCAAGCTTGAGAGGCACAACTGCGGTGTCTAGAAGTCAGCAGCCATGGAGGGGAGTATCCCAATTTTTTCTGTCACGCGTGCCCAGTGGGGACTCACAGTGGCACCAAGGAACTGTCTATCGGGGTGATGTGGCTCAGGGGGCCTGCACTCTGGACAGGTGTGACTGTGATGCCCAGAGTTCTGTAGTTATGGGGTGGGCAGACTCAGCTTTTGCTGCTGCACCTGTGGTGGATAGGCACTTACTCCCAGTGGCGGCTCACAGGAGCATCCGGGGTAAGTTTGTCAGCGAGGCACACTGAAGCACTCTGAAGGGCCCTGGCAGTGTAGCCATGTAATTGAGGTGCCTAACTTCTAAAGATTTCTCTTTAGGGCAGATCCTATGGCCTCAGGGAGTATTCAGATTCCATGGTGTTATTCAGGGTGAGATCTGGGTGTGGCTATATTGGTTGCCTTGAGACTGGAGGGAGGGGAAAATGGTGACTGGGGCTTAGATATGACTCAGCACCAGACTGGCTTCCACCTCTCCTGGACCGTCTGCTGCCTACACTCCCCAGATTCCATAAGCCCACCCCTTCTTCTGCACCTCAGCCAGAGGTAAGTGTCTGTATCCTAAAGGTCCTATGAACTAGGTTCAGTGGAGAAAGGCTCAGGCCCCAGCGCGAGGAGGGACTGCGTCTCTGCAAGTTCCTCTCTTGCTGGCACTGTGTGGTCTGGCAGCTCTTCAGGGCTGCCTTTGAGCTCAGATCCCAAATCCAGACTCCAAGGTCTTAAATCCCCTACCTCCCGCAGTCCCATGGACCCTTTTTGTTTGTTTGTTTTTTGTCAGACGCTTTGCCTGTCCTCAGGGACGCGACTTGGCACCATGTAGTTTCTCCCTGACCTTCTGGGCACAGAGGTCTCGCAGATTCTACTGCCTAGATCTTTGATTTTACCTTTATCGGGGGGGATCTCTGCCCTTCCCAGCTGCAAACTGTCTCACCAGCTGCGCCTCCTTCGCCAGTTCGGGCTGGATTCCACTCGTTTCAGCTGCTCCCTCTATTTGCTCCGGGACAAGGCTCAGGACACGTCCGTCTATTCTGCTGCCATTTTCTCTCTCTGAAAAATTATTTTTCTAAAAGGAATTCATCAATTTATTTCCTTTTATAAGTTATGTACAAGAGCTTGATTGATTACCAAATTTATTCATTTTATTGGATTAAAAAGGCACATTACTTATTTCAATGTGTTCTTTTGATAATAGCAGAGTTGAACATTTTAATACAGATATCTTACTTTACTAACTTTAATTTAAATTGTTTGTATCCTTTAAAAAGTTTTAGTATTATTTTAAAATTTGTATAAGCTTTTTATGCAGTGTATATGTATATAAAAAATTGGGGTATATTACCAATTAGGTTGACTATACATACACATGAGATACAACACAACGTAACTTATATGTTGGAACACTGTGGGAAAAAGACAGAAAACTATCCTGGAGCTTAAATGTCTCTGACATGTGATGTCTGGTCACTGACTTCTGTAGTCAAGGGCATCAAGCAGTACAGGGCCACTGGATGTCAATGCATGTTGTAAAGATTATTCTCAAAGTAGATTTTGTCATCTGCTTGGTAAACACTGCATTGTGAAGGCAGGACACCCTCAGACTGCATTTTGTGAGGTCCAGTCTGAGAGTTATTAGATGACCTTGCTTATCTTTATATGCTTTCTTTTCATGCATAAATATTTTTTATAGCAATAGCATGGCAGTAATGGAGATTCCAATGTAGAGCACCTCATTGGTGATCATCCATGGATTTTGTTCCATGCACATGTGAGTTTCAAGGCACTGCTAAACACCTCCTGCAGTGCCAGAGTTCAATGGTGAGCTGGTCATGTTTGTTTCCTGTGGTGTGATAGCCTGGGTTTCTGTTGTCTGCATTGGAGAAGAGGAAATAGCTTCTTTCAGGACAGTCTGCGTGTGTGCTGGCATTATAGGAGCAGAGGTAGAGACCCAAGGTGATGTTGGAACACTGTTGACCTTAGGTGGAGCTGGCTTACTCTTTAATAATACGTTGATTGTCAAATCATTAAGCCAACCTGATGTTAAACACAACAACAATACATGCCACGTCAGACTGGGCTGCAATGATTCAATTTAGCTCATAATGCGTGTTCTTCTGAAAGGTGACAAAGTATCCATCAGTCCCCATGAGTAGTTTGAGCATTTTACTATGAACATGCCCCTTGGACCTTGCACACGATTGTGACTTCACTCGCTGTTGAGTAATTGTAGGGTAGCATAGATATTGTTTTTTTTATATGTAAAATTTGCTGCAAATATTTGTCTGAAACTGTTTTTCCTCTTTTTATAAAATTATTATTATTATCACTATACATATATATTGCATATTATAGTCTATCTTTTTACATAGCTCTTTTATGCATAAGGAGTTTATATATTGTATAATGTTATACATTCTGAGGCATGATCTAAGTTTATTATCCAAATTTTTAGTAGTTATGACACACCATTTAAAAATAGCTCTTCCCTTTAGATTTATGATATAACATTTATAAGGCATAAATTATTAATACATATATGTATACAAATGTACCTGAATAATCATTTTGTTTCATTTATGTTTTTGCAATAATGATGTTTTAAAATGTTTCTCAAAGATGAATAATGTTAGCTCTTATGTTACTTACCATAACTTTTAAATAATATTTGTGATAAATTTATCAATTTTTGAGGTTATTTATTTTTTAATGGGGTATCATTACAGAGGATAAAAACCCACTAATAAAACTAGCTTTGGACACAGGGGCCAAATTTCAGGAATGGTAAATGAGTACAGAGGAGTACTAGTAAAGCAGCCCTATTCAACACCCCTCTCCCTGCACCTAACTCAGCAGCAGTACCTGTGGACAATACTCCCAGAGTATTCTTCACAGGTGCTTGAGGGAGGCTCAAACTCAAATATCTGTCTATTGTTATGAGGTTAGCTTCACAGTTACCTGATTACCTCTCATCACCCATTTTTTGGGGGGTGGAGGGTGGAAGTGACCTGTAAGAAAACCATTTTTCTCCAACTTCACTCTCCAAACTTTACCTTCTTTATGTTGGCATATGACTTGGCAAATAACCACTAGTAACTTTTCTATCTCTGTTCTAGAGCCCAAGAGAAGGTCAAGGGAGCAGGAGGTATCTTTGACAGAGACTATGACCTAGAAAGACACCTGGCAGAGAGAGGGGGAAAATAATTAAGAGAGAATGACTGAGATGATTCAGCTATGTGGCAGCTCTCTTTCGATTACTCTTCATGTTTAAGTGCATATGGCACCTGAGCATTTAATGTATGTTCCTTTGAGCTGTGCTAGTCTTTTTAACATCTCATGCCCTGTACCAAACCAAAATACTATTGTCTGACGTAAAATTATAGACTTATTGCTCACTTCAGAGTCCCTTTACATGCAAGTTTGCCTGCTTTGAAATATGAATAAACAAAACCAACAGTTAGGTAAAAATTTATATAAGTTTATTTTAAGCAATCATAGTTTGAGATGAGTTTCTTTGAAGTTGTAAGTTGAGGTTTTATTTTCTACGTTATCCAGGTTTGCAGTTTACATCAAATAGTTTTTGAGCTTCACAATTCCCTTTGTACATTTATAGGCTCAATAGAAGGAATGACACTATATTGGTTTTAAACTAGTTATCTTATTTTCTTATATATATTTTTGCATAAAATTTAAGTAGAAGGGAAGGTTGATTATTTTGGCTACTTGATCCCTAAATCTATCCAATAAAAAAAATAGCTAAAGACCTGATTTATTATAAAATTTTGCAAAATTCAGCTGACAAGTTCACCCTTTTTCTTCCCTCATATTCTGTCAAAATGAATTATTTAGAAAAATAAAAGTTTAAAAGAATAGTCAAAACACATGTCAAATGTCAATGAAAAGCAAATGTTAGAGCATATATCTCTTACCCAAGGATATATTTATTTTGATAAATTTTATTTTCTGATTAGTTTTCTCTTGAACACTGATAAAATACACAGAATCAACCTTCAGGGTTTTCTAACATTTGCTGTGATTATGTGGTTCAATCCATTAGCAAACCAGCAGTGCGTAGCACTCCCACACTCCACTCGAGGAAGGAGTCACAATTTCACAGTTTGCTTTCCAGCACTGCCTTGCAGGGCTGCTATCATAATGAGTTTCTGGCTCTTGACACATAGGCAGAAGCCTCTTATGTTGGCTTCTCAAAGGGGAAGGAGTGAAACACTAGTGGAAAGAACAATTATATCACTAATAACACAAAAGCTGTAGAATTGCTCCCAATACTCTCATGTATGTTACTGAAGTAGTGTGTCTCTTTTCCCCTCAAATAATGATTTCTTTTTTTCCAGAAGACTGGTGCAGATTTGTACAAACTAGAACATAGGAAGAAGCCTGAGAAACTGAAGTACTGTGCATTATTTATTTAAAACATTATTTAACTAGTGTCTTTTTTTAAAAAAACCAGAGGAAAATAAATGGCCAGTCCAAGAATTTACTCAGTCATAAATTTCTGATACAAAACCTTTTTATGGATAAGGTATTTAGTTTTTAAAAATCTGTGTTACTAAAAAATATTATGAAAATAAACCAGTTAAAGGACATAATCTTATCATATACAAGGGAATAAGGCATATTCAATGTATGCTGTGTTGGGAAAATAAACCTCCACAAGATGGTTGAGCAACCAGAAGAGCCTAAAGTTATCTCATCACGTGCTACCCCAGTGCTCTGGAGACTATGGCTTCAGGCTCCTCACTGGGTCCCCTTTCTACGAGGGGCAATGTGACTCAGGAGAAATTGCACTGGCCTCAAAATCAGCTAAACTTGGGGACATGTTGCAGCCTCTCACTCCTCTGTGTCCCTGGATTAAGTTTCTGTGTCTTCCTACCACAAGACTTTAAAAAGTGATACCAATATCTACCTTGCAAGGGCATTGTGAAGATCTGTGATAATGTATAGAAAGGATTCACCATAATGGTCTTAACAGTGTGGGAATTCAATAACTAGTAGCTATTCTTATTCTTCCCTCTTTTATCTATCCTACTTTTTTGGGGGGTATGCATCATGTGTGGCAAATACAAGGTGGGCCCAAAGTAGGTTTACAATTGTGAGTATGTGAAAAAGAGTTTATATTTGTGTTATTATTTATTAATTATTATATTATTTTCCATTTGAATAACTGTAAACCTACTTTTGCCCCAATCTGTATATCTTAATCGTACTTGCATTTCCACCCCCATCCTCTTTCCACACCTCTGGAAGACACTGTTAACTGATTATGGCACTGTATTCTACTGTGTTTGGAGAGTCTTAGAATCTAATTATCTTTCATAACACAGCATCTCTCTCAGCCAATTTCTAAGAGATGCTGTGTTATGTGCTCTTTTTGGTAGGTGTTACAATTTTCTGTACACATACATGCAAGATACGTTTTGTTGCATTGCATTGTGTCTCAATCTTGGCATTTGAATTTTTTTCACTTTTTATGATTGTAAATTTAAAAATTTCTTCTTGTATCTTTTTTGATGATTTATACTATTTATTAGGAGAGAATAAAGCAAAATGGGCATATATAAGATCAACATACAAACAATTGTATTCTTTTTCTTTTTTTATTTGTATTTACTTTATCGGGGTGACATTGGTTAAGAAAATTATGTAGGTTTCAGGCATACAATTCTACAATACATCATCTGTATATTATTCCCCACATGTATTTTGTTTTATTTTTTCCATCACCATTCATCCCCTCTATGCCCTATTCCACCTCCACCTTCCCCCTCTCACTCACCCCCACCTCACAATCACCACACTGTTGCCCATGTTCATGAGTTCTCTCTCTTTTTTTTCATAGCTTAATTTTGGACAATGCTGGAAGAATAAAGTAAGTGGGAATTAATTTGTGCTATCAATGTTTTAAAAATAATTTTCTTTGCCATATGAACAGGTACCTAACTTTCACCTGGTTTGTCTCCACTTATTTCACAAAGAGATCAGAATCCAAATGGCAAAAAGTCCTCAACACTCTGTTCTTGCTTTCCTGTGCTTAGAAAGTCCAGAATCAAGTGTGCTTATATAGGAACTGCACCCATTATGGAATGGGGAGAGAGTGCCATGTCCAGCACAAGGCCTTTGCTGCCTCAAAAAGGGTGATAACAGTTAGTTCCAACACAAAGAAAAAGTTCCCAAGACAAGAGGGAGAGTGGAAACAGAGACAAGAGGGAGAATGCTAACCAGAGACAGGAGGGAGAGAGGTAACAGAGACAAGAGGGAGAGTGGTAACAGAGACAAGAGGGAGAATGCTAACCAGAGACAAGAGGGAGAGAGGTAACAGAGACAGGAGGGAGAGAGGTAACAGAGACAGGAGGGAGAGAGGTAACAGAGAGCTGCAATAATTGCCTTCATTTTCCTGTTACCTTTTCTCAGTGTTATTGAAGACCATGATTGAGATCTCTATGTAGACTAATGAGGTCTCTGCAAATACACCCCTCCCTTAACTCTTGGTGAGAAGGGGACCAATAATTGTCACTAGTGTTGCTTTTTTTTCAGTAAATATGGAACTTATTTATTTGTTGTTGTAGATTTTGTTTTAAGACTGTGAAGCACTTCCATAAAATATATAAATTAACTATTATCTATCTATCTATCTATCTATCTATCTATCATCTATCATCTATCATCTATCTGTCTGTTTCTGTCTATCCATCTATCCATCTATTTACCTATTGATGGGAACCCACATATTAAGTGAGTAGTGAACAAATCTCCCTTTGGGAAAGGAAAGAAAAATATTTAAATTTGATGCAGTAGGCAGGATTCTGAGATGGTCCTCAAAGTCCCTGTCTCCTGGAGTGTGTGCTCTGTATTATCTCTCCTCTTGGTTTTGAATGGGACCTGTGAATAAAATGTATTTCACTCCTGTGATTGGGATATATTATATGACAAAGGTGAAAGGATTTTGCAGATGGAATTAAAGTTGCAAATCAGTTGACTTTGATATAAATCATGAAGGGAATTTTGCTGGGTGGGCCTGACCTAATCAGGTGAGCCATTAAAAGAGTCGGGCCCTTCCTAAAGTTGGAGAGATTTGAAGCAGCAGTGATGTTCTTGTGTTTGGCCTTGAAGAAGCAAATTGCCACCTTGTATAGATTGCAACATGGAAAGATCAACAGGTGCTTCTAGAAAGCTAGGATGATACCAATAAAGCAGGGACCTCAGTTTCACAGCTGTAAGAAACTGAATTCTACCAACAGCCAGTGAGCTAGGAAGAGGACCCTGAGTCTCAGATAAGGACACAGTCCCAGCCTACCCTTTGATTTCACTGTGTCAAGCCCTGAGATAACCCAATTGACCAGTGTTCTGATCTATGATAATATAATACCTTTTAAGATAAGACATTTGCGTAGTTGTATATTGCTAAGTTTTTAGTGGTTTGTTATTCAGACTTAGCAGCCTTAGAAAACAATAGAAAGTTAATACACTAATACACTTGGCTAAGAAGAAATTTGAATCCATCATTTTTTCCTTTCCCTAAAGAAAAATAACTCCCTCCTTAAAGTTAATTATTTTACTTGGGGATGTTTTGATTTCATTCTGTACCTTTAAAGTCATTCTGTACTTGTATCTGTAATGAACATATAATATGCCAGGTCGCTCCCTCCTTAAGACACCCTTACATCTAGTCAATGCCCCTCATTTTTTTTAAAAATAAATCTTTATTGTTCAGATTATTATAGTTGTTCCTCTTTTTCTCCCCATAGCTCCCCTCCACCCGGTTCCCACCCCACCCTCTGCTCTTACCCCCCCCACCCCACTGTCCTCATCCATAGGTGTACGATTTTTGTCCAGTCTCTTCCCGCACCCCCCTTACACCTTTCCCCCCAAGAATTGTCAGTCCACTCCCTTTCTATGACCCTGATTCTATTATATTGACCAGTTTATTCTGTTCTTCAGATTTTTTATTCACCAGATTTTTAGATTCACTTTTTGGTAGGTATGTATTTGTTGTTCATCATTTTTATATTTACCTTTTTCTTCTTCTTTCTCTTCTTACAGAATACCTTTCAGCATTTCATATAATACTGCTTTGGTGGCGATGAACTCCTTTAGCTTTTTCTTATCTGTGAAGCTCTTTTTCTGACCTTCAATTCTGAATGATAGCTTTGCTGAATAGAGTAATCTTGGTTGTAGGTTCTTGCTATTCATCACTTCGAATATTTCTTGCCACTCCCATCTGGCCTGCATAGTTTCTGTTGAGAAATCAGCTGACAATCATATGGGTACTCCCTTGTAGGTAACTAACTGTTTTTCTCTTGCTGCTTTTAATATTCTCTCTTTGTCTTTTGCTCTTGGCATTTTAATTATGATGTGTCTTGGTGTGGTCCTCTTTGGATTCCTTTTGTTTGGGGTTCTGTGTGTTTCCTGGACTTGTAAGTCTATTTCTTTCACCAGGTAGGGGAAGTTTTCGGTCATTATTTCTTCAAATAGGTTTTCAGTATCTTGCTCTCTCTCTTCTTCTGGCACCCCCATAATTCAGATGTTGGTACACTTGAAGTTGTCCCAGAGGCTTCTTACACTATCTTCATATTTTTGGATTCTTTTTTCTTTTTTTCTTCTTCTTCATATTTCAAATCTTTGACTTGATTCTTGCAATCCTCTAGTCTGCTGTTGGATCTCTGTATATTATTCTTTATTTCAGTCAGTATATGCTTAATTTCTAGTTGGTCTTTTTCATATCCTTGAGAGACTCACTAAATTTATCGGCAGTTTCTAGTAAATTCTTGAAAAACCTTATAACTGTGGTTTTGAACTCTATATCCAGTAGTTTGTTTTCCTCCATTTCTGTCATTTGTGACCTGTTTCTTTGTCTCCGCATTTTGGCTGCTTCCCTGTGTTGATAGAGTGGCTTTGTGTGCTAGGTGTCCTATAGGGCCCAGTGGTTCAGCCTCCCCAATTACCTGAGGTGGACTCTCTTGCTGCACCCCTTTGTGGGCTGTGTGCACAGTCTTGTTGTAGTAAGCCTTGATTGTTGTTGGTATCACTGGGAGGAATTGACCTCCAGGCCGATTGGCTGTGAGGATCAGTTGTATCTACAATGGGAGAACTTCTGTGCTGGAGGCACCCTTATGGGGCAGGACTTGCTTCAGTGGGGCTTTGGTGCTCACTGAGTCTGCCCCCTGAGTGTGTCCCTTATGGATCTGAGGAGTTGTAATCTTGATGGTCCCACTCTGACCACTGGGTACACTGGCTCTTGGATCTCTAGGGAGGTGCAAATTTAGTTCTGCCTGAGGCCACCCAGCAGGAGCTATGGAGAGATCTGCAGATTCCTCTTCTTTGTTTGGGGTTTAGAGGTGCCTAGATGAGGCCCACCTGTGAAGCAATGCAAGCTGCTGTGGAGCCTTGGGCCTTCTTTTGGAAGTTCTGGGGCTCTCTGACCCAGCTGCAGTTTGTTAGGTAATTTTAGATTGCAAAGGGCCAGGCCATTCATATGCAAAAGTCTCTGTGCACAGCTGGGGTGGGGTTGTAAATTGGGTGGGGTGGGGTCTTAGGGAATCAACAGGGTGGAGCAAACAGCAATGGCTGACCTTCAGCTCTGCCCTAAGAGGCCCCTGGGTCTCGTGTCCTTCGGTAATCGCTGCAAGCACCTCTGAGAAAAAGCCACCCTGGAGTTCCGCCCGATGTCAGACAGTCCAGTTTCTCCCCATATGAGTCTCGGTCCCCAGAGTCTCACCTGGAACTGGAGTTCAGAGCAGTTGGGAGCTTGTGTCTCCCTCCCTACTGAAAAAGACAACTTCGTCCTCAGTTGCCAGACTTTTCTGCATGCGCGCCTCTGTACCTCTGCACTTTACTTCTACACCTCCTCTGAGTCTCAGTGTGCTTTTCTCTTCCCTTCTAGTTGTAGAATTTCCACTCAGCCAGCCTTCCTGTGGTTCTGGATGATGTCCGTTTTATCTTTTAGATGTAGTTTTGAAGTGGTTGTGCGAGGCAGCAAGTTCAGGTGTTTACCTATGCCACCATCTTGGTTTCTCTCAATGTCCCTCTTTAATATCTCCCAATCTTGTTCTAAAAGAATTGTCTATCTGTTATTACTTTCTGGAATTTAGCTTCTTTTATTCACTGCAAACTCACTTGCCCCCATTAATTCACAGATACATTTTTTTGTCATGTTTATTCATAACACCCTTGTGAATGAGTCCAGTTCTTAGTCTTCTTCTTTTTCAGTTATGATTATTCTTGACCACTCAGTAGCATTAATATCCTCTCTTTTCAAAGCACTGCTTTTGACTTTCATCACATTTTACTTTTCTCATTTTTCTATTTCATCCCTAACAGCTCTTTTTGCTTTCAGTGTTGGTATCATCCAAGGCTCCATCTTCCACCTTCTCCTTTGCCAGTGGAAATAGTCTCTTTGAACAATCTCACCCACTACCTTTATTTCAGTTGCTATATTATATGCTGACGATAAATCTCTGGACCTAGATCAATTTTTCTTCTTGGCTTCAATCTCCATATCAGTTGCCTATAGATGTCTCCACTTGGATGGCTTATAGGCATATACTTTAATATAATGAGGTTCAATTCATATCTTACTTGCCAGATTTGGTCTTTTCCTATATACCCTACTTAGTGAATACCACCACATCTCGATGGTTAGCCAATCTAAGGAACTTGATATTATCTTAGATCTCCTGTTAGACTGCTCCTGTCCCTTATCTCCCACATTTATTCATTTACCAAATTCCTGTGTGTCTTAGGATATCTTACATATATCCACTTTTAACTATTTTTATTGAGGCCATCAGTATCTTTTTTTAAAATATATATTCTGCAATATCTTCAAAGCCAATCTCTCTTTCAATCCAGTCTTTATTTATTGCTCTGCATTGCACCTGAATTAATCTTTATAATGCAAACATGATTTTGTCACTTCCCTTAACAATTTAATGACTCCTTTTCTTCTGTATAAAATCACAAATCTTTCATCCTCTTCCTCTCCTTACTTTTTCAGCCCTCTCTCTTGCACTGCCCATAGTTTTTTCAGGTGCTCCAGTTTTTTTTTGCCCCAGGGTTTTCACTGCCATCTCCTCTGCTGGAAAATTCCTCTATGTCTGCTTTATTTCTTTTAGTTGGTCCAATTATTTCTTACTGTCAGGTTGACGACATCTTCTCTGATCTGTGAAACCTGCCTTCTGTGCTCTTAGTTTTGTCCATCACAGCTGGGGAGCTCTCCAAATGTGTAATAGTCGATGGCTTTTCTACTCTTTGAGATATTAACTTCCTCAGAGTGAGCCTTCTTTTCATTGTTGACACTTCTAATCCTAATGCAGTGCCTGACACAGCAAAAATATTTTAGGAAAAAGTTATTGACCACCCAAACTATAGCTAACTTTTATTTTGTCATTAAAATTGTACAGTATTATTTATATCGGTATATTTCTTGTTTCAATGACTATATATATATATATATATATATATATATATAACTATATTACAGATTTTGAAATGTGAAATAGTTCCTAAGATTGAAATTATATAAGCAAATTTAGGCTAACTTTTTTTTGAGGAATATTTCTTAGTCTGCTTATATATCAACACAGCTCTTATGGTTTTTTGCTAATTTGTTAAACTAAAGTCAGTGAAGCAAATCCAATAACAAGCATATTTCCTTATTTTACTGCATATCTATGCTTTAAAGTATATATTTATGATTTTAACAAAATCAGTAACTATAGCAATATCTGTCATGATATTGCTTTATTTTATATGTGTTTCATAATGTAATATATCCACATGATCTTAAAAAGACTATACATTTGCTAGCTTAAGAAAGTAGGTAATTGAAGCAATTATCCAGATGGTTAAAGAAAAACAAATACTAATCTGATCCAAACCTTTTAAAATTTAAATGGAAAATTTTCCATTTACACATTTTATTTTTGAAATGTGCATATTTTTTTTCAAAACATATTCTATTGCTAGTTATCTAAATTTGAAACCTCAGAGATAGTTATGAGTTTCCTCTTCCATACCTCTTGCTTATCTCTCTACCTGAACTTTCTATTCAACTTATTCCCAAGTTCTATAGTTTCTATCTCCTCCATTTATATTGAGCTCATTCCTCCTTGACTTTCTCTTCCTCTGTCTCTCCAAGAGAGCTCTTCCATAGTAAATTCCTAGCTTCTTCTCCTTAAACAAATTTATCATATAGAAAGACTAGTTATGCAATTTACTTATTCTTACGCATAAAGATTTTTTACTGTTGAATCAGGAAAAAAATTATCAGCTTACTAGCCAACTGTCTTTATATTTAATTAGCTAGCCCTCCACTTCCTCTTATATGAACTCAACAGCAAGCCAAACCCACAGTACAGCCAAATACATCTCATGATTTCTAACTTTATGTTTTTGTTATAGTTTTTTGAACCGCATCTAGCATGGTCAGTGGTGAACCTGAGGAGAGGCAGTGAAGGATTAAAGAAGACAGACAAGAGAATACAGCTGGGGCTAGGTGGGACATGGTTCTTGGATGGAGAGACAGTGCCACAGCCTGTAAGACGAGTTTTTATTTTATAGGCAGATCCCACAAGGCAAAGTAAGGGCGTGGTCAAGATGTTTACAATGTTCTTGCGAGTTTTGAGTCTACTTAATTACATGCACCTGAAAACTCTATCAAGCTTTGCTTTGGCAGCACTTGTTGCACCTCCCACAGCCTACATCACTCAGCCACCTGGGACCACAGGTTCAGACCACAAGGTCAAGCTTACAGCCATAGCCTTTGGCTATAAATGTGCTGGGAGGACTTTGCCCTCCAAGCTGGGACCTGCACATGCTTTGCCATGAGAGGACTGTGCCCTCTCATTAGTCCGAGACTTGAACCTGTCCAAATGCTGTAACCGCTCTCCACAGTTTTTGCTAAATATTCTTAATTTTCTAATTAATCCTTTAAAAATCTTACACAAGTTTTGGGGTCCCTTTCATAAAGCATGTCTTATTTTTTATTTTAAAATATGTTTTTAAAAGAGAGAGGAAGGTAGAGTAAGAGAGAGAAACATTGATGAGAGAGAAACATCAATCCATCAATCATCTGCCTCCTGCACACCCTCCAATGGGGATTGAGCCTGCAACCCAGACTTGAACCCTGACCAAGAATTGAACCCATGACTTCCAGATGCATGGGATGATGCTTAACCAACTGAGCCACACTGTCTGGGCTATGAAGCAACTGTTTTATGAAGCAGTCCTTGATTTTTCAACCTGATGACAGCACTCCTTTGAACCACATTATTAGGGTTCTTTTACTAACAAACCTCTCTCTACTTCCCAAGTACAAGATCACAATCATCTTGAGAATACAGTTTCTTATTTATAACTAGAGGCCCGGTGCACGAAATCATGCACAGGTACGGTCCCTAGGCCTAGCCTGTGATCAGGGCCATCTTGCCGTCACCCACACCAGATCCCCATTCACCATCTGGCGATGGGAGCCTGACAGGTGGGGGAGGGACCAAGAAGTCCGCAATTGCTGCCTGTTCTCTGGCCCCACCCCCACCATAGATTGCCCTCTGTATGTGGGGTGACCAGTGGGGTGGGAGCCTTGGCCTGGTGCTGCCCGCATCCTCCAACACCTAGCCCGGTTCCCATTCACCATCAGCGATTGGAGCCTGCGGGCCAGGGGGAGGGACCAAGAGGTTGGCCATTCTGCCCGCTTGCTAGTCCCACCCCCCACCACCACTCACGCCAGTTCCCCGGTCGCCAAAGGTGATCGCAGCCTGCCGGCCAGGAAAAGAAACCAAGAGGTGGTCAGTGTACCTCATAGTGACTGGTCGAGCGGTCATTCTGGTCATTCTGCCATTATGGTCACTGGGCTTTTATTATATAGAATTCTATCTCTCACTGAGCCTAATTTTGCATCTTATAACTAGATTTACTACTTTTGTTTTTGTGGAAACAGAACTGAATTTTCTTTTATTGACATACATTAAAATAATGTATTCCAGGCCCTGGCCAGGTAGCTCAGTTGGTTAGAACATTGTCTTGATATGCTAAGCTTGTGGGTTAGATCATTGGTCAGGGCACATACAAGAATCAACCAATGAATACATTAATAAGTGAAACTGATGTCTCTCTCTCCCTCTCTCTCTGTCTCTGTCTCTATCCTTTCATGTTTCTTTAAAATTAAAAAATAATGCATTCCATTTCTAAAATGAAGTAGGGATTTAAAATAAGGAATAGACATGTAGAGCTATTTAGTTAGAATCAGCTACTGTATATTAAGAATGTTTAGTGCCCAACTTTTTAATTTACTGAAATTTTATTTTAGTTATATTCATTTTTCTCTTTTAACCTTTCCCCCCTTTTCTTCTCTCCTTTCATTTTTGCTATATATGTCTTCATGTAGATACAGCAAAGACTCTTTCTCTTTCATGGTGTTAAAGAATTCTTCTTCTACTTGATTTTTCCTAAAGTTAGACAGAATGATTTAGAATGAACTAAATTTGACTTGAATCCTTACACATTTCAGAAAATGTCAGAGTTCTAAATTGCATACCTCTGTATGCATTAGTGAAATCTTGACTTACTTCCAGATTCTGCTTTGAGCAACAAAACACCATGCTTAAAACTGAGCTCATTTGAAGAGCACTATAAGTCTGTATGAAATGTTACTCAGATATCATTTTCTCTCAGAAATATCTCACTATGTTCAACATACCTGCCTGCAAAGCAGCAGACTTCTAACTCAAGGAAGTGAATGAAACTGATATTAGTTAGCAGCTTCCCTGTGGAGGAAAAGTGGCAGTGTGAATGGAAGGTAAATGCTATTTAAGGTCTATCTTCACTCATGTGTGGGGTACTTTCAGAAGCTGTACTTTCAGAAAGTTATTTCATTTATGGCTCTTTTGGGGGAGTGTTTCTATAAAATACTAACCTAGACACATTTAATCTTTACATTTTTAGGAGAAAGCTGCTCAGTTTGGAGCATGTTCACTTCTGTTGAAATGTTGCTGTTGAAAGCTGCATGTAGATCTTTTGAGAGGCCACATGCTCGAGTCTCTATTTTTAAATTTTCATGATAGCTTTTGCACTCTCCTGAGCATTCAGGATCCAAGTTTCTACTGAAGCATGTAATTACTGGTGATGACTTAGCACCAGTCTTGTGGTGCAAAGTAATGACAAATGGAAGCAATGTCAATAAGAGAAAACTGGCAAAATAGAGACAGCCAAGTAAAAGAACTCAGAGACTCACATGCTCTGGCAAACTCTCCCACTATTGCTAGTTTCACAAAAGAACTTTATAATAAATTCTTATGTAATCCCCAAGGTGCTCACATCAGACAAAATACCTAAAAGGGCTGCTTTTTCCTTCCTTCCTTCCTTCCTTCCTTCCTTCCTTCCTTCCTTCCTTCCTTTCCTCCTCCCCCTCCTCTTCCTCCTCCTTCTTTTTCTTCTTTTTTGGTTTAGAATGAAAACAATGACTTCATTGATTTGTATGTCCTACTGTTACTGCTACAACTAGCTAGTTAATATTGATAATAGGAAGAGAGCAAGGAGGAGGCTAGACATTATAAGCATGGTCATCTGGGCAGCTTCACCAGAAAGCTGCATTTTCACATTCCTCACAGGGAACCACTAGTCCATTCCCTGCAGATCACTTGGGGAAGAGGTCCAACAAAGGGGAAGATGGGCACATGCCAGAGAAGTCAGGATGATGTAGGGAAGATGCTTGCCTGTCAGTCTAACCTGGGAAACCATGGATTGGCTAGGATGGTAGAGCCACTGCAAGTGCACGAAGTCCTGAAGGATTCATTGGTTAAACTCCTAGTTAAAATCCCCAGACTAAGAAACTTTCTCTCTCTTGTTCCTTTTGCTTTGATCCTGCTTCCTTGCACTCACTTGCTCCATGACACACGCTAGCCTGCCATATGGCCCAAGAAGCAATATTGCCCATGGCCATGCAGACCCCACACACAATGGACTGCACCTGGGAACACAAGCTAAGCTAGTCAGATGCTTTAATATGGAGTGAAGACTCTGGACAGTGGCTTTGATTCTAGCCCTATGGAAGACAATCTGGGACTTTTTCCATGGTGGGAAAAAGGGAGATGGGACCTTGGAAAAGAACTCCCTTAATGTTATATCACCCATACAGCTTTTCATGATACCTTATCCTCCTTTGGGGGTGGGGGGAAGTCTCTGGAAATTCTTGTTCCCACAGAACCCTAAGAGCTCCACTTCCACCAGCAACAGGAGGGGATGCAGAGGACATCCCACTGATAACCCTACTCTTCCAAATAGTTTCTCACCTAACCATCATTTTATTTGCTCTCTCCACTGCTTACTTTGCGTAGGGCAGTGTCTGTAGAAGGAACTCTCTAAACACATGACTGTGACCTATGGAAGACCTAGGAATGGGATTAGAGGCGAGCCTGTGTTTTAGCTGTTGGGGTGTATCTTACCTGGGGAGATTATGAAAATGGAAAATTTCTGGGTTTACACCTCAGAGATTCAGATTCAGTGATCTGGAATTAAGCCTAGCAATCTTCATTTCTCTGAAGCACTGAGTGTTTGGAATACACTGGAAAGACACTGCTCTGACTTGGACAAAAGCTCTTTCAGTTTCTTTCTGCAGGATCCTAGCAGGATCTTAGCATCTCTATGAGCATGATAGAACTGCAAGATCACAGGCCCCACCCCACTTATTAAATAAGAATTTTCATTTTGACAAGATCCCCAGGTGATTCATATACATATTAGAGTGTGAGAAACATTGCTTTAGCAAATACATTGGATTTAGTTACCACTGTCCAGTTAGGTTAGCTGTGTTAAAAAAAATTTAATTGAGTAAATCTAATTGGCTTTATTCAGTGATTCATGAATCGGCAGCAGCCCATCTAGCAACAAGAAGGGTACTTCAAGGGTCTGGGACATCTTTTCTTTGCGGGAAGAGAACCTAAAGTGTTTTTTGTTATGCGGCTTGCTTCTTTCAGTGGGTAAGTGGATGTGACCAGAGTGATAGATGACCTTATTGGTGCTTGGCTAGAACATTCCAGAGTGGTTGATTAATATTATGTTTCTGGGAGAGGTTGAAAATGCAATTAGATCAGATATTAAATCTAGGTTTGTACCTGTGACACCATTTTGGGCCTGTGGTTTTTCTCTTTAATAACTGTCACCCTAAGAGAGAGAGAGAGAGAGGAGAGAGAGAGAGAGAGAGAGAGAGAGAGAGAGAGAGAGAGAGAGAGAGAGAGAGAGAGAGAGAGAGAGAGAGAGAGAGAGAAGAGAGAGAGAGAGAGAGAGAGAGAGAGAGAGAGAGAGAGAGAGAGGGGGGTGGGAGAGTAAGACACAGAGGAGCAATCTTTGGATGGGAGAGTGGGCTATAGTTGGGGCATCAGGTGGGAAGATGGTGGAGGAGGCTCAGGCATTTTGGTGGGAACAAGTTGGGGATAGAAAGGATATGAAGGTAAGCAGAGCAGATTTCATAATGAGTCCAGGGGCCCTTCAGCCCAATATTAAAAAGTGCTAAGCTGTATTGCTTCTCTTTTGGTTAAAAATATCGTGTCTATGTAATTTATACTTTGGACTTTTCATGAAGCAGTTTGAATTCAGCTATTTTAAGCATCATTAAAGCAGAATAAATTTTATGACAATAAATTAAATCACACAACCTAATGAATGTACTTTTTGGCACTTAGCAAGGTAAGTATTACAAGCTAAATACTAAAAGCTGTGCATTTAATTGATAAAAGCACACTTATTGCATTAGAAATACATAAAGTTACTCTTTAATTTCACTACTTCACAGAGTTCTGTCTCATTAATTTCTAAGAGACACTGTGAAAGCTTTATGGTAATTTTAACAAATTAAATTTCTTGGTGTTTTAATTTGGATTTTGTAAACTTTTTTTAACAAATAATTACTTAACCTCACAAATGCTAGCTTTGTAATAATTAATTAGTACTTACCATATAATCAGTAAGGTTATAATATTTAAATAAAGTTTATTTCACTTAAAATAAACACTCATTTTAATTTAAAATATTTTTCAAAGTAGTAGTAGACATTTTTATGCATGGGAGAGTGAACTTGGTCATTCTTTTTAACTGAGCAAGCAAGTAATGTTTCAAGGTCAGCAAGGAATTTAGATTCATTCTTTCTAAAAATGCCCTGAAATTTTATTTTCTTCCTAAAAAATAATTCTAAATCACTTTTCCCCTTTGATAATCTAAATAGAATAACTGTTTTGTTTATAACATTATAATGGGTAAAAAGATAAAAAGATATGAAAGCTAAGAGGTGTAATTCCAGTTTCATGTACTGTTCTAGACAATATTCTTGTCACTCAATGAAAAGTAGCAAGAATCATACATATTTACTTATTTTAGATGTATCATTCTTCCCTAAATTTCCATAATGAGAAGAATCACCTTGGGTGCCTGTTGAAAACAACACAACAACAACAACAAAACTCTTCCTGGGGCTTTCTTGGAAATTCTGATTTATTGGTATTGGGAAGGGAATTTAGAATTTTTGCTTTTATCAGTGATCTACATAATTTTAATCTCCAGGCTGGGAAACAATATTCTCATATTAAGATTTAGAAAAAGGAAATTCAGAATACACGTGTGCCCAAACAGATATATAGATGAGTGCTGTCAACCTGATTGCACACTGGAAACTCTCTTTAAATCCTGGTGGCCAAGGCAACACATTGAAACCAATTAAATCACAATCCCTAAAGTGGGACCCAAGGGTCAGAATGAGTATTGGGGAAACTGCCTTACAGTAGGTTGTAACCACCATACCAAGTGCTTTCAGAGAATTGGAACAGATTTGAAAGTAAAAGATCAGGAAGATAAACATAAGTGAAAAAAATTACATAATTTTCAATGTGATAAATCTACAAGGTCACTGCCTTTTCACAGAGAACATAGTAAGAAACTTGAGTGAATTAGGAATCTAAGGCAGTGGTTTAAAAAACTTGAGGGTGCTTTAGTAGCACATGGAGGGCTACTTAAACCAGATCCATTGGCTCCACTCCCAGAGTTTCTGACCAGCAGGTATGGGCTGGGGCCTCTGGCCTTGCATTTCTAACAAATTCCAGGTGAAGCTGCTAGTTGACCAAGGGAGTACACTTTGAGAACCAGTGACAAGAGAGATCAAAGGGGAGAATTGTGGGACCATATTAGATTGACCCCAAGCCTTGGTAAGATGTTTTCTGATAAATACCTCCTACTGAGATTATAATAAAAACTAGAGTCCCGGTGCATGAAATTTGTACACAGGTGCGGTCCCTAGGCCTGGCCAGCGATCAAAGCATGAGCATCTGGTGTGGGAAGGCAGGTCCCAGCTGACTTCTGGGCCTAAGCAGCACCTGGGCCTCTGGGCCCTAGTGCACCCCCCCTCCACCAGAGTTAGAGTGCCCGAGTCCCCATGCGGAAATGTGGTGAGTGCAGCTGGACACTGTGGGCCAGGGTACAGTTTGGGCCTCTGGGCCTCCCAGCAGCATTGCATGGAAGCCAAACAGGCAGCGTGCTCTCTCCTGGTTGGCCTCACAGACTGCCTCCTGCGCGAACCCACGAAGAGCCTGACCAGTCCCTGCAGTCCCTGTGGCTGTGGCCCGGCTCACCCGAAACAGGTTGTGTGGGTGTGGGGCAGGTTCCCTGTGGGCGCCCAGTACCTGAGTGCGGGGGAAATTCCCCAGCATGTGAGCCCTGGTGTCCCAGGGGAAGGTAGCAGGGGGAGTGAGAGTGAGCTTGGCAGATACCCTGCATTCTCACCGCACCTCCAGCCCAGTCATGCCCACCCCTAGGTAGCTGGCGAGAGGTCAAGGCATGTAGCCAACACCCACCACGTTCCACACCGCCCTCTGGTGGTCAGCGCATGTCATAGCAAGCAGTCGAACTCCTGGTTGCCCGGTCAAACTCCTAGTAGAACAACCGCCCTAATTTGCATATTAGGCTTTTATTATATAGGAGGATAGCTACCTGTTGAGAATGCCTACTATGTGCCAAGTGCTGTTCCAAGTATTTTATATATAGTCATCTAATCCTTAAGATAGTCCTATATGACAGATGTACCTTTATCACTTTTATTTTATCGCTGTGAAAGTTAAGGTAAAGGAATGTTAAGTAACTTGTCCAAGGCAATACAGTTAGTAAATTGTAGAGCCGGAACTGGAATTGGGGTAGCCTGGCTCCAGGGTTTATGCAGTTAACCACTGTTACACTGAGGGGATGAGATAGACAAGATTTGCTCAAACAATAAATGTTTGTGGCAGACCTAGAACTCACTTGCTTTACCGCCTTCACTATCCCATAGGGAAAATATAGAAAGATATGTTAGGGAAATAAATATCTGTATGAGAAATCAAAGTAAAAGGAAAGAAAATAGGCAGATTCAGAAACCGGTTTATGTTTGAAAGAGAAGGAAGAGGACCTATTTAAGATGGAGTTTAAAATATTGTAGCTCAGGGGGAAACCAAGATGGCGACATAGGTAAACACCTAAACTGCTGCCTCGCACAAAAATTTCAAAACTACAACTAAAAGACAAAACGGACACCATCCAGAACCACAGGAAGGCTGGCTGAGTGGAAATTCTACAACTAGAAGGAAAGAGAAAAGCACATTGAGACTCAGAGAAGCAGCAAAAGGTTGAGGTATGGAGGTGCGCGGGTGTGTGGAGAGGACTGGTGGCTGAGTGTACGGGTGGCTTTCTCAAGCGGGAGGGAGACAGAAGCTCCCGACTGTGCTGAACTCCAGTCCTGGGCGAGACTCTGGGAACCCAGACTCATTCGGGGGGAATCTGGACTGTCAGGAAAAGACTGCTGCCTCACACAAAAATTTCAAAACTACAACTAAAAGACAAAACGGACACCATCCAGAACCACAGGAAGGCTGGCTGAGTGGAAATTCTACAACTAGAAGGAAAGTGAAAAGCACACTGAGACTCAGGGGAGCTGTGGAGGGCAGAGGTCCGGAGGCATGCGAGCGCAGAGAGGACTGACTGCTGAGTGCGTGGTTGGCTTTCTCAAGCGGGAGGGAGACGGAAGCTCCCGACTACGCTGAACTCCAGTTTCGGGCGAGACTCTGGGAATCCAGACTCATTCAGGAAGAAACTGGACTGTCTGGCAGCGGGCAAAACTCGAGGGTGGCTTTCTCTCAGAGGTGCTTTCAGTGATTACCGAGGGACACTGAGACCCAGGGGCTTCATAGGGCAGGGCTGACGGGAAGCCAAGGCTGTCTGCTCTGCCCTGAGACTCTGCCCCATCCAAGCTGAGCACAGAGGCTTTTGCAATTATGCAAGTCTTGTCTCATAAGGGTGTCTCCAGCTCAGAAGTTCTCCCAGCATAGACACAGCTGATCCTCACAGCCAATTGGCCTGGAGGTCAATTCCTCCCAGTGATACCAACAATAATCAAGACTTAACTACAACAAGGCTGTGCACACAGTCCACAAAGGGGTGCATCGAGTGTCCAGCTCAGATAATTGAGGAGGCTGAGCCACTGGGCCCTATAGGACAGCTAGCACACAAAGCTACTCTACCAACTCAGGGAAGCAATGAAAATGTGGAGACAAAGAAACAGATCACAAATGAAAGAAATGGAGGAAAGCAAACGACTGGATATACAGTTCAAAACCACGGTTATAAGGTTTTTCAAGAATTTCCTAGAAAAGGCTGATAAATTTAGCGAGATCCTCGAGGAAATGAAAAAGGACCAACTAGAAATTAAACATACACTGACTGAAATAAAAAATATTATACAGAGACCAATCAGCAGACTAGAGGACCGCAAGAATCGAGTCAAAGATTTGAAATACAAAAAGCAAAAAACACTCAACCGGAAAAGCAAAAAGCAAAAGAATCCAAAAATTTGAAGATAGTGTAAGGAGCCTCTGGGACAACCTCAAGCGTACCAACATCCGAATTATGGGGGTGCCAGAAGAAGGGAGACAGCAAGATAATGAAAACCTATTTGAAGGAATAATGACTGAAAACTTCCCCTACCTAGTGAAAGAAATAGACTTACAAGTCCAGGAAGCACAGAGAACCCCAAACAAAAGGAATCCAAAGAGGACCACACCAAGACACATCATAATTAAAGTGCCAAGAGCAAAAGACAAAGAGAAAATATTAAAAGCAGCAAGAGAAAAACAGTTAATTACCTACAAGGGAGCACCCATATTATTGTCAGCTGATTTCTCAACAGAAACTATGCAGGCCAGAAGGGAGTGGCAAGAAATATTTAAAGTGATGAATAGCAAGAACCTACAACCAAGATTACTCTACCCAGTGAAGCTATCATTCAGAATTGAAGGTCAGATAAAGAGCTTCACAGATAAGAAAAAGCTGAAGGAGTTCATCAACACCAAACCAGCATTATATGAAATGCTGAAGGGTATTCTGTAAGAAGAGGAAGAAGAAGAAAAAGGTAAAGATAAAAATTATGATTAACAAGTGCATATCTATCAACAAGTGAATCTAAAAATCTAGTGAATAAAAAATCTGATGAACAGAATAAACTGGTGGATATAATAGAATCAGGGGCATAGAAAGGGAGTGGACTGACAATTCTTGGGGGGTGGGAAAGGGTGTGGGGGGTGCGGGAAGAGACTGGACAAAAATCCTACACCTATGATGAAGACAGTGGTGGGGGTGGGAACCAGGTGGAGGGGAGCTATGGGGGGAAAAAAGAGGAACAATTGTAATAATCTGAACAATAAAGATTTATTAAATTAAAAAAAATTATGTTCAGAAAAAAAAAATACCTCTTCTTTAAAAAAAAAATATTTTAGCTCAGTTATGCCTGCCTATAAAAGTGTGGAAATAGTAGAAAGGTAAATAAAACCACTAGTGTGGGGGGGTATCCCACCACTGCAGAAAAAGATGCAGCCCAAAGAAATGCTATTCAAGGGCTGAAACCGGTTAGCAGTACAGGCTTTGGCAATGCCTATTGCAGGTTTAATTAATGAATTTGTAAGGGTGATTGTTAATGATAAAAATTCCTGTACTTACTAATATTTTTTCATTTACCATTGAAGATCTATCTACTATATGCTAGGCATCTTGGCACAAAGGATTTAGCAGTGAACAAGCAAGAAAACATTCTTGTTGGAATAGTGCTTACATTCTAGTGAGGGGAGTGGAAATAAACAAAATAAATGTAATAAGTTAGATGTGATAAAATGTTTTAGAAGAAAATAGGAGATAAAGCATGCTGGGAATGGTGGCAGTGTGTGTGAAATGGTGGCTAAGAATAACATTTGATCATGTAAAGAAGTCAGGGAAGGCTCTGAGAAGTTGATAATTGAACAAAAACTTAAAAGATCTGAAGTTTGAGGGGAAAGGATAAATGAGGCCTCAGTCAGAACCTTAAAACAAGTCATCTGGTTTTACAAAATCAAACATAGGTGCTCGTGTCATGCATGTTTGGGCCAATGACAATACATTTCTTTTGCACCTGAAGAGACCAATGTCCACAGGAAAGAAGTCACCCAAATATAATTGTAGGCAGATTTTCCTGAGGACAAGGTCCACTTTCCCTACAGCTGGCAAGTGGACTACACAAATTTCTCGACAATGTAATTCCTATGGGCCACAAACGGCTGCTAACTGGAATTGGCAAATAAGTATTTATTCCAGACTTTGCTTATCATGTAAGAAAGGAACAGTAAGAATGCAGTTAAAACTTCTGAACAGAAAATTCTCTATCAATTTGACCCACTAAGATGTTTCTTTTAAAAAAAAAATCTTTATTGTTGAAAGGATTACAGTTGTCCCCTTTGTTTGTTTTCCCATTGACTCCCTCCACCCCACACCCACCCCTCCCAGGCCTTCACCACTTTTTGTCTGTATCCTTGGGCTATGCATATCCTATATAATAAAAGGCTAATATGCTAATCGACTGAACGTCAGATTGACCAGTTGCTATGACATGCACTGACCACCAGGGGACAGACACTCAATGCAGGAGCTGCCCCCTGGTGGTCAGTGTGCTCCCACAGGGGGAGCGCCGCTCAGCTAGAAGCTGGGCTCATGGTTGGTGAGCACAGTGGTGGTGGCAGGAGCCTCTCCCGCCTCCGCGGTAGCACTAAGGATGTCCTCAGTCAGACATCTCCCAAGGGCTCCTGGACTGCAAGAGGGCGCAGGCCAGGCTCAGGGACCCTCCAGTACATGAATTTCATGCACCGGGCCTCTAGTCTATATATAAAAAAGCCTAAGCGACCGTAAAGGCAGAATGACCAGAACAATTGGAATGACCGGACACTATGAAGTGCACTGAGCAGGCAGGCAGGCGAGTGGTTAGGGGCAAGTAGGCAGGCAGGCAGGTGAACAGTTAAAGGTGAGCAGGCAGGTGAGCGGTTAGGGGCTAGTGGTCCTGGATTGCGAGAGGGATGTCTGACTGCCAGATGTCCTACTGCAGGGATCGGGCCTAATCCAGCAGTTGGACATCCCCTGAGGGGTCCTGGATTGTGAGAGGGCGCAGGTCAGGCTGAGGGACCCCCCCACCCCCATGCACAAATTTTATGCACTGGGCCTGTAGTATGCATATAAGTTCCCCAGTTAATCACTCTCAATTCCCCACTTTGCCTTCCCTCTGAAATTTGTTAGTCTGTTCCATGCTTCCATGTTTCTGGATCTATTTTGTTCATCGCTTTATTTTGTTCATTAGATTCCACAAATGAGTGAGATCATGTGATACTTACCTTTCTCTCACTGGCTTATTTCACTTATCATAATACTCTCCAGGTCCATCCATGCTGTTGCAAATGGTAAGAGTTCCATCTTTTTTACTGCTGCATAGTATTTCATGGTGTAAATGTACCACAGCTTTTTTATCCACTCATCTGCTTGGGTGCTTGGGCTGTTTCCAAATCTTAGCTATTGTAAATTGTGCTGCTATGAACATAGGGGTGCATATATTCTTTCTGATTGGTAAAATGTTTCTTTTGATCAATAAAAACATTTTACTGCTACTAATGTGTAAGAAAGAGCAAGAAAATATAGCATTATATGAACATATCACATTCTTTGACTTACTTAGCTGTGTTCTCATTGAATATTAGAATGGTAAATTAAACCATTTCATAAGAAAAGAATTTGGGGAGAGTTTATAAGAGCTGGCTTAGTCAATTAAATACAAGTGTGAGAGGGGAAGATATAGAGCTGTTTGTGTATTTTGTCTAATGTGCTTATCCTGAAATGTAGGTAAAAAGAAAAAACCCACATTTTTTGTACATTAAATATTTTTGTAAACATAATTTATTTTTAATATAGTAATTATAATAACAATCAATGAGAGCAACCACAGAGTTGGAGAAAATAATTACTATACCCGTATCTGACAAATGGAATTTTAGGGGAAATTAGGAGTCTATAATTTTCTTTGTTATTCTAGAGTTGAAATTGTAATTTTGTTGTAGGTATATGATCATAAACAGGAGTTTATAATAAAATGTGGGGATCTTTATATTATTTGCCTTTTTGATTATATACCTACCTTTTTTTCTCTATAATTTTATTTATTTACTTACTTATTATTTTGACTATTTTTTTTTATTATCTAAAGTTTTACATATATCTCCCTTTTCCCCAATTGACCTCCCGGTCCCCCTCCAGCCATTCCCACCCCAGGCAAGCCCTCACCGCCCCAGTGTCTGTGTCCATTGGTTATGCTAATATGCATGCACATAAGTCCTTTGGTTGCTCTCTACCCACCTTCCCTTACCATTTGTCTCTACATCAATCTATTCTTGTTCATCAAATTATGTTGATCATTATATCCCACATATGAGTGAGAGCATGTGATATTTATCTTTCTCTGACTAGCTTATTTCACTTAGCATAATGCTCTCCAGTTCCATCCATGTTGTTGAAAATGATAAAAGTTCCTTCTTTTTTACAGCAGCATAGTATTCCATTGTGTAGATATACCACTGTTTTTTAATCCACTCATCTGCTGATGGGCACTTAGGCTGTTTCCAAATCTTAGCTATTGTAAATTGTGCTGCTATGAACATAGGGGTGCATGTATCCTTTCTGATTGGTGTTTCTGGTTTCTTGGGATATAGTCATAGAAGTGGGATTACTGGGTCAAATGGGAGTTCCATTTTTAAATTTTGAGGAAACTCCATACTGTCTTTCACAGTGGCTGCACCAGTCTGCATCCTCACCAGCACTTGTCGTTTGTTGATTTGTTGATGGTAGCCAGGTGTGAGATGGTATCTCGTTGTTTTGATTTGCATCTCTCAGATGATTAGTGACATTGAGCATGTTTTCATGTCTCTCTGGGCCTTCTGTATGTCCTCTTTCAAAAAGTGTCTATTTAGGTCCTTTGCCCATTTTTTTGATTGGATTGTTTATCTTTCTTTTTTTAAGTTGTATGAGTTCCCTGTAAATATTGGAGATTAAACCCTTATCAGAAATATCATTGGCAAATATGTTCTCCCATGTAGTGGGCTTTCTTGTTTTGTTGATGATTTCTTTTGCTGTGCAGAAGCTTTTTATTTTGATGTAGTCCCATTTGTTTATTTTCTCCCTAGTTTCCATTGCCCTAGGAGCTGTGTCAGTAAAGATATTGCTATGAAATATGTCTGCTATTTTGCTGCCTTGGAGTCTTATAGGATTTTTATGGTTTCCCATCTTACATTCAAGTCTTTTAGCCATTTTGAGTATGTTTTTGTGTATGGTGTAAGTTGGTGATCTAGTTTCTTTTTTTTGCATGTATCTGTCCAAATTTCTCAGCACCATTTATTAAAGAGACTGTTTTGACTCCATTGTATGTTCTTGCCTCCTTTGTCAAATATTAATTGAGCATAATGGCTTGGGCCAATTTCTGGGTTCTCTGTTCTGTTCTATAGGTCTATATGTCTGTTCTTGTGCCAGTACTAGGCAGTTTTGAGAATCGTGACTTGGTAATATAGCTTGATATCTGGTAATGTGATCCCTCCAACTTTGGTCTTCTTTCTCAGGATTGTTGCAGCTATTCAGGGTCTTTTTTTATTCCAGATGAATTTTTGGAGGATTTGTTCTAGGTCTTTGAAGTATGCCGTTGGTATTTTAATGGGGATTGCATTGAATTTATAGATTGCTTTGGGTAGTATGGACATTTTAATGATGTTGATTCTACCAATCCATGAACATGGTATGTTCTTCCATTTTTTATGTCTTTCTCTATCTCTTTTTTCAAGGTCCTGAAGTTTTCTGAGTACAGGTCTTTTACGTCCTTAGTTAAGTTTATTCCTAGGTATCTTAATTTTTTTGGTGCAATGGTAAATTGGATTTTTTTTTTGTTTGTTTCTCTTTCTGTGAGTAGATTATTGGTGTATAAAAAAGCTATAGATTTCTGGGTGTTAATTTTGTATCCTGCTACATTGCCAAATTCATTTATTAGGTCTAGTAGTTTTTTGATAGAGCCTTCAGGGTTTTCTATGTATAGTATCATGAAATCTGTGAATAAGGACAGTTTTACTTCTTCTTTTCCAACTCAGATGCCTTTTATTTCTTTTTCTTGTCTGATTGCTATGTCTAGCACTTCCATTACTATATCGAATAGGAGTGGTGAAAGTGGACATCCCTGTCTTGTTCCTGTTCTTAGGGGAAATGGTTTTAGTTTTTTCCCATTGAGTATGATGTTGGCTGTGGGTTTGTCATATAAGGCTTTTATTATGTTGAGGTATGATCCCTCTATTCCCACTTTGCTGAGAGTTTTTACCAAGAAAGGGTGTTAGATTTTGTCAAATGCTTTTTCTGCATCGACTGATATGATTATGCGATTTTTGTCTCTCAGTTTGTTTATATGATGTATCACATTTATTGATTTGTGAATATTGTACCATCCTTCTATCCGTGGAATAAATCCCAGTTGGTCATGGTGTATGATCTTTCTAATGTAATCCTAGATTCAATTTGCTAAAATTTTGTTGAGGATTTTAGCATCTATGTTCATCAAGGATATTGGCCTGTAGTTCTCTTTTTTTTGTGGTGTCTTTATCTGATTTTGGGATTAGGGTAATGCTGGCTTCATAGAAAGAGCTTGGAAGTGTGCCTTCCTCTTGAATTTTTTGGAATAGTCTGAGGAGGATGGGTTTTAGTTCTTCTTTGAATGCTTGGTAGAACTCCCCTGTAAAGCCATCTGGACCAGAGCTTTTGTTTGCTGAGTATTTTTGATTGCTGCTTCAATTTGTTTGTTAGATATTGGCCTATTCAGATTTTTTGATTCTTCCTGATTGAGTTTTGGGAGCTTGTATTTTTTCTAAGAATATGTCCATTTCACCTAGCTTGTCCATTTTGTTGAAATAGAGTTGCCCATAGTACCTTTTCATAATCATTTGTATTTCTGTGGGGTTGGTTGTTACTTCACCCCTTTCATTTCTGATTTTGTTTATTTGGGTCCTCTCTCTTTGCTTCTTTGTGAGCATAGCTAGAGGTTCATCAATCTTGTTTATCCTTTCAAAAAACGAGCTCTTGGTTTTGTTGATGTTTTGTATTGTTTTTTTGGTCTCTATGTCGTTTATTTTTGTTGTGATTTTTATTATTTCCTTCATTCTGCTCACTCTGGGGTTTTCTTGTTGCTCTCTTTCTAACTCTGAGTTGTAGGGTTAGGTAATTTATTACCATTGTTTCTTGTTTTTTGAGATAGGACTGTAGAGCTATGAACTTCCCTCTCAAGAGTGCTTTCACGGTGTCCCATAGGTTTTGGATTGTTGTGTTTTCATTGTCATTTGTTGCCATGATGCTTTTTATTTCTTCTTTGATTTCTTTGGTAACCCCATCATTGTTTAATAGCATGCTATTTAGCCTCCAGGTGTTTGATTTTTTTTATTGCAGTTGATTTCTAATTTTATGCCATTGAGATCTGTGAAGATGCTTGATATGATTTCTATCTTCTTGAATTTGAAAAGACTTTGCCTGTGTCCCAATATGTGGTCTATCTTTGAAAATGACCCATGTGCACTTGAGAAGAATGTATTTTCTGTGGTTTTGGGGTGAAATGTTTTGAAGATGTCAATTAATTCCATCTGGTCTAGTGAGTCATTCAGAATTGATGTTTCTTTGCTGATTTTTTGTTTAGAGGATTTGTCCAGTGGTGTTAGTTGGCTATTAAAGTCCCCTACTATGACTGTATTGCTGTCAATCTCTCCCTTGATATCCTCCAGAAGTTTTTTTTATGTATTTGGGTGCTCCTGTATTGGGTGCATTTATGTTTACCAGAGTTAATTCTTCTTGTTGGATTACTCTCTTTAGTATTATGAAGTGGCCTTCCTTATCTCTTGTTATGGCCTTCACTTTGAGGTCTAATTTGTCAGATATAAGTATTGCTACACCAGCTTTTTTTCTTTTTTCATTTCCATTCTCCTGAAAAACCTTTTTCCATCCCTCACCATCAGTCTATGTGAGTCCTTTGTTCTGAGGTGGGTTTCCTGTAGACAGCAGATATATGGGTCATGTTTTCTTACCCATTCAGCTACCCTATGTCTTTTGATTGGGGCATTTAATCCATTTACATTTAAAGTTATTATTTATAGGCAATTGTTTGTCACCATTTTACTCTTTATGCCTGTGTTCCTTTTTCGCTTCCTATTTCTTCTTTTTACAGCAGACCCTTGCATTGCTGGTTTGGTGGTAATAAACTCCCTTATTCCTTTTTTGTCTGTGAAGATCCTTATTTCACCCTCAATTTTGATTGATAGCCTTGCTGGGTATAGTATTCTTGGATTCAGACCCTTCCTTTGCATGACTTTGTATATTTCATTCCATTCCCTTCTGGCCTGATGTGTTTATATTGAGAAATCAGTTGCTAGTGTGATGGGGATCTTTTGTAGGTAACTTTCTGTCTCTCTCTGGCAGCCTTTAAGATTCTTACTTTGTCGTTGGTGTTTGCCAATTTAATTATAATGTGTCTTGGTTTCGGTCTTTTGGGGTTCATCCTGTTTGGGACTCTGTGAGCTTCTTGGACTTGTGTGAGTTTTTTCTTCCTGATATCAGGGAAGTTTTTTGTCATTATTTCTTCAAACATGTTTTCTATTCTTTGCTCACCTTCTGGAACCCCTATTATGCAAGTGTTGTTTTGTTTTGTGTTGTTCCAAAGTTCCCTTAGGGTCTCCTCCTGTTTTTTAAGTTTTTTTTTTTCCTATATGCTGCTCTGCTTGGGTATTTTTTCCGACCTTGTCTTCTAGCTCACTGATGTGGTCCTCTGCTTTTTTGTAGTCTACTGTTGATGCTTTCTATTGAGTTCTTTATTGCAGTGAAATAATTTTTCATTTCTTCTTGGTTCTTCGTTTCCTCTTGGTTCTTCCACATGTAAGTGATCTTATGACCATTGCTTTGAATTCTTTCTCTGACATATTGCTTGTCTCCATTTCGTTTACTTCCTTTTCTGGTGCTTCCTCTTTGTCTCCCCATGACTGCTCCTCTGTGGTTATGTAGCTCTCTCTGTTCTTTCCCTAGGCAATATCTGACTTTTCCATCCATGGATTGCCTCCTCACCAGCTGTGTTTAATTTGCCAATTCCAGGTGGATGTAATCAAATCAGCTGTTCCTTCTATCTGCTCTGTGAGCAGGCCCAGGGCTTGTCTGCATATTTGTGCTGCTTTGTCTCCTCCTGGACAGATTTTCTAGGCACCTGTGGTTGGACAGGCTTGTGTCTTGTTGTTCCTGGGTTCGCAGCTGAGGCAGCTTATCTCTGGGGGTTGTGCTTGTAGGGTCCTGGGAGGTATTCGAATTCTCCCTGGTTGAAGGTAAGGCTTGGCTTCAGATCACTGCCACTCTCCCCTTGAAGATGGCACATTCTCTGCGGCAGAGCCAGCTGCTCTGGGAGAGATTCCAGTGGCAGTAGCGACTTCCCAGCCAGGGGAGCCTCTTCTGGCAGTCCGCAATAATTCCTTGGAATATAGCTGTCCCTCACTCACAAATATAGACACTCCCCGCACATCCACACACTCTCCTTTCCTTCTCTCACTCACACACTATCTTGCAGCCTGCTGTCCCATTGGCAGCCATCTTGGATCCCCTATATGACTATCTTTAAGTATTTGTTTAGGCCAGAGTTTTGTAAAATTTTTTCTGTAAAGGGCCAGATAGTGGTATTTTAGCTTTTGAGGTCCATGCATCTTTGTTTATGATTATTCAAATATGTCATATGCAGTTATAGATACATGTAAATAAATGGGCACAGCCAGATTTAGCCTATGGGCAATAGTTTTCCAATCCCTGGATATCATGATATATTCTGTGGTGAATTTTATTAGGCAAAGTGTTGGACATAGTGGAGCTGAGAAATCAAAGAGTGTTTTCTTTAAACATTTTACAGGTAATTTTAATTTCTGTATCCTATATTAATATCTTCTGAAGTTCCTGGAGAATCTAAAGCTGGTTTTAATTTTTTCAATGACTTTCACTCTGAGTGGCTTCTTTTTTCATTAATTTGTTAAGTATTTATTGTGAACTGTACTTAATTTGTAGGTACTGGGGACTGGATTGCAGGTTTATTTCCAAAGTGGATTTGATTTTGCTTTTCTAATGGATACCAGGTATATAAAGAATCTGGGTCCATTTTAATTTTTCAGTTTTAGGTTTTCCCAGTTGTGGTGTTGGTGAATCCCAAAGTAAGAGCAGAAATATTATGGCAAATATCCAAGGGAGATTTTACTAGTAGTGTTTTTATCATCATCATCATCATCATCATCATCATCATCACCACCACCATCATTATCATCATCTTTCCCATTCAGAACCCTGCTAAATATAGGTAAGTTCCCTATCTTTTCTTTTAATTGCTAGATTAAGTTTTTTCAGCCACTCTTACACTAAGTGGATGCAAGTTCATCAGCAACATTTTGCATAGTCTTAAAGCCTAACCTTCTGATTCTCATGCAGTTCCTAATCTACACATTCTCCAAACAATTTTATCAGTCCATCACCTGACTCCTGTGTTTTTCTCTTGGCTTCTTATGAACTTATATGTGGAATAACAGTGTAACTTATTTGGCTTTCTAAAACTTGAGTACTATTAAAATGATGAACCCAGTCATAATAAAAATGTTGATATGTCATATATATACAATTGCATAATATCTCAGATGGTGCACAGATCCTCTGGAGACAATCCTTGGACCTCTTAGAGTAGGCTTTAAGGATTCCTGTTAATTATTAAAGTTTGAACGAGCTTCTTTGGTTAAAATCAAATTCAAAATTTCATTTCAGTAAGATAATTGTAATTCTGAATGTTGTTGTATAGGAGATTACATTACTTCCTTAATGTATATATGGAATCTTGTGGGTATGTTGGGATAGGAGAAATGTGAATATCGATTAGTGGTTTTCCATTCATTATAACTGGAAGTGGCATTATTGACAATAAGCAAAATACTCTGGTTGCTGCGCTAATTATGTGGTGTTACTTCCTGCTCTAGATAAGTAGATGGTTTGAAAGAACAGTGTTCAAAGAAAGGAGTATGCAGTGTGGTTCCTTTATCCATTTTTCATTTATTGATATTGGTGAATGTTTTTGCTTCTTGAAATTATAAAGAAATTAGGTTAGGGTTTACATGTGAATCCTGTCAAAAGAGAAATATCTCAACTGAATCAATAGGTTCAATAAAGTATTTAGGATTGTGTATTATATATTTAAACTATGTGAATGTGTTTTCTCTATTAAACTTTCTCTTAAAGCCCATATTTATAAAAAAAACCCTTTTAAATAATTTTAATTAGAGTAACACTTCAAAATGTCTTGATAATTGATTTTAAAAAGAGTTTTATGGTTAAACGAATTGTCAATGTCCTGGGTTAGACTTAGTAAAACAGGATTCTTCAGCATAATTTTTAGAAAATTTTAAAGTGCAAATACAGTATTGTGAACCTCTAAAATAAGTTTTAACTAGCTGCATTTTGTATCCCTTAATTTAAATAAGAAATTCTTTTTTTGCTGCTTCTTCTAGCAGAGTAGATTTTAACAGATTGTATCCTTTTATACTACTTTTCTTTCAATTTAAATACGAAAGAAAATTTATACCTACATTTGTCATGAATATTTATTCTATTTCTTTACTGAATATGTAGAAAGTTAAACAATTAGTGCTGACAATAAAAACTATGTGTACGTAATACAAGAAGAGTAAGTTCGTTTTAATATAAATCTAAATTATCAAGTTGACTAATGTAATAAGCAGAATTAGTCATATCCCTGCTCAGTATTATTCATTGTAAATCTCCCCCCAAAAATTATATATGGCAGGAAGAAAATGCTTATGACCAAATCCCTAAATGTCTGCTACCTAAAATCTCCATGTAAGTGTGAACAACATATTTTCCTTTATGGGTTGGGTTGAACAGGAGGAGTAGAAGTCTAAGGTGCTAATTCCATGTGTTAATACCATGTCTTCCTCAGTAACTATGTGTCACTTTATTATCTGTGAAAAAAGTTATAATTAGGTTTAATAAAATTCAATAATAAAAAATTAAATAAGATCTTAAATATTTTAAAACACATTACAAAAATCTCTGGAAATACTGAATCCTTTATGCTGACTGTCATGCATTCACCAGGTGGCAGCCTTTAGAATATCTTAATTTGCTTAGCTTGCATTATATGTTTAATACCTGGGAAATTTCAACCAACTTTCCTCTATAGAGAATGCTATTTAGTATGTTGCACAAGGGAGCATGTTTTATCCACATCGTATCACATCTTCTAAATAATAAATAAATTTAGTTTAAAAAACAAAAATAATGCCTCTGAGTAGTGAGTGAAATAGGGGCTGACTCTTTCTCCCCATGTCTTGGGTCCTGGCTGAAGAAGGAGATGGTCTCTGGTTTACATCCTCCTACAACTCGTCTCCTGTTCAATGTCCCAATGGAGATCAATCTCTTTACATCATATTCTTTTAGGACTCATGCCCTTATTTACTAGGGAACTGAACTATATATGCATTGTCACTTTAGTGGGGGGAAATGAAACTAATCTGAGGACATTCCTTTCTTCAGAGTTTTGGCTTTACTTCATTTTTGGCTTTACTTCAGTTTAGTCTAAGCTCATACCTTTTTTTTTTTTTTTAAATCCTCACCTGAGGATATTTTTTCCATTGATTTTTAGAGAGAGTGGGAGGGAGAGGGAGAGACAGAGAGAAATATCGATGTGGGAGAGACACATCGATCGGTTGCCTTCTGCATGCTCCCTACCAGGGCCAGGAGCCTGCAACCAACATACGTGCCCTTGACCGGAATCGAACCTGGGACACTTCAGTCTGCAGGGCAACGCTCTATCCACCGAGCCAAACTGGTTAGGCCCTATGTTTTTTTGATAGGAAGAGAGTCACTCATGTTCTTGCCCTTGGGAAAATACCAGTCTACGAGCAATCTTGAGAATCCTGGCCCCTGGTAAGGCTATGCCCTGCTGTGGGCATCCAGTCCCAGTGACAGCAGCTGTGCCTAAAACTGTCATTTCACTATTTCATTTCTGCCACTTATATATTCTGCAATACACATAAGCATGTCAAATGTATCTATGTAGTTTTACCTTAAACTTTTATATATTATCTAATAAGCAGCATTTGAAAACTTAATGAAGTTAGAACTCTAAGGTAGAAAATGACCTGACAAACTCACTTAAAATATTTAAACATACGTGTTTAATAAGTGTTATAATATATTATCTTATTCATGTCTTTTATAGTATCCAGGTACATAAAGTGAGATGAGTGGAGCATGGGTTTAAATATAATCGTATGTTTATGTAGCATTTTTAGTTAAAATTCAAATTTGTAATCAAAAGAGCTAAAAAGTATTATATGTACTTTATCTGTTAAAATAATATTTTACTTCATTAACAGTAAGTCTGGAGCTATTGTTTTTAATTGTTCTTTTATTAATACAGTGGTTTCTTCTATTTGTCAGTAGCTTACTGAATAAGATGGTTTGCTTTTCAGTGACTTCACATTAACAGCTAACAAAATTATCACTCAATTTTCTGTTACATCTGTGAAATCAGTGTAAAAATACAAAAGCAAGTCTTTTCTCATAGTGATATACTGTGTATATTTTGAAAACGAAGTCTATGTCTAGATATGAGTTATAAAAACATATATTTATACTGTAGCAAAAATAAAAATGCATTGTTTGTAGAAAATTATTATTAAATTAAGTTGTCTGACCAGAGTTTTAAATCAATTTTATTTAACTAAAATATCATGCCATCCACTGAATCACATCAGTAATAATGGAAAGGAGGAGTGACAAAATACCTCATCAGCATCGGCTCCAGGAAGGCCACGGTGCCAACCTTGGATTAATACAAGAAGGCCTTCATAACTTTAAAGGACTTAAGAAAACATGCAAGTTGCCTGATGGTCCTAACTGTGATGAAAATCATCCACTGAAGTGAGTATTATTGTAAATCTTTGTCTACATGACAGATTTATATCTCTCTACCTCCATAAAATTCACCTTTAATGGTACAGCACCTATTAAGCTGAGATATTTCTAGGTATAGTACGTCATGATATTTTCCTGTAGAGTTTACATTATTCTTGGCATTTTACTGCCTGTCTCATGAGATGGCTGAGAAGGAAAATATAGTAACTTGCACTCACTTCTCAAGGACAAAATGCCATGTCTTACCAGAAGTAACATTCAGAAAGTGAAAAGCAAATTGTGAATACTAAGGTTGAGAAATGTGGCATATGAGAAGTCTGGAAACTTTGGGGAAAAACATTTTGTTGTGTGAAATACAATTTTAATATATTACCACATTCCCAGTTTTTAAGTTTTTAAAAAAAATAAACATTTACAAAAGATCATTCTCAGAGATGTATATGTATGGGAAAGAAAATATGATCTTTGACACAAACCAGTCTTTAAGCTTATACTTCCACTAGTACTTGCATAGGGAAACCCTGGGGCCTCAAAAACATTTGAGTAAAACTACTGTAGCACTCTCTGACAACACACACACACTGAGCAGGCTTTGTGTAACAGAGGCAATTAAAATGTCCAGGCTCTCCCTTAAGATATGTCAGCACATTGAGAACCTGAGATACTGAATAACTTAATTCTTATTTACATGCAGCCTGAGAGGAAAATAATTTTAACTCTTAACATAGAGTGCTTCTATTTTTTCTCTTAGCTTGCTGCTGGGGTCCAGCCTATTGGGACTGGATGAGATGGGCCAGACATGCCCTGGAGCCCTCCCGTGGTCCCTCCCTGGCTGACCAATCTCCTGTGGTCCCCCCGGCTCCTAAAATATTTCTTCTAATTAATTTCCTTTCAAGTGCATGAATCCGTACACCGGGCCTCTAGTGTATATATGAAAGAACTGAAAAATGACCAACACAAGTTCATATTATTAGCTAATGGAAGAATCAGGGCTTAAGAAACAGGTGTTCTCATATGTAATAACTTAATCAATAAAGAAATTAAAAAAATGGGAACTATGTAAGGTGTTGGATATGTTAATGAACTTGATTATAATAATCATTTATAGATATACATATGGATATAAATACTACATTGTATACCTTAAATATATACAATTTTTGTCTGTCAATTATACCTCAATAAAGCTGAAGGGAAAAAAAAACCACAGGTGTTCTTTAGAGAACCTTCTCTTGAACCCAGGTAAAGTACAATCATGTTTTCTTCTCATGGAGCTAACTTTGGGGAACATATATAGTACAAAATGTTTCCCTTAGCCTTTGTACTTTTTTTACTATGAGGAAGGAAAAACAGAGAAGATAAAATTATTGACATTTTAAGTAAGTATTTGGGAGGAGAACTTGTACTTCCTTTGTATGCATTGTATACTGCTGCCTAATCCATTTCTTTCCTTGCAACAACAGCCTTTTCATTTTATGTTAGTAATAAAGTTCACAGTGAAAAAACACCTCATGTGCAACAATGTGGTCATTACACAAAGCTTTGGATGTATGGTGTTTATTGGTGCTACAAACTATTGGAAATAGCCATATAGATCTTGTGGAAGAGCTCTCCTATAATGGCTGGTAATGGTTTCACATAATAGGGGATCAGAAAATATTTGTTATTTGATTTGGTTCTTTTGAGGGTATCTTTTGTTGAACCTATACCTAAGATAACCCAGTCTGGAGCATGAATGGCCTGGAGAAATTAATATACTGAAATGTTCAACATATATCATGTGTTTATAGGTTTTTATATAGAAGGATTTCCTTGAGACTGTGCTGCACAATTTTGCAATCTCCACAAAGCAGGGCAGGAAAGCTCCCATAATCCCAAGTATCTGCACTTCCTTTTGACTTATAGGGGTAGTGCAAGAGCATCCTGGTTAAACCATTGACCACTAGACAACTTCTTAGCTGCCTGTTAAGTCATATCAAACGCACTTTCCAGAGACCCTTTGGCTTTGGTGGATAGAATATTACTGCTATGGACTAACCATTAGGGTGTCTCACCCCCTTCCCAATTCATATATTGAAGCCCTAATGTGATTGCATTTGGAGATGGGGCCTTTGTGGAGGTAATTAAAGTTAAATGTGGTCATAGGGCTAGTGTTCTTATAGGAAGAGACATTGGAGTGCTCTCTTTTTCTCTCCCATTCCACCTTATGAGGGCAAAGTAAGAAGGTGGCCATCTCCAAACTTGGAAGAGAGTCCTCACCAAAAAATGACCCTGTCAGACCTTGACCTTGAACAACCTCCAGAACTGTAAGAAATACATTTCTGTATTTATAGCACCCAATTTATGGTATTTCACTATGGCACCCAGAACTGACTAATACAATTTTCATTTAAAACAAAGACATGATCGATCAACAAATAAGTGTTTTTGGAAAAGTATTATATGTTTAAAACGTTCAAAAAATTGCACTGTTGTTTTTTTCTCTTCTCCCTTCCCCTCACCCCCATCTTTTAAGGCTCTTTACTTCTCCACTTTTTAAATCATTAAGAGAACAAACTGTTCTTGAAGAAAAAAAGAAGCCAATAGATACAAACATATAAAAAATAAATGCATTAAAATCTTTCTTTCAGCTTAATTCCTTTGTAGACCAACTAAAAAAGAAATGAGGGGTTTTAAATGGAGTTTAATTATTTAAGGACTTGACATGTCATGTGAGCTCTATTATCCTCACTCAGATTTTAGTTTTGCCTTTTGGACCAAGCACATTTTCATGAACAGCTACTGCTTCCATGAGGGCTACTTGGAGTAAAAAATGTGGAGTTTCTCCAAAATGAGAAATTATGTTTGCATAGCAGAAAACACAAATTTAAGTAGAAATATGTTGGAAATGTCATTTTCTTTACAACCCAAACAAATTAAGAGGATGGAAAATATCACTTGGAATTCAGAACTTGTTGTGAAATTTTGAGTGAGTTCCAGAAATTTGGCAACCTAAAAGATCGCCTGGTATTTATGGCCTAGGATAAGTATTTTGGGAGTCCAAATTGAACTTGTTAACAGATATATATTTCTGTTTCCTTCTGTAAGTACAGTTCCATAAACTGAAGATTTGTCTCACATATAACCTATTCTAAGTTACTATGTGTAATGCAGATGGAAGATTTATATTTATTACATATTTAAGATTATGGGCATATGCTCATGGTTTAGAGCATTTCCAAATGCTTATAAAGCTAAACACAGAAAACAAAAGTGACCAGATTTCAAGGTTACCACTGTGCTATATATTATCTACTGATTGAAGAGAAAATAGCAGAAGCCATGAAAGTTAGAGTTTAAGAAGGCTACTAAATGACCCAGCAATTCCACTTCTGGGAATTTATCCAAAGAAACCCAAAACACAAATTCGAAAGAATATATGTACCCCTATGTTCATTGCAGTGTTATTTATAATAGCTAAGATCTGGAAACAGCCCAAGGACCCATCAGTAGATGAATGGCTAAAAAAGCTATGGTACATTTACACAATGACATACCACTCTGCTGTAAAAAGGAAGGAAATTATACCCTTTGTGACAGCATGGATGGACCTGGAGAACATTATGCTAAGTGAAATAAGCCAGTCAGAGAAAGACAAGTACCATAGGATTTTTTTCCTTTTCCTTTTCTTTTCTTTTCTTTTCTTTTCTTTTCTTTTCTTTTCTTTTCTTTTCTTTTCTTTTCTTTCCTTTCCTTTCCTTTCCTTTCCTTTCCTTTCCTTTTCTTTTCTTTTCTTTTCTTTTCTTTTCTTTTCTTTCCTTTCCTTTCCTTTCCTTTCTTTTTTTTTTTTTTTTGATTAATCCTCACCCAGAGATATTTTTTCCTTTAATTTTTTTAGAGAGAATGGAAGGAAGGGGGAGAGACAGAGAGAGAGAAACATCAATGTAGGAGAGACACATCGATTGGTTGCCTCCAACACCCACCCCGAACAGGGCCAAGACTGAGAACTGAGCCTGCAATCAAGGCACATGCCCTTGACCAGAATTGAACTCATGACCCTTCAGTCCTCAGGCCAACACTTTAACTACTGAGCCAAATGGGCCAGGGCAGTATCACATGATTTCATTCATATGTGGAATTTAATGAACAAACTGAACTACCAAGTAAAACAGAGACAGACTCATAGATAGAGAGGCGGGCACACAGCTCTGATGAGGCTGGAGGATGTTGGGATTGAACAAAAAAGGAAACAAAAAGAGAAAAAACTCATGGACATGGACAATAGTGTGGTGATTACAGGGTTAGGGGAGAGGATGGGTGGAGGTGGAAGAAGACATAGAAGGGATAAATGGTGGTGGGGAAAAAAAGCTTCTGAAAAATTCTAACTGCTTCCATTCTATAGATGATATGAGCATTTGAATGCTGTAACCAGTTACTTGGAGCCATTACTATATTTACCAGTTATCCTATCTAATAAAGAGGGAATATTCTAATTAACCATCACACCCTCACAAAGATGGTGGCACCCACAGCCAATAAGGAAGGAATATGCTAATTGATGCCATGCCCTCAAAGATGGCGGTGCCCATAGCCACAAGATGGCGGCACCCCATTCCCTCAGCCCCGCCGGGGTGGCAGGCATGCAGCACGGCCAGGCCTGCCCCCAGGTGGGTCTGGCTGCTCCGTGCACCTGCCTCTGGAGTCCCCCAGTCCCCTCAGCCCCCCAGCTGCCCACGGCCAGCCCGAGTCACAGGCAAGCCTCAGGTGGTGGCTGCCCAGACACCCAGGGCTGCCCAAGGCTCAGGTAACCAGGGCAGTCGAGGCTTGCGCTGCCAGCAGTGGCAGCATCAGAGGTGTGATGGGGGCGTTGCCTTCCCCTGATCACTGGGTTGCCTTCTGCCCCTGAGGGCTCCTGGACTGTGAGAGGGAGCAGGCTGGGTTGAGGGATGCCCCAGACCTCTAGTACATCTATATTTCATCCAGCTTGGACCACTGGATTGCATTAGTATCTCAATTTTCACATAAGGTATTGGAAAAATGAAGGTATAACTCAGGCACAATGGAATATCAAGATGCATGGCAGTCCGTAGAGATGTTATGGGGGTAGAAATCATTATGGTTGAGATAGCATAGTCCATCTTTTAAAGCCAATGTTCTAAATTTAAAACTTAAAAAATTACTGGCATTTTTGAATTCTAATCCTATAGAGTAATCTTAAACTGTAAACAGCCCAAGTACCCATCAGTAGATGAATAGATAAAAAAGCTGTGGTACATTTATCCAATGGCATAATACAATTTCTGGAGATTTTCCCCTATATATCTGCTAAGTAAAATAATGTACACGGAACATCTAGTGAAGTACTTGTGTAAATGTTATATCCTTTCCTTCTCCTTCTTAACAGAGGACCTGGGGTGGAGGAAGGTAACACTTTGATCTGCTTTGGCTGCAGTGTGAATATTGCTCAATTCTCTAATTTGGTGGTTATACAGAAGGGAGAACCATGGGAAGAAGGTGGGCTAGTTCCAGTGTCTCTAATCTAGTAAAAGGAGCATCTGATTTCAGAATCTTTTGGAGAAGGTAAACATTAATTTTATGTGTCAACTTGATTGGGCTAAAGGATGTCCAGATAGCTGGTAAAATACTATTTCTGGGTATGTCTGTGAAGGTGTTTCAGGAAGAGTTTGGTATTTGATTAAGTTCCCTGAGTAAAGAGATCTGCTTTCACCACTGTGGCTGGACATCATCTAATCCTTTGAGGATTTGAATGGAACAAAAAGGTGAAGAAAGGGTGAATTTTCTCTTTTCTTGAACTGGGACATTCATTTTTTCCTGACCTTGGACAATGGAACTTTTGGTTTTCAGACTTTTGGACTCTGGGACTCATACCAGCGCCCCCTGATTTTCAGGCCTTCAGCCTTAGACTGAATTACACCACCAACTTTCCTGGTTGCAGTTGACAGAGTGTGGGGCTTCTTAGCCTCTGTGATTGGCCGAACCAATTTCTATAACAAATTTGTTCTATCATCTATCATCTATCTATCTATCTATCTATCTATCTATCTATCTATCTATCTATCTATCATCTATCATCTATCTATCATCTATCTATCTATCTATCTATCTATCTATCTATCTATCTATCTATCATCTATCTATCTATCTATCTATCATCTATCATCTATATTATCTATCATCTATCTATATCATCTATCATCTATCTATATATCATCTATCTATCTATCTACCTACCTATCTATCATCTATAATCTATTTATCTATCTACCTACCTATCTATCATCTACCTATCCTATTGGTTCTATTTCTCTTGAGAACCCTGACTAATACAGAGAACAAAGACATTGGAATCAAAACAATTTCTAGCATACAGTAGATAATAAATATTTGTTGAATGAACACACTGATACATGACTAAAGATATTAAGTGTCAAAATATGTGCAAGGGATTACTGAATAAATCAGAAACATAAGAAGTGAAGTGTATTAGCCTGTTCAGTTTGCCAAAACAAAATATCACAGTGGGTTTTTAAACAATTGGAAGTGTTTCAGAGGCTCGATTCTAGTCCGAAATTAAAGTGTTGTCAGGGTTGGTTTCTGGTGAAGCCTCTTGGCCCGGTTTGCAGATGGCTGCCTTCTCTTCTTCTTATAGGGATACCTGTCCTATTGGATTAGGGCCCTAACCAATGATCTCATTTCACTTTCATTATCTACTTAAAGGCTCTATCTCCAAATATAATTGCATTAGGAATCAAGGCTTCAACATATGCAATTTGTTGAAGGGGACACAATTCAGTTCACAGCATGGAAGAACACATAAGAAATATGAACTATGTACTTTAGGCTGTTGTTGTCTAGTAATCATTGTAGGTATCTACACATCTTCCACCTTGAAGACTAGTTTTAGAGCTATGAAATCTGCCCTAACCAAGCACTTGCAAAGTGGAGAATGAGGAATTTTAAGTAGTTCACTGTACAATATCTTCAAAGCTTTCAAATTTGAGAATGACAATATAACATCTCTTCAGGATGGCCTAACATTTTTTCTTTGTTAAATTCCTTCACAATACCCCTCAAACAACAACAAACAAGTCAAAAAACACACTTGACTAAGATCAGCTTTTGGTTCAACAGATTCCATCTGACAGTTTGTTTGAACTTCACTTAAGTTGTTTGAAAAAAGATGAACTGAGTATCAGTGAATTTTATATTCCTAGCTATTTAGCTACATTTATTGGTCAATTAGTAGATTATATAATTTGATATTCACTTTTATGTGCGTGACCCAGCAGAATTAGTAGGCATTACACAGTATCTTTGGTATAGTATTTATAACTCCCATGGTAAACTCTTTATTTTTATTTTTTATTATTGTTTAAAGTTTTACAAGTAGTAGTATATATGTCTTCTTTTCCCCCCATTGACCTCCTCCTGGCCTCCCCCACCTCCTGGCACATGCTGTCACCCCCCTAGTGTCTGTGTCCATTAGTTATGCTTATATGCATGCATACAAGGTCTTTGGTTGATCACTTACTATTTTTATTTTTAAATTAAAAAGTATGGCTGCAGTTTAAGCTCTGTATTCTAGCAGATTTACTGGACCACCTGGGTCTATTATTATTCAAAAAAATAAGTCATTAGTTTAAAATGAAAGGGTAAATTAAATATATTTTGAATAATTCAGATTACATTATCTGATAAAGCCATATCTGATAAAGATGCTCTCCAGTGTTATAACAGGAATATTAAAATTAGTATTTAAGGATGAGTTATAGAGATGATATTATTTGAAGGAATTAAAATAAAATACAACATCTCCTCTAAAATGACACCCTCCTATGTTTTCATTTAATCTCATGAAAAACCACCAAGCCACAGTGAGAAGAGAAGCAGTAGAAACAATTCCCTGATTTCAAAAAATTATATTTCCATATAGTACCCACCTAGCACTTCTGTTTAAAAAACTATAATTCACAGAGCCTTGTAAAGAGACCATAGCTTAATGGTTAACCAACAGGCAGGATTGGGGAAGGACATTACACTAACTACAGATGAAAGGATTTGTGCATGTCTGGAAACTATGAGATTTCATGTTCAGCAAACATCATCCCCTTATTCAAAGAGATAGAAGAAAGTCAATTCACATGTTTTGTGTTAAACATCAACTTTCTGCTATTATTTAAAACTAGAGGCCCGGTGCACGAAATTCATGCACGGGGGAGGAGGGTGTGTCCCTCAGCCCAGCCTGCACCCTCTCCAATCTCAGACATCCCTCTCACAATCCAGGACTGCTGGCTCCCTACCTTCCTGATTGCCCCTAACTGCTTCTGCCTGCCAGCCTGATCACCCCTTAACCACTCCCCTGCTAGTTTGATTGATGCCTAAATGCTCCCCTGCCAGCCTGATTGCCCCTAACTGCCCTCCTCTGCAGGCCTGGTCACCCTAACTGCCCTCCCCTGTAGGCCTGGTCACCTCTAACTGCACTCCCCTGCAGGCCTGGTCCCCCCCAACTGCTCTCCCCTGCAGTCCCAGTTGCCCCCAACTTCCCTCCTCTGCTGACCTGGTCTACCCTAACTGCCCTCCCCTGCAGGCTTGATTGTCCCCAACTGCCCTCCCTTGCAGGCCTGGTCCCTCCCAACTCCCCTCCCCTGCTGGCCTGATCCCTCCCAACTGCCCTTCCCTGCTGGCTATCTTGTGTCCACATGGGGGCAGCTATCTTTGACCACATGGGGGAAGCCATCTTGTGTGTTGGAGCAGTGATCAATTTGCATATTACTCTTTTATTAGATAGGATAGAGGCCTGCTGCATGGGTGGGGGCCAGCTGGTTTGCCCTGAAGGGTGTCCTGGATCAGGGTGGGGGTTCCCTTGGGGCGTGGGGCAGCCTGGGTGAGGGGCCTGTGGTGGTTTGCAGGCCAGCCATGCCCCCCGGTGACCCAAGCAGAGGCCCTGGTATCTGGGATTCATTTATTTTCTATAATTGAAACTTTGTAGCCTTGAGTGAAGGCCATGGCAGGCCAGGAAGTTTGGCTTCCTCCATCGTTGGGGAAACCCAAGCCTCCTGCTCCCTCTGTGGCCACAGCCATTTTTGTTGGGATTTATTTATCTTCTATAATTGAAACTTTGTAGCTTTGATTGGAGTCCAGGGCCGGCCAGGGTGTACAGGAGGCTTGGCTTCCCCCATTGCCAGGGAAACCCAAGCCTCCTGTTCGCTCTGTGGCTGCAGCCATCTTGGTGGGTTAATTTGCATACTCACTCCTGATTGGCTGGTGAGCGTGGCTTGTAGGTGTAGGGGAGGTATGGTCAATTTGCATATTACTCTTTTATTAGGTAGGATTTGCTTGGAAGTGGCATAAAAGTACTGAGATATTTCTAAATCTTCATTTGTATTAGTGTGCAAGAGAAAGGGACAAAAGGAACACCTTTCAAAGTAAATGATTTGGAAAAGATTCAGGGAAATATGTACACTCTAGATCTTGATGGAGAGTTAAACCTTGATGGTGGTTTTTAGGAAATGAAATGAAAACTTAAGAGCATGTGGTTTTAGAGAAGATGCTGTATTTTATTTTAATTAATTGGGCCACTATAAGGGTGGCGGTCAGTTGGTGCCATAATGTTCCTTTTATCTCTGTGAACTTTGTTCTGTGATTTCAGTTACAGTGATAGGAGGCCTCAGAATATAGTATCAGAGTTTCTAGAAAGACTGAAGGATATGTGGCATGGCAGTATCTGGAATATATATAGCCTTGGCTTCTTTTAAATGCTCTGATAATTCTTCTTGATGATGCCCAAATTAGTGTGATATGAAAAACCATATCCATAGAATGTTATATTCATCAAGAGTTTTTGAGTAATAATAGGCAGGAGTATAACTTAAGGAAAGAAAAGATTGATTAGAAGTTAAATGATATAATTCATGAAACAAAGAAGGGCTGTTCTTCAGATCATAGACACTGGAACTGAGATTCAATATTGCCATGATTTCTCTTAGAATCCTTTTACCTGTCTCTGAGTATAGGTTCCAGTTTGTTAGATTCTTCTATATATTAAAAAAATTATCCAGATCAAAGATCAGAGAGCAGAGGGGAAATTTCTCCAACGTATTTATTTAGAAAAATACTAAGAAAAGGCTCTTATTGGACTAGTCTAGCCATGTTACCATATCTGGAATAATCTCCGGGCCAGGAGGATGAGGTATAATTATTTGTGGATCATGTGTTCACTTCTCTTGCTAGAAAGGTGGACCACTATAATTTACAGTTCAATTAGAAACACCAAGTTCTAGTCACTAAGGGATGGGGAATAATTATAGGTAGCAAAAACAACAAATATCCTCAAGGGTCTACTCTGGGAATGCACAGAATCCTATTAATAAAAGCCTAATATGCAAATTGCCCCCTTGGGCAGTGGTTCAACCAGAAGTTTGACCAGGAGACCAGGCATTTGACTGCTCACTATGACATGCACTGACCACCAGGGGGTGTGGCACAGAACATGGCAGGTGTTGGCGATGTGGTGCTGGTAGCGGATGGCAGTGGAGGTGCTGCCTGCCCTGATGGGCTCCGACGAGAGCAGGACTGCAGCGGCATGGTGGAACAGGTGAGCAGGCAGAGCCAGGCCAAGGAGGGTGTGAGTGGGGTCCCAATTGCCCCGCTGATCACCCAGCAGATGGCAACCAGTGGTGGCAGTGGCGGGGGGGGGGGGGGGGGCGCCACCGGCTCCAGGTGCTGAGAGAGAAAGGGCAAATAGCAATATTAAAATATTTCTTGTAATTATTTCCCTTTCAATGTGCATGAATCATGAATCCAGGCACTGGGCCACTAGCATACATATATTTTTCCACATGAACAATATTTTAAGGATTTCTGTGTCATATCCAATTGTTTTTTTAAATTTATCTTTATTGTTGAAAGTATTACAGATATCCATTTTCCCCCTATTGACACCCCCCCCCACCCCCCACCCCAGGTCTTCAAAGCACTATTGTCTGTACAAATTCTCTTATCTTTTCCTTATGGGTGACAGTCAAAACTGCTAAATCTAGCTTCAAATATAGAATCTCCTGGCAATGGGATATCATAATGATCAAGTCCAGATATGACTTCTTATGAGCCAACAACTTGTGTATTGAGTGATACATTTGACGACCTGATAAAATATACAATGACAATTCCAAGAAATATTTCCATCCAGGTAAGGGAGGGTTTATCAACAGTGACACTATGGACATTTTGATCTTAGCCAAAAGGCTAAGAAGCGATGACTAAGGACATTTTCGATTGGATAATTCTTTCTTTTGGAACATTGCAGAATGTTTAACATTATTCCCTACTCACTAGATTTCAGTAGGAAATCCATTCCCCGTCCTAAGAATGACAAACAAAAAAAATGCCTCCAAACATCGCCAAATGTGTTCTAGGGGCAAAATCACACACAGTTAAGAACCATTGAAATAAGGGGGAAAGTGAAGCAATGTAAGAGTCCAAAACCCCTACTATGTACCTATTAGAGTGGAGTAACAATCACTGGCCCTGGGGTCAAATTCTTTGGGTTGGGATTTTGACTTTATCACTTAAAAATTTCTTCAATGGACTTACATCCACAAAACCAGCATAATGGTAGGAACAATCTCATGAAGTTGTTTAGATGATTCAATAGTCCTTAGCATAGTGCCTACACATAGTAAGCAAACTTCCCACTAACATTGGCTATTATCCTTATCATCTGGATAGAAGGAACATTAAGGTGCATCCAAATATTGACTCACTTTCCAGATAGTGGAGTTAGTTTCTTGACCATACATTTTGTTTTCCTACTTCTGCCAATGAGAAAAATTCAATTGTCTAAGGTTCTTTATAGACATACCTAAGGGGCTATTAATGAGGCTTCACCAACTTCAGAATGGTTTACCTCTAGAACAATTCTATCATGCATGCCCATGTGGATTGAATTCCCCATTAAATAATTATGCACCATTGTTTACCAAGCTTGGGGTTTGTCTTTCTCTAACTCCCTCCCTTCTTTCTCTCTCTCTCTCTCTCTCCACACACAATTGCCTGTAACTTTCATTTGATGGGAACCCTTTAGCAGTGAATAAAATTAGAAATTGTAAAGTCAGGAACTTTGTACGTGGTTCTCTGCTTTGCACTTGGTTTCTTAGCACAGGTCTTGTACCTTTTAATCTATCAGGACTCAGCTTTGACTTAAGCCACTGCCCAAATCAGGGTAAAGCAGTGGGCTTGAATGTAAGGTAGAGCTTCCACAATGCCCAGAACTTGCATTTCCTTTGATGGTACTTTTAGGGAAGAGTGAACACTTTTGCCAAGTAGGGAGTTTAGAACAAGGGATTCTTGAGGGTGGCCTGAATAGGACAGTCTTCCTGGGTTCTGGTCTTGGCTGCAGCACTGTTTCTCTCTTCCCAGACTTCACAAACACAAATTTCAATGTAAGACAGAGAATCCTACTGTTGCAGTTCTTTAGGATACATTAGATAGGAGGTATTGAAACATATTCCAATATTTTAATATTTTTCTACCATTGGATATCAAGGTTAAACAGGCACATTTAAAAGACAAACTGCTTTTTAAAAATTGCTTAATGAACTCCTCCACTGTCTTACAGCAATTACTTCCTGGGATAGAAGTATCTTCACTATTTCCCAGTCCAACTTGAATAGACTCTTCTACATTTTTAGACTTACAACTTTTCATTCTCCTCTTTTGGTATAATTTACTTAATTTATTGAGATTATTTCTTTGTAAGTGACAAAAAACACAAATTCAAATTAGCTTCAGGAAAAAGAAATGTAGATTTTTTTTCATTTCATTTTTGAGAGATGATGGCTAAAATAGCTATAGGAGGCCAGAAAAACCCCAGGATATCAGAGACAGAAATCAGAGATTTGTTTATTAATTTAACAAACTTTAATTGAAGAATTACTAGGTACAAACCCCAACATCAAGGTAGAGCAAAAATAGGCACTTTCTGATTTCCTAAAACTTTAAATGCTATTTCAACAAGATTGGCTGTTTCTAATTGTTACTACAGCTTCTCTATTGGTTATTGGATTCATTCTTTCAGATTCCTTTATGTGGTAACTAGAGGCCTGGTGCATGAAATTTGTGCATGGGGGTGTGTGTGTCCCTCAGCCCAGCCTGCACCCTCTCCAATCTGGGACCCCTCGAGGGATGGCCGACTGCCCGTTTAGGCCCAATCTCACTGGCCATCCCTCTCACCATCCAGGACTGCTGGCTCCCAACCGCTCGCCTGCTTGCCAGCTTGATCACCCCCTAACCACTCCCCTGCCAGCCTGATTGATGCCTAACTGCTCCCCTGCTGGCCCGATTGCTCCTAACTGCCCTCCCCTGCCAGCCTGGTCACCCCTAACTGCCCTCCTCTGCCAGCCTGGTCACCCCTAACTGTCCTCCCCTGCAGGCCTAGTTACCCCCAACTGCCTTCCCCTGCTGGATATGCACAATCCTTAGCATCTCCAGGGTTATATTTTTTAAATTTCCCAATTTGATGATTCTTATTTGATAGTTTTTTTTAAAGAAAATCTTGGAGGATCCACTCCTGGATCAGTCCCATTGGGGTGCAGTGACCAACTTTGGAGTCTCTGGATCCAGTTCTCCACAGAGTAAAACTCTCTTCTACTGGAGCAGGGAAGGGGCAATAGCCTGCTGTTATCCTCTGCTGTTGCTGTGGAAGACAGCTAGTGTATCTGCTTCCTGAGATTTGGTCCTTTAATGCAGGTTTATCTTTTATCTCTCAAGGTGTTTTCTACCTTTTCAAATGTTCTTTCTGTTGTGTCCCATTGTCTTTCTCATTAGAAGTTTATTCTTTTTACTTAACTTTTTAAAAAGTTTTCTCCCAATTTATTGCAGATTCAGAGAGAGTGTGAGTAAACTGTTGCATCATCTGTAAGTTTCATGCGCACTTTCTATGAAATCTCATTTGACTGCTGGGCTTTAAACCACTTGCAACTGGTGCAGGCCCATCCCAAATGTGTGTAGTTGTTTTGAAGAAATCCCAATTTAATTAGATTTTCACTGTATCAGTGTTGTTTTTCAGTTCAACAGCTATATATTTAATTATTAGATAAATCAATGTAATGACCAAATTCAGATAAGAGACAATCATTTTCTTTTTATATTATTAATTTTATTTAAAAAATGTATAGATAATTTTATGTTATTATCTCTTTATAATGATACTAGAGGCCCAGTGCATGAATTCGTGTACCTTGAAAGGAACTGTGGGCTGCGAGGCTGCGGTAGGCACAGGGGTGGGTCTTGGCCCATTCTCCATGCCCCCGCCCAGCCCCTCCCACCACAGGTCCTGGTCCTGTCTGCCAGCAGCCCTGCTCCCACCACCACCGCTCTCATGCGCTGATGGCGCCAGCCCCGCTCGCACCCGCTGATGGCGCAGAGAGATTGAGGTCGGTGCCAGCAGCGGTGCAAGGCGGGCCGGTGCCAGCAGCGGGTATGAGTGGTGGCTGCTGCCCCAATCGCCCCTCAGGAACAGGGGGAGGTGGAAAAGCCCTACAGGGTGATCAGGGCCAGCATTTGCCGCTTGCACCCACTGATGGCGCCTAGTGATCAGGACTGGTGCCAGGCATGGGCAGTAGGTGCAAGCGGCAGATCCAGTGCCAGCTGCAGGTGTGAGCAGGTCCGGCTCTGGCAGCAGGTGCGAGCACCGGGCTGGACCATGGTGCACGGGAGCAAAGAATTTAAAATAACCACCGAGGCTCACCCTGATAATAGCAACCAGCACCCCACCTTGGTCTGGCACCCCTGCTCACTTGCTCCACCATCCCGCCATGACCAACACCCACCATGTTCCACACATGTCTCTTGGTGGTCAGCACATGACATAGCGACTGGTTGTTCAGGTTGTTCCATTGTTCGGTCTATTTGCATACTAGCCTTTTATTATATAGGACTAGAGGCCCAGTGCATGAAATTCGTGCACTTGGGGGTGTCCCTCAGCCCGGCCTGTGTCCTCTCACAGTCTGGGGAGTGGGCCTAAGCCGGCAGTCAGTCATCCTTAGCGCTGCCACGGAGATGGGAGAGGCTCCCACCACTGCCGCTATGCTCACCAGTCATGAACCCGGCTTCTGGCTGAGCAGCACTCCCCCTGTGAGAGTGCTCTGACCACCAGGGGCCAGTGCCTGTGTTAGTGTCTGATCCCTGGTGGTCAGTGTGCATCATAGCGACTGGTCGTTCCACCATTCAGTCGATTTGCATATTAGCCTTTTATTATATAGGATGACTACATTGACTACTGATTTATAATGACATTAGCCAGCTCCTTTCCATTTTTTGTGCCATCAATTTTGGTGAAGGGCAATCTTTTCATGGAAAAAATCTATATTGGTTTTCACCATAAAAATGTACTTTTTAATATTAAAGAATGTCTTTAAAATTTTCACAATGCTAACAAAGATTTAGTGAGAGGAAAGGCAAGATATTTGTAATTCAAGTTTATATGCAACAATCAAAATTCTCATCTGAATTTTTACTGTTGCAAACACTGATACATAGTGACAAAGGTTGCCTTGTAGTTTCTGACTATGATGCATCTAATGAACTATACTAACAAGTGATAAAATATTAGTTGACAGTTTTTAGAAATATTTTCTGTTTCTCCCTCTTTCCTTGTTTACTTGGCTTTTAATTATGTATATATCTTAGTATTTTTTCATATTAGAATTACCTGTGGGAGTCTTAAAAATATTGATGCTTTGGCCCCAACCCAGATTAATTAAATCTGAGTTTCCGAGGATGTATCTGGACAGCAGTACTATGCTAAGCTCTACAGGTGATTATAAAATGCAGGCAGAGTTGAAAACTACTGACCTCTCTTTATGTCCTGTAGGAACAGGAAAATGAATACTTTTGCCCTTTTGATGGTGTATCTAGCTTCGACTTCCTGCTGTATCTAGGATCCATGTAAACATATGAAGTCTTAACATATGAATAGGATTTAAGAGAATTTTGCTCCAGTGCAGCATTTAAAACATAAAGCCTGTTTTGGACTTTTTTGTAACCTTGCCAGAAGAGTATATGGAGACTTAGTTATTCAAAACTGAATTATTTTTATTCTTATTTAACTATTGAATACATTTTATTAATGTATAACCTTTCTTTTATGTTGTGGCTAAGTGCTTTGTAACATATATTCTGATTTTTCTCTCTCTACAACATTGATTTTAGCTCTTCAGATAAAGAACTAATTTTTCCTTCTATAACATATACCATAGGTTACTTGAGAGTGTCAGGGTATTAAAAGTGCTATTGTAGATACTATGACATCATGAAGAGTTGAAGGTTTTAGACTCTGAATTACTTTCAGAGAGAGTATTGAACATAATGGAGTGTCAAAAATAGAAAAGATAAAGATCCCTCAAAGAGAGACTTCTTGCTAAAAAGTGTTCTTTATGGAATGTTGGTTTTTATAGAAGTAATAGAAGACATTTATCAAATATCCAATTCTTTATTAAAATATTTACTTGTGCCTACCATGTGGCAGGCAATATGTTAGAGATTTTAAATGGGGAGCCAGATTGAAGGAAATGGTATCATAAGTATAGAAATATGTATACATTAATTAATACATCAAAAATATTTCAATTGTACTTACTTAATATTCCTTTTTAAGATGGTTATGTCTCCTAGGATTTTTCAAGCAGGCAAGTTTCTACCTTTTTGATGTTGTCTGTGTCCCTAAGGTGATGCACAGAACATGGGTTAGGAGAGGATGGCTCTGGCTTCTACTTAGTACCTGACTCCCTGAGAGTCACTGGTTCTCCCAACCTCTGCTTGTTAAGTCTTTATTTGAATCTTCTACTTACCACCACTTTCTAATTGCTCTTAAATCCTAAACTTTGTCTGGCTTATCTTTGTGTGTTTCCCTTATCATTGATTTACCAAATTTCTTGGATGATGCAGGCCACTTTTTGTGCTGATCATAAGTCCAAGATCAGAAATGATATTTTCATGTGTTATAATCAATTTTGAAATCACTGAAAATTGATTTTATCTTTCTTGACCTCATGATTCTCATAACCCTTAAACTGTTTCAGTAATTTATGCAGGTCTTGAAGATATTTCCTAATTTAACTTAGGAAACAGCTTGCTTATTATTTTTCCACAAATGATTATTTATATACTAGAGGCCTGGTGCACAAAATTTGTGCACTGGGGGGGGGGGGAATGTGGTCCTTTGGGAGGAGGTCCCTCAGCCTGGCCTGCACCCTCTCGCAGTCCGGGACCCCTTGGCAGATGTTTGACTGCCAACTTAGGCCCGATTGCTTTGACTGGTTGAATGGCTGACTGGATGACCAGACACTTAGCATATTAGGCTTTTATTATATAGTATTAAAACTAGTACTATATAAGAATTCAACTGTTATATAATATTATAACACTGTAGATTGACAATAAAATTATTTTGTAAGATGGTGTGGTTCTCAACCAGGGGCAATTTTGCCCCCCAGGGGATATTTCACAATGTCTGGAGACATTTTTTGAAATTTCCACAAGTAGGCAGTGCTGTTGGCATCTAATGGCAGTGCTGTTGGCATTTAATGGGTAGATGCCAGAGAGGTTGCTTCATATCCCCCAGTGCACAGGACAGCTGCAAAGACGAAGGAATACTCAGCCCAAAGTACCAAGAGTGCTGTGGCTGAGGAAGCCTGTCTTAAAATAATTCTAAGAAAAATACTCTATTATCGAATTTTTAATGTATCCTTGAAAGCCATGGTACTACACATTTTTGTCTAGGAAAAAGATAATTTAAAATCATGTATACTTTGGGTATTTCTTTCCTTTACACATTAATGTATTCTTTCTAAAGCTCTAAATTGGGTAGATTAAGTGATTTCCCTTCTAAAATGTTCAACTACCTATTACCACGAGTGCTTCCCTTAAGTGCAGGAGTAGGCAGTCTTCTCAGCAAGTTATGTCAGATTAAGTTATTAAGGAAATGAATACCCTCTAGATAAAATATGGTACCATTTCAAAATAAATTACACAATTAAAGGGTGCTGCAACAATTTTCCAAATATGTTTCTTCTGTAAAATAAAAATTATATATCTCTCTCAACCCTATAGTTTCACCCCGAATAACTAGGCTTGATTTTTAGATTTTTAAGGGGATGTAAATGAATGTGAATACTTATGCTCTCTTGGCATGATAAATATATTAGTTGCCCATTGGTATACTTCTGTATATTTGAGCATAGTGTATGCACATATCACTTCTAACCTTTACTGGTGCCTAACATAGTGCCTTTCAAGAATGTTGTGATATTGTGAGAAGTACCTAGGCATATCTATGCTAGCATAAGGAAAACATTTTTTTTTTTTGTTGGAGGTGTCCATATATATTATGATAATGTGGCCTATAACCTTAATTTCTGTTTATAAAATTAATGAAGTAGAGTGAAATCATCTGTTTTATTTTTTTAATATATTTTTATTCATTTCAGACAGGAAGGGAGAGGGAGAGAGAGATAGAAACATCAATGATGAGAGATAATCATTGATTGGCTGCCTCACACTGCATGTCTCACACTGTGGATCCAGCCCTGGACCCGGGCATGTGCCCTGACCAGGAATCAAACCATGAATCAAACTGTGACCTCCTGGTTCAGAAGTTGAGGCTCAATCCCTGACAAAACTGTCTCTTTTATAAGCCTTTTCTTGTGCTCTCAGTCTGGAGTACACAGTCCTAACACTCCAGTTATGTCACCGTTAAACCTCTTAGCAGATTGCTTCAAAATATCTATTCATGTGCTCTCTCCCACATGTGACTGTCAATTTTTCTCTAACTCCAGGTCTGTCACATTGCCTGGTTGGTATAAAGTGGACCTCAGTGCTTGCTGACTCAGAATGCACAGTGATAGTTTCCAAAACAGAGATCAGCTCCACGTTAATGGAAAGCCAAGATTTTTTTTTTTGGCTTATTTTTTTTAAAAAAATATATTTTATTGATATTTTACAGAGAGGAAGGGAGAGGGATAGAGAGCTAGAAACATCGATGAGAGAGAAACATCGATCAGCTGCCTCCTGCACACCCACCACTGAGGATGTGCCCACAACCACAGTACATGCCCTTGACCTGAATCGAACCTGGGACCCCTGAGTCTGCAGGCCGACGCTCTATCCACTGAGCCAAACCGGTTTCAGCGGCTTATTTTTTGTTGTTTTAAATTAATCTTGTTGCAGAGTGAAATGGCCACATTTATAGCTGCACGTGATGTGATGGTTAGTAGGCTGATCTCAGGAAATCCATCCTTTCCAGAGAATGGTGTGGGAGTTCATAATTAAACCTGAAGTGCTCGGGACTTTGGGGAGCTAATTTTTAATTCAGGGGATTTAACCTAATCAGATGGGAAGAAAGAATATTTCCCTCATTGAGGGGGGGATAGGATTTTTTTTTCCTAATTTTCTCACAACAGATGAACTAGGAAGCACCCGGCCACAGTTGCTATAGGCAGTCTTCTTGTTCCAATGGAGAAAGTCTTTCTAGGAATAGAATTGACACCTTGAAGAGGAGAGGGCTGAAGTAGAAGCAGAGGAACAGAGCTGGATCCTTGAATCTGCCACTCTTTTTGAATTAGATTATGTGAGAAAATGTCTTTCTGTAATTTCTAAGCCTGTTGAGGTTGTTTCTATTACTTGTAGCCTAGGTAACAGAATGTTAGAAATTCCTAATTCCCTCTTTTTAAAAAATCTTTCATATCTGTTAACTTTTTTGTTCTGTAATTCAGGCTATAATTACCAAGAACACATTCAGCAATTATTATCTTTCTCTCTACTTATTGTACTGTGCCTCAAAATTTCTATTCATATATTTTCTCTTACCTAGAGGCCTGCTGACAAGTGTCTTTGGTTCTCAACTTTCCCCATGTGCCTGATCAAGACTCCTTTAGAACAAATAATTTCTCTCTCAGATAAATTCCAGCACCAGTCGTTAAGACCTTACAATTTTCATATTTTCTTAATCTTTTATTCATCACTGAGAATATGAGAGATGACAGAATCCCAGATGCACTGTAACATAATGGTTAGGAGCTCAGGTCTGGAGTTTTTCTATTTTCAAATGTCGGCCTCACTACTTAGTGACCTTGGGTGAGTTATTTAACCTTGCTAAACCGCAATTTCATCATCTGGAACAGGCATAGGCAAAGAGTGGCCCATTTCTAGCATGCGGCCCTTTCTTCTTCTTTTAAGATTTTTTATTTTTATTTTTTTGTAAATAAAGTGTTATTAAATACAGTTACTCTTATTTAGTTATGTATTATTTATGTAGATTTTGCACCACAATAGCAGTTGAGTAGCTGTGGCAGACTATGACGCTAGCAAAGTTTGAAATATTTAATATCTGGCCCTTTACCAAAAATGTTGAGTAACTTCTGATCTAGAAAATTATGGGGTTTATTAAGTCTGTAGCTCATAACATTGTTAGGAGCTTTAAATAAGATAACCCACATATATAGTTAGCAGGGTACCTGGTACATATCCTTCAATAGATGTTAGCTGTCATTATTGTTGTTAATAATAGTAATGTTCAGGAAAAGGTCAGTGCCTGCAGATCAAAAATTATTTGAACTGGTCCTACCCGGTTTGGCTCAGTGGATAGAGCGTCGGCTTGCGGACTGAAAGGCCCCAGGTTCAATTCCGGTCAAGGGCATGTACCTTGGTTGCGGGCACATCCCCAGTAGGAGGTGTGCAGGAGGCAGCTAATGGATGTTTCTCTCTCATCGATGTTTCTAACTCTCTATCCCTCTCCCTTCCTCTCTGTAAAAAAAGCAATAAAATACATTTTTTTAAAAAAATTATTTGAACTGTCCTGCCTGGGTGGCTCAGTTGGTTGGAATATCATCCTGTACACCAAAAGGTTGTGGGTTCAATCCCTGGCCAGGGCATAGGTGTGAGGCAACCAATATATATTTATCTCAATATGATGTTTCTCTCTCAAAAAAAAATCATTAAAAACATATCTTTGGGTGAGGATTAAAAAAAGTTATTTGAACCAATCACCACAATACTTTTTGCAGTTGAGGGAGATGATGGCTGTGAGGACACATGATGTAGTTTCACTGAACAATATTTTTTGTGGATGGAAAAAATAATATTATTGGAGTCAGTCCCCTAGCTGAGGCATAAACATAATTGCCGAGCCACATAAATATATTTATACCATCCCATTGAGACTGCAATACTTTAAATCTTATTTTTTATTTAGAGAAAATAAATGTAATTTTAAAAATCATAATTTATTGCTATTGTTAATTCAATAGTGTATGGGGCTGCCTTAGGGGAGGGTATATCAATAGTGTTTGGCCAGACAGTGGGACAATTAATAGAATCCCCATTTTCCCTAAGAGGTTTATTTGTCATGTCAAAGTTGCTCTGGTCGGGTGCAACACAGATGGTGTTGTGACAGCACAGAATGATGAGTGCCACATTGTTCCTCCTAATGATCATCTTCTGCTCAATTCATCTTGTTCTGCAGCCTCGGATCTCTGCTACATAATTTTTTTGAAAATAGGAGCATCAAGCAGGGGAAGTAAAAAAAACCCACACACATGTGAATCCTTTTGTTATTTTTTTGATTGGTATGTAGGTCCAGAAAGTACTAAAAGATAATATGAATGAGAATACAAAAACAAAATAAAGCAAAACAAAAAACACCAAAACACACCAACAAAACAAAACCAAAAACCCACCCACTTTGTCCCATACATGAAAAAATAACATACATTTCTCAAAAATAGGAGAGGGCATGGACAGTTTTATACAAAATAAATTCTACCAAACTAACATGGTCATTTCTATGATTATGCTGGGTATGGTAGATAAAAGAAAACTGTTTTATACATATTAAAAAAGAATAAGATAAGTTGTGATTCTCTATTAATTCATTGTTGAGAGGACATAAAACTAGTTAGAGAATCAATAAAAAAATCAATAAAAATAGTGTAAATGTCAATAGGAAAAACAAGATAGTTCAAATAATGAGGCATATTGAATTAAAAAACTGACATTATGATGATATACCATTAACATATAGTTTGATTAAAATTGATCAAAGTAAGAATAAAATAATGTTATATTCAAATTTATACTTTTCTGAAGTTCACTGTATGGCTTTCTGCTTTTTTGAACTTCTGTAATTTTTGCTTTAGATGTTTAAATAAATGCCAAATGGAAGTTTCTTCATCCCATAAATTTTTTTTCCTAAATAATGGGAATAATGGTAAAATGTTTAGGACAGTTTTTCTCAACTAAGACTCTTAAGAATATTTAGAATAGATATAAATAATCAAGTTTAGATAAATTATACATTTTAGCAATTTAAAAATAATATTTAAAATTGGTAATCATATCAATTTCATAATTGTGAAAAGGATGTTTACAACTTTTCACCAAGATATACATATTATGTTTGAAAATAGTTAGCTTGAGCCTGGCCAGCATGGCTCAGTGGTTGAGTGTCAACCTATGAACCAGGAGATCATGGTTTGATTCCCAGTCAGGGCACATGTTTCTGGGTTGTGGATTCAATCCTTGCTGGGAACCAATTCCAGCATGTCATAATTACAAGAGTTTCACCAAAAGGTTGGTGAAGCTTGGGGAGCTCAACAAGGGTTGAGTCAAATGTAATTGCCTATTGGAATGGTTAAACGGCATTTCCCCCAAACTTGAATAGGATTGTCTGCTGCCAGACAGCTCAGGGCATTTTATTGCTTCCTGTTGGCCAAACACCTGAACAGCTGTAGGCTATTTCCCAAACTGACAATGCTTGTGTAACCTTACCCTTTGAAGTGTATATCTCCACCTTGCTTTAGGACAAATTGTGTTAAATAAATAGCACGGGGTCCTTAGACAAGGAAGTAGTCTTTCAGCTCCTTTAGCTGAAGCACTTCTGAACCCCAATGCCTTTCAAAATTATCTTTTGTCCTTGGACTCCTTCTTGAATCTACGCATAAGTCCCTTTCTCAAGATTGCTGAACCCTTTGTAAGGCTGGGACAAGAACCCCGTCAAGTCCTCAGTGTGAGGTGTGCTGGAGGCAGCTGATCAATGATTCTCTTTCATCATTCATGTTTCTATCTCTCCCTTCTTCTCCCTTCCTGTGAAATAAAAGAATATTAAAAAATAGCTTGAGTCATAGCTTAGATTCCTGACTCAGTCAATTTTATTGTTATTTTTTTAACTGAAGTAGAAAATCTTATTTCACAATGAGGGCATTATAAATGGCTTTAATTATTAGATTATTCTGAATATTTAAATAGAATTTTCTTCTAAATTGAAAGCTTTTCCATTCAGAAGCTAGATCATTAATTCCTAATCTATTTGTTGTTTACTTTAAACTCTGGAAAGTTCTGTTGTATTTGCACATTATTTGTAAATGTGTCCAATAAATTTTTTTTAATCCTCACAAAAGAATATTTTTTCCATTGATTTTTTTTTTTTTAGAGAGAGTGGAAAGGAGGCATGAAGGGAGGGAGAGAGGGAGGGAGAGAAAGAAAGAGAGAGGAAGAGAGAGAGAGACATATCAATTGGTTGCCTCTGGAGCCAGGGATCGAACCTGCAACCCAGGTACATATCCCTGACTGGGAATGGAAACCTAGACCCTTTGGTACAAGGGGTGATACTCTGACCACTTAGCAACACTGGCTAGGGCTGCACCTAATAATTTTTTACATCTATTTTTTTCTCCAATCATTGGAAAAAAAAATGTTAGGAAAGAATGAAACTCTCACTGGTCTCATAGGAATTCTTCTGTTTTATTTTTGTTTTCAACAATAAAAATTGCAATATTTTTATGCTAAAATGATGACTTTTGTCACTCAAAATATTAAACATATCACTGAGCTGTGCTACTAAAGCAAGCCCTATGTAATCATTTAATGTTTTTATCAGGCATTGTTGTTGTCATGAAGTCATACTTTTCATCTCAGACCCTATTTTGAATTTGGAAAATACATTGTCCCTAGACTGCCAGTATGCTTCAGTGTGAAAAATTATCCATGTATTTACTGCCAGTTTCTTCACACAACTTGCTGAAAGACATATATGCTCAGTAGATGAAATGTGATGCTAATGAACGTTTTCATCATGTTTTTCTCTGTGGATGTGACATTGTGCTGGATTGGCATTCAAGTGGATATATATATATATATATATATATATATATATATATATATATTAAATTGTAGAGCAGTGCTTTTCCTTGTTAGACATAAAAAGGCTGCTCTGTTAAGATGAATTCTAGCATATATTTTCTAGTGTACAATACAAAATAAAAATATTACTCCTTGTAGCACATTTTCCAGAAATAAACTATACAAAAAGACATCAGGTACTTCTTCTATATACTGCCTAGAGCAAACGCTTATTCACATGCCAGGCAAATGCATGGTCTTGCCTACTGCAACATGAAATATGCACATATTTCAATAAGTGCTATTTTGAATTATATGCCATGGCTATATGTGTATGACTTTTAGGCTGTACCTTAAAAGGTAAGAAAACTCTTCTCTGTTTGGGCAAAGGTGAATATTAGAATAGACTCCTGGGATCTAGAGATGGAATGGTGGTTGAAAAGGGTAGAGGCCTCCTTCTAGACCTGGATTCTATGTGGCTGAGTAATAAACTTTGATCTTGTTAATCAGTTTTATTTATCTCTCTTACAGTAACTAAGCTATTCTCTAATTATTTTACTAACAAATCTAACAAAAATTTATATCAAGACCAATGACCCTAACTGCATCTATATCTAAAATCATTAATATCTCATCTTAATATCTCTGAGCCTTAGGTTTTTAATCTATAAAACAGGGATTTAACAGCTACCTCACATGGTTATTGTGAGGATTAAATAAGATAAAATACATAAAATTCTTTAGCATAGTTTCTAGTGCTGTGAATAAGTACTCAGTAAATTTTAACTGTTATTGAATTTGCTATTTAGGTAGCTTGGACCATTATTAAATTAATCATTCATTTATTATTCTTATAAATAGGATTATATTTTATTAAATAAGTTTCAGATAAATTTCCTATTGCTTTAACACACTTGATGCTGTGATATACCTTGGCTTGGTTCTTGACCTGTCCAATAGCTAGAAATCCAATGAGGTAACTCAATCCTCAACCAGTGATCAGGTATCTCTCTGCTTTGCTAACTGAGTTCTGGTCTCTGAATATTTTATGCATTAAATAAAATAATGGTTGTAAACTTATTGGCATTTAGTTATCATTTAATCATTGGAAAGTACTATTATTATGATTTTTTGTAGTAATTACTTATCCTTCAATTTAGTGGTGAACCACAACAACAAAATCAAAGGTGTCAGATGGCTTATTCAAAGTTTCTTTTCTCTTTGGTGTAGTTTTACCCTTGGTGAAAGTAAAACAAATCAAACTATTTCAAACAGTAAGAGGGATTTGTTGAAATAATTCTATGGTAGCTTGAAGGGGAAAATAGGGGGCAATCTGGAAGCGGGGGGTGGGTAGCAATCTGAATCTGTACCTAGTTAACCAGTATCCTAATGCACATTCTTATTAGCCTATAATTAAGTCACTGCCCCTTCCTGAGGCAATAATCTAGTTTCCTAAATACGCCCAGTTTACAAGGGCCACAAACCAAGAATTTAACAGCTTAGCCAGAAGGGAGGTCACTGGCACCACCCAGGCCAGGCCTTTAGCTGTAATCTTACTTCCCCATTCTAACTAACTTAGGCAGGGCTGCAAAAGCCCGCCACAAAAGCCCAGAAGTTAGGAAACAAAGAATTTTAGGAATATATATATAAGGCGTAATCTCATTGTATAAGGGGTTCAGGCTTTGGATCTTCGAATCCCCTGAGCCAGCAGTGCTGCTTTGAATAAAGGTTTCTTTTTTTCCTGAATCTTCTGAGTACCAGTTGTGTGTTTTCTGGTTACCTGGTAAATTCTGCAACAGCTAACCGAGTCAATGGCAGAGCTAACTAACCACTCAAATCTCAGGAAGGACAGGAAATTCAGACAGTCTTGGAACTCAATGGCCAGCAACAAAGACCCTAGTGCCATCAGAACTTGTCATCTCTTTCTCCTTCAGGAAAATTACATATTCCCAGACTTTCCTTATATCAAATTTCTTTATATTGAAAAAATGCTTGCATATCTTTGGAAAACTCCAATCATACAGATATTTTAGTATATATAAAAAAATAATATTTTATAATTATCAACATGTAATGATGTGGCTTGATGTACTGTAGTATTTTCACTGATTCTCTTACCTCTACTTTATCCCACTAAACAAGTTCAGTGGAGAAGAGCATATTAAATAAGGATGCTAAGTCTTATTGAACACTAGAGGCCTGGTGCACGAAATTTGTGCACAGTGGTGTGTGTCCCTCAGCCCAGCCTGCACCCTCTCCAATCTGGGACCCCTTGAGGTACATCCCTCTCACAATCCAGGACAGCAGGCTCCCAACCACTCGCCTGCCTGCCTGCCTGATTGCCCCTAACTGCTTCTGACTGCCAGCCTGATCACCCCCTAACCACACTTCCCTGCCAGCCTGATTGATGCCTAACTGCTCCCCTGCCAGCCTGATTGTCCCTAACTGCCCTCCCCTGCCATCCTGGTCACCCCTAACTGTCCTCCCCTGCAGGCCTGGTCCCCCGCAACTGCCCTCCCCTGCAGGCCTGGTCACCTCCCAACTGCCCTCCCCTGCAGGCCTAGGTTCCCCCCCCGCAACTGTCCTCCTTGCAGGCCTGGGTCTCCCCCCAACTGCCCTCCCCTCCTGGCCTGATCGCCCACAACTGCCCTCCCCTGCAGGCCATCTTGTGGAGGCCATCTTGTGTCCACATGGGGGCAGCCATCTTTGACCATATGGGGGTGGCCATATTGTGTGTTCAAGTGATGGTCAATTTGCATATTACTCTTTTATTAGATAGGATAAGATAGACCCAATATTTACCATAGCACAGAGAACCAGTCACACCATGCAAAATTTTTAATCATCTGCTATTTGCAAGAACTGTATATACTTTTTGGCACTGCAGATTAGTGCTGCATTTTAAAAGCAATGATCTTTGTCCATATTTCATTTTAAAAATTATTTTGTCATACTGTTTCAAGAGATGGACTTGCAGGCAGTTTTTTTTTTTTTATTAAAAATTTGCTGTAATAATTACATTAAAATTAATTTGGATTTTAAAGCTCTTGGAGAATTCTTTGATCAACATTTTCCTAAAAAAGTGTCATTCATCATTTACATTAAAGTGTGCATAGTGGTTAGGAGCTGGAATTTAGAACTAGATGCCAGGGTTTGAATTCTGATTTTGTCACATACTGGATTTTGACCATTGTAAAATTACTTAACTTCTTTGAACAACAGTTTCTAAATGCAAATCAGAATAATAAGAATAACTACCTTATACAGTTGTTAAATGAGTATTAAATAAATTCATATGTGTAAAGTCCATAGAATAGAGATTACTATTATAATTGTTGTTACTACAGAAGTACAATTAAAAATTTTTGCCTTGCAAATATACTTTCAATATGAAAAAAACTCATTTAACAGTAATTCTTAAATCTAGGGCTTGATACCTTTTGCAATTTTGGAAAATATTTGTCCTTATTTTTCAAATATCGCTCTTTGGATTCTAATGCATGTATTAGGCTTTTCCACTATCCTATCTAATAAAGAGGGAATATACTAACTGACCCTTACATTGTCACAAAGATGATGGCTCCCACAGCCAATAAGAAGGGAATATGCTAATTGACTGGCCCGCCTTTAAAGATAGTGGCTCCCATAGACAATAAGGAGGGAATATGCTAATTGACTGCCATGCCCTCAAAGATGGTGGCGCCCACAGCAACAAGATGGCAGCGTCTAGTCCCCTCAGCCCCACCGGGGCTGCTTTGCTGCGTGTCTGCCTCTGGAGTCCCCCAGTCCCCTCAGCTCCCCAACCACCCAGGGCTGGCCCGAGGCACAGGCAAGCATCAGATGGTGGTTGCCCAGCAGCCCAGGGTCACTTGAGGCTCAGGTAACCAGGGCCAGCTGAGGCTTGTGTCGGCAATGGCAGCAGCAGAGGTGTGATGGCGTGTTGCCTTCCCCTGAGTGCTGTGTCACCTCCCACCCCCGAGGGCTACTGGAGTGTGACAGGGTGCAGGCCAGGCTGAGGGAACCTCCCTCCAGTGCATGAATTTTCATACACCAGGCCTCTAGTATTTAATATTACTTTTGTGATCTCTTTTTGGTATATTCCATCTTTTTCTATTTATCCTTCAATTTAGATAATTTCTACTGCTCTATTTTCTAGTTTAGTAATCCTCATTAGCTAAGTCTAATTTGCTATTAAATCAATTTGTTGAGTTCTTAATTTCAATTATTAAAATTTTAGTTTTAGAATTTTCATTTTTTAATAGGCTCTAAATTTCTGCTGATTTTCCAATTTAAAGGAGTTTTTGGGGTAAAATAAAAATTTTTAGGGGGAAATAGGCAGGTCTAGAAAAAGTTTAGAAATTAAGAGGCCCATGGAAAACACAGGGCTACAGAGCTGGGAGAAGGTACATTTCCATAAGACAAGGGAGCAGCAACAGTTACATTTCTATAAGACAAAGGAGAGACAACAGATACATTTCCATAAGATAAGGAAACTGGGAGTAGCAAGAAGTCTATCTACACTAATAAAAGAGTAACATGCAAATTGACCGTACCTTTGTGGCACCCACCAGCCAATCAGGAGTGAGTATGCAAATTAACCCACAAAGATGGTGGGTTAATTTGCATACGCAGGCGCCAAGCGGCCAGGGATAGGGCAAGATGCTTGCGTAGTTGCCATGTTGATGATGCAGGCGTTCCACACTACCTCAGCCGGTCAGGGTCTCTGGGCAGCCTGGGAAGACAGAAAGGAGGCTCCAGCAGGAACAAAGGCTGTGCTGGCAGCCAGGGGAAGGAAGGCCCACGCTTGCACCAATCTTAGTTCATCTGGCCTCTAGTATTTACAAAATAAAAAAGGAGGAAGAAAGCCCAGAGGGAATTGGAGGACAATGAGGGTGGAGAACCTCATAAGTCCCATGTGAGATTTAGCCTTTGAGCTCAGGAGTTGTTATATTGACCAAATCAAAGGTGATATATTTTTTTAAATAAATCTTTATTGTTCAGATTATTACAGGTGTTCCTCTTTTTTATTTCCCCCATAGCTCCCCTCCACCTGATTCCCCACTGCACCCCATGCCCTTACCCCCCCCACCCCACTGTCCTCATTCATAGGTGTACGATTTTTGTCCAATCTCTTCCTGCACCCCTCACACACCCTTCCCCCTGAGAATTGTCAGTCCACTCCCTTTCTATGTCCCTGATTCTATTATATTCCCCAGTCCATTCTGTTCTTCAGATTTTTTATTCACTTGATTTTTAGATTCACTTGTTGGTAGGTATGTATTTGTTGTCATTTTGTTGTTCATAATTTTTATCTATACCTTTTTCTTCTTCTTTCTCTTCTTAAAGAATACCCTTCAGCATTTCATATAATCCTGGTTTGGTGGTGATGAACTCCTTAAGCATTTTCTTGTCTGTGAAGCTCTTTATCTGACCTTCAATTCTGAATGATAGCTTTGCTGGGTAGGGTAATCTTGGTTGTAGGTTCTTACTATTCATCACTTTGAATATTTCTTGCCATTCCTGTCTGGCCTGCATAGTTTCTGTTGAGAAATCAGCAGACAGTCATATGGGTACTCCCTTGTAGGTAACTAACTGTTTTTCTCTTGCTGCTTTCAAGATTCTCTCTTTGTCTTTTGCCCTTGGCATTTTAATTATGATGTGTCTTGATGTGGTCCTCTTTGGATTCCTCTTGTTTGGGGTTCTCTGTGCTTCCTGGACTTGTAAGTCTATTTCTTTCACCAGGTAGGGAAAGTTTTCAGTCATTATTTCTTCTAATAGGTTTTCAATATTTTGCTCTCTCTCTTATTCTGGCACCCCAAAAATTCAGATGTTGGTACACTTAAAGTTGTCCCAGAGGCTCCTTACACTATCTTCATATTTTTGGATTCTTTCTTCTTTTTGTTTTTCTGGTTGAGTGATTTTTGTTTCCTCATATTTCAGATCTTTGGTTTGAATCTTGGGGTCCTTTGATCTACAGTTGAATTTCTGTATATTCTTTATTTCAGACAGTGTATTCTTAATTTCTGACTGGTCCTTTTTAATTTTTTTGGCATTCTCATTAAGGTCCTTGAAGGTCTCACTAAGCTCCTCAGAGGTCTCATCAAGTTTCTCGGCGGTTTTTAGAAGATTCTTGAGTAACCTTATAAATGTGGTTTTTAACTCTATGTCCAGTAGTTTGCTTTCCTCCATTTCTTTCTTTCATGACATGTTTCTTTGTCTCTGCATTTTGTTGCTTCCCTGTGTTGATGGAGTGGTTTTCTGTGGTAGGTGACCAGTGGTTCAGCCTATCACCTGAGGTGGACACTCTTGGTGCACCCCTTTGTGGGCTGAGTGCAAAGTCTTGGTGTAGTTAAGCCTTGATCGCTGTTGGTACACTGGGAGGAATTGACCTCCAGGCCAATTAACTGTGAGGACCCACTGTGTCTATAATGGAAGAACTGCTGTGCTGGAGACACGCTTATGGGGCAGGACTTGCTTCAGTGGGGCTTTGGTGCTCACTGAGTCTGTCTCTTGAATGTGTCACTTATGGATGTGAGTAGTTGAAATCTGGTGTCGTCTCACACTGACCACTAGATACACTGGCTTCTGGATCTCCAGTGGGGTGCAGGTCAGCTACTGTCTGAGGCCACCCAGAAGGAGCTATAGTGAGAACTACCGTTTTCTCCTCTTTGCTTGGGGTTTGGAGGTTTTGGAGCTGTCTGACCAGAGCTGCAGTTTGTTAGGTTAAGCTGCGATAGGGCAGACCATTTATACGCAAAAGCCGCTGTGTGGAGCTTGGGTGGGTTTGTAGATTGTGCGGGGCGGTGTCTCAGGGAGTCACTAGGCTAGGGCATGGCAAACAGCGATGGCTGCCAGTCAGCCGTCTCTGCGTCTCCGCGTTTCCAAGTCCCCATGCCCTGTGCCCAAGTGCAGTAAACAATGATTGCTGCATTCACCTCTGCAAGAAAGCCACCCTCACTTTCCTACCCAATGGCAGACAGTCCAGCTTCTCCCCGTAGGAGTTTGGGTCCCCAGCGTCTCCCCAGAAACTGGAGTTCAGAGTAATTGGGAGCTTGTCTCCCTTCGGGTTGAAAAAAGTAGCGCACCCAGTTGCCTGCTGCCAGCCTGATTTGCGTGCCTCCGTACCTCAGCTTTTCAGTGCTTGTGCACGTCTCAATACTCTTTTCTCTTTCCTTCTAGTTGTAGGACTTCCACTCAGCCAGCTTTCCCGTGGTTCTGGGTGATAGACATTTTGTCTTTTAGTTGTAGTTTTGAAATTGTTGTGCAAGGCAGCAGTTTAGGTGTTTACTTATGCCACCATCTTGGTTCAGATCTCAAAGGTGATATTGACCAATCACAGGGGATATTAGTACACAGGAACTGCAGCCTTTATAACCCGAGAGAAAAAAGGAACTTGGTGGGACCCTTTCCCTCTTCCCATGTGGGAGACTGTGCTGTGAGATTATTTCCCCCTCCCCATGTGAGAGTCTGTACTTGTTCTTCAATAAATTTCCACCTTTGCTATACCACCTTCCATCCATGTATTCATTCTTCGACTCAGACAGACAAAGAATCTGGCGAACCATACTACCCAGGGGAACACCTTGTGTTCCAGTCCAAAAATCCTGTATCATAATTTGTATTTTATTTTCTTCATTATGTTAATTTCAATATATGGATCTTCTGTGTTTCTTTTATATATTTTTTTCTCTTTTGCTTTTTAGTGTTTTGATCTTATTGCCTGACATATGATAGTTAACTTCTGGTTAAGTACTGGACATTGTGTTCAGTAAATTTTGGTGTCATTTATGGCTCTCAATGATCTTATCTTCCTCCAGGGAGGACTTACTGTTGCTTGTGGAAAACTATTAGGGAAATGCAGATAACCTTATTTCAATTTTTCTAAAGGCAAGACTATGTTTAATTAGCTCTTCAGCTACAATACAGTAAGCTAAAGATCCCAACAGAAAGTCTATGGTATTTACCAGATGGTCCTCCTTATTGCTTCCTGAACCTCAGTGTTATTTACACTGAGTCTGCTTAGCTCCTCAGCCAAGGCTTTCAGTATTAAACTTTCTGTAGCTTGGTCATAGGTCACAGCTTATGAATCAGCAAATGCTTATTGGGCAAAGCAGAACCAAATACCAGGTTTCCATGATTCTGTTTTCTCTAGGATTTTGATTCCCAATTTCTTCTACTATTTCAGCTTTTTAACATCTTTAAACTAATTTTAAAATACTATATTTAGTTTCTCCAAATGTTCTCAGTGGAAGATTGGTATAAAAATACCAATCACCACAGCCTTTTGTTTCAGCTCTTTTCCTCCCCTGCCACCTGCCCTCCCCCCCACAGCCCTCTTTTCATGTTTTGCTTTGAAAAATGTTCAATGTGGGTCAGTTCATGTTGAGAGATTGTCTAAAATAAAATGAACTAAATTTTTGCAAATGAAAGATGCAATGGTTGCTCTCTATAATTCCTTTGAAAAATTAGCAAAAGGCAATAATGATGAGACTGCACTGGGAATTAGGCTTTTGTGTTTGGGAATGTGATCATTGTGTTTGCAGAATAAACATATCAATGTATTCCATATTCCTCAAGTATTAATAGACTTAGGGCTCCAATCTTTTATACATACATACATATATATATATATATATATATATATATATATATATATTTCAGAGAGAAAGGGAGAGGGAGAGAGAGATAGAAACATAAATAATGAGAGAGAATCATTGATTGGCTGCCTCCTGCATGCCCCCTGCTGGAGATTGAGCCCACAACCCAGGCATGTGCCTTTGACTGGAATCGAACCCGGGACACTTCAGTCCATAGGCAGACACTCTATCCACCGAGCCAAACCAGGTAGGGCAGGCCCCAATCTTTTATAAAGTCAGGGAATGCTTGTGATTCTATTTGTTTGTTTTTTGGTTTCATTATTTACTTTGGAAAATATTTTAAGAGGAAACAACAAATGTAAGAGAATTTGGCACTTTGAAGAGGGCAAAGAGCCACTTGATTGTGTGAGAGTTACGCTTAGGATTAAAGGTTTTACTTAATTTAAACACAAGCTATCCCTGTTTAAGGATTAGAGTTAGCTACTAGTATAATATACCATGCGTATTACTATCTTGGGTTTTATTCTCCTTCATTTTCTCCATGTGTTAATGAAAGTAGTTTCTGATCTAGGATGGCTATTTATCATGAATTGCATTTATTTCTCAGTGTCTTAGTTCTTATTACAGAGAACATCATTGGAAAGACATCATACTTTCACAGATGACTAATCTGTGATTAAGATAGATCACCCATTACTTCATAAGTAACATCTGGCATCAAAGATAATTCCATTGACTTGAAATTTCATAAAATCTAACATAACATCATTAGCTTGAAGAAAGGACTGTCATTCTCTCTGGTTAAAATGAAACATTCCTACTAGAAAGTCACATAAAGGTGCTTTATAATTTTCCTCAAAGTCTATAAAGTGGCAAACACATTTTTTGGAGTTATTCTAGATGTTTGCTTCTGCACGACAGAGATCCTTGAACAATGAGGAAGAAAGTGTAATTCTGAGGCATACATCATGCTTTACTGAGTAACTTCTCACTTGCTAATACTTGTTTTGCTGATGTATAACCTCAGATACTAACAGAGGAGACAATTGATTTCTAATGAAAAATATGTTTCTGTGGCCAATATGGCCCATAAATATTATTTCTTTCCCTCCAGATGATAAATTTAAGTGAAAAAAATCATACACAGAATTACATCATTGATAGGTTTGAACTGATGAGAAAGCTTTACAGTTTTCTTGGAATAAATCAAGATGCCATTTTTTTTTTCCTTCCAATCTATAATAATGTCAAGTCAATGCTGGGAACTTTCCTGAGTTCATATGAGGTAACTAGTTTTAACAACAACAAAAAAGGTGAAATTTTATATTAATTAAAAACAATACTAGTTTCTAAATTATTATAAAATTATATTATAATCTAAACCAGAAATATTTTCTTTAAAGAAACTTCTTGATAGAGTTTTAATTCACAAATTAAATATTTTCAAGAGCTTCAGTATTTATTTTAATACTGAAAAGGTTTGCTCTCACTGTCTATTCCAGCCATGGGCAAACTACGGCCCACGGGCCGGATCCGGCTGTTCTATCCAGTTCTCTTGCTTTCCCCTCCACTCCTTTACTTTGAATTTATATTAGTTCACACGAACACTCCATCCATGGTTTTGTTCCGGCCCTCCGGTCCAGTTTAAGAACCCATTGTGGCCCTTGAGTCAAAAAGTTTGCCCACCCCTGGATAGCAAAATGAAAAAAATCCTGTTCACACTTTCTCTATGAAAATAATGTCATTTTAAAGGAATTGAAAGTAATGTGTACTGAAGGTGAAAAGGCTAGTTGGAGTTGATTATTAGCATACTCTCCTCATTTAAAGTGTATAAGTTGATAAATCTGTAAATGATATATAGTACTAATATATACACAACTTTTGAAATCATCCTCTATTTTTATTTAACATATTTTTAATCATTGGTTCAGCTTTCCCTGGGAAACAATTACAGTATCATAAAGTATGAGGCAGCTGAATTCATGGGACATAGAGGTTGTTTCTGTGGGCACTATCTTTAATTCTGATTATACTATTACCAAGAGTCTTCTGTATTTTAAGACACTAATAGCAGAAAAGATAATATGCATATTAATGTGTTTTTCTCGCTTTCTAGTGTCTAGATTTTGTTACTCTGTCTATAAAACAAAACAAAAACTAAAACAAACAAGCAAAAAACAAACAAAAAAACCCAAAAAACAAACACCCAAACTAGACTAAACTTTGTAGTGTTTAATTGATTATAAGTGACTAGAGGCCCCGTGCACGAAATTCGTGCATGGGGTCGGGGGAAGGGTCCCTCAGCCCGGCCTGCGCCATCTCACAGTCTGGGAGCCCTCAGGAGATGTCCGACTGCCAGCTTAGGCCTGCTTCCCAGCCTAAGTTGGCAGTTGGACATCCTTAGCACTGTCACAGAGGCGGGAGAGGCTCTCACCACCACCGCTGTGCTTGCCAGCTGTGAGCCTGGCTTCTGGCTGAGCAGCACTCCCACTGTGGGAGCGCACTGACCCCTGGGGGGCAGCTCCTGCATTTAGCATCTGCCCCCTGGTGGTCAGTGCACATCATAGCGACCAGTCATTCTGCCATTCAGGCAATTTGCATATTAGCCTTTTATTATATAGGATACTTCTAAGTGGTTCTCTCTGACCAGTTTCAAATAAAAATTTTAAACCTGTTCTTGTGAATAATTTATTTAAAATATAGTTTGGAATTTTATGGAATACTAGTGGCTCAGCACATGAAATTGCGCACAGTAGGCTGCCCGCTGCTTCTGCGGGAGGAAGATGGGAGGGAGTCGGGTTGCTTCCAGAGGAGGGAGGTGGGAGAGAGCTGCACTACTTTTGTGGGAGGAGCCGCCACCGCTGCCTGCAGGAGCCAGGGGGCAGGGGGAGGTGCTCCATGCATCTCCTGGTGACCTGTCACGCACGCAGCCCCATCCACCTGCACATGCCTGCTGCGTACGCAGCCTCTTGCTGATCAGTCGTTATGCATGAGGGTGTGATGACCATTTGCATATTAGCCTTTTATTATATAGGATACAGTTTGGTTTAAAAACCTAGTGATAGTCCTCGAAGGGATGGGAATTAAAATTTTTAAATTACTGACTGCTTAGTACTATGGCAGTTGCTCTTCACACATGATATATTTAAATCCAAAATGGTAGCTGGTATGGTTCTACATTATATCATATTGGTTCACATCTTTTGTGCCTCAACTCTTTTTTCCTCACCCTCACCTCATGTGCTTGCCTGCAAATTTCCAAATAAATCAGTTGCCCCTTAATATTTGTTGCAAGCTCTGCTTTCTAGAGGAATTAGGCTGAGAAAAAGTACTTTGTGATTTAAACCTGTTCTTGTGAATAATTTATTTAAAATAAATTATCTCTATGAAAATAATATAATTTTAAAGGAATTAAAAGTAATGTGTACTTTAAACATCATCTTAAATACATAATTTTAAAATGAAGATTTAAAAAAAATCAAGGTGATATTGAGAACATCGATGAACTATTATACTATTTTCAAGTGTTTATGTAGAAAAAGCAACCTTCTGCCCTACTGCCACTACAATTAGCAGCATTTTCCAACTCTTTAGCAATAACTTTCATTATTCACTTTTAAATCTAATATATATGTGTACAGTTTTAGAAAATATGAATTTTAGACAGTATCTAACTCCCACTGTTCTCAAGCTTCTCTGTTCTGATGATCTCATTCACCTATTTGTTTTCTTTTTGGTTAAAATTGTTTAATTTTTCCATTTACTCAGTGTTATATATACCAATGATCAGTCCCCCCACCAAAAAAATTTTTTTTCAACAAAATTTAGTGAATATAAATGATCATATATTCTAATACTCCAACTTATTAAATAATCTATCAGATCCATTTCATTTTCTTGGAAACCTCCCCTCCAAGCCTCCCCACACCTGCTCCGACCTGGAAGAATTGTTCTCTAGAACTAATACAAATGCTAATCTGCATATTTTCCTTAGTTTCTCTCCTCTGCTAGATATCCTATTTCTTGAATCTTTTTTTCTTCCTCTTTTTTGGTTTACTCCTTAATTTGGTTGGAGCACATTCTCTAGCTTTCTAAAGAAAGGCGGTAAATATTTGAGGCTTTTTGAATTAGGCGGCATTACTAGGATTTGGCTCAAATTATTTTTACCTTGATTTATACTAAACCAATAAACAGTATTGCAAAAATATATGAGATGAGATAAAAGTGAGAGAGTGTTTATGGCACAAATTATGTTTAAAGTTCTGTGTCAGTGCAGCCTGCACATAGTAGACAGACCTCAAGATCATAGACACTATGACCTGGATGCTTTTATTCCATTATATTGCAGATGGGGCTGGCGGAATTCAAGGGTCTGCTTAATGGTTTCTATTTTACTACTGGGGCATTTTCCCAAGGCTGAACACTTCTTATTTATGTGAAAATGTTTTTATTTTCTCTACATGCTTGATCAATAGTTGTTTAGATGGAATATTCTGGATTGAAAATAATTTTTCCTCACAATTATTTTGGACTCACTGCCTTTTAGCATCCAATGTTGTTCTTAAGTAATTTAATCCCATTTTCACTTTTCTTTATTTCATTGTCATCTTCCTTTTTCCCCTTCTTAAGACATTTGAGTCTTCTCTTGAGGACCTTCTCCAACCTCCAGCCCACCCCAGTATTATATCAGTAGCAGTTGCAGGAGTAGGAAGGAGGGGACTTTCTGTTCAGGTACATATTTATTATCTGCTCTTGGATCCCCTTCAGGCTTTTCATAGTTCAATTAATTATCATTAGATTTCCCTTTCACCCATTGTTTCATATCACCAGGACTGTAGATTTCAAGACAGATCTATCTTCCAGTTGATTAAAAGAACATACCTGGCAAGTTTGATGATGAAATCCAGAGATGACTCAAAGTGAAGAGTTTAGCAGTTAGGCAGGTGAATTATAAATAGACTAGAGGCCTGGTGCATAAAATTCATGCATGCGGGGTGGGGGTGGGGGAGGGGGAAGGGTCCCCTCAGCCCAGCCCGCACCCTCTCCAATCTGGGACCACTGGGATCGGGCTGAAACGGGCAGTCGGACATCGCTCTAACAATCTTGGACTGCTGGCTCCTAACCGCACACCTGCCTGCTGGCCTGTTTGCCCCTCACTACCCCCCATGCCAGCCTGGTCGCCCCTAACTGCCCCCCTGCTGGCCTGATCACCCCTAACTGCCTCTGCTTGCCGGCCTAATCACCCCCAACTGCGCCCCCCGCCAGCCTGGTTGCCCCCAACTGCCCCCCCCCCCGCCAGCCTGGTTGCCCCCAACTGCCCCCCACCTGCTGGCTGGGTCGCTCTATGCAGCCTGCTGCTTGGTCATTTGGTCACCCCTCACTAACACCCCTGCCGGCCTGGTCACCCCACGCAGGCTGTCCAGTTGTCTGTTCAGTTGCGACGGTCGCTTAGCCTTTTATCTAGATAGATGGGTAGTGAGCTTTGAGTCTTTCAACACAAAATTAATGCCATGTAAAAGTGAGAATTAGTTTAAAGAACTGAATATAAATGTATAAGCATTGAAAATGTAGAAATACACAGAAATCAATGATTTGTGCAAAGGAAGTTTAAGAATTTCAGTCTACCTCCTTTTTTCATTCTCAGGAATGGTAAATGGATAATGTCTCAATCTAATAATTAAAGAAATAATGGTTTGATTGTATTTATTAAAATTATAAAAGTAACTTTCTGGGAGAACTGATTTAATGTAAGCAGCAGTAATCCATTGTAAGAACTCAAATCTGATATTCTCATGGGAGAGAGAAGATTTTAAATTAGTAGGGATTGTTATATCTCCCTCCTTTTAAGAAAGAAGTATTTATTTATTGTTGGATCTGCTACTGTAATTTGTTTGAATAAAAAAATTCAGGTTATTGATGGGAAAAAACTTTGCAAGTGAGAATGTGTCCATGGGAGTTGCTAAGTATCATTTGATAAATATTTGGTATATATTAATTTTTTCAGAGACCAGTAAATATGTTATTTGCTTTAAAATTATTTTTAGTTTTTTAAATTGGCATTTCTTGGATGACACTTTATGCCATGATTCAGCTACAAGGTAGTTTACCTCTATGTGTCATACATTTGCAAATGCTAACCTACATCCTATATAATAAAAGGGTAACATATAAATTGATCCTAATGGCAGAATGACCAGGAACGACCTGTCGCTATGATGTGCACTGACCACTAGGGGGCAGATGCTCAATGTAGGAGCGGCCTGCCCTGTGGTGGTCAGTGCACTCCCACAGGGTGAACTTCGCTCAGCCACAAGCTGAACTGAAGGCTGCGAGTGCAGCGGCAGTGGCGGAAGCCTCTTCCACCTTGGCAGTGCTAAGGATGTCCGACTGCGGCTTAGGCTCCCTCCTCAGGGAGCGGAAGGGGGCCTAAGCCGCAGGTGGCCATCCTCCCAGGGGTCCTGGGCTGCGAGAGGGGGCAGGCTGGGCGGAGGAGCTCCCCGAGTGCTTGAATTTTCGTGCACTGGGCCTCTAGTATTTCATAAGATTACATTTGCCAGTTTACATATATTCACTATTTTGAAAGGAAAGAGATGTGAAATCGTTGGTTAACCTCTTCAGTTAAAAAAGAAAAATATAAATCAGAGCCTGAAGCAAGCTAACTTTCATTCTTTCTTAGTTTTCCCACCAGCCACTCATAGGTCTTACTAATGACAACTCACTCAAAAATACAGTTCTGTTTACTTACTGTAAAATCATGTGGTTGAGTTCATAATATCTCAGAGTGGTAAGGTACCTAGAAGGTTAGCTGACTTGTCCAAGTTCCATCAGGTAGTTAATAACAGAACAAGCGTTAGAATTGGGTGTTTTTGTTTTTGTTTTTGACTGAGTATCTTTGCATAGCAGCACACTGTCTATTTAAGGCTATGATTCTCAGATTTTAAAATACAATGTTCACTAAGAAATCACTTGACAATCTCTCAGATCTGGGTCAGACTCCGGAATCTATCATAAGAAATACTCCATTTGTCATAATCCGCACTTGGGTATGCATTGTTTTAAGGTTGTTTCCCTTAAAGCAGTTCATTAGTCACTTGTCTTCACAAAATACTTATATCAAATTGCTTCTAGGCTTGATTAGTAATATTGGAGTGATTTTTGTTCCAGTCATTACAGAAAGAAATCAGGTCAAATCTGACCTTATTGTGCTTTATTGCACAGTTTTCTAAAGTTGAAAAAGAACTGGTTATTATCAAAATAACTATACAAAGTACTTATTTCCCATCCTGGTTACCTTGGGTTATCCTCTTTGAAACCTGTGCAAATCTTTAGCAGTATCATTAAATTTCATTCCTAAAAACCAATCTCAAACTTCTTATAGAAAGTAACAACTTTTAGGCAATTGAATTTGTGTACAAGTATATCCCATCTGCAGCATTATTTCATGTTATCTTTTTTCCATCTACATTATAAAACTTCATGAACCCAGGCTGTAATACAACAATGTAGTTCGCAGTCCACTGGTGTTGCTGAAATCAGTCTTCTGAGATGCCTGATTTCAGACGTGATTTTGCAGGTAATGGGCTGTTTCAGTTCTGCTTCGGCTTTCATTGCCGGTTCCTTCCCGGCAACAGCTGTATTTTATTATTGTCATTTGGAATACATAAGTAAAGGCGAGAACACGGGTATTGTTTTTAATAGTATTTCTCATTAAATAATTAGGGTTAGCATAAAGAGTGTGCAGTTTCTTTGAATAAAAGATGCTATCACATTTCTGACAATTTGGCATATTTTTACAAATCATCAATACATTTAATAAGCAGAATATTGTCCACGAGGGTTCTGGATCACATTCTAAAAGTTCTCTGTCGGATTTTAGTTGGTCTTATTTTTGACAAATTTTAAAAAAATGAAACAGGCATGTGCCTTATCAGTAATAAAATGGGAAATAAGATAACATAAATAAAGTCATTTAAGTGGAGAGAGGATATAAAATTTTCCAATTCAGAGGTTCACAAACTATGACTTGTGCCAAATCCAATCCACTACACGTTTTTGCAATTGAACTTTTAGAAAAATTTATCTTTATTGTTGAAAGTATTACAGATGTCCTCCCTCCTGCTGGAACACAGTTACGACTGTTAGTTTGTGTATTGTCTGACTATAAATAAGCTATAACAGTAGGACTGAGTGGTTGGGACAGAGACCACATGCTCCACAAAATCTAAAATATTTCTTATTTGATCCTCTAGAGTTTAAGTTTACTGACCCCTCATCTAATCCAATGGCCTTCACAGAATTCTTGGAGATCTTTTGGGAAAATGCAGAAATGTAGACTCCATACTTAAGAATTTGAATTCAGTACTTCTGGAGAGAGACTTAAAGTTTTCTACATAATTTTAGTGTGCAGCAAGGATTGAGAAACATTATGTGACATCTGAAATAAGTTTATATTCCCCTAGAGTACATTACATTGTTTTCAGAGAGTGGGAGGCCAGTCAGAGAGAGTTGGGCCTGTCACATTGGCCATGCCTTCAGATAAAAACAAATTCAAGATGACTTTTTTCTTCTTTTGGTTGACCAAATAAATGTTTCAAACATGACCTGACATGACTTGTGATGACCCTAGAGAAGCTGAATACCATATCAAATACATTTACTGTGGTTCAGAGGTAAAAAGGTTACTTTGAGTTGATGTGTTAAGGAAAATGTCACAAGTGTATGTTTTGAACTGTGCCTCGATGCTTCAAAAATGGGTAGGAGCCAATGCTTCAGATCAAATCATTGTAGAGATTACTTTTTTTTTTTCTCCATAAAATTCCAGAATCAGAGTTTACCCCATCTTGGCGTGCCTCAGTCCCATTCAGTTCAAAATGTATTGATCCAGGCACTATAAAGTTTTTAGCATAAAACAATGAATAAGACAGACAGCAACAATACATTATGATAAAGGAAAAGTACCTTCTATTGTCTCTTGTCTCTTCCATACAGCAACAATACATTATGATAAAGGAAAAGTACCTTCCCGTCATACAGGAGAGTTTCTTACTCAGCCTTGGATGAGCTGGGAAGTCTTTTCAGACTAACTAAATTATAAGTTGGTATAAAGTAAGGTGGAATCCAGGCTAATCAAAGGAAGAAGAATGAGGATAAATTAGTGCAATGGCAATAATATTGACATGATTAGCACAGAGTACTAATGGTAGACATGAATTTGGTAAATAGTTAAGGACTAATATTTTAAGGGCTTTTTGAATGCCATTTTGAGGACTGTGGACTTTCCACAAGACAATAGGAAAACCTAACAGAGTTTTGAGCTGTAGAACGACATGATCAGAGGGCAAAAATATTCTGTTGATACTTGGCAGAAGATATTCAAGAAGGATAAGCAAGTCTTGAGACAGAAAATCCAATTGAGTGTCCGTTATAGTCTCTCGGGACACAGAAACTGGGCCTTTGAAGCAGGGCATTAATTATAATAGTGAAGTACATAAACAGATGAGTTTCAACTTGGAGATTCCTTATATGTTGCATGTAAAGAGGAAGAAAAAGGAATCTGGGCTAGCAGAGGGTCTGGCTCCATCTTTGTTCAAGAAAAAGCATTTGGAGTGCCTTATAGTAATCTATAGAATTTACTATTTCAGTTTTATATCTCTTTTGCCTCCAATTCTGCCATTGAAATAACAATAAAAAAACCTGCCAACCCTCTGGCTCTACTGAGACCATCAATGCAAAGTCAATTTGCTTCATGACCCTTGAGGAGACAGTTGATTTTGAGGATTTCATTTTGTAAATGGCTGAGGGCTCACACTGAAATGAGCTGTGACACATTCACAACTATCTTAATATTACAAAATGTAAAAGGCAAGGCTATTTGCATACCTCTGTCTGCCAGCTTTAGACAAGAAACCCCTTTCACCTTAAAGATCCATTCATCCTTCCAAATGATCCCACTTAATGTATGACTCATATCCATTCAACTGCTGTACTTGGAACATTTAAAGGATCCATGGGCCATTTACTTCTTTTAGAGATTGTTAGCAATGCTATCTTGGGGATTTATGCTTCCTTTACCATGTTTCTTGAACTGTGAGGTGGGACTTTACTATTCATTTATCCTAGTCCCGGGAAAGCCAAAGCAGAAATAAGAGAAAAATAGTGAGGGAGGCAATGATTGCATTTGTTGTTTATGCATTGAACACTGGCAAAACAGTATTCTGCATTCAAATGATAAATGTTTGGCGAGGTATGTATAAGCTATAGAATTACTCAGTGAAAAGAATAAGTTTTATCTGTATTCATATTGATTCTAGATTAGTCCTACATCATCTTTATTGAAAGATGTAGATGGCTTGCTATGATAGCAATGTGTTTTCACATTCTCTTGCTAACTTGCTGCACTTTTACTCCATACATTGTAAAATTTTCTCTTTCACTTTAATAGCCAAACACTAAATGCAAATAGGTTTGGGGACTGAAACTGGATAATTGATAAAATTAATTACCCTATTTTAAAATTGTAAAATCTTATTTCCTTTGCAGTTCCTTCCTACTAGACTGTAAAGCCCTCTGTAATATTACAAATTACTTTCTCTCCATATGCTAATTTCATAGCTAGTTTCCAACCATAGAAGATATTTGAGCTATATTTAAAAACTTCACTGAATTTTCTTTTCTACTCACTTTCATACTGAACTCTCCTAGATACTTTTTCATTTATTGATTTTTGTTTTTGAGAGAGAGAGAGAGAGATCAATTTGTTGTTCAACTTATTTATGCATTCATTGATTGATTCTTGTATGTGCTCTGACCAAGAATCAAACCCCAAACCTTAGAGCAGGGGTCCTCAAACTATGGCCTGCGGGCCACATGCGGCCCGCCGAGGACATTTATCTGGCCCGCCGGATGCCACTGCCTGTCCTGCTTAGCAGCCGACTCGTCCTAGGCCCACAGTGCGCATAGGAATTTGTTCATAGTTTTTTTTTTAAACTATAGTCCGGCCCTCCAATGGTCTGAGGGACAGTGAACTGGCCCCCTGTTTAAAAAGTTTGAGGACCCCTGCCTTAGAGTATTGGGATGATGTGCTAACCAACATAGCTACCTGGCCAGGGCCTAAAGACACTTTTTAAAAAAGTTGTCGCCGAGGCCGGTTTGGCTCAGTGGATAGAGCATCGGCCTGCGGACTGTGGGGTCCCGGGTTCGATTCCGGTCAAGGGCATGTACCTTGGTTGCGGGCACATCCCCGGTGGGGCGTGTGCGGGAGGCAGCTGGTCGATGTTTCTCTCTCATCGATGTTTCTAGCTCTCTATCCCTCTCCCTTCCTCTCTGTAAAATATCAATAAAATATATATTTAAAAAAAAAAGTTGTCTAACAACTGTGAGCTATTTTTTTCTTTCTCTTTACAATGTCACTTCTCTTACTTCTAGTGTGTGAAGCTCTTGCAGAGTTAGCAGACTTTTGGTAGGTTTCATCTACTTGAGTTTGAAGTTATTACCTTGAACTCATCTGTCCTTGGCATTTCCAAATGCAGTAAAAGAGTTCCATGATATTTGTGCATAATTATGGATAGCAGGAATACATTTAGCTACAGGAAATGTAGGTGGAACTCTCCAATAAACATTTTTTTTTCACTGTGTCTCTACAGGAAGATATATGAAAGAAACAACCTCTGTCCTAAGAAGCTTTCCAGGGAAAAATCCAGGGAGCTTCTTATTTAGGAAATAACCAAATGGCAAACACGATGGTACTGACTATAGACGTAACAATAGATATTTAGAAAAAGCAGAGAATTTTAGGGGTTGGGGTTATTGGAAAGGCTTAATATCATACATAGTACTTGAGCTGGAAATGAAGAACTAAAATAGGCAAAGAATGGATAGGAAAGAGGTAGCAAGGCAATAAGAGAAGACAGTAGCTACTGCAAATAGAGAAACTGGCCTAAACAAAACGGTGAGGTTGCTTCAGGTTATAGCAGACACCCTACCTAATGAAATCATCATACACGTGCCTCTCCCCATTTTGCTCATGGGTGTGTCTGCATTTCAGGACTTGGTTGTGATGGGTTTGATTCTCACCTCTGTGTATCTGATCTTAATTTGATAAACTGGAGCTGTATATCCTATGCTGCTGATTTTAGTTTTTGCCTTGATTGCTTCAGTCAAGATCCTGGCTTCATTGGGCTAAACCTGACCCAGTTTTTATATTGTTTCTCTCCTTTTTTTCAGTTTGCTGCTCTTGTTTGATTTATGAACCTCCACCATGCTTTTGGTCCTTATGGTGTAGCAAAAGACAGATGAAAACTGATTTACTAATTTTTGAGTTACTAACAGGCTTTTACACTTGAGTATTTATTTTCTAAGATCTATCTATCTATCTATCTATCTATCTATCTATCTATCTATCATCTATGTCTCTCTCTAAGAAACTGCTTTTAGTTTGGTTTATTATAAATTTTCAAAGTAAAGATAACAAGAAACCACCTTCAATATGTTTTAAGACTTTCAGGTCCCTTAGTTATCATAACACAGCAAAAAGTGAACCATCTCCAAAATGCTGACTTTGACATTCTGTCAATAGGTCACTTCAGAAATAAGTGTCATGCATGGTTCTGCCTTGGGCGGTGGGAATGGCACCAGGTACTAGACCTCTGGGTAAGACTGGACCTGGGTTCAGCAACCTCGGTACTTGAGTTCTGGCTAGCAAAGAATTCAGAGTCAAGACCCAAACTATAAGAAAAAAATTTATTTGGTAAATCACAGAGATAGAAAAAGTAATCTCTAGAAAAAATGGGCTTAGGAAACAAGTTATAGAGGTAAAGGAAGGGCTCTTGGAGCTTGGGAGTGAGGAAGCTAATGGTAAAGCACCTGGGGAGACGGGAAGGGGCAAGGGAAAGGGAAAGGCACAAGGTGCATGGTGCTCCCAGGAGGGAGAGCACACTGGGTCCTCTATCCTAAGGGTTTTAAGGGCTGACATTTTAGGGGAGGTTCAAGTGGAAGATCTTAATAGAATATTGAGCAGGTGTGTCCTTTCAGGGTTGTGGTCTCCACTGATTGATTGACTGGCACCAGGGTCATTATTCAATGCAGCTGTCCTGAGGTCAGCAATGACTGGTTTTGTTGCTTCTCTGGACCTGGAGCTGAAATACAACTGAGGCCTAGATGTTATCTCCAGGGAGAAAAGGTCAGAGGATCCAAGCCTCATGACTAGGGATATGCTAGTGGAGGAAAGGTCACCCTAGGGATGAGGTCCCACCCTGCAATTGTCCTTTGCTGGCACCTGGGGTTAACCACCCTGGTTACCTTCTGTACCCAGCTCATCATCCTTGCTCTGCTCATGTCTGTCTAATTGCCTACCACAGTTCTAGGTCCTGGTCACAAAGAAAAAAAAATAGCCCTTAGGAATTTAATTTTATATGCTTATAGAGTTTGGAGCGGGGGCGGGGGGAGGGGGGGCGGGGATGGTGCTCCTGTAGCTAAGATGTTCAGGTGAAGTATCTCTGAGGAAGTGATATTGAAGATGGGATGTGACATTTACGTTGAGACAGGACAGATGAAAAGGAATCAGTCATACAAATTATTGGGGACAGAATACAAGCAAGTGAAACAAATGCAAAGGCCAAAGTGGGAATGAGCTTGTTATACTCAAGAGACAGAAGTAAGGCCAGCGTGCTTTGAATAGAGTGGGAATGAAAATACGAATAAAGCCTTGAATAAACAAGACTAAAGATAAAATTGAAAAATACATATGCTAATATTTTGGATTTCTACACAAGTAGGAATTTTTCCAATGTACCATATTGGCTCAGCTTTTATAACACATTTTGATGTGTTGTGGCATTTCTATTTAATTTTTGGCTTACTTTAGGAGTTAATGGAAGGTCAGATATTTTGAAAGATTAAATCAATTTCTAATCCTGTGGCAGGACTTTGGCTTACAACATATTCATCACTTATCAAAAATCAGAGTGATTTTTTTTCCTTTTTAATATTTAAAATGTGATAAAACTTTTCTTCTTTATTACATTTTCCAGCAGGCTTAAAGGTTATGATGCTATATGTAGGCAATGCTAAATGAAGGAAATGCTAATAAAATGCAACCAAGGGTTCATTTTATGTGAATACAAAATGGAGGTGAATTTGGCATGGGTCAATAAATTTTGTAGCTCTTAGGTGTGAGTTTGAATCCTAGAAATTTTCTTTATTAGCTCTGTAAACTGAGACATTTTTTATCCTTTTTTTTTTTTTTTTTGTATTTCTTGTGTTCACAGCACACAAAGAAAAGGGTGAGAAGTGTTTTGGTTCATATCAACACAATCAAAGTATTTTTTAGATAGTCAGTCTTGAGTGGTGTCTTGCCTGTTTCAACAAGTTAAATACACTCTCTCTCAGTATTTTTGATATTTACAACTGAAGCAAACCTTATGCTATCTTGGGATGCTACTGACATTGTCCTTTTTTCCCTCTTACCATTGCCTTACCTCTCTTTTTCTTCTGTCTCTCAAGGTATGTGCTGTAGGTGGGGAGATGGGATATTTAAATTAATAGCTAGAGTGATATATAGTAAGTGGTGAAGGTATGTAAAGTACAGTGAGAACATAGCAAATAGAATGACCAATTTCTTTCCCCACAGTTCAGTGAGAAGTTAAAGATCAAGTTGAGCCTTCAAGTATGTGTGTGAATTTGCCACATAGACAGGGGAGATGGGGATTCTAAGAAGATGTAAGGGTGGATAACCCTGTATTAGTCAGGGTTCTCCAGAGAAACAGAACTAATAGGTTACTTGTTTATTTGCTTACTAGAGGCCTGGTGCACGAAATTCGTGCACTGGGGAGGGTGTCCCTCAGCCCAGCCTGCACCCTCTCCAATCTGGGACCCCTCGGTGGATGTCCAACTGCAGGTTTAAGCCCGTCTGGGACCGCTGGCTCCTAACCGCTCGCCTGCCTGCCTGATTGCCCTCTAACTGCTTGACACCTAACTGCTCCTCTGCCAGCCTGATTGCCCCCAACTACCCTCCCCTGCTGGCCTGATCACCCCAAGGCTTTTATTAGTATAGATATGACCCTTCACAGAAAATTTTACTAACCCTGATTTACAATAAGGGCTTGATGATTGAATCATTGGGACCAGACACCAAGATTTCCTTTTTTTGAATAGTGGAGGGAATAATTATCTTCTCTTTAAGTTGACCTGAAATAAAATGAGATAATGACTTAGAAAAGTATAAAAGCAGCATATAAAGACAACTGTCTTTTTCATGTACTGAAAAGACAATAAAGTGGTAAAATGAAAAAAAACACTATTTTTATTCTCCCCCTTCTTTCCTTTACAGCCTTTATTTAAACTTTGAAATTTATAAAAATTTCACTCCAATTTTCATTTCTTTACATTCAATATTATTTTGTATTGGTTTCAGGTTTTATATTAGTTACAGAATATTGGTTAGACGATCATATACTTTACAAAGTGTTCCCCGATATTTCCAGTACCCACCTGGCATCATACCATCATTACAACACTATTGACTATATTCCTTATTTAAGTGACAATAGGTTTACAGGTTCCTTCCAGTCTTTCTTTTGTGGTGTTCGCCTTTCCTTTTCTTTTTCACTTCTTCCCTCATTTTCTTTATATAGTATCTCAATTGGCCATCAAAGCTCAGTGAAGGCCATCAAAGCTCAGTGAAGGCACTGGGACCCGCTTAATCCATTTTACAGACCAGGAAACTGAGGCCAATTCCAGCTGGCTGTGGAACTGGACTCAGCGTGCAGGGAGGCCTCCCACCCGTGCTCTCCGCCTTTCCTAAGGGGCAGCCCCAGGGCAAACAGAACAAACCTTCCCAGCCTCTTTTCTCAAGCACCTCTTCATTGCGGACGCTCCACATTCTTTCCTCTTCCCCATCCTCCGCCCCCATTCTTTACTGCCCCCCCTTCTGCGGAGCAGGTGGAAGGCTTCACACTCACCGCCTAGGCATGCTCTGCCGTGGGGCAGGGCGGTGCAGGCTTGTTTTTGGGCCAAAGCGGGAGCAGGAGTCACCGCCTCTGAAGTGCTAAGGCCGCCTGGGCGAGGCTGGTTAGCACTCCGGAACCCTGCAGTGCGGCACCCCTCCACTGAGGTGGCACCGCCCCTCAACCCCCGCCTCAGGGCTGCGGGTCCTTGCCCCTCCGCCCGGGTGTCCTTCCATGCCCCTTGATCCCTGGGCGGGCCCACCCCACCCACATCTTGGGGCCACTGCAGAACCTCTGTCTCTGCAGGCGAGGCAGATCCCTACCAGCCGGTCCCCTGCCCCAGCCCCAGCCCCCTCTGGTGCACCCCGCCTTGTCAGGTTTTTGCCTTTGATCTATGGCATTGGCGACAGCACACTCCTAGCAAGCCTGGTACCCAGAGGGGCACAGGGTCAGTTCTTTGCCCAGAATGCTAGAGATTGCAGTAGCATTTGCAGATGTCGCCCAGAGCCTGCTGGCGAAGGCAGCGCCTGTGTGGGGTGTCCTCATAGAGGGATGGTGAGGCGCTGCTCGGCGCCCCTTGGAACACCCGCCTCCTGGCCAGCCGCTTTGCCAAAGCTGTGGCATTCGCCCTGGAGCCGCCCCTCAGGCAGCCCCGCAGTCGGCCTCTTGCCTCTTTTCCACATTCGGCCTTCATCCACCCCTCTCTCCTGCAGTGCTTGGGCTCCAGGCCCGAAAGAAAAGAACCAAGACCAAGAAGGACAAAGCCCAAAGGAAGTGAGTCTTGAACCCCCACATCCCATTCTCTGGATTTCCTCCCGCACCTCCTCTCTGTGTCACATCTTGAAGGGCACCCTGTGGCCCAGCCACATGGCCATCGGGCTGCCTGGTAGAGTCGGTCTCTGTGAAGCTGTGAATCTGTGGCCAGAGGCCCTGTCTGGGTCTCAGCAACCCCATGCCTGCGATGTTCCTGGGACCCCAGGGGAGTGGCTAAGCAGGCCTAGCCGCTCCTCCTGGGGGTGGCAATGTTCACAGAGCCCCATGGGAGTGGCTAGGCAGGCCCTGCTGTGCCTCCCCAGAGCAGTGATGTTCCCGCCCCGCTGGCTGGCTAGGCAGGCCGCTGTCCCTCCCAGGGCCTGTGATGGACCTGGATCCCACGGGTGACATCTGGCGCTGCCCACCCCACCTCCCAGGGCCCCGATGGACTGGTACCTTGCTAGCGGTGTCTGGCGCTGTCCACCCAGCCGCCCCCACCCTGATGGACCCAGACCCCCAGGGGCGGGCCATGGTGCTGCCCCCCCCCCCCCGCCTGTGTATGCAAATTTACCTGCTATCTTTGATGGGTTAATTTGCATACTCACTCTGATTGGCTGGTGGGCGTGGCTTGGCGTAGCAGAGTGATGGTTAATTTGCATGTTTCTCTTTTATTAATGAGGAATTGGCTCATGTAATTAGGAAGGCTAAAGAGTTTCATGATACATTATCTTCAAGCTGGAGACCCAGGAAAGCCAGTGGCATAATTTCAGTCCAAGTCTAAAGGCCTGAAAACCAGGGGAGCCAATGGTATAAATTTCTGTCAAAGGGCTGAATACTGACATCCTGGTTCAATGGGCAGGCAGGAAGCAATAGGGGTGAATTCCTCCTTCCTCTGCCCTCTGTTCTATTCAGGCTCTCAATAGATTAGATAACGCCCACCCACATTGCAGGGGCGGGGGGCAAGCTACTTGACTGAGTCAAATGCCAATCTCATCTGGAAACAGCCTCATGGACACACAAAGAAATAATTTTTAACCTGGGCACTCCATAGATCATTCAGGTTGATACATAAAATTAACCATCAGTGGAAACCAGTCAGTTGTTCATGTAACTAAGCAACTTTGAAGCCTCCAAAAAAATATCTTAGAAATAGCTGTAATTTTTCTGAAAATTCTCCCTAATCCACACATCTCTTGGTTTGGTCTGAGAATTTAGTGAGTCACATTCTCTGTGACCTGACCTAGACCTTAGCTTCACCTCCTTCATCAGCCTGATAGAACTAAAGGAGATCAGAAGTTGTGTATAAATGTTTCTAAGTATATTTAAACTTTCCAGAATGATTGTAAATTGGATGAAAAATCCTCTTTGATTTCTGGCTGGCTGAAACTTCATGTGGAAGTGTGTAAACTGAGTTGCTTACATTTCTAAGCACAACTAATCTCCTGCCAGAGAAGGCTAAAACATAATTTGAGGGTCAAAATAGACTGAAAAGACACCTATTTTACTCTTTACCAACCTGTAACCTTCCAGTCACCTGAAATGCTTGTGCAACTTTTCGATTACTCCTGAGGCTCAGTTCCCTTAAAATCACAAAGATTATCTGACATCTTCTAGCCCTTACTTTAAAAATGAGGCTACAGTTCTAGAAAGTGAAGTGTTTCTCTGATGTTCACATATTTAATGAATGATAGAGCCAAAGATGACAGAAAATTATTGTTTATTATTATGGCAATTTCCTTAATGGTTGATAAAAAGTAAGTGAAAATAAGACAATGACCCTTAACCACCTCCAAAAATATGAGCCAAATCAGAAAGTTACACTTCACTAGAAAGTCAAAATGGAAAATTCGTCTCAAACATACCAGTTGTGGGTGTTCTGCCAGGCAGTTAAAACTCTTCTCTGTAAGCCTTCACTTTTCTGCCATCCTATACTCTCTTATTAAGTGGTATCAGATTAGTTTCTAAATCTTTGTCTGGAGGAATATCTGTTTCTGACTCCTCCACAGATTATGTAGCCTTTGAAGATCAAGTCTTCCATCTCTTGGGTAATCTATACTAATAAAAGGGTAATATGCTAATTAGACTGGGAGACCTTCCAGATGTCCTTCTGGACAAAGCCATGGTGGCCGGGCCAAGGCAGAGGTGGTTAGAGGCAATCAGGCCAGGAGGGGAGGGCAGTTGGGGGTGATCAGGCTGGCAGGGGGGTGCAATTGGGGGAGAGCAGGCTGGCAGGGGGGGGCAGTTGGGGGTGATCAGGCCAACAAGGGGGGGGCAGTTGGGGGCAAGAAGGCTGGTGGTGGGGTGCAGTTGGTGGCGAGCAGGCCAGCAGGCAGAGTGGTTAGGGGCGATCAGGCAGGCAGGCACATGAACGGTTCGGAGCCAGCGGTCTCGGAATCCCACAGGGATCGGGCCTAAACCGGCAGTTCGGACATTCCCCGAGGGGTCCCAGATTGAAAAGAGTGCAGGCCAGGCTGAGGGACACCCCCCCCCCCCGATGCATGAATTTCCTGCACCAGGCCACTAGTCCTATATAATAAAAGCCTAACAAGCTAAGTGTCCCACCATTCCACCTTTCTACCAGTCGCTATGACACACACTGACTAGCAGGGGGCAGATGCTCTGACTGGCAGGTTAGCATGCTACCGGGGTCCAGTGTATAGGGACTGGACGAGATGGGCCATACATGCCCTGGAGCCCTCCCCTGTCTCTCCCCGGCTAGCCGACCCAGATCAGCCCTGATAGGGACTGAGTGAGACGGGCTGGACATGCCCTGCAGCCCTCCCGTGGTCCCTCCCCAGCCCCGATCATGCACCAGTGAGGTCCCTTGGCCTGGCCTGTGCCCTCTCATAATCTGGGACCAGGAGACCTCGGATGTCGGAGAGACTGTTTCAGCCCGATCCCCACAGACCAGGAGATTCATGCACCGGGTCTCTAGTTTAAAATAATAGAATATGGACAAGTATAAGTCAAAGCTTTAAACTTCTATATATATATTTTTTTAAGAATCATGCCTATAATTGCTAATCCATCAAGCCCCCCTATGTCTTTCTGTTGGTCACTCTCCTTCTATCCATTAACACATTCCTTTTTTTCTATCTATTGTTCCTTATCTGTCCATTTATTTCTCCATCTATCCATCAAAATGTGTTTGTTCCCTTTATCCAGTCATACAGGCATCCTCTTTTATCATCTTCAAATATTAATTATTTTCTGCACTAACAAAATTTTGGAGTACAGTAAAGTATAACATACCATTGTTAATGATAACAACAAAAAATAATTTTTTATTCTATTCTAATTCTTTGTTCCCAACATAAAAATGTATGTGTTAAATAAAATGCTTTCATTTTATAATTTATATTATTTACCACTTTGAAATAAGCATCATTATGTTTTTCCTAAAATTTTCTAAATTGTTTTTTCCCTATGAATATTTTAGGAGCTCAGAGTATGTTTTGGAGACCTTCTATATTAGGAGTTGTGAGATGATCACTAAATTTGTGGGGTGATTGTTAAAATACAGGTGACTGGGTAACTCTCGAGCATTAGTATCTCTGGGTGATTACTGTGCAAGTTGAGGTTTGAGAACCACTAATATGTTGATCTTTTGATAGCTTTACTTCATTCTTTTTTTTTTTTTTTTTTTTTTTGTCTTCCTAAAGTCTTAACCTAATAGTCTACCTGTGGAAAAACAGCTTCAAATGTTTTTAGCCATTACATTAAGTTTATATTTGGTTTTTATCAAAGTGGAGCTCAATAAAAATAAAAGCTCAATAAAAATAGCACTTTACCATAGCTAATGCTCTCCCTGAATCCCTAGAAAACATTATCAAGACCACACAAATTATAATAGACTTCCGTGTCCTGCTGTGAAAAAGCACAGCCACATCTGCCCACAAGAGCCCGGAACAGCGAGAGCATTGCCAGGCCTCCTCTGTCTATTCCTTCCCGAGAAGCATGACAGGTGCTTCTTGGTCCTGAAGTTTTGCCTCTGAGCACATTGTAGTCCAACTTGGAAACAGATGAGATGATGCAAACGGCAGATGAGAGCTGTCAACAGGCTGAGGAGGAAATGAAATATTTGAGAAAAATGTGGCAATATTTGTAATTAATAATTAACAATATTTGTAAAAACAACAATTAGTTGTTTGAAAAAGTCTTCAGTTCACACTAGTGACTTGACTTTCTGGCAATCACTCTGTTCATATCAAAGAAAGGCAGATAATACTGTGATCTGTCTCCTGAGGTATTTTGTGTAAGGTTGGGGGATTAGTAAAACCAGCTGACTGCTTCCTCTGTTTGATGACAAAAAGATCATTCTGTTTATTTATTTGACAGAAAAAGCAGAACCAAATGCTTATTTGGGTGCCATCTTCCTGTTCCAGAATTACACAGTATTTCAAAGACTTGCTTTTCTGGATCTGAGTAATGAAACAACTAACTTTAAGGAAAGGGAGAGATTGTAACTAAGTAGATCAATGTAGAACTTTATTGTAGCAACGTGTTGATTCTATGCCAAACACTGAGCTACAAGCTTCATATAATTTTTTAACTTAAAATGTGAATATTGATCCTAATCTCTTGGTTAATTTGTTTACTTATATTTATCTGCTTATTTTTTGTCTTTCTCCATCATTAGAATATAAGCATTGTCTTCCCAGTACCTAGTGTGTTCGGCACATGGTAGATCCAGGAATCTACCCTAGACTTGAACTTCCAGGCTTCCTGGGGAAGAATTGTTCCCTATGCAGCCGTGGTTCTGTTTCTCCTGAAGGCACACATCTCCCAGTGCTCCACTTACTTGTGTGAAAGGTTTATATTTCATTTCAAATAAAAACATATAGTCAAAAACATACCTTAAGGCTCTCCAGGGATCAGGCTCTAAGTTTCTTACCTAGTCTTATCTTTCACTATTTTCATACATATATTTTCCCACCTTTAGGTCTCTGCATTTTCATTCCCTGAGCTTAACTACTCCTCATTGCTCTTGAAATCCTACTTAGCCTGCATGCCAATCTTGGTTTAAGAACCCTTTTCTAATTTCCCTGGATAGAAGTAGCTTCCCAGCCTTAGAAATGTCAACAGCTTTTGTAATCTGTCTCAGGACACTTATCACACGGTGTCTTACATCATTTTATTGCTGTCTGGTCTTCATGTGTATGTTTTCCTTCATACTAATGATTACCTTGAGAAAAGTAATGGTGTTCCCCAGTCAGCCAAGTACAAAATAAGTGCTCAGTATTTATTTATTGAACAAATAACTGATATATGGGAAAAACACCCTGGAATGGAGACTTTATTATATTTACACAGAAAAACACACACAACCCCTCAATAAGGCAGAGCTATAGTCTCTTTATGCACTTTATGGGATGATTCTCTGTATATTTCTAGTAGTTTAAGAGTTAGATATTATTTATAATTAAATGGCATTTAAGTATTTTGCAAGTTTGCATGATTTGAATAACTAATGTAGATCAAGCAAATGTTTATTTCCAATAATTAAATTATTAGAAATGTTTTATATATATCCTTATGTAGGTTTATTCAGTATTTCTAAAATTATTTGATTATGGCTATCAAAATTGGTAGCTTTGATATTTATCTTTCTCATCATAGAATACAAACCAATTTATAAACTGTAAAAATTTTATGATGGCAAAGATAGTTTTTGAACTCAGTATATGCTGAACGGTTATGAATATATATTAAATATATGTACTAGAAAATTTTATGAAGGAATTTATGTAATTTTGAAATGTGTATTATCTAAATCATCTCCAAGATTTACATGAATTGTGAAAGTATTTTCAGTAAATAGAATAATCTATAGCTCTGAACATAAAGTATCAAGAAATGTTTTGATAACTGCATGGATAATTGAGCCAAATGGGCCATTAAAGTGTAAGCTTATTATGCCATTTAAATATTTTGAGACTGTTGTAATAAACCAAGATTACTTGCCTGTAAATTATCTGTGATCACGGTTGAAGACAGAATTTGAGATTCAATGGATTGCCCTGTCTGATTCAGAGGCATGTCTCCATTAAAAAAATATTTTAAAAGAAATTTTTATTAAACACCTTCCTTGTATTAGGTGACATGTGTTTAGTGAAATGGAAAGGAATAATACGTTGGATTTGACTTCTGGAAGCCTAGAGTACCGATCACACTTGAACAAGGAGACTAATTATTTCTTTAGAAGATATGCCTGGTTCATAATTTTTATCAGTGCTCCTACTTTGCTTTTCCATTTCATTCAGTATTACACAGGAAAATTACTTTAAAAGTGACACATCTATATTTCAAGTTTAAAAGAACACAAAATTTCTCACAAATGTGCGTTCTATAAATTTGACATTTCCCCCACAGTGGGCGCCATGTAGGATCCAAATAATTAGGTACTAGAAGAAATGCTTATGAGGATATGGGTACTTATTACATTTTATTCCTTGTTTTTCTTTTTCTTTCTTCTTCCTTTTTTTAAGTAATTGAAAATCTCACATAGCAAGGCATTGTAAGTACATGTCCTGTAGAGAATCTGTATCATCGCTGTGAGGGGTGATGTTCAGATGTTGACTGATTGACATTAATAAAGACATGATCCCTTTGGAATAGATTTCTTCCCAACCCTTGGATGTGCCTCCCAGGAATTCAACACTTGCTTGACAGACAAATGTCAATTGTGAATAGACATATGTAACTGAAAACTCAGTAAGGAAGGAAGCTGTCTGCAATTCTGATGCAGAGGATAGAAAAAGGGAGAGAGAGAGAGGATTGTGCGAGTTTCATAATATCTTTCACCAGGGTGGATAGAACATGCAGTTTCTGAAAGAAGTCCTCAAAAAGATATTTTTTACTGCTTGTCATTTAGATTCCTTACCTGTATTGTTAACCCTTTCAACTATCATTAGAGATGAGCTTTGGTTATTATTATCCCGAGATAGGTATGTTTCTGAATTAAACTCAGATAGAGGTGTAAATAAATGATAACTGACATTCTCCCAGGAGAAACTTTTCACCACAGGAAGGGTAGAAAAGACATAAGAGAAACAAGGAGTTTGAGAATAGAGGAAGCTGCATGGCACAGGCAGAAGGCAGAAAAGGGACTGTGGTATATACAAGCCAATCCGTTCCTACTTAAATTTTCTCAAGGCCCCAGAGCTCCAATCCATACATTATTATGAAATAATGGAGATGGAATCAGAGACTGAGGGGACTATGTGACTCAAGTGTTATGAGTGAGCTCTTGGAAAGGCATGGCATTTTGCTTACACATCTTTGGGATATGCAACAGAGTGAAAGAGAGAACAATTGGAGAATAGCATAAGAAAGTGAAGGAAGAAAAGATGAAAGTGGGTTGAAGGAAAAAAAAAGCAGATTCCTAATGGAGATTTAGGGATTTTGGAAAATGAGCCACAACCAATTTTTGAAAAATATGATGTAGGCATTTGGGTTAGACTTCCCAACTCCCTCCCTTTTTTTTTTTTTTTTCTGTTTACTGTAGGTGAAATAAATATCATAATGGGACTCCAGTCTACATCTAGAGATAATTCTAGAGCTAGCCAGATCCTTAGTTACAGTCAAATACTCAGCTAATTATATTTCTTTCTATCACAATTGCTTTTTCCTTTTTAAAGAACCCATTTCAGAATTTCTCTCTCTGCACATATTACCTGTGCACATCATTTTGCAATATGCAAAATCCTATTATTTCATTTCTAGTCACTAGTAATTTTTTTTGCTGATGTATGTAACTTACAAAGTACCACATCAAATATTATACAGTTGAACTCTAATAGTTTCCATTTCAAACAAACAAACAAACACAAGGCTTTCTAGTTTTAGTAGAAAACGTGATGAGATTAGCACTGACTGCAGATGTTGGTTTTGATTTCGGCATAATATCAACTAGTGGAGATATTATTAAGAGGATGTTTGGAGGGAACCACTCTTAACAGTAAGTGATATTATGAGTTCTATAGTTTACATAGTTCATTGCACATATTAATATCTGACAATGTCTGCATGAGCAAATTCTGCAAAGAAATGAATAGTGTCTTTTCCTAACAATGACTGATGATAAAAGCCTTCTCTTCAGTTAGCATGTAGAACCTGGTCCATGGATCTTCCCAGGTGTGTAGATATTATTAGCCTATCTGTGGGAAGTATTAGGCTGTTGCAGGAATATCAATTCTTCACTTTATTTTTGTTTATAACCTTATTCATTAAAATTATTTCTTATTTTGGTACATTGAAACAGATAAACTGAAATAGTAAAATATTTCCCATTAAGCTTATTAATCCATGTGGATTCTCTGTGAAATGGTGCTAAGTGAAGAACAATACTCTCACACAGTGACCCCTATTCTTTGTCAGAGTCTCACTTTGAGAGAAGTGTACCTAAGTCTGTAGCTAGGTAACAAGGAGTTACTGTGTAGTGTGTCTGCCTGATGGGTCCTTAGTGGGATGGGCGTGCCTGTAGGGCTGCTTTTGAACAATCTGCCGGTAGGGTTCTTTACTGTTCTCTAAATGTACCATGCTCCCTACTGTGGATAATGATTAGAAAATGAATGTGGAGCATAGGAGGGTCTAAGATCTAACAGGACTCCTATTAAATGTCCCCCTCCATTGTTAAACTTTCTGATCAATCCAACCCCCTGATCTCTCCATTCTCTGATGTCTATAACACTTATTATCACATTCTTTCATTATGGCTTTTAATCTTGTGCTGTCTCTATCATTTTCTAAGTGTTTCTGAATCCTATGTTATATTGCTCACTCTAGTAGGAAAAAATTGCCCCCTTAACAATTACCCCTCCATATGGTCTACCAAAGGGCCATTCCATTACTTTAATAAATTCTAGCCCTGTTGAATAAATGAGGTGTAACTACTATTAAAGATTTAAACAGTTCAAAAGTAATGTTATGTTTTAATGAGCAAAATGGTCAAATGGGCTGATTATTATTAAACATCTGATAGAATGGATAAACAATGAGTTATAACAAAGGCAGCACTGTTCAAATTTCAAGAACATACGAAAGAATACATATTGTTAAAATACAGTGAATTTTGTCTGGTTCAATTGGAAAAGATGGTTTTAAACGTTACTTTCTTCTTCAGCTCTGTTTCTTTGAAATATTTGAAAACAATGACTACCTGTCAGCTACTCAAGAATACTGTAAGTTGATAGGGCCAGTGCCTTGAGAAGTGGTGGACTGTTTATGCTTCCACAACGATATCTTCCTATTTGCACAGGAAACTGAAACAATTTATAGGAATGGAGAAGTTAGATTCAAGCTATTAGAAGAAAATGGAAGCATAAAATATGGGGGCAATAGAGCCATTATACTTCCTGACTGGAAACTAGAATGGGAATATTTTATGTACTTGCCAGCCATCCTTCAGTCTCAGGACATGGCAGTAAATGCAGAGGAATTCTCTATAGCATTAGCATTGACTCATATGAGCTTTGTCTGGATACTTCAACTTCCTCAGCTTCAAAACAGAGTCAATGCATCCCATTTTGTACTTACTCATTCACTAAAACATATTTTTCTGGCATTGCTATGTACCCAGACCCTCTAGGGTTCCAGCAGGAGACAAAAGAGATAAAATCTCTGCTCTCCTGAGTCTTACATCCTAGTGAATTTTTGTGTAAATGTGTGCTGGGGGAGCGGTAAGGCAAGGTGTGCAAACAATCTAGAATACAGACATTCAATAATAACAGCTGTTGTTTATCAAGGTGCTATGCACCAAGAATTTTACATACATTATTTCTCATAACGTGATAGTCCATATGTTAAACAGGAGACATTTGGTTTGATGAGAAATTGATTTGGTAAGAATTAAATGATTTTCAGTAACTCTTAATTCATATAGCCTGGATTAAATATTCACCTTCCCTATTTACCTTCTCTTTCTCTTGACATTGCCCTTTATGACATATTATTTAATCAGGCTTATGCCAGGTGTAGTGTATTTGGAACTATAATCTAACATCTACCAAACATTAATTTTGGTAATAATAAGCTATAGTCATTGCTCCATTTTGTCAGAGATCATACATCTTGCTTGATTCTATCTCCTGTCTATAACAGGGGTGCCTAAACTCAAAATTATTTCATCATAAATGAATGAATGAATGTATATGTTGGATAATATGAAGGTTCTTTTGTCTTACTGTTTACTTTTTATTATCCAAGGAGTACTATCTCCTTTACTAAGTCAGTCTTTTAGGGAGTGGGTTTAAGCCTCAGCAGAATTGAGTTCTCTGCCACACAAGTCTTGTAGAAGTCATGTTTTACTGCCTAAACTCAAATGATGTATTTTCAGCAGGGATGCCAGAGGACTTCAGGCTGGCAGCATGTAGTGGGCATGGCTTGCAAAACTCCTCTGCTCCCTCAAAGGATATGTGCTCTGTTGGGTAATGATATTCAGCCTGGCCTGGAAGAGGGCCTTTCAAGTCTCTAGAGCCTCCAAGTAGGTCCTCCCCAGGTATGTCTTTTACCTCAACCACATCATCCTAATACCACTGCATAACGGAAATAGATACTTCCAGTTTCTCTGTTTATCCAGTTCCAAGAGTAATTTGTTTTTGACACCTGCACTTTCTTGCTATTATCCATGAGTCATGTGCCAATGACTAGGCAATTCACGTGCACTGTGGGTGTGAAAGTATGACCAGTCTGTATGCATGTGCTATCAGCAAATTTCCCCTCTGTATAAAATCCAGCAGGAACTCAGTGCAGCAGGTTGCAGAGGACCTCCAGCAGAATAGCCTTTATTTACTGCTCAGACAACCCCTACTGATAATCATCAATTGCTTAATTGACAGTCTGATGAATGACAGGCAGCAAAATTATGAGCTAAAAAAAAAAAAAAAAAAAAAAAAAAAAAAAAAAGATGTATTGAGCTCCTACTAATGTGCTAGGTATTTTGCTAGGCACTTACTGCATAAATGCAGGATTTAGGCCCAAACACTTGAAAAGTTAAAAAAAAATTTAGACTGAATACTCAATGCTTTATGAGTCAGAAACTTCCTCTTAGAATGTAGCATGTGGTAGGATTTTGATCTATTTTAATGAAATGAATAAAGCATAGCATTAGAATTTAAATCTGTGAATTTCAATTGAATGGATGTTGTTCAGTTCTCTAGAACTTTAATACTGTCTATCTATCTATCTATCTATCTATCTATCTATCTATCATCTATCTATCTATCTACCATCATCATCATCTATCTATATATCACCTATCTATCGTCTTCTTCATCATCATCTATCTATCTATCTTTACTAGAATTTTGCAAAATACTTTATCCTTACAATTTTATTTTGATCTTATTAACATTTCTGGGAGATATGTGATGAGACAGATAATCTCATTTTGTAGACAAATCTCAAATGGCAATAAGAGTTTAATGTAACTTTGCACAGCAAAGTTGGGACTCTGCATCAGTTCTTGTTATTCCCAGTCTAGTACTCCTTCCTGCATAGTACAGGGTCACCTTCCTTTTTAGTAGAAACACTGCTACCAACTGTAGCAGACTTTCATTAAATTGACGTGGATGCTCTAAATGCAAGCTGTCTTCATTTGCTGTCCTAGAATCTGGAGGAACATCCTTTCAATCATTCTCTCAGTCTTTCAGGTAGGTATCTCTAAACACTGGATTTTTATGTCTTTAAAAAAAATCAGTGTTAATCCATGACAATAATTGAGGAATCTGAATAGGTTTTTCTAGACACTATGTGTGCTTTAGATTCAATGTATGTGGAGTCAGTGAGCAGGAAACTAAGTGAGGGTGAAAGGAAGGGTAAGCATACAAAAACAGACAGGAGATCATGTAAATGACAGCCATTCATCCACAAATGATTCTTGGGCAGTGATTGCATAAACCACACTGAGAGACATGAAGCCTGTCCTGGTTAGCCTGCCAATAAAAACTGTGTTTTAGTCCATGTGGTAGAGCACATTTCTGGCAAGAGTGCTTTCTAAATAGCAGCCCCATTTTAGGGGACTGGAACAGATTTCACAGATGATAACCTGCCTCGTACCCCAGGGCAGATGTATTATTCTGCAACAAGAAGTTGATGCTTAACCTCTGCCCGGCCTCAGAAACCATTCAGTGGTAGAAGCCAAGCAATTTCTGAGATTTCAACCTAATGTACCTTCAAACCCCAAGGCTGCCTTGCTCTTTCTGTTGAATATTATCTTTTTTGTGCAAAATCAAGTCCCTTAACAGTAGCCCTGGAATAAGTGTCTTATTGCCTTGCCATGTTTGTGATTTGTTCGTGCTCATGTAACAAAGCAAAAGACATATAAACCAAATTTGCATAATTTTGGTTTGGCCACGAAACCTGGAATTTCCAACAAGAAAGATAATGATTTGGAGATAGATGGCCCTTTTCTTTGCATCAGACTCAAAGGTCTACTTAAGCAAAATGAGTAACACCTCTAAAGTATGTAACTTTTTCTCTCCTGTTTTTGTCCCATATCTCTATTGAACTCATCTCGAACAAGGATTTTTAAAGTAACTTGCCTTTTCTGGTTTCAAAGTGATACCCCAACATTCCTGACATGATTGCTTTGGAATGTCTGAAATTCACCAAGAAGTTGCATTATTACCCCATTAGTATTTGGTTTTAAATATTATCACTTGAGGCAATGAAATCTCCATATGCACCAGCCTTTAGTGTTCTGTTCTCATGTCATGTGCCCTGATGGGAGATCTCTTCTGTGTATCATGCCCACTGGAATATCACTTGCATTTCCTGACATTTCAAGTCTTCACTATTCTCACCCTGAATCACTCAATTTAGAATGTTACATACATTATTGTTTTCCATTTCATGAGTTTGGTCTGCTTTTCAACCTCGAATATCAGCTCTGTTAGTTGTGCATTTGTTTGCAGGAGCAGCAAGTTCCACGGGACATTATAATAGTTACAGAACCTTCTTTCAATATCCACACATCACAAACGTTTAATAAGTGCTTGATGTGAGTGCTGACTTTCCAGAGCTTATTCAGCTTCTTGAAGCATCTTTTTTTTGGTTTGTCAACATTGGTAGTGTGAGTAAAATTCTAGTAGAAATACCCCTGTCAGTGCTGTGTCTATTACTTGCAAGCTCAGCACCATGTTCAGGATCTCAAACTCCTTTTCCAGTAAAACCCTATAGGTCTCCAGGCCCACCAGCTCTACCTACAGCCTCTGCTGCTGGTCTGGAAACTCTGCCTGCTGCCTCTGCAGAGCTTGCTGCTCAGCTTGAGCTCTTTCTAGTCTTCCTCAGCACTCTAAGCTCAAATTCCTTGATTTTTAGAAGTTTAAAGATAAACTCTTATAAGAAATACAAGTCTAGTAGAGCAAACTATATACTAACACACATGTATGTATATGTGATACACACACACATGATTTTGGGCTTCATGACACTTTAAATATGGTATTCAGCAAAATGCTACTTTTCTTTATGTTAAAATTGTGAGGAATCCCCAAAATTTCTAGGAAAATGTCCATATTATGTCTAGGAAGGTGGCCATATTAAACAACATTAAATTAATACAAATTTTATTACAATGTTAAGTTTTATTAAAGCCAAAATTTAGATAAAGGGTTTAAAGTAGTATTTTTTTTAGTGTTGACATGTCTTTATTTTATTTATTTATTTATTATTATATATATATATTTTTTATTGATTAAGGTATTACATATGTGTCCTTATCTCCAAATTGCCCCCCACCCCTCCACTCATGCCCTCACCCCCCTGGTGTAGGGGTCCATTGGCTTATATGCATGCATACAAGTCCTTTGGTTGATCTCTCCCTCTAACCCCTGCCTGCCCCTACCTTCCCTCTGAGGTCTGATTGATGCTTCTCTGTCTCTGGATCTGATTTTGTTCATCAGTTTATGTTGTTCATTATATTCCATAAATGAGTGAAACCATGTGATATTTATCTTTCTCTGACTGGCTTATTTCACTTAGCATAATGCTCTCCAGTTTCATCCATGCTGTTGCAAATGGTAAGAGTTCCTTCTTTTTTACTGCAGCATAGTATTCCATTGTGTAGATGTATCACTGTTTTCTAATCCACTCATCTGCTGATGGGCACTTAGGCTGTTTCCAAATCTTAGTTATGGTAAATTGTAAGAAATATTATGTCTAAGAAGGTGGCCATATTAAACATAGGGGTGCATATGTCCTTTCTGATTGGTGTTTCAGTTTCTTGAGATATATTCCTAGAAGTGGGGTCAAATGGGAGTTCCATTTTAAGTTTCTTGAGGAAACTCCATACTGTTCTCCACAGTGGCTGCACCAGTCTGCATTCCCACCAGCAGTGCACAAGTGTTCCCTTTTCTCTGCATCCTCTCCAGCACTTGTCATTGTTGATTTGTTGATGATAGCCATTCTGACAGGTGTGAGATGGTACCTCATTGTTGTTTTGATTTGCATCTCTCAGATGATTAGTGACTTTGAGCATGTTTTCATATGTCTCTTGGCCTTCCTTATATACTCTTTTGAAAAGTATCTATTTAGGTCCTTTGCCCATTTTTTGATTGGGTTGTTTATCTTCCTTTTGTTAAGTTCTATGAGTTCCCGGTAAATGTTGGAGATTAAATCCTTATCAGAGATAACATTGGCAAATATGTTCTCCCATGTAGTGGGCTTTCTTGTTGTTTTTATTTTTTATTTTTTATTTTTTTACTGTACAGAAGCTTTTTATTTTGATGTAGTCCCATTTGTTTATTTTCCCTTTAGTTTCCATTGCCCTAAGAGCTATATCGGTGAAGATATTGCTTCGGCATATGTCTGAGATTTTGTTGCCTGTGGATTCCTCTAATATTTTTATGGTATTAAATGATCATTTTAGATAAGTTCTGCTTCACTTGGTAAACTTTAATTGAAACATTTGGGGCAAGGAATTATTTGGGAGAGGTAGGTAAGATTCCTGGTTTACTGGCCAAACATTACAAACCTTAAACCAGCAAGGCTGATTGAAGTTTAGTGTTGAAGCTCTGATTCTATTTGTCATTATGCCAAGAGCAGAAACTCTCTGGTGAAGTTTTTATTTTTTTATATATTTATTTATTTATAAATTTTTTATTTAGGATAATTTAACAGTTTAATACTGAGACATTTTGGAGTTGATGTTTAGTTTTCTATTTAGTTATATCACATTAGATAGTAGATAACTTATAATTTATTATCCTTGTATTTAACAGTTCTATTCACAAGACTCTCAGTTTCAGGAAAATGTTTATTTTTTTTACCTGGAATGTGCAGGTTTATGGATAATTCTGAGCAGAATGCCAGGAGGCCCATATTTTAGAAATCATTTCCTTAGTGGCTAGTATGGGTAACTTTCCACAATTCTGGATTCTCATTGCTGTAGGCTTTAAGAATGTGCATGTCTACAATGTCTATGTAAGGCACACCCATACCTACTTAAAGGCGGTGCTGAATGTCCTGGTTAATCAAAGTGAAATATTTCAGAATTTTCTTGTAACCCAAGTTGTTCATATTTACTAGGCAAACTTAGTGCTTTGAAAAAAAGGATCATACTTCACTCACTTCCATAAAAATATATGGACTCTTGTCTGTGCTTTTAGGATTGGAGTAGTTCTGAGATGCAGGGCATAAGAGGATATTCATTCTAGCAAGTTGCTACACCTAACATTTTCTTCAAGGCCTAGAACCTGTTGGTTCTAACATATTCAGACAAGCTTTGGGGAATCTTCATTGAATTAGATTCCTCCTGATACCTCTAACACAGGTGAATCCTGGAATTTTATCTCCACCTGGTAGAGTAATCCAGTACTAAACTATAGTGTAAACATTTATAGAAAAAAGCAGGTTTTTTTGAACTTTAACCTGTTGAGTTCTTAACCTTGGTCTCTGGAGTTGATGTGAACTTATGAAGACTGGGATATTGTGCTAGGAGTACAACCCACCATTGTGCATGGACCTGTAGAAGGATTAGTCCTAAGTTAAGTTCTTTGGAAGTAGACGCTAAGATAGAATTTATGGTGCAAATGTTTATTAGGGTTCTCAACTCATGAAAGAAAGTAAAAGAATGGAACAGATAGAAAGGAGAAAGATGAACTTTGAGGGAGGACTAACAAAGCTCTAGCCTATCCAGTGGGGAATTCTGGAAGTTGTATCACCATAAAACTGTTGATATGTTGGGCCATCACTTCTCTTAATTACTGGATATGGACTGCCCTATAGAGGGTTTGACCTTGAGCAAGGTGACTCTGTACAAATGAGATGGACCCAGGTTCTGGGACCTAAAGGGATCTGTTAAGCATGAGCTGTCTGCTGACACCATTCTCCACAACTGGGCAATAACAGTCATGTCTCTAAGTCTAACCCTTTTTCTTTGATCTAAATTTTCATGAATAAGATCTACTTAATTATTGGAAATTCTGCCAAACTTTTGCTCTACCTTACAGAACTCTGAGGGTTTTATTGCTTAGAAGTTGAGAAGCTGACCATAAATCACTGTATTTTAGAAGCAGAATTATGATCTTAGTATAACCTGCTCATTTTACAGAAACAAAGGGAAGTCCAGAGTGATCGTAGGGCTTGGTTCATATCAAATACGTTGTTAGGCATAGGACAAGGATTAGATTTAAGAAGACTTAGGTTACAATCCAAACTGTACTCTCACTGTATTTTAAAAGTATTTACTCTTAAAACTATTTAATTTTTTCATTTTGATCATTATTGGGAAAGATAATTATTATAATATGCAGTGATGCCCTCGAGTATTACCCAAGTTGCTGTTTACTTCAATGATGGAGGAAGTGGTGACCTCTAGAAAAGTGACTAAGAGCTGTAGAGGCTTGAAATATTCACTTGAGGTGTTTCTCATCTGAAAAATATCCTCTAAATAAAAAGCCATTTTAGCAATTAGTATCCAATGTACAAAAGGACACTATTAACAACAGGAAGTTATAACACATATTAAATTAACATATCAAAGTATCACAAATTATTTCTTCAAAAGCATAACACCCACAGGTAGGCAGGAACTATTAGCAATGAGGTCATACTTAAGTTAATAGTGTATTTGGATTACAGTTTGAGGCTTTGAAAAGAGATGCATTTCTCAGGACTAGGTTGACCAATCTTATTCAAATACAAAGGAAATAAAACTCTGCTTTCCTGCTCCAGACAATCTCTTTTTTTCCACATGAGTCAAGTCCTAAGGAAAAACTAGTTCTGATAAAATGTCCTTGTCAGTTTCAGTGCTTGCTACTGCGTTGTGATTTATTTGGGGGCTGTTAGATCTCAGAAGGAGGAACACAGGAGGCCAGAGTGGTGAGGGATTATCAGATCATCTACACACCAGTGACAGGAGTCAATGGCTTTTAAAGGACTTTTGGTGGGCTTTTTTTCTGGGCGGAGACTTCTTTATGCATACCCTGAGGGGAGATAATGGAATGTGGTCCCAGCAAAGGGAATGTCCACAGTGAAATGACCTGAAAAGCCAGTTCCCAGGTGAGGGGTATCAATTCAATTGCTTGATCAAACCTAACAGGGGAAGTTGGTCTTTTTGATAAAATAATACTTTGTTATTAAAAGGTTGTAATGATGTTCAATCTCACATCTCAGAATATGAATGAACGCAGGTCTTCATTACTTAGTTTTACTTTATGTATTAAGGAAACAGAACATAGCTTTAAATGTAATGAAGTTTGGTTTAGTTTTTTAAATTAAATTAATATACATTTCAACAATCTTTTCATAACTTTATACTTTATGTGTTGTTAAAATCATTCTTTTAAGAATGAAATCACTATATTTCTAGGTCATTTTCTATAAGGAACTTCAGCAACATCCTAAGTCCCCACCCCCAGATATTTATGGTAGATATTCTATAATGTTTGCAAGCATAGACATTTTATCCTATAAAATAAAGAGGTAATATGCAAATTGACCATCATGCCCTCGCACAAGATGGCCACTCCCATGTGGTCACAAGATGGCTGCCCCCATGTGGTCACAAGATGGCCACCACAAGATGGCTGGCAGGGGAGGGCAGTCAGGGGTGACCAGCAGGGGAGGGCAGTTGGGGGCAACCAGGTTGGCAGGGGAGGGCAGTTGGGGGTGACTGGGTTGGCAGGGGAAGGCAATTGGGGGTGACCAGGCCTGCAGGGGAGGGCAGTTAGGGGCAACCAGGCCTGCAGGGGAGGGCAGTTGGGGGCCATCATGCCAGCAGGGCAGGGCAGTTGGGGGCCATCAGGCTGGTAGGGGAGCAGTTAGGCAGCAATCATGCTGGCAGGCAGGCAAGCAGTTAGGAGCCAGCAGTCCCAGATTGTGAGAGTGATGTCTGACTGTCTAAACTGGCAGTTGGACATTTCCCGAGGGGTCCCAGATTGGAGAGGGTGTAGGCTGGGCTGAGGGACAACTCCCCCCCCCCCCAACCCCAGTGCACGAATTTCATGCACTGGGCCTATAGTAATGTTTATAAACATAAACAATCTTCCCTAGCTGGGTTGGCTCAGTGGATGAAGCATCGGCTGAGAACTGAAGAGTCCTGGGTTTGATTCTGCTCAAGAGTACATATCCAGTCCCCAGTCGGGGGTATGCAGGAGGCAGCCAATAAATAAAAACATATAAAAACAAACAAACAAACAAACAAAACAGAACAAAACATTAACCATCTATGAACATTTGAGAATGCTTGCCTGTTCCACAAAGTTGTCCTGGCAACTTCTTACCTAAGCCATCCATTGCCTCAACTCTACCTGCCCAGCACTTCTCAGTTGGCTTTCAATGGTCTACTTTGTGGCCCTTCATCCTAAAAATAGAATCAATTCTCAATTCCCAATAGTGAAAGCAGAGAAAAAACTAGAATTTTAAAAAAATTTATGAAGAATATATAGATCTTTAGAAAAATTACAATAGGTTAAGCTACTCTACTCAAGGTCAAATCTAGGCTCATCTTTGGGATACTTGTGAAATGTGCTTTCATCTTTGCTTTTGACCTAATGTCAATTAGGAAAGCCAGTTGACCTACTTCTCTCTAATGAGAGTTACTTTACCATGTCTGTGCTACTGTGGTTTCAGGCACCATCCAACCACAAGACTCCAGACTGAAAGAGGACGCTCTACTGTTACATTAATTAGGAGATCTATTTTCTAAATCTTTATTTCCATCCTTGGATTGACATAATCTTAGTAATATTAATCATATTTCCACTGATTTAAATGAGACTGTACCCATGTGTTGTGGCCTTGCCCTGTAGCTATAAAACAAAATAACTATGCATCAGTCAACTTTGTGTAAGTCTTAGATAACATTGTACTTAAGATAACAATTCATGTTTCACTGTCAAATTCAATTCAATTCCTTTTTACATTAGTCATCTAGCTACCTTTAAGTCTTCCCCATCTCAGTTCTGAATGTCCTGTAAACTACCACTTAGAGAAGTATTTACATACATCTTTATGAACAAATAAATTTTATGTGTATATATCGTCAAATAGCTTACTGACAAAGCATTATTTTTCCCAATGAACAGTTTTCAGAGTCAGTACTCTGCTAAAATATATTCCCAAAAGAAATGATCAGATAAACCACTAACTTTCTTAATATGAGGTATCTGCATTCAGGTTACTTCCCTTCTTTCAGGTCTCCTTCATAAACAGGAAACAAAACAAAAACAATACCTGAAGTTCTTAAATAATAGCTTTTGCAGTCTACTAATTAAAGTTACATGAATGTCTATTTTTGAATTCATTGTTGTTCTAGCTGGCTACTTAGATAACTCTTAAAAAGTATGTATAATAATAAAAGTGTAATATGCTAATTAGACTGGACATCCTTCTGGACGTACTTCCAGACGACCTTCTGGATGAAGCCTGGGCTGTGAGGGAAGCCTGGGTCCAGGGTGACAGCGGGAAGCTGGTGCCAGCAGCCAGGGGAAGGAAGGCCTACTCTTGCATGAATTTCGTGCATCGGGCCTCTCGTATATTAATATTTTGATGATTAAAATATTTGTTGAAACTTGCATAGCTATATTACTCTTAAAATTGTGCATATTTCAAATACAGACTTTCAAGATCCTCATACCAAAATAACATTAACATATCAAAAATTCACAAATTGTTTCTTAAAAAGCGTAACACCTATAAGTAGGCATAAAATTGTGCACATTTCAAATATAGACTTTCAAGATCCTCATAACAAAAGAACATTGCATTTTGACCTCTTTATTATATGGAATGGGAGAAAATACCTTTATAAATTACCACAAGATTCATGAAATTTTATTTGCATTGAAGTAATGTCACTTATATAGGCCTTTGAAGTTATAGAGCAATTAGAGCTATATAGAATGATGTACAAGCATCTGGAACTTTACAAAACTCAATGGGTTTTTGAAACTCATTTAATCTATGTATTGGTTAACTTTTTCTTTGTAACAGAACATCCTAAATTGTAGTGTTTGAAAATACAGTAATTTACTTCATTTGTGATTCTGTTAGTTGATAATTTGTGCTGAGCTCAGCTGGTTCTGTTAATGTGGCCAGGCCCAGTTGATTTCTGCTAGGCTTTCTTGTGTATTAGCTGGTAGATTGCCTGGTATAGGAAAGCTTAGCTGGAACAATTCATCTCTGGTCTATGTAGTCTTTCATCATCCATTAGGCTACTCTAGTCTTATTCACATGGTGATGGTAACAGGTTTTCCAAAAGCAGGGGGAGAATAATTACCAATTCACAACTACTTTTAAAGCTTCTGCTTGTGTCATGTTTGCTAGCATCCCATTGGTCAAAACAAATCACATGGTCAAGCTCAGCATGAGAGTGGCAAGGTGTCATGGATAGGGGAAGGGGATTTTTGTAATCATTCTAGTTCACCGTAAAATGGCGCATTGCTTAAAATATAAAGTGATGTTCATTGCTCATTACACCTAAATAATTATACTCAATTATTCTACCTAGTAAGGTGCTAAGTACATCATTAAACCTTCTTGATTCAAATTATTTGATTAGTTAGTCCTGATGATTAAAACCCAATCTAAAATTTTCTTTGTGACTTTTAGATTATGCATTTCTTGAAGAGCACAGGAAAATCTTATATCTGTAGTCCCATACACATATTCATACTTTTATTATTTGTATTTTCAAATTAAAAACTTATAAGTGGATGATTAAAAACATAGTACCTTAAAATGATTGTTCACCCACTATGTTGGCAAGAATGGGCAGCTGGAAAGAATTCTGCTCCATGCTAATAATGGTAATTTCAAAGTGTATGACCTTCTAATAAAACTATTTGATAGCTTAACATCTTTGTGCTTCTTATCTGTAGAGTTGCCAATAATTGTGATAGACACCCTATAAAAAACAAATTATTTCTCTTCCCAGTGTTACTTAGTTGGGTAAGATTTTATGTCATTTATATTTTCCCCCAATTAGTTATGATTTCTTAGTTTTGGAGATTATTTGGAATTGCAATGTGATGGTATGTTTCTAGGGATATTTAATCATCACATAAAAAAGAAAAACAATAACCTCACTCATGAAAGTGATTTCTATATATTGTGATAATTACAGAAATTGCAGCTGTCATGTAAAAAAAGTTTCAGTAAGAAGAAACTTGATACCTGTGACAGGATGACTTTATGTTACTATTTAAATTTGTTAAATTTTGTTTAAATGAGTTATAATTTTGTTTAAATGAGCTATACTTTTATTTGCTTTGGTTTCAATCTGGAAAAGATTATATAAAGTAAAAGTACATTTTTACCCTAACTTTTGTTAAAAGTAGTTAATATTTTTTAATCAGACTTAATTTAAATGTAAAAATTATGCAAATACATGCTTGTGCACATATATGTGCCTGTGTATCTATGTCTATCAGTCTATCTATTATCTATCTACTTATTATCTATCTATCTATTATCTATCTATCTAATTTTCTATCTATTTATCTATCTTGACTGCTTAATCTACATTGATTACTTTCTCAGTTTGTCCTGTATTCATATGGACTATTGTCAAATGAGGAGGCTATCTTCAGGATGTGATGTGGTGAAAGTTTGTCTTTTTCATAATAGCATGCCAAGGAAAATAAAATTAAACCCATCCTATCTAATAAAGAGGGAATATGCTAATTAACCCTCACTCCGTCACAAAGATGGCTGCACCCACAGCTGAGGCCAAGTTCCCATAAGGAGCCTTAACAAGCAATCAGCAGGGACCTGAGGCTACACCCTCCCCTGCCCCCGTGGGGCTTGACAGGGGACCTCAGGCTGGCAGGGCTTGACAGGGGACCTCAAGGTGTGCTTCCCATCCTGGTGCTGGGCTAGGGGACCTCAGGCTGCTCCTCCTGCCCCAGCGCCACACTGGGGGACCTCAGGCCATGCCCCCCACCTGGCAGGGCTTGACAGGGGACCTCAAGGTGCATTTCCCATCCTGATTCTGGGCTAGGGGACCTCAGGCTGTTTCCCTGGCCCCAGCGCCAGGCTGGGGGACCTCAGGCCATGCCCCCCACCAGGTGGGACTTGACAGGGGACTTCAGGCTGAGCCCCCCACCCCGGCACCGAGCCAGGGGACCCGAAGCTGCAACCTTCTGCCTGGCAAGGCTTGACAGGGGACCTCAAGGTGCACCCCCAGTGCTGGGTTGGGGGAACTCAGGCTGCACCCCCTACCCGGGGGGGGGACCTGAGTCTGCACCCCCCTGCCGATGGGGCTTGACAGGGGACCTGAGGCTGTTTCTCCCTCCCAGTGCCAGGTCGGGGGACCTGAAGCTGTGCCCCTCCACCTGGCGGGGCTTGACAGGGGACCTCAGGCCATGCCCCCCACCCAGCGGAGCATGACAGGGGATCTCAGGCCATGTCCCCCACCTGGCGGGGCTTGACGAGGGACCTCAAGGCACGCCCCCTGCTCAGGTATGGGCTGGGGGACCTAAAGCCATGCCCCCCATCCTGGTACCAGGCCAGGGGACCTGAGGCTACATTCCCTGCCTGTCAGGGCTTGACAAGGGTGGGACTAGCCAGGTCTGGATCTATCCCAATGAGGGGGCGGGGCTGGCTGGGTCTGGGTCTCACATGATTTTGAGGTGCATGTGGGTGGGTGGGGACTTGACTCTGGGCCCCATGGTGTGCCCCAGACTCTGACAGGAGGAAGGTTTTCATATACATTTAACTAATTTTCTTTCATCTCTGACACTTCTATTATAGAGAAAGGGCAAATAGCAATATTAAATTATTTCCTCTAATTAATCCCCTTTTAATGTGCATGAATTTTGTGCACCGGGCCACTAGTATATATAATAATTGAAAATATCAAAGTTTCAAAGTTGGTTATACCGAACTGTGATCTACCATATATTTATTCACTCATTCATAAAATTTTGATGCTGTGTGCTAGGCACTATAGTAAGTATTGAGAAATCACAGTGCTTGCCCAGGTACAAGGAGTGGCATGTTTCTAATGAGCTGAGCCCTCCAATCCACTCTGCCTGTGTCCTTTAGAAAGGAAGAAAGGAATTCATGGCCATGTAATAATAACCACATGAGTTGGTTCTTGACAGTGTGATTTTCAAAGAGAATTACATATATCTATTTGAGAGGCTTAAACATTTTATAATTTTAGGTATATACATATATATGTACATATACTAGTATATACATATATATGTATATATATATATATATATATATATATATATATATATATATAGTACATTAAAGAACTATAAAACCAAAGAAAAATATGAGGTTTACTTTTTTTACATGAGCTTTTGCAATTCAGGTATGTGGAGTGTATTTAGTCACTCTTCAAACTTACAATGGCTTTTCTTTGCCTCAGAATAAAGTCTTAAACAGTTACCAAATCAGTACAGATTTTCTCTGAACTAATCTCAAACTTCATTCTGTTCTTCTACATCATTTTATAAACCTTAAACAAATTCATATTAAAATTTCTTACATATCATATGCTTTTACCACTCTTCATTTTTGTCTGTGTTCTCCACTCACATGGTTTTTCTTCTAATTTTCTACCTGTCAGTCTCATGTTTCTGATTAAAAGCATAGTTCACCTGAATAAAAATGCTTTGCTTGGTTCACCTGTCATAAGAGCTTCTCTCACATAGTAGGTGTTCATTAAATATTTGCTCAATTAGTTAATTATGCCAAAATTTTGACTTAGTACTTATTTAATTTTGGGTTATATTATAGATAACTATTGTATCTTCCTCTTAGTCATTAGTTTGCAAGTTCTATGAGAGATAGGATCATGCATTAATCATTTTTGCAAAGATCTAGCACAATATCCTCCTCAATACAAGGTTAAGAACTAAAATGAATTCAGGGAAATTCCTAAAATTTAAGTCTTGATAAAGTAGCATCATGTGACTTGATAAAGGCAAGGGAATTTTGGATATCAAGACAGAAGGCATTCTACTCTATTAGGACAATTTTACATTTCCTTCAGTAGGAAATACGTTTCTGGATTGCCTAAAACATCTACTTTGGGTCTCTGTTGAATTCTCCCTCTTCATTTGTGAAGTCAATTTGAAACAAGATCCATAATCAAGCCACAGTTTTCCCTTCTGTACATAAGTATAGTAATATTCACTTTGATGACCTCACTGGCTTGCTTTGAGGATCAAATATAATAGAATATTCACAAATATTTACAGATACAAACAAAACTGAATGATCTCAAATCTCCTTAGAACTGACTTTAAGTTTTCCAAGGTCATAGCAAGAAACCTGGGTTTTAACATATTTTAAAAAAAGATATTTTGGGCGGGGGTGGGGGAGAAAGTTCTCCTTAGAGAGGGCTCTCCTCATCTGCCTACTTACTTGGATTCCTGCCTTTTCCTGTTTGTGTGATGCATCCTTTTTTCTTCATAGAGATGATCATGATTTGTAGTAATAGATTTACTTGTGTACTTACTCATTTTATATTTTACAAGTCTATAGGACTGATGAGAGTAAAATTGCCTTTGACTCTCACTACTGAATAAATAGTATCTGTGAGCCTAAAAGATGAGTACCTAATACATTCTTGTGGAATGATAAAATAACCCTGGACCAGTGGGTCTCCAATTTCAACATGAATAAGAATCATAGAATCTGCTAAAAAATACAGAGTCTGAATTTTAACCTGGGAGATTTTGATTTTGTGGTCTGGTCCGGGGCCTGGGAATCTGCATTTGCCAATCTCCCTCTCCCCTCCGTGGCTCTAATGTGAATGATGGACAGATCTCCCCTTGATAAATAATGACACGGTGGTACATTTCATGCATTTTGTGTGATAGTCACTGCTGCCTTCAGTGACTTAGAAAGAATTAGAGCTGGTTTCTTGATATAACCAGAGAGGATCCCTTCTGGAAATGTACACTGTGAGAAGGTAGGTTAATTTTTAATTTGTCTCAGAAAATGGCAATTACAATTCATACTTTTGAAAGAATAGAAACTGAGGCTACTTAAAGTCTCTGTTTGGCAGACCACAGCAATGCTCTGTCTTTGGGCATTGGATGCCTGCCTGAAGCACTTGCCCAGCGCTAATTACAGAGCACCTGAACTCTTATCCATCGTCTGTTCAGCTGCACAAAAACTTGAATACCTCGATGAATGGTTTGCACTCTTTCCAGCAGCTCCAGGAGAGAGGAAATTCCTTTTATTAAATTGTGCTATTATTTTTCATTTTAAGCTTCAATAGAGACCCAGAAACAGGTGCCAGTTTTTCTTCTTTCTCTAGGCCTAAAGAAATCAGAATAACTGCTACTGAGAAAAGAAAGCAGATAAGGCCTCAGCAGCACTGCTATTAACTTGCTTCTACCAGAAGCAGACGTTAATGACCAAACAGTACAGCCCCAAACTGAAAACAGCTTAATCACTGCTATGGCTTTTGTTGATTACCTGTTAATCCTTTCTGCTGGTTCTTGTGTCTGGAAATCTCTCTGTGTTTCCATGTCTGTGTCTATCTCTATTTCTATCTCTATCTTGTCTCTAACTCTATCTCTATCTCTATCAACATGCATGACTATATATCTATACCTACTTCTATTTTAACAGTTGGGTTTGTTTACCTTTAAAATTATTGACATTACCTCATTGTAGATGATCCTTCGCAGGGCATTTTGCTTTCCCAAGGCCATGGCTGGCAACAGAGGCACTTTAGATTTGCAACCACTCACGTTAGATTTGTGAGGTCTGATCATTTCCTAATACTAGGCATGGCTCTATACTCCCATCTCCACCCAAGGTTTACAAGGGTAATTTTTCCAAAGCAAGACACAACAAAATAAAAAATTCAGGCATTTACCTGCATAATCTGCTTTAAAATTTATTTTAAAGGAATATTTTTGGTTTTCAAACTTAAGTTGGATTGCTTAAATTTCTACAGTCTGGTAAGGAGACCATTAGAGGAAACTGGGAACTGCAATTAAATGGATGGTTAAAATACTCTGTGGGACTAGAAACATACTAGGCCTTCCCGTGGCTTTGATTGTGGTACTTGGGAATGGCTGAATGGGTTAATGGCCATAAGACAGGAGACTGCTAAGGGTAATAATAACCTGAAGCTGGAAAGTGAAAGGTTCAGAGTGGGCCGGGTTCGAGCACCTGTGACATGAGGCCATAATGTATTGAAAGAGATTTTATTGCAGGCACCTGAGTGCAGGTGGGCTGAGTCTGACAAAATGGAATCAGTGAAGAAAGCAGGGAGAGATAGGTTTTATTAATTTTTGCTGGCTGTAAGCCACTTTGTTGACGGAAGGGTCTGGTCAGTCTTTGGTTCCTCCCAGCATCAGATGGCTAGTGGTTATCTGGGCTACCTGGTGCTCTAGGTTGCAAGCTTCCTGCAAGGTATCTGCTAAGCACAATAAGTTTTTTCTCTGCCCTATTTTATTCTCTTTAACCCTTTCAGAAAGTATTTTAAAATATGTGAGAATTATAATACTGAGACTGAAGGTAAACTGTTGAGAAGGTAAAGCAACTCCCAAATTGTAAATGACCAAGGATGGTTGGATTGACTTTCTCAGTGGGCATATTCTAGGGAAGAACAGTCAACAGTTTTCTTTGGCTCAAAAAATTTATCCTGACTGTCAAAAAACAGGGGAAGTAAGCTCAAATTCCTATGGGGCCACGGAATGAGAAATATAAATAAGCAAAGTAGCCTGGATATAACCAATATTTCTGGAATCATTTGCCCTTTTTTGACTAAATTTTGTCTTCTTACTTTTCTATAAATATGGACACAAAAATATTTCACTTTTTCATAATCTATCTTACCTAATAAAAGAGAAACATGCAAATTAACCATCACTCCGCTATGCCCACAGCCAATCAGAGTGAGTATGCAAATTAACCCAACAAAGATGGAGGTTAATTTGCATATGCAGGCGTGGAGCGGAGTGGAGTGAAGCCTGCTATGAGGGGAAGGGGGGCGGCGGAGGGAGCTACTGTAGTGGTGCTTCGGACAGAAGTGAGGACTTGCGGCTCCAGGCGGCCCGGGACTTGCTGGCTCCAGACAGCCAGGGAGCGGGGACTTGCTGGCTCCTGGGCAGCTGGGAGTGAAGCCAGGGGAAGGAAGGCCTATACTTGCACGAATATTGTGCAATGGGCCTCTAGTATATATATAAAGAGGTAATATGCAAATTAGGCTGGGACGCCGTAATAGTCACGACCGGTCAGGAGGAGGCTGCATGTGCAGGTGAGGCCCAGAGCAGAGTCAGAGACAGAGACGGGGGGCCTGCTCAAGCCGGCACAGCAGCTCGGGTGGCCCCAGAGCAGACACAGGCAGGGGGGGTTGGGGTGGGGCTGCCTGAACCGTCGTGCTGGCTTGAGAGGCCCCAGAGCAGACACAGGAAGGGGGGCCTGCTCCAGCCACAGTGCACCAGCAGTCCCGCCTCTGCACATGAGCTGCACAGGAAACACCTTTTTGACTGCTCATTGGCTAAGTTCGCAGTACGCCACTCGCAGAGTTCTTGGTAACTTGGGTAATAAGAACCCAAGAAGGTGATCTAGGGTTTTTCCACCTCACTCCTGGAGGAAAAATGAAGGTCTGCTACTGGAGGGGCTAAGAAATGTCATATCCTGCCCTAGCCAGTTTGGCTCAATGGATAGAGCCTTGGCCTGCGGACCACAGGGTCCGGGTTCGATTCTGATCATGGGCATGTACTTAGGTTGCAGGGTCCTCCCTGGCTGAGGTCCAGGTCAGGGCTCATGCAAGAGGCAAACAATTGAAGTGTCCCTATCACATTGATGCTTCTCCCTGTCTTTCCCTTTCTCTTACACACTCTTTAAAAATCAATGGAAAAATATCCTCAGGTAAGGATAAAAAAAAAAAAAAAAGAAAGAAATGTCATATCCTATGAAAGAGACATCTTGAAAATGCCGAAAGAAAATTGTCATTTTTTCGTGTTGAAGGGACTGGAGTCCATGTTGAAGAAAACACCTTGGTGGCTGCAGCAGCTGGCAGTGGCAGCAGCAGCGGGGTGATGGAGGTGGCGCCTTGCCCTGATCATTCTGGTCGCCTCCCGCAGAGGGAGGCCAGACTGCGGCTTAGGCCCGCTCCATGCAGGGAGCAGGCCTAAGCCATCAGTAGGACATCCTCTGAGGGCTCCCAGACTGTGAGAGGGTGGCAGGCTGGGCTGAGGCCCCCCCCCATGCATGAATTTCATGCACCGGGCCTCTAGTTTAACTATAAGAAAATAAATTGTCTAAGTGAGATGGTAGATGGAAACTGGACATACAGCTCTAGGGAGCCCAATCAGATAGAGGTGGGGACTGGAGTTCCTAGGTCCCTTCTAAATAGACACTCCACTGCCTAGATAGAGGTTGCCATGTGGGAATGTGGGCACAGACCTGCCAGTTATTGTCTTTTTAAGAGAAGCTAGAAAACTGAATTTTTAGATGGAAACTCCCAATTTTTAAATTGTGGCTGCTAATTCAACTTTTCATGCAGTATTTTTCTCGTATAGATATTCATCGCTTCAACAGTTACATAGCTCTCCCAGAATCCTCTGTTTTTAGCCTAGAGCAAGCTTTCCAGAGGCAGAGAGTGGGGTGTGATTTATGTTGCCTTACGCCCTGGAAGAAAGTTTCCTAGTGAGTTGATAAACTCTGTTTTCTTTTACCTAGGGCTTAATTATTTTTCCTTTGCAATAGGCTTTTGAAAATTTCCCTTATATGCATCATTTGAGCAATGCAAGAAGCATAGCAATAAGGCTTATTACAAATAGATTTCAATATCTCTGTGTCAAATCACTGTCCCCCAAACATAAAACGTATGTGACAATAAGTGACCACTAGTCACGTGCAGCGATACTCTTTAGAAAAGGGTTCTGCTCTGGTGACATGTTTCTGGAATACTTGGAAGATTTTCAACACTGTAATTATGGAGCAAAATAGGAATTATAAGGATGATAATCTTTTACCAAACCACCATTTATAGAAGTGAAGGAAACTTGAATAAACAAAACACAAAATGAAATAACAACAAAAAACAAACAAGCAATTCACAAGTATCCTCAAGAAAAGACTAAATAGCAGTGGAGCAAGCCATGGTGTTATGGTTCTGAAGGTTATTTGGGTGTATAACCAAGGGTTATATTTTATAATAAAACAATGTGTCCTTGAGGAAAATACAGAATTTTAAAAATCATATATAATGAGTATTTTAGGAAGGTATCAAACAGCTTTAGATTCTATTCTGGTATTTAGGGAAAACTTTCAAATTTCAACAGTTATTTGAGGGAGAGTAAGCTTTCATATTTTATGGTTACTTTTCCTGTATTCAGAACATAACTTTTTTCTGTTACTGATAAAATTCAGTGGATGGCAAAGCAGTTTTATGCTATGAATCTTATTTATGGTACATCCCCAACAGGTTAATAAGGAGCTTTCTTAAAATGTTGCTGCTTTCAAGAATCATTAAAATCCATTCTTTACCTTCTGGATTAGAAATATGATTGTCATCTGATTTAGTGAATCATGCAATCATCCTCCTCCACCCCCTGTGCTATCATCTCTCCACCTAATCAAAAGAAGTAACCCATCTACTCGTTACCCATCGGGACCCTTTCACAAATTGCCTATGTTCCAATGATCTATGGCTGCATACAAACCACCCCAAACCTAGTTGTTTAAAGCAATAAGACATATATATTTTTCCTATGAATCTGTATTGTTCATTGCTCTAAAGAGATAACTCATCTCTGCTCCATGAAGGATTTCTTGGAGGCATATATGAGGGTTGAGGGTCCACCTGCAAGTGACTCTTTTATATGGTTGGGAACGTGATGCTCATTCTTGGCTGGAGCTCAGCCTGGATTTCCTGTCATGAGATTGTGTTTCCTTGCAGCATGATGGCTGTGCTCTAGGAGCAAACAGACACAGGGAGTTCAATATACCAATGTAAGCTCTTGCCTCATGTTCTATTGGTCATGTAGTCACAAAACCCATCCGAAGGGAGGGTACATAGACTGCACCTCTTGGTGAGTGTCAAAGAAAAAAAATGTGTATGTTTGCCTATCTTTTTTATTTGATCTTCTGCAACTATCATCCTTCACCATTTCTACTCCCAGACCCCAGATTCCAAACACATAACAATCCTGCATTGCAACCACAATAGATACATTTAATTTTACCAAGCAAGATATAACAAAATAAAAAATTAATATTTACATGATTAATTTGCTTGAAAATTTACTTTATCAAATAACAGAAAGATATTTCTTTTCAGAACTTAAGTTGGATTGCTGTCGTCCTTTTTTTGGCTCTTATATGTAGTCTTCTTGGACTGCTCTTTCTTTCCCAACCTGAACCCAGAATGCCATTCACCTGGTAAAATGTAATCATATTTCATGAATTAACTAACATATCTTTTTCCTCTATGAGGTGTTTCCCAACTCACCTCAAGGAATAACTACATTTGGCACTCCTTACCTACAGATTTCCAAATCTACAGATTCAAACAACCACCAGTTGTAAATTTTTTTGGAAAAAAATGTTATGTTGCTGATGTGTACCATATAGTTAGGCCTAAATGGTTATGTCTGTACTGAACATCTACAGACTTTTTTTGGTCATTATTTTCTAAAGAATGTAGTAAAACAACTGTTTACATAGGATTTACATTGTATCTACACTAATAAAAGAGAAACATGTAAATTGACCATCCCTCCGCTATGCCCACCAGCCAATCAGAGTGAGTATGCAAATTAACCTAACAAAGATGGCGAGGAGTGAAGACTGGAGATAGTGTTGAAGGAAGCCAAGAACTGTAGAAGGGAGCAAGCTGAGGCACTCGGCAGCAGAGATGGGAGCGGAGCCGAGGCAGCGGAGTCTGCTCTGCTTCCCCCGGCAGCAGGAAGCCCTGTTCTTGCAGGAATCTTCCTGCAATGGGCCTCTAGTCTATATATATAAAACCCTAATATACAAATAGACTGAACGGCAGAACAACTGAACAACCAGTCGCTATCATGTGCACTGACCACCAGGGGGTGCGTGCAGAACGTGACAGGTGTTGGCAGCAGGCGGCAGAGCTCGGATCATGGTGGGCATCGGCCACTGTGGGATTATGGAGCAGGTGATAGGAGGTGCCAGACCAAGTCAGGGTGCCTGTCGCTGTCATTGGGGTGAGCCTCTGGTGGTTACTGAAAATCCTTTGCTCCCGCATGTTGTGGTCCCACCTGGCTCTTGCACCTGCTGAGAGTGCCAGCCCCACTAGCACCCGCTGCTGGCACTGGTGCCACCACTCGCACTTGTTGCCACTGCCTAGTACTGGCCCTGATCTCTCAGCACCATCAGTGGGTGTGAGCGGTGGCTGCCGGCCCCAATCGCCCCTCAGGGCTTCTCCACCTCCTCTTGCTCTTGAAGGGTGATTGGGGCCAGCAGCCGCTGCTGGCGACGGCCCTGCTCACACCTGCTGCCGGTGCTGGAGCTGCCACTCACACCCGCTGCTGGCACCCAGTGCCAGTCCCAATTGCTCAGTGCTGTCAGTGGGTGCAAGCAGTGGCTGCCATACCCGATTGCCCCGGAGAGCTTCTCCAACTCCCCCTGCTCCTGAGGGGTGATCGGGGAAGCAGTTGCTGCTCACACCTGCTGATGTCACTGTTCCCACTCACACCTGCTGCTGGCACCGGCCCCAATTGCTCTGTGCTGTCAGTGAGTGCAAGCGGGGCCAGTGCTGCCAGCATGTGGAAGCAGCAGGAGCAGGAGTGGGGCTTCCAGTAGAGAGGGGACCGGGGGCCGTAGCGGGAGGGGCTGGGCGAGGGTGTAGAGGATGGGCCGAGACCTGCCCCATGCCCTCCGCATTCTCGCGGCCCACAGTTCCTTTCAATGTGCATGAATTCATGCACTAGGTTCCTAGTTACATATAAAAGCACTTTAAATAAATATACAGAATGCTAGTGAAATGCACAATTTTAAAAATCAGTTAAGTATTTATTAAATGCCTATGGTACTATATGGAAGAATTGAGCCAAAGAGATGAATATGACTTCTGTATTCCTTTTTGTCCAAGTAGTTATTGATTTAAGAGTAATTTTTGTTTTTTGCAAATTGCCATGGTGCTGAGTGACTTTAGCCCCCTCCCCCAGCTTTTTTGAGATATAATAGGCATATGACATTGTGTAAGTTTAAGATATACAATGTGATATCTGCTACACATATACAGTGTATTGAGTAATGATTGCCTCAATAAAGCTAGTTAATACCTCTGTCACTTCACAAAACTACTTTTGTGTGTGTGGTGATAACAGTTAAGATCTACTCTCTAAGCAACGTTTAGTACGTAACACAGTATTATTAACTATAGACACCGTGTTGTACATTAGATTCCAAGAAGTTATTCATCTTATAACTGGAAGTTTGTTTTCTTTGACCAATATTTCCCCATTTCCTGCACTCCCTTACCCCTGGCAACCACCATTCTACTCTCCATTTCTATGAATCCAGCTTTCTTAGACTCCATGTATAAGTGAGAACATATAGTATTTGACTTTCTTTTCTTACAAAATACACATTGAAAGTTACCATCAATAGAAAGCTAATTCTCTCTTGTATAATGCTTCCTCAGACAAATTGTCAAGTGCTGATCTGAGGACAAGTATTATTCAAGGAGATAAATTTTTATATTGTTTCACTCCCCATTTTACTGAGGTTTTGGAGTTTTAAAATACCTCCCACAAAAGCAAACATTTGAAAAGGTAATTAAAATCCAGATTCTTAAATTTGTCCTGTTGTACAGTTATCATAAGAAAGCAGAGCTGGGTGGTTCAGTTGGTTGGAGTGTCATCCCACATGCCAAAGGGTCGTGGGTTCAATTCCTAGTCAGGACACATACCTGGGATACAGGTTTGATCCCAAGTTGGGGCGTGTGCAGTGGTAGGGGGGCGGGGGGCAGTCGAGGGTGGCCAATTGATGTGTTTCTCTCACATGGATGTTTCTCTCTCTTTCCTTCCCCTCTCTCAAAAATTAACGAGAAGATATACTCAGGCGAGGATTAATAAAAAAGAGCATGCTGTGCTATTGTAAACCTATAGTTGTTGCCAACATTTATAGGAGAAAAATTGGTTTTGCCAGTTCTGAAATGTCCACAGAAAGAAGTTTAATATACATTTGTCATGTAGTTTGAAAAGAATATTTGAAAATATCTGTTCTTTTGATGGTCTTTCTGGTGATATTGAACATACAGGCCAGTTTTCTTAGTCTAAGGTGATGTTGCTTTATTCAAAGGTTAAGTAGCTTCTTATGTGAAAAAAAAAGGGAAATATTTTCAGATAAATAAAAGACCTGACTGGCCAGGGAGCTAAGGTTAGGGGAGGAAAGTGCCAACATAGATAGCCAGGCACAGACTAAAGATGTTTTGCTGCCAAGGCAGGCAAATCCATAAAGAAAAGCTCAGAGCTCAGAATGCACAAGGACAACATAAGAAGACATTCAGTTTAATTCTGTGAGAGAACATGTAAGTGAGAGGGTGTTTGCAGTGAGTGCAGGGGGAAGCTTCGATAATAGAGCCAGGCAGTTACAGAGAGTGTTATGTGTTGGCATGCAGTATACAGGAGTGGAAGAGAGTTCAGGCACAGATCAAAAAAGGAAACATTGTGGTGTGACACGGCTAAAAAAAGGAAAGGTGATTCTGTAAGAGGATACAATCAGGGCTGTGAAGTCCTAGTTATAGAACAGAGGGGAAATGCATAAATCCAAAAGGAATGAATAAATTCTCAGCAATATTCGTGCAAAAAAATAGTAAAGGAATCCTATATAAGAAAAAGGTAATATGCAAATTGACCATCACTCTAACACACAAGATGGCCCCCCCATGTGGTCAAAGAAAGCCGCCCCCATGTGGACACAAGTTGGCCACCACAAGATGGCTGTCAGGAGAGGGCAGTTGTGGATGATCAGGCCAGCAGGGGAGGGCAGTTAGGGGGACCAGGCCTGCAAGGGAAGGCAGTTAGTGGCAATCGGGCCGGCAGGGGAGTAGTTAGGTGTCGATCAGGCTAGCAGGGGAGTGGTTAGGGGGTGATTAGGCTGGCAGGCAGAAGCAGTTAGGGGCAATCAGGCAGGCAGGCAGGTGAGTGGTTGGGAGTCCTGGATTGTGAGAGGGATGTCCGACTGCCAGTTTAGGTCTGGTGGGATTGGGCCTAAACGGGCAGGCGGACATCCCTTGAGGGGTTCAAGATTGAGGAGGGTGCAGGCTGGGCTCAAGGACATATACTCTCCTCCCCCCCACCCCCCCGAGCATGAATTTCGTGCACTGGGCCTCTAGTCCTATATAATAAAAGCCTAATATGCAAATTGTCCCCTTGGGCAGTCGTTCGACTGGGAGTTTGACCAGAAGACTGGGAGTTTGACATGTGCTGACCATCAGGGGGTGGTGTGGAACATGGCCAGTGTCAGCAATGCAGTGGTAGCAGTGTGCAGCAGTGAAGGCACTGCTGGCCCCGATGGGCCCCAATGAGAGCGGGACTGCAGCAGGATGGTGGAGCAGGTGAGTGGGAGGCACCAGTCCAAGGTGGGTATGAGTGGAGGCCCAATCTCACCACCAATAGCCCTACAGATGGTGACCAGCTATTGTGGCGAGGGCGGGGCCACCACCTGGCTCCCAGGCATTTAGGGAGCCAGGTGGGGGGCCCGGCCTTGACCGATCACCCCATAAGCAGGATGGTGGAACAGGTGAGGAGGCAGCTCCAGGCCAAGGTGGGATGTCAGGTGTGGCTGCAGGGCTGCGAGGCTGGGGGCGTGAGCCACCCTGAGTGACCCTAGCCATGCACAAATTCATGCACTGGGCCTCTAGGGAATATCTATAATAAGAAAAGCATAATATGCTAATTAGACTGGACAGCCGAACAACCTTCCAGACGTCCTTTCGGACATTCTTCTGGATGACCTTCCGGACTAAGTCAGGGCTGCGAGGGCTGAGGCAAGCTGCCATGGCTGCGAGGACCGAGCCCCTTGCATGAATTTCATGCACCGGGCCTCTAGTATAAAGAATAAAGACTATAGTTCTCTGACGTGGTCAAAAGACTCCTTCTTTATGAAGGGAATATTAATTTGAGTATCCCTTATATGCCTGGCAATTAATACATATCAAAGATGTTTCTTATGTTAAAGTCTGTTTTAAACTCACAATATAATTGTGTTTGGGGAACTTATTATTTTTCTTAAGTCAAAAATTTACTAATTCAGTAGATACCTATTATACAATTGATGTTCTCAAAGAAAATTTAAGTGCTTTACCAGTTTTCAGATATGTTTATGTATATTCAAATCTCATTGGTTCAACAAAGTGCCTGGTTACTACTGAGATGGGCAAAACAGTATCTGAATTTACTTTTCTGTGCTCCTAGCTGATACAGAGAAGGGAAAAATAATGAATTGTCAACCTTCAAGAGCATCACTGTGCTTATTACTAACAGTTGTACATTTTTGAGCAGAAAAAATACATTTAGGTGATGACTCCTAGCAGAGTTTAGAAGTCAACTTACCCTTTCTCACTTTAATTTAGAGTTTTTAAATTCCTAAGTGAACCATAGTAGGGCAGACACTCTCACTGCACATTCATTTATTTTTTCCCCCACATGGAAAGCACCCTTAAATTTCATAGGTGAAGATCAAAAGGAGATAAGCAAAGATGATGTGACTGACAGTGATGAGAAACCACCTAAAATAAGTTTGCCCATCTGAGCTAAGCCTCTCACTCAACTTGATCACCCAAGTTGGCATGAGGAAGGAAACTAAAGGCAGAGCTGATAGGTCTATGCATAGTGCCTCTCAAGCCCTGCCTGCTGCCCATCACCATGTTATAGGATTGATGCTATTTAGCCAGGTCCTCCTAGTGAAGCATAGTAACCTCCATCTTGTATAAAAAACTGCTGTTTGAAACTCTCTGCTATTGTTAGATAGTTCCTAGTTCTGTAAACTCTGTCATTGTAAACTCTGTCCCTTTAAGACAGTCTCTTATTCTATAAAATGACTTTGTGTTTAGTTCAAATAATAGAAAAAGATAAACTTAACTGTATGACCTTGCAAGCTAGCCATCTAACATAATGGACTAATGCTGATAATAATTCCCATATTCTTATGCCAAATGTTTGTTCTCTATGTATCCAAGATTACAAACTGTCTGTAACAATAACTCACACAGAGCCCTTTGTAAAACCTGCAAACAAAGAAGCTCAAAAGGTATAAATACAAAAAACTTCCTGTGTGACTTCACTCAGAGATTTGGAATAGATACCTCCTTCTGGGCTGTGCGCAATATATGACTCCTAATTAATTGGGTCATTAAGGTGTCTTTTTTAAAAAATAAATATTTATTGTTCAGATTATTACAGTGTTCCTCTTTCTTTTCCCCCATAGCTCCCCTCCACCTGATTCTCCACTCCACTCCATGCCCTTACCCCCCGCCACTGTCTTCATCCAAAGGTGTAAGATTTTTGTCTAATCTCTTCCCTCACACCTCACACCCCCTTCCCCCTGAGAATTGTCAGTCCACTCCCTTTCTATGTCCCTGATTCTATTATATTCCCCAGTCCATTCTGTCCTTCAGATTTTTTTTTCACTTGATTTTTAGATTCACTTGTTGGTAGGTATGTATTTGATGTCATTTTGTTGTTCATAATTTTTATCTTTACCTTTTTCTTCTTCTTCCTCTTCTTAAAGAATACCCTTCAGCATTTTATGTAATCCTGGTTTGGTGGTGATGAACTCCTTTAGCTTTTTCTTGTCTGTGAAGCTCTTTATCTGACCTTCAATTCTGAATGATAGCTTTGCTGGGTAGAGTAATCTTGGTTGTAGGTTCTTGCTGTTCATCACTTTGAATATTTCTTGCCACTCCCTTCTGGCCTGCATAGTTTCTGCCGAGAAGTCAGCTGACAGTCATATGGGTGCTCCCTTGTAGGTAACTAACTGTTTTTCTCTTGCTGCTTTCAAGATTCTCTCTTTGTCTTTTGCCCTTGGCATTTTAATTATGATGTGTCTTGGTGTGGTCCTCTTTGGATTCCTCTTGTATGGGGTTCTATGCGCTTCCTGAACTTATAAGTCTATTTCTTTCACCAGGTAGGGAAAGTTTTCTGTCATTATTTCTTCTAATAGGTTTTCAATATTTTGCTCTTTCTCTTCTTCTGGCACCCCAATAATTTGGATGTTGGTACTCTTAAAGTTGTCCCAGAGGCTCCTTACACTATCTTCATATTTTTGGATTCTTTTTTCTTTTTGTTTTTTTGGTTGGGTGTTTTTTGTTTTCTCATATTTCAGATGTTTGGTTTGATTCTTGGGGTACATTGATCTACAGTTGAGTTTCTGTATATTTTTTTTTATTTTAGACAGTGTATGCTTACTTTCTGACTGGTCCTTTTCCATTTTTTTGGCTTTCTCATTAAGATCCTTGAAGGTCTCATCAAGTTTCTCGGCAGTTTTTAGAAGATTCTTGAGTAACCTTATAAATGTGGTGGGGAGGATCCAAGATGGCGGTGTAGATAAACACCTAAACTGCTGCCTCGCACAACAATTTCAAAACTACAACTAAAAGACAAAACATCTATCACCCAGAACCACGGGAAAACTGGCTGAGTGGAAGTTCTACAACTAGAAGGAAAGAGAAAAGAGCATTGAGGTGTACACAAGCACTGAAAAGCTGAGGTATGGAGGCTTGCGATCCGGGAGTCAAGCCCCCGATTACTCTGAAATCCATTTTCTGGAGAGACGCGGGGGACCCAAACTCCTACGGGGAGAAGCTGGACTATCTGCCATCAGGTCGGAAAGTGAGGGTGGCTTGCTTCCAGAGCTGCGCACAGGAATAATTGTTTACTGAGCTGGGGCGTGGGACGCGGGGACGCGGTCAGAGATGCAGAGCCAGCTAACTGGCAGCCATCGCTGTTTGCCACGCCCTAGCCTAGTGACGCCCTGAGACCCTGCCCTGCACAACCTACAAACCCACCCAAGCTCCAAGCAGCAGCTTTAGCATATGAATGGCCTGCCCCTTTCACAGCTTAACCTAGCAAACTTGCAGCCTGGGTCAGACAGCTACAAAACCTCCAAACCCCAAGCAAAGAGGAGAAAACTGTAGTTCTCGCTGTAGCTCCTGCTGGGTGGCCTCAGACAGTAGCTGACCTGTACCCCATTGGAGATCCAGAAGCCAGTGTACCTAGTGGTCAGTGTGAGACACCAGATTTCAACTCCTCACATCCATAAGTGACACATTCAAGAGGCAGACTCAGTGAGCACCAAAGCCCCACTGAAAAAAGTCCTGCACCATAAGCATGTCTCCGGTGCAGCAATTCTTCCATTATAGACACAGCGGGTCCTCACAGCCAATTGGCCTGGAGGTCAATTCCTCCCAGTGTACCAACAGCAATCAAGGCTTAATTACACCAAGACTTTGCACTCAGCCCACAAAAGGGTGTACCAAGAGTGTCCACCTCAGGTGATTGGGAAGGCTGAGCTACTGGCCCCTATAGGTCATCTACCACACAAAGCCACTCCATCAACACAGGGAAGCAGCCAATATGCAGAGACAAAGAAACATGTCACGAATGAAACAAATGGAGGAAAGCAAACTACTGGACGACACAGAGTTCAGAACCACATTAAGGCGTCTTGTATCTTGCTCATTGTTTAACGATTCAACACTAGAAGCTTATTTTGCATTTTCCTGTGTTTCAGCTTCCCCAGCACCAAACTGTCCTGAAATAGTCTCAAGTGAAAGACTACCTGGAGATGAGTACAGTTCTCAACAACCTTAAACAATTTTTCAAAAAGACTTCCATGGAATAATAGGGGAAATAATAAGGTTCTCAAAAGGTTTTCAATCCTTTTTTGAAATAAGAGTAGAACTTATCTTTTTTTTTCCTTAAAATTTCAATCACATTGAGAAAGAGATTGAAAATTGTTTTATATTTCCGATTTGACTGTAAGATCTTCTCTTGATTTTGTCTGTGGCAAGTGATGTTCAAATCCACTTATGTGTGCTTATGAAACATCTTATAAAATAGAAAGGATGTTGAATTTGGTTATACTTGTTTTAAGTTTTCTTGAATCAGACTTTCCATTTCTGTTTGATACTACTCCTTGGAAGTTCTATTTTATAAAAAAAAGAGTTTTCTGGTATAAGAGAGACAATTTTAGTGAATCATCATTAAAGTTAAGTGAAGAGGAATCAGAAATTTGTTTTTTTTTTTCATCTATTACCTACCTCATTCTTTGTATACTTTTTCTGTTATTGATTGAATTATCTTCTAAATTCATTGATTCATACAAATACAGTATTCTCAGATTCCTATGTCCTTGAGAAGCAAATTGAATTAAATCTTAACAGCATTAGTCTCCAAAGCCATGTGCACTCACCCATGATACAGTGGGAAGTGAATGAAGCCATTAGAACTTATTTTTATATTGTTCTGTAATTCTCAAAAATTTTTGTATATATTTAATATTATATCATATCAATACTATTACTTTTATAAAATGCATGGACAAATATATTCATTATTTATATTTAAAATATGTATTGGATAAATATATTTTATATTTAACATATATACATATAAAGAGAACATATATTCTATGCATTTATGTATATAGGGTATATATTTTAGAGCTACATCATCCATTAGAGTAGCCTTTAGCCAGAGATGCTGTTGAATACTTAAAATGTAGCTATATGACATGTTAAAATAAGAATATTATGGATATATTTGGTTATATTGAATATACTATTAAAACCTATTTTTACCTATTTATTTTTACTTTAAAGATGTGTGCTATACAATTTAAAATTATATATATGGTGGATATATTTTTATTGGAAAGAGCTTTTAAAAATATTGTTTAGACAAAGATATTCTCTATATTACAAATATATAAAATACACATTGGAGAGATGGTTTAAAAATTTTATAAAAATATTCCTACATGATATAATCACTACTCTACAGTACTATAAAATGTAGTCCATTAAAATATTAATGGAAATAGTTTATTAATTGAAGATGATTTAGTCATTAATTAGAAATAGTGTGTTAATTAACCTATGTATTTACTAGAGGCCCGGTGCACAAAATTCATGCACGGGGCGTCCCCTCAGCCCAGCCTGCACTCTCTCCAATCCAGGACCCCTCGGGAGATGTCCCACAGGGATCAGGCCTAAACCGGCAGTTGGACATCCCTCTCACAATCTGGGACAACTGCTCACCTGCTTGCCTGCCTGATCATCCTTAACTGCCCCCCCATAGCCTGGTCACCCTCAACTGCCCCCCCCTGCCATCCTGGTCGCCCCCAACTGCCACCCCCACCAGCCTGGTCACCCCTCACTGCTCCCCCTGCTGGCCTGGTCGCCCACACAGCCCTCTATTCAGTCATTTGGTCATCCCTCACTAACCCCCCTGCCAGCCTGGTTGCCCCATGCAGCCCGCTGCTCAGTTGTTTTGTCATCTCTCACTAATCCCCCTGCAGGCATGGTTGCCCCACGCAGCCTATTTGGTCCGTTTGGTTGTTTCGGTTGCAACGGTCGCTCAGGCTTTTATATATATAGATGGTTATTTCACTTGATACATTATATTCTCTCCAACTTCCCATTTCTGAGAGTTGCCCTCTCTGACTCTCTCAGCTCTGTGAGTGTGGTTTTCCAGAAGCTTCCTTATTAATTTTCTTCTAGCCACAAATAAATGCACCTGATCCAAATTAGATTGATCAGCATCTTTCTGAATTCTGAAATTGAGTCAGAGAATCCTACTCTGTCATATTAGTCAGCATCCTATATATAAAAATGCAGTGACCATGATGATTGAAACGACCATTTGACTGGTCACCATGAGGTGCATTGAGCACCTCTCGGTCCCTACCCCCCATTCCCCGGCCTGCAGTCTCCAATCACAGCTTGGCAAACCGGGAACCACAGGGAACCCAGGTGAGTGGCAGCAGGGTAGGACTGGTGAGCTGGGCAGAAAGGTAGACCTCTTGGTCCCTGCCCCAGCCCTCAGGCTCCACTCGCAGCTTGGCAAATGGGGAACCACGCGAACCCAGGTGAGTGACAGCAGGGTGGGGAGAGCGCTGAACAGCGACATCTTGTTCCCTCCCCCCGGCCCACAGGCTCTGGGGAACCGGAGCCATGCTGCAATCAGGGAACCATGAAGAACCAAGGGGTGGTGGTGGGGACTGGTGAGCAGGCAGAAGATGGCCTAGGGACCCTAACCATGCACTATTTCGTGTGCACTGGGCCTCTAGTAATAACATAAGAAGCTCTAGAGCAGTGGTCGGCAAACTCATTAGTCAACAGAGCCAAATATCAACAGTGCAATGATTGAAATTTCTTTTGAGAGCCAATTTTTTTTAAACTTAAACTTCTCCTAATGCCACTTCTTCAAAATAGACTCGCCCAGGCCATGGTATTTTGTGGAAGAGCCACACTCAAGGGGCCAAAGAGCTGCACGTGGCTCGCAAGCCGCGGTTTGTCAACCACTGCTCTAGAGCATGTGGTAGGATGAGTTATGTCCTGTGGAGAGAGCCAGGCTGCTTTACTAGACTCCAATGAAGAATGAAAGAAGCAGAGATATGTAGGGAATACCTTTCTTTTTCTGCATTTTCCACATGTTAGCTTGAATGTCGCTGAGTTCTAGTAACACATTTTGAGTTTCTGTTACTTGAAATAAATTTTTTTAAAACTAATATATTCATCAGGAGCACAGAGAAACATCATTTTACTAATGGTTTATCTATTAGGTGCTTTAAATATTGCGGTGCTTTAAATATTAGACTAAAGCTTCAGTCTAATTCCTAATTTAAAAGAAAAAGAACACAGAAATTTGATTTTAATCTTTTAAAAAATAGTTTTTTCTGATATATAAGGAAAATATATGTTGATTAGATGTATAAAATGCAGGAAAATGTAAATAAGTAATTAAATATCACCAGATATCCCATTATTTCATAAGCTTTGTTAACAGAGTATTTTATTGCATAAATAATTTTTGTACATTTACAAAATCTAGGTATCTAGATTGTAAATGTACAAAATCAAAATTTATGCAATACTAGAGAGTCAATATTCTATTTAGTATTTTTTATCTGTTTAAAATTATATCATTAGAATTTTATTATTACGCTAGAGGCCTGGTGCATGGATTCATGCACTGGTGTGGGGGGGCGTGGCCTGCGGGGATAGTCTCACTGTGGGAGCAGCCGCTCATCTCAGTCAGCTGAGTGGTGCTCCCACTGTGGGAGCTCACTGACCACCAGGGGGCAGCTCCTATATTGACTGTCTGCCCCCTAATGGTCAGTGTGCATCATAGCAACTAGTTGACCAGTCATTCTGGTCATTCTGCCGTTCAGTTGTTGGGCTTTTATGTATATAGATTAAAACTTTATCCAAACATGCTTTTTAAGTAACAACATTATTTTTATAATATATATAGGTGCATTATATTTTATTTTCCAAACCTGTAAGTTCTTTAAGCTTTTTTTTTTCCAACTTTTACTGAAAAAATAATTCTGAAATGAATAGATATTCTCTTGTATACGTGTTTGACTGGATCTCTGGATATTTCCATAGAATAGATAGTGAGGTACAATCTGGATTTAAAAAAGTATGATCATTTTAACATACTGATTTGTGTTGCAAAGTTACTTATGGAAAAGTTTGTAGCAAATTCATATACTCAACAGCAGTGTTTGAGTACACATCTCACTGGAATTTTACTTATATGGGATATATTTTTAAAATTACCTAAATATTACTTTATATTTTATTATTAAACAGGTAATTCAATCAGTTTATGTCGGTACCAATAAAATATTTTCATATACAATATATTTACAAAATCAAACAACATTTAGATTTCAGAATTTGTGCAAAACACAATCTCAAACAATCAAATAATGCTTAATTGTAAAATATCACAGTGATATGGAAATGAAGGTATTAGAGATGAGTTTGCGAAGAATTATATGCAAATCTGTATAAGACATAAAAGTATATTCAAGCAATTGAGAATCACAGTGTCAGAAAAATGTATTAAAGAAGTAGAAAAATAATATAAAGAAGAAGAAAATGAGCATCCAATTATGATTTTGAAATATTTAATGTAAATGTGGAGTAAGGAGGGACATCTGAAATTGAGAGTAAACCAAGCACTGGGAAATATGGAGATAAAAGAAAAAATATTCATCATGCTTACTTTTCTGTCTACCATGCTGCACCACATTTCTTTGATGATTGTCTTAAACTTGCCTTTGCCCTTGTAAACACATTTGAAGAGAATTCTCCAAACTCAAAGAGGTTATAGATAATAAGTGAAGTAATAGGCAGCCATAGAGAGTAAGAGGAGAGTTTTACTTTAAACAACTTCTCTCTTGAGAAGCAGGTTTTATTATTTGAAACCAACTTGCCTTTTTCCCCCTTTGATGTGTTGTCAAAAAGTCTTACAAATTAAGATATTGCTTCTCTTTTAATATTCTAAAACTTTGCTGATGCAAATAAATTGCTCCAAGGTTAATAAGCTAATCTTTTATCACATAGAACTTCATATATATTCTGGGATCATGTTCCAAAATGTGCCTTAAAACACTTCATTAATAATAGCTGATGTCTTTACATCTTAGGTAGGTCAATTATATTTGACATGATGGTTGAATATCATAAAAGGTAGAAAACATTAATCTTCCAAATTTTAAGAAACACTTTTTTTTTTTGGCTTATGAAGGAGGACATTTGGGATGGGAAATTTGAAATGCATGAAAATATATACCACATTTGATTTAAGAGGAAATTCTATGTTTTATATTAAGATGTGTCTTTTAGAATATAAACTCTAGAGAATAAAAGTGTGCAGTTGCTGCCTCAGCTTAGACTCCCCCAAAGCAGTGCTGAGAACACATTTTGTATGCAAGTGGCTTATTTGGGAACAGGATCTCTCAGAGCAGGAATGACTGACAAGGGTGCACAGTGTGACCTTCTAAGTAGACTAAAAAATGTGTTTTAGAATTCTCCCACTAAAAGGAGGGCATATATCCATCAGCTCCTGACCCCAATGGTCAAGCATAGATCCATGGGCAATAACTAATTCATATTTCTAGGTTACATGTGTGTGAGGGCTAAATGAGGTCCCATGAGCATCCCACACCATACAAGAAGAGAAACCTTCCTATAGGAAATGGTTGGTGGACATCATGCGTGGTGAGGTGCAAATAGATTGTACCGGTGTAAAACTGGTTGCAGCTGCCACAAGCCTGGTTATCACACCTGGAGTAAGGGCTGAGACTGGGAGGTTTTTTAAATAAGGCACAAGAGATATACACTGAGTGGCCAGATTATTATGACCATCCCATCAGTACTTCGTTGGGCCACCTTTTGAATTCAATACTGCGGTGATTCTTCTTAGCACTGACTTCAGGAGATGTTGAAAGGTGATGTGAGGAATCTGACACCATGCCTGATGAATATCACTGTCCAGTTCTGTGAGATTTGATGGTTGTGGAACCAGCTGCCTAATGGCTCTTTTAACTTCGTCCCACAAATGCTCAATTGGATTGAGATCTGGTGATTGTGGGGGCCACCTAAGCAAGATAAAGTCTCCCTCATGTTCTTGAAACCACTCCTGCACAATATGAGCACCATGGCATGGCGCATTGTCTTGTAGGAAGAAGCCATCTCCATTGGGATACGCCATCAACATGATAGGATGAACTTGATCAGCAACGATAATTAGGTATGTTGTGCTATTCAGACGTTGTTCCACATGAATTAAAGGGCCCAAATCATGCCAGGAAAACATGCCCCAAACCATAACACTGCCCCCACCAGCTTGAAGGGTTGTACTCATGCATGTGGGGTGCATGCTTTCATGCTGTTTCCGAGAAATTCTCACTCTGCCATTTGCATGATGCAACTGGAAACGTGATTCATCGGACCACATGACTTTTTTCCAATGCTCTACTGTCCAATCTTTGTGTTCCTGTGTGAATTGGAGACCTTTTATCTTGGTAACTGCAGACAGCAAAGGTGTTCGAACAGGCCTTTGGCTTCCATATTCCATATGATGCAGTGTATGGCTAATTTGCCTACAAACATCAGGTGGTCATAATAATCTGGCCACTCAGTGTATATGCATTCTAACACTTGCTGCACACAGATCTATTCATACTCTCTGTAAATCCATGGGATTATTTGAACAAGGTAATGTTCCCAGTGGTACTGCTTTTCCTGAGGTCATAATAGATATTTATTACTTATTTCTTTAAGCATCCATTCTAGATTTATCTCATCTTTAGTCAGAATTTCAACTTGTCTAGGTTGCTTGCGTAGTGAAATGATACTTCAGTCCTAAAGAAGCTGAATCTTTAACTGAATCATTTTATTGTACCACAGTTGCAATTGCTTTGTTCACAGCTATTATTAAGCACAGTGAGGGGTGTGTCTAAAAGACAAGATATGCACCAGAACTTACTTGTCTTTTAGACATACCCCTCATTGCCCATATGTAGTTGCAATCCTAGGTCCTCATAGTAGTCACAGGTAATATTCTCTAACATAGTAACTACTCTTTTTTAATCCTCACCTGAGGACATATTTTTATCAATTTTAAGGGAGGTAGGGAAGGATAGAGAGAGAAAGAGAGAGAGAGAGAGAGAGAGAGAGAGAGAGAGAGAGAGAGAGAGAGACTGGTTGCTTCACATAAGTGTCTCTATAGGGGATTCAAAACTCAACCTACATATGTGCCCTCACTGAGAGTTGAACCTGCTGCCTTTTGGTGTACAGGATGATGCTCCAACAAACTGAGCCACCCAGCCAAGGAAATCACTCCTTTTTTGTTATCGTTGATTGATCTTTGACATAAGAATCCCATGATAATAGTCATTGTTTCAAGTTCAGTGGCACCCTTACTGAATTCCCTGGTAGAAGGACCTCCACCAGGAACTCTAATCTAATGTGGGAATTGGAAGCACAAATTCTGAAGTGTGTTAATGAGACAATTGAAAATAATGGCAAATTATATTTCAACCCCTTGTTTATGGACCCATGTTTTTCTACTTATTGGGACAAGAAATCAGATTTTCATTTTGGTTCAGCACCCTAACAGTCTGGAGAAAGAAAACCAACTCCACAGGATATTGTCCATAAACTGGCAATTTAGCTGAGCCTTTAACTGGATATAGCATGTTTCTATTAGATTGAATGTTCTTGGTGGCAAGGTTTATCATAAAATGGAAGAATCCATCACCATGTACCTATTGTTCCAACTTTTTTTTTCCTGCCATAAATATGTCCCTTACTCTTTCAGTTTAACAGAAAATGTGAATGAGTGATGGTGCTGGAAGACATATTTTGGGAAGAAAAGACAGATTCCTATTCCAGAGTAGATATTATCCTCCATGATATTAAAGGTCAAATGTATTCAAAGTGCCAAAAAGTGGATAGCTGTTCTCCTGAGGGATGCTGCCATATTGAAGGCTCAGTGTCATTTCTGCTTCTGGTAAGTTGGTTATTCAGCAGCAGCAGCAGTGGTCTGATCAGCCTGGTAAGAGGGAACCCATGCTGCTGGGTCCATGTATAGCCTTCTGACCTCCATGGCTCATTTGTCCAGCTTTGGGTGGCCCAGGAAAAGGTTGCTGCCATTCCTAGGACATATGATCCTGCCTGTTTGAATGCTTAAGTATGTCCTCTGCAGAGAATACTTTCTTCTGGGTCTTGTTGAGGACATGGGAATCTACTACAGAGTTAATGACCAAGTGTGTTGCTCACAGGTCTGGTACTAGGTGGTTTTCTCTTCATCATTGTCATTTAGAGCCATCCCTGAACAGGACTATAGTATAGCAACAATCCATTTGTGGCCAGTATCAGTACCAATCCATCTGTAAATCACATCCAAGCATTTTTCTTCTTCGTCAGTTAGTTCTAGGGCACTTCTCCAGAAAGACCAAATGTCTATCAGTATTAGCTGAGATGGGGTCTGGGCCTTTTCTTTTTATAATTCACTTGCATCTTCTGGATCTGCTCAGGAGACATCCTGAATATGACATTTCTCTCATGCAGCTGCCTGCTGTGTTATGGGGGCAGGTCTAATCCACAGTCACCTAGCATCTCACCATCAGGTCTTAAGTCTCTCTTAGTGCTCATTAGCACAATAGGTGTTATTTCTCAGGGGCTGTCAAGGGCTGGTGGTTCTGTACCAGTGAGAGCATGGCCCTGTTGCAAAATCCTTAGAGTTCATGCAGTGGCTCTGTATTGTGACTTACCAGAGACGCTGCAAAGCCTTTTTTCCCACCCACCATGGATACTTCTACTACCATCATGCTAGGTCTTCGAGTGTCAGAACAGCTTGCAACCAGCTTAGACTTCCTGCAGGACCTTCTGTTGCTTTGGAAAGTAATCAAAACTGTCAGTATTGTAAATCACTTAAACATAGATTAAAATAGAATGTTCAAGCTTTCTACAAATGTCAAAGGGACCACCAAGTGATGTGCTTCTTTTTTCAACATAGAGGGTGGAAAATGCAGCTACATGTCCTTACCTGAAACAGAATGTCTCAGCATTCTCCTGTTCACTGGACACCTGTAAATGTCATAATATAGGAAAACCTTGAATCATCATGGCATTTATCTTCTACCCTCTAGTGATTCTGTCTTTCCAGATTACTTGCTGCTCTTGAGTTCCAATTAGCATTATTTCACATTCTAGTCAACCAATAATGTTGTTCTGCAGAATGTCAAGATGATGAATTCTTTGTGAAACAGGATAGTTCCCCGAGCAGAGAAACTGGGATATGTGAGAAAAGACAGTCAATGTGTACCGCTATCTCTCCCATGTAAAAGAGAATTCCTTTCTATCTTCTGTACTGGCAGCGATTGGAATGTATCCATAGATGAATATCCACATACAAAGAGTCTTTGTTGATATGTCTCAGTAAAGAGCTACTTCCAGCACAGAACCAGCTGTGAGTAAAGCTGCCATTTGGTTAAGTTTGTAATAGTCCATCTTCATTTGCTATAATCCATCTGCTTTTTCAGGGACAAAGAAGTGAATTTAAAAAGGGTTTGATGAGAAGTAGCAGTGGTATCTAAAATTTCTCCTGGATAACAATATTGTTTTTGCTCTATAATCTCTTGACAGAGTTTTGTGTCAGGTTAAAGTGCTTTTATTTATTCTTTCTAGCCTATGGCTCTTGCATCATAGGTAAAAGAGCTAAGGTGAGGGTATGCCAGCTACTTCATATATAAAGTCAATTCTACACTTAGAGGCCGAAGAATTGAATCATCAGTAGGAATTATGGATGATTGTAATTTGGATTTGGGCCAAAATTCTCTTTATCACCTGGTCTTTATAAATTCCCTTAGAGGACCTATGATGGGGTTTTAGGTCCTCTAGTATATGTGTCTTAAAAAACTTTGAATACTATCTTTTCCTCTGTGTAGGGTCACAGGTATTTTTAGGAAATTAAAGGCATGTTCATCACATATGCTTGTGGAGTCCTTTTCTAAAGAAAATCTAACTTCCTGAATTGCTTTCCTTCAAAATTCATGTTAAAATCCTAACATTCAGTACCTCAAAATGTAACTGTATTTGGAGAGAGGGTCTTTAAAGAAGTAATTGAATTAAAATGAGGACTTTGGAGTGGGTCTAATCCAATATGACCAGTACCCTCAAAAAAAGAGGAAATTTGTTCCTGGCCCATGTTTCTCATGGTTAGAGCTTTGGCCTATGCATCGAAGTGTCTCAGGTTCGATCCACAGTCAAGGGCATGTACCTGGTTTGCAGGTTCAATCTCTGGCCCTGGTTGGGGTGCTTGTGAGAGGCAATCAATCAATGTGTTTCTCTTACATTGATGTCATTCTCTCTCTTGCTGGCCCTCCCTTCTATTCTTTCTAAAAAATCAATGGAAACAATATCTTCCTTGGGTGAGGATTAAAAAAAAAAAAAAAGAAGAAGAGGAAATTTGGACATAGGCAGATATAAAGTAAAGATCAGTGAAGACATAGGAAGAAGACAGACATCTATAAGCCAAGAGAAGAAGTCTTAGAAGAAACCAAACTTGCAGACATCTTGTTCTCAGATATCTAGCCTCCAGAATTTTGAGAAAATAAATTTTTTTGCTTAAACCACTCAGCTTGTAGTACTTTGTTGTGGAAGCCCTAACAAACTATACACTCTTCAATTAATTCACTCTAAGTGGACTGACTTAGATTGGGTATTGGGTGAGGGATTATGATTTTGCAATATAGCAATTCATCTCAGCCTTCTGATTTCCAGATCTTGAACTTATTGTAACCCTATAAACAGTTGTAAATCTATATTGCCTCTTGAAGCACCATAATCTATTAGCCAACCATTACCACTAATTTCTGTGGGTTAAGTTACTTGGCCAAGCTGGCCTTGCACTGACATTTAAATGCTGCACCTGGCCTCTGCCATTCTGGAATTTTTATAATTTCTATTGATACCAGTGAACCTAGTAGGAAGCATCACCTACTGTTATTTCCTGTCTGCAGAGGTCAGACTCACTAAGCTTTTCATATATTCCAGTGCCTCTCTCACTAGTACATTTCTTATTGGCTCTCTAAAGATATGTCCTCTGGGGTATCCCAGGGAAAATAGTCAGGTAGTGGGTTTTCCAATATCCCATAGTAAATTCATTTAAATATGTTTTTTATTTCCCCAAGTCTTCTGATCTCTTTCTCAGTACTATTCTAAGGACATTGCATAATCTCTATCTCATTTAATACAGACTCATCATTGAATCCAAGCTTCAAAGAACCATCCTTTTAGTGCCTTAGGCCAAAAAACCAGGTGCTCTTACTAGTACATTGAACACTGAGTCACACACTTCTAAACCAATAAATCATTCTCTCTTCAGCCTTATATTTTGCTATCTACCCACACTGATCAGTGTGTTGCCCTTCCTCATACCTATATCACTCTGGTTTCTGCTGATACATATTAGCATTCCCTTAAATTCCTTCAATGTATAAGAAATTTCATTTCTCTGTTTGGGCTATACTGAGATCTAACCTGCTTTTAGGCCTGAAAGCAATGAGGAGTTGTGGGTATACATTATGAAGAGGACACACAAAATCTGGTTAAGCATCTGCCTTAGAAACTTTGCAGGGTAGTCAGGAATGGGAAGACCATTTTCCTTTATCAGGGTGAGGGAAGCTGCTTCTACTTCCTTGAAAAGTTCAGGGATATCTGCAGATTCAAGATTCTTAGAATTTTCCACCAAAAAGTAGGGCTTTTTTTTTTTTTTTTTTTTTTTTTTTTTTAGTAGGGCTCTAGCTCTTACCTAGCAGATCTATCAAGGCCAATCTTGGGCATGATGTTTAGTAGGGTGTATCCTGTGGTTATAGGAGGTGTGGCTCTCCTTAAACACTCTTTCTAGAGTCCTTCTTTCTTTTCAGGAATGCTTTTCAGGAATGCTTTCAGTTAATGGTAAGTCAATTTGAGCCTGTCTTTTTTTTTTTTCCACAGCTTCCAAAGCAATAAATTAAAGGCACTTAAATCCACTTTATAGAATTATGTCTTGTAAAATGATATCCTGGTAGCTACATATACCAACACCTTAACCTTCCATCTGTACCTCATTCTAACCACCATAGGTGAGATTCTTACTAATTGTAGTGCTCTTGTAAGCCAGGTTTGGACCATATATACCATTAGTTGTCTGACTGAAGCTTAATCTGGTTTCCCAAACCCATTCTGAAGATTTGTTATATAGAGTTGACTTAAGTAACAACTGTCTTAACATAGATACCCAGGAAAGCAGAGCCGGAGACAAAATAATATATTCAGTGTCGGAGTGAGGGATAGGAGAGGAAAACAGGGAATGAGGGAAAGCTAAAATAGAGGTGCATTATTAAGTTGACAGTCACTATGAGGAACTGCAGGTTGATTTTGCTGCACTTTATAAAATGCTTTATGAAATGTGTCTTAAAGTGATCTGCCTGGGGGATGAAAGGAGGAACCATTTATCTTTTGACTTTCATCTCCCATTAGTTTAGGATGGCTCCTGGGCATTCACTCTCCCACACCTCTAGATTGGTCATGCTTAAATGCTGAGCAGGTGTCTGCAGACATCCCACACTGTGGCATTAGAAAAATTCTGAAGACAAGCAATGTGAAGCAGTCACTTAAAGTTCTAAGTATGTGAAGCTTATTAAAGTTCATGAAGATGGGTCACTGATATGGCAGCTGAAGAAAGAGGTGGGGTCAGGAGCATTTACTTAAAATTGGATTTGTAGGCAATAACTGGCTTTAATGGTAAATGTTACACATTCAAATGCTTTCTTTTTTGAAATTATTATGTATCTGAGAAAGTTTCATAAAATTGGATTTTGAATATAGTGCAATTATTTTAGGTTAATTATAAATAATAGAAATCATTAATAAAGGAAAATAATTCTGCCACTTCCCTGTGTGCAAATTGTGTCAATGGGTTCCCAGTTTGTTGGATATGTCTCATCATAGGCTTTTTAGTCCTTCCAATTTCTGCACTTGCATTCGTCTTTAATTCTATTTGTCAGTGATTTGTTTCTAGTTTATATTACACAACAGAGTGAAGTTGCTGCCAATGAAATATGTTGCACTATATTACTCATAAATATTTTCTTGAATTGGATCAAAGCTCACTTGAAACTACAGGCATACCTTGTTGTATTGCACTGTGCTTTTCTGAGCTTTGCAGATACTGTAGGTTTTACAAATTTAAGGTTTGTTGTGAGCAAGTCTATCAGTGCTATTTTCCCAACAGCATTTGTTCTGTGTCACATTTTAGTAATTCTTGCAATATTTCAAACTCTTCATTATTATATTTGTTATGGTGATCTGTGATCCATGATCTTTGATGTTGTTATTGTAAATGTTTTGGGGCTCCATGAATTGTGCCTATATAACACAGCAAATGTAACTGATAAATGTGTGTTCTGACTGCTCCAGCAATGAGTTGTACCCCAGCTCTCTCCCTCTCCTTGGGCCTTCCTATTACCTGAGACACAACAATATTGAAATTAGGCCAATTGATAACCCTACAATGGCCTCTTAGTATTCAAGTGAAAGGAAGAGTCACACATCTCTAATTTTAAATCAAAGGCTGGGAATGATAAGCTTAGTGAAGAAGGTTTGTTGAAAGTCCATATAAGCAGAAAGGTAGGCCTCTTGCACCAAATCATTAGCCAAGTTATGAATGCAAAAAAAAAAAAATGTTGTTGGAATAATTGGAAGTTCAACTCCAGTGAACATACAAAGGATAAGAAAGTGAAACAGCCTAATTGGTGATATGGAGAAAATTTTAGTGTTCTGAATCAGGGACAGACAAGGCACAATATTCTCTAAATCAAAGCCTAGTACAGAGTTAGGCCCTAAGACTCATCAACTTTTTGAAAGCTAAGAAAGGTAAAGAATCTGAACTTGGGGGTCAACAGAGGTGGGGCCTGAACCTTGCAGGGGCCTGAACCCTCACCCCATCTGAGGGAGGTCTCCTGCCCCCATGCCTGCTTTGCTTCCCACGCCCAGCTCAGATCGGGACACAGGTGACAGACAGTGACTTGGCCCAGCTCAGATTGGGACCCAGGTATCTGACAGAGACTTGGCTGACAGTAGCTGCCCTATATCTAAATCCAGCCTAGCACCAGGAATGCTCAAGGGCCTACTCAAGAATGCAAATAATCCTTTCCACTAATATTTACAGGGTAAACTAAGATTGTTGGTAGAGTATTAAATTTGACAGTAAAATAATAATCAAGTTTTCAGATTAATTTAATAGGCTAATTGAAATAAGTGAATATTCAAGAAAATTTAATTGTACTGGACAAAAAGCTGTTCCTAAAGTGGTAACTAAAATTTCTATTGGTAGTTCATCTCATGGTAAAATTCATGAACATGCAATGAAACTAAAGCAGTCATATTTTTGTGCAAAAAATTAAAATTTAAAGTTATCAAGACTGCATTATAAAATTTACAAGAGCCTCCATTAATCAAAAAAGGGGGGGATAGTAGGGTAATATCATGTAAGGAAAAATATCCTATAAATAAATTACATCTAGGAAATTTTTACTTTACAAAATTAGTTTTCATTTGTAATGCTAACAGCAAGACACCCATGAATAACACACATGATGTCTAAATAAGACAAAGGAAAATCGTTTGGGCAAAAATAAAAAGGATCCCAAATCAATTATATAGAAAAGATTCCTTTATTAACTTTTGGTAGAGAATATGTTTGTATATTTTCAGAAAACAGCTCCAAGACCATGTGGATTCCTACAACAGAGAGGAATTGACAGGTCTGCTCCAACTATGAAGATAAGAGGAGAAACTGTCCAGAGATGGAAGACGCTGATGACGCCTTGCCACACTAGCAGTCAGAAGCTGTGTGTTGCAGCAGGTTGCCTAGGACCAAACCAGAGAGGGTCGGACCTGCATTGCCACCATGTGCCCACCATCCAGATATCATTGCTGACATGTACACTTAAGGAACTGTTTGACATTGAAACAGGGACTCAGAACTGTTGGACATTGAAATTGGGACTCAAACATTTTTTGTTATTATATGTTTATTTCTAGTCTGCAGAGGCAAGATTTTTTAAAGGAAAGAAATGGGAAAAAAATAAATACAGAGGCAAAGAAGTATTGAACAGACTGTCAAACTACAGCGGGAAGGCAGGGGAGGTTGTGGGGGGGGTGCTGTAAGGGATCAACTGAAGGACTTGTACGCATGCATATAAGCATAACCAATGGATACAAGACACTGGGGGGGGGCAGGTAAAGGCATGTACTGGGGGGTAGGGGAGGCCGGGGGGGAGGTCAGTGGAGGGAAAAAAAGGAGACATATGTACTACTATTTGTAATACTTCAAACAATAAAAAAAAGAATCTGCAGAAGAAAAGTTTGAAGCTTTAAAAAGTTTAAGAAAAGAAGCCATCTTCATAATATAAAAGTGCAAGATGAAGCAAATGCTGATGTAGAAGATCTAGCCAAGATAATTAATGGAGGTGGCTACATTAAGTAACAGATTTTAAATGTTGACAAAACAGCCTCATATGGGAAGAAGATGCCATCTAGGACTTTCATAGCTAGAGAGGAGAAGTCATTGCCTGGCGTCACAGCATCAAAGGACAGGCTGACTCTCTTGTTGGGGGTGATTGCAGTTGGTGACTTTAAGTTGAAGCTAATGCTCATTTATCATTCTGAAAATGGTGGGGCTCTTGAGAGTTATACTAAATCTACTCTGCCTGTGCTCAGCAACTGAAACAGCAAAGCCTGGATGACAGCATATATGTTTACAACATGGTTTCCTAACTATTTAAGCCCACAGTTGAGACTTACTGTACTCTCTCTCTCTCTTTCTCCCCGCCTCTCTCTCCCTTTCTCTGTCTCACAAAAGACTCCTTTCAAAATATTACTGTCAATTGACAATGCACTTGGTCACTCATGAGCTCTGCTGGAAATGTAAATTGAGATAAATGTTGTTTTCATGCCTGCGAACACAGTATACATTCTGCAGACCATGGATCAAGGAGTCATTTTGACTTCCAGGTGTTATTTAAGAAATATATTTTGTAAGGCCATTACTGCTGCATATAGTAATTATTCTGATAGACCTGGAACAACTACATTCAGAACCTTCTGTACAGGATTCACCATTCTAGATGCCATTAAGAACATTTATGATTTATGAAAAGAGGACAAAATATAAACATTAAAAGTCTGGAAGAAGTTGATTCCAATCCTCAGAGAGACTTTGAGAAATTAAAAATTAAATGGAGAAAGTGAGTGCAGATGTGGTGGAAATAGCAAGAAAACTAGAGTTAGAAGTGGGACCTGAAGATGTGACTGAATCTCTGCCATCTCATAATAAAACTTGTAACAAATGAGGAGTTGCTTCTTATGTATGAGGAAAAAAAGTGTGGGTTTGTTGTTGTTGTTTTTTGCAGTGATATTTCCTGATGAAGATTCTGTGAAGATTGTTGAGTGATAACAAAATATTTTGAATACTACATAAACTTAGTTGATAAAGCAGTGGCAGGGTTTGTGAGGATTGACTCTAATTTTGAAAGTTCTACTGTGAGTAAAATGCTATCAAATAGCAGCACACGCTACAGAGAAATCATTAGAGAAAGGAAGAGTCCATCAATAAGGCACACTTCATTGCTGTCTTATTAAAAACTAGAGGCCCGGTGGATGAAATTCATTCAGGGGTACAGTCCCTAGGCCTGGCTTGTGATCAGGACCATCTTCCCTGGCTGCCGCCACCCACCCCCAGTTTCCCTGTTTGCCATCAGGTGATCAGAGCCTGCCGGCAAGGGGAAGGGACTGAGAGGTTGGCCGTTCCCACCCTCTGTGTGGGGGGCGACTGGTGGGGTAGGGGCCTTGGCCTGGCACTGCCCACATCTGCCGCCATGCACCCCTGGTTCCCCATTCCTCATTGGGTGATTGGCACCTGCCTGCTGGGGGAAGGGACCAAGAGGTTGGCTGGCAGGCCCCAGTCAGGTGATCAAGGCCTGCAAGCTGGGGGCAGCTCCTGTGTTGAGTGTCTGCCCCCTGGTGGTCAGTGCACGTCATAGTGATTGGTGGTTCTGCCATTCGGTCAATTTGCATAGCCTTTTATTATATAGAATTGCTACAGATATCCCAACTTTTAGCAGCTGTTACTCTGATCATTCATTAGCCCTCAACTTTGAATCAAGACCTTCCTCTAGACAGGGGTCCTCAAACTTTTTAAACAGGGGGCCAGTTCACTGACCCTCAGACCATTGGAGGGCCGGACTATAGCTTAAAAAAAACACTATGAACAAATTCCTATGCGTACTGCGGGCTCAGGACGAGTCGGCTGCTAAGCAGGACAGGCAGCGGCACCCGGCAGGCCTGATAAATGTCCTTGGTGGGCTGCATGTGGCCCGCGGGCCGTAGTTTGAGGATGCCTGCTCTAGTAGAATGATTATGACTTGCCTAAAGTTCAGATGATGGTTAGCAAGACATTATTTTTAAAATAAGGAATATACATTTTTAGACATAAAGCTATTGCATCTTAGTAGACTACACTGAAAATATAAATTTAATATGCACTGGGAAACCAAAAATTTTTTGACTCATTTTCTTATGACATTTGCTTTATTGCTGTATTCTGAAACTGAACCTGCAATATCCTCTACTTATGCCTGTATATGAAAGATGAAGTAACTTCAGGGTTTTGCCAGCTCCTTTTAGAAACACAAATATAGTTGGAGTTGAGATGAGTTTTGAGCTTTTCCCTTCATTGTTTTATGGATATGTTTTTTAAATGATCAAGTGTCAAATGGGAAATCCTAACTGATCAAGGATAATGATGATAGCTTGTGTCTTATTTATCATTATTGTTGTTAATGTCTCTGGCACATTGTAGGTATGCAATAGTTGAGTGTTATTTAAGTTTATTTTTATTATTTGACTTTGCTATTCTATAAGTTACAGCCTCACCAAAATATCTTCTTTAGTATTTATTATTATCTTATGTTTTCCCCATGTTTTATCATTGCTAATTTAACTTTGCTTAATTTTTCCTAAACCAACTCCTTTTTCCTATGGTAAAAAATTTCCTAGTCTAGTTTTTATATTTATAAGTCAATTAATTACCCTTTTAAAACAGGTTTAGCCCTAGCCGGTTTGGCTCAGTGGATAGAGCGTCAGCCTGTGGACTGAAAGGTCTCAGGTTCGATTTTGGTCAAGAGCGCATGCCTGGGTTGTAGGCTTGATCCCAAGTAGGGGACATGCAGGAGGCAGCCGATCCATGATTCTCTCTCATCATTGATGTTTCTATCTCTCTCTCCCTCTCCCTTCCTCTCTGAAATCAATAAAAATATATTTTAAAAAAAGGTTTAAATTTGTTTCTTGTGGCTAAAAACATTATTTCAGATATAGCTCCATTTTTCTCTTATTTCACTACTTTGGCCCAAAATGACATTATTCTCTACTACTATTTTCTAGAAGTTTCATTGAAGTGTAATTATCATACAATAAATCACACACATTTTTTTAAATTAAATGTTTAAAAGGAATTTTATTGATTTTTTTTTTAGAGAGAGGAAGGGACAGGGAGATAGAGAAACATTGATGTGTGAGAGTGAAACAATGACCGGCCACCTCCTGCACCACCTGGGCATGTGCCCTGACTGGGAATCAAACCAGAACTCTTCCAGTGCATGGGAGGATGCCCAACCAACTGAACCACACTGGCCAGGGCCAATAAATCACACATATTTTGTCATATGTACATACTGATAAAAATTGATAAGTTTTGGCATATGTACATGTCAATGAAACCATCGCCATAATCAAGATAATGCACACATTCATCATCTCCAAAAGTTCCCTTGTGCCTCTCTCACCTACATGCCAGACAATCATTAATTATCTGTCATCTACATTACATTTCTTAGAAGAATTTTATGTAAATGGAATCATGCATTCTGAATTGATTTTTGTTTGGCTTCTTTCATTCAGTGTCATTATTTTGAGAATCATCCGTTTAGTTGTGTAAGTAGTTCATTCCTTTTTACTGTTGAGTGGTATTCAATTCTGTGGGTATGCCACTAAGTTTATCCATTCACCTGTTGGTGGACATTTGGGTTCTTTCCAGATTTTGCTTGTTACAAATAAAGTTGATATTGATGTTGATGTTTTTGAACAGGTTTTTTATATGGATAAAATTTGTCCATACAAATTTCATGCATACACTTCCTATCTAATAAAGAGGAAATATGCTAATTGACCATCACTCCATCACAAAGATGGCTGCACCCACAGCTGAAGCCAAGTTCCCATGAAGAGCCTTAACGAGCAATCAGCAGGGACCTGAGGCTATGCGCTCTCCCCCACCCCTGGAAGGGCTTGACAGGGGACCTCAGGCCCTGGTGTCAGGCTGGGGGACTTCAGAGCACACCCCCTACCCTGGTGCCAGGCCAGGGGACCTGAGGCTATGCCCCCTGCCCAGCGGGGCTTGACGGGGGACCTCAAGGTGTGTTTCCCATCCTGGTGCTGGGCTAGGGGACCTCAGGCTGTTCCCCCTGCCCCAGTGTCAGGCTGGAGGACCTCAGTGGGTCTTGACAGGGGATCTCAGGCCACACCCCCCACCCTAGAACTGGGCCAGGGGACCTGAGGCTGCGCCCCCCTGCCTGGCTGGGCTTGACAGGGGACCTCAGGCCGTGAACCCCACCCAGTGGGGCTTGACAGAGGACCTCAAGGTGCACCCCCAGGGCTGGGTCGGGGGAACTCAGGCCGCACCACCCACCCCAGCACCAGGCCGGGGATCCTCAGACCGCAACCCCGCCTGGAGGGGCTTGACGGGGAACCTCAGGCCCTGCCCCCCACCCCAACACCAGGCCAGGGGACCTGAGGCTACGCCACCCTGCCTGGCTGGGCTTGATAGGGGACCTCAGGCCATGACCCACACCCAGTGGGGCTTGACAGAGGACCTCAAGGTGCACCCCCAGTGCTGGGTCGGGGGAACTCAGGCTTCTTCCCCCACCCCAGCACCATGCCAGGGGACCTGAGGCTGCAGCCCCCTGCTGGTGGGGCTTGATGGGGGACCTGAGGCTGTGCCCCTCTCCCATGCCGGACCAAGGGACCTGAGCCTGTGCCCTCCTGCCTGGCGGGGCTTGACGGGGGACCTCAGGCCATGCCCCCCACCCAGCGGGGCTTGACAGGGGAATCTCAGGCCATGTCCCACACCTGGTGGGGCTTGACGGGGGACCTCAAGGCATGCCCCCTCCTTGGTCTGGGCTGGGGGACCTCAGGCCATGCCCCCGTCCTGGCGCTGGGCCAGGGGACCTGAGGCTATGTCCCCTGCCCATCAGGGCTTGACAAGGGTGGGGCCAGCCAGGTCTGGATCTAGCCCAATGGGGGCGGGGGCCAGCCAGGTCTGGGTCTCACATGATTTTGAGGCACATGTGGGTGAGCGGGGACTTGACTCTGGATCCCGTGGTGGGCCCCAGACTCTAATATGAGGAAGGTTTTCATATACATTTTACTAATTTTCTTTCATCTCTGACACTTCTATTATAGAGAAAGGGCAAATAGCAATATTAAATTATTTCCTCGAATCCCCCTTTTTTTTTTAATTCTTTTTTTTTTTTCTTTTTCAAATTTTTATTAAGGTATTATATGTGTACATATCTTATCATTGCCCCCGACCCCCACCCCACTCCCATATATGCCCTCACCCCCCAATGTTTTGCATCCGTTGGTTACTCTTATATACATGCATATAAGTCCTTCAGTTGATCTCTTATTTCCCCCACCTCTCCCTAACCTTACCACTGTAATTTGACAGTCTGTTTGATGCTTTACTGCCTCTGTAACTATCTTTTTGTTCATCAGTTTATAATGTTTTTCATTATCCCCAAATGAGTGGGATCATGTGGTATTTTTCTTTCATTGACTGGCTTATTTCACTTAGCATAATGTTCTCTAATTCCATCCAAGTGCCTACAAATGGTAGTAATTCCTTCTTTTTTACGGCAGCATAGTATTCCATTGTGTAGATGTACCATAGTTTTCTGATCCAGTCATCTGCTGATGGGCATTTAGGCTGTTTCCAAATCTTAGCTATTGTAAATTGTGCTGCTATGAACATAGGGGTGCATATATCCTTTCTGATTGGTGTTTCTGGTTTCTTAGGATATATTCCTAGGAGTGGGATTACTGGGTCAAATGGGAGTTCCATTTTCAGTTTTTTGAGGAAACTCCATACTGTTCTCCACAGTGGCTGCACCAGTCTGCATTCCCACCAGCAGTGCACGAGGGTTCCTTTTTCTCCGCATCCTCTCCAACACTTGTCGTTTGTTGATTTGTTGATGATAGCCATTCTGACAGGTGTGAGATGGTATCGCATTGTTGTTTTGATTTGCATCTCTCGGATAATTAGTGACTTTGAGCATGTTTTCATGTGTCTCTTGGCCTTCCTTCTGTCTTCTTTCGAAAAGCTTCTATTTAGGTCCGTTGCCCATTTTTTTTATTGGATCATTTATCTTCCTTTTATTAAGTTGTATAAGCTGCCTGTAGATGTTGGAAATTAAACCTTTATCAGTGATACCATTTGCAAATATGTTCTCCCATACAGTGGGGTTTCTTGTTGTTTTGTTGATGGTTTCTTTTGCTGTGCAAAAGCTTTTTATTTTGATGTAGTCCCATTTGTTTATTTTCTGTTTGGCTTCCATTACCCTAGGGGCAGTATCACTGAAAAAGTTCTTTTGGCATATGTCTGAGATTTTACTGCCTGTGGATTCCTCTAGTATTTTTATGGTTTCCCGTCTTATATTTAAGTCCTGTACCCATTTTGAGTTTATTTTTGTGTATGGTGTAAGTTGGTGATCTAGTTTCATTTTTTTGCATGTATCTGTCCAATTTTCCCAACACCATTTATTAAAGAGACTGTCTTGACTCCATTGTATGCTCATGCCTCCTTTGTCAAATATTAAATGCGCATATTGGTTTGGGTCGATATCTGGATTCTCTATTCTGTTCCATTGATCTATATGTCTGTTCTTGTGCCAGTACCAGGCTGTTTTGAGGACAGTGGCTTTGTAATACAGCTTGAAATCTGGTATTGAGATCCCTCCTACTTTATTCTTCTTTCTCAGGATTGCTGTGGCTATTCGGGGTCTTTTTTTATTCCAGATGAATTTTTGGAGAGTTCTTTTTAGGTCTGTGAAATACGCCGTTGGTATTTTAATGGGGAGTGCATTGAATCTATAGATTGCTTTGGGTAGTATGGACATTTTAATGATGTTGATTCTACCAATCCATGAACATGGTATGTTCTTCCATCTGTTTACATCTTCCTCTATCTCTTTTTTCAGTGTCCTGTAGTTTTCCGCATATAGGTCTTTTACCTCCTTGGTTAGGTTTATTCCTAAGTATCTTAATTTTTTTGGTGCGATGGAAAATGGGATTGCTTTTTTAGTCTCTCTTTCTGTAAGTTCATTGTTGGTGTATAGAAATGCCATAGATTTCTTGGTGTTAATTTTGTATCCTGCTACATTGCCGAATTCATTTATTAAGTCTGTTAGTTTTTTGATGGAGTCTTTCGGGTTTTTTATGTACAATATCATGTCATCTGCAAATAAGGACAGCTTTACTTCTTCTTTTCCAATTTGGATGCCTTTTATTTCTTCTTCTTGTCTAATTGCAGTGGCTAATACTTCCAGTACTATGTCAAACAGGAGTGGTGAGAGTGGGCATCCCTGTCTTGTTCCTGTTCTTAGGGGAAATGGTTTTAGTTTTTGCCCATTGAGTATGATGTTAGCTGTGGGTTTATCATATATAGCTTTTATGATGTTGAGGTATGATCCTTCTATTCCCACCTTGTTGAGAGTTTTTATCAAGAAAGGGTGTTGGATTTTGTCAAATGCTTTTTCTGCATCAATTGATATGACTATGTGATTTTTATCTCTCAATTTGTTTATGTGATGTATCACATTTATTGATTTGCGGATATTGAACCATCCTTGCATTCCTGGGATAAATCCTACTTGGTCATGGTGTATGATCTTTCTGATGTACTGCTGGATCCTATTTGCTAGAATTTTATTGAGGATTTTGGCATCTACATTCATGAGGGATATTGGCCTGTAATTCTCCTTCATTGTGTTATCTTTATCTGGTTTTTGTATTAGGGTGATGCTGGCTTCATAGAAGGAGCTGGGAAGTGTTCCTTCCTCTTGAATTTTTTGGAATAGCCTGAGGAGGATAGGTTTTAGTTCTTCCTTGAATGTTTGGTAGAACTCTCCTGTGAAGCCGTCTGGCCCCGGGCTTTTGTTTGCCGGAAGCTCTTTGATGACTGCTTCAATTTCTTCCATAGTTACTGGCATGTTGAGCTGTTTAGATTCTTCCTGATTGAGTTTTGGAAGGTTATATTTTTCTAGGAATATGTCCATTTCCTCCAGGTTGTCCAGTTTGTTGGAATAGAGTTGTTCGTAGTATTTTTTAACAATCCTTTGTATTTCGGCGGGATCTGTTGTTATTTCACCTCTTTCATTTCTGATCTTGTTTATTTGGGCCCTCTCCCTTTGCTTCTTGGTGAGCCTGGCTAGAGGTTCATCAATCTTGTTTATCCTTTCAAAGAACCAGCTCTTGGTTTTGTTGATCTTTTGTATTGTTTCTTTGGTCTCTATGCTGTTTATCTGTGCTCTGATCTTTATTATTTCCTTCCTTCTGCTTACACTGGGCTTTTCTTGTTGCTCTTTTTCTAACTCTTTGAGTTGTTGGGTTAGGTAATTTATTACCCCTGTTTCTTGTTTTTTGCAGTAGGCTTGTAGAGCTATGAACTTCCCTCTCAAGACTGCTTTCGCTGTGTCCCATAGATTTTGGATTGTAGTGTTTTCATTGTCATTTGTTGTCATGATGTTTTTTATTTCTTCTTTGATCTCTCTGGTAACCCAGTCATGGTTTAATAGCATGCTGTTTAGTCTCCATGTGTTTGATTTCTTTGGGTTGTTTTTATTGTAGTTGATTTCCAGTTTTATGCCACTGTGGTCTGAGAAGATGCTTGATATGATTTCTATCTTCTTGAATTTGAAGAGACTTTGCCTATGTCCCAACATATGGTCTATCTTTGAAAATGACCCATGTGCGCTTGAGAAGAATGTATATTCTGTGGCTTTGGGGTGAAATGTTCTGAAGATGTCAATTAATTCCATCTGGTCTAGTGAGTCATTTAGGATTGATGTTTCTTTGCTGATGTTTTGTTTAGAGGATTTGTCCAATGGTGATAGTGGGGTATTAAAGTCTCCTACTATGATTGTATTGCTGTCAATGTCTCCCTTAATATCCTCCAGGAGTTTTTTTATGTATTTGGGTGCTCCTGTATTGGGTGCATATATGTTTACCAGAGTTATTTCTTCTTGTTGGATTGCTCCCTTTAGTATTATGAAATGGCCTTCCTTATCTCTTTTTATGTCCTTCAGTTTGAGATCTAATTTGTCAGAAATAAGTATTGCTACCCCAGCTTTTTTTTCAGTTCCATTTGCCTGGAAAACCTTTTTCCATCCCTTCACCCTCAGTCTGTGTGCGTCTTTTTTTCTGAGGTGGGTTTCTTGTAGACAGCAGATATATGGGTCGTGTTTTCTTATCCAATCTGTTACCCTATGTCTTTTGATTGGGGCATTTAATCCATTTACATTTAAAGTTATTATTGATAGGTACTTATTCGTCGCCATTCCTATTCTTTACCCCTGTGTTACTTCTTCGCTTCCTGTTTCTTTCTTTCTTTTTTTTTTTTTTTTTACAGTAGACCCTTTAGCATTTCTTGCATTGCTGGTTTGGTGGTAATAAATTCCCTTAGTCCTTTTTTGTCTGTGAAGCTCCTGATTTCACCTTCAATTTTGATTGACAGCCTTGCTGGGTACAGTATTCTTGGATTCAGCCCCTTCCTTTGCATGACTTTGTATATTTCATTCCATTCCCTTCTGGCCTGATGAGTTTCTGTTGAGAAATCAGTTGCTAGTCTGATGGGGGTTCCTTTGTATGTAACTTTCTGTCTCTCTCTTGCTGCTTTTAAGATTCTTACTTTGTCGTTGGTGTTTGCCAATTTAATTATAATGTGCCTTGGCGTCGGTCTTTTGGGGTTCATTTTGCTTGGGACTCTGTGAGCTTCTTGGATTTGTGTGGGTTTTTTCTTCCCTATATCTGGGAAATTTTCTGTCATTATTTCTTCAAAGAGGTTTTCTATTCCTTGCTCAGCTTCCTTTCCTTCTGGAACCCCTATTATGCGGATGTTGTTTTGTTTCATGTTGTCCCAAAGTTCCCTTAGGCTCTCCTCCTGCCTTTTAATTTTTTTTTCTAGAAGTTGCTTTTCTTGGGTATTTTTTTCCATCTTGTCTTCTAGCTCACTGATGCGGTCCTCTGCTTCTTCTAGTCTACTCTTGATGCTTTCTATTGAGTTCTTTACAGCAGCGATGTCATTTTTCATTTCTTCTTGGTTCTTCTTCATTTCCTCTTGGTTCTTGCTCATATTGTCAAATTTGTCTTCCATTCTTTTCAGCCACCTTATGACCATTTCTCTGAATTCTTTTTCTGGAAGGTTGCTTGCCTCCATTTCGTTTACTTCCTTTTCTGGTGATGCCTGCTTTTCTTTCATATGCGGGCTGCTTCTTTGTCTCCCCATGGTCTCTCTTCTCTGGGTGTCTGGTTATGTAGTTCTCTCTCTCCTTATCCCAGGCGAAATCTGACCTATCCGTGGTGGAGTGTAGAGCTCCTCTGAACCCGTGTGCTTGCGCCAGTTGGGGAGCGTTGTTCTGGGGCTCGCAGCTGTTCCTGGGGTGCCGCAGTTGTGGATTCTCAGGCTTCAGATAAGCTCCACTTTCCGGATCAAGATGGCGCAGACTCCGCATCCAAGCCCGCAGCTCCGGGAGGGGACCCAGCCGCAGTTGGTGCTGCCAGGTCAGGGGAACCCCGTTCAGCAGTCCCCCACCTCCTTCTGGAATTCAGCTGTCTCCCAACCAGCCAACAAACACTCCTTGTGCGTCCCTCAGCTGTTCTTCCTTTCTGCTCCGGGACAAGGCTCGGAACACGTCTGTCTATTCCGCCGCCATTATTCCCTCTCTCGAATCCCCTTTTAATGTGCACAAATTTCATGCACCAGGCCACTAGTTTACCCATAATTTTGTATGAATTAAATTAATTTCTCTTGGATAAAATTTAAGAGTGGAATGGCTAGAATGTATGCATAATCTTTTACAAACACTGCTTCCCAAAATGGTTATAACCAGTGCATGAGAGATCTGCTTGCTCCACATTCTCAGCAATAGTCGGTATGGTCATTGTAAAATGGTCACCCAGGCCTGGCTGGTGTGGCTCAGTTGGTTGGGCATTGATGATTCCATGCACCAAAAGTTTGCTGGTTTGATTCTTAATCAGAGCACATGCCTGGGCTCAATCCCCAGTAGGAGGCATGCAGGAGGCAACAGATTGATGTTTCACTCTCACATCAGTTTCTCTCTCTAAAAAAATAAATAAATAAATAAATAAATAAATCTTAAATAAAAATGAAATGGTCACCCAAATAGATCAAGTCTTAATCTAAAAAACCTGTAAATGTTACCTTATTTGCAAAAAGAATATTTGCAGATGTAATTAAATGAATATTTTGAAATGAGATTACCTTAAATTATCTGGATGGGTCTTAAATGCCATCACAAGTATCTTTATAAGAGAGCAGCAAAGGGAGTTTTGAGAGACAAACAGAAGAGAAAATAATGTGGAAGTGGAGGCAGAAATTGGAGCCAAGGAATGCTATAGATTTCTGTTGTTTTAAGTTAACAATTTGTGGTAATTTTTTAAAATAATTTTTTTATTGATTTTAGAGAGGAAGAGAGAGATAGAAACATCAATGATGAGAGGGAATCATTGATTGGCTGCCTCCTGCACGCCCCCTACTGGGGACCGAGCCCACAACCCAGGAATGTGCCCTTGACTGGAATTGAACCTGGGATCCTTGAGTCCGCAGGCCCACCTCTATCCACCAAGCCAAGCCGGCTAGGCATGTGATAATTTTTCATTGCAGCCTCAGGAATATAATACAACGGCTTTGCAGTACTCAGAAACATGATAAGGTTTTGATCAATTGCATACATTTACCCAGGACTTCAATGCTTTAATGAGTGATTCTACGAAAATGAAATAGATAAATTCACAGAGACTGTAGTCATGTCATTAGTTGGTGGTCATATTGATACCACTGTAATAACCTGGTATCATTTAACAGGAAATAAATAAAAGGAAAGACTAGATATAGACATGCCATTAATATGACTTTGTGAAAGAGCTGCATTTAACATTATCCAAGTCTATTCCCTGCAGATCCATGGGGAAGGGACTAGAGAAAAGCACTTTAGATGTATGCCCAGTAAAGTCTGAGTGACGTGGGAGGCTAATTGCCAGTCAATCACACCTGAAAATGAGTCAGTGGCCAGAATGGGCATGGTCACGGCAAGCTCACAACTCTAAATATATAAACTTCTAGACAAAGGAGCCACACTCTCTTGGCTCCAGGGTGCTGAGCCCTCTAGGAACTGCTGCAATTGGCTGCGCTCTCCTGTGCCCCCCGACACACAGCCATGTTGGGCTCCATACATGGACTAATGGACTTTAATCTGGCCTAAATTCTGAACTTCACCAGGCTGCAACAAGGAACGGAAACTCTGGACTCCAGCCCTGTTTCTGATTCTGCTGAACTCTGCTCCTCTTCCAGGACTGGCTTAAGGGGCAGGGGACTTTGGAATAAAGCCTTCTTCCACATCCCATCCTCCCCTGGGGGCTTCTGAAAATTATTTCAGCTGTGCCCCAAGAACCTCGCTCCCCCAAACGGCAGGGAAGTTTCATCCATTGGCATCAATATGACCCAAAGTGCTTGAATATCTTGCAGTGCTGATGTCCTATTCTGCTAGTTGTGCTTTATATTTTTTACGTGTTAAGAGCTACCTTAGTTTCTGTCTACTTTCCAAGTCTGGTTCTCTACACTCCTGTGCATTTAACGAGACCCCTGTCTTTGTTTTTATTTTCTCCAAATAAAAGTTTTGAAACCATAGTTGATTTATATGAATTGTAATTCTAGGTTTGTAACAGATTCAGAGAAAAATATTAAAATGCTTTTCAGTTTTTTAAAAAGAAAGAACAGTTTTTCTTGTACTCATATCTGTTTTTGTTTTTTTAATAGTAAATAAACATATAACATGCTTTGGAGTTAATAGTTCCTGGGATACTTATTGATGTCTTTTACTTTTTCCAAAGCCAAAATTTAATAAAAACAACTTTTTAAATCTTGTGACAATATTACCCCCTAACCTTCCAATACACAAAATCAACATCAAATTCCACTTGGAGTAATGTTTTGAGTTCAATAGAGGTGGATCTGACAATGATATGGTACTCTTTAATATTCTTCCCTACTCCAGTGTTTATCTTACCTTTGGGCCACATCCTCCTGCACTCAAAGGACCAGTGCTGTGTTGTTGTGCATTAGCAAGGTAACAGGTTTTATGTCACACTATAGATGCCACCATTTTCCTCCTCATTCTCACACAGCCAAATATGTTAATGGAAGTTTAACATGTCTTAGGGACACAGTGTACTTTGCAGTGATTAATTGAAAAAGTTTTTGGCTTACACAGGACATTTTCCAAAATATTTTCCCATTCAAGAAATGTTTGCAGATTAAATAAATAGGATATTTGCATTATTACAAACCAAACAAACCTCAACTCAATTTTCTGTTTAGTGTGTTTAACTTCTCTTAAGCTCTGTTTACATAATGTCTTATAAACAACCTGTCCTCTGGGGGAAAATCAGTAAAAATATTTGATAATTCATAGCAAAATTACTGCCTGATTAATTTTTTTCACTACTTGGTTATACTTTTATATATAAACTAAAGGCCTGCTGCACGAAATTCATGCATGGGTAAGGTCCCTAGGCTTGGCCAGCTATTAGGGCCAATTGGGACCTTCTGCCTGCTGGCCAGAGCCTTCCTTCCAGCTGCTGGCTGGGGCCTCCCTTCATTCCACACCACCCCCTGGTGGTCAGCACACATCATAGTGAGTTATTGGTCTCCCGGTCAAACTCCCATAGGGGCAATTTGCATATTAGGCTTTTATATCTATACTAGAGGCCTGGTGCACAAAATTTGTGCACAGGCGGGAGGGGGGTTTCCCTCAGCCCAGCCTGCATCATCTCCAATCTGAGACCCCTCAAGGGATACCTGACTGCCCGTTTAGGCCAGATCCTGGTGGGATCTGGCCTAAACAGGCAGTCAGACATCCCTCTCACAATGTAGGACTGCTAGCTCCCAACCACTCACCTGCCTGCCTGATTGTCCCAACTGCTTCTGCCTGCCAGCCTGGTCACCCCCTAACCACTCCCCTGCCAGCCTGATTGACTCCTAACTGCTTCCCTGCCGGCCCAATTGCCCCTAACTGCCCTCCCCTGCTGGCCTGGTTGACCCTAACTGCCCTCCCCTTCAGGCCTTGTCTCCCCCAACTGCCCTCCCCTGTAGGCCTGGTCCCCCCCAACTATTCTCCTCTGCCAGCCTGGTCCCCCCCAACTGCTCTCCCCTGAAGGCCTGGTCCCCCCCAACTGCCCTCCCTTTCAAGCCTGGTCCCTCCCAACTTCCCCCCTACTGCTGGTGTGATCGTCCACAACTGCCCTCCACTGCTGGCCATCTTGTGGCGGCCATCTTTGACCACATGGGGGCAGCCATCTTGTGTTTTGGAGTGATGGTCAATTTGCATATCACTCTTTTATTAGATAGGATCATAGATATAGACCAACTACCGGACTCACCAGGAGGTGCATTGATGGGTCCTGTGGTGGCTGTGGAGGGTGGGACTTACAGGTTCCATGGCAGCTGCAGCGGGTGGGACTTCTGGAGCATCGTGGCGCGCTGGCAGTGTCTGAGGAGCGTTGTGGGCTGGCAGCAGTGTCTGTGGAGTGTGCAAGGCTTCACGGGGTGGCAGACATGGCCCTGATGGCAGGTTAGGCCTAGGGGACCCTACACATGAACAATTTAATTGTTCTCTGTGCCTCTAGTATATGATAACCTTAGGGCTAAATTTTAGTTTATTTCTCTTCCTATCAAATGGAATTTATAGAGAGCTAATTAGAATTTCCTATGCTTTTTATCTTTTTACTTAAATGGGTTACACTTGAAAAATAAAATGGAATTAAAATCTATCCAGGAGACTAACTACATGTCAGTTTGCGACACTATGGTCAAAAACTATACTTTTTGTCTTTACCTATACAATTCTCTCTGACAGTGAATGTATATCCTTAATTGCTTACCAAAAGAAAAATATATTTCTTGTGGTCTCAAAACTAAGAATTATTAAAATAAACCTAAATTTATTGCTATCTCATGTACAAATAGAAAAAGCTGTCATTCTTGGTATTGGGCCAGCACCTCCAGTTATTAGTTACTATTATCAAAATTATCTCAAATCACACTATCTTTGTCATGCTAGCCATTGCTCCCTAGTAACAAGCTTTTATGTTTTTAATTCAACTATATTATTTTATTCTCAATGTAATCTTTCTTGTTGTTATTAGTGAATATCAGGAGGATGATACTTTCAAAAATTAAATAATATACATTTGATTAACTGCATAATCTCTATATATTTGCCTCTCCCAGAGAGGGACATGTATATCAATCTTCTTTAATATTATTATGAAAGAAGAATATGACAGTAATCTAGATATATTATAGGACCATATTTTGCATTTTTGGGAATTTTTACTTTTTCAGAATAATAAGGTTGACAGGATTTAAGAGATTAAAAATACTTAACCTCATATTTTTCAGAAGAAAATAGATGAGTTAGCATGTGATGACACACAGAAAGACATGAAATTTATGGTGGAAATAATACTAGTGAGTAAGTCTTCTAATTCCTAGTTCTTCTGTGCCTTACCCGTGATACAAGGTTTTCAAAGGACACACAGCAGAATCCTTTTAGGCAGTGCATTTGTTTAATGCATATCAATATCAACATATTTGCAAACATTGCCTTTGATAATCTTCTTTGGACTCACATCTAATTAATGTCAATAGTTTCATAGAAAGAGGAATCTGGGAGTTAGTCTTGCCTTGGTCATTTCTAGTTATAAAATATTAGAGGCCCAGTGCACGAAATTCATGCATGGGTGGGATCCCTAGGCCTGGCTGGCAATCAGGGCCTATCTGGGCCATCTTGCCCAGTCCCAATCAGGGCTGGGCCAGCTGGGGCTTTCCGGCCATGGGACAAGGACTGCTGGATGGGCCTGCCAGATGGGGCCTGGTGGACAGGGAAGGGACTGCAGGAGGTTTGACAGTGGCAGGGTGGGAGGGTAGGGACTGGGGGAGGTTAGCTGGCTGTGGAAAATTGGATGTGGGAGCTCACTGACCACCAGGGAGCAGCTCCTGCATTGAGTGCCTGCCCCCTGGTGGTCAGTGCACATCATAGTGACTGGTCAACCAGTTGTTCTGGTCATTTGGTCATAACAGTCACTTAGGCTTTTATATACATAGATAAGGTAATAGTCACTTTGGCCTCACATTCCTCACCAGGTGGTCAGGTTATGTGACCTCTAAGGCCTCTTCCAGTCCTTACTCTTATTCTGAAATACACATTTATATAATCTACTGTGCCATTCCACATCTATGTGGAATACTGATTATCCTGAGTAAGTTGAAAAGGCAGAGTTTGTGGTGAATGGTTTGGTTTCTTACCATTCTTTATAAGAACCAGAATCAGCCCTGCTGTGCTCTGTTCCCATGTGCTACCTCCCATTGGCTCAGGACCAAGTCCTCTCCCGGTGATACCACATAGCCTGGCACAGACAGGTGCGCATTTCCAGCCCTTCCAGGGCACAGACCCCATTGAAGTGCCTAGATGTTACTGTGAGGAGCCAAAAATATTAATTTGCTTTGAAGACTGTCTGAGAGTTGGACAAATATGTATTCCATAAACATAGCTATACATACAGTTATATTTAATTATGTTAACAGGCTATTATGAATAAGAAAAAATATTTTAAGACACTAATAAATTCTGAGAAAATTTTTATCTTTTATTTTCTCAAATATTAAAATTAGCTAATATACTGCATGAATACTCTCAGATGGAGAGTTGGCAGTTCCTTTGATCTTACCAGTATCCTCATTTAGAATAAAGTTTGGAGCCTGGACTTTAATTTCTCCCCATTAACATTATCTTCTGGTAAGAAATCAAGAGTTTCAGTGCAGTAGTTTCAGGGTGAGATGATCAGATAAACCAGTATGAGCTGAGACATTTATGGTTGGTAGTGGTTTGGTAACTAATATCTTCATGAAAATATTTTTAATTTTTCTCAGAGGCTTGAAGTCTTTAGCAGGTCACAGTGGGGAGATCAAGGTGCTATGACAGGCATCTAAAGAACACATTTCAGGGCAACAATCACACTTGCTCTGGTGTTGGGTATTACCTGTGATGCATACTCATTTTAATCTTCAGGTACCTTGAATTATTAGTAATTTTCATGCTTGAAAGGCTGGCTCTGCTACTCCTCCACAGAGTAAGGGAGGGAAATGGCACATCTTGCAAATTTCAGTGATTTTGAAAGGAACAATGAGAAGGAGGTGGTGCTGCTTCAGAAGGCGGGCAACAGATGGAACAAAAGGTTAACTCACATTTCAGCTGAAAATAGAAAATAAAAATAGTAATGATGATCTATAGAAGAGCAGAAAACACAGCAAAATGAAGTTATTCATTTTGAATCAGCAGCTTCTTTGAAAACATCCTCTGGTTGTTTAAAGGGTTTTATTGTACAAATTGGCATTCAGGAGGCACGTCTGACAACTGGCCCATTGTGTCTCTTTTACCAATTGTCAGCAACAGTCTTTCTTTGGATCCACAGGAAGAGGAACTTCAATGTTCTAAGGCAGTTTCTTTGAGGACAAATGATTAAACTTTTTTCCCCATGTTTGAATTAAATGATTATAAAGCATAACCTAGCATTCAGTAGCTTCTCTATAATATTTACAGCTGCTTTCCACTTCCCCCATCACCAGAAATGGGAGTTTCCTTGCTTTTAGCTACCAGTCTTTTGTCTGTCTGACCTCACCTCATAGAAAAAATAATCCATCTTTATGGAGGTTGCATTATTTTAAAAAGAATTGGCTTTTACTACAGACCTCTGAGGAATGTACAACTGGTATATGTATAGGAATGTGACTGAAATACAATGTCTGCTGAGCATTTTGTATGCATGGCTGTGAAGAGGTACTGAGCTATCCCACAGGATTGGCTGCAATTACTTCTTATCAAACCTTAACCCCAGCCCACACTCACTTTCGAATAGTTTTAGAGCTCTTGAATTAGGAAAAAGCCCTCCTTGCTAAAGAGAAAAAATAGAGTGATTCTTTCTCAGAGAACTACAAATGACAAAAGATGTACATTAAATCTAGTGATTAAACTTGAGAGTCAATTTTATAAACAGAATCTTCAAAGCCATATTGAAAAAATAATGCTTTGTTGACTGTAGTCCAAAGTGTTCAATTTCCATTAATAATGCAATAGCCCCTTTGCAGATTTTTCTTTTCATGGACTCTAATGAACAAACTAGGGGCCCAGTGCACAAATTCATGCACCTTGAAAGGAACTGTGGGTCATGAGGCTGTGGTGGGCACGGAGGCGGGTCTCGGCCCATCCTCTGCACCCCTGCCTGGCCCCTTCCACCATGGCTCCCCATCCCCTGTCTGCCAGCAACCCCACTCCCACTGCCACTGCTCCTATGCGCTGATGGCACCAGCTCTGCTCGCACCTGCTGATGACGTGGAGTGATTGGGGCTGGCACCAGCAGCAGGTGCAAGCAGGGCTGGCGCCATCAGTGGGTGCAAGCAGCGGCTGCTTCCCTGATCACCCCTCAGGAGAAGGGGGAGGTGGAGAAGTCCTCAGGGGCGATCAGGGCCGGCAGCCGCCGCCTGCACCCGTTGACGGCACTGAGCAATCAGGGCTGGCACCAGGCACCTGCAGTGGGTGCAAGTGGCTGCTCTGGTGCTGGCAGAGGGTGTGAGCAGGGCCGGTGCTGGCAGCAGGTGCGAGTGCCGAGTGGGACCGCAGTGCGCGGGAGCAAAGAATTTTCAGTAACCACCAGAGGCTCGCCCTGATGACAGCGACCGGTGCCCCACCTTGGTCTGGTGCCCTTGCTCACCTGTTCCACCATCCTGCCGTAGCCAACACTCACATTTTCCATGCTCTGCCACTGCTGCTGATGCCTGCCATGTTTCGTGTGTGCCCCCCAGTGGTCAGAGCACATCATAGTGACCGGTTGTTCAATTTTTTGGTTGTCTCCTTGTTTGGTCTATTTGCATATTAGGGTTTTTATATATATATACAGTATAGATAATATATTAGGTCTATATGGGACTTAAATGTAAACACATTGTTTTATAGGCACTTTCTAATAGAACATGCCATCATCATTACATTCTGATAATATAGTTATTAAAATTGCTGTTACAGATGATAAACTTGTTTAAGGAGGTTATGTTACTTGCATAAAATCACTGTGGCAGAGACTGCTAGTTTTATATAAATATATATCCATGTATTTTTGGTTCTGTGTATAACCATGAATAAAAACTATATTTTCTGGATTGCTTTATAGCTTTGACTAAGTTTTGGCTAACATAGTAAGTATACTATATTATGTGTAGGGCATGACCATGTTTTCTCTCTTTTCTTCTAGTTCTAATGGTGTCTGCTTCTGGGATCTTGAGCAGCTAGTGCAGACACGGATGCTGACATGACAGAAGATAAAAGGAGCTTCTCTTTAATTAGCTTACCTTTACATAAAAAAAATTGTGTTTATGCCAGATTATTTTTTTAAATTTATCTTCATTGTTGAAAGTATTACAGATGTTCCTTTTTTTTTCTTCTGCATTGACCCCCTTCACCCCCCCCTTCCTAGCCTTTACCACATAATTGTCTGTGCCATGGGCTATGCATATATGCATATAAATTCCCTAGTTAATTTCTTCCCATCCACCCACCCACCTGCCTTCCTTCTGAAATTCAACAATCTGTTCCATGCTTCTATGTCTCTGCATCTATTTTGTTCATCAGTTTATTTTTTTCATTAAATTCCACATATCAATGAGATCATATGATACTTATCTTTCTCTGACTGGCTTATTTTGTTTATTTTTAATAGACATAAAAACACAATGGAAAGAGAAATGGAATTTAATCCCATATTACCTAAACCTAACCTGCATTCTTTATCTTAAAAACTATATAACTTCAGTACACCTGCCATGCATCAATATTGGAGATCTTTGGACACCGCCTTGGATCTAGACTATGGAACCAAAGTTTCTTCAATACTGTTAAAAATTATTGTTTTGTTACAGTTTATGGTATACTAGACTATGTTATAATATTAACTCATGTTTAAGATGCTTAAAGTACTAAGAATTTTAAAGTACTTTTCAAGCATTAATTTTTATGTAAGTAAAAATGTCCATATTATAACAGTTTATACAGCTGTAAATGAAGATGTTAAAAAATCTTTTACAAAAGGCATTGGAATTTGTAAAACCAATTGGGAGTTAGGATTAGAAATGGAGAAGTTACACTTGATTTCCTTTCCTATCACCAATCTGTCTTATTCACTTCCTTCCAATGGATTCTTTTAGTAAAACTCCTATTTCCTTAGAACAGCTGGTAGTAGTCTTATCTCCTAATGATATACATCACATTAAAAAACAGTCCAAATCTAAAAATTTTACTCTGTGAAGATAAGCATATGGTTTGCAAGATGAAATATGCTGACTGTATGATTACATTCCTGTTTACTTGTATAATACATGATCGTTAAGCCATCCATCATTCTTTCTCTGGACTTAGTTTTGGGGCTGGGTAAAGGGCAGATGAGGAAAACAAAGAACAAATTAACTTTAGCAGATAATAGTTTTTGCCCCCTGATATTCTACTTGTTCCTTATTGTATTTTTTTGAGGGGGAGGCGGTTCTGATTACTGTTTTAATTTCTTTTTTAAAATAATCTTTATTGTTGAGAGTGTTACATATGTCCCCATTTTCCCCCAATTGACCTTTTCTAACCTGCCCCACCCTGCACCCCAGTCCTTCACACTATTGTCTATACCATGCATTTTGCATATGTGCATACAAGCTCTTTGATTGATGTAATCCCACCCACTAACCTTCCCCCACCTTCCCTCTGAGATTCCACAGTCTATTCCATGTTTCTATTTTGTTAATCAGCTAATTTGTTCATCCGATTCTACATATGAGTGAGATCCTGTGATACTTGTCTTTCTCTAATGGGCTTATTTTGCTTAGCATAATACTCCCCTGTCTCAAAGGGTCAGAGAACCTTCATTTTTACTGCTGCATAGCATTCCATGGTATAAATGCACCACAGCTTTTTTATCCACTCATCTTCTGATGGGAACTTGAGCTGTTTCTAGATCTTAGCTACTGTGAATTGTGCTGCTATGAACATAGGGGTGCATACATTCTTTCTGATTGGTGTTTCAGGTTTCTTAAGATATATTCCTAGAAGTAGGATCATTAGGTCAAATGGCAGTTCCTATTTAATTTTTTGAGGAAATTACATCTGTTTCCTACTATGGCTGCAACAGTCTGCATTCCCTCCAGCAGTGCACTAGGGTTCCCTTTTCTCCACATCCTCACCAGCATTTATCATTGGTTGATTTGTTGACAGTAGCCATTCTAACAGGTGTGAGGTGATACCTCATTGTCATTTTAATTTGCATCTCTCTGATGATCAGTGACTTTGAGCATTTTTCATATGTCTCTTGGCCATCTGCATGTTCAGTTTAGAGAAGTGTTCATTTAGGTCCTTTGTTCATATTTTGATTGGATTGTTTGTCTTCCTTTTGTTAAGTTGTGTAAGTTCCTTATATATTTTGGATATTAACCCTTTATCAGATGTATCATTGCCAAATATGTTCTCCCATACAGTGGGCTTCCTTTTCATTTTGTTGATGGTTTCTTTGCTGTGCAGAAGCTTTATAATTTTGATGCAGTCCTATTTGTTTATTTTCTTCTTAGTTTCCATTGCCCTACAACAGTGGTCGGCAAACTCATTAGTCAACAGAGCCAAATATCAACAGTACAACGATTGAAATTTCTTTTGAGAGCCAAATTTTTTAAACTTAAACTTCTTCTAACGCCACTTCTTCAAAACAGACTCATCCAGGCCGTGGTATTTTGTGGAAGAGCCACACTCAAGGGGCCAAAGAGCCACATGTGGCTCAAGAGCTACAGTTTGCTGACCACGGCCCTAGGAGATATATCTGTAAACATATTGCTATAAGAGATGTCTGAGATTTTGATGCATATGGTTTCTTCTAGGATTTTTATGGTGTCATGACATACATTTAAGTCTTTTATCCATTTTGAGTTTATTCATGTGTATGGTGTAAGTTGGTGGTCTTGTTTCATTTTTTTGTATGTATCTATCCAATTTTCCCAATACCATTTATTGAAGAGACTGTCTTGACTCCATTGTATGCTCTTGCTTCCTCTGTCAAATATTAATTGAGCATAATAGCTTGAGTTGATTTCTGGGTTCTCTGTTCTGTTCCATTGATCTATATACCTGTTCTTGTGCCATCACCAAGCTGTTCTAATTATAGTGGCTTTGTAGTAAAACTTGATATCTGGTATTGTGATTTTGCCAACTTTGTTCTTCTTTCTCAGGATTGCTGTGGCTATTTGGGGTCTTTTTTTATTCTGTATAAGTTTTTGGAGAGTTTGTCTAGGTCTGTGAAATATGCTATTGGTATTTTAATGGGGATTGCATTGAACCTATAGATTGTTTTGGGTAATATGGACATTTTAATGATGTTAATTGTACCAATCCATGAACATGGTATATTCTTCCCCTTGTTTATATCTTCTATTACTTTTTTCAATGTCCTGTAGTTTTCTGAGTACAAGTCTTTTAACTTCTTGGTTAAGTTTATTCTGAAGTATCTTAATTTTTTTGTTGCAATGGAAAATAAGATTTTTTGTTTAGTTTATGAGAATTCATTATCTATATATATAAAAGCCTAAGCGGCCATTACAACCAAACCACTGGAATGACCAGTTGACCAGTTGCTATGACGCACACTGACCACCAGGGGGCAGATGCTGAATGCAGGAGCATCCCACTGGTGGTCAGTATGCTCCCACAGCCAAACTTCCATGGCTGGCCAACCTCCCGCAGTCCCTCCCCCTGGCCAGGTGTGATCGGCCCCGATCGGGACTGGGCGAGATGGCCCTGATCAGCCCCAATCGCCGGCCAGGCTGAGGGACCCCACCCATGCACGAATTCGTGCACCGAGCCTCTAGTTGGTTTATAAAAATGCTAATTATATCTAGGTGTTAATTTTTATCCTGCTACATTGCCAAATTCATTTATTAAATCTAGTAATTTCTAGGAGTCGTTAGGGTTTTCTATATACAATACCATATCATCTGTGAGTAATGACAGTTTTACTTCCTTCTTTCCAATTTGGATGCCTTTTATATTGTCTTCTTGTCTGATCACTGTGGTTAATACTTCCAGTATATGTTGAATAAGAGTGATGAAAGCAGACATCGCTGTCTTGTTCCTGTTCTTAAGGGAAATGGTTTTAGTTTGTGCCCATTGAGTATGATATTGGCTGTAGGTTTGTCATATATGGACTTTATTAAGTTGAGGTATGTTCCTTCTATTCCCACTTTGCTGAGAGTTTTTATCAAAAATGGGTGTTGGATTTTGACAATTGCTTTTTCTGCATCCATTGATATGATCATGTGATTTTTGCCTTTTCATTTGTTTATGTGATGTATCACATTTATTAATTTGCTAATATTGTACCAGCATTGCATCCCTGTAATAAATTCCACTTGATCATGGTATATAATCTTTTTAATATATTGGTGGACCTGATTTGCTAATATTTTGTTGAGGATTTTAGCATCAATGTTAACAGGGATACTGGCCTGTAATTCTCTTTTTTTTGTAGTGTCTTTATCTGATTTTAGAAATAAGATAATCCTGACCCCTTAAAAAGAAGTTGGAAGTGTTCTTCCCTTTGGGATTTTTTTGCAGTAGTTTGAGGTGGATAAGTATTAGCTCCTCTTTGAATGTTTGGTAAAACTCTTCTGTGAAGCCATCTAGATCAGGGCTTTTGTTTGCTGCCATTTTTTTTTTTTATTACTGCTTCAAGTTCTTCCGTGGTTATTGGCCTATTCAGGTTTTCTGATTCTTCCTAATTCAATTTTGGAAGATTGTATATTTCTAGGAATTTGTCCATTTCATCTACATGTCCAATTTGTTGACATATAGTTGTTCCTAGTATTTTCTTACAATCATTTGTATTTCTGTGGTGTCAGTAGTTACTTAATTACTTTCATTTATGATTTTATTTATTTGGGTCATCTCTGTTTTTTCTTATTTATTTATTTATTTATTTATTTATTTATTTATTTATGTATTTATTTATTTCTAATCCTCACCTGAGGATATTTTTCATTGATTTTTAGAGAGAATGGAAGAGAGAGTGAAAGACAGAGAGAAATAGGAATGTGAGAGAAGCACATTGATTGGTTGCCTCCTGCATGTGCCCTGAACAAGGCTTGAGCCAGGGAGGAGGCTGCAACCAAGGTACATGTCCTTAACCAGAATCAAACCTGGGACCCTTTGATCCATAGTCTGATGCTCTATCCACTGAGCCAAATTGGCTAGGGCTCTTTGTTTCTTGATGAGTCTGGCTAAACGTTCATCAATCTTATTTATCTTTTATAAGATAAATTTATCTTAAGATATCTTATATGAAAAGATAAATAAGATTGATTTATTGGTTTCATTGATCTTTTGTATTGTTTTTCAGTCTCTCTGTCATTTATTTCTGCTATAATTTTTATTATTTCATCCCTTCTAATTACTCTGGGCCTTTCTTGTTGTTATCTTTCTAATTCTTTAAGTTGTAAGGTTAAATAGTTTATTTTTAATTTTTCTTGTTTTTTGAGCAGACCTGTAGTGCTATGAGCTTCCTTCTCAGGACTGCTTTTGCTGTGTCCCATAGATTTTGGGTTGTTGTATGTTTATTTTCATTGTTTCCAGGAAGTTTTTGATTTATTTCTTGATTTTAATGGTAATTCATTCATTGTTTAATAACAATTAAGCTATTTAGCCTCTATGTGTTTGAAAGTTTTTGAGGTTTTTTTTTACTGTAGTTGATTTCTAGTTTCATTCCATTGTGATCTGAGAAGTTGCTTGATATGATTTCAATATGCTTTTGATCTCTCCCTTAATGTCTTCTAGAAATCTTTTTATATATTTAGATGTTCCTATATTGGGTGCATATAGTTTACCAGGATTATACTCTTTCGTTGTATCAATTTCTTTAGTATTATGTGTTAACCATTATTGTCTCTTGTGATGGCCTTCATTTTGAAGTCTATTTTGTCAGATATGAGTATTGCTACCCCAGCTTTTTCCATTTGCATGGAAGATTTTTTTCCCCATTTCTTCACTCTCATCCTGTGTGAGTCTTTTGTTCTTAGGTGGGTCTCTTGTAGACAGCATATAATTGAATGATATTTTCATATACATTCAGCTACCCTATTTTTCTGATTGAAGCACTTAATCCATTTACATTTAAGGTTATTATTAATAGGCACTTATATATTGCCATTTTAATTCTTTATGCCTATGTTTCTCTCTGTATTTCTTTTTTTTGTGTGTGCAGCAGTCCCTTTAGCATTTCTTGCAGTGTTGGTTGGTGGTGATAAACTTCTTTAGCCCTATTTTCATCTGGGATGCTCTTTATTTTACATCTATTTTGAATGATAGCTTTGCTGGATATAGTAATTTTGTTTTCTGATTCTTGCTTTTCATTACCATGAATACTTCATGCCATTCCTGTTTGACTTATAGAGTTTCTGATGAAAAATCAACTGGCAGCCTTAGGAGAGCCACTTTATAGTAAAAAAAAATATGCTTTTCTCTTGCTACCTTTAAGATTCTCTGTCTTTAATATGTTGTAGCAATATCTTTACAGATACAACTCTTAGGACAATGAAAACTACGGAGAAAGTAAACAAAGTAAACAAATGGGACTACATCAATCTTCTGCCCAGCAAAAGAAGCCATCAAAAAAACAACAAGAAAGTCCACTGCATGGGAGAACATATTTGCCAATGTTATCACCGATAAGGGTTTAATCTCCAACATTTACAGGAAACTCATATAACTTAACAAAGGGAAGATAAACAATCCAATCAAAAAATGGGCAAAGAACCTAAATAGACATTTTTAGAAAATGGACATACAGAAGGCCAAGAGACATATAAAAACATGCTCAAAGTCACTGATCATCTGAGAAATGCAAATCAAAACAACAATGAAGTAACATCTTACACCTGTCAGAATGGCTATCATCAACAAATCAACAAACGACAAGTGCTGGCGAGGATGTGGAGAAAAAGGAACCCTCTTGCACTGCTCTTGGGAATGTAGACTGGTGCAGCCACTGTGGAAAGCAGTATGGAGTTTTCTCAAAAAATTAAAAATGAAACTGCCATTTGACCCAGTAATACCACTTCTGGGAATATATTCTAAGAAGGCAGAAACACCAATCAGAAAGGACATATGCATCCCTATGTTCATAGCAGCACAATTTACAATAGCTAAGATTTGGAAACAGCCTAAGTGGCCATCAGCAGATGAGCAGATTAGAAAACTGTGGTACATCTACACAGTGGAATACTATGCTGCTATAAAAAAAGATGGAACCCTTATCATTTGCAACAGCATGGATGGACCTAGAGAGCATTATCCTAAGCGAAATAAGCCAGCTGGAGAAAGATAAATACCGCATGATCTCACTTATTTGTGGAATATAATGAATAACTTAAACTGATGAACAGAAATAGACCCAGAGAAAAAATATATTTTAGAATATAATAGAAGTAATTCTGTTATTTGCAGATTTTTAATATTTCCTACAAGTTTTGTGATATGCTATGTTAGTACAGTTTTGGTAATATCATTATATTTAAAATATTTTTTTCTTGAAATATTAATGTTTATTGAATATAATATTATATTTAAAATCATTTTTCTTGAAATATTAAAAAAAGATTCTCTGTCTTTTATATTTTGGCATTATAATTATCATGTGTCTGGGCATGGGCCCATTTGTGTTTTTATTGCTTGGGACTCTCTGTGCCTCCTAAACCTCTGTGACTTTTTCCTTCACCAGTTAGGTAAGTTTTCTGCCATTATTTCTTCAAACATCTTTTCTATCCCTTCCTAACTTTCTTCCCCTCTGGCACTCTTGTGATGCAAATATTGTTACATTTCATGTTGTCCCATAGCTCCCTTAAGTTGTCTTCCTGTTTTTGAATTGTTTTTTTTCTTTTTGGTTTTCTGATTGGGGGTTTTTCTACCCTCTCTTCTAATTCACTAATTCTGCTGTTTATTCCTTCCAATGTATTCTTTATTACTCTTATGTCATTCTTCATTTCCGATTGGTCTTTTGTCATAATTACTATATCTTTTCTCATACTGTTAAGCATCCTTGCCATCATTCTGAACTCTATATCTGGTAAATTTCTTATCTCCATTTCATTTAGCTCTTCTGGAGAATTCTCTTGTTTTTTTATTTGGGACTTCTTCTTCTTTTTTTTTTTTTTTTTTTTTTTTTTGTCTGCCTGCTTGGTTTTTTGTCTATGTATTAGGTAGATCTGCTATGACTCCCAATTTCCAGTGCAGGACAATATCATACACTGTTTGTCACTGGCCCTGAATATCCTATTTGGAGCTACCAGCAATCCACAGTTTGTGGCTCCCTTACTGGAACTGGGTGCCTTTGGAAAGGACCAAGATGTGCACCATCTGGGGCCAGATGGAGACCAAGCAAAAACTCAGAGCCTCCAGAGATCTTCCTGTGCCTAGAGTCCCATTCCCATTTAGTCTTAATTAGCCTCAGGCTATCAAAGACAGTGTGAGGTGGGAGGTGTTCCAACAGGGTGTGGTAACTGTCTTCACCTCATGCAAAAACCACCTGGATGGCAAAGGTTCTCTGGAGTGTGAGGGAATGAGTCATCACAGGAAACAGGCTTGGCTGCCATCTGATCTCCAACCCAGAGCTCCAAAACCTGGACTCTCCTCACACGGTTTCAGTCCATGCTACCTTCCCTCTGCTGGAGCCCAAGGTGAGTGGCTGCACGTGAAATTTTTTGCTTTGACCCTTTAAGAGGGTGCTTGCATTTCCAACCACCTCTCCCTGGCAGACTGCAACACTGCTGCTTTCCACAGCCAGATGTTGTGTGAGCACCTTTCTCAGTTATCAGTGCTCTGGCCTGGGGGCCCATCTTGGGGTTCAGACACCAGAGTTCTCATTGGAACCTCTCACAGCTGAGATATTCCTCCAGAACTTCAGCTGCTGTCTGTGGGTGCCCGGATAGCCTTTTCATGTCTCTGTACTTCTTACCAGTATCTATGCGGTCTCCACTTTCTGTCTTTGGTTATCAGGGTTCTCTCCATCTAGTCTTCAGTTGATTATTCAGGATAGCTTTTCTGTATTTTAGTTGTAATTCCAGTTTGGTCCTGGGAACCTGTCAGTGTATCTTCCAATTACTCTCCCACTGTTTTGGAATCTACCTGTTCCTTATTTAAAGGTGGTTATTGTGAAGTTTAGTGACTTGTCAGTTGGTCACAGAGTCATGGCTTGTCTGGATTTTAAAAGATGCTTAAAGTTTGGTGATCTTTTTTTCACTTCGTGCTATTTCTTTTATTCTTCATATAACCTTTTGGGAAGGAAGAAGAACTGGTCTAAAACCTAATCCTCCCCTTATTAACTGGGTAATGATGAGGCAATTATTAGACTTCTCTTTCCAGTTATTAAAAAAGAATCCAGTAATTATTTCTACATTGAGGGGCGGGTGTATTGCTTAAATGAGACAGTGCACATAAAGTACTTTGTACAGAGATGGGCACATTGTAAATGCTTGGTAATTTATTTGTTCATAAACTTGTTTAATAAATAATAGAAAATATAAAAACAGTAGATAAAAGGAATACTTGGTAGGGTTAAGTGGCTTATTTTTCAAAACAACAAAAAATTACTTCTGATTTTTCAATCAACGGAGAAAGACATATTGGGAAGAAAAATGTCTCAGTGCAGGTAAATGAAGGAGCAATAAGTCCTTTTCATAGAAACACAAACTTAATTGCAATTTAGTTTATTGAGCAGAACAAGTACACAATTTTGATCTGCCATAAATAGGGCATAGTGAGCCATCAGAATTTTCAAAAATAATATGGTTTATATTTCTCTTCAAATAAATGTATACATTAATGTCTTGTGTGGTTAATATCTATGAAACAACTTTGAATTCACGTGTATTTTGTTGACTACATAAAGGAATAAATGTTTGCAATATGGTTAGAGCCACTCATTTTCTTCCTTATTATGAGCAATTCAAGGTTTGTTTTTCAAAAAGAACAAAAAGAAACAAACACATAAAACCCAAACAATCAACTAACACGTGGCTAATTTAAGCTGATGATTGAAACTCATTATTAACATTAGCAGGGAATTTCCTGAAGTTCTATTGACAGGACTGCTAAATTCTGTTTCATTTTTCAGTTAACAATAGTAGTGATTCTACTAATATTTATTGAGGGATTACAAAATTTGGGCTCTTTAACAAAACAATTCTTTTACAATGGTGAAGAGAACTGAGCATGATTTTTCTACTTTTGGAGCTTATAACCTAGAGAGCAAGGTAGATATTAGTTAATAATAAAATTATAAAAGTGTCTCTAACTTCTCTGCACTGAGGAGAGGTTTCTGGTGCTATGAAATATTATGAATAAATAATTTAACCTAAAAAGATGGAACAGGGAAGTGACAGTTATGCTGAGATCTGAAGTAGGAGTTAAGCCAGGGATGGGCAAACTTTTTGACTCAAGGGCCACAATGGGTTCTTAAACTGGACCGGAGGGCCGGAACAAAAGCATGGATGGAGTGTTTGTGTTAACTAATATAAATTCAAAGTAAAGGAGTGGAGCGGAGAGCAAGAGAAGCCTCCATTCTTTCGGCTCCGTGGGCCGGATAGAACAGCTGAACGGGCCGGATCTGGCCCTCAGGCCGTATTTTGCCCACGGCTGAGTTAACCTGATGAAGGAAAACCACATTTGGAAAGACAACAAGGCTAGAGGAAGAAGCATGGCAGGTGTGGCTGAAGCAGAGAGAAGAGGAGCATAGTGAGAGGTGAGGCTGGGAACTATGAACAGCACTGAAAACTTTGGCAAGGATTGTGTTTATAGCTAAGTGCATTGGTAATTCCGTGAACTATTTCATGTCTTTAGTTGGGGGTTGGGGGCATGACGGGTGATGACATAATCAGATGTGCCATTTGTAACAATCACCCTTTATGCAGTTGGGACAGTGGATTCACAGAAACCAGAGTGCTTTCCTAGTACTTCCATTGGGAGATGATGGTATCTCCTTTCCCCCCCAGATAGTTGATAACTTCTTATGGGCAAATACTTAATTTATAATTTCTTATATTTTACTAGAGGCCTGGTGCACGAAAATTCATGCAGTGGAGGGGGGAGTCTCTCAGCCCAGCCTGCCCCTTCTCACAGTCTAGGAGCCCTCAGGGGTGGGAGGACACCCCCATCACACCTCTGCTGTTGCCACTTCTGGCAGTGCAAGCCTTGGCCAGCCCTGGTTACCTGAGCCTTGGGTGGCCCTGGGCAGCTGGGCAGCTGGGCAGCTGCTACCTGAGGCTTGCCTGCGCCTCGGACATTGGCTAGGCAGCCACCATCAGAGGCTTGCCTATGCCTTGGGTGTCAGCTGGGCAGCCGCCATCCGAGGCTTGCCCGCACCTTGGGCCAGCCCTGGTGCGGGGGCTGAGGGGACTGGGGGACTCCGGAGGCAGGTGCACAGAGCAGCTGGACCTGCCTGGGAGTAGGCCCGGCCATGCCTCATCCTTGCTGCCCTGGTGGGACTGAGGGGACTGTGCGCCGCCATCTTGTGGCTGTGGGTGCTATCATCTTTGAGGGCAAAGCAGTCAATTAGCATATTCCCTCTTTATTGGCTGTGGGCACTGCCATCTTGGTGAAGTTGTGACAGTCAATTTGCATATTCCCTCTTTATTAGATAGGATAGTTGCTAGACTCAAATTATACAGTAAATTATTATTTTCAGATTCAATGAAAGAAGGGTGAGCTTATCAGTTATTTAGATGACAGAATAATTAGATTGATAACTTATTATTTATTTGAGCCATATAAATAGTCAAAGCTGATGGAATAATTAGTTTTGGATCCTTAAAATAGAAAGGAGTTGAACTTCAGATAGTGGAAGTTGTCTCTTCATCTCAATCACTTGACATTCAAATCAAAGTAGGAGGCAGTTGCTGAGTTGTTCATTTTTAACTTTTCTTACCAGTGTTGTATATCAGACCTTCATGTTATCATGACTTTTTTATTTTCAGAAAAAAAAGAGCAATCTAAGAAACAGATTGTGTCACCTATTTGAGATATTTGTTTTGTAGCTTTATCAGCTCATACTGTGTTTTGAATTAAAAATTAAGCAAACCATTTATTTTATTTATCTAAGAAATATTCTTGTGGGCTAAATTCTCCAAACTGTCTTTTTAGAAACAAATTTGATTAGAAGTTAACACATAATTGTTTTGATGACATGTAAATATTTAAGTGACTATGCTTTGAGAGTTCTCATAACATCCTTCAAAGGATGTTGGATGGTATCTAAATGATATCTGAAACATTCCAAATAAGAACTCCAAAATGATCTTTGGGTCAAATATTTAAAAATAGTTTATCAGAAATATGCAAAAATATGACTTTTGAATTTTATATATACATCTTAAATTTCTCTTTGAAATTGACTCAAAATTGCATAGTTGACATTAAATACCTTGACACAGTATGCATTAAGCTATTTTTCTTTACCTCCCCCTCAACCTACTGGCTTTTTGATTCTAAGAAATATTATATTTAGATCCATTAATCTAACACAAAAATTATTTAAGAAATTTCAAGGAAAAATAATTGAAATGTCAGTAAACTTGGACATATTCATGTAAATATTATACCTTTAATAAAAATAATAGGTAAACACAATCATTAAAAGCTATTTGTAAAATAGTTTTTGAGATATTTTCTTTCATAATTTTGAAAAGTAAGCAAAGGCAATACAGTAGTTCTCAGCTCATTGATGTTTTTGGTTGTTTTTTCATTCTTCATAACTACTCAGATGATGTCTCCAGGGCTTCAAACAATTGATATTGTTTTCTAAGTTTAGTGAGGATCTTTCAGGGCATTAGCTTAAAAAACAAAAACAAAAACCCACGGAGAATAAAAAGGCTCCCACAGGTGTCTAAACAATCTTATGCTATATACCTCTGCCTGGTTCTCATTGAGTCTTCATTGCTCTATAAGTTTCTCCTTCATTATCTTAGCCTGTGTTTCTCCATTTCTCTTTCTTTCTGTATCAAGCAATATTAAAATATCATAGTTCAGTGAATGCCTCCCAGTACCATGTGTAGCTCTCATTACCCACATGTTCCTGAATAAATCTGGTTTAGCTACCACTCTAATTAGCAACAAGAAAAGGAAATGCTTTTCTGACAGAAAAGCTCATTTTTTCTTTGAGAACGTATTCAAATTATTTTCAAAGTTTCTCTCTTTTCTTCTCTATTAAACATGGAATAAAAGTTAGAGCTCAAAGGGTCATGGACTTCTTATTTTTTATTTATTTTAAAAAAACATCCAATGAAATGTATTTTTCCTTGAGGGGTGAGGTAAATAATTTAAAAGTGAATGTCAGAGAGTTAAAGAATATAGTGAAATAATAGAGTTATAGAAATTCTGTTCAATTTAACTTCTTGCTTTTAAAAAACATTTGACAGAATGTAGGTTAAGCTGGTGCAAATAAAAGTACCCAAAATATGGGCTGTAAAAAGATAGATTTTTGTCTCTTTTTCATATTATCAACCAGAGATGAAGCAGTCACATCTGGTTGGGTCACTTTGCTTACTTCCACATGTTATTTCCATCTCTGTTTCCATTCAATTGATAGGAAGATGGACATTGGAGGACCACTAGCTATTTCTGTCCCAGTTTGAAGAATTTAATTAAAGAACAAATATTTCAACAAAATTCTCTCCATCGTTGGAATGCCTTTAACCTTAATCTGGTTTATTTCAGCTTTATTATTGACTAGAGGCCCGTTGCATGAAAATTCATGCACTGGCCGGGGGGGGGGGGGTGGTTCCTCAGCCCGGCCTGCCCCCTCTCACAGTCCGGGAGCTCTCAGGGGCAGGAGGTGACCCAGCTATCAGGGGAAAGTGACGCCCCCATTATACCTCTGCTGCTGCCAATGCTGGCAGTGCAAGCCTTGGCTGGCCCTGGTTACCTGAGCCTTGGGTGGCCCTGGGCGGCTGGGCAGCTACCATCCAAGTCTCAGGCTGGCCCTGGGCAGCTGGGCAGCTGCCTTCCGAGGCTTGTCTACACCTCGGGCTGGCCCTGGGCAGCTGGGGGACTGAGGGGACTGGGGGACTCCGGAGGCAGGCTCGTGGAGCAGCTGTACCTGCCTGGGGGCGGGCCTGGCCATGCCACATGCCTGCTGCCCTGGCGGGGTGAGGGGACTGGGAGCCTCCATCTTGTGACTGTGGGTGCCGCCATATTTGAGGGCGTGGCAGTCAATTAGAATATTCCCTCCTTATTGGCTGTGGGTGCCGCCATCTTTATGAGGGTGTGATGGTAAATTAGCATATTACCTCTTTATTAGATAGGATTAATTGGTAACTATCAATAATTTAAAAAAAGCTGTGGTTGAATCATGAGCCTTTTAGTGTACTACCAAATAAACATTATTACCATGTAGCATGTAGGAAACAGCAGATTATTAAAATGTATCTCCAAACACAATAAAGATTTGGGTAACATCCTATTTAACTCAGCTTTAATTAAAAAATGCTCTTATAATGGTTTTTAGGGCCTTTGGCCTTTACTAGATCTGGTATCTCTATCTTCTCTGTCTCCATTTCTCATTTCTCTTCTCTTCTGTAATGATATGCCAGCCACATTGTCATTCTTGACTTTCTTCCTTGTGCTAGCCGTTCTCTCACTTCTGAGCCTTTATTCTTAATATTCTCCTAGAACTCCCTTTCCTTCAACATTTCTGCAAGGTTTGCCCCATACTTTCCTTTAGGTCTTGGTTTAAATGTCACCTTCTCAGTAGCACCTACCCTGACCTTCCTTTTTAAAATTTCAAATCCATACTTACATTTTCTATACCCCTCTAGTGCTTTATTTATTTCATTGGAGTTATCACCACCTGAAATTTTATATATTTTGCTTATTTGTTTTATTTTATTTTTAAGTATTTTTTAATCTTTTCAATGACAGTTGACATATAATATTGCATTAGTTTCGGGTGTACACCCCAGTGATTAGACATTATATAACTCACTAAGTGATGATTCTGATAAATATTATACCCATTGGACACTATACATAGTTAGTTACTAGAATAATATTGACTATATCCCCTATGCTGTACTTTTACATCCCTGTAATTATTATGAAACAGCTAATTTGTACTTATTAATCCCTTTACCTTTTTCACTCATCCCCTCAAACCACCTCACATCTGGCAACTATCAAAGTGTTTTCTGTATCTATGAGTCTCTTTCTGTTCCACTTGTTCATTTATTTTTTTTTAGATTCAATTGTTAATAGATATGTATTTATTGCCATTTTACTGCTTATATACTGTATATTTTTATTTTTTATTTTCTTTTTAAAGAAGACCCCTTAGTATTTCATGTAATACTGGTTTGGTGGTGGTGAACTCCTTTAGCTTTTTCTTGGCTGGGAGGCTCTTTATCTATCTTTCAATTATAAATAATAGCTTTGCTGGGTAGAGTAATCTTGGTTGTAGGTCCTTGCTATTCATCACTTTGACTTTTTCTTGCCAATTCCTTCTGTCTATTGAAAAATCAGCTGACAGTTTTATAGAAACTAATTTGTAGGTAACTAGATGCTTTTCTCTTGCTGCTTTTAAGATTGTCTCTTTGTCTTTAATCTTTTGAATTTTAATCATGTTGTGTCTTGGTGTGGGCCTCTTTGGGTTCATCTTGTTTAGGACTCTCTGTACTTCCTAGAGTTATATATCTATCCTTCACCAGCTTATGGAAGTTTTGTTTTTGTTTTTTTTTCAAACAGGCTTTCAATTTTTTGCTCTCTCTCTTTTCTTTTTCCAGTATCCCCATGATATGAGTACTGGTATGCTTAAAGCCATCCCAGAGGCTCCTTACACTATTTTCATTTGTTTAGATTCTTTTTTTCTTTTTGCTATTCTGGTTGGGTATTTTTTGCTTCCTTATATTCCAAATCCTGGATGTGATTCTCAGCTTCATCCACTCTACTGTTGATTCCCTGTATATCATTCTTCACTTTAGTCAATGTATTCTTCATTTCTGACTGGTTCTTTTTTTTATGGTTTCCATGTCTTTATTTTATGCTGTTTGAAGAAGTTTATTGATCATCCTTATAACCAGTGCTTTGAACTCTGCATCTAGTAGGTTTCTTGTCTCTATTTTGTTTAGTTCTTTCAATGAAGTTTTGTTCTGTTCTTTGATTTAGGTCGTGTTTTTTTTGTCTCCTCTTTTTGGCAGCCTCCCTGTGTTTGTTTCAATGTAGTAGGTAGAGCTACTATGTCTCCTGGGCTTTGCAGAGTGGACTAATGTAGCAGTTGTCCTATAGGGTCCACTGGCACAGCCTCCCCATTCACTGAGCTGGATTTTCCAGTTATGGTCCCTTCTCCCCCTTCTCAGTTGGGCTATGTATACCCTCCTGTTGTAATTGAGCATTGATTGCTGCTAGAAGATCAATGGGAGGGATTTACCCCCAAGCCAATTGGTTGCAAAGATTGGTTGTGGCCACTGTGGAAAATCAGCTATGCAGGAGCCCACCACATGAAGCAGGACTTACTTTAGCAGGGCGCTAGGTGCCTGCTTAGTTTGTCTTTTGTGTGTGTCACTTGTGGCAATGTTTGGATGGTGTGTTGATATGGTTTGAAGCTGTCCACCAAGTGTGGTGGCTCTGGGACTTACCAGGAAATGCAGGCAAAGGTCAGCAGCAGCCTGTATTCTGCCTGGGGCCACCCAGTATGAGCTAAAAAGCTATCTGCAGATGGCTGCTACTTGGGTTGGGCTTGGAGGTGTCCAGGAGAGGCCAAGCTATATATCAAGGCCTGCTGCCACTAGTGCTGGACCTTGGGCCAGAGGTACAGGTTATACTCAGGCCAGATAATGCTTGTTTGAGAGATTTTAGGAAAGTCTGAAGCATGAGCCAACATAAGCCATTCATCTGGAAAAGCCACTGGAAACTCCCTGGGTACATCTGAAAGTTGGTGGGGCAGGGTATCAGGAAATCACCAGGGCAGAATGAACAGTGTTAACCAGGTTTATGGCGATTCAGATATGGCACCCACCTGCCAGCTCTGTTGGGGAAGGGCTCAGGAAACGAACAGTGGCCTCTGACAGCACTTCTGCCTAGGAGAAAGCTTCCCTTCAGCTCTCATCCTGATGCCAGACACTTCAGTTTCTACCCATATGTCCCTGGTTCCTTTCAAATTGCTGTACCCATGCCAGAACTCAGAGGGAGTGAGTCTGAGTAAGTCTGTGTGTGAGTCCAGTTTCCAGAAGAACTACCTAGATCACCAGTAGCCCTCCATCTCTTGCAGCCACACCCTCTACTGATTTTTACAGCCAGAATTAATGGGGACTTCTCTTCCTGATACTGGGACCCTATAATGGGGGCCTGGTGTGGAGTGGGACCCCTTGCTCCTCAGGGGGGACTTCTGAAGTCTAATTATCCCTCTGATTTTTATCCATCATATGTGGGTGTGGGACAAGCTTGTTTCTATCTCTGCCTCTCCTACCAGTCTCGATGTAGTTTCTTCTTTATATCCTTTGTTGTAGGACTTCCATTCAGCTAGATTTCAGGTGGTTCTGAAAGATGGCTATTCTGTAGTTTACTTATAGTTTTGATGTCTATTTTGTTTATTGACCAACTTCCATAACCAACTAGAATGGACACTTTCTGATGGCATTACTTTTTATTTTATGTTTATTTCCCACATAATAGTGCCATTTAGTCATTGAATCTTTATGACCAATAAAGATTCAATGACTAAATGAATGATGAACAATGAATGAGTGATTGAATAAATGAATCACAAAGCTAGAATGGTATTAGCTTTAGTAGTCATTTTGGGAAAATTTAATTCATGCATTGACATTTTTCAATGTTCTTTATCTTTACTTAGGTAATCATACTATGTTTCAGATGGTTAAAATAACAAAAATTTTAAATTACTTTTATGAACCCCAAATATATAAGAAATGTAAGCTTTTTTATAGTAAAGAATATTTCATAAAATTATGAATACTTATCTTGCATAAAAGCTACACTTAGGGTAAAAATGTCCAAGCACTGATTTTAAACATTCCATCCACAGCAAAAGCTCTTTAAAAATAATAAAATTATGCTTTTGCAGTACAATTTCAATAGTAAAACTATTATTTACAGTTTTCTTACATAATGGAGAAAATTCTTAAGGCTAATAGCAAAGCTCTAAATTTCACGACCTCTTATAGGCTTACTTTTAATACACTTAATATTGTTAAAATGATAGTTTCAATCATTGGCATAATTCTTCATTGAAACATAAGCCATAGGAGCTAGTTATCGAACTTATTTTTGTATTAAATTGTGCCATGCAATGTTCTGTAACATATGTTATCAGAGTGTCAATTAATACCCAAGCAGTAGTTAAGCACCCAGATTAATGTTTCTACACCACATGAAGTGATTCAGAAAAGGCCTGTGGAGGTAATTGCAAACTTACTTTAGGTACAATTGCAGTGATTTAGTTATATAGCCAGCAGAGCAAATCTGAATGTAGCCTAAACAAGGTGTGGTTGAGCAAATTGTTCTGCACATAATTGTCAAGAATGTTTCAAAGTGATAATTAGGATGATAACAAATGCTATCCCCAAGCGAATGAATTGTTCGGTGGCATAGAATAAAAAGGGAACTTTATTGCAGTATCTACGGACGTACTTAGCACATATTTAAAACAACCTCAAAAAAACAAAAATGAAATTATAAGATTTTTTAATGACCATACACTTATAAATTCCACTAAATTTATGTAAATGAGAAAGATCAATCATACACTTCAAATAACATTTCTTTTTTCAGAATAAAGTTTGTTTTTTTTTCCAATTTGGTGAATAAGTAGAGTGGCAAAAATTACAGACTATTTCTCACAGAGTGGAGAGTGCTGCTGCTGCAGAGACCAAGGATTCTCCTCACCTCCCACTAACACTAGGATCTAGAATATAAACTTTCAGAGATAGCAGCTAAAATTTCTGTTCTTACAGTGGCAACTCAAACTAATCATCAAATGATGTTAATAATAATCATCATAATAAAAATGACCATTTAGTAACCACTTATTATGTTTTGAACATTGTGTTAACCAATTTAAATACATAACTTCCATAGCAATATTGGGAGCTGGTGTTGTTATATTCATTTGAAATACAGGAAAATGAGTCAAAATTAATGACAGCAAATAATAGAGCAAAAAATAACAAATAACAGAGCACAGATTAAAACTCAAGTTTATCTTATTCTAGAGTTTTTAATCTTAACCACAACATTACAGTACATAGTATATAAGCTATAGTTACAGTCAGGGTCCACATCCTGTATTGAATTAGTATTTTGTATTCTTTCCAAAATTCTCTTGATCACATGCCGCACATTCCCAGAGATGTGAGTTGGCTCTGCTGTGGCCCACAGCTACTTAAAGGGACAACTCTAACCCCTGATTCTCTTTTCCATCATTCTGTATTTCCAAAACTGGATATAGGGATGATGCAATGCTGCTATGCTAAAGAATCAAGCTGCTGACAGAGTGTCCTTGTTTATGATGAGACTCAACCAGTGAGAAGGAGCCAGTCAGATGAAGAGTATTTAAGGCAAAAGGATCAATTTATGCAGAAATGCTAATGTGAAGTTTGGTAAGTTGAAGGAATTGAGAAGACAGTTGGAAGATGCAGGCACTAGCTATGGATGGGAATGAGAAAAGTATGTGGAGAGATGAGGTGGCCTAGGAGGGTGGCAGGGGCACTGAAAAGGAGCACAAAGGTGCCAAAGAGCAGTGGGAGTAGGGCTGGAGACAGATGTGGGAAAACATTCTTTCCATGTGCAGTGCCTGTGGGGCCATGTTGACTTGTGGCTAAAGGACCATCTCCAGGGAGCAGCCTGTACCAGCCTGTACCTCCCAATCACCTACCCACACCTTTCCCAGTCCCTCTAATTCCCAATGAGCCCTGGGTAAGCATTTCCATCCCCACATAACCAAATTAGATACTGAGAATAGAGCTTTGTGAAGTGCTGTCTGTTGCAATGTTCCCCTCATGGGCTGAGCTGCTTGGCGAGCTGATCTGTTCTCAGCCTTGCAGCTCTCCAAGGTGGCTTTGCTCAGTCAGTTTTAAATGGAGCATCCAGGTCAATGGAAGGTCATATTTTCAGCCTTTGTTGTTTAAAGTGAGAGTAAATATGCCAATAGCTGGGGAAAGAGCATTTTAAGTTATGTTTTAAACTGCACACTGACTTGGAGGAACTTGGAAAATTAAGGTAATTAGGCAGAGCCCCTGCCTAATGGAAGGCCTGCAGATTTGATTCTGTCACCCTGCTGACCTCTGCTAGTGACAGAATGAAAAATATTTGTTATTCTCTGTGTCTGCATAACCAAGTGCTATGACCCACATAAGTACTGTGGCTCCTTGTTTATTTTCTGGCACAGGTGTGAATATTGGATTGGAGGGAAGGAGGGGAGGGAGGGAGGAAGAGAGAGAGAGAATAAATGTAAGACTTGAGTATACTAAAACAGATCATGCTAGTTGAACAAATTACACATGTGTTTTTCTGTTTCCTAAGAGGCTGAGGGTCTTTGTTACCGATAACCAAACTGAACACCAGAAAGTAATTAGACATCTGATAGCATAACATTAATTAGAAAGCTATCTAGCTGCCAGCCTATTAAAAAGCAGAGGTGCCCATGAAATAGTGCTTACCACTGAGACTGGAAGATGCATCAGGCTGGAAGGGCTGTACCAACACGATGAGGAAATTTCTCTGAACTCAGAGGAATCGTTTTTGTGTTTTTCCTCAGAGCTTCCAGAAATGTCGTATTTGTATTCAGACAAGTGGTAGCTTGCTTTGTGCAATCACAGACACACTGGTTGCCTCAGAACACCACATAGCGCTGTGCTGTTTCATGTGCTGTTGTCTCCAGCCCCAAGAGGCATGATTCAGAAATGCACTGGGAGATTCTGCATCCAATTCATTGTGTGCGAGGAGTTGCAAAGCTTCTTTGTTTTAATACTGCAGCCAAGTGTGTCAGTCAGAAAAATGAAAATTCCCACAGAAGCCCTTCACCACTCTTCTCTTTCCCTGACATGATGTTCAGATCTGACAGATGAAAAAAATAGCAATGGTTTATCAGAAAGTCTGAGTAGGGTAAGTTATACATGTTTTATATCAGAGAGACAAAGGTCTACAGATATTCAAATGGCTGGAGAAATTGAAGTGCCAGTGATTGAGGGAGCTGACTAAAGATACTTCCAATCCTAAGAGAAAGGGCACCATTAAGTGCTAAAGGTCAGCACCTTAACAGACAAGGGAATCACTACTGTGCTTATATCTGTGGCACTTCAGTGGGATTTTCAAGGTATTGGTTAACAGTGAAGGGAAATAGCATTGGCTTTCTGTTTATAACCCAAGGTACCTCCTCACTATCTTTTATGCTGCTTGCATTTATAGATTTCTTATTGGGTACAAACAATGTGCTTCAGATTTCTGAAACCAAAAACAAGTACTGCTTTCCCAGACCCTAGATTTTTTTCTCTTGGTTTTCTGATTTCCCTTCTGCCTACCTAAACTCATTTTTTCCCCTGCATTCTCTGCACCTACGACGTGCAGCCGAATGAGGCTGTATAAAAACTGACAGCCATACTGGTGGTTCTGTCTTTAACCCGCAGCTGTTATCTTTGTGGGCCCTTTGTGCTGCAGCATAATGCCCTACATATCTCTGATCTGTTCACGCTCCACTCTCCTAGGTGCGTGAATACATTTTCTTCTCTCCTCATACCTGCAAAAACTTTTCTCACACTTTTACTCGCAATTGATGTCCTTGCTTGCTCATCCTATATAATAAAGAGGCAATATGCAAATTGACCCCCACACCCTCACAAGATGGCCGCCCCCACGTTGTCACAAGATGGCCACCCCCACGTCATCACAAGATGGCTTCCACAAGATGGCCACCCCCACATCGTCACAAGATGGTCGCCCCACGTTGTCACAACATGGTTGGCAGGGGAGGGCAGTTGGGGGTGACTGGGCCAGCAGGGGAGGGCAGTTGGGGATGATCAGGCCTGCAGGGGAGCAGTTAGGTGTCAATCAGGCCAGCAGCAGAGCGGTTAGGGGGTGATCAGGCTGGCAGGCAGAAGCGGGTTAGGGGCAATCAGGCAGGCAGGCAGGCGAGTGGTTAGGAGCCAGCAGTCCCAGATTGTGAGAGGGATCCCCTCGGGCCTAAACTGGCAGTCAGACATCCCCTGAGGGGTTCCAGATTGGAGAGGGTGCAGGCTGGGCTGAGGGACACCCCCCAATGCACGAATTTTGTGCACTGGACCTCTAGTTTACTTAGAAAGTAGAATTAGAAAGAGCTTCCACAGCTCCACCCTCCACATCCACTTTCTTGGATTTTTTGCCTACTGACTCTGACTTCAGCAGCTTTACGATGGATGTATGTCCATGGTCCAGAGGTCAGTTTCTCCACTTGAGCTCTATAAGCACACTCTTCTGCATTATCCAGTTCCTCCCCTTTAACTGGATTATTTCTTCAACATACAAACATTCTGAAATGTCTCTTAATGGGCGAATGGTTAACAAACTGTGATACATAATATCACATAATACTACTAAGAAATAAAATAGAACACATTATTAACACACTCAGCAACTTGGGTGGAGCACAGAGGTATTAAGGTGAGTGAAAAAAAGCCAATATGAAATGGTCACACAGTGTATGATTCCTTTTATATAACACTAGAGGCCCATTGCACAAAGATTCGTGCAATAGGCCTTCCTTATCCTGGCTGCTGGCACTGGTTTTCCTCTGGCACCCGGGACCCAGGCCTTTGCTCTGGCTGCTGCCTTTAGTCTTCGCTGCAGCCGAAGTGCCGCTCCTGTAGCTCCCTCCGCTCCTGCCCTCCTCATCCTAGCAGACGTCCCACCCTGCCCGGCTGCTCCATGCCTGCATGTCTGCTGCCCAGAGGCCCAGAGCAGCTGGGGGGGCGGGGCCACTGCCATCTTTGTTGGGTTAATTTGCATACTCACTCTTCATTGGCTGGGGGGTGTCTCAAAGTGATGTTCAATTTGCATGTTTCTCTTTTATTAGTGTAGATTCTAGAAAAGACAAAATTATAGAGATGGAGAGCAAATTAGAGGCTGCCAGTGGTCAAGGAAGGTAGTAGAGAGGACAGAAATTGTGTTGATAAAAATGTAGTGCAAGGCAGTTCTCTGTGCTGATGGAATAATTCTGTGTTTTAATTATGGTGGAGGTTACAGGAATTCACACTATTTATAGAATGACTTAGAACTATGCACACATGTTAAACCAAGGTGAATTTTCTAATTTTGATATTGTACAATAGTTATGTAAGATGTAAATATTAGTCAAAGGTAGGTAAAGAGTATAGAACCTCTCTGTACTATCTTGATAAATTTCTATGAATCTATAATCGTTTCAGGATAAAAAGTAAAAAAAAAAAAAAAGAGTCAAATATATTTCCAATTTTTACATATCAAAGACCACCAAGGATACTTGTACTGCAGGTTGACTAACAAAATAACACAAAACAAAACAAAAAAAACAAAAAAAAATCAAAAGGAACAAAAAACCCTCTCTTGATCTTGCATTCTCTCCATCTTCCACTTTATTTCTTTCTTAGCATTTCTTCACAGAACATATGGAAAGATTCAGTCACACTTCCTGTTTCCAACTCCATTCTCCCCATTTTCTATTGGACCTGCCCTAATAATAAGTTAATCCTCATCACTCCAGTGACATTGTTCTTATCAAAGCCTCTATTGGCTGTGTTGCTAAATTGAATGTCCAATTCCCTCTCCTGGTAATAGTAAACCTACAAGCAGCATTTGAGATGGTGTATTACTTTCTACTCCTTACATACTTTTAAAAAAGTGGTTCCCAGGATATCATAGCCTCCTGACATTTGTCCTTTACACCCAGCTATTCTTTCTTAATCTGCATGGATTGTTCTTCCTTATCCCTTACACATATTATCCATGTATAGTTCTAGGACTCAGAGTTTGGACTACATCTCTTCTATTTCTATACTCACTTCCATATTTAAATATCATCTGCTTACTAATAATTTCCAAATTCTTATCTCCAGCCCTGGCCTCTCAGTTCAGGTCTTGATTTCTATATCCAAGAGCCTTCTTTTAAATAATTTAAAATATTTTTTAAATTTATTTTTTTAGAGAGAGAGGAAAGGAGAGGGAGAGAGAAAAATATCTATGTGAGAGCAAAACTTCGATTTACTGCCTCCTGCACAATTCCTACAGGCGATGGAGCCCAAAACCTGGTCATCTGCCCTGATCAGGAATGGACCCTGCAACATGTTGGTGTACCATGGCATGATGCCCAACCAACTGAGTTGAGTCACTCTGGCCAGGGCTCCAACAACCTCCTTGACATCTCCCTATGAACATCTATCAGGTATCTGAATATTATATCCCAAACCAACCTCTGCTCTTACCCTCTTCCATTCTGTTTTTCCTCATGCTTTATTGATTTCAGTTAGCAGCAATTCCATTTTCCAATCACTTAGGCTAAATACCTAGGATATTTCCTTGACACACCATAACATATAAGACAGTACACTAATGTCTTTCTTAAAAAATGATGTAGAATTTCCCCACCTCTCACTACTTTACCATCACACCATACTGGTGAAGCCACCATCATCCTAATCCATCCTATATAATAAAAGACTAATATGCTAAGTATCCGGTTGTCCAGTTGGCCATTCAACCAATGAAAGTGTAATATGCTAATGACATGCTAAGGCCACTCAACTGCTCACTATGACATGCACTGACCACCAGGGGGCAGATGCTCAACATAGGAGCTGCCCCCTGGTTGTCAGTGTGCTTCCACAGGGGGAGCACCACTCAGAAAGAAGCCGGCTCATGGCTGGCCAGCATAGCTGTGGTGGTGGGAGCCTCTCCTGCCTCTGCAGCAGCACTAAAGATGTCAGACTAACAGCTTAGGCCAGCTCCCTGCCATCAGTAAGGCATCTCCTGAGGGCTCCTGGGCTGCCAGAGGGATGTCTAACTGCAGCTTAGGCCCGATCCCCAGGGGAGCAGGCCTAAGCTGGCAGGTGGACATCCCCAAGGGCTCCCGGACTGTGAGAGAGGGCAGGTCGGGCTGAGGGACACCCCCCGAGTGCATGAATTTTCATGCACTGGGCCGCTAGTATCATATAAAAGGTCTATGAATATTCACATGCAAGCCTTTCTAGGGACATAAGCTTTTGTGTATCTTGGATAAATACATAGCAATGGAATGTTTAGGTCATATCATAGGGGTATGTTTAATTTCTGAGAAATTGCCAAACTGTTTTCCAAAGTGTGTGTGCCATTTTACATTCCTACCAGCAGTGTATGAGAATTCTAGCTCCTTCATATCATAATCTGTAGTGACAGAAAGCTGATCAGTGGTTGTCTGATGGGAGGGAAGGAACAATATGGGGAGGGAGGAATGAATACAAATGTGCACTAAGAACCTGTTGGGGATGATAGATATGTCTGTTATCTTGATTCTGGTAATGGTTTCCCAGGTTTATACATATCTTAAAACTTATTAAATTGTATGCTTTAAATATATAGTTTATTGAATATAAATTATACTTCATAAAGTAGTTATAGTTATGGGAATAATACTAATAATAATGTTTTATATAGTTATCAAAAGTCTTAAATGAGGTAACACAAGTATTAAGGACAAGCCTGGCTTATGTTAAGTGCTCAATAAATGGTGACTATTATAAGTTTATTATTGGTAATAAAAGAACTAATTTTGTACCTTGCTACTCTGTAGCTGTATGACATTAATTCAGATTAGGGGAGGAAAATAATCTTTTTCCAAGTATAATTGTTATAGTTGTACTTTTAAGGAAAATGGTTGACCTTTCTTAATGTATATGGAGTCCTAAAACATATCTTTCAATATGAATGACATTTAACCCATTGGGGAAAAAACCCACATGAAATTAGAGTAAGTTTTATAAAACATGACGAATATAGATATAACTCCCTTGTTCAATCCTCTAGTCTGGTCTGCAGGTTAGAATTATGGGACCTTACCCACGGTATGAAGCAGTGGCTGTAGAACAGAATTACACTAAGTGGTCAGCTTTGATCTTTCTTTTTAGGTAGTTTTATACTGAATCGGTGCTGTACTAAACAAACCAACCCATATTTTCCTGCACTGATGTCCTTCTCTCATTGCTTAATTTTAATGTTAAATTTCATTGTCATCTCATGATTCAGAAGACACTATGATTAAATTTTTTTGGCACTTTGGGTTTTCATTTCAGGGAAATACATTTTTGGCCTCTGTGCTTCCCATGTCGCTTCATTTATGAGAACATACATGGTTCATTTAAGAAAGAAATTAAAAAATACCAATAGCAATAAAAATCAGGGAATGACTTCTTCTTACACTTTCCTCGGTGTCTGGATCAGATACCACAACTTGTAGTTGAAATAAATGTGTTAAAAATATTAAAGGTTGTTCTGGTGCAACGGAGAAAAAACAATTAGACTTCACATGATAGAAATGGAACATTATTAAGGCTGCTGATTTTCAAAGAAGAAAAATATTGCTGGTTTTTACCCCTTAAAATTCATATTCCAATTTTCAAATGATAAGTTATCTAGTTAAAGTTCTTTAACCTCCTTTTGAGTTTATAAATGAAACAAGGAAAACGTACACAGCATATAGTCCTTAAACTGACTAAAATAAGGACCACTGAATTTATTAAGAACGATTGCTGTAGTGGTTTATTAAGGAGGTTTTGTTTGTTTGTTTGTTTGTTTGTTTTCTGCAATAGAACAATATTTTGTGTGAAGAAAACTTGACTCCCACTGTTAATGGTATTTTGGCAATTTTTTGTGAGGGGTATTTGCCTATTGTCAGTGTTTGGCCTATTTCTATGTTTAGGCAAAATCCTTTGTAATTTAACCATTCCAAGGATATATAGTTTACCTAGCAGGATATTTGTGGTTATTGCTGTTTTTAATTCTCCTGATACTTACAGGATAATTTCTGGGTGTTAACTGCAAGAGCTTTTGGCTGTGAGAGTCAGAGTTATAAAACTTCAACCTACTCTGTTTAGTTACCAAGAGATAAATCTAGTTAATACTGCACAAGACCAGAGAGAAGCTGTTAAAGAGTGTGGTTATCACACAGAAAACACAAATCCAAGCGCCCTTATCTAAACATATGAGATGTTTTCTCTCTGCCTAAGGATATGCCCAGTGTGGTAAAAGTGGTAGGCCATACGACATAGTAAGCAACCTTTATTGGCCTATTTGAGGTTAAAACAGTGAATACAAATGATGGATTCCTATTTTATCGTGCAGTTTGCATTCATCATAGGAGTAAGAAAGGCTAAGAGAATTATAGTTCAAGGACACTTATTTTGCTGTGCAGCAATTCAATGCATAAATTTCAGCTCATAATTTGTAGTGAACAGTATTGAGAGACCAACTTGCAAATACCTTGCAATGAATTTGCACTTACAGTATTATTATCTAAGTCATCTTTGGTTTTGAAGAAATAACTGAGCAATTATTGGGCTAATCTACTTTAGTACAAGCACATTTTTAGGGGGCAGTAGAAACAAACATAGATTAGTGGTGTCTACACATTTTTTGTTGTCCTCCTTATAACTGTAATTTCTTTGGGAAGTAGGAAGTATAAGCAATACCCAAGCCAGGCTTTTAGTGTACTCTATCAATTTTACCTCCAAACTTTTCATATGCTTGTTACTTAGTCACTATCTATTGTAGTGATGATTCTTATTGATACTTAAATTACTTTAAGGTATTCTATAGTTTCTATTAATTGGAGGATGATATTAATTATTTTATATTTTTTAGTGGATGGTGAGAGGATCTATAATTTTTCAAAGAGAATAAAACTAGGCTTTATGGTTTTAAAATAAGATTTCAATTTCTAGTGTATTTTGAAGCAGATATATATATATTGCCCAAAGATATGGTATTTTCCATTTCTTCTAGCTTAAAATAGCATCAGAGAAGGGACTAGGTCATTTCATCTTTGTATTTCTAGAACCGTACATAAAAGGTGTCAATCTATGCTGATTGATTGGAAGGAAGAAATAAAGGAAGGATACTAATAATTTCACTATTGGCTTCTAAAGTCAGTTGGCCTCCTCACATCTCAAATTTGAGAACTGCATTCCACTTTTTGTGAAGGGTATAAGTAATGGGTCTGGGGGACAAGTCTTTGGCAAGGACAATTCTATCTCTTTTCCCCAATATTTACTGGAAAAGAACTGTTAGACCTAGGAGCGATTCACCATGTGATTTGCTTTGGCTAATGAAAGTGAGCAGAAGTGACATCTGCCACATCTCCTGAGACTGTCCGCTTCTCCCCTTTTCCTCTGTCCTGGTATGAAGTCATGTTTCAGATGATGGAGCCCAGGTGTCTGAGAATAACATGGACTTGAGACCCTCACTAACCTATCATAGACATATTGCAAGAAATAATTATTTTAAAGTAATTAAACTGTATATTTTGTTACTAATAATTGTTCTAATTATTCATTCCATTAACATTATTATTTTTCTGCCATTAATTTTGCAACCATATTTTATATCTAATACTCCAGGAGTTTTCCTATGGCAAAGGAGTATTATTATAAAATGCATTTTCTTATGATTTCACAATGCATGCTATTGACAAAAATTTGGATGTTATGAGACCATTACTCTCAAATTCATAATTCTACTTTTCAAAGATAATCACTGTTAAAATTTGTGTACTTGTTTTTGAGCCTCATTTCTAAAATCATTATTAAGTAATTGTTTTTATATGTGTATGTCTCCATATATTTTCACATAAAATAATTTTTAAAATAAATAATGGAAGTCAATAGAACAGTCACATATATTAAATTCTAACTTTAAGAACACTTTTTTTTTGTTTTCTCCCAGGAATACCTCAGATTCAAATGTTGAATAATAGCTATGTCCTATTTTTACAAAGAATGGTGTAGAATGAGGGTGTGTTATATTTTGTAATTTGTATTTTGTTTCTCTTATAGTGCCATTTCCATAAAAGTGAAACTTGTACTTACATAGCACTTCATATGTGTCAGTGTGCTTTTGCATTTTATCGCATTAAGTCCTGTAGCATACCTGTGCAATAGACGAGCGGCTGACACTTTCTCTAATTCCTCTATGTGAAGATGTGATTTGGCAAGTCTGATTGCTGGTGCTGAGGAAATCTAACTGAAAGCCCAGTGCTGCTGTACTTCTTTTATCTGTTCTGACAGCATAGGGTTTTCCTGAAGAGAAGCTAACAATTTTCACTTGTCTCATTACAGAATGATAGTCATAAGAAATGGGATATCATTTATTCCAAAATTTTACATAGAGAGATGTTCACTGTACATCCATAAGGTTCCAGCTGAATGAGTACTGAGAATGGTCCTAAATCTCAGTATACCTCATAAAGCGTGCCTGTCATAATTAGAGTCACACCTGAGACTTTTAATGACTGTAAGAAAATAAAGAATTCTGCATGGCTCAAAGGCTTTTGGAATTGGTGGAAGAGCACTAGACTAGGAATGAAGTTTTGTTTCTACATCCCCTGAGTTCTGAGATAGTCTTTTAGTCTTTATGTTTCCATAGTTTCAAGAGTAGAATAGGGATAATGGTAAAGCCCTTGTCAAGTTTTTTCAAAATACACACACACACACACACACACACACACGCACGCACACGCGCACGCACACAACACACATGTTTAGAGATAAGTATAATAGTTCCTACCTGATAAATGGTAGATATTATCATGTGTAAGCAGGATTCCCATTTTAAAATCACAAACAGTCCTTCTGTTCTCTAGGGTTGGCAAACTGCGTTCAGGTATAGGACAGATAGCTTCTTTGTTTTGGAGAAAATCACTCTATGGTCAAAGGTAGAACAAAAATCACATTTAAAAAATATAGACATGGTTACTACTTTACAATAACAAAATAAAAGCTTTGTGGGGAGAGGTTAATCTCTATCGGTCATTTCTTCGGGGGGAAATGCTTCCTATTAAAATGGGTGTAGAGATGAAATGATCGTGGGAAACTCTTTTCTAAAGCAGTTTCAGAATAGTGGTTGAGAGAGAAGGTTCTAAAATCATTCTATCTAGGCATGAATCCTAGAGTCCTCATTTACTAACTTTGGCTTTGGCCACACTGTCTAACCTTGTCTGCATCTATAGGTGTAATAATTAAATCCATCTCACAGAGATGTCTGAGGTGGGATCTAAAGACAGCGGCCAGATTCTGGGGACATATATTCACATCACGTAATTAGACCTTAAAGGGCACAATTTGAGACTCTGCAGCTTATTCTGCCTGTCGAATAACTCTTTGAGACAGTATTAAAAATCCATTGTCCTGGCTAGAGAAATAATATCAGAATGTTAATTTCTGGTGAATTATCCCAATAACTTTAGGCTAAGCCAATCTTTATAGTAGTGGTCGGCAAACTCATTAGTCCACAGAGCCAAATATCAACAGTACAACGATTGAAATTTCTTTTGATAGCCAAATTTTTTAAACTTAAACTTCTTCTAATGCCACTTCTTCAAAATAGACTAGCCCAGGCCGTGGTATTTTGTGGAAGAGCCACACTCAAGGGGCCAAAGAGCCGCATGTGTCCATGTAGAAACCAGGCCAATGTCTATTTTCATAAAAAAATATTTAAGATTCATAGTGTTCCACAGTTAAAATAAAATTACATTCTTAACTCATTTATTTGTGTATTAGAGGCCTAGAGCACAAGATTCGTGTACTCTGGGGGAGTCCCTCAGCTCAGCATGCACCCTCTTGCAGTCCAGGAGCCCTCAGGGGATTTCCGACTGACGGCTTAGGTCCGCTCCCTGAGGGGCCGTCAGTCGGATATCCTTAGCACTGCTGCAGAGTCAGGAGAGGCACCCGCCACTGCCGCTGCATTCGCCAGCAGTGAGCCCAGCTTCTGGATGAATGGCACTCCCCCTGTGGGAGCACACTGACCACCAGGGGGCAGCTCCTGTGTTGAGCATCTGCCCTCTGGTGGTCAGTGCATGTCATAGCAACCAGTCATTCCACCGTTCAGTCAATTTGCATATTAGCTTTTTATTATATAGGACTAGAGGCCAGGTGCATGAAATTCGTGCACGGGTGTGTGTGTGTGTCTCTCAGCCCAGCCTGCACCCTCTCCAATCTGGGACCCCTCTCACAATCCAAGACTGCTGGCTCCCAACTGATCGCCTGCCTGCCTGATTGCCCCAACTGCTTTTGCCTGCCAGCCTGATAAATGCCTAATTGCTCCCCTGCCAGCCCAATTGCCCTAACTGCCCTCCCCTGCAGGCCTGGTCACCCCCAACTGCCCTTGCCTGCAGGCCTGGTCACCCCTAACTCCCCTCCCCTGCAGGCCTGGTCACCCCCAACTGCCCTCCTCTGCCAGCCTGGTCACCCCCTAACTCCACTCCCCTGCAGGCCTGGTCACGCCCAACTGCCCTCCTCTTCCAGCCTGGTCACCCCCTAACTGCCCTCCCTTGCAGGCCGGTCCTTCCCAACTGCCCTCCCCTGCTGGCCTGATCACCCCCAACTGCCCTCCCCTGCTGGCCTGATCACCCCCAACTTCCCTCCCTTGCAGGCCTGGTCCCTCCCAACTGCCCTCCCCTGCCAGCCATCTTGTGGTGGCCATCTTGTGTCCACATGGGGGCGGCCATCTTTGACCACATGGGGGTGGCCAGCTTGTGTGTTGGAGTGATGGTCAATTTGCATATTATTCTTTTATTAGATAGGATTCCTTAGTAGACCAAGACAGACAATTTATGTTATGTTAATGTAGATTTCTGTTAGAGATACTTAAATACCTTTGGTCTCTGTAAGAATTCTTTAACTCAGGAATTTAGAAATACTGAAAATGATTCATTGGGAATGCCTTCCTCAAATCCAGGAATGGGAACCTCTATTTCTATCTCACTAGCATCTAGTAATAATTCTAAATCAGTATGATTACAGGGATAGTCTTGATTCTGGGCCAGTTTGGTTTCCTTTTGTTGCATTGCCTCAGTTCTAATAATCAGTTTTGTTGAGTTTTCAAATACTGTCCCCCAATATTCTGGGCTAGGATGACTTCTTTAAGGGCCCTTAATATCAACAGCAGATGTTCCTGAGCCTTTTCACTTGCAAATGTTCAAAAAGTGCTTTTTAAAAGTCTGTTTTGTGCCAGTATGAACTGATAAATGATTATGTGTAAAGATTAAGAGTTTATACTTTGAAGTAAAATTGTCTGGATTTGTATCCCGACTTGGCTACTTACAAGCTATATGACCTTGAAAGGTTACTTAACATTTCTGTCTCAGTTCCTCATCTGTAAAATGGTGATAATAATAGTATTTACCTGTAGGGATATTATGAAGATTAAAAAGGAGTGTGTGTGTGTGTGTGTGTGTGTGTGTGTGTAAAACATTGCAGGCATTTAAAAAAATGTTAAATTTAAAAATTGATGATGGCCTGGCTGGTTTTGCTCAGTGGATAAAGCATCAACCTGTGGACTGAAGGGTCCTGGATTCGATTCTGGTCAAGGGAACAGGCCTGGGTTGCGGGCTCAATCCCCAGTAATGGGTGTGCAGAAGGCAGCAGGTCAATGATTCTCTCTCACCATTGATGTTTCTATCTCTCTCTCCCTTTCCCTTACTCTCTGAAATATATATATAAATATATATATTTATATATATATAAATATATATATATATTATTGTATGAAATCATACATTATGATTTCACAAAATGGTTTCCCAATATACTCAATAAAATATTGGTTGCCTACTTTATTTCTATATCTATCTTTGAGTATTCTGTTCTGCCTCTTTGCACTGTAGGCCATAACTGTGAGGGAAGAAGCATGTTAAACTAGGTTGAAATAAGATCTCATTTGCATGACACTGTAATGACATCAAACAGTGCTCCCTCTGCCACCCACAGGGGTGTAGCAGTTCTAAGGAAATTAGTCCTTAATCACTTTGTGTCTAATAATCTGTGGGCTATAACTGTACTCTGGAGCCAGGAGCACTTCCTTTTCACTAGTAAGTTCTGGCAAGGTGCTTATTTTGAACCTCTAATTATTTTTTGAAAAACAATAAATTACAAAAATCAAAATGGTGACATAAAATATGGAAAAATTAATGTCTTTACGCAAGTCTTCCTTTTCAGACCACTCATGAAATATGACATGTCTAATTTTCTGTAATTATGCTGTCAATTCTAGACCACTGTTTCTAATTATAGTATTAGGCAGCTTTTCATCTCTTTGGCATTGACTGTATTATAGCGAAAAAATAAGAATAACTATAATTTCTAAATGACCTTATTTCATGAGATATGGTTTGGGGGTACTAAGTTTTAAAGCAGAATTTTAAAGGACATGGGTGCTGTCAAATGCTGTGGCAATCTTAGGAGAAAGTTGTTTTGTTAGTATCATACCTGATGATAGTGATGTTTCCTCTTTTCCAGAGAAACAGTGAGGGGGAGTATGTGTAGTGTCTAAAGGCATATGCCCTGAATCACCTGAGTTCATACCTGCTCATGCCACTTACTAGTTGTGTGGCTTTAGTCTTTTCACTTGACCTCTTTCTGCCCCATGCTTTAGCTAAAAAAAATGTTATAATAATAGTAGGAACTCATAGCATTATTTTGAAGATCAAATGAGTTAATATGTGTGAAATGTAGGAAAGTAGCTGCAGCAAGGTAAGTCCGGATAAGAGCCAGTGCTCTTATCAGTAACTTCCATCAGAGATTATATTGTCTGAGTTGACTTGCTCATATGGCACCTCAATACAGTAATAGTCATCTTTAATGTTCTTCTTTCCCTTCATATCTCATCCGTGATTGAGGTTATTGATTTTTCAAAATAATCCTTCTGAAATATTCCATTTATTTTCATTCTCCAGACACTAACCATTTTTAGTCCCTTATTATATCTTCATCGGACTAATGCACTAGTTTTTCATTTGATTTCCATGTCTTCAGGCTCTCTCCACTTCACTGCCTCCTAAACCTCACTGCCAGATCAATTTTCCTAAAAGTCAGATTGAGTCCATCACTGTTCAGCGTTGGATCTTTAGTAGCGCTCTATTTCTCACAGCATAAAAGTCAGACCCTTCATCTTTAGATCCAAACTCCTTGGGTGCAGCTAGCCTCAACCTTGACAAACTTTCAGTTGTGCTGGCCTGCTCAATATTCCTATAACTTGTTTCCCTTTGTTTATGTTGCAAGTTTATTCTTTTCTCTTTTTGCTTTGGAATAGTCTCTTCATTTCTTGTCATTTGAAGTTCAATTTTGTGTGTGAAAATCAAGCCAAATTTTACATGTTTTGAAGAAAAGGAGATATTGCTCATGGTTTCCAATACAAAGGTATGCATAAAGTAATTGTTCAATAAGTATATATTAAATGAATATTTCCCAGGTTACACTTGGTGAAGTTTTCCTTTTTGAAGGAAGGTGAACTTCCAAATTTTCTTAAATTGCCACATGAACTGGTTGAAGATGACTTCTTTCAGAACTGCTCAAACTGTGATCCTTTTATATTAAGTAACTTCATTCTAAAAATATGCAGTTTTTACAATATTTTGGAATGCTACTTTTAAGATCTATTAAAATTTATTTATTTATTTATTTTAATTCTTTATTTTTTAAAGTATTACATATGTCTCCTGTTTCCCCCATTGACCTCTCCCCAGCTGTTCCCATGCCCCCTCCCCGGCACATACCCTCACCCCACTACTGTCTGTGTCCATGGGTTATGCTGATATGCATGAATACAAGTCCTTTGGTTGATCGCTTACACCCTCCCCTCCCCTGCCTTCCCTCTGAGGTTGGATGGTCTGTTTGATGCTTCTATGTCTCTGGATCAGTTTATGTTGTTCATTATATTCTACAAATGAGTGAGATCATGTGATATTTATCTTTTTCCAACTGGCTTATTTTGATTAGCATAATGCTCTCCAGGTCCATCCATGCTGTTGCAAATGGTAAGAGTTTCTTCTTTTTTACCTCAGCATAGTATGCCATTGTGTAGATGTACCTCTTTTTTTTAATCCACTCATCTGCTGATGGGCACTTAGGCTGTTTCCAAATCTTAGCTATTATAATTTGTGCTGCTATGAACATAGAGGTGCATGTATTCTTTCTGATTGGTGTTTCTAGTTTCTTGGGATTTTTTCCTAGAAGTGGGATCACTGGGTCAAATGGCAGTTCCATTTTTAATTTTTTGAAGAAACGCCATACTGTTTTCCACAGTGGCTGCACCAGCTTGCATTCCCACCAGCAGTGCAAAAGAGTTCCTTTTTCTCTGCATCCTCTCCAGTACCTGTGGTTTGTTGATTTGTTGATGATTGTCATTCTGACAGGTGTGAGATGGTACCTCATTGTTGTTTTGATTTGCATCTCTTGGATGATTAGTGACTTTGAGCATTTTTTTTCATATATTTCTTGGCTTTCTTAATGTCCTCTTTCAAAAAGTGTCTATTTAGGTGCTTTGCCCATTTTATGATTGGACTGTTAATCTTCCTTTTGTTAAGTTGTATGAGTTCCCTGTAAATTTTGGAAATTAAACCCTTTTTGGAGATGACATTGGCAAATATGTTCTCCTAGGCTTTCTTGCTGTTTTGTTGATTGTTTCTTTTGCTATGCAGAAGCCTTTTATTTTGATGTAGTCCCTTTTATTTATTTTCTCCTTAGTTTCCATTGTCCTAGGAGTGTATCAGTAAAGATATTGCTACAACATATATCTGATATTTTGCTGCCTATGGATTCTTCTTAGATTTTTATGGTTTCCCATCTTAGGTTTAAGTCCTTTATCCATTTTGAGTTTATTTTTGTGTATGGTGTAAGTTGGTGAATTAGTTTTATTTTTTTGCATGTATCTGTTGAATTTTCCCAACAGCATTTATTGAAGAGACTGTCTTGACTCTATTGTATGCTGTTGCAGCCTTTGTCAAATATTGATTTGAGCATAGTGGTTTGGGTCGATTTCTGGGTTCTCTGTTCTGTTCCATTGGTCTATATGTCTGCTCTTGTGCCAGTACCAGGCAGTTGTTTGTTTGTTTGTTTGTTTTCAGTATCAGGCAGTTTTGAGAACAGTGGCTTTGTAATATAGCTTGATATCTGGTATTGTAATCCCTCCAATTTTGTTCTTCTTTTTCAGGATTGCTGTGGCTATTCAGGGTCTTTTTTAATTCCATATGAATTTTTGGAGAGTTTGTGAAATATGCCATTGGTATTTTAATGGGGATTGCACTGAATCTGTAGATTGCTTTGGGTAGAATATGGACATTTTAATAATGTTGATTCTACCAATCCATGGACACAGTATATCCTTCCATTTGTTTATGTCTTCCTCTAGTAAAACTGTCATTATTTGCAGATGACATGATATTGTATATAAAAAACCCTAATTACTCCATCAAAAAACTACTAGACTTAATAAATGAATTTGGCAATGTAGCAGGATACAAAATTAACACCCAGAAATCTATGGCTTTTTTATGCACCAATAATGAACTCACAGAAAGAAAACTAAAAAAACAAACAACAAAAAAACAATCCCATTTACTGTTGCAACAACAAAAAAAAATTAAGATACCTAGGAATAAACTTAACTAAGGAGATAAAAGACCTGTACTCAGAAAACTACAAGACATTTAAAAAAGAGAGATAACATTTATTTATTTCTTAATTAATTAATAATAAAGCCCTACTTTATGGCAGGTATTATCTCATTTAGTTTTTACAGCAATCCTGCAAATCAAGAAAATCTATTATTATAAACTTTATTTATGTAATCTGCTTTTATACTTTCACAGAGTTTATGTATATAAATTGTCATTCTTTGATTTTTAAACCATAGTACTTTGAGCTAATGAATGCAAACAGCAACTGAATTTCCATTAAGAATGGTTTTTGGATTTGCTTCCCAAGAGCTGACTAGGAAATTTAGTTGGAAAAGCATTAGTCTGGAGGAAGGAGAAACCGCTCTGGACCTATTTGTAGTCCCATGTCTGGTTTCTGATCTTTAGAAAGTTCAGTTTATGATCAATTTTAGAACAACAATGTAAGGAGTTTTTAACTAGCAAGTATGATGTTACAAACAGATGGTGGGTAACATATGGATAGTATAGATTTCTTAAGGTAGAACAATCTTCCCTTGGAGAACAGAGGAAACCAGAGGTATCAACATCTTAAGTTGTGGAATGACCTTGAACAGACTCTATCAAATAGAGTGTATAAGTACAAAGTCATAATAATGCTGATTAAAAAGTGAGATACATGTAGCTTGACAAGTGCCATAGATTTGGAAAGAGAATCTCTTTTGTACAAATCAGAGTAACCATCTCTGCTTGAAGAGAAATTTTAAGCACCTGTCATGGCCTAGATCTCCCTTAGAGTATGTGTATTTGTGGGTTGAAAGAATTTTTTTCTATCACTGTATGAATATATATTATTTATTTTATTAAAACTCCAACTAGATATTGTGTCAGATTTTTACTTTCTTGTCAAAACTCTATAGATAACCTGTGTTGTCCAGATAAATGTGTGTGTGCGTGCGTGCATGCGTGTGTGTGCGTGCGTGCGTGTGTGTTTAAATTCTAGATATGGACTTACGGATACAAAATAATAAAGTACATTTCCTCAGAAAGACTAGAAATAATAATTTTTATGTTAGAAATTTAATCTTCATTTTATACTTTTGGGTGGCTTATTTTCTTCCCCCAAATTGTTGGGTTATTATCCTACTTCTTTATTTTATAAGTTGAAGATATACATTGAATGACAAGGTGTCTGATGAGTTAAAAAGGTCAAGTGGATTGAACATGTAAATCTGCATAATTATTTTTAATGAAAGATATCTTTTATGCTACCTCAGAACACTTTATAGTTGCAAATACACAATTTAAAAATGATTCAAAAGGCACAGATAAGCCAGGGAGCTGTGGTATTCAGTGTGCCCTTTTGGGTGGGCCAGCCTGAGCAGATGGACCTTGAGTCTGCATTAAAGGTCAATTGATTTGTGCCTTTGCCAATTCAGTTTGCCAAATAAGTTTCAAATTCTGTATCTCTACTAAGTGGCTCATCACAGATTTTCTCAAAATTCAAATTTAATTGTAGTTGTTTCCAATTGCTTAAAAGAATATCCTTGTGGCTAAACCTAAAACCTTAAAAAAAAAAAAAAAAAAAAAAAAGAACTTCTTGGCCTGACATTTGGCATTCAAAACTCTCATTCTGACCTTGGTCTGTCATTTCAGCCTGAACTTGTACTTTATCCTTTCAAAACTACCTCCAATCCTCTAATATAAGTCTTCCAACCAAACAGCAAATTCATGGAATTCTCTGAATCTGAAATGGCTCTCTTTGCTATGTGACAAAACTTCTTTCTCTCAAATTCTGTGGCTAATAAAATAATTTCTTTTCCTTTAGTCCTTGCTGTGTATTTCATTAATTTAATTATTAACATAAAAATTATGCTAGTTCTTGTTCATGCAACTGTTCTGTTTCCATATGTGATATGTTAAATTAGACTACCATAATTTCTATACAATACTGGAAGGAAAGTAGCTGTGGCTTAGCAAGCATTAGAATCAAGACATTTTCTTGACCTCATAGAAGACAAGACAGAGAGACTGGGAGTTTGGCCTTTTACTATTAGTTATTACTCTTCTAGGGTCTTTATTGACCACTGAACCTCCAGGCATGTCTTCCTAAGGAATTAGAGAGGGGCCATATTTTTCTATATGTCTAATGATGCTGGGCTGCAAATTGAGTTGGAAACTAAGGTGATCACATCCTTATAGGACTGGATCAATCATTTTGGCCTCACCTAATTTACCACTTCTAATATTTCATTAGGATAGAATATATATCAATATGGATGTCAAGTTCTACTAAATGATTTTATTTGTACTGACAGTGTTTCGGGTCTATTGTGCTTGTACAACTGAAGGTAATGCCACAAAATTAGGGTTAATTCCAGGCCCAGGGAGGAACACCTGGAGAGATTTATGAGTTTCCATAAGAAAAGTAATAATAGTGGACTCAAATGCCTATTTAGATAGCTCAGAGCTGGTTTTTATGTTCCTAACATTTTAGTTGCTTCCCTCAAGGAAGAATAACATGCTGGGGTGGTTTAGGAAAGATGGAAAGAAAAAAGAGGAGGTACTTGAAGAATTAGGGGCTGAAAAGAGGGAAGAATGTGAAGAGGGAGTGTGAGATTACGAACTGTGATTCCTTCTTCTTGATTCCCTGTGCATTCTCTAGAGCAGAGATACAAGCCATATACTTAGTTATTCAAACGTTTTTCTATATAGTCTTTTGAAAATTTTCTATATAGGTAGAACCTAGCTAGCATTTCAAACTTGAGAAATTTTATACAAAAGTCTAAGTTGTGGCTTCTTTGGGAAAAAGTCTTAATTCGTAAAAGAATAATTTGCTTGAGTTAGGTAGTGTTTCTCTCTTTAGCCAGGGCAAGAGCCCTTCAGGTCTGGAAATGTCTCCCTGCACAAGCTCACTTTCTTTACATAGCTGAATGGGCCCTGAGACACTAGGTGTCTAACCAATGTACCCCAGACTCAAATTGATAACAAGAGGCTAAAAGTCAGGCTAGGACTGGGCCTTGACTAATATAAACAGAAAGTATTGTTGTTGTTACACTGATGAATGATGTTACAAATTAAAAATAACCTATTAGATATTATCTAAATGAACATGAAATTTACAAATGTGCATCTTAGTCAGTTGTCAAGTGCATAATTCATTTTCCTATTTTTGTAAAAATGCTTGTTAAAAATACTTGTTAAATACACACATATTTAAAAATGTCCTTCATCAGAAAACTGGATTGCCTTAAGCAATAGAATCAGCATTCATTTTTAGCAATTTGGGAAGTAATCTAATGTTCTCAATAGTTTAATTCCAAATGTATGTTGACTCTTTGAAAGCCAAAGATATCATCTGTCTGTATTTTTCAAAGACTAGTTCTTGAATGTTTTCCTTAATTTCATCGAAGGGATGATAAAAGTTTCCATAAATTGTGTTTATAAGGGGGACTATTTTTGCCAAAGCAGCTCACATGAGTTTAAGCGGGCAGGTCTTTTTTTCCTTTTTGCTTCTTAGATCAGCACTATTGAAAGCAGAGAGAATTTGTAATAAATGACCTCAATAATTCACTTCTTATAAAATGTGAAGTCATTAAAGCTTCCTTAAACAATCATCAGCAAGTTTGTTTGGAGTGTTGGGGTCCAGTTTCTTTCACACAGGCTGTTAGAGAGCTTCTAAAGTGTAGTGCTTTTTGGACATTAAACCGAAGCACAGGAAGACATAGCTTTAACTTTATAAAAACAAAGTAAGTTGGAAAAAAATTTGCAGTGATAGATTATGTAGTTTCATGGGAAATTCCTTCACATTTACACCCTTGAACTTTCTCCAGAATACTTTTGGTGGATTTTAAAGATTTAATAATTTGTAGATACTTTAGATAAAGAACTTTTCATAGGTACATCTTGGTATAGGGAATATATATGATAAATTCATTTTTTTTGTTTGTTTATTCCAATGAGGTTATTTTCCCATTGAAAACTGTATTTTCATTTAGTCTTGCTATCTACACTTCAGGTAACACTCTCACCCTAAGTGTTTGGTGGCTTTATCCTAGACAAAATGAAGTTTAATACCACAAATTTATTATTTACCTGTATAATAAAAGCCTAAGCGACCGTTACGATGGAATGACCAGAATGACTGGTTGCTATGATGTGCACTGACCACCAGGGGCAGACGCTCAATGCAGGAGCTGCCCCCTGGGGGTCAGTGTGCTCCCACAGGGGAGCGCTGCTTAACCAGAAGCCAGGCTCATGGCTGAGGAGCGCAGTGGCGGTGGTGGGAGCCTCTCCCGCCTCCACGGCAGCACTAAGGAGCAGCAAGCTGAGCAGTAAGGAGAAGCAAGCAGGCAGGCAGTAAGGAGTGAGGGGTCCCAGACTGTGAGAGGATGCAGGCCGGCTGGGATACCCCCTGCCCAATGCACAAATTTCTAGAGCACTGGGCCTCTAGTGTAGAAATTCATGCACTGAGGGGGGGGTTCCCTCAGCCCAGCCTGCCTGCACCCTCTCCAATTGGGGACACCTTGGGGGACATCCCTCTCACAATTTGAGACAGCTGGCTCCTAACCGCTCACCTGCCTGCCTGCCTGCCTGATCACCCCTAACTGCCTCTGCCTGCCTGCCTGATTGCCCCTAATCCCTCTGCTTGCCTGCCTGATTGCCCCTAACCACTCTGCCTGCCTGCCTGATCACCTCTAACTGCCCTCCCCTGCCAGCCTGATCTCGCCCCTAACTGCCTTCCCCTGCCAGCCTGATAGCCCTTAACTGCCCTCCCCTGCTGGCCTGATCTCGCCCCCAAGTGCCCTCCCCTGCAGGCCAATTTGGTTCTGATTGGTCAGTTTCTATGCCAGTCAGCATCACCGGCCCTATCTCTGGGCCTGATCAGAGAGATGGGGCTGATCAGCAGCCCCAGTGGAGGCCTGGAGAGAAAGAGAGAGGCAAGTGCTGATCAACAGCTGTCATGGAGCCTGCGGATCAGACCCTTCCCCCTGCCTCTCTCTTTGGGCCTCTCTCCAGGCCTGATCCGCAGCCCCTCAGCAGTCAGTGCTGGGTTGCTATGCCCGCAGCACTGACTGCAGGACTGACTTCCGGTCAGTCGAGCCTTCGGTCGTTTTGGATGTTACAGACCTTGGGTTTTTATATATTAGGATATATATATATATATATATATATATATATATATATATATAGAGAGAGAGAGAGAGAGAGAGAGAGAGAGAGAGAGAGAGGGAGAGAGAGAGAGAGAGAGAGAGAGAGAGAGAGAGAGAGAGAGAGAGGGAGAGAGAGACTAAAGGAGAAGTGCTGTAGAAAATCTATTCCAAATTAGTTGGTCATAGCTGGAGAAGTTAGAGAGGAGGCCTGTGTTTTTGCAAGGTGAATGCACTACTGATAGAGATTATCCACCCCTCTCTTGGCTTGGTTTTACCTGCCTGAGTAACACAGTGAATGCTTTTGGAGACACTCTATCCTTAAATCAATGATATAATTCCTGAAAAGTACTGTATTTTAGCCAATGTTGTCATTGCAGATAATGAGCAGAGTGTGACATTTCATGAGCTGATACTAACTTACATTAAATCACTTCTTTATGGAAATATTGCATGTTCTCTGTGTTGTTAGGAATCATAAAATTTATCAAATCTCTCATGAGCTAGAAAAGTAGAGATCATTTAAAGTTGACATTTTCTTTCTCTCTGAAGGTATGCAATGGAATTGTAGCATCTTTAGAGAATTAAACATTAAAATAGACTACTTCTACATAGTAGTGAAATCAGCTTATTTCATATTATCCTGGAAACATTGACATTAAAGGGATTATAAAAATTGTCTTGTTCAACTATCGTCACATGCTTGGTCTTCTTTATATCACCTTTGACACGTTGAAGTTCTGCTTGAACTCACCCTGGTGATGAGAAAGCTTTCTGCCTTGAGGTGGCCTTTTTTATTTGTGGATATCATAACTATTATAAAAGCCCTCTATATATAGTGCTGAAATCTGTTTTTTGTTTGTATTTTGACCCTTTTGTCCCAGTAATTTCCTCTAAAGAAGTACTGACTTTATTTACAAGCTATATGACTCCACTAAGAATGCTGTTAAGTCATTATGAATGTTTTGAACAAGACAGAGTAAATATCTAAGGGACATTAGAGAACTCCTTAGTATGTTTTATGGTGTTTCTTCCCAGAATTCATCCTAACTTTCCCTCAATCTGTAGCAACTATGAGGTTGAAAAGTAATTGATCCATCTTCATCCCTATATTTGGACACTGGTTGGTTAAGGCTAATAAGCATAATTGAGCTTAGTTCATGGACAGCCTAATCACAGCAAAAAAATGGAATTTTAGATTGAGGAAAAAGAAGTCTCTCTTGTTCTGCATTATAAGATGTACGCATGTGAGGTCTGGAACTGTTTGAAGCCACTTTTCCACCGTGAAGAATGCCAGCCTGAGGATAAGGCCAAAACACACAGTTGACAAAAGCCTCCTTTAAATGAAATTAAAATTCCACCCTAACAATGTCCAAGGATTTATCTACATCTAAACTCTTTAATTATATGAGTAACTAAAGAGAGCAGGGAAATTAATGCTCACCCTAAGATATCAAAAAATATAAGTAGTTTAACACAACTAAAGTCTCTATTTTACTCACATAAATTCTGATTATGGGAATTGTCAGAGGTTGTCCTCTCTCTAGTGACTCTAGGAACCAGGCTCCTTCCATTTTATGATGCCACTATCTCAACCTGTGTCAGGGAAAGAGAGAGTTAGAGGAGGAATTAGGCTTTTAATGCCTTGGCCTGGAAATAAAATATATTGCTTCCACTCATAATTCATTAGCCTGAACGAGTCAGATGGTCCAAAATTAAATGCTAAGGAGGCTAGAAATTGTAAAAGAATATTTGGAATATTTGGTGAGCATTAATGATATCTACAACTTAACATGTCTTCAAGGAACGGGTTTTCACAAAGGACTAAAAGAGGCACTGATCATAACCTATGTCTGCTTTCTGCTTGCAACCATCCCAGAGGCCTGGTTACTGGTTTAGAAGAGTGAGAACACACAGAAACTATAAAAATAAATTCCCCTAAGACACTATCTTTTCCTTTCATTTTGAAAGTCAGGACTAAATGTTTCTAACTCTGGATTTCTGGTCACATCTCCTATTTTTTCCCAGTGGCTAGGAGATAAGAGATTTCTGTTCATGCAATTGACTATCTCATCTGCAAGTTTTTACCTTACTCTGGCACTTAATCTTCTTAGGCCTGGAGACTTGAAATCATTTAAAGAAGCTAAATGCTATCTTATCATCTCTGTACATATCTTGAGGTTCAATTGCTTTTACCCATATTTATTCCATCTCCTCCAGGATAAAAAAATACCTTCTGGTCAGAGAATATGGAACTAAAGTGGAATTTTCAAAATCCCATTTTGTGTTCCTTGTTCAATTTACAAAATTTTGTCAGGCATATTTACAGGTAAACTCTCTTTGTTCTTGTTCTGGATAGAACTGTAACTTAAAACCATTTTATTTTCCTTATGCAGTTTATTCACAAACCTCAGCTCATTCTGGGTTTCCTGGCACTATTCTCCCAGGCTCATGTTTCTTTCATATTGGTGGTTATCTGCCTCTGTACACCTTTCCTACATGTAAATTAAAAAGTTAAAGTCAACCAGGTGGTCTTTATGGAGCTTCTAAGAATCTTTAGATACTCTCCTTGATTAGTTTTTTTTTTTTAAATTTCAGAGGTACAAATTCAATTTCAAGTGATTTCCAAACTCTCTGAACTTTCTCATTTTAGAGTCTGAAACTACATTACCATTTATGTCTTTCACTTAAATTTTTTGAGGTTTTTCTATCTGAAGTTTAGGGTAGCTTTTCTCACTAGTCATCGTGGTCACCATGTGCTTGGAATATACATGGTGCTTAGTAATAAAGGATTTTTGAAAAAGTGCATTTGAATTAAGCAAGGACAAGATTCCTTTTTCATGGAATCCTCTCTCATTCTCTTTTTTTCAAAATGGAATTACATGGTCAGTCTATTTAGACAATGTTAATAGTTCAGTCTGTTACCTTTTTATAAAAAATGGAAATTTCAACCTGATTTCTCTCTATTCATGAACATTAAAATCTTTTTTTGAGTGAGTATAACATTATCAGTGTCAATGTTACATGTTCAATATACATATACTATAGACAGCTATCATTCTACACATAATTATGTATCATGCATTTTTACCAACAGATGTCATAGATTATCAGAGAGATAGGTTAAGAGAAAATAAATAGCTCAATGTAAATCCATTATCACTACTAAGGGCAGATGACATTTGATATCTTTGCCATGTTTGCTTTCCTAATATTTTCTAATGCAAGCTAGTTTATATTCAATATTCTATAACTTTACTCAGTCTTACTGAAGTTCTTTATTTGTGCTATGTCATTCTTTATTTCTGAGTTACTGTATCTTTTCTCATGCTGTTGAACATCTTTACCATCCTTACTCTGAACTCTGTTTCAAATAAATTTCTTATCTCTGTTTCATTTATCCCTTCTTTTGGAGAATTCTCTTCTTTTATTTGGGGGTTGTTACTTTGTCTCCTCATTTTGGCTGTCTGTTTGGGTTTGTGACTATGTATTAGGTAGATCCTCTATGCCTCTCAATCTCTAGTGCAGGACAGTGTCAAACACAGTTTCTGACTTATTAGATCAAAGACTAAAAGCCTCCACAGACCACCTCTTCCAGTAGACTGATAGGATTCTGACTTGAATTGCCCCCAGTCAATCATGTAGTGAGAGGTTTTTTTTTTTCAGCAGGGTGAGGCAGTTGCTTCTGCCTGGAGGCTAATTGTTATTTTTAGTCTCTTAAGTGGCCTCAGGACAAGGTATTTTCCAATAGGGTGGGTCAACTGTCTTCTCCCCAGGCAAGGCAAATGTCTGTGTGGAAACGATGTCCTCTGCTGCATGAGGGAATGACTCAGCCCAGGAAACCAGGGGTGTCTGCCTTCTGAGCTCTAACCCCTGAGTCCCCAGTACTGGCTTCTGCTCACACAGCTCCAGTCCACTCTGTCCTCCCTCTGCAGGAGCACAAAGTGGGTGGCTTGACAGGGAATTTTATGCATTGGCCCTTTAAGAGAGTGCCTGAATTTTCAGCTATCACTCCCTGGCAGACAGCAGCCCTGCTGCTTTTCATAGCCAGATGTTATGTGAGTACCCTTCTCAGTTGTGGTGCTCTCTGCTGGGGGAGGCAGGGAAGCTTGGGGATTAGATCCCAGAGTTCTCAGTGGCAACCCCCCACAACTGAGATATCGCTCCAGAACTTCAGTTGCTCTCTGTGGGCTCCCAGCCAGCTATTTCTCTCCTCTACCCCTCCTACCAGTCTCTATGCGGTCTCCACTTTCAGTCCTTGTGTAACAGGGTTCTCTCCAGTGAGTCTTCAATTGATTATTCAGAAAGTTTTTCTGAATTTTGGTTGTAATTACAGTGTGTTCCTGGGAGCATATCCTTGCAACATCCATTTACTCTGCCTCCATTTTTTTCTGAAGTTCTTTAAAATTGCTTCAGAGTAAAGGAAACATATGCTAAATTTAAATGCAAGTAGTTAGCATTAACTTTAGCATCAACAAAAAAATAGACATGCATGGATCATGATCACAAAACTATTATTTCATAATAGAAGAATTTTTAAGTTGGAGAGCACAGTTCACTAAACCCAAACCTTCCATGCATTTCTCTGTAGAATCAAAGATAGATTGGTATGATTACTGTTTGAATATTCCCAGGAATGGAAATTTTTTCATTGGTAATTGCTTTTCTAATCAGTTATACTATAACTTCCTTTTATTGCTTTTCTAAATAATCATGCTAGAATTTCCTTTTATTACTGTTTCTTGAATACAAGTTTTTTTTTTAAATGGTTTGTGTCATTGTTGTGCAGGAACATATCCTCAATAACTTCCTTATAGATCATATTATGTAAACTTTCTGAATACTTGATATTTATCAAGACAAATTGGATTAAGAATGAGCAGGCTATTATTATTATGCTGACATAGTAGGTACAAAACTGAGATGATGCTGAGCAAATATGTATTAGCCATCCTAAGGTTGGAAAATATATATTTTAAATTGTGTTCCAAAACTTTAATGATAGTTTGACTTTGTGTAGAATTCTAAATTGAAAAAAAAAATTATTTCTCAGCATAATACTCTCCAGGTCTATCCAATAAGCCAGTCAAAGACAGGCAAGAACCATATTATTTCACTTATATGTGGAATCTAATGAAGAAAATAAACAAAAAAAAAAAGTGGACAACCCTAACTGGTTTGGCTCAGTGGATAGAGTGTCGGCCTGCGGACTGAAAGGTCCCAGGTTCAATTCCGGTCAAGGGCATGTACCTTGGTTGCAGGCACATCCCTAGTAGGAGGTGTGCAGGAGGCAGCTGATTGATATTTCTCTCTCATTGACGTTTCTAACTCTCTATCTTTTTCCCTTCCTTTCTGTAAAAAAATCAATAAAAAATATTTTTTAAAAATGTTAAAAAAAAAGTGGACAGACTCATGGATACAGAGAACAGACTGACAGCTGTCAGCGGGGAGGGAGTTGGAGGCTGGGTAAAATTGGTAAAGGGGTTAAACAAACAAACAAAAAAAGACTCATGGACACAGACAATAGCATGGTGATTACCAGAGGGAAAGCAGGGTGGGGAAGGTAGAAAAGAGTATAGAATAAATGGTTTTGGAAGGACACTTGACTTGGGGTGGTAAACACGTAATACAATATATACCTGATGTACTGTAGAATTATATAGCTGAAGCCTATATAATTTTATTAACCAATGTCATCCCAATAAATTCAATTAAAAAAAAAAGAGGTGAAATCAGATGCAAAGAATGGCAGTGGAGGTGGTCATTGAATGGTGCAAAGGTTTGAAATAATTACTGAAGTGAAAAAAAGAATATAATTATCCCTCAAACTTCAAAGATATTACAGTTTGACTTAAAGAGTTGCAAGGAATAAGTCTGAGACCAGTCAGATTTTTTATTATTATTATTTTCTCTTTCCCTTCCTAATAGAAGCATTTAGAATATTTCTTTCACTTTTGATTTTGTAGCCACAGTGTTTATTCTCTGTCTGTGTGAATGTAGAAATTTATTACTTTTCTCTGTTTCTCGCTAGGTGATTTCCTCCAGTTTTATAGCTTTTTAGTTAATAAAAAGTCTATTAGTAACAGGACTTTGATTGGTACCTGTCACTGATAAGTTCCCTGAAAACAGAGACTGAGATGGATTTCAAGGTAAAGTGTTTTTATTAAGGATCAAAAACTGAACAGAAGAAGAAACAGGATTGGGCAGAGGAAATACCAAACTACTATGCAGGCCCAACAAAAGTTGGTCAACTCTTGAAAGCTCTAGAGCAAATATTGCCCATCAGAATACAGTAGTTCACCCCCTATCTGTGGTTTCACTTTCCTGTGGTCAACAGTAGTGCAAAAGTATTAAATAGAAAATTCCAGAAAAAAAACACAATTGGTAAGTTTTAAATTGTGCACTGTTCTGAGTGTCATGATGAAATCCCTTGCCACCCCACTCTGTCCAGCTCTGTTCTATCTGGAATGTGAGTTGTCTCTTTGTTTGTTAGTCACTTGGTAGACATGATAAGGAAGTTAATAGTAGCCTAGCACTATGTCACAATGTCTATGTCATTCACTTCATCTGATGCAGGCTTGTATTATCTCACATCATTACAGGAAAAGAAAACCAAGTACAGTTCAATAAGATATTCTAAGAGAGAGAAATCACATTCACAGCTTTTATTACAGTAAATTGTTATAATTCTTCTATTTTATTATTAGTTATTATTGTTAATCTCTACTGGACCTAATTTATAGATTAAACTTTATGATAGGTATCTATGTATAACAAAAACTAGTATATATAGGGTTAATTTATCCATGGTTTCAAGTGTCCTCTGAGGGAATGCCTTACTCCAGGATAAAGGGGGGACTACTCTATCTTCTGTTAGGCTCAAATGGCTGGGCCTGGTATCTCTCATCCTGCTCAGTCGCTGAATATGGGCTGCCCAGGGAAGGATGTGATCTCTGGCAAAGCTGCTTATTGAAATTGAGACAGACCATAAAGAAGTTGACAGACCGAGGACTTCTGCTCACCATATTTCCTGTAAATGGACAGCAGGTCCTTCCTTGCAGAGTGGTCTGCTTGTCATATGTCCATGTTTGCCACAGTGTTTTTTGGCGGGGTTTGGGGGAAGGCTTGTCAGTTATATGAGAATTAAGATTTATGGGAAGGTAGTATGTCATTGTATTAAAAAATTCCTAAATCTAAAATGTGGTGGTCTAGTATAAAATAGTTTCCTTCATTTTCTAGAGCGAGTTCAATAAATTCTGTAGAGATTCCCTTTTCAATATTTTTCTAGTAGGTGTAGAAAGAGGGTAAAAGTGAATGTACAAAGAATAAATATGTTTGGCCCCACGACATTTTAAATGTGGAGCTAGAAAATCTAATTTTACTCCCAATGTTAGCTATTAATATAATTCTCTGTCCCGTGTTTTTCAAAGTAGATCAGTTTGCAGCTATGATCAAGAACTTATATGTTGCCAATACTCCAACTACATTTAGTTTTCTAGAAATCTGTTAAAATTTCTGTCCACTGATGGCCTCCATGTAAAAATCTTATCTGGGAATATACATTTTCATTTTTAAAAATTAAGATATTGATAGATAAAGTTGATAAACATGTAAGTTCAGTGTGCCATTTTGAATTTAAAGTTTTTTTATTTTCTTTTTTGTTGAATTATTTAAATTATCATTGTCCATGAACATAGACTGATATACGGTTGGGCATTAAACATTTTGTGATATTAACATATAATTTTGCCAAATTAGTTGAGTCTTCTTTACCTGGTTTTTATTTTTACAGTTATGCTCTAATTCTTTACTGCTCTCCACATACTCTTATTGCTTTATATAAAAGAATCCTTCTTGAGGCTAATTTACCAATACTAAGTTTTCACAATTTTAATCAAAGACTCTATAGACTGGCAAAAATAAAAACCCAGGTTTCATATTTCAGAGGTAGTGTTGTTACTTTTGTGCACTCCTGGTTTTATTACATTTTATATGAAATTTTCTTCACATTACCATTATAGGACAATTTCTTAAGTTAGTATCTGATGGTTAGATTAAATTAAAAAATAAAATAATTAGTATACTTGATTAAATACTTTTAATTCTCAAATTGAATTATCAGAAAGTATGCGGTTTCTAGAGAGGTAATGACCTATCTATGAGACTGTCTCTATTTTGCTTGTTAGTTCATTTCTTCATTAGGTTCCACATATGAGTGAAATAGGATAGTACTTGTCTTTCTCTGACTGGCTTATCTCACTTAGCATAATGCTCTCCAGTTCCATCCATGCTGTTGCAAAGGGAAAAATTTCCTTCTTTTTTACATCGGAGTAGTATTCCATTATGTAAATATATCACAACTTTTTTATCCATTGATAGACACTTGGGTTGCTTCCAAATCTTGGCTATTGTAAGTTACACTGCAATGAATGCAGTGTTTTGGATTTCTTCAAGTAAATTCCCAGAAGTGAAATTTCTGGGTCATAAGGCAGTTCCATTTTTAATTTTTTGAGGTAACTGCATACTGTTTTCCACAGTGGCCGCACCAATCTGCATTCCCACCAACAGTGCATGAAGGTTCCCTTTTATTTAACTATGTTCCTCTGTATATACTAGTATTTTTATACTATATATTTCTATATTTACCATACATGCACATGCACACATTAGAGAGGAATCTAAGTTTAGAGTACTCTAATCTTATACAGTGCTACTAGGGACTTGTCTATCCTCTTCGGGACATACACAGAGAGAGACATTATCATTAATTTGAAAATCTCTAACTTTACTGCATTAGATTAGAATATCTTCTTATATAAACATTCCTTAACTTGGCTGTAAATTCACTCAGAGGAACCAGACTATGCAAATATGTGAGATGTTTATAAAGCTTTATCTCCCAATAATCAGGCAAAGAAAATTTTCTAGTTATTTGTGGGAAGCTATTAACTTAAGGGAAGAAGATAAAGCTGAACAACTAGAATTGCTCTTATTGAATAAATTTAATAAATTTCACTAAACTTCAACTATATCACTGTAAAACTAAAATTAAAATAAACAAACTAAAATAAAGAATGGTCACTGATGAGAAGTTATTTTATTTTAAGATCAAGAAGAGCTATCATTCTCAGATACTTGATCAAAATCTGAAAGAGATGGTTCTGATGAATAAAAGCATTGAGATTTTTAGGTTAGAATAACAGATTCAATATTGCATGCTATGTCTAAATTTATCAAATAGTACACATTTAATATGTGAGTTTTAGTATATACATTTTTTGTATTAAAAATGTTTGAAAATAAATGAGTACAACATTTAACATTAGTAATTAGAAAGCAAAGCAACAATAAGCCATAAAATATAGGTTCTGGGAATTAATAAAGGTAAAACCTGAAGTTACTGAAAGAGAAAACATCAGAAAGAATAAGGCAATAAAGCAGATATCTTGGTATGCTGAATTATGGGGAACAAGGATAACCAACAATATAAAGTAGTGGGATTAAAACAGAAAATAAATCAAATATACATGTTATAATTACGAGTTTATTATATATAGTCATAATAATGAATAAAAATTAAGGAGACAGTTGAAGAGTTTTTAACCCAAATATAAATCTGTTGTTCTGAGACAGGAGAGAAAATATGACTAGATCAATAAACAAAGGAAAGCTCAAAAGAGAACTCTAAAATGTAGCATTAATAAAGAAATGCTCCAATTAAGAATTAGTTAACAGCTGAATTCCACATGGCTTTAAAAGATCAGATCATTCTTATATTATTTAAAACTAGAGGCCCAGTGCACAAAATATGTGCATGTGTGGGGTCCCTAGGCCCCAGTGGGGTCAGGAGAGGAGGCAATGGTCGCTGGGCTGTGTGTGGAAGGAATGGACACCAGATGCCAATGCCACCCTTGGCACCCTGCCACCATGCTGTTCCCTGCCTCCCCTGCTCCTCCTTCCCTCACTGCTGTGCTGCCACTGGGGCCTACTGGCTGGGAGAAGGGCCACAAGAGGTTAGCAGCAGGCCCCAAGGAGGGAGCAGGCCCTTGGCCCTCCTGGGTGGAAGGAACAGATGCCAACACCACCGTCAGTGCCCTGCCACTGCGCGGTTCACACCTCCCCCCCTCCTCCTTCTCTCACTGCTGTGCCACCACCACAGTGGGCGGGTGGTGGGCTGATTGAGGCCTGCTGGCTGGGGGGAGGGATAGGGCACAGGAGGTTGACTGCCGGCCCCAAGGCCCTCCTGGGAAAGGGGCCACGTCCACCGTCACCGACCCGCGGGAGGTTGGCCAGCAGGGGGAGGTTGGCTGTGGGAGCACACTGACCACAAGGGGACAGTTCCTGCATTGGGTATCGGCCCCCTGGTGGTCAGTGCACATCATAGTGACCAGTCATTCCAGTTGTTCAGTCGTAAAGGTCACTTAAGCTTTTATATATATAGATTTTCTGAAACTTGGGAAAAGATAGAAAATTGTATTATATAGCCAAGTTTTAATATTAAGGATTAATAACATAGCAGAAACATAAATCTATCTTATGAATATAATTGCAAAGATATGTCAGGCATAACAAATATAATCTAACTAGTGGCCCAGTACATGAATTTGTGTACCAGTGGGGTCTGTTGGCCTGGCCTGCAGGATCAGGCCAAAACTGGCTCTCCAACATCCCCCGAGGGGTCCTGGATTGTGAGAGGGCTCAGGCTAGGCCAAGGGACCCCACCGGTGCATGATTGGGGCCAGGGAGGGATGCGGGAGGTTGGCCAGCTGGGGAGGGACCGTGGGAGGGCTCCAGGGCATGTCTGGCCCATCTTGCTCAATCCTGATTGGCCAGACCTCAGCAGCAAGCTAACCTACCAGTCGGAGCGTCTGCCCCCTGGTGGTCAGTGCATGTCATAGTGACTGGTCGACCAGTCGACTGTCTGCCTTCTGGTGGTCAGTGCATGTCATACCAAGCAGTTGAGCAGCCTTAGCATATAATTAGCACATTAAGCTTTGATTGGTTGAACTGATAACCGGAAGACTAGACAGTTAGCATATTAGGCTTTTATTATATAGGATAATGTAGCCAAAAATCATGGATCTATAGTTCTCAGAAATAAAAACTGATTTAAAAATAGCAAATCTATCAGTATAAACTATACATCACCAGTTATATAAAAATATTATATAAATATATGCTGAACAGTATTTGTCAAATTTAGCAATCATTCCTAGTAAAAACTCTTAGAGGTTAGAAGATACCATTGATATAATGCAGATTATCCCAGCCAACTCTATAACACTTCAAATAATTTGTTAAAATTATGAGCAATAGGAAAGTCATTATCATTGTTACATTTCAAAATTTTAAGGCAATTTTAGTAAATTGTACAAATAAGAAGTGAAATAATTAGTAGCAATGTCAGAAAATGAGATATCAATTAATACATCTATATTAGCAAATGTACAAAAATTAATACAAGAGAATTTTCACTTCTGGTTAAGGTGGATTAATAGAGATTGATTTGCCCTCCTATCTGAAGCAATGAAAAGTGAACAAAATACATGGTTTTCAAGACTGTGATCCCTGTGAGATGAGAAACAAACAAGATGAGTCCTACACTTCTACCAGATTGCTTCTTAGAGAGAGATCCCAGGACTTGGAACAGGCAAGGGAATGCAGGCAAAGCTTGGTGGTCTTCCTGAATTTACAGATGTATTAGGGAGATGGGCATGATGAATACTTAGAATTTACAGAACAGAGTACTAGAGATTAGAAAGCTGCAAAGAGAAAGAACTTAGCCAGACCAATAAGGCAAAAACAATAATAAAGTCTTCCAGATTTGAAAAGTAGTAATATTGTCATTATTTGCAAGTGATAATCTGAAAATGTGATGGAATTAACAAAAAAGCTATTAGAAATAATAAATGAATTTAGCAAGTTTGTAGGATGCAACATCAATATATAAGAAGTGTGTGGATTTTTATATATTTTTAGCCTTGAGAAATTGGAATTTTAAAAATTGCATGTACTTTAGCATCAGAAAATATGAAATCACTGGGAATAAATATAACAAAAAATGTTAAGACCTGTATGCTGAAAACTATAAAATATTGCTGAGAGACAATAAACAGACCTAGAGAGATATGCTGGGTTCATGGGTCAGAAGACTCAATATAATTAAAATGTCAATTCTTTCCCAAATTAATTTGTATAGATTTAACTAAATCCCAATTGAAATTTAACGGTCTATTTTTTTTGAGGGGACAGAAATTGTCAAGCTGATTAAAAAATTCATATAAAAATGTGAATGAGCTCTAGCCAGCTGGTTTTGCTCAGTGGTTAGAGTGGGCTGAAGGGTTGTGGATTTGATTGGTCAGGGGCACATACCTCCATTCCAGGCTTGATCTTGACCCCAGTTGGGGTTGAGTGCAGGAGCTATCCAATCAATGTCTCTCTCACATAGATGTTTCTCTTTGTCTCCTCCCCTCCTTTCCACTCTCTCTAAATTCAACAGAAAAAATATCCTCTGGTGAGGATTAACAACAAAAAAGTGAAGGACCTAGAATAGCCTACACTACAATATCTTTGAACAACTAATACTAATTTATTTTTAAGATATTATACAACTTATAAAGTACAGTAATATTTTGATTCATATTGGCATAAAGATATATATATATATATATATATATATATGCCAATAGAAAACAACAGAGTTGAGAAATAGACCCACTTATTTATTGACAATTTAACTTCAACAGTGCTGCAAAGGCAATGCTGTTGAGAAAGAATAACCATGGCAACAACTGGAGATGCATAGACAACGAAACAGAATTTCAACCATCTCACACAATCCACATGGTTTAACTCAGGCTGGATCATCAACCTAAGTGGAAAACCTAAAACTGCAAACCTTATGGATAAAAACTTATGAGAAAAGGCTTTGTGACCCTGTGTTGCAACGCTAAAAACATGACCCATGAAAGAACAAGTTGACAGACTTTTATCAAACTTAAAATTTTCTGTCCTTTCAAAGATACTGTTAAAAGAATGGAAAAACAAGCCAATGACTGGGAGAAAATATTTGCAAATTATCTACACTAATAAAAGAGAAACATGCAAATTAACCATCACTCCGCTACACTACCAGCCAATCAGGAGGGATTATGAAAATTAACCGAACAAATATGCAGTGGCCACGGAGCTGGAGTGAGCAGGAGCTTTGGGTTGCCCCTGGAGATGGAGGAAGCCAAGCTTTTCGCCAGCCCTGGACGACCCTGGCTTCCACTCAAGGCTACAAAGTTTCAATTATCCTATATAATAAAAGCTTAATATGCAAATTAACCATCACTCCGCTACACTCACAAGCCACACCCACAAGCCATGCCCACCAGCCAATCAGGAGCGAATATGCAAATAAAGATGGCTACAGCCACAGAGAGCAGGAGGGAGGCTTGGGTTTCCCTGGCGATGGAGGAAGCCAAGCTTTCTGCACACCCTGGCCGGCCCAGGCCTTGCTTAAGGCTACAAAGTTTCAATTACAGAAGATACATAAATAGCCCAAAAAATGGCTGCCGCCACGGAGCAAGCACAAGGCTTGGCTCTGCTCCAGGCTACAAAGTTTCAATTGTAGAAGATAAATAAACCCCAGATACCAGGGCCTCCATTTGGGTCACTAGGGGGCGTGGCCAGCCTGCAAACTACCACAGGCCCCTCGCCCAGGCTGCCCCATGCCCCAAGGGAACCCCCACCCTGATCCGGACACCCTTCAGGGCAAACCAGCTGGCCCCCATCCGTGCACCAGGCCTCTATCTATACTAATAAAAGGGTAATATGCTAATTAGACTGGGAGACCTTCCAGGAGACCTTCTGGATGTTTTTCTGGACAAAGCCCTGGTGGCGGGGCCGAGGCAGAGGTGGTTAGAGGCCAAGAGGGGAGGGCAGTTGTGGGTGATCAGGCTGGTGGGGGGTGGGGCCGTTGGGGTAAGCAGACCAGCAGGGGGCCAGTTGGGGGTGAGCAGGCTGTGAGTGCGGGTCAGTTGGAGGTGGTCAGGAAAGCGGGGGTGGGGGCAGTTTGGAGTGAGCAGGCCAGCAGGGGGGGGGGGCAGTTGGGGGTGAGCAAGCCAGCAGGGGAGGCAGTTGGGGGCAAGCACACTGGCACAGGGAGCAGTTGGGGGTGATCAGGCTGGTGGGGGGGCAGTTAGGGGCAAGCAGGCCAGCAGGCAGAGTGGTTAGGGGCAATCAGGCAGGCAGGCAGACAGGTGAGATGTTAGGAGCCAGCAATCCCAGATTGTGAGAGGGATGTCAGATTGCTGGTTTAGGCCCGATCCCTGTAAACCAGCAGTAGGACATCCTTCAACAGGTCCCAGATGGGAGAGGGTGCAGGCTGGGCTGAGGGACACCCCCCCCCCCCCTTGCATGAATTTTGTGCACCAGGCCTCTAACTCTAATAAAGGAATGAAGTTTAGAATACACGAGGAACTTTCAAACTGAATAATAAAGATAACAAAATTCCAATTTAACAGTGGCAAAAGATCTGAACAGGTACTTGCAAAAAAAGAAGACATATGATGTCAAATAAGCACATGAAATGATGCTCAACTGTATTAGAGAAATGCAAGTTAAAATTATAACATGATGCAACTATACACCGATGAGAAAAGTCTAAAACTGAAAGGACTGCCCAAGCTTAGCGGCACAGTTGATTGGAGCATTATCCCATATACCAAAAGGTTGTGAGTTCGATTTTCAGTCAGAACACATACTAGGTTGTGGATTTGATCCTGGGTCAGACATGTATGGAAGACAACTGATTTTTTTTTCTCTCTCTCTCTCCCTTCCCTTCTCTCTAAAAATAATAATGAAATACATATCCTTGGGTGAGGATTAAAAAAAAAACCAAACACCTAAAGGGACTGATCATACAAAGTGTTGCTGAGGATATGGATAAATTGCAGATCACATACACGCTGGAGGGAATGCAGAATTGTGTAACAATTTTAGAAAAAGTTTGCAGTTTCTTTAATAACTTTCACCTACCATGTTATCTAGATATTCTACTTTACATTCCATACACTGAGAGAAATAAAAGCATACATCCATACCTTGACTTCCACAAAGATGTTTGTAGCAACTTTATTTGTAATATTAAAAAATTAGAAACAAACCAAATGTTCATCAGCAAGTGAGAGAATAAACAAATATAATAAAATACCATTCTGCAATCAGAAGGAATCCATATAATGAAATAACATTCTGCAATTAGAAGGAATGAATTACTGCAAAAAGAATGGTTCTGAAAATAATTATCCTGAGTGAAAAAACCCAGGCCAAATGAAGTATGTATTGTATGATTCCACTTATATAACGTTCTAGAAGATGCAAACTAATCGCTAGTGACAGAAAGAATTATAGTTGCCTGGAATGGGGGGTTGGATGGGAAATGGGGTGAGGGTGAATGGGATGGGAAAGAGGGGTTATAAAAGTTATAAGAACATTTTTGAAATTATAATCAATATGTTCAAAATATTGATTGTTTCACAGGTACATATATATGACAAATCTTACTAAATGTTTAAATATGTGCCATTAATTACACTTTAATTATACTTCAATGAAGCTATTAAGCTATTAAAAACTAAGAGGATGTGGTAGTTTAGTTTTTTTAATATAACAATATATTTCTTTGATACTGAAAATAAAGATCTAATAATGGAAATTGTAGACAAATTTCTTTCACATGAATACCAAACCATGGAATCTTTACTCCTAACTTTACCAAGAAAATTGTGAAACTCAAGGAAAACATTTTAACTTTAATAGAAAGATACAAAATAAGATGAAACAAAAGGAAATACAACTATGTTACTAGATGAGAAGCCTTAATGTCATATAAAAATTACGTTTCCTATATTTTAGAATTCAAGCATTGTTTGGAGAGATATAGATCAGATAAAATAACCTCAAAATGTTCTGCAAAACTCTATGCTTTTGAATAGCCAATACATTTCATTATCAATACAAATAATGAGTTGGGACATACCATATTTCATAAAATTACTATAATTGAATCTCTATGGTATTAGTATAAGAATAGATCAGTGAAAGATGATTCATAAATAGATTCCAGTTTACATGATAATTTATTTGTATCTAAGATGATATGTAAATTAATTCAGTGAGAAATGATAGTTTATGTGAAGACAACCAGAAGAACATTAGCTTGGATTTCTATCTCTTATAGTATACAAAATAAATTTCAGAATCCGTAACATTGATAATTTGATGAAGTCATATGTGGTATGGTCCTCATCATTTTCCTATTTGGAGTACCTTTTTAGGATATGCAAAGACTAGATGGATCAGGTAGATTACTTTAATCTAAGCAGGTGATAGCTTTAATGGCTGCTGCCTTAAATAACCTGGATACCATCAGGACCATTGGATCATAAGTTTAGGTGTGAGTACACAGATCCTTTCAGTAGAAATTGTACACTTGAGATTGGACCAGGTTAGGTCTAGAAGGCACAAAATATTACATGAATAGTGGTCCAGAATCCCATGATCTCATGTTATTTTCCACTCTTGCACTGCAATTACAACCTCTAGCCTCATAGGGCATTCCCTACAACTAACTGAAAGCAGGGTAAAGCTCTCAGAACAGATTCCTAAAATACCAGCACAAGATGGTACAGTAGATCCATAGAGAAACCATGGTGGCAGAGGTGGAGGCTATGCATGGAGTCAGTAGCAGAGTTCCTTTTTAATCAGGGTTTACTAGCTACTACTTCTTTCTGAATGTCTAATCTGACAGCCACAGAAATTGATGCTAAGCTCTTCATATGGCATCATCCCTTGAGAAGACCAACTAGTTACTGATCACAGAGTGCTTACATTATACCCCCTTCCTCCTAAATGAGGCACCAATTTTTTCTTATTAAAGTAAATATTTATTCTAGATAGGGGCTGGTTCTTTATTCACAGTGCCTCCATTGCCAACCATCTACGTGCTTTTAGAATGTCTGATTTATAAACATGTTATTTCACAAGATGTTGCCTCAGATCCAGAAGCCCATTTGATGGCAAAGGAGGTATAAAAATCAAAAGCATAATTGTAGAATATATTGGTCTTATACAATGACCTAATAGAATGATAGGATGAACTGCTAAAGGCTTAGCTAAGGCACTAATTTAGAAACAATACCTTTAGGCGTAGGACAATGATGTCTAGGAGGATCTATATCCTTCTATATCTATATCTATATCTATATCTATATCTATATCTATATCTATATCTATATCTATATCTATATCTATATCTATATCTAATCTATATCTATATCTATATCTATATCTATATCTATATCTATATCTATATCTATATCTATACCTATATCTATCTATATCTATATCTATATCTATATCTATACCTATATCTAATCTATATCATCTATATCTATATCTAAATCTACATATATGCCTTTAATCTTTCTATCATCTGTTTACCTATATTGAACTAACAGTTTGTTTTTTATTGGGATGCCCCTCAAATTTCAAATATGCAGAACCAAGCACTAACTGCTAGAAAAAGGAATGGCTCCTATCAACATTCTTCCACTGTCTGAAAATTTAGGTTCTTTTGTGGATCCTGATTTTCAGGGAAACAACACTGTAGTTGGCCAAGGGACAAAGAATTTCACTGCATTGGATACTTACATAGCATCAGACTGCTTTGAACTCCTCATGACAGTGAACCAGGAAGCAAAACCAAGAGCTCCTGTACTATCAAAAGTATTCTTTGCCAGGAAGTGTTGTTAGGTTGTTGTCCTACAATGGGAACAGAAAGGAGAATGCTTGGGCCCAGGGGTTTCACTAGGAAATTGCTTGGTGCTTCTATGCTACTATGCACTGCATTAAATGGTTAATTGCATCAACTAAGGCGTGGCAAAAGCAAGGCAACTGAAGACTCAGAACCTTTGGAGAAGGAGGATTGGAAAACCCTATTTAAATTTATTTTAAAAATATACCAAGAAACTTAATATCATGAGACTTTATATCTGACACTAGAGGCCCAGTGCATGAAATTCATGCACAGGGGTGTGTGTGTCCCTCAGCCCAGCCTGCACCTTCTCTAATCTGGGATCCCTCTCACAATCCAGGACTGCTGGCTCCCAACCACTCACCTGCCTGCCTGCCTGATTATCCCAACCACTTTTGATTGCCAGCCTGATCACTACCTAACCATTCTCTTACTAGCCTGATCAATGCCTAACTGCTCCCCTGCTGGCCTGATTGCCCCTAACTGCCCTCCCCTGCTGGCCTGGTCATCCCCAACTGTCCTCCCTTGCAGGCCTGGTCCCTGCCAACTGCCCTCCCCTGCAGGCCATCTTGTGGCGGTCATCTTGTGTCCACATGGGGGCGGCCATCTTGTGTGTTGGAGTGATGGTCAATTTGCATATTACCTCTTTATTGTATAGGAGGATGTATTTGTTTTACATATATCAGCCTCATTAATATTTTTTATCTTACTTCTTTCTATTCCCATTCATACTCTTATACCTTAAGTATACATTTATATTTTATTTAATACAAGGGATTTAAAAACTTTTTTTAAATGCCTTGAGTTGTGTGTGTTTTTTTTTTGTGTTTTTTTTTTTTTACTAAAAAACATTTATAATTTTTTCCCTAAGTTCATCAAGTCAGAAGCATCAGACCATAAAAGCATTTTTTTTTTTTAATTCTCACCCAAGGACATGCTTAGAGAGAAGAAGGGAGAGAGAGAGATAAACATTGATCAGTTGCCTTCTGTATGTGCCCTAACCTGGGATAGAACCTGTAACCAAGGTATATGCCCTGACTGGGAATCAAATCAACAACTTTCCAGGATATAGGACGATGCTCAACCACCTGAGCCACTGTAGCCAGGCAAAAGCATACCCTTTATATTTCTTATATAACCTTTAAAATATTTTTCTAAGTACTTTCCTCAGTAATAGGGCCTTTATATTGTTGCTGTGTATTTCTTATCATCTCTGTGGAAGCTCCAGAAGAAAAAAAATGTGCTATAGTTAAGTGAATAAATCTTTTTTCCCCTCAATATCTAATTCTTCCAAATATGTATAATAACACTAGAACATAATGGAAGACGTTTTATGAAAGATTATAGTTATATTACAAATAATTTTGGGATGTAACTTTATATCTGTTGAACACACAGCTATACAGAAGAATGTAAGAGAGGAAAGAAAAGGTGTTATGTCTACTTTCCTGGCAACCAAAGTCACAGCTGATTATATTTATTAAGCATCTAAAAATAGGTGACAGTTTCAAAGGTGGCCCAGTTCTGTTTTCACAAACTTAAAGATTCATAGTAATATATTATGATACATTATTGGGGACATATAGAGATCCATAGTCAGATATTGGAAGATTAAAAAACATTTTTAACAACTATTAGCAGTTTAATATATTATATTGATGTGTAAATTGTCTATGCAATTTAGAAATATATCATAAAGAATATTACATTTAAGAGATATATTATCCTGGGCAGAAAGAAATACATGAGAAATTCAGGTTAACAATTTCAATAGTTCAATTGTATTTTAATAGTTTATTCTCTGCATCTGACAAACCAAATAAGATGTTAGTATTTAAATATTTATAGCATTTTATTTGCACACATGGAAATGAAATTGTCTGAGGTATTGTTATCTCCATGTGCTCACCACAGTGAGCAAAAGAGCTTTGCAGAAAAAAATAAGGCTAAAGGAGTTTATGATCACCACACCAGCACTGCAAGAGATGCTAAAGGACTATTGTAATGAGAAGAATAAATAGAGAGAGAAACATAGGCATAAAGAATTAAAATAGCAATAAAAAAGTACCTAGCAATAATAACTTTAAATGTAAATGGGTTAAATGCTTCAATCAGAAGAAATAGGGTAGCTGAATGGATACAAAAACATGAAACAAATATATGCTCTTTATAAGAGACCCACCTCAGAACAAAAGACTCACACAGGATGACAGCGTAGGAATAGAAAAAAAATCCATGCAAATGGAAACAAAAAAATGCTGGGGTGACAATACTCATATCTGACAAAATAGACTTCAAAATGAAGGCCATCTCAAGAGACAAAAAAGGTCACTACATAATACTAAAGAAATTGATCCAACAAGAGGATGCAACCCTAGTAAACATATATGCACCCAATATAGGAGCACCTAACTATCTCTCTATATATAAAAACTTAATATCTAAATAGACTGAACAGTGGAAAACCGAACAACCAAATAACCAGTCGCTATGACCTCCGCTGACCACCAGGGGGCGCACGTGGAGCATAGCAGGTGTCAGCAGCAGGTGGTAGAGCGTGGAATACGGTGGGCGTTGGCCATGGCCGGATGGTGGAGCAGGTGAGCGGGGGTGCCAGACCAAGGCGGGGCACTGGTCACTGTCATTGGGGCAAGCCTCTGGTAGTTACTGAAAATTCTTTGCTCCCGTGCTGATCCAGGTGCTGATCGGGGCCGGTGGCCTCCTCTCACACCTGCTACCGGTGACGGCCCTGCTCGCACCCACTGCCAGCCCAGCCCCAATGGCTCTGTGCCATCAGAGGGTGTGAGTGTGGCTGGCATTGGCAACTCATGGGAGCGGCGGCAGTGGGAGCGGGACTCTGGCAGAGAGGGGACAGAGGCCACAGTGGGAGGGGCCGGATGGGGGTACGGAGAATGGGCTGAGACCTGCCCCTTTGCCCACTGCAGCCTTGCGGCCCACAGTTCCTTTCAAGGTGCATGAATTCGTGCACTAAGCCTATAGTATATTTAAAAAAAAACTTCAGGAGGACTTTAAGCGTGAGATAGACAGCAATACAGTCATAGTAGGGAACTTTAACACCCTGCTGACTTTACTGGATATATCTTTCAGGCAAAAAAATCAACAAGGAAACAGAGACTCTAAATGAAACACTGGATCAGATGGATTTAATTAACGTTTATAGAACATTTCACCCCAAAGCTACAGAATATACATTCTTCTCAAGTGCACATGGGTCATTTCAAAGATAGGCCACATGTTAGAACATAAAACACGTCTCTACAAGTTAAAGAAGATTAAAATCATAGCAAGCATCTTCTCAGATCATAGTGGAATGAAATTATAAATCAACTACAATAAAAACACTCAAGAATATTCAAACACATGGAGGCTAAATAGCATGTTATTAAACAATGAATTCAAAAACTTCCTGGAAACAAATGAAAATGAACACACAACAAGCCAAAATCTCTGGGACACAGCAAAAGCAGTCCTGAGAGGGAGTTCATAGCACTATAAGCCTCTCTCAAAAAAACAAGAAAAATTAAAAATAAACTACCTAACTCTACAATTTTATAATTAGAAGGAGAACAACAAGAAAAGCCCAGAGGAAGTAGAAGGGAGGAAATAATAACAATCAGAGCAGAAATGAACCTTTAGCCATCAAGAAAGGAAGAGAGAGGACCCAAATAAATAAAATCAGAAGTAAAAGTGGTGAAGTAACAACTGACACCACAGAAATACAAAACATTGCAAGAAAATACTATGAACAACTATATGCCTACAAGCTGAAAAATGTGGATGAAAGGGACAAATTCCTAGAAAAATATAATCTTCCAAAACTGAATCAGGAAGAATCAGAAAGCCTGAATAGGTCAATAACAATTCATGAAATAGAAGCAGTAATAAAAACAAACAAACAAAGAAATAAAAAAACTCCCAGCAAACAAAAGCCTTTTTCTAGACACTTTCACAGGGGAGTTTATCCAAACATTCAAAGAAGAACTAACACCTACCCTCCTTGAACTATTAAAATAAATCCAAGAGGAAGGAACACATCCAACCTCTTTTTATGAGGCCAACATTATCCTAATTCTAAAACCAGATAAAGACACTAAAAAGAAAGAAAAATACAGGCCAATGTCCCTGATGAACATAGAAGCTAAAATCCTTAACAAAATATTAGCAAATCAGATCTAGCAATACATTCAAAAGATCACACACCATGACCAAGTGGGATTTATTACAGTGATGCAAGGCTGATATGATATTTGGAAATTAAAAAATGTGATACATCACTTAAACAAATTGAAAGACAAAAATCTTATGATTATATCAATAGACACAGAAAAAGCATTCAACAAAATCCAAAACCAATTTTTGATAAAAACACTTAGCAAAGTTGGAATAGAGGGTCATACCTCAACATAATAAAGGCCACATATGACAAGCCAACAGCTAACATCATACTCCATGGGTATAGACTAAAATCGTTTTCCGTAAGAACAGGAACAAGACAGGGATGTCCGCTTTCACCACTTTTATTCAACACTAGGGGCCCATTGCACAAATTCATGCACCTTGAAAGGGACTGTGAGCTACGAGACTGCAGTGGGCACAAGGGCAGGTCCTGGCCCATCCTCCATGCCCCTGCCTGGGCCCTCCCACTGAGGCTCCCAGTCCCCTGTCTGATGGCAACCCTGCTTCCGCTGCTGCTGCCCCCATGTGCTGATGGCGCCGGCCCCACTTGCACCTGATAACTGCACCAAGCGATCAGGACCGGCACCAGGCACCAGCAGTGGGTGCGAGTGGGTCCATTGCCAGGAGTGGGTGCAAGAGGCAGCTGCCAGCCCCAATCGCCTTTCAGGAGCATGGGGAGGTGGAGAAGCCCTGAGGGGTGATTAGGGCCAACAGCCGCCACTTGCACCCGCTGACGTTGCCCAGTGGTCGGGGCCAGCGCTGAGTGCTGCCAGTGGGTGTGAGCAGCAGCTCCAGTACTGGCAGCACGCATGAGCTCTGGGCAGGACTGTGGTACACAGGAGCGAAGAATTTTCAGTAACCACCAGAGGCTTGCCCCGATGACATCGACTGGCACCCGCCTTGGTCTGGCGCCCCCACTCACCGGCTTCACCATCCCGCCGCAGCCAATGCCTGCCATGTTCTGCACTCTGCTGCCTGCTGCTGACGCCCACCATGTTCCATGCCCGTCTCCTGGTGGTTCGCACACGTCATAGCGACCAGTTGTTTGGTTGCTCCACTGTTTGGTCTATTTGCATAGTAGGGTATTATATATATAGATAGTGCTGGAAGTATGGCATTTCCTCAAAAATTAATAATGGAACTTCCATTTGACCCAGTAATCCCACTTTTGGAAATATATCCCAAGAAACCAGTAACATCAATCAGAAAGATATCTGCACCCCTATGTTCATAGCAGCACAAATTACAATAGCTAAGATTTGGAAACAGCCTAAGTTCCCATCAGCAGATGAGTGGATTAGAAAACTGTGGTACGTCTACACAATGGAATACTATGATGCTGTAAAAAAGAAGGAATTCTTACCATTTGCAACAGCATAGATGGACCTGGAGAGCATTATGCTAAGTGAAATAAGCCAGTTAGAGAAAGATAAATATCACATGCTTTCACTCATTTATTTAATATAAAGAACATCATAAACTGATGAACAAAAATAGATACAGAGGCAAAGAAGCATTGAACAGACTGTCAAATGTCAGCGGGAAGGCAGGGGAGGATTGGGGGGTTGCATGCATGCATATAAGAATAACCAATGGACACAGACACTGGGGGTTGTGAGGGCATGTGCTGGGGGTAGGGGTGGCCGGGGGAAGTAAATGGGGGACAACAGGAGACATATGTACCACTATTTGTAATACCTTAAACAATCCTATCTAATAAAAGAGTAATATGCAAATTAACCAGCATTCCGCTACACCCACAAGCCACTCCCACAAGCCACATCCACCAGCCAATCAGGAGTGAATATGCAAATAAACCCAACCAAGATGGCTACGGCCACAGAGAGCAGGAGGGAGGCTTGGGTTTCCCCGGCAACGGAGGAAGCCAAGCTTTCCACCTGCCCTTGCCAGCCTAGGCCTCCACTCAAGGCTACAAAGTTTCAATGAGAGAAGATACATAAACCCAAACAGAAATGGCGGCAGCCACGGAGCTGGAAAGAGCAGGAGGCTAGGGTTGCCCACGGTGATGGAGGAAGCCAAGCTTTCCACACACCCTGCCCGGCCCAGGCCTTGCTTAAGGCTACAAAATTTCAATTATAGAAGATACATAAATCCCCCCAAAAATGGCTGCCACCACGGAGCAAGCAGAAGGCTTGGCTCTGCTCCAGGCTACAAAGTTTCAGTTGTAGGAGATTAAATAAACCCCAGATACCAGGGCCTCCGCTTGGGTTGCCAGGGTGCGTGGCCATCCTGCAAACCACCACAAGCCCCTCGCCCAGGCTGCCCCATGCCCCAAGGGAACCCCCACCCTGATCTGGGACACCCTTCAAGGCAAACCAGCTGGCCCCCACCCATGCACCAGGCCTCTGTCCTATCTAATAAAAGGGTAATATGCAGATTGACCATCACTCCAACACACAAGATGGCTGCCCCCATGAGGTTAAAGATCCTGCCCCCATGTGGACACAAGATGGCCACCACAAGATGGCCAGCAGGGGAGGGCAGTTGGGAGGGACCAGGCCTGCAAGGGAGGGCAGTTGGGGGCGATCAAGCCTGCAGGGAAAAGCAGTTGGGAGGGACCCAGGCCTGCAGGGGAGAACAGTTGGGGGGGACCAGGCCTGCAGGGGAGGGCAGTTAGGGGTGACTAGGCCTGCAGGGGTGGGCAGTGTGGGGCAAACAGGCTGGCAAGGGAGAAGTTAGGCATCAATCAGGCTGGCAGGGGAGTGGTTAGGGGGTGATCAGGCTGGCAGGCAGAAACAGTTAGGGCCAATCAGGCAGGCAGGCGAGCAGTTGGGAGCCAGCAGTCCTGGATTGTGAGAGGGATGTCCGAATGGCCGTTTAGGCCCGATGTGGGATCAGGCCTAAACGGCCAGTCGGACATCCCTCGAAGGGTCCCAGATTGGAGAGGGTGCAGGCTGGGCTGAGGGACACACACCCCCGTGCACCAATTTTGTGCACCGGGCCTCTAGTAAAATAATAATAATCCTATATAATAAAAGCCTAATATGCTAAATGTCCAATTGTCCAGTTGGCTGTTCAACCAATCAAAGCATAATATGCTAATGACATGCTAAGGCTGCTCAATGCTCGCTATGACATGCACTCACTATCAGGGGTCAGACAGTCGACTGGTCGACCAGTCACTATGACGTGCACTGACCACCAGGGGTCTGACAGTCGACCTATTGACCAATGCTATGATGCTCACTGACCACCAGGGGGCAGATGCTTCGACCACTAGGTTAGCTTGCTGATTGGGACTGAGCTAGACAGGGTGGACATGTCCTGGAGCCCTCGCCCATTCCCTCCCTGGCTGGGCAACCTCCCACTTCCCTCCCTGGCCCCAATAGTGCACCAGTGGGGTCCCTCGTCCTGGCCTGCGCCCTCTCCCAATCCTGGACCCCTTGAGGGATGTCGAGATTGACCGGTTGCTATGACGCACACTGACCACCATGGGGCAGACGCCCAATGCAGGAGCTGTCCCCTGGTGGTCAGTGCCTTCCCACAGGGGGAGCACCACTCAGCCTGAAGCCAGGCTCATGCCTGGAGAGCGCAGCAGCAGTGGTGGGAGCCTCTCCTGCTTCTGCGGCAGCACTAAGGATATCCGATTTCAGGGGAGTGGGCCTAAGCCATCAGTCAGACATCCCTGAGGGCTCCTAGACTGCAAGAGGGCACAGGCCGGGCTGAGAGCCCCCCCCTCCGAGCGCACAAATTTTGTGCACCAGGCCTCTAGTAATAATAATAAAAAAGAAAGAATATTTCTGATGTGACTCAAGCTATTGGACTCCTGGAAACTGCATTAACGGGGCCAATTCATGAACATATGTAGTTTGTCTCCTACTACAGACTTGTCTTACTCAGTTGTCCTGGGTGCTGGCTAATTAGAAAATGAGCAGTCTCTGTATATTATAAAAGAAAGCTAGAATTGATATAGCCCTGTGGCGAGACAGCAAAGTTGCACTTGTCTCTGACATGTAAATGCAAAGATACCTGATCTGTTGCTGTAGCTGGGATGGGCATCTCCACGGAAGTCTGTCATTCTCTGTGACCCATCAGGCATCTGCACTGACTAAAGAGGCCAGTCAATCGGTGCTGTGCTGGGAGTCACAATGATTGTATAATTCAAGTCCTTGATGGTGGCACTAATTTTTGTAATTCTTCCAGGGATGGTAATTTGGTTTACTATCTTCAGGGAGGGAAGTGATACGGAGGATTTTTCTGTATCTCTTCCTACCATAACAGCTTTCATTCCATATATTAGGTAACCAATATAAGAATTATGCCTGTTAATTAAGTATACAGTTAACCCTTGAACAACTTGGGTTTGAACTGCATGGTTCCACTTAAATGAGGATTTTTTTTAAATAAGTATACAGCCAGCCCTCCGTATCCCTGGGTTTTGTATCCTTGGATTCAACCAACCACAGATTGAAAGCAATATATACAAGTACTGCCTATGCTTACATTTTAAGCATAGGCAGTGCTTGTTCAGGAATTATTTAATTTTTCAAATGCTTTGAATGCTAAGGCTCCCAGAGGGCAGAAATTATGACTGGCATTATTATTTTGCAGTGCCTAGCACAGGCTTCAGACAGTATGTTCAAGAAATACTTTTGGTGGTGTTGCTGAGTAAATCAGAAAAGCAAAGTACTCTAACTCTTAACTTTCAGCATAATGAGTTCTTACAAATTAGACCACAGTTTCTCCTGATGACATTTACCCCGCTATGGTCAATTGAAAAAATAGGGGACATAAAAGGAAAAGGAACTTAGAATTTTTACTCTTCTGATCAAAAATGGAATTCAAAAGACAACTGGGTCTAAAACACCCTTCACCCCATTTTCATAAAACTTCAATTGAAGGCAGTCATGAACTTTATGGAGTGGAATGTTAGTTATCTGTGGAGAGCATTATGCTAAGTGAAATAAGCCAATCAGAGAAAGATAAGTATCACATGATTTCACTCATATGTGGAACCTAATGAACAAAGTAAACTGATGAATAAAATAGATCCAGAGACACAGAAGCATGAAACAGACTGATGAATTTCAGAGGGAAGTGGGGGGAGTGCGAGGGTAAGTGGATGGGGAAAGATTAACCAGGGAAGGTATATGCATACATGCATAGCCCATGGACAGAGACAATAGTGTGGTGAAGGCCTGGGAGGGGCCAGTATTGGGTGGAAGGGGTCAATGGGAAAAACAACAACAAAGGGTACATCTGTAATACTTTCAACAATAAAGATACATTTAAAAAATATATTAATAAGTATTTCAACCCTCTAAAAGGTTTTATTTTAGATAAGTTTAAAGCATCTTTCCCTTTTAAGTATATATTATTTTTAGAAATTCACAATATTAGCTGTATTTCATAGCTTTGAAACCATCAAGAAACCTAGTTACCCGTATAACCAAGTATTTTCTAGTGTTAAGAAACCACCTCCTTTTATGTCTTCACTGAAAACAATATTTATGATCCACAGTTGGGAATTTGTGGATATAGAGAGCCAACTGCATGCATTGATCTACACCATTTTGTATAAGGGGCTTAATAGTCTACAGTTTTTTGTATCTGCAGGGTGTCCTGGATCCAACTTCCTGTGGATATGAAGGAACAACTGATACTTGGAGAATCAAATGTTTTATGCATATTTTTGACTGGGTGGAGATCAGTGCCCCTAAGCCCCATGTTGTTCAAGGTTCAACTGGACAGTATTCTCTTTCTATTATATGTTCTCAAATCACTGCTAGAACAATTCGAGGCTTACTCTGACTAGTGGAACATGATGGCATTTCAATCTCTGAGGATAAGCTTGAATTCAGAGCCCATAAGTAATAAGTTATAAAGTATTGGGGTATTTCTATTTCTGAGATCATTCAGGTAAATGGTAATGTATTCATTTGGGAACCAAATGAAGGTTTCCTAGTCAAACTAACCTTTATCATGGGGTGGGGTTTGTCTTGATCTGACTTAAGTATAATAACTAACCTGTTAATCTCTAAAAAAGTTGGATTAATCCCTCCCCCCGAAATCTAGAATTTATTATCCTATACAAGTCAAGAAGGACTTAAGGGATCAATTTTCAAGGTCTTCAGCTTCATCCGTGCTTGTTTTATTTCCCCATATCATGTCTCAGGGTCCTACTCCTTCCCCACTAGTGTCATTAGCTAAAAGACCCGGGGCATTGATGCATGCTTTTCAGTCATGTGTGCCCAACAGTCATCATGCAAGCTGTCATAGAGACACTTTCTTTTTCACATATGTTCTTAGTTTCACATTCATAGTTCTAAATTTCTCTTTGCCCTCTCTTAATTCTCTAGGGCCATCAGAAGAAACCAGTGATTCTTTTGAACTCTAAAACTCACTGTTTTTGCCACAGCATGGTGTCAAAGCACTTAATCTCACAATGCTGTTTCCTCCAACTGTACTTTATTCAAAGGTTACTACCAGTGATAATTTGAGTAATTATGATGCCACCACATTCCACAGGTTACTTGTGCCCCTTCCCCTCCCGCCCCCTCCCCCACCCCCCAGCGTGGAGGTTATCTGTGAGGTTCTGAATTTCTTGAACAACTAAATCTCATAATCCCATTTTGAGGGTAAGTTTCCCAACTGGTATCAATTGCTCTATTAAGCAACAGAAAATAGAAGGCACACTCAAATTATGATCATTTAAAGATGGTTTATTTATAGAGTGGTGAAGTGGTGAGTTAAAAAGAAATGGCTGCATTCTCAGAAAACCACAAAGGTTAGTGCAGAATCCCAGAACCTTCCTACCAGAAGGTTACCCTCCCTAAATATGAAGGTAATATGGGGTCAGAGAGGTTAATAGAACCAGAAGGAATTGTGTAGAATAGGCCATCTTGAGTGCAGTAGTGCCCTCTTTTCAAGACGTGCAGCTAGGCTGCGGTGACTTCAAAGGAAGGGAGTCATGGAGCCCTGACCTTTCTCATGCCTTTCTTAAAATTCCCATGGGCCTCCCCAGATGGAAGTAGAAGGCACAGGACATTTGATAATGTATTTCAATAGGTCAGTCTATTGTGGCACAGAGTGGAGAGTGGATCTGGAGGGGCAAACAGAGATGCCAAGCATACCTTATCTTTTTCTTTGATTTTTTTTTCTGAAATTCTGAATATGGCTTATAGTCTTTGCATTCTTCCCTAACTGGATATATCCACAATTTATTGGAAGTCTAATGCTAAAATTACTGAATTTCCTAGGGATTCCATCTACACACACAAGATAGTACCGGCTGGGCAGTCAATGTGTATTTGATGTAGTAATTATGTAGCTTAGAAAACTGACATGAATAGAATCTTCAGTCCTAAACACTGTATTTGAGTTCATGCAGACCAGACTTACTGGATGATACACCTTTGCCAGTATGAACACAAAATTCACATGTTAAAATACGGTGATTCTGTCCTGTAAGTGATCTGCAGCTCTGTCTTAGTCTGTGGGTACTCTCCTCAGATTGAAGGGTAGTTTGATTGTTATAGTCATTCTTTATTTCTTCTTTGAAAATATCAATGTAGAATGAGAAAATATATTGCAGTAAACTTATACACTTAAGTTTGATTTCAAATATATTATTATATTATGTAAGATATAAAATAATATTTTATAAGATAATGTAATTTAAATTATAAGACAATATGTGTACATTTAAGGTCAAATACTTTTGACAGCTCAGCATGAGTCCCTTTTATTACTAGCAACAAAAGAATTTGCAGTTTCTCATTCTTTATTTCTACTGCATAGCTACTTAAAAGTCAAGGAAACTGGAGAAGTTTTGACCTGCTTTGGGGGGAAGCTTTCAATTTTCATAGCTCTGCTATAAGCAATAATGATAAATGTATTGCTCAAATAAAATATCTAGTGGAAATATTTCTGACGCCTCCATCTGCTGTTAACTTTTAGTTTAACCTGTAAGTTAAAACAGGATGTTCAACCTGCAAGCCACATTTACTTTGCAGTAATAAATGCTGTTCACCTGGAACATTTAGAATTTAGTACCATTGTAGAACTGGTGAAAGGAGACAAGAAGATAATTTTTTGAAAATAGTGCTGTGTTGGTAACAAAGGAACTAGCAACAACAACTTGGTATTTTTTTCTTCATTTTGGATGCAATATCAGACATCAGAATTGTAAATGTTTGGATAGAAATAAAAGTGTCTTCACAGGAAAAAAAACATGAATAATGCATATAATTGTTTATAACATATTTTTAATTCTTTCTTATTGTACTTTCTTTTAAGGCTGAAAATAAGAAAAATGTTCACAATTTTTACTCCGTGTCCATCAGGAAGGAATGTGAATAGCTGGTGTTAAAAAAAAACTTACCGATAGACAAAATATATCATTGAAAAGAATAATTATGAATCGCTCCTAGTAAATAGCATTTAAAGCTAAGTACAATATAGATTAAGTCATTAGGAGTGAAGCCAGAGTTTTAAAGTGTGGTTGAGACTAATCATTTTGGTTAATGAATTGCAAGCTTCAGAGGATAAAGCCATAGAAGACACAAGAAGAGTAATTATGAGGCTCAGACTGCAGAGGTCCTAACCAATCATATATCAACATTACCTTGGGCTTGTTAGTATTTTGACCTCAGGAAAACTTCATTGAAGATTTGCTCCTGTTTATCGAGGCCATGGAATAAACTACTGTTTTCTGTGTGTTCCGGAAGGTTTCACACAAACAAATCCAAATTGCTTAAATGTTTCAAAAGACCCAACAAATTGAAACTATTATTTATTTTATTCTGACTTTAATTATTACCATTACTTCAGAACAGATTATTTTAAAATACTAATTACTTTTTTATTCATTGATTAATTGGAAACCTGGATAAAGTAAGCACCTGACAGTAATTATAGCATTTTTCTAGGTGGGCTACAAAAATCAGGATTTATCTCAAGTTTTAAACTCTAGTTGATTATTTTATTAGAAATCCAGAGTAATAAGAAAAATATAATAGTGATGATATTTTGAATGTCTGGGCTTACCATTAAATTTTTAAGAAAGTATAAATTATAGGATAGATAGTGTATTCTAATAATATTATGGACTGTTCAATATGTAAAGATTCAATAAAAGTGACTCAAGCTTTTATTTAATTTTGTTATTGTGGTCATTCATATTCATTAATTCACCAAAAATATATTGAGTCTCTTTAAAAGTTAGAAACTAGATTAATTTCTGGAAATTTTATCACAATGAAAAAAGTGCTTATCTTTTAATAACATGAAATTTGATTTGAAAAAATTCAATGCACAAGTTTATTAAATCTACCATTATATTCAAGAAAGTTGCTTTGTGCTTTTAGAATATTTTAAAGCATACTTCGTTTTCAGTGCTTGTTGCAATAATTGTTTACATATCTCCTAACAGACAATATTGATTAGGAAGGGGAAAGCCTGAACTTTATTTTTTGTACTCCATATGTTTTTAATGTATACTTAATGTATACTTCTTGGTGGAGGCATCAAATTTCTTGGGCAGCAGGTTGAGAAGCATTAGATTGAAAGGAAATATTTAGGTGTATAATGAAAATTATGATCCCTACTTATACCACTTGGTTCTATTAGAATTATGGGAAAAATCACCACATTTAGGTTACCCGCTTAGAGCTCACAACACTGTATTATAGTACTATCATGGTTAATACTTTAAGTAATAGCACATCATTCCACCTTTTTTTAAGGTCAACCATTTTTATGTGATACTAGTGGCCCAGTGCACAAAATTCATGCACATTAAAAGGGGATTAATTGGAGGAAATATTTTAATATTGCTATTTGCCCTTTCTCTATAATAGAAGTGTCAGAGATGAAAGAAAATTAGTAAAAAATATATGAAAATCTTCCTTCTGTCAGAGTCTAGGGCACACCACAGGACCCAGAGTCAAGTCCCCGCCCACCCACATGCATCTCAAAATCACACGAGACCCAGCTCCAGCTGCCCCCCCACCCATTGGGCTAGATCCAGACCTGGCCGGTCCCACACTTGTCAAGCCCTGCTGAGTGGGGGGGGGGGGGTAGGTGTGCGCAGCCTCAGGTCCCCTGACCCAGCACCGGGAAGGGTGGCACAGCCTCAGGTCCCCAGTCAAGCCCCGCTGGGTGGGGGGCACGGCCTAGGGTGAAGGGTGCAGCCTGAGGGCCCCCAGCCCAGCACTGGGGTGGGGGGGCACACCTTGAGGTCCCCCATCAAGCCCCATGGGGGCAGGGCAGGGGGGCGCAGCCTCAGGTTCCTGATGATTGCTCATTAAGGGAACTCGGCCTCTGCTGTGGGTGCAGCCATCTTGTGTTACAGAAACCCTGCCTCTGCTGTGGGTGCAGCCATCTTTGTGGTGGAGGCATGGTTAATTTGCATATCCCTCTTTATTATATAGGTTGGCACATTGTGAGACCTTGGGCATAAAAGTTTTGCTTAACTTCTTGCTGCTAATTAAGCAACTGGAGAGTTGTTTAATTAGAATCAGTGTTGTATGTGATACTATCCTATCTAATAAAAGAGTAATATGCAAATTGACCGTACCTCCGCTACACCCACAAGTCACACCCACCAGCCATGCCCACCAGCCAATCAGGAGCGAATATGCAAATAAACCCAACCAAGATGGCTGCAACCACAGAGAGCAGGAGGGAGGCCTGGGTTTCCCTGGCAATGGAGGAAGCCAAGTTTTCCGCCTGCCCTTGCTGGCCCAAGCATCCACTCAATGCTACAAAGTTTCAATGATAGAAGATAAATAAATCCCAACAAAAATGGCGGCAGCCACGGAGCTGGAGAGAGCAGGAGGCTAGGGTTGCCCCCGGCGATGGAGGAAGCCAAGCTTCTGCAGCCCTGGCCTGCTTTGGCCTCAGCTTAAGGCTACAAAGTTTCAATTATAGAAGATACATAAATCCCAACAGAAATGGCTGCCACCACGGAGCGAGCAGAAGGCTTGACTCCACTCCAGGCTACAAAGTTTCAATTATAGAAGATAAATAAATCCCAGATCCCAGGGACTCTACTTGGGTCGCCTGGGAGCGTGGCCAGCCTACAAACCACCACAGGCCCCTCGCCCAGGCCGCCTCATGCCCCAAGGGAACCCCTACCCTGATCCAGGACACCTTTCAGGGCAAACCAGCTGGCGCCCACTCATGCACCAGGCCTCTATCCTATCTCATAAAAGAGTAGTATGCAGATTGACCATCACTCCAACACCCAAGATGGCTGCTCCCATGTGGTCAAAGATCCTGCCCGCATGTGGATACAAGATGGCCACCACAAGATGGCCAGCAAAGGAGGGCAATTGGGAGGGACCAGTCCTGCAGGGAAGGGCAGTTAGAGGCAAACAGGCTGGCAGGGGAGCAGTTGGGCATCAATCAGGCTGGCAGGGGAGTGGTTAGGGGGAGATCAGGCTGGCAGGGGAGTGGTTAGGAGGTGATCAAGGTGGCAGGCAGAAGCGGTTAGGGGCAATCAGGAAGGCAGGCAGGCAAGCAGTTGAGAGCCAGCAGTCCTGGATTATGAGAGGGATGGCCGACTGCCCGTTTAGGCCCAATCCCACTGGAATCGGGCCTAAACGGGCAGTCGGACATCCCTCGAGGGGTCCCAGATTGGAGAGGGTGCAGGCTGGGCTGAGGGACACCCCGCCTGTGCATGAATTTTGTGCACTGGGCCCCTAGTAATTACATATAAAGCATTTCATTGGTCTAGGTTTAGTAGTGACCAATGCCAGATAAGAAATCCAATTCCATAACTAGAATAAATTTCTATTTTTGAGAAGAAAAATGTTCCAAACTTTATGGATAGGGTTCCAGTGTAATCAACATGCCATCAAGTAACTATCTGGCCCTTCCAAAACTACAGTTTGAAGGGCTATATTGTTGATGTTTTTTTAAAAAAATTATTACTTTAATAAAGCAATTGATTGGATAATGAGGGCATGCCTGTTGTGTGTGCCCATGCATAGACTATCTCTATTGCTATGTATACTTTTCCATGAACTTACTGAGCATGCACTATGGTGACTGAGAAAGTATGGTGATGAATATACACAGAGTGGTTCACTTTTCCACTGTGATTATTAATATCCTTATACACAATGGCAGCCTATTAAGTGTCAACAATCTTCTAATATTCTTTCCTAAAAGTGTCTGGACATCTAACCAAAACATTAGTCATTGCCTGTGGACCAATGAAAATCATAACTGCTGGCCTTTTTCTCTTATAAATAAAGTGGATAATTAGATGGACAGCTTGAAGCACTTTCTTGTGGAATTAATTTTCTCTACATCAATGGAGCTATAATATGCTAGCAGTTCACATCTGGGTGATTACAGCATTTTGTGCAGAGTCATCAGGTTTAATTAGTTTAATTTATTTCTTCTTTGGACAACTGATTTCAGAAAATCCTCATGGGTCCATTGGTTTGTGCTGATGGAAAGTAGAATTAAAGCTGGAGTGAAATTTGAAGGAATTTCCAATGCAAACCATGTGCACTTTCTGCACAAAACTGGGCCTTATTCTATATGTACTACTTTCATTTCATAATGAAGTGGTATTTTATACTATTCAAATATATGTCTTCATAGATATAATAACATGCAACTTATGATAAGAAACTTGGGTTAAATGGTCATTTTTTACCACAGTAAGTTGCTCAGTGCTTTATCAGTGTTCTTCAAGAAATCAAAATTATTTTGCCAAGAAGGAGGGTTAGTTGATAAAGAAGACATGTAACAAAACCCTGAGTCCCTGCTGGTCTCACAGAAACCATGCAACCTTCTTATATACCAGAGAGCTTTGAGCACCACTGACTTTTGTCAAGGCTTAAGGGCCTAGTGGTTCTCAACCTTTTTAATACTGCGACCCTTTAATACAGTTCCTCATGTTGTGGTTACCCCCAACCATAAAATTATTTTTGTTGCTACTTCATAACTGTAATTTTGCTACTGTTATGAATCGTAATATAAATATCTGTGTTTTCCGATGATCTTAGGCAACCCTGCTAGCAGTTCTCAACCTGTGGGTCACAACCCACAGGTTGAGAACCGCTGCTGTAGAGCCTAAGACCAGACTACCAAGCAAGGAAGAACTCTTGCTTGGTAGTCTGTACTATGTAAGAGAGCCTTTTTCTTCCTTCCTTCCTTCCTTCCTTCCTTCCTTCCTTCCTTCCTTCCTTCCTTCCTTCCTTCCTTCCTTCCTTCCTTCCTTTTCTTCTTCTTCTTCTTCTTCAGGAGATGGGTAATCTATTTCAAAGACTACAGGTTTTTAGGATATCTGTTAAAAAGTCTCATTTGATCACCAAATATAGTTCATATTATTTGAAACTACAAAGATGTTCTTTAAATATTGTCTATTTCTTAATTGTAGAGGGTGAGAGTGCAGCAACTTACCCTTCATTTTGGAGTGAATGTCCTGATATGCTTAGGAACTGAAACATATATTTTTGGTGGTATTTGTTTCTAACTCTTTCTAATTCATATTTTTCTAAAACATATAGGAGATTTATGAATTAAATTAAATTGTTCTGGTAATAGGAACAGTAATTATAATTTGGAGTCACTCTCTCATTAAACTTATAAGAATATAATTATAAGTAATTATAATTTGGAGTCACTCTCTCATTAAACTTATAAGAATAAGTTTACTCTCCTTTTTAGATACCCATTCAGCTAGTTTGGGTGAAATAGTCAAGATATATTCCTCTTTCAGGTCTCAATGGTGTTAATTAGTTGTCTCTTTTTTTTTTTTCAGTTATGTGGTATACCTTCTGACATTATTTTGGTGGAAAGAGGGAGTCTAGGCATTTTATCTTTGTTATTTTCAACATTATAATTTTTTCCATAGGGCAAGTAGACATATGGGAATTTTTCCAATAGATATCTTCTTCAGAAATTGGAAATATAAACAGCATGAGTTCAGAATGTCCTGATGCTGAAGGAAGGGCTACAGAGAATAGTCACTAAATGTTTTTCAAATATGCTGCTGGAATAGCCCTTCAATTTATTTCTCATATTACTCATAAATTTCCTGTCAAAATTAGCAAATTCTGAGATTAGTTCAGTGCATAAACCATTTTTCCTTGGCATGCTCTTACCCAATTCTACCCCAGTCATATTGGAATCTGATTCTATTTATACCTCCGAAGTTAATGAAAGAGGGCAGTGGGGGTGGAGCAATAATATTTTTTTCTGATAAGATTTTAAAACAAGGGAAGAAAATATTTTCAGGCAAAGGGATACTTTGACAGCTGGGGAAATATAAGTAAGTATTCCATGCCATTTAGATGTTTAAATATATCCTTTCTAGTTTTCAAAATTCTAGTTTTTCCAAAACAATGCCATATCTCATACAAATTAATATGTCTTGGCTGCAAATTCAACTGTCATTACAAGTTGGAAACTCACAGGATTAATCTTTGCATTGGTTTTCAGCTATCTGCTTGTGACTAAAGTTGATAGTAAATATTTTAAGCATCATAAAAGGTCCCTGGATTTAAATCCATTACTTGAGCTAAAAATGTAGAAATTTGATTTTGTACACTTTTTAATCTGTCAAATAGTGTTAAGAGCAACCATAATACTTCACAGTTCTTGGGTTCTCATTTTCAAAAATATTCTGTTTTAGTTTTTTAGGGCTACCATAACAAAGTACTACAAAGCCAAATGCAAAAATACTGTCACACAAATATTTATAGTACTTATAAATATTTATTTATAATTGCAATACTTGGAAGAAATAGAGATGTCCATTAGTATGTGAGTGGATAAACAAGTGTGGTACATTCAGACAATGAAATGTTATTTAATAATGATAAAACATATGAGCTCTCAAGACACAAAAAGACATAGAGGAACCTTAGTTGCATATTGATAAGTGAATGGCGACAATCTGAAAAGGATACATACTGTATGACTCCAACTATATGACATTGTGAAAAAGGCAAAAGTATAGAAATGGTATGAAACTCAGTTATTTCTGGAAATTCAGAGGGAGGAAGAGAGGGATGAATAAATAGGTGGACAGGAAATGTTTAGAACAGTGATATTGTTCTGTAAGGTACTGTAGTGATGTATATTTTACAAAACCCATAGAATGTACAACACAAAGAAAGAACTCTAATATAAAACTATGGACTTAGTTCATAAAAATGTGTCAATATTCAACTAATAAATTGCAAAACTGTGCCACATTAATGTAAGGTGTTGGTATATTTGGGAACTCTGAACTTTTCAAGTAAATATTTTATAAATCTAAAACTGCTTTAAAATGAAGTCTATTAAAATATATGTGTTGATAGAAAAGAGCAAGATATATTGAGACGGTAAAATAACATGGAAGTATACATGTAGGATACACTTCATGATCACTGTGGCTGAAATACCAGGCTCTGTTGGAGTCAAATGAAAAACAATTTTTGGAAGCCGAGCTAGACTGCACAGTCTTATTGTGAAGCTAAAGGATCTTTGAGCAGAGGAGTGGACTGTCTTAGCTAGAGTTTAGGAGGATTCAGTTTAGAACAGCCTAAAGGATTTATGCAGAAACTTGATATCTTAAGGTAGCAAGCAGGTATAAGAGGGCCTGGACCAGAGTTTAGCAGTGCATAATTAAGAAGCAATCTCTTTCACTAAGACTCCTGTGGAACTGTGTAAAAAATTTAGTGACTAGACACATACCTTCTGTCTATCTCCATTGGCTTCTTCTCCTATATTTACAGATCTGCTTTAATCACCTTCATCCACATGCAGGACATTTCCTTAACTTTTATTCCTATCCAAGCTACTATCTCAACTCCTTCCTTTTACTACTACTTCTTAAAAATTATCACCCTTACTCTATTCACATTTTTAGCAAAATCTTTTCCTCCTAACTTTTTTTTTTTTTTCATTCCCAACATATTTTTCTGGGAATTTCTCTTCAGCTTACTTGATAGTATCGGCATTCCCTAGAGTGTGTCCCACATGACATTGAGTCAGCTCTGACCCCTGGCAACCCTATGAATGAGTGATGCATATTCCTAGAGTGGTGTCTATCTTTTCAATGTAGGGAGAGTTCAAAATTCAGACCTCTTTTCTTCACAATATACTCCTCTGTGAGCAATCTCATACACACTGAGGTCTTCCATCTCACCTTCTGTATCCCAGGTGCCACTTCTCAATGCTAGATATGTATTTCAACTTTCCACCTTTAAGTTTCACAGTTAACTCATACAATGTGTAAAACCAAACATTTTATCCCCCATAAACTTTTCACTCAAACATAAAAATATTCTATCCTCTAATGTGTAAATCTTGTGATTATATTTAAGTGTTTTTTTTCTGACAATTCATTCCTCCTTACTGATGTGATTTATCAAGTTCAGTAAATTATACCTCTACAATGATTTTCAAATCTACCTTTCTCTATTTGTACTTTACAGTCACCATAAAAACTGCAAAAGTTTATAATATAAACTTTTTTATTATCATTTAATTCAAATCACTATAATCTACACTAATGAAAGAGTAAGATGCAAATTGACTGTACCATCACAATGCCCACCAGCCAATCAGGAGTGAGTATGCAAACTAACCCAACAAAGATGGTGGGTTAATTTGCATAACCAGGCACCCAGCAGCCTGGGGGTGGGGTGGGATACAGGCATTCTACACCACCCCAGCTGCTCCGGGCCTCTGGGCAGCATGGGAAAGTGGAAAGGCAGCTCTGGGCTGGAGCAAAAAGGCGGCTCCGGCAGCCAGGGGAAGGAAGGCCCATTTTTGCACAAATCTTTGTACATCGGGCCTCTAGTCCTATATAATAAAGAGGGAATATGCAAATTGACCGTACCTCCACCACAAAGATGGTAGCGCCCACAGCAGAGGCAGGAGGTTTCTGTAACACAAGATGGCTGCACCCACAGCAGAGGCTGAGTTACCTTAAGGAGCAATCACCAGGGACCTGAGGCTGTGCCCCCCCCCCCGCCCCTGTGGGGCTTGACAGGGGACCTCGGGCCACACCCCCTGCCCTGGCGCTAGGCCAGGGGACATCAGACCATGCCCTCCACTCTGGCTTCAGGCTGGGGGACCTCAGGCCCCACCCTCCCGCCCAGCAGGGTTTGACGGGGGACCTCAAGGTGCACTCCCTGCCCCAGTGCTGGGCCAGGGAACCTCAGGCTGTGACCCCCACCCTGGCACCAGGCTGGGGGACCTCAAGCCATGCCCCTTGCCCCAGCACCAGGCCAGGGGACCTCAGACCGCACCCTCTGCCCAGTGGGGCTTGATGGGGGACCTCAGGCTGTGCCCCCAGCCCCAGCACTAGGCCGGGGGACCTCAGGCCACGCCCTCTGCCCAGCGGGGCTTGATGGGGGACCTCAGGCCGTGCCCCCAGCACCAGGCCAGGGGGCCTGAGGTTGCAGCCCACGCCCGGCGGGGCTTGACAAGGGTGGGACTGGCCAGGTCTGGATCTAGCCCAGTGGGGGGGGGGTGGCCAGGTCTGGGTCTTGTGCGATTTTGAGATGCACGTGGGTGGGCGGAGACTTGACTCTTGGTCCTGTGGTGCGCCCTAGACTCTGACAGGAGGAAAATTTTCATATATATTTTACTAAGTTTTCATCTCTAACACTTCTATTATAGAGAAAGGGCAAATAGCAATATTAAAATATTTCCTCTAATTAATCTCCTTTTAATGTGCACAAATTTCATGCACCAGGCCACTGGTCATTTTATAATAGGATTTTCTGTCACCAGTGTGGATGCAGGAGTCAAAAGGAAATAGGTGACTACTAAAACTGCACATGTGGAAAAGTATTTTGAATGAGTATGTATAGTACTAAAAATGGAAATAAAACTGTCAACTTTAAGTTACTTAGCATTTGCATGTGAGGAGGGAAAAATTGCAACAAAAGAGGAGTCCAAAAAAAAGTGTAGAGGAAAAATATTATGGAATCTGAAGAAGCTAAGAATTTAATTTGAGACTATATCAATTATTCATTGATAGCAGAAAAATAATCAAACAGGGCAAATATCAGTAAAATAATAGTGGAAAATCTTGCAAGTAATCACTGGTGTCTGGAGAAATGTCAATGGTTTGGCCATAATTTAAATCAAAGTTGAAATTAGTGATAAAATTAGTGGTGAAGAATGGAGGTAATAGTTGTACACATTTGCAGTAGTTTCATTGGTGATAATGGAGAAAAGTGGTCACTTTGAAAAGAGTACTTACAAAGTGTTCTACAGCAAAAATTATACCTCCTGAAAATACCAATGAATCAACTGTCTTCAACTTCATTTCTCTCAGAGACATTGATAACAGAAACTCTAAAGTCAAAACATACATAAATTATTTTTGTCACCTATATAATTATTTTCTAATTTATTTATTTTAATTATATTATAAACTTCTGCAGTTTTTATGGTGACTGGAAATGATAAATATTGCATAATGCAATAAAATCAATTTTAATTTCTTATTAAAATTATAAACACATGTAAGCATTTTCAAAATAGATAGAATAAAAGCTGAAGCATGTAATTAACTATAAATTGAGTTATCGATGCTCAGACAGCATAACTGATTCAGTGAAACATGGCTCCATGCACTTCACATTTGTGAGAGTTTATTACATTTATTACAAACTAATTAGCATTGAAATGTAATGGTACCACCTAAGGGGCTGGTTTGCCTTCAGTAGTTCTGAAGGTAATGGAGGTTGAAAGCTTGTCTATTCTGGTAAATAGTTCTCCTCACTCATGAAGTATCTTAATATAATATACTAGGAGCATGGTGCATGAAATTTGTGCATGTGGGGGGTCCCTCAGCCCAGCCTGCACCCTCTCCAATCGGGGACCCCTTGGGGGATGTCCGACCGCCGGTTTAGGCTTGATACCACAGGGATCGGGTCTAAACTGGCGGTCGGATATCCCTCTTGCAATCTGGGACTGCTGACTTCTAACCACTCACCTGCCTGCCTGCCTGATTGCCCCTAACTGCCTCTGCCTGCCTGCCTGATTGTCCCTAACTGCCCTGTCCTGTCAGCCTGATCTCGTCCCCAATAGCCTTCCCCTGCCAGCCTGATGTTGCCCTTAACTGCCCTCCCCGATGGCCTGATCTTGCCCCCAATGGCCCTCCCCTGCCAGCCTGATCTTGCCCCCAACTGCCCTCCCCTGCTGGCCTGATCTTGCCCACAATGGCCCTCCCCTGCCGGCCTGATCTCTCCCCCAATAGCCTTTCCCTGCTGGCCTGATGTTGCCCCAAACTGCGCTCCTCTGCCGACCTGATCACTCCTAACTGCCTCTGCTTGCCTCATCATCCCTAACTGCCCTCCCTTGCCAGCCTGATGTCGCCCCCAACTGCCCTCCACTGCTGACCTGATCTTGCCCCCAACTGCCCTCCCCTGCCAGCCTGGTTGCCCCCAACTGCCCTCCCCTGCTGGTATAATGCTGTTAGTCCAGTGCCAGCCTGATCTCGCCCCCAACTGCTTTCTCCTGCGTACCTGATCACTCCTAACTACTTCTGCCTGCCTGATTGCCCCTAACTGCCATCCCCTATTGGCCTGATTTTGCCCCCAATAGCCCTTACCTGCAGGCCTGATCTGGCCCCTGCTGGCCTGATCTCACCCCAACTTACCCCCCTGCCAGCCTGATTGCCCCTAACTGCCTCTGCCTCAGGCACCACCACTATGGCTTTGTCTGGAATGAAGTTGGACATATGGAAGATGGCCGGTCGATCTGGTCTAATTAGCATATTATCCTTTTAGTAGTATAGATAGGTTATATAGGATAGGATTGCTTAAATGGGGGGGGGGGTGGTGGAAAGCCTTTTTCAGCAAGAGGAGATGCTCTTGGCAGACAAAAACATATAATCCCTATATCTGGACTGATAGCCAGCCTTATGCACTATACTACCAAACTAGTCTTAAAAAAAATTGAACTGCTTTCTTACACCTTACACCAAACAGCTGTTGTCCTTAAAATTCCTTCCCAGCCCCCACCTTAGGTTCTGCCTTCACCGTTCACCCAGATTAGGTTCTGATTAGTCGGTTTCTATGCCAGTCAGCATCAAAAGCTCCAGCTCCTAGGAAGCCATTGGCAACTCACACTTCACCCAGATTTGGTTCTGATTGGTCAGTTTCTATGTCAGTCAGAGTCAAAAGCTCCACCTCCTAGGCAGCCATTGGCTCCTGACACTTCACCCAGATTTGTTTCTGGTTGGTTGGTGTCTATTCCAGTCAGTGTCAAAAGCTCTGCCTCCTAGGCAGCCTTTGGCTCCTTGGACTTCACCCTGATTGGGTCTGATTGGTCAGTTTCTATGACAGTCAGTGTCAAAAGCTCCACCTCCTAGGCAGCCATTGGCTCCTGGCACTTTACCCAGATTTGGTTCTGATTGGTCAGTTGCTATGCCAGTCAGCATCTCCAGGCCTATCTCTGGGCCTGATCAAAGAGGCAGGCCTGATCAGCAGCCCCTGAGGAGGCCTGGAGAGAAACACAGGCTTGGCTGCTGGCAAAGACAGGAGAGAAAGAAAGAGGCAACAGCTGATCAACAGCTGCCACAGAGGCGGGGGATCAGACCCTGCCTCCCTCTCCGGGCCTCTCTCCAGGCCTGATCCGCAGCCCCCTAGGAAGTCAGTGCTGGGTCACTATGCCAGCATCGGCTGTAGTCAGTGCTGGGTCTCCACAGCAACCCAAGCATTGACTTCCAGTGCTCAGTCGAGCCTTGGTTGTTACGGACCCTGGCTCTTTATCCTATGTAATAAAAGAGTAATATGCAAATTAACCATCACTCTGCTACACCCACAAGCCACGCCCACCAGCCATGCCCACCAGCCAATCAGGAGTGAATATGCAAATAAACCCAACCAAGATGGCTATGGCCACAGAGAGCAGGAGGGAGGATTGGGTTTCCCCGGCGATGGAGGAAGCAAAGCTTTCCGCCTGCCCTTGCCGGCCTAGGCCTCCACTCAAGGCTACAAAGTTTCAATGATAGAAGATACATAAATCCAAACAGAAATGTCGGCAGCCATGGAGCTGGAAAGAGCAGGAGGCTAGGGTTGCCCCTGGTGATGGAGGAAGCCAAGCTTTCTGCACACCCTGGCCGGCCCAGGCCTCCGCTTAAATCCCCCCAAAAATGGCTGCTGCCACAGAGCAAGCAGAAGGCTTGGCTCCGCTCCAGGCTACAAAGTTTCAATTGTAGAAGATAAATAAACCCCAGATACCAGGGCCTCTGCTTGGGTCACCAGGGGGTGTGACCGGCCTGCAAACCACCACAGGCCCCTCACCCAGGCCATCCCACGCCCCAAGGGAACCCCCACCCTGATCCGGGACACCCTTCAGGGCAAACCAGCTGGCCCCCACCCGTGCACCAGGCCTCTATCCTACCTAATAAAAGAGTAATATGTAGATTGACCATCACTCCAACACACCAGATGGCTGCCCCCATGTGGACAAAGATCCTGCCCCCATGTGGACACAAGATGGCCACCACAAGATGGCCAGCAGGGGAGGGAAGTTGGGAGGGACCAAGCCTGCAAGGGAGGGCAGTTGTGGGCAATCAGGCCAGCAGGGGAGGGCAGTTGGGGGGTACCAGGCCTGCAGGGGAGGGCATTTAGGGGTGACCAGGCTTGCAGGGGAGGGCAGTTGGGGGTATCAGGCCCCCTGGGGAGGGCAGTTAGGGGTGACCAGGCCTGCAGGGGAGGGCAGTTAGAGGTGACCAGGCCTCCAGGGGAGGGCACTTAGGGGCAAACAGGCTGTCAGGGGAGCAGTTAGGCATCAATCAGGCTGGCAGGGGAGTGGTTAGGGGGTGATCAGGCTGGCAGGCAGAAGCGGTTAGGGGCAATCAGGAAGGCAAGCAGGCGAGCAGTTGGGAGCCAGCAGTCCTGGATTGTGAGAGGGATGTCCGACTGCCCGTTTAGGCCCGATCCCACTGGGATCAGGCTTAAACGGGAAGTTGGACATCCCTTGAGGGGTCCCAGATTGTGGAGGGTGCAGGCTGGTCTGAGGGCTCCCCCTCTCCCCCGTGCACGAATTTTGTGCACCGGGCCTCTAGTATATAGAGATAAAATTAGAACATGATGCAGTGTAAACTTGAACACATTGAATTAGATGAGATGAAATGTTGAAAGAAGGTTTTCCAAATAAAGTTTAGATCATTTAAGATATCAGCTATATTGAATGATGTTTCTAGGTCACTTGCCTACCAATAAAGTGAATATCCTATATAATAAAAGCCTAATATGCTAAGTGTCTGGTCGGCCATTTAAACAAAGTGTAATCCTACCTAATAAGAGAGTAATATGCAAATTGACCATCACTCCAGCACACAAGATGGCTGCCCCCATGTGGACACAAGATGGCCACCACAAGATGGCCAGCAGGGGAGGGCAGTTGGGAGGGACCAGGCCTGCAAGAAAGGCAGTTGGGGGCAATCAAGCCTGTAGGGGAGGGCAGTTAGGGGTGACCAAGGACAGCAGAGGAGGGAAGTTGGGGTGACCGGTCCTGCAGGGAAGGGCAGTTGGGGGGGCCCAGGCCTGTAGGGGAGAGCAGTTGGGGGTGACCAGGCCTCCAGGGGAGGGCAGTTAGGGGCAAACAGGCTGGCAGGGGAGCAGTTAGGCATCAATCAGGCTGGCAGGGGAGTGGTTAGGGGGTGATCAGGCTGGCAGGCAGAAGCGGTTAGGGGCAATCAGGAAGGCAGGCAGGTGAGCTGTTGGAAGGCAGCAGTCCTGGATTGTGAGAGGGATGTCCGACCACCCGTTTTGGGCCAATCCTACCAGGATCGGGCCTAAACGGGCGGTCGGATATCCCTCGAGTGGTCCCAGATTGGAGAGGGTGCAGGCTGGGCTGAGGGACATACACCCCCATGTGCGAATTTTGTGCACTGGGCCTCTAGTTTAACTACAAAAAACAAAACTAATCTATCTCTTTCCCCAACTCATGACACTACAAAATGAGGATGTTTTTTCTCTTGGAATTAATTGCCCAACTACAAAGTCTTTCAATTGTGTTGTATGGTAGTTGACTGTATCATATTGGCTGGGTCCAGGTCTCAGCTCCACTACTTCCTTGTGTGGTTTAGGAAAATTCCTTAATATCTTTGTGCAATAGTTTCCTAAACAGTAAAATGGAATGCAGCAATAGTTCCTTCATCATCAGTAAATGGTGAAGATTGAATGACGTAATACACACCTAATTCCATCTTGACGTTTACTTCTTGGTGGATCAACACTAATGCAGTAGGCTACACCATTCCACTTTTTCTACAGTTGATAAAACAGAAATCTGTTTTATAGAGGACATCTCTAGGAAAATACTAGGTGATAGAAAAATATCAGAAAACTTTATACTTTGATTTTCATCACTGTGTACGAGTAAAAGGTTAAAAGCTTTTTAAATACACTGCCCTTCTCTTATTCTGTGTCTGAATGACAGGGATATATTTTATACTACTGGAACTTTTGTTGTGAAGCCTCTGTCCTAGAAATGCATTGCTCCACAACTATTGCTGTTGAAAAAGACACAATGAGACAGCTGAATTAAGCCAGTAACATGAGCAAAATATTAAGATATTGGTATATAAAATTCTTCCATAATATTTTATGAGAAAATATAGGTATTATGTTAAAATATGAAATAGATTTTACATAGAACTCTCATTAAGACTTTTTGTGTTACTATATGTTAATAGTTTGTTAATAAAATTAAGTTTCAAGGACCCAATAATTTTAAATTGAATGAACAATTCCAAAGTTATGAAGGATATTTTTATTTTCTACATTATACCTTTATGTTATTTTAAAAAACTTTCCTTCTTCATTGCTTATAACCCATCACTTAAAACTTGCATCTTTATCCTGTTACAGTTTTCCATTCTCACTGTTGTCACCCTAACACAGATCTTCAGTATTTCATATCTTAATTGCTGAAATAACCTTTCAGCTCCTTTCTCTAACCCAACAGTTGGAAGTAATAATCTTTGGATTCAGACATCTGAGTCTGAATCTTTTTGTTGTCTCCTTGTAACCTTGTGACTGTGGACAAGTTATTTAAAAGCTAACATATCTCTATTTCTCATCTGTTTAAGAGATTAAATGGAAATACAAAGCATACAGGACAGGCCCTGAACTGGTCAGCACCAAATAAATGATGAATCTATATATATAAAAGGCTAAGCAACCTTCCAACAGACCGTCCAACCAGTAGGTATGATGTGCAATGACCACTAGAGGGCAGACGTTCAATACAGGAGCTGCCCAGCTGTGGTGAACTGCACTATCGCAATCTGGGACCTTTAAGGGGATACTGGAGAGCTGGTTTCAGCCTGATCCCTGCAGGCCAGGCTGAGGGACCCCACAGACACCCTTTGAGCCCAGCACAGCCCCAGGTGCAGCCAGCCGGGGAGGGACCTTGGGAGGTTGGCTGCAGGGTGTGTTTGGCCTGTCTCGCCCATTCCTGCCCTGCCAGCCACCTTCTTTTTAAAAAATTTTTTTAATTGTATAAAGTTTTACATATGTCTCCTTTTTCCCCAATTGACCCCCTCCCCCATCCCTTCCCAGCCTGGGCAAGCCCCCACAGCCGCAATGTCTGTGTCCATTGGTTATGCTAATATGCATGCATATAAGTCCTTTGGTTGCTTTCTAACCCCCCTCCCCTACCATTTGTCTCTAGATTGATCTATTTTTGTTCATCAAATTATGTTGATCATTAAATCCCACATATGAGTGAGATCATGTGATATTTATCTTTCTCCAACTGGCTTATTTCACTTAGCATAATGCTCTCCAGTTACACCCATGCTGTTGCAAATGGTAAAAGTTCCTTCTTTTTAATAGTGGCATAGTATTCCATTATGTAGATGTACCACAGTTTTTTAATCCACTCATCTGCTGATCCCACTTCTAGTACTATATCCTAAGAAAACAGAAACACCAATCAGAAAGGATATTTGCACCCCTATGTTCATAGCAGCACAATTTACAATAGCTAAGATTTGGAAACAGCCACCTTCTAATTAATTTCCTTTCAATGTACATTAATCTGTGCATTAGTCTAGTATTGTCATAAAAGTACCTATTTCTATTAAATTACACTGCTTGAAACCTTCAATGTTCCCCTGTTTGTTTTGTAGTCAACCTTAATTTTTAACCCCTTATAATTGTTTCTTCCTAGTTTTCTATCTGACATATATTTATTGAGTACCTAGTATGTGCCAGGCATGGCCATTTTGTTTCTCTGTTTCCAACATGTTCAGTGAACTCAACTCTGGAGAGGCATGGCTTCTCACTCTGCCATTAAAATATTTGTTTTATGTCTGCTTAAAACTATTACTTCTTCATTGTACCCTTTAATGTAACTCCCCCAAAAGTATATACTGAATGCCATACACTGTGCAAGATGTTGATAGTGCACAAAACAAAGACTGTTTTGCTCTCAAATTGCCTACAGTTTAGTAAGAAAAACAATTAAATAGGTAGTTAAAAGTCCATGTGTTAAGTTCTATTATAATAGAAAGTACCATGTGCTTTGGACAGCAAACCCCTACCCAAAAAAACAAATAACCTAATATTAGCTTGAATCTGAAATCTGAAGGATGGAAATGAAGCAGGCATGGTTGTGGTATAGAGGTTTGGGATGGGGTGTGGAGGGAATGTGGCCAGTGATGGGAGAAGAAGCAGTTTGTGAGGTGCCCATTGGCCTAGAAAAGAAAAGGTGTTTTCTAAGAGCTAAAAGAATTTTACTGTAAATAGACCATAGTGTGAGTCAGAGAGTATTTAAAAAATGTGAAGCTGGGGAGATAATCAGAAAAGAGATACTGTATAATAATGTAAAAAGTTGTTAAATAATTTATTTTTTTCCTAAGAGCAGTGGGAAAGTATTTAAGCAGGAAATGGCATAATTAGATTTGACTTTTAGAAAGATCATCTGATAAGAACCAATTGCATAGGTCAAGAATGAAGTAGCTGACAGGATTAGGGATTCAAAGACATAGTCAAGGTAAGAGGTTATGATCGCCTGAATTTAGGAGTTTACTAGGACTAGAGATGTGGCTACAATTTTACACATATTTGTTTTACACTTGGGTTTTATTCTTTATTTGACTCATAGAGTAGAAACCAAACTGTTTTTACTTGTCAAATATCCTCCATACTTAGCAAAGTGCCTGGAAAATATAGTAGTTCAAGATATATTTTCAGATGCATGAAATATGGAAAGAAGGATTAGAAAAATATTTATATGGCAGATTTGACAAAAAAAAAAAAGTGACTGACTGGCTGTAAGAGCAGAACAAATCTAGAAAAATGTCCTGATCTGGATTATTCAAACAGATAGATAACAGCACCGAAAACAGAAAGACAGTACAGGAGGTGAAGCAGGTTTAGTGAAGAAGAAAGTAAGTGCAGTTTCGGACATGTTTAGTTTGAAATGATTAGGCAAGTCCAATTTCTAGTAAACATCACTTGAATATTGAGATATTCAATATTCAAAAGCAAGATCTGATCTGGAGACTGAGCTCTAATAATGAATAACAATGGACATGACCATACAGTAATTATATAATACACTGGTTCCAAGGGATTAGCCCATTTCACATATGGTGAATTTGAGGCTTATTAAGTATCTAAAAAATTAAGCATTTTTCCTGAGTTTACACAGCTCACAAGTGGTGGAGCTGTGATTTGAACCCAGTCTGGCTCCAGCATCACATTCTTTTATCCACAATTCTGTGCTGTGTCTTCTCTAATAACATTTAAAAATATTTTTATTGATTTCAGAGAGGAAGAGAGAGAGAGAGAGATAGAAACATTAATGATTAGAGAGAATCATCGATTGGCTGCCTCCCTCATGCCCCACAGGGGGGATCGAGCTGGCAACCCAGGCATGTACCCTCACCGGGAATCGAACTGTGACCTCCTGGTTCTCAGGTTGATGCTCAGCCACTGAACCACTCCGGTTGGATCTCTAATAATTTTTTAAAGTGGATGCTAGCTAAAACCAAGGAAAACTAATAGAACTAGGAATTAATGACATTGACAGAACTTCAGCTCAAAGTGAAAAAAAATAAAAAATTATAACTTGGAAAATATTGGAGATATTAAGACATTGGAGATTTCTATGTAGTAAAGATGCAGATATATTGGGAAGCAGCTGACTTAGAATATATTAGAGTGAGTAGATCTTTACTACTAAGGAATGTTTCATATAATATTTTTAAAAGGAGTATTTTCACATGATTGCATGCTTGTCTGTGAAAGATTGAATGGTTTGAATTATTATACAGCAAATATTCTCTCCCCTCTCCTCTGATACTGTGGATGAAATATGCTTCCCTGCTCCACTCATGTTGGGCTTGATCACATGCCTTGAATTGGCCAAGGAAATGTAAACAGAAATGACTGTGACAGTGACATGCTCAGGTCACATGTTTTAGGTTTTTTTGTTTATACAATAAACTGAGTAGCATTATAGTTCCAAAAGAATAAGAAACTTTGAAACAGAATTGTCCAAACTAAATTTTACTTCTGAATCTGGAAACAGAGCCAGCTTGCCAATTTGTAGAACCACCCGCCCCCCGCCCCCAGTATGAAGAAAATACTCCCATGTGATCTGAAGACACACAGGTGTGTCACTGATGCTTATTTCTTGATGTCATGGGGTTATAGACTGATTTCTTATGAAAGGATGACTGTTGAAAGAGAAGAAAATTAAAGAAAAGTCTGTCAGTAAGGAAATCAAGTAATTAAATGCGGGGATGTTGAAAGAACTAAATAATAACAGTATTTGGGGTACAGAGGAAGACAGAAAAGTCAGTCCTAAACTCTTCATTGAATGAGTATGAGGAAGTGGTTGGAAAATGACAATATTTAAGAGAGAAGAAAAGTGAGGCTATTTAGCAGAGTGGCATTAACTTCAAAGAAGTAGGACTTTTTTTATATGAGGATGAATAATGATGTGGAAGCAATACTACATGATATAAAGAAACCAACTCTACATTCTTATTCTTAAGTGTGTTGGGTAAAAACGAGAGTGCAGATTTAAATTGAAAGGTGTGTAGGGTTCTCCAGAGAAGCAGAAACAATAGGATTGATTGATTGTTAATAAGGAATGGCTCACACATTTATGGAGGCTGAGTGGTCCCAAGATCTGCAATAAGAAAAATCAGTAGTTGAAAGCCTAGATAGATAATGGTGTTGATCCTGTCTGTATCCAAAGGCCAGAGACTCAAGAGAGCTGATGTAAGTGCCGTCTGAGTTCAGGAAACAGAGATCCATGCTCAAGCAATAAGGGAGAGAGAATACATTTTCCCTTAATCTATCTATCTTTCTTTCTTTCTTTCTTTCTTTCTTTCTTTCTTTCTTTCTTTCTTTCTTTCTTTCTTTCTTTCTTTCTTTCTCCTTCCTTCCTTCCTTCCTTCCTTCCTTCCTTCCTTCCTTCCTTCCTTCCTTCCTTCCTTCCTTCCTTCCTTCCTTTCTCTCTCTCTCTCTCTCTCTCTCTCTCTCTCTCTCTCTCTCTCTCTCTCTTTCTTTCTTTCTTTCTTTCCTGTTGAGGCCTTCAGTGGATTGGATGAGGTCTACCCACAAGGGGGCGGCAACCTGCTTTAGTCAGTCTACTGGTACAAATGTTAATCTCATCCAGAAAAACTCACAGATACCTTCAGAATAAAATGTTTAACCAAATAGCTGGGCACTATGTGGCCCAGGCAAGTTGACACATAAAATTCACCTCACAAAAAAACAATGGGGGAAATTATGTCCTCAGAGGAAAGTAATATTTCATCAAATAAGGAGATTATCAGAGTTGAAGTGAAAAATGGAACATGTGGGGTAGGGAAAGTTATATTTATTTTTCTAGTTTTTAAAATGTGAAAATTGTATCCTCTGGCAGACATGAATTGCTAATTGGGCTTGTGAAATTAAGGGAGTTTCAGTCTTTATGCCCAGGATGAAACACTGAAGGACAGATGCTTGTAAAACAGAAATAGAGATAACATATTGACACGAAAGTATCTGAAAGAGCACCAACACAAGAAGGGAGAAAAGACCACCAGAGTAAATTTATAAGACACTTGTAGGAATGTCCTGGTCACTTTCAGTGACTACAAGAACACACAACCTTATAAAAGATAGGACATGTCGACCATCATACAGGATTCATATTCAAACTAAATTACATTACCTGAGCTTCATCTTCTAAGTTGAATGCATTCCTTTCTTAATGCCACAAGTGACTGACACCAAGAAAATTTATAACTATGTAGAAGTTAGTTTCATTGTTTTAAGGAAATAATCATTCTTTTTTGTATATAGACCTCTAGCAAATGTCTGAATAATGCTATATCAATGAAACTTTGAATCCTACTCTTCAAAGATAAATTTCATCACTGCCCTGTCATAAGTTTTTATCATAGACATTGTCTCCTGTTATATAATAGTCAACTATGATTTTTTTTCAGTAAGTATTTATGGGGCACCAGGGGTCAGCAGGGCATTGTGCTAGTTATTATGTCCAATATAGAGTGTTTAAAATAATGTTCATGTCCTTGAGAGGCTAACTCTTGTTGAAGAGATAAAGAATTTAAATCTATATGATTGACAACATAATGTACTAAGTATAATTGATTAATATAAACTAAGATTTAAAAAATAAAAAGAATAAACTGGAAGAAAACATGACTTTGAAAAAAATTAATATTTTAATAGACAGGAATTATATATTAATTTACTTTTGCTGCTATAATAAATTAACACAAACTCTGTGGCTTAAAACACCATTAATTTATTCTAGATTTTGGAGGCCAAAATGATTTTTACTGGGCTAAAATTAATTTGTCAGCAAGACTTCATTTCTTTTGGAGGCTATGGGGTAGGAATTACTCCCATTGGAGGATCCCCTCTCCCTGAGTGCAGATGGAACCTGTGATTTGCTTCTAACCAAAGAAAAATGGGAAAGAATCCATGTTCAATATTATTTTGGCTATTGGCAGAATTCAGTTCTTTGCAATTGTTGGACTGAGTTCCCCATTTCTGTCCTGGCTATTGGCCAGCACCTGGTTTTTGCTCCTAGTGGCTGCCCTCACTCTTTATCATAGCTGTCCATCTTCAAACTACCAATGGTATTTTGGAGTCCCTTCTTGTGCCTCCAATCTTTCTTACTTCTTTCTGTTTTTAACAGGGTCAATGTGATTTAAATCAGATCCACATGGATAACCTGTCTAGGTTAAAGTTAATAACAATCATGTAAGTGATATTTCAACATGTTGAACAATGCTGGGGATGAGGGCAGGAAGTTTGGGAACCATTTTTAGAATTCTGGCTCTCAATTCTAAATTTATAATTTAGACTCCATCTTAGCAGACTGGTGAGAGAGAGCATCTTGCTGACCTTGAAGAAGCCAACAGCCTTGTGATCTGCCTATGGAGATGGCCACATGGCAGGGCTGCAGGCAGCCTCTAGGAAATGAGGTGGTCTCCAGTTGAGTCATTAATAAGTTGACTTTCAGTCCTACAACCAGAGCTTCAATAATCTGAATTCTGCCAACAACTGTGTGAGCTTGTGAGAGGACTATGAACTTTAGAAAGGTAGATAGCCTGGCTGACACCTTGATTGCAGCCTGTGAGACCCTCCACAGAGGACCCAGCTAAACTATGCTTCTACTCCTGACACACAGAAACTATGAGATCGTATGAGATGATAAATGTGTATTGTTCTCAGCCACTAAGTTGTGGTGGTTGTTTACCCAACAACAGAAAAGTAGTACATGGGACTGGGCTTTGGCGATCTTAATTCAGAAAGTTTGGGGTTATTATCAAAAGTTTGTAGTTTAACAAATAATATAGGGAAATCTAATGCAAATAGTCTCTTAACCTGTTGGTGAAACTCTGAATTATATTTCAAAATTTCCATGTTTCATTAAGATGTAGGAAAGCTCATCATTGTGATTTTTGTGCTGTGAGAACTGCACGTAGCCAGAGTTTTCAATCATTTCCTTCAGGAGAACTTTACCCAGTGAAAGTAGCTCACAGTCTACTTATTGGAGTTATTGGAGTATAACAACCTGAGAAAGACCCCAGAACAAGATAATCTACAAAACCCATGGCACTCGAGACATAAAACAGCTTGTTCCTTCCAAAGATTGGGCAATTCTATCATCTTCCAGAAGGCCACCAGCAGGAGAATGATAGAAATGACATATTTGCTGTTCATGGAAGAAAAATAATGCAATTGGAAGGAAATAAGTCAAGATGTTCACAGATAAAGGAGAGAATATCTGCCGGTTTAAAAAATTGGGTGCTAGTTTACTCATCTGCCAACAATAAATTTCTTTTCTCATCTTCACAATTGAAGCTTGGTTAGAATTAAATGAGAAAAGTTCTCACATTCAGTGGGAAATATTTTTTTAATGCTCAGTGATGGATCTATAAAGAATAAAGGTTAGTAACTTTAGCAGAAGAAGGAGCTATTTATCACTTTACCTAATAACTGATTTCCTAAGAAACAGTAGTGAGCATGAGCTGCAATTATAACTCCAGCACAATACATTCCAGCATTTAGGAACAAATTCGATTTTGTGATTAGCAAGCAAACTGCCTAGCCTGTGTTTATTGGAGTATATATTTTTGAAGTGATTTTGGGGCTTTAGTCTGTAGAGTCTTTTCAGGCTGTATTAATCACAATGTTTCACCCAGAATATACTTTGACATCACTGAGGAATCAATATAGCTAATTCTGCATTGAGGGCAATGCCTAGAGCCATGTTAATACTAAACTTGTTAAATCAGTACATATTTGGGGAGGGAAGTTGAAGCTATCAAATACAGGTTTCTTTAAACATATATAGGTGAAGTTTTCTACCTGTCAGTAATATAACTTGAAATTAGAAGCTAATATTGAAGTAATTTTTTAAAATAATGTTTTGCCCAGCTGATTTGGCTCAGTGATTGGGATCCTCCACAGAGGACCCAGCTAAACTGTGTCGACCTATGAACCAGGAGGTCACCTTTCAATTCCCAATCAGGGCACATGCCCAGGTTGTGAGCTCCATCCCCAGTGTGGGGCATGTAGGAAGCAGCCTATCAATGATTCTCTCTCATCATTGATGTTTCTTTTTTTCAGTTTTTTTTTTAATTTCAAGAAAGACAATTTTAAATATAATAATGTTACATGCAATAAACCTTAATATTTCAAGAAAAAAATGATCTCAAATATAATGTTATATGCAATAAACATTAATATCTCAAGAAAAACAATTTGGAGAGAAACCAAGATGGCGGCATAGGTAAACACCTAAACTGCTGCCTCGCACAACAATTTCAAAACTACAACTAAAAGACAGAACGGACACCATCCAGAACCGCAGGAAAGCTGGCTGAGTGAAAATTCTACAACTAGAAGGAAAGACAAAAGCTCACAGAGAATTGGAGGTACGGCAAAGGGTCTTTGTGCGCGCAGAGAGGAAGGGCGGCTGAGAGCCTGGCTGACTTTCTCTGGCGGAAGGGGGAAGGGAGCCCCCGACCGCACTGAACCCCAGTTCTGACTGCACTGAACCCCTGTTCCGGGCGAGCCCCTGGGGACCCACGCTCTTGTGGGGGGAGTCTGGACTCTCAGGCGGAGACTAGGGAGCCGGGGAAGGCGGAGGACTGAAAGTCCGCTCGCACCAGTGCGCACAAAGGCTGCGGAGGTTGCCACAGGCTTTCCCTAGCGGAAGGGAGTCAGAGGCTCCTGACGGCACTGAACCCCAGTTCTGACTGAAGTGAGCCCCAGTTCTGACTGCAGTGAACCCCAGGTCCAGGCGAGCCCCTGGGGACTCACGCTCTTGTGGGGGGAGTCTGGACTCTCGGGCGGAGACTCAGGAGCCGGGGAAGGCGGAGGACTGAAAGTCCACGCGTGCCAGTGCGCACAAAGGCTGCGGAGGTTGCCACAGGCTTTCCCTAGTGGAAGGGAGTGAGAGGCTCCTGACGGCACTGAGCCCCAGTTCTGACTGCAGTGAACCCCAGTTCCAGGCGAGCCCCTGGAGACCCACGCTCTTGTGGGGGGAGTCTGGACTCTCGGGCGGAGACTCGGGAGCCGGGAAGGCAGAGGACTGAAGGCACACACGTGCGCACAAGGGCAAGGCTGACGGGAAGCCAAGACTGAGACTCCACCCCATCCAAGCTGAGCACAGAGGCTATTGCAATTTGGCAAGTCTAATCCTATAAGGCTGTCTCCAGCACCGGACTTCTCCCAGCATAGACACAGCTGATCCTTACAGCCAACTGGCCTGGAGGTCAATTCTTCCCAGTGATACCAACAACAATAAAGACTTAATTACAACAAGGCTGTATACACAGTCCACAAAGGTGTGCACCAAGAGTGTCCACCTCAGGTTAACTGGGGAGGCAGACCCACTGGGCCAAATTGGAAACCTAGCACACAAATCTACCAACTCAGGGAAGCAGTGAAAATGCGGCGTCTAAGAATCAGATCACAAACGAAAGAAATGGAGGAAAACAAACGACTGGATATAGAATTCAAAACCACGGTTATAAGGCTTTTTAAGAATATCCTAGAAAAGGCCGATAAATATAACGAGACCCTCGAAGAGATGAAAAAGGACCAACTAGAAATTAAACATACACTGACTGAAATAAAAAATATTATACAGAGACCCAAAAACAGACAAGAGGAACACAAAAATCAAGTCAAAGAATTGAAACACAAAGAAGCAAAAAACACTCAACCGAAAAAGCAAAAAGCAAAAAAAAAATCCAAAAAGTTGAAGGTAATATAAGAAGACTCTGGGACAACTTCAAGCGTACCAACATCAGAATTATGGGGGTGCCAGAAGAAGAGAGAGAGCAAGATACTGAAAACCTATTTGAAGAAATAATGACCGAAAACTTCCCCCACCTGGTGAAAGAAATAGACTTACAAGTCCAGGAAGCCCACAGAACCCCAAACAAAAGGAATCCAAAGAGGACTACACCAAGACACATCATAATTAAAATGCCAAGAGCAAAAGACAAAGAGAGAATATTAAAAGCAGCAAGAGAAAAACAGTTAGTTACCTACAAGGGAGCACCCATACGACTGTCAGCTGACTTTTCAACAGAAACTATGCAGGCCAGACGGGAGTGGCAAGAAATTTTCAATGTGATGAATAGCAAGAACCTACAACCAAGATTACTCTACCCAGCAAAGCTATCATTCAGAATTGAAGGGCAGATAAAGAGTTTCACAGACAAGAAAAAGCTAAAGGAGTTCATCACCACCAAACCAGTATTATATGAAATGCTGAAAGGTATTCTTAAAGAAGAGGAAGAAGAAAAAAGGAAAGATAAAAATTATGAACAACAAATACATATCTATCAACAAGTGAACCTAAAAATCAAGTGAATTAAAAACCTGAGGAACAGAATAATCTGGTGAATATAATAGAATCAGGGGCATAGAAAGGGAGTGGACTGATAATTCTCAGGGGGAAAGGGGTATGGGGGGTTCATGAAGAGACTGGACAAAAATCATACACCTATGGATGAGGACAGTGGGGGGTAGGTAAGGGCAGAAGGTGGGGTGGGAAATGGGTGGAGGGGAGCTATGGGGGAAAAAGGGAGAAATAATTGTAATAATCTGAATAAAGATTTATTTAAAAAAAAAGAAAAACAATTTTAAATATGATAATGTTACATGCAATAAAGATGTGTCTATCTCTTCCTTTCACTTCCTCTCTGAAATCAATAAAAATATATTTTTAAAAAATAATGTCTCATAATTTATGAAAGGTAGAAAAAAAAGAACTTAAGGGCTTACCATAAATTTTTGGGGTGTAAAGAGAAGGGAGTTGATTGAAAAATAACATTTTACTGAAAATAATTGAAAAACTTGTATTGAAATAGACTTGTATGTAACATAAATTTAAATGGCATTTTCAAATTTATTAAACAAGATCCTTACAATCTTACCTGTGACATGAAACTCGGTTCCAGTGGTTTGCAAACCTAAGTCTATGGGCCAGTCCAGCCTATAGCCTGGTTCTGTATGGTTGTCAAGCTGAGAATAGTTTTTACATTTTTAAAAGATTAAACTAGAATATGCAACAGAAACTGCATGTAGCCTACAAAGCCTAAAGTCTGGTTCTTTACAGAAAAATGGTTTACTGGTCTCTGCCCTAGAACCAGATAGGACAGTTTGATGAGAACCACTTGGATAAAATATATAAAGATTTCTCTTCACCAAGACTGCTCTCAGGGGCTCCATAACAAAGTACATACTACTAACTCAGTGGCTTGAAGAACACAAATTTATTTTCTCACAGGTCTGGAGGCTAGAAGTCCAAAATCAAGGTGTTGGCAGAGTTGATTGTGTCTGAAAAAAGAATCTGTTCCAAACCTTTCTTCTTGAATTATAGATTGCCAGCCACCTTCCCCCTGAGTTTCTTCACTTTGTCTTCCTCTGTATGTGTTGCTGTTCAACATTTCTCATTTTTATAAGGACACTGATCATCTTGGATTAAGGCCTTCCTAATGACCTGGTTTCACTTGATTACCTCTGTAAAGACCCTATCTCCAAATAATATATTCAGAGTGACACTGAGGACACAATCCAACACATAACAGTAGAATTCTCTAATACCTCCACATTACTCAAATGAAATTTTAATTTGAGAGAAGGCTAGATAGATTATATTATTTGCTCAGAGCTAATAACCACAGAAATAGGATATGAACCCAAAATTTGAATGACTCCTCAAGTCAAGTATATTTATACTCCTCTAAGTTGCCCCAAGGAACAAAATACTAATTATATCACATATTTATTCAGTTCCACAAATATGTATGTTATATATCTATATATGTCATACATACTTATATAAATAAGACAGGATCCCTCTCTGTAAAAGGAGACCAAATGTATGTATAGATATCTACACTAATAAAAGAGAAACATTCAAATTAACCATCACTCTGCTATGCCCACCAGCCAATCAGGAGGGAATATGCAAATTAGGAGAAAGATGGCAGCCGCCCAGCTGCTCCAGGTACGGAGTGGCAGGTGGGGCAGGATGCCTGCTATGAGAGGGAGGGCGGGGGGTGAAGGGATCTACAGGAGTGGCACTCTGGCCACAGCGAAGAGGAAGACTGCAGATTCCGGAATCTACAGCGAAGATGAAGATGAAGACGGCAGTCTGCAGTGAAGATGGCAGACTGGCCAGAGCGAAGGCCTGCGTCCCAGGTGCCGGAGGAAAACTGGTGCTGGAAGCCAAGGGAAGTAAGGCCTATTGCATGAATCTCTTTGTGCAATGGGCCTCTAGTTTATAATAAAAGGTGAAAAGTGATGAGTGCCATTACTAAATATCAATAATTTGAAGAAGAGATTTTATTTCTTTCACTAGAGTCCCGGTGTATGCATTCGTGCACTGGGGGCGGGGGTCACCTCAGCCCGGCCTGAGCCCTCTCGCAGTCCAGGATGCCTCGGGGGATGTCCGCCTGCTGGCTTAGGAGAGATCGGGCCTAAACTGGCAGTCAGACATCCCTCTTGCAGTCTGGGGCTCTTGCAGTCAGGGGCTCCTTGCTCCTTACAACCCGCCTGCAATGGAGGTGGGAGAGGCTCCTGCCACCACCGCTGTGCTTGCCAGTGGTGAGCCCAGCTTCTGGCTGAGCAGCACTCCCCCTGTGGGAGTGCACTGACCACCAGGGGACAGCTCCTGCATTGAGAGTCTGCCCCCTGTTGGTCAGTGCGCATCATAGCAACTGGTTGTTCCACTGTTTGGTTGGTTTACGTATTAGCCTTTTATTCTATAAGGACAAGCATACTTTTAGTTCAAGTGACCTATATCTTACTAGAGGCCGGATGCATGAAATTCGTGCAAGAGTAGGCCTTTGCAGCCCTGGCAGCTGCCTGGATCCCTCCCTTGCAGCCACGGTGGCTGCCTCAATCCCATGGCTTCAGCCCCGGCTTTGTCCGGAAGGTTGTCCGGAAGGACATCTGATCTAATTAGCATATTATGCTTTTATTGTTATAGATGATGTGTGTCACCTCAAGATTCTCTTAAGGTAAAAACTTTCTCTCTTCCTTCTCTGGAACCAGGATGTCAAAAGCCACTGCAAGTTAGGATCTATCTTTTCTAGGTATAATTTTTTAATAACACCTGGTAGGATTCTTTAAATTGGGACCTTGTAAAAATTAACACAAAATAAAAAGTTTAATAATAGCTGAACCTACATCATGCAATGAGAAGTGTATAGCAAACATTAATAGAAGCTCATGCAACAAAGTAAAATTAATATACAATGTAAAATTTGGTTATAAATTTCCACTCCTTCCTTATATTAAGGGAAACTAGTACCATGTAGCCCATCCAATTCAAAGAGAAGTTATTAATTTTCTGTTTTGTTTTGTTTTGGTTTGGTTTAATTTTGTTTGTTGCAGCTCTCATTTTTATTGCTATTGTCATTTTGATATTCTAGTTTTTGATCACTGGAGTCTCTTTTTCTCTGATTTCTCTAATTTATGCTCCAGTCTACTAGGTGGTCATATTCTTTCATTTTATTTTACCAAAGTACTTAATGTAAATATCAGGGAGTTCATAGCATTACTGTAAACAATTTCTATAAGTTCATACTATCTAAATTCTCCCCTGAAACTATCTTAGCAGGATTGCTCTTCTCCCAAAGATGGTGTCTACAAAATGCTGGCTTCTGGGCTCCTGCCTTTGTTCTCTGCTCTGTAACAAGGGCTCCCTTTCCTCTGAGCTAAGCCAAGCTACGTGGTAGAAAGATTTTTATAGCTCCTCAATTTTGGTAAAAAGCTTCTAAGATGAATCTAAGCTGGGAAAGTCTCTTCCACTGCACAGATGTCATTGACTTAATTATGTTTCCTGTGATAAAATATTGTATGTCTCCTCTAGCCGTTACTACCCAGAGTTTAATTGTTTAACCACAGCATGACTACTTTTGAAACATTCCACTCTGATAAATGAGTTCATCATTCTTTAAATGCATTATGTAATTAGAGACCAGCACAGAAATGCACTTGAAGTGACTGTTTCATCTAAGTTAGGCCAGCCTTCACCCTGCACCACAATTTAACCAGAATGAGGACTATTGTTCTTTCACCTGTTAGACTTACAGAGTCACAGTTGTCCAAACAGTTTAAGCAAAGTATTTACATTGAATTATATAACTTGGATTATGTAAAATGTTGGTCTAAACTGTTCTAAGAAATGCCAAGAGCCCATGTTCCTTTGTGGACATTTCTTTAGGTCTTTCTTTTGCTATCTGATTAAATGCTTATTTCTGTGTACAGGTGAACATTTTATTCATGGATCCCCTTGTCTTCTACCTCAATAAAAAATAAATAAATTCATTTGTCTATACGCCTGTTATTTATTTGCGTGTATAACATTAGTTATATTTGCCTATGATATGGATTTGGATATAATTATAGTGTTTTATGCTGATGACTGTGCCTTATTTTTTTGGAATTAAGGAATTAACAACACACACAAAAAAAATGTGAATACAGTACTGTTTTGCTTTTAAATCCTAAATCCAGGCACTCTGCTTAATAGAACTCTAGAATTGTGGAAACCTTTCTTTCTTGGAGACTCTGGTCTTAGCCGAGTGGATACAATATCAGAGGAGTGAAGAACTTCTCCCTGGGGCCTTGTGCACCTCACACCATGTAGCACATTCCCCAAGGCCCCAGAAAACTCACGTCAGGGAGTAGGATTGTAAGATTCTCTACACCAGGGGATGGAGGCAGAGGCGGTGGTGGGTAAAGCCGTGAGACTGTAATTCAGGCCTGACCGCTATGAGGGAGAGGAGAAAGGGCTGTCTGTGTAGAGTCTCAGACTGCAGTACGTTTCTAAGAAAGTTTGACTAGGTCCATGGGGATGTACTTAAGCCAAAGTCACTCAGTAGAGAAGTCCCACCACTCATAAGTGGACCTGTTTTAGAATCCCTGCCATGCTCAGTCATTCCTGGGAGCAGCTGTGAAGGAAGCATGGTGGCAGTACAGCAGCAGTGGCTGCAGAGCGCAGCAGCTGAGGCTGTCTGTCAATTACCTTCCCACAGAGGAGTTCCCAGTGGCCTTGTTTCATGGCCATACACTTATGAAAAAACTTATCCTGGCAAAATTAAAATTCCTTTCAATGTTAAATATATAAAAACAAATTTCATTTGGACATTATAATTTGTTGCACACAGCTTAAGATTCGTTATATGAGTGATTGTGGAAGGCCGTATTGATTTGCTAAATATGGGGACAGAGGCTTGGAATAACATTCTAACAGGTGTGAGGTGATATTTCACTGTCATTTTGATTTGCATCTCTCAGATGATTAGTGACTTTGAGCATTTTTTCATATGTCTCTTGGCTTTCTGTATGAGAAGAGACCATTTCTTTATGAACCCTCTGCTGTACCATCACCCTTTCTTCATGTCTATATACGTCTCTATTTCCCATTTAAAAATAAAATCCTGAGTCCTGCCAGTGTGGCTAAATTGGTTGAGCATTCTCCTGTGCACCGAAAGGTCAACACCAGTTTGATTCCAGGTCAGGGCACATGCCTAGGTTGCGGGCTTGAATCCCAGGAGGCAGCGGATGATGTTTCTCGCTCACATTTATGTTTCTCCCCCTCATTTCCCCTCTTTTGCTCTCTCTCTCTGAAATCAATAAAAACACATTTTTAAAAATATGCTTGATTCTTTGTGTCAATTCCTTTTTAATTTTTATCACTCACCTTTTAGTTTTTCTCTTTCTCCTTAATTACTTTTCCTTTCCTTTAAGGTGATGATCATTGAACCACAATATGACAATCTCACATATGTGAGAAAAGAAGGGATTGGCCTTCCTCTTCTGGGCTCCATGCAGGGGGTGGCTAGGGGATGGGCGGCCTGGACCCCATAGGGTGGGCAAGTGTTGGAAATGGAGCTTCTCCCTGGACCTGACTACAACCAGAACCAGGTGGTTACTAATTGCTCCTCATTCATCCATTGATGCCTGCCAGGGAAAAAACAAACAAATGCTATCACATGTCCCAGAAAGCCCAGCTGCTATTCTACCACTAGCCACTGGAGGGCCCCAAACACTGCAATGGATCACCACAGCTTCCCACCGCCTTCACTAGACAGGTGCCCAGCAAGCCCATTGACCATCACTTTCTAGGTATCCCCTAGGTTTGATACCACGGCAGAAAACTGGTTCACAGGGACATCCAGAAACAGAAACATCATCCCTGAGACCAGGCAAGATACTCAAGGTGGAAATGTACCACCTCCAAGTTTCCACATTTAACATTTGAGAGTTCACAGTCTTCTTCCAGTTTAGCCACACTTGGGATCCTCTTAACTTGGGAGTGCCCCAATCAAACAAAACGGACATTCCCAGAAGGCCCCGAGTTCCAATGCTCAGTCCCCAAAGCTGTGGGGAACTGTCAGCACATGCACCTCAAATCTTACCTAACGTGGTCATGCACCTACATCCGGACCCCACAGTCATCTTCCGGGAAGCACGTGCCCCTTCCCTGGATCAAAAGGAAAACAGCCCGCCCAGCCGCTCTCTTCACACTAGCGCCCCTGAGAGCCCAGAGCCCTGGCCTGTTCTGGTTAAAGACCCTTCTCTGGAGAGGTGTGGGGTAAGGTCACGTGGAGGAGAGGAGGGCAGCTGGTTACTTACCTCAGGGAGAGAGGGAAGCTGAGCAAAAGCTCATTCCTTGTGAAAAACTGACTGGATTTCTCAGACATCAATAATGGCAAGAAATTGATTGCTGGTTTTCATAGAGTTCTAAAGTAATTTTCTGGCTCACAGAAGAGTATATTGAATACAATAAAATGGAAATGCTAGTAATACTAATAACATCAAGAGAAAAAATATATTTTAACCAGAGCCTTGGAATCATAAGGAAACTCAGCTCCCAGATTTGCTTTTTAAAATACCTTATTATAAACAGTTTTTAGTGTAATGAATAGTTCACTTTATTTTTTTTTGTATTAAATGTTTAAATTTTTAAAACATCTTGTACTATTTAAAATGTGTGCAAATAAATGGTTGCAGAAAATTTTAGAGAAAATAGAATGGTTTGGCAAAGCTTACTGCAAATGATCAGTAAAAAATGTTAGGGGAGAGCTGATAATTATGAATAAATTTTAATCCAATAAATTTAATTGCAGGAAAAAATATAAAAAGAGTGCTAGCAAGCATCAAGGAAGTCTGGATGTGAACCAGAATTTAATTATTTTCCCTATATTTTTGAGTGTTTTTAGTACTCTTTTGTCACTAAAGTTACTTGAAAGAAACTTTCTGTTCAAATGTCTTAGTAGTGGAAAGTTTGCTGTTAACAGTGAATTTGTGTGTTATATAGGACAGTGGTTCAAGTTGTGCAACATTATGTAGAGTAATGCAAAGATGTGCATTCTCTCATAATTACATTGTAAACCACTGAAAAAATACATTTGAAATGGGAAAATGTCATTTTAAGCAGATTTTGAAGCAAGCTGATGATGTCTCAGCAACTCACCATGTGAAGAACATTGATAGTTTATGGTCTTTCAAAATTAATTTGTTTTTATAGACCTTATACACTGGATCTTCAAGTTTTAGTCAATGCTGAGACCCTCTTGGTGATTTTAATAGTTCTTGTGAGTTCCTGGTCTCTCCATAAAAAGCAAAACATTTCCCCAAATTAAATTAGTTTGTAATATTAAATTGGTTCTCATTTAGCTTTATATCCTCTTCAGCACTTAGCATGTTGCCTTGGCCTGAACTCAACTCAGCTAAAGCTGTGAAATGTCACAAGCAAAGAATCATGGAAAACTGTATGCAATTAGTGATATCTCATTCAAAATAGGCAGCTATCTAGTTGCCTGAGAGTGGATATTATTAATTTTTTTTTTTTATCAACAACTGGGTATTTTTTGCCCAATGTTTGTTATCTCCAGGGGCAAAGTAAAATGAATAACTGAGATTCTTATGGGTTTTTCTGAGATGAGTTAAGTCTTGAGTATAGTAAAATATGAAGCTAGGAACCTATTAGGCTAAGTATTTCTCCTAAGGGAAGGACAGTGTCTGATCTTTGTTCAAGAATAAGCTACATTTTTATCTCCTTAGTGTGCCAGTGGAAACACCAGCTGAGTTATATTTTCTCATTCTGTCACCAGTTCCTCCTACTGTTGCTGTTGCTGCTACAAATTAGTCCTTCAACCTTCAGAATTCTGTAGGTTGCCTTGTCAGTCAGTCTTTTGTTTGATTGGGGCACTCCCAAGTCAACCCCAAATGCAATGCCATACTTTTGTGGTTCTTCTGTTTGAGCTTTTAATTGTTGTAGGTAACATTATAATATTTTAAATATCCTGTATTAAATGCAATATGGTCTCATCATTTGAATATTTTTTAAAGTAGTACACAGGGGAATCAGATAACTTGTAAAAAGATCACTCAAACCAAGTTTTGAAAGTGGCGTAGATGTTTAAAAATTATTTAAATGGGAGATACAAGATGGTGGCCGATGGGATGGCAGGATACAAGATAGTGTGTGAGTGAGAGAGTGAAAAGAGAGTGCATGGGCATGCAGGGATTGTCTGTAATTCTGAGCGAGGGACAGTTATATTCCACAGGACTGTTGGGGACTGGTGGACAGGCTCCCCTAGCCGGGCAGCCTCTACTACTTCTGAAATCTCTCCTGGAGCAGTTGGCTCTGCTGCAGAGACCACACCATCTGAAAGGGGAAAGCAGCTGTGATCAGAAGCCCAGCCTTACCTTTATCCCAGGAGACCCCGAATACCTCCCAGGACTCTACAACCACAACGGCCAAGGACCAGCTGCCCCAGCTGCAAACGCACAAAGACCGGGACTCCAGCCTCCCCAGCTGTGGGCACCTAAAAAGTTTGTCCAGGGGGAAACAAGGTGGTGGCCGAATACGCAGATGGGTACTGTGCCTTCTCACAAAGCAGATAAAGGAACAGGTGAATTGAATAACATCCACGGAGAATTGGTGAATTAATCACAGCTGGTGAGGCAATCAGTGGATGGAAAAGTCAGAAATCACCTAGAGAGAGTCAATGCAGGAGACAGTACATAACCAGACACCCTGAGAGGAGCGAACATGGGGAGACAAAGAAACAGCCCCCATATGAGAGAAAAGAAGGAATCACCAGAAAAGGAAGTAAACGAAATGGAGGATAGCAATATGTCAGAGAAAGAATTCAGAGCAATGGTCATAAGGTGGCTGAAAAGGATAGAAGACAAATTCAACAATATGTGTAAGAAACAAGAGGAAATGAAGAACTAAGAAAAAATGAAGAATGACATCGCTGCAATAAAAAACACAACAGAAAGCATCAACAGTAGATTAGAAGAAGCAGAGGACTGCATCAGCGAGCTGGAAAACAAGGTAGGAAAAAATACCCAATCAGAGTAGCAACTAAAAAAAAACATTAAAAAACAGGAGGAGAGCCTAAGGGAACTTTGGGACAACACGAAACAAAACAACATCTGCATAATAGGGGTGCCAGAAGGAGAGTAAACTGAGCAAGGATTAGAAAATCTGTTTGAAAAAATGACAGAAAACTTCCCTGATATTGGGAAGAAAAAACTCACACAAGTCCAAGAAGCTCAGAGAATCCCAAATAAGATGAATCCAAAAAAGCCAACACCAAGACACATCATAATTAAATTGGCAAACACCAACGACAAAGCAAGAATCTTAAAGGCTGCTAGAGAGAGACAGAAAGTTACCTACAAGGGATCTCACATCAGACTATCAACTTATTTCTCAACAGAAACACATCAGGCCAGAAGGGAATGGAATGAAATATACAAAGTCATGCAAAGCAAGGGTCTGAATTCAAGAATACTGGACCCAGCAAGACTATCAATCAACATTGAGGATGAAATCAGGAGCTTCACAGACAAAAACGGACTATGGGAGTTTATTACCACCAAACAAGCAATGCAAGAAATGCTTAAGGGTCTGCTGTAAACAGGAGAAATAGGAAAGGAAGAAGGATCACTGGCATAAAGAATAAAAATGACTAAAAACAAGTACCTATCCATAATAAACATAAATATAAATGGATTAAATGCCCCAATCAAAAGACATAGAGTAGCTGAATGGATAAGAAAACATGAACCATATATCTGCTGTCCACAGGAGACTCATGTCAGAACAAAGGACTCACACAGACTGATGGTGAAGGGATGGTGTAAGGTTTTTCAGGTGAATGGAAATGAAAAAAAAAAAAGCTGGGGTAGCAATACTTATATCTGAAAAAATAGACTTCAAAGTGAAGGCCATAATAAGAGACAAGAAAGGCCACTTCATAATACTAAAGGGAGCAATTCAACAAGAAGATATAACTCTGGTAAACATATATGCACCTAATACAGGACCAACCAAATACATAGAAAATCTTCTGGAATATATTAAGGAAGAGATTGACAGGAATACAGTCATAGTAGGGGACTTTAATACCCCACTAACACCACTGGACAAATCCTCAAAACAAAAAGTCAGCAAAGGAACATCAATCCTAAATGACTCACTAGATCCAATGGAATTAATTGACATCTTCAGAACATTCCACCCCAAGGCCACAGCATATACACTCTTCTCAAGTGCACATGGGTCATTTTCAAAGATAGACCACATATTGGGGCACAGGCAAAGTCTCTTCAAATTCAAGAAGATAGAAATCATATCAAGGATCACACTGGCATAAAATAAGAAATCAACTGCAATAAAAACAATAAAAAATCAAACACCTGGAGGGTAAATAGCATGCTATTAAACAGTAATTGGGTTACCAAAGAGATCAAAGAAGAAAGAAAATGCATCATGGCAACAAATGACAATGAAAAAAAATCACAATCCAAAATCTATGGGACACAATGAAAGCAGTCTTGAGAAGGAAGTTCATAGCTCTACAGGCCTACCTCAAAAAACAAGGAAGAATGATAATAAATTATCTAACACTACAACTCAAAGAGTTAGAAAGAGAACAACAAGAAAAACCCCAGAGTGAGCAGAAGGAAGGAAATAATAAATATCAGAGCAGAAATAAATGACATAGAGACCAAAAAACCCCAAAAAAAACAATACAAAAGATCAACAAAACCAAGAGCTGAGCTGGTTCTTTGAAAGGATAAACAAGATTGAATCTCTAGCCAGGCTCACCAAGAAGCAAAGAGAGAGGACCCAAATAGACAAAATCAGAAATGAAAGAGGTGAAGTAACAACCGATCCCACAGAAATACAAAGGATTATGAAAAAATCTTATGACCAATTCTATCCCAATCAAATGGACAAGCAAGATGAAATGGAAATATTCTTAAAAAAATACAAGCTCCTAAAACTCAATCAGGAAGAACAGAAAACCAGAATAGTCTGATAACTACTGAAGAAATTGATGCAGTGATCAAAAATGTTCCAGCAAACAAAAGCCCTGGTCCAGATGGCTTTATAGGGGAGTTCCACCAAGCATTCAAAGAAGAACTACAACCTACCCTCCTAAGACTTTTCCAAAAAATTCAAGAGGAAGGCACACTTCCAAGCTCTTTCTATAAAGCCAGCATTACCCTAATTCCAAAACCAGGTAAAGACACCACAAAGAAAGAGAACTACAGGCCAATATCCTTGATGAACATAGATGCTAAAATCCTCAACAAAATTCTAGCAAATCAGATTCAGTATTATATTAGAAAGATCATAAACCATGACAAAGTGGGATTTATTCTGAGGATGCAAGGGAGGTAGAATATCCACAAATCAATAAATGTAATACATCATATAAACAAATTGAGATACAAAAACCATGTAATCATATCCATTGATGCAGAAAAAGCATTTGACAAAATCCAACACTCTTTCTTGATAAAAACTCTCAGCAAAGGGGGAATAGAGGGATCATACCTCAACATAATAAAAGAGTTATATGACAAACTACAGCCAACATCATACTCAATGGGAAAAAACTAAACTCATTTATCCTAAGAACAGGAACAAGACAGGGATGCCTACTTTCACCACTCCTGTTTGATATAGTACTGGAAGTGCTAGCCATAGCGATCAGACAAGAAGAAGAAATAAAAGGCATCCAAATTGGAAAAGAAGTAAAACTGTCCTTATTTGCAGATGACATGATACTATACATAGAAAACCCCAAAGACTCCATCAAAGAATAATTAGACCTCATAAATGAATTCAGCAATGTAGCAGGATATGAAATTAACACCCATAAATCTATGGCCTTTTTATACACCAATAATGAACTCACAGAAACCAAAAGTATAAAAACAATACCATTGCACCAAAAAAAATTAAGATACATAGGAACAAACTTAACTAAGGAGGTAAAAGAACTGTACTCAGAAAACTACAGGGAATTAAAAAAAAAATAGAGGAAGACATAAACAAATGGAAGAACATACCATGTTCATGGATTAGTAGAATCAACATCATTAAAATGTCCATACTACTCAAAGCAAACTATAAATTCAATGCAATCCCCATTAAAATAGCAACAGCATATTTCAAAGATCTAGAACAAATTCCAAAAATTTATCTGGAGTAAAAAAGGACCCCTAATAGCCTCTGCAATCCCAAGAAAGAAGAACAAACTTGGTGGAATCACAATACCAGATATCAATCTATATTACCAAGCCATGGTTCTGAAAACTGCCTAGTACTGGCACAAGAACAGACATATAGACCAGTGGAACATGACAGAGAACCCAGAAATCAACCCAAGCCATTATGCTCAATTAATATTTGACAAAGGAGGCAAGAACATACAATGGAGTCCAGACAGTCTCTTCAATAAATGGTGCTGGGAAAATTGGTCAGATACATAAAAAAAAAAAAAAAGTAACTAGATCACCAACTTACACCATATACAAAAACAAACTCAAAATGGCTAAAGGACTTAAATGTAAGATGGGATACTGTAAAAATCCTACAAGACTCCATAGGCAGCAAAATAGCAGACATATGTCATAGCAATATCTTTACAGACACAGCTCCTAGGGCAATGGAGACTAAGGAGAAAATAAACACATGGGACTACATCAAAATGAAAAGCTTCTGCACAGCAAAATAAACCATCAACAAAAAACAAACAAACAAGAAAGCCCACTGCATTGGAGAACATATTTGCCAATGCTATTTCAGATAAGAGTTTAATTGCCAAAATGTACAGAGAAATCTTACAACATATCAAAAGGAAGATAAATGATCCAATCAAAAAATGGGCAAAGGACCTAAATAGGCACTTTTCACAGAGGACATACAGAAGCCCAAGAGACATATGAAAACATGCTCAAAGTCACTGATCGTCTGAGAGATGCAAGTCAAAACCGCAATAAGGTACCATCTCACACCTGTCAGAATGACTATCATCAACAAATCAACAAATGACAAGTGCTGGCGAGGATGTGGAGAAAAAGGAACCCTCATGCACAGCTGGTGGGAATGCAGAGTGGTGCAGCCACTGTGGAAGACAGTATGGAGTTTCCTCAAAAAGTTAAAAATGGAACTGCCATTTGACCCAGTAATCCCACTTCTAGGACTATATCCCTAGAAACTAGAAACACCAATCAGAACAGATATATGCACCGCTATGTTCATAGCAGCCCAATTTACAATAGCTAAGATTTGGAAACAACCTAAGTGCCCATCAGCAGATGAGTGGATTAAAAAGCTATGGTACTTCTACACAGTGGAATACTATGCTGCTATAAAAAAGGAACTTTTACCATTTGCAACAGCATGGATGGACCTGGAGAGCATTATGATAAGCAAAATAAGCCAGTCAGAGAAAGATAAATAGCACATGATCTCACTCATATGTGGTATATAATGATGAACATAATTTGATGAACAAAAATAGATCCAGAGACAAATGGCAGGGGATGTGGTGGGGTTAGAGAGCAACCAAGGGCTTGCATGCTTGCATATTAGCATAAGCAATGGACACAAACACTGAGGCAGTGGAGGCTTGCCTGATGGGGGAGGTTCAATTGGTTCAAGTTTTACATATGTAAAACTTTAGATAATAAATAAATAAAAATAAATAAATATATAAATAAATTATTTAAATGTATTGAAAGTATTATAGAAATTCTTCAGTTTCTACTAATGTTTTTCATATATCAATTATTTTGAAATTCAATAGATAAATATTTTTGTCCTAATTGAAGTTGAGTGCTAAAATTGTTAGTATAATGATTATAAAGATTTGTTTTAGGCTAAAAGGTAGAATCTCGCTTTGAGGGGTTTCACCGATAGCAGAAAGCTAACATTCTGAGACATAGAAAGGAGCAAGCGAAGTAGTTGCGTTTGTTGGTGAAATAGACTGATTGTTATAATTGTGTGCAGATCAGAATGGTAATTATTATAGTAGTGGCTGTTGAGAAACTATAAAATATACCTTGCTCAAATTCTGAAAAAAATATAAAATGATGACTTTGGCTATTTAAAAAGTGTTAGAGTGAACGGAAACTTGGGATTTAGTCACCCTAAAAAATGTAGACTAGTCCTAATATATTTGTAACATCCAAAACGACTGAAGGCTCGACTGACACGGCTGTGGGAGTTCGGACCCAGCACTGACTGCCGAGGGGCCTGCAGATCAGGCGCGAAGAGAGGCCTGGAGAGAGAAGCCGGTGGTCTTAGGCTCTACAGCAGCGGTTCTCAACACACAGGTCGACACACAGTTTGAGAACCGCTGCTGTAGAGCCTAAGACCATCGGAAAACACAGATATTTACATTACGATTCAGTAACGGTAGCAAAATTACAGTTATGAAGTAGCAACGAAATAATATTATGGTTGAGGATCACCACAACATGAGGAACTGTATTAAAGGGTTGCGGTATTATAAAGGTTGAGAACCACTGCCTTAGAAGTTTATTTGATTTGTGTTACTCTAATTCCGTTATAAAGCCCCAGTTCCAATAATATCATCTTCCGGCCATTCCTTTTTTGCGGTTATTATTGCCAAAGGAATAAACATAATGGCATTCAATGACATGCTTATTCAGCAACTCAAAATGTCATAAACAATTTGATTAATTCATGTGGTGCTTGCCTCTCACATCCTTCTTCCCTAATTTCTCTTTTATTCAACATTCACTAATTAAACATGCATTATCACAGAGGCCCAGTCTTCAGTCTCCATAGCCTAAATGCATGTGGAAGCTGGCCTAAAAGCTCTGAGTGAAAGACAAACACTGCTCCAATTTCATTTATAATGAGAACTGCTAACACGTGATGACAGCCAGAGCAAATCATGCATTGGGAAGTACTTAATTTCAAGATTTAATTTTGACCTCAAAATAATCTAGTTGCTTGATTTTTCCAAGTGTCTTAGGAAAGAACTCAGTTCAAGTGTTAGTAAACTGATTTCATAAGACATATGGTGACATTCAAGTACCTGGGTAAGTGTAGAACTTATCTTAATACCATGGACAGCACTAAAAGCCAGCCTTGGCAGCTGGACTATACTTGTCATTTCTTGTCATTATTGCTATAGGATTTATGGCTCCTGTAGCATACATGAGAGGAATCAAGGCAATTCTGAGCCAACTCTAACGACATTATACAGATGGCATTTCTTCTATCATAATTAAGCAGAATTACATCACAAGACAAAGGGAACTTATTTTTTATATTCTCCCTTGCATTTTTGCTCCTATTTCTATGTTGTTTACATCACCAGTTGGGAAGAAAGAAATTGTCATCATGAATGTGTTATGGAGGACAAGGGGACATGGGTTTCTTTACAAGATAAACATTTCAGTTGTTTTCTTTGGAAGATTTTCTTTTTGTTTCTGTGGTAAATATTTACCACTAGTTTGAAGACGGAAAGAGACATTAAAATTACTCTCTTGTGATCATAGCTGTGTTTTGGCTGGTTTTGTGTCCAAAAGGAAAAAAAAAATTTGAGCAGCAAAATGAAACACATTTATGTTTATAAGTAGTTTGGAGAAAATATTGCCAGGGTGAAAGAGGGAAAAAAGAGAAAGCAATGATAAGAACATAGATTATATATGAAACCTCAAAAAATTAAGTTCAGTTGATATCAGTAAGCTATTTTCCATATCTCTCTTGTTCTGTTCTTTGGCCTCCCTCCTTCCAGGTGCAGCCCTTTGCTCATATTTAGTTTTGCACATTTCTTCTAAAACAACCTGAAATTCACAGCAACAAAGATCAAAACCTTGCCCTGACCGGGTGGCTCAGTTTGTTGGAGCATTGTCCTGTGCACCAACAGGTTGCAGGTTCAATTCCCAGTCAGGGCACATACCCAGGTTTCCAGGTTTGATATCCAATCAGGTTGCCTATGGGAGGCAAATGAATGTTTCTCTCTCTCATGTTGATGTTTCTCTCTGTCTCTGTCTCCCTCTCCCCATTTGTCTCTCTCTAAAAATCAATTTAAAAAAAAATCCTCAGGTGACTTTGTAATTTAAAAAAAAATTTTTAAAGTCATAAGAAACATGAACAAGAAAACAATAACGTTGCCCAGAGGCCGTGGGTGCTGAGGCCAGCTGGCACTGACTTCTAAGATCTGATCGTGCATATCTTTTCTAAGTCCCCATACAGTGACTTCACATAGGTAGCTTGAAATCAGCTGTGGTGGAAGAGTTTACACTATGGAAATCAGCAAATGCTACAAATCAGTCTTTTTCTTCTCTCTTGAGAACCATTCTTTAAACACTTACCAGCACACCACTGCATTGAGTAATACTCATTGACTACTGCAAGAGATAAAATAACTTTATGTAAGTTATCTCATTTAATATTCTCACCAAACCTATAAAAATGTTATAAAAACATGAGTTCCAACAAGCTCTGAGAATTTTTTGGTATTTCCTTTTTAAAATACTTCTGAATTTTTATAATTAAAACTAGAGGTCCAATGCATGAAATTTGTGCATGGATAGGGTCCCTAGGCCTGGCTGGTGATCAGGGCCCATCTGTGGGGCAACCAGTGGGGCGATTGGGGGACCCCTGCTGGCACCTGCCTTGGCTGGCCTGGGGCCTGCAGGTTGAGGGCAGCTCCTGTGTTGAGCGTCTGCCCCTTGGTGGTCAGTGTGTGTCACAGTGACTGGTCGTTCCACCCTTTGGTCGATTTGCATATTCCTTTTATTATATAGGATAAGTAATTACATATACAGCATGTCCCGAATACATGTATACACACTTTCACAGCTGATATAGCTCAATTGATGTTTACTTCTTTTCAGCCAGACTGAGCTTTGAACAAAGTAAATTCATTCTAAAATGCCACTGAAAGTTTGAAAACACAATTGAAGTACAAACACTGCCTTTATAATTATTCAAAGTGTGTATATGTTTTTTGGGGGACCCAGCTGATAACTCATTTAATTTTCACTCCTTTTCAGGTTTAACTGATTTGAAATAATGGGTGAAGGCAGACTAAGCTTTGAACAAAGAAAATTTATCCACTAGACGTTTTTTAATGGGGATGCTTAAAAGATAAAATTTATAATACAAAACTGGCAACAGTTGATGAATTGAGGGCACACAAATACTGAACAAGATGATTCTTGTTGTTTGCAATTCCATTGCTTTACATTAGCAGCAGTGCCTGGACCAGAATGGTTATCATTTTGAAAACAGGCAGTGACAAAAAAAAATGCATTGATTTCTGTAGATTCTTTTAAATTTTGAAAATAAACTGTATGTTAATAAACACTGATTTTATAATCATTCAAAGTGTGTATACATTTTTTGGGGGACAGCCAAATATATATGATGGAAGATGGTGTCACTTTGGGTGATGGGCACACAATGTATTATGCAGGTCATGTATCATAGAAATGTACACTTGAATCCTACATGATCCTATTAACAAACATCACTCCAATACATTTAATTTTTTAAAAAAATTTAAGAAAACAATCAATTTCTTAATTAAAAATTCAAAAATTAACTATATAAACTAAAATTGATTAGAATGTTATGTGGTTATATTTCTTAATATTTCATTTGATGTGTAATCAAAATATTGCTAGAGCACAAATAACATAATACATATTGACCAAAATAAAATAAAATAAAATAAAATAAAATAAAATAAAATAATGCATGAAACAACCACAATGATGATGAGCTCGATAACATTGTACTGGGTGAACCCCTAATAAATGCAGGGTATGAGGGCAGAAGATGAATGAGAAGCTGCAAAGAAAAAAGGAAAAGCATCTGGCCTCTGAGAGCCTGTAAGCAGATGGGGAGATAATTCAATCAATAGTACTTGACATTTCTAAGATACTGCTGGCCTCTTTTAGAAGCTCACAACCAATCGCAAAGGAGCTGTATAATCAAAATGAATGGTCCAAATAGATAATCTAATATCAAAATGTCACTTTTTTTGGAATTGGTGGTTGCCAGAAGCAGGAAAGTGGTGTGGGTACAAAAAGGGTAAAGGGAGTCAAAAGGTACAAGCTAAAATGTATAACTTCGAGCTATAAAATGAGAAATGTGCAGCATGGTGACTATAGTTAATAATACTGTATTGCATATTTGAAAGTTATTCAAAGAGTAAATCATAAAAGTTGTCATCACAAGAAGAATATATTCTATCATGGGGAGAGATGTTAACTAAATTTATTGTAGTGATCATTTTACATATATGTTAATAACAAATCATTATGTTATACACCTGAAACTAATACAATGTTATATGTCAATTATACCTCAATAAAAAGTCACTCTTTTATAATTATACTGGTGGCCGTGCACAAAATTTGTGCACGGGGGGGGGGGGGGGTCCTTCAGCCCAGCCTGCACCCTCTGCAATCGGGGACCTCTTGAGGAATGTCTGACTGCTGGTTTAGGCCCGATCCCTGTGGGCAGTGGAGACGGGAGGGAGCCGAGGCAGTGGAGAAGGGAGCAACGCCTGCCGAGACGGGCTTTGCTTCCTTCTCTGCTTTGCTCTGGCCACAGGAAGCCCTATTCTTGCAGGAATAGGCCCGAGGAACCCCTATTCTTGCAGGAATCTTTCTGCAATGGGCCTCACGTCTACACTAATAAAAGAGAAACATGCAAATTAACCATCCCTCCGCTATGCCCACCAGCCAATCAGAGCGAGTATGCAAATTAACCCAACAAAGATGGCAGTTAATTTGCATACGCAGGTGCAGAGCGAAGACTGAAGACAGTGTAGAAGGAAGCCAAGCGCTGCAGAAGGGAGCGAAGCCGCAGAGAAGGAAGGGAGCCACGGCATTGGAGATGGGAGGGAGCCGAGGCAGCGGAGAAGGGAGCGGGCTGCACTCCTTCTCTGTTTTGCTCTGGCCGCAGGAAGCCCTATTCTTGCAGGAATCTTCCTGCAATGGGCCTCTAGTATATTTTATAATAGCAAAATGACATATGCTTATAAAGAGATAAAAAATATATTTTAAATTAAAAAAATGTAGTATATTACTGTGTCAAATTTTGGACCCCTCAACTGGAGACAGATGCAGAACACTTTGGCAGAATTTAAGTGGATATTTTCCTTGGTTTCTTTCTAGTTTTTAGATCCCCCCTTCCTTGTCCCTTACCTAGCTCCTTATACTTTTTTTCTAGATACCAGTTAAACCCTATTTTGAAAAGTTAGTCAGGTCTTCCAAACAGAACTTTTATTTTCTTAGAGGAGCATTTGCCAGTTGGAATATAGACGCATGGTTGACACCTGAGTTAAAGCTTTCTGGATATAATTTCTATTTTTAAATGCACTAAAAGGAATATCTGATTAGTCAAGTTTAGAAAGTCATAGGGAGATCATTTGAGACTGAGAGCCACATAAACAAACCCCCAGTTCCCTATTTTATTTCAGTCAAATCAACATTTTTAGCTTAACCATCCATGAAGAAAAGACCCTGAGGAGTCATAGAAGGAACTGATGGAAATTTTAAAATGATATACATAGAAAATTAGCAAAAGCTGATTTTCATGTCTAATGAAAGCAGGAAAATACATGGGCTTAAAACTAATACCTGATATTTTTGAGATTTAGATTATACATAGTATAGGCTTGGGAAAGCCACTTACATCAAGATACTCAAAATATATGCTAGGAAAATGGTTTTCACAAATTTGATCCCCACCCCTTCCTGCCATCCTCTGTGCCTCCACCTTTATCAATACAAAAGTAAAACTTCAATGGTTTTGAGAAACGCATCAAATTATATTCTTTCTTGGAGAATTACAATGTAAATTAGTAATATAAAGTCCTGTAATGCCCTCAATGGATCAACCTCTTTAATCAGCTGTTTAAAGCACCGCATTTTCAAAATCCATTTGATGCTAAGACTTTTTTTTCATGTGTGTAAATGAGTATTTATCACTCCTGGGCACTCTTTGGAAAACAAAATAAGACATTAACTTCTCTTGGGTTTCATCTTTATTGCCTATAAAATGAAAGAGTTAAATGAGTGTTCAAACATAGAATTAATGATCAACGAACAGAGAAATGGTATTGACAAACCTACCCCTATATGGGAGTACACATGAAATGACCTATTTGCATAATTCTATAACTAAATGAACTCTGAGCTTGTTTCCAGATCTATAATTTCTTAATTAAACTTGTTAAGTATTCAAATGGCTCATGAGAAGAAATTTGCTAGCCCCATCTTCATTAAATATAAAATGGAACTACATTGTTTAAAATTATTTATGGGTTTATGAGAGCAGACAGTTAACAGGAATGTTTGCAGGAATAATTGTTTTTGGGTACAGTTAGGAATTATCAGTGGGGTTGGTAAAGTTGTACAAATTTTATCTTTTTAAATGTTAGATGATGTACCTTTAGGCAACTGCTGATGATATAGTATTCATATCTCTCCCCAATGCACTTTTTCTTGAAAAAGCATACAAATTTCTCCTTAAGTTTCCTTCAATTTATTTTTCATTCTCCTTTCTTCAGTTTTCCTTCCTTACTTATTAATTTTTATTTCTTTTTTTATTTATTTCTAAAGTCTGTTGCAAGTAATCAGGATCCACATAATTGCTAATAATACTCTTCAAATATTTTTTCTCTTTAAATAGATTGCTTGTCAACCACTTTCTATAAAATCATTTCTTTTCTTTTTTCTTTTTTCTGTTTTACAGCTTCAAAAACTTAGAAGGGTCACAGCGTATGACCAATTTCTCCCTTCTATCTACTTTTTACAAAATTTCATTTATTTAAACTCATTTTACAGGACATTTCTCTCTTGAAAAATGAGACAGACTGTGTTCAGCACTGTTCATTACTACTGTATTCTTCTGTTTCATTATTGTAAGATATACTGAATGCCATGTTCAACTGTGGATGTGTTGGGGAAAAAAAGATAGCAGTTAAAGGCCTCTGTTCATTTCCTTTCTATTGTGCTTGGAGTACTTCATATTTTGAAATAGTTTTCAATTCATGAAAGAAAATTAAAAATTTGTATTCTTTCTTTCCCTTTCAGCAAGACAAGACAGTCACTTTTCATTTAGCCATCTTTTTTCCTATAAAAAATAAAAATAAAAACAAGTTTTATGGTTTTTGTGTATTAAGGACCAAATGAACATGACAATGCCTGCTATTATCTTGGGAAATTAGCTGAACAACATTCAAAGGCTTTTTTCATTTCTTTGATTTTTTGAATAGAAATTTGTCTGGCCAAGCAGGTGTATGCATCAGAGAGGATTTCCCCTCCCCATCCCCTCAGAAATGACCTCTTACTTCCCCAGTCCTGCTATTGTTTGTCTCTGTGGGCCTAGAGAAACTGACTCCAGGAGACCACAATTTTTGGTCACACGGAAGAATATCTCATTCTACTTTTAGAATCCTACCAAGAATCTTAAAAAATCATGGGTTCAGGCAAAATGTAGTCTATTGGGAAAGTAGAAAATGTTTGTAGCAAGGAGAATATTATCAATTAAGTGGCTAGCAATTTAGACATGATAATGTAGCCCATAGTAAATGGAGGGAAATGATGCAAACTTGGATACTGGCAATGTATTGCAGGGTCATGTGCTCATACCGAGTCACAGTCACATTTGCAACTTCTTTCAAAATTACCCTAGCTTTAGACAGATACTAATGGAACCAACAAACCCAAAGACTTCTTAGATTTTTCAGGATGAGTAATAAAAATTTGTAGAACAGGGAAAGTGAAAGTTGAGAATATCTGGCAAAGTGTTGGGTATCCCTAGTAGGATAGAAAAGGGATGGTTGAGAATCCTCTGAAAATTTCACATTGGGAATGGAAAGTGTGCTGATTTGACTATCATACAGACTGGATTCTGATACAGTCTGGTGTAGAATTTTGGTCAAGTTCTTTAATTTCTGTGAGTCTCCATTTTCTCAACTGTAATATTAACTTGGCAGTATTGTTGGTAAGATCATTCAAGATAAACTTGAATTGCTATTTAGCACATGCATGTTAATTATTATGTGGTGATTATTATAATTAATATCCTTATTGTTATTCTTGTCTTTGTTCCTTTTACTGGGAATCAAGCTTTATCTCTTTTCATTGCTGCAGGAACAAACATGGATAAATCAGGGCTATGAAGAGCAAGTTGTAGTTGTGGAAATATTGTCTGAATCCTAGATGTTATATTGTGAAGGCAATACCATTGTAATTAACCTAGTTATCACTAATAGGAAAGGAGCAAAGGAAAGGCCAGACATTATAGACATGTCATTTGGGCAGCTTCACCAGGAAGCTACAATTTTACACTCCCCACCGGTCCAACAAAGGGGAGATACATATATGCTCAGTAAAATTGAGGTGACGTGGGGAAGGTGTATGCTGTCAGTCATGACTGAGAACAAAGGTCATTGGCCAGAATGGGCGTGGCCACTTCAAAAGCATCAAATTTGGGATATTTAATCCCTTGAGCAAAGAAACTCACTCTCTTGGTGCTCTTGTGCTCTCTTGGTTCCTCTTACTGCTCTTGGGACTCTTGGGACTTGTGTGACTCTGGACTTCTGGGGCTCCCTTGCATTTGCCCACATGGCCATGGCCATGTGGACCCCACGCACAATGGGCTAATAGATTGCAACTAGCTTTATGCTCCAACATGGAAAGGACACTGGCTCTGATTTTAGCTTTACTGAAGCATTATAACTCCAGAGAAATTAAGCTTTCTACCATATCCAATCCTCCCTTGGGGGCCTCTGGAAATGCTTATTATAAGAACTCCACTTCCACTGATAACAGCATTAGGAAGCATGTAACCAATTTGTAAAGGCTAAATCTCAGAAAAATACATGCATTTTTTGTATGTTTTGTTGCTTATTTTGTTGAATAAGATAGAAGAAAGCAAAATTCACAAAGTGGGTTTAGAACTTTACTGAAAAACACAAGGGTGTGAAGATGTTGTATGAAGTATATTGGAAAGTATAATACAAATTTAAATCTGTTTCAAGTATGGTCATCCTTTCCTCTTTTTGTTCTTAGTCTCCACTTTTTCATCCTCCTTTTACTTCACCAATTCCCTTTTTTAGTCATTTTATTTACTGTATTCATTTTCCTTTGTCTTCTTCTCCCCCCCCCCAAAAAAAAACCTTATGATTATGATATTCTCATACTAAAGGAATCTTCTATTGACATCATTTTGGATGGTAGGAATGGGCCTAGATATGCTCAGTAATATATTAGTTCAAATAAGATTTTTCAGTTTTTGTGGTATTTGAAATGGTTGTGGAAGACATGCCAGCATGAGTTTTTGTTTTGGCAGCAGATCATATGTATGAAAGTCATTCCTAAAATAAAATAAAAATATTTAAAGGTAGAAACTAGTAAAAATAGTATGATTTAAAGACTAAAGAAGCATTTTATCACCAAGAAATAGAACCTTAAATTTTACATTTGGAAAAAGTTGTCTTTTGAGGGATATGCAGGGAAAAGTATATTGTAAGGGGCCCTATTTACACTTATATAGCAAACTAGAGGCATGGTGCATGAAATTTGTGCATGGGGGGATCCCCTCAGCCCAGCCTGCACCCTCTCCAATCTGGGACCCCTTAGGGGATGTCCAACTTCCAGTTTAGGCCCGATCCCGGGGATTGGGCCTAAACTGGCAGTCGGACATCCCTCTCATAATCCTGGACCACTGGCTCCTAATCGCTCACCTGCCTGCCTGCGTGCCTGGTCGCCCCCAACTACCCTCCACGACTGGCTTGGTCCCCCCACGCAGCCTGCTGTTCAGTCATTTGGTTGTCCCTCACTAAGCCTCCTGCTGGCCTGGTTGTAGGCAGCCATCTTGTGAGGGCTAATTTGCATATTATCTCTTTATTATATAGGATTAGAGGCCTGGTGCATGAAATTCCTGCATGGGGGGGGTCCCTCAGCCCAGCCTGCACCTTCTCACAATCCAGGACATCTGGCTCCTAACCACTCACCTGCTTGCCTGACTGATCGCCCCTAACCACTCTGCCTGCCTGCCTAATCGCCCCTAACTGCTCACCTGCCTGCCTGATCGCCCCTAACCACCTTTGCCTTGGCCCCCGTCACCACCCCTTTGTCCAGAAGGATGTCTGGAATGATATCCAGAAGGTAGTTCGGCTGTCTGGTTTAATTAACATATTATGCTTTTATTATTATAGATAATACCACCCATTATTATTGAAGAAATAATGAAATCATAGAAACTTGTGTTAGATTGAGAAAAGTTTTCTCCAATAATGTAAAATATTATTAATATTTGAGCCACAACTATGTGTCAGCCTTTTAAATTTTGAACTTATTCAGAGAGGAGGAAGTTTTTTTTTCTCCTTTGTGTGGATTATAATGCACTGACATTGTACTAGTAAACTCTGCTTGTTCTAGTGTGTGTGTGTATGTGTGTGTGTATGTGCTTGAGATGAGGAGGTCAGATACTTGGAGAAGTAGGAAGAAGCCATTCTTAGGCTTAATCATCATTCCTAATTGAAGAATTGCCTAAAAAAAATTTATGTTTTTAGACACAGATCAACATCAGTTAGTATATAGATACTTATGTCTAGATAACATAAGTTGTACTGCAGTAGGACTATTCAGTTCTGATGCAGTTGTCCTGTTTAGGTCCATAGGATGAGAAAACAACTTGGTTTTTAGGGAATTATAGTTTTTCCCAAAGGCAACCATATTTTCATAGAAAATCTAACTTAGATAAGGCTTATCCTGGGATAGGAAGAGATAGGCTATGTTTAGCATATTCAGAGCCCTCCTTGTTTCAGGATGACTAGACCTGGCAGGGGAGGCTGATCAGGAGGATGGTAGGTTCTGAGAGTAGTAGTGCAGAATGAAGTAATCTTAGTCATGGTATTCTTGCATGGGGTGTCGGGGGGCGGTTCCCTCAGCCCAGTCTGCACCTTAAGAGCTGAGCCTGCTCCATGACTAAGAAAATGTGACGAAAGTGAGGGCAGTGATCTTTGACTTAAATAAACCAGCTTAGTGTAGAATCACACACTTATTGATGGTAGACAGTGGTTCCCAAGCTGTCAGGATGGTTGGGAATGGTGGTTGAGTATGGAAGCTAAGCAAGAGAAAAGAAGGCTGATGTATTTACTTGAAACTTATAGAAGAGTCTCACTTCCTTAATCTCAGATGTACCTGGGGACTTTTTGAAGTGGCTTGATGACCAATATAAAACATGACCCTAGATAATACAGGCTGATGAAGAGTGGATGCCAGCAAAAATAAGCCAAATTCTGAAGGGAGGCTGGTCTCTTTGGGACATAATAAAAACAAAAAGAAAGTATTAAGATTGGCAATTTTTATTTTTATTGAATTTTAATTGAAATACTCAAAATGCAATATTATTGAGGTATCCTATGTTATAAAAGCCTAATATGCTAAGTGTCTGGTCATCTGTTCAACCAAAGTGTAATCCTATCTAAAAAAAGAGAAACATGCAAACTGACCCTACCTCCGGTACGCCCACCAGCCATGCCCACCAGCCAATCAGGAGCGAGTATGCAAATTAACCCAACAAGATGGCTGCAGCCATGGAGCGAGCAGGAGGCTTGGGTTTCCCCGGCAATGGAGGAAGCCAAGCTTCCCACCCGCTCTGGCTGGCCCTGGCATCTACTCAAGGCTACAAAGTTTCAATTATAGAAGATAAATAAATTCCAACAAAAATGGCAGCAGCCACGGAGCTGGAGAGAGCAAGAGGCTTGGGTTGCCCCTGGCGATGGAGGAAGCCAAGGTTCCTAGCCAGCCCTGGCCTCCTCTCAAGGCTACAAAGTTTCAATTATAGAAGATAAATAAATCCCAGATAACAGGGCCTCCATTTGGGTCACAGGGGGGCGTGGCCAGACTGCAAACCACCACAGGCCCTTTGCCCAGGCCGTCCCATGCCCCAAGGGAACCCCCACCCTGATGTGGGACACCCTTCAGGGAAAACCAGCTGGCCCCCACCCATGCACCAGGCCTCTATCCTATCTAATAAAAGAGTAATATGCAAATTGACCATCACTCCAACACACAAGATGGCTGCCCCCATGTGGTCAAAGATGGCTGCCCCATGTGGGCACAAGATGGCCACCACAAGATGGCCAGCAGGGGAGGGCAGTTGGGAGGGTCCGGCCTGCAGGGGAGGGCAGTTAGGGGTGGCCAGGCCGGCAAAGGAGGGAAGTTGGGGGTGACCGGGCTGGCAGGGAAGGACAGTTGGGGGGGGACCCAGACCTGCAGGGGAGGGCAGTTAGGGGCAAACAGGCTGGCAGGGGAGCAGTTAGGCATCAATCAGGCTGGCACAGGAGTGGTTAGGGGGTGATCTGGCTGGCAGGCAGAAGCAGTTAGGGGCAATCAGGAAGGCAGTCAGGTGAGCAGTTGGGAGCCAGCAGTCCTGGATTGTGAGAGGGATGTCCGACTACCCGTTTAGGCCCGATCCTACCAGGATCGGGCCTAAACGGGTAGTCGGACATCCCTCTCGGGGTCCCAGATTGGAGAGGGTGCAGGCTGGGCTAAGGGACACCCCCACCCTGTGCACAAATTTCATGCACCGGGCCTCTAGTATGCTAATGATATGCTAAAGCTGCTCCACTGCTTGCTATGATGTGCACTGACCACAAGGGGGCAGATGCTCCAACTGGTAGGTTAGCTTGCTGCTGGGGTCTGGCTATCAGGACTGAACAAGATGGGTTGGACACACCCTGGAGCCCTCCCATGGTCCCTCCCCGGCTGGCCAACCTCCCACATCCCTCCCTACCCCTGATTGTGCACCAGTAGGGTCCCTCTGCCTAGCCTGCACTCTCTCGCAATCTGGGACCCCTCTGGGGATGTTGGAAAGCCAGTTTTGGCCTGATCCCACAGGCCAGGCTGAGGGACTCCACTGGTGTACAAATTCATGCACCAGGCCTCTAGTAATTTATAAGCAATAATATGCAATAATTTCAAGTATACAGTTTGATGAGAAAAACATGTACTCTATGTAACCAATTCTCACATCAAAATACTTGCCCTGGCTGGGTGGCTCAGCTGGTTGGAACATCATCCCATAAACCAAAAGTTGTAGGTTTCATTTCCAATTAGGGCACATATCTCAGTTGCAGGTTCAGTCCCTGGTTGGGGCATGTATAGAGGGCAACCGACTGATGTTTCTCTCTCACATTGATATTTCTCTCTCTCTCTCCCTAAAGTCAATAAACATATCCTTGGTTGAGGATTAAAAAATATACAGAGCTCTTTTATGTTTGACTAATGTTTTTTCTCACATGTAGATTTTAGGATTCATCTGTGATGTTGCATGTAGCTATAGTTCTTTCTTTTTTGATGCTTGATCAGAAGCAACTTTATCTCCTTTGTATAAGTATGAAATAAAAGAAAAATCACTCATTTTGGGGTTCTTACTGAGTTTCAGTAAAAGAAAATTGGCATTATTTTCCTATAACTCTGAGGTAACTTGGATTTAAACCGTTTTTAATAAAAATACATAAATTACTAATATGATTTAGTGAGAAATATAAGCTTGTAAAATTAACACAAATTTTCTAAAAATTTAAATTTTATTATAATTATAGTACAAGTAGAGGCCCAATGCACGAAATTCATGCAAGGGGCTTGGCCCTCACAGCCGTGGCAGCTTGCCTTGGCCCTTGCAGCCCCGGCTTCATCGGAAGGTTGTCTAGAAGGACGTCCAGAAGGTCGTTTGGCTGTCCGGTCTAATTAGCATATTATGATTTTATTATTATATATACATGTATTTATTAAGCATCTTGAATCATTAAATTGTTTAACAAAAATGTATTTATAATTGAACATGTTTATATTATTCATGGACTAGATCTGTTTCTTTCATAATGTAGATGTGAACTTCCTTATAGCAATATAAATACATTAGTTTTCTGATTTGCTTCCAAGGAGCTTGGAAGATTGAAAGGGGCAAAATAATGGAAATATACCTTCTCTGAAAATATAAACTGGCTTATGTGCTTGTATTCTGCCAAAACTTTGCTAATAACCTGTTTTGGGTTCCTGTTTGCTTTTACTGGATCCTTACTCTAGAATTACTCTTCTTATTTTTCTATTGTCAGCTTATTTCTCTCTACTGGGTCCTTGTCATCAAGCATTCAAGTATGTTTAAACTTTACTGATCTTAGAACATACACATTCTATAAACACACACACATACCCACAACCTCCTCAATCCCACATTTCTCTTCACCATTCTTCTATTTATTATTTCAAGCTCATATCAAAATACCTCACCCTGGCAGGTTTGGCTCAGTGAATAGAAATTTGGCCTGCGGACTGAAGGGTCATGTGTTCCATACCAGTCAAGGGCACATGCCCAGGTTGTGGGCTTGATCTCCAGTAGGGGCATGCAGGAGGCATCTGATCAGTGATTCTCTCTTATCATTGATGTTTCTACCTCTGTTTCCCACTCTCTTCCTCTCTGAAAATCAATTAAAATATTTTTAAAAATACCTCAAGTGCTGCCTGTAAATTCTCTCTTCAATTCTTAATTACAGATTATTCTTTAACTCACTCTAATCTAGACTTCAAATTACCTCTTTCCATCATAATTTGTTACAGAGAAAATAAGCAGGTCAATAAAAGGCTATTCAAGTTTCCTCCCCCTTCTTTGTTTTTTGTTTGTTTGTTAGAAAAGTAGATTTCCCCCTTTATAGGTGATACAGACTAGCTATTGCCACTGCAATTTAATATTAAAATGTGGAGGATTTAGAAATATCCAGAATATAGATATTTGGGATGTTTATGTGCATATTCACACATATTCTCTGTTGTTTATTAAATATTCTTTGTTACTTCTCAATTAATTGCTTTGTTTTCTAGAATATGGAATATAGACACTGTTGAACACATATAACTGAATCCTATTGCAACAAGCTGAGTTTCAGGGTTCACTAGTCCTGTTGTGTAGGCAAGGACAAGCCTTGATTGGATCTGGCAGGCCATCTGTTATATCTCAGGTGTCCTAGAAGCCTTATTTCCTGTTTAGGTGGGTTAATAGATCCAGCATATGTGCCATACTTTCAAGAAATTACTTTCCTTTTCAAATGACTAGAAGGAAGTAATTGGTGAATACCATACTGGAGAATAATCATTGGCGCTAAAATAGAATCTGAATAAAAATTATTATTCTCTCTTGCTTCTTGTTTTCTCTCATTGGTTATTTTCATTTTCTATTTGTGCCTAACAAACCACCCCATAGTGGCATGAAGCAACAGCACTACTCACAATTCTGGGAGTTGGGAAATGGGGCAGAGCCTAGCAGAGCAACATGTCTCTGATCCATAATGATTAGGGACTTGAGTGCTGTGTTTTAAACTGCTGGAGTTAGTTGCAGATCTCTGAACTCTTGGTTCTGACTGGCAAATGGGACCCTTGATTCTTCTACACATCAGACTTCTGGGGCTGGAATGTCTAAAATGGTTTCCTTATTCTTAAGCCTGGTTCAGGAAGTGAGAGGATTCAGCTGGGGCTGGCCAGGTATATCTCTCTTCCTGTATGCTCTCCAATGGCTTGTTTGGGGAAACATCAGAAAATTAGACTTCTTATAGGCCCCTGGCTTTCCCCTGAGGAAGTATTCCCAGAGACCAAAGCAGAAGACTCAAGGCTTCTTATGACCTTGAAAATCACACCCTGTCACTTCACCCTCAATGTATGGATACACAGGGACAGCCCACGTTCACTGTGGGAAAGTCTGAACACCAGGAGGTGTGGTTTAAAAACGGGTTGCTTTTTAGGATCTGGCTACCACATTAGTGCCTTTGAATCACTAATTTTCTCTCTCTCTCTCTCTCTCTCTCTCTCTATCCATATATATATATGTCTTTCCATTGATATTAATGGAAATTAATTATATTGCTTGAGATACAAAGAAAAAAAGGACTGATATCTTGACTTTTACTACTGGAACAATTAATGAATTTAAGGTGCTTGTTTGGATAAAATCACATAAGATTGTGAAGTACTTGGGACCAAAACCAACTACATATATGTTTACCCGCTCTCTTTACAGCTATACAATTTATCCCTTATATTTAAATATTAAATAACCTGAAAAGAAAAACATGCATATTTTATATATGACATTATTATTTTCAAGTTTAGAATTGTTACTAAGTCAGGAAAGCTGCAATAAAATTCTTAAACGATGCTGAATAGTCTACTGTTGAACATAGGCAAGTGGAGTGTATTTCCCCAAATCTTTTTTCTTTCTTATATTCCTAGTGAGATTTAGAAAAAAACAACACACAAAACATTTAAAACATGTCTCTTCTATTTATTTGTTTACAAAAAATAGTTCCTGAGAGAGACCAACAAGTTACCAACAAAAATAATTTTATTATAACATCCCCTTCAGATGTACAGATGCTAAATCTTATTGTTAAAACATGCATAAGTACAGATCATTTTAGGAACAAGAAAAAAATGGCTTTACCTTCTTTAGCCTGTCAGTGTTTTATTTGTTGTTTTCCTGAAAAATCAAAACAAATTTAAGCTCAGGCTATGTTTGCACAACATAAAGGCAATTTTATAATGTGAAAGAAAAATTGCCATGGTCGTTTCTTTAGTGTATGAACCAAACTAAAACAGATAAATCAGACCTCATTGCGTAGATACATTCTTAACACAATTTAACACATTTATTGCCTATTATGTGTCAGGAACTATATTAAATCCAGGAAATATTAAGATAAATATGACATAATTTCTGCCATCAAAAAGCTTGTTCTCCACAAGGAGAGACAGGTATGTAGACAAATAAATACGATATATTGCATTAGGTTCTTATCAAATGCTGTAGAGTGCTATATGAGGGGTCATTTCTTTAGCTGCTTGTGGGAAGTAAGGAGAAGTTACAGAAAGGAGGTGACATTGTGACCTGAATTTTTATGGTCAGGAGGACATACCCAAATGCTTGAACAAACAGAGAAGTTGTTTCTAATTTAAACAAAGTTAAAGTTTTTTTTTTCTGATATCAAGTTTGAAGTTTTAAAATACTAATAGTAGCCTTATTCTAAAAGAGTTTCTATTATTATCTAGTGCTATCTCAAAAATAGAAATGAAACATGCGAGAGATATAACAAGAATAGATCCATGCTTTATAGTTTATTGGATATTTTTAATTTTCAAAGAAATCTTATATAAGGTTATTAATTTATATAAAACATAGGTACTTCTGTTTTCAAAGAAAAGAAAATTAATATATTTAATTATTTAACATGGAATCCAGTTTCTTTCTTGTTCTGTCTTTTTCTTTTCTCTCGTTATTATTTTTTAATTCTCAATTACTCTGATTTATACTAAGATTGAGTCTCTTTGTGGTCCTAAACTTTAACTGGCTCCCCATTATTTATTTTTATAAATGAGAGGGAGTCTTTTTTTTCCCCCACATCCCCAGGTAACTTCATGAACTGCACTTTGAGTGGACAGGGTCAGGTCTCATGCTTAGCCTTGAACCAGTCATGATGGCCAGGGGAACGGAATGCCCAATTGGCTTAGCCTGAGTTGCACATGGCGTTTCAGGATTTTGCATAAATTTAACTTCCAAAAATGAAAATAAAATTGTTAAAAGTGGAATGTGGGGTTGCTGCTGAGGAGGCAATTAATAATCATCCATAACACAGGGAAAAAAAGCCTGGATAAAGTGTAGGTTTGAATTCATTTAAAAGGCTTGAATTTTGTTGTTGTTTGTTAATCCTCACCTGTGGATATTTTTCCATTGATTTTCTAGAGAAAGTAGAAAGGAGAGAGAGAGAAACATCATTTGAGGGAGACACATCGATTGGTTGCTTCCTGCATGTGGAGGCATGTGCCCTTGACCGGGAATCAAACCCAGAACCTTTCAGTCCCGGGGCTGATGCTCTAAATCCTGAACAAAACCAGCCAGGGCAAGGCTTTAATTTTTTTTATTATTGATTCTAATGTGGATAACATAAAGAAAAACAAATACGTAAAATTCAATTTTGCATGGGCTGTTGTCCTAAGGGAATAGTGATTAATTGATGGAAGGAAACCAATATTCACAGGCAAAGACATATATTTACTTAAATTATGAAAGGATTAAAAAAAAACAACAAAAAAAGAGAAAAAAACACCTCACTGAGATAGCTGTATAGAGCAGGAAACACAGTAATGCTGCTTGCAATTTGAAGATTCCTTTGCCTTTAGCTCCCAGCAAGGTGCTATGTCTGTCAATGATGCCACCTGACAGGGGTGAAGACACCATCAAACATTTCCCTTTCTCTTTCTCACATGAATTTACATGCTCTTTCAAATAATCGAAAAATTGACTCTACCTTCCTGTACAGGTACAATATTCCTGAGTGTTTGCTATAGATGGAAGAATTAAAGGTCAATTTCCACTCAGTTAAAAGTGATGAGAATTCCAGTGAGGATAAAAGACTCAGAGTTCCAAATCAGAGATGGTATTTGGGTCATTTTCCCAGTGTACCATTTTTCAAAAAGGCCAGAATTTTAGTCCTGTTCGAAACCTATTTTTGCTGCACTATTATTTAGGGACATGTACAATATTGTGCATATTTTGGGGTAGACATTAAAATATGAATTAGCTAATAATTATTAATTATTTTTGTTCCCTTTGGAGTTTTCAACAGCTATAAGCTATGAGAAATAAAAGACTCCTTGCATATATATATATATATATATATACATATATATATATTTCAGATTGTACTTTTTAAAATTAGATTTTTTTAAATATTTGTAAAACAATCATTGTGAAAATTTGAAAGTAGAAGGGGTATATTTAAAAATCACCTGAAAGCTCACCATTTAAAAATAATCATTACTGACATTTTTTAGAGCCATAGGATGTATTCAGTGCTTAGTTCTTAAAAAATGCTATAGGTATTTGAATGCTGATTAAATATAAATAGGATATAAACTCACTTATAAAATATGCTGACATTCATCTTTTAACATGAATAGCTTAGTTCTTTTGTAAACATTTGTTTTATCAAGGTGGATTAAAATTAAAAACAAACAAAATAAGATGTGCTCTGCAATATTTTACAAGCTGTTGTTTTTTGACAGGAATTCACACTTTCTCATCCTATTTATATGATGCCATTTTAATTACATGTCACTGCCTAAGCAATGGGTGAGTGAGTGGTTATGCCTACAGGAACATTTGGCGCATGGTGAGGCGAGAGCAGAGGGAGATTTTCAATTTATTATGACTCACTCAGGCACTAAACATGACATTTCTGGACAAGGACTATGTTCTTGTCAACTTGTCACTAGCACTGATCCCTGATCCATCACAAGATTTCTTGACAAACCATTTGGGGGAAAAAAAATTGCTCTCTTTTCCAGAGATCAACAGTTTAATTTAGGGAAAGGTGGAAAAATGGGGAGAAATTCATGCTGTCCACTGGAAAAAAAAATGACCTGAGTCTTGTATCTTGTGATACTCTTAGAGAATGATGCTGGAATACCTAATAGTGGTAATGAGGGTATAAGGTGAATTTAAGAATATTCAAGGTATAAGTGAGCATGTATCAATAGAGTTATGTCTTAAGGTTACATTCTGGGAGCTTTCAGTGACAAAAATTATTATATTTGGTGGTTATATTAAAATCATCTCAGTACATTAAAGAGTAAATATACTATACCTTTTTAAACTAGGAAAAATTCATTGATTTTTTATATTAGTAATACCTGTAGGACTAATAGGATTACTTTTCTTGGTTAATCTATGATATTTAAGTTAAAATGAAGCTAGTAGAGATTAAACAATAACAACTCAGGCTAAAACTTCACTTTTACAGTCATTAGCTTTTTGTGAGTAATGAAAAGGAAGGTCTCTATAGGGGCCATGAAGTGTGTGCTAAGACAAAATTAAACTATCATATTTCCAAAGAAATATGCTGTAAGTCCCATATAGTGAATTGAATGGAGAGAAAAAAGGAAAAGGGGAATAAAGTAAAGGGAAAATTTTAAAGGGGAAATAATAAGTACATGAACTTGTGAGAAAGATATATGGGTCAAACTGAGCTCCACTATTTACTGATATTATGACTTGGGACACATCTTTATATTTTATTTCACTTGTCAATAATATGTAATTAATAATATTGCCTGTCATATAAAGTTATTTTGGAGATATAATTAGTTATTATATTTAAAGTGCTTAGACCTTTAAAAAAAAGAGTAACTATCACATATTAAAAGAAAATGAATGCTAATTTTAATCATTATGATTTTATTAGAAAGCCTAACAGGATTTGAGAAACAAGGTAGCAATAGCATAAGGCATCTGTAATACAAGTAAACTTTCAGTATTCTAGGATTTTCTTGTTAACCTCTTCAAAATAAAGGAACTTTTGCTTTTTAGTAGAAAGAGACATCTGCTGGAGACGTGTATACCTAGGAATAAATTTAACCAAGGAGGTAAAAGACCTGTATTCAGAAAACTATAGGATATCAAAAAAATAAAATAAATAGAGAAAGATACAAACAAGTGGAAGTATACTATATCATGTTCATGGAGAGGAATAATTAACATCATTAAAATGTCCATACAACCCAAAGCAGTCTATAGATTCAGTGCAATCTCTATCAAAATACCAATAGCATGTTTCATAGATCTAGAAAAAATACTCTACAAATTTATGTGGAAAACAAAACAAAACAAAACAAAACAAAACAAAACCCTGAGTAGTATCAGCAATCTTGAGAAAGAAGAACAAAATTGGAAAAATTATAATACCAGATATCAAACTGTACTACAAAGCCATTGTAATCAAAACAGCCTGATATTAGCACAAGAACAGGCATTTAGATCAGTGGAATAGAACAGAGAGCCCAGAAGTCAATCCATGCTATTACGCTCAATTATTATTTGACAAAGGAGGCAAGAGCATACAGTGGAGTCAAGACAGTCTCTTTAATAAATGGTGTTGGTAAAATTGTACAGGTACATGCCAAAAAATGCATCTACACCAACAACTTACATCATATACAAGAATAAACTCAAAATGGACAAAAGACTTAAATATAAGTTATGGAACTTATATTTAAGTCTTTTAAAATCCTAGAAGAAACCATAGGCAGCAAAATCTCAGACATCTCTCATAGCAATATGTTTGCAGATACAGTACATCTCCTAGGTCAAAGGAAAGTAAGGAGAAAATAAACGAGACTACGTCAAAAGGAAAAGCTTCTGCACAGCAAAATAAATAATCAACAAAGTGAAAAGGGAACCCACTGTTTGGGAGAACATATTTGCAAATGATACATCTGATAAGGAGTTACTTTCCAGAGTATATATAAGGAAGTTACACAACTCAACACCAGGAAGACAAACAATCCAAATAAAAAAAAAGGAAAGGACCTGAGCAGACCCTTCTCCAAGGAGGATATACAGATGGCCAATAGTGCTCAACATCACTAATAATCAGAGATATGCAAATTAAAACTACAATGAGGTATCATCTCACACCTATCAGAATGGCTAGCATCAATAAATAAAAACAAACAAACTAGTGCTGGTGAGGATGTGGAGAAAAATGAACTCTATTACATTGCTGGTGGGAATGCAGACTTGTACAGCCACTGTGGAAAACAGTATGGAGTTTCCTCAAGAAATTAAAAATAGAACTGTCTTTTGACACAGGGATCCCACTTCTAGGAATATATCCTAAGAATCCTGAAACATCAATCAGAAAGGATATATGCACCCCTATGTTCATAGCAGTGTTATTTATAACTAGAGGTCCAGTGCACCAAATTCATGCACGGGGGGTGTGTGTCCCTCAGCCCAGCCTGCACACTCTCCAATCTGTGACCCCTCTAGTGATGTCTGACTGCCCATTTGGGCCGGATCCCACCGAGATCGGGCCTAAACGGGCAGTCAGACATCCCTCTCACAATCCAGGACTACTGGCTCCCAACCACTCACCTGCTTGCCTGCCTGATTGCCCCAAACTGCTTCTGCCTTCCAGCCCAGTAACCCCTAACTGCCCTCCCTTGCCAGCCTGGCCACTCCTAAGTACCCTCCCCTGCTGGCCTGGCCACCCCCAACTGCCCTCCTCTGTAGGCATGGTTTCCCCCAACTGCCCTCCCCTGCAGGTCTGATCACCCCCAACTGCCCTCCCTGGCAGGCCTGGTCACCCCCAACTGCCCTCCCCTGCTGGCCTGATTGCCCACAACTGCCCTCCCCTGCTGGCCATCTTGTGGCGGCCATCTTGGTTCCACATGGGGGCAGCCATCTTTGAACACATGGGGGAGGCCATCTTGTGTGTTGGAGTGATGGTCAATTTGCATATTACTCTTTTATTAAATAGGATAGCCAAAATTTTGAAACAACCCAATGCTCATCAGTAGATGAGTGGATGAAAATGCTGTGGTACATTTACACAATGGAGTACTATGCAGCTTTAAAAAAAGAAGGTTCTCTTACCTTTTGAGACAGCATAGATGGATCTGGAGATTATTATGCTAAGTGAAATAAACCAGTCAGAGAAAGATAAATATCACATGATTTCACTTTTAAGTGGGACCTAATGAACATAATAAACTGATAAACAAAATAGGAACAGAGGCATGGAGGCATGAAATAGACTGACATATCTCAGAGGGAGGAGGAGGACAGGAAGAGATTAACCAATGGATACAGACAAGAGTGTGGTGAAGGCCTGGGGTGGGGCAGGGCCTAGGAGTGGGGGAAAGGGGGGAAAATTGGGGGACATCTGTAATATCAACAATAAAATAAAATAAAATAAAACACACGAAACAAACAAAAAGGCTGACCAACAAAATAGTTCCAGAGACATGGATGCATGTAACAGAGGGGAGGTGGGGGGAGGGGCATGGGAAGAGATTATCCAAAGAACCCATATGCATAGTCCATGGACACAGGCAATAGTGTGATGAAGGCCTGGGGTGGGGTGGGATTTGGGTGGAGGGGAGCAAAAGAAGGGGAAAATGAGGGATATCTGTAATAGTTAGCAATAAAAAAAAAATTTAAGAAAGCATATACCCATTTTAGATGTCTTCCTCTGATTAATTTAATCAGCAAAGCTTTAAGGTTTGATTTGATCCTAAGGCAAAATACATCCTTACAGTTGCTTTAGAATGTAATACTGCTGTTTGTTCACTTGAATCTGGCTATATATTAGATGTATAAATCAAATCCACATACTGCTTGGATCCTATCATAAATAAGAAATTTACTAAGGAGTCCTCTGTAATTTCAGGAATTCATTTGAAGAAAATTCTCCTTTACCCCCCTCCCAGCCCCTACCCCACCCCAGGATTTCAGTAAAGATAAAATGTCTCTGTCAACAAGTGATCAAATACCCAAATGTGTTCATGTCTGGCCAAATGTCAGTCATGAACTAATTGTTACTTTATTTACCCAATGTAAAATGTGTGTTTCTTTCAGCATGTCAAAATTAAGTGTTATATATGGCACCAGGATTTCAAAAATTCTGAAGTATACAGACATTCAGCCTGATATCAGGTCTTACATAGCGAATGTAGACTCTTATAGGTCTTGGAATTAATAATTTTGGACAAAAAATTTTGAAAGGATAATGGGGATGGGCATTTTGGAATAGACTCAGGATTGAATTTTTTTTTTTTATCTCATGTGAATATTTACCAAGAATATATTATCTCTATTAAGAGTCTCAAGTCAAGTGGACAGGATGTTCTATTCTGCAGAGATCATCCATCTTCTTCTATAAATCTGTTTGCTCAATGGCTTAATGAATAATGAGGCTTGAAATGACAGCTTGTTAAAATAGTGTGCATTTCCAGTTTGGCTATTGCCATTGCTGAGTGCCCATTTGCCAGAAACTAAGCGTGCCTGGTATGACTCATGTATGGTGGAGACTAGTCAGCTTCTTGGTGGTGTTTTCATTACATGCATAGTTCCCTCTGTCATGAAAACCTTCCTCGTCATAAATTATCATTCTGGATTTGGGTTGGATTTACCTCCTTATCATCTTTATCTCAACTTTACTACCTGTGGATTTATAAGTCTTCAATTTTGACCACATATGTATGTATGCATTTTAAATACTTAAACCACAAATTTTTTACTAAGGCATTTTCTTTATTTATGGCTGAATTTATGATTGACAGCTAGCTATAGGTAGATAACAGCATTTCAATTCTGTGTGAAGAAATGTTAAGCCCATTATGTAGATACTAGTGACCCAGTGCATGGATTTGTGCACATTGAAAAGAAATTAATTAGAAGGTGGCTAGTGGGGTGGGACTGGGCAAGAAGGGCTGGACATGCCCTGGAGCCAACCTCCTGTGGTCCTTCTCCAGACGGCCAGCTGCACCTGGGGTGGTGCTGGGGCTCAAAAGGTGTCTGCAGAGTGAGTGGGTTCCTCCAGCAGGTGGGGTCCCTCAGCCTAGCCTGCGGGGATCAGGCTGAAACTGGCTCTCCAACATCCCCCGAGGGGTCCCAGAGTGCAAGAGGGCACTCTGCAAAGTTGCTGTCCTCCAGGATGTGGAATGCAAACGCAAGTGTGCAGTAAACCGAATTCAGGGCCCACAGTGCCCCAGCAACAACATAACCCATGGCCAAAGGTAGAATCAGGGAAGGAATCAGGCTCCCTCCTCTCTGGTTTCGGGGTGCATCACCCGAGCACCACTGCTGCCAAGTCACTGCAGCTTGGCAGCTCCTGTGTTGAGTGTCTGCCTCCTGGTGATCAGTGCACATAACAACCGGTCAGACAGAGGAAAGGACATTTAGCATATTAGTCTTTTATATATATAGATTCAGATGAAAAGTGAGAAATTCATTTAGTCACTCATGTATTTCCATATATACAAATATTAAGTGTTATGTCATTAAAGTATTCAAAGAATGGAATAATTTTATTTTGATGGTATATTTGTTGTCATAGGTACCTAGACTTTTATCTTGACACAGTTTGGGTAGTATTTGGTACTAATGATAAATTATACACATTCTAAATAATACTTTGCCAATGAAATTAGTTCTTAAATGTAAGTTGCATAAAGACAACTGCTTATCTGTTCTTTGAACTCTGTAGCATGATTTGGAGATATAATATATAAAATTTGTCATGCTCTGATTTCCCAAACACACCTGTCCTTGAATGTCACTTTCTAAATGATGATTAAGGAAACAAACACACACTTCTACACTATGGACTGATTGAAAAAAATGTGTTTTTTTGCTCATGTTACAGCAATGCAAAATTGGCTAGCTGCAGGTAAATGAATGTTGCTTGACAGTGGGGCCACTATTGCACACGATATACCAAAAGCCAATATATTTCCTTTTAATTAATGTTTGCACTCCAGTATATCATTCCTTTGGAGTTTATCATTTACAGAGCTATTTCAGGGGACTTATAAAATTTAGCCATAGCCTGTCTAGGTGACGTAGGTTATTTTTAGAAAAGAATAACCAAGCTTGTATAATAACCTTTAGAAATCAAATGTGTGGTATATGCATTCTAAGGTCACATTGATTTATGAACTTTAGAGCTACTAGCTTATTTTTATGGGTTTGAAGATATAAAACTATGGAACTAAATGATCAGAAGTGAATTTACAAATCACAGATTCCTTGTGACCAGCCTGCTACTTGACCCCTTTTATCAAGCAATTATCTGTGCTCTGAATATCCTAATAAGTTAACATCTTGACTAGGCAACCACTTTCATTTTTTAATATTTCAAGGTTGACTTTCTTTTTAACTAAGTGGAAATCTGTCTTTCTATAATTTTCATTTATTATTCCTAATTCTTCCCTCTTCGACATGACACTATTTAAGATATTTAAAGATTGTTGCTATGTTATTATGTGGCAATAAGTAATCTCTTTCCAAAATTAAGGCCTTGAGTTCTCCAACTCTTCTTAATATTATATTGAATGAGTGAATATATTGTTTTGAGATATCTTGACATTTTTATTATTCTCTGTTGGAGGTTTTGTTGTATTTTGCTTTGATAATTTGATTAAAGAAGAATTTATGTTACCATATATTTTCATATCTGGCTTCTTGGGGTTTTGTGGACCAATATTTTATGTAGTGGACAGACTTCATTATGTTGTGGGTACTATAATATCATATCATATATTCTTATTATGTGAATACAGTCATTCCCTTCAGTTCCTTTCTCAACAGTTTTGACTCATGACATGTTCATGGGAGAGAAGAATAGGAGGGTATTTATTTTTTTCTATTGAGTAGACTCTTGAATCTCTTCCAAAAGAAAGTTTTAGAGGAGTCATATTTTGTAATGCAAAATCAACGTGGAGAAAAAATCCAACTACACCTCATATAGGACAAACTCCTCAACATGTTCCACTTGAAATGAACAGTGAGACCTAAGAGAAATCATCTTGAATGTATGCACCAAGGACATCTAGAGCAGGAAGAGACAGTTTCTATTTGATGTGGCTCCATTTTTTATTTTTAAAGAAATCCTATTATGGCAAAACAGACATGAATGTGTACTCCAAATCTTCTGAGGATAGATAGAAATTGTCACTATTAAAAGAAAGGTTAATGATTGTCAAGTTTAGATTTGTCATCTGACTTCTTAACTTGATGTTTTGATCACCTTCAAAAATACTTTACTACAAACAATGACATTCTCTTTTATAATTACTTTGCAACTATCAAAATTTGAATATTAATATTGATAAATTGTTACCATCTAATCATCAGGCTCACACAAGTTGCACCAATAGTCTCCATAAAGCACTTTATGGCAAACCACCCAACTCCATGCATTTAGTATGTATGTCTCAGTCTGGAAATATTTATCATCTTTCCTCAAATTTCCTCATGTTGGTAGATGTAAAGTTATTCAGAATATCCCCTATCTTAGGTCTGATGTTTCCTTGGGACTAGATTCAGGTTATGCCTCCCTTGCTAGAATAATCATAGAAATGATTCTTCACTCTTCTCATCTGCATCTATAAGGTGCAACACAATTTTTATTTGTCTAATCCATATATATAAAAAGCCAGGGGCTATGATGACTGAAACAAATGGACAGATGACCGAACAGGCTGCATGGGGTGACCAGGCTGGCAGGGGGGTTAGTGAGGGATGACCAAACGACCGAAGAGCAGACTGTGTGGGGTGACCAGGCTGGTGGGGGGACAGTTGGGGGTCACCAGGCCAGCTTTGGGGGCAGTTAGGGGCAACCAGGCTAGCACAGGGGGGCAGTTGGGAGCAACCAGGCTGGCAGAGGGGGACAGTTAGGGGCAATCAGGCTGGCAGGCAGAGGTGGTTAGGGGCAATCAGGAAGGCAGGCAGGTGAGCGGTTAGGAGCCAGTGGTCCAGGCTTATGAGAGGGATGTCCGATTGCCAGTTTAGGCCTGATCCCTGGGATCGAGCCTAAACGGGCAGTTGGACATCCTCCGAAGGTTCCCAATTGGAGAGGGCTCAGGTTGGGCTGAGGGGACCCTCCCCCGTGTGCACAAATTTCATGCACCGGGCCTCTAGTTATATATAATGTTTAGTTTAATTACTGGATTAAAATGGTGTGTGTCAAAGTTATCCAATGTAAAGTTATCCTTTTCCCCTTTATAATTAATATATATTTTGGGGACAGTTACTTTGACTCTATGTAAAATATTCTAATCATTAAATATGTAATTAATCTACAAACTAATTAATGTCACTATGGATTTAAAAATTTCCTATTTTTCCAGTGGGGTTTGATCTGCTAATATCAGCATTTAGTTTGATTTTCAAATTGTTCCTGGTAAGACCAATAAGAGCCCTTTCAAGCCATGATGTTTCCTTTTAACATATCCCCACCATCTTATTTTGAGCACTTTCTTTTTTTGGCACAAGCAGATATTCCTGGCTCACCTTGTATTTTCTGTGCTTCAGCCCTAGAATCAGGCATTTCTCTGAGCAGCTCTTATGCCTTTTTCTGGAGAATTTTATTTAGAGCCAACACTTAGCACCAGACATGCTCATTGTTTTGGAAGTTTTGCTTCTTTCACATCTTCTCAGTGGACAGGGTTAGGGAATAAATGCATGCATATACATACTTATATGCATACATATGTGTGGTCACACACTATATACATAATATAATGCACACAGATGCACATAATGTACACACCTTTATATTTATTTATTTTTTATCTCTCTAGCCATCAGAAACATTGGTATTTCCATTTCTAATCCAGTGATTCAGGGTTCATTCCAGCCTTTTTCCTTTCCTTACTTCTATCTCTCTTCTCCAACAGTGACAGACCTGATTTCTGTTACTCTTAAAATATTAATAATTTAATTATTCTTTCTGCATGAAACCCATCTCCCATCTTACTCCCACACCCTCCTCCAAGCTGTGCCTTTCTCACTCACTGGGGCTCTGAGCCTCCATTCCTATTTAGGAATGTGCCTCCCCACGCAGACAGTCTCCTTACTCTATCTGGGTTCCACAACTCCATGCTCAGATGTACACCCCATGGAAGCTGTTCTCTTCCCGCTCAGCCTCTGACACTGTGCTGGGCTGTGTGCACACCCTCCTCAGAAGGTCCAGGCTATAAAATCCTATACAGTATCGTCTTTTCATGGAGCTATTCTCCTCACTATCTCACTTGTGCTCCAACACCTTGCCTTGGGCTGACCTCTGACCTCTGCCATGTGGATGTTTTTCTGCTCAGGCATTGACACCCCATTCCAGGGGGTGTCCCCTCATTCTGCTTGGGCTATGATTCCCGAGGACAGGGTTCCTCCACCTCCCACATGGATGCATTTCCCACCCTGCTCAGGTGCTGACATTATATCGCAGACTGTCCTAAATAGGAATGGCCTCTTTCCACTTGCACTCCATTATTTTATGCCAGGGTGCCATGAATGCCCCTTTCACCCCACTCTGGCTCTGATAACACATGAATTACACTCTTGTTCATGCTTTCCTAACTCACTTGTGCTCCCACACCCTCTGCTGGGCTAAGCCCTGGATAGACACCCTCTTCTCTCTGCTCAGGCTCTGACAACCTGATCCAGGCAGCCTTGCTACACCACTCAGATTGTAACACACAGCTCCAGGTCACTGTGGCTTCTACTCCCCATTCCTCTCTGTTTGAATGCACGCCTTTAGATCTGAGTTGATCAGGAAGGAAAGAGAAGAGATAAAAGAATGTGGTAAGAGATTTTTTTTTTATTTAGAAGGATTTAATTAGTAGCTTATACTAGTATATAATTCTGACTGCATTTATGTTATACAGAATTTATTCACCACTCTACTCCATTCAATTCTCTTTCATTCCCAATGGACCTGAAAAACATACCAATTTTGGAACTTTGAAAAACTCAATCTGAATAAGATCTTGTAGAAAGAGTTGGAGACTTTCTAAAATTCTATACTTTCTGTCTTTTAATATCAGGTCACATATGTGGGAAATATCCTCGTTTGTATCGGATTGATTTAGATATATGCTTATCTTTGAGCAAACTGACTGAAATTCTACAGAAAGTCCTTCTGTTATTAACAGTTCAACTGTTGATGCTAAAATCACAGCTAAACTAAGATATGTTTCTACCTTTCTGCATTTTATGCCCAAAACAATTAGATTTGAGAGAGGCTTGAGTTTTGAAAATTAAGAATACACTCATGTTGACATACATTTGCAATGTTGATGTTTCCAATCCAGCATAGATTTTCTATTTAAGCCCAAGTGTAATCCTTTTTACTGACTTAAAAAAAAAATAAAGCATCTGAAAGTAGACTTAAAAATGGACCTTGATGTATGAAAGCAATCATTGAACTATACATTAAAAACATACACAAAGGTCTAGTTTAACAAATAAGATGTGATGTCCAAGCTAACTGACTGCCAAGGCCTTACACATTTTTTTTCCCTTTGTTCATTCCTTTCTCTCCTCTCCTCCCCTTTCCTCTCCTCCCCTCTCCTATCCTACCCCCTCCTCCCCTTTCCTTCTCTTTCTTCTCCTTCCCTCTCCTCCCTTTCCCTTCAGTCCCTCCCCTCTTCTCTCCTCTCTCCTCTCTTCCCTCCAACCCAGCTCCCCTTTCCCTGTTTCTCTCTTTTTTTCTTCCTGGTTGCTCCTTTCTCTTTTATGCCTTGATTTCACTTTGCATTCTCCATTTGATCTATAGACTGAAATTAGCATTTGTAGAAATGTAGCAGTGCCCTTCATGGGAATAAGCATAGCTAGGCTGATTTTCATTGTTTTCTAAAAATGGGAAAGGGAGGGAGGCAATTAATAATGTAGAAATATATAAGGCTATGATATATTTGAAAAACATATCTGGGCTGTTCAGTGAATTTACTCGAACTTGTCTTTAATCATCTCTGTGCTTAGTTCATATGATGACAAATACCCAGGAAGATTGAAACTAAGTTGTTTAAATATTTTGATGCTACGTTTAGAAATATTCATGCTAAGATATTCTACTGAATCAACTGATTTGACTGGAGATTTTGATGATGTCCAAAAAATGTTTTTCCTATGTAAGATTTTTCATGTATTTTACAAAGATGTCTTATGGCCAAAACCGGTTTGGCTCAGTGGCTAGAGTGTCAGCCTGCGGACTGAAGGGTCCCAGGTTCGATTCCGGTCAAGGGCATGTACCTTGGTTGCAGGCACATCCCCAGTGGGAGGTGTGCAGGAGGCAGCTGATAGATGTTTCTCTCTCATCAATGTTTCTAGCTCTCTATCCCTCTCCCTTCCTCTCTGTAAAAAATCAATAAAATATATTTTTTTTTAAAAAAAGATGTCTTATATATGTCTCAATATTTACATGAGTATCTTGGCAACACACACAATATTTATAGTTAAGACAGTCGGTCTCCAAAATTTATTATAGTCATTCCTGTCAGTCCCTTTAAATTTTATAAGGCTGTGTTTTCTTTTCCATAAAACCAAGCAAGATATGATTATGGTTATACAATGTTATAAATTAGGTTTAAGCCCCAAAGTTTTTATTTTTACCCACCTAGATGACAGCTGAGGAATGGCTATTCTTTATTTACATATATTAAAATAAAATAATAACGATTAAGCTAAACTATGAAAATAAAATAGGTTAAATCCATTATGCAGGGTCATACGACTAGTACATGGTAGAGATGGAATTCTCCTGTTCTGTTTAACTAAAATTCTGGCATTTTAACAAGTAATGTAGATGAGTTTTGACAAAGGCCTTCATCTTCCCGCTTAGCCACACATTTGGTGTGTGTGTGTGTGTGTGTGTGTGTGTGTGTGTGTTTGTGTAAATGAATGTACGTGTGTAAATAGTTTAAACATTTACAAAGATATTTTCCTGCCTATAAATATCATGTATGGTTTTTGTATAAAGTTTAAACAATTTACAAAAGTGTTAAAAAGAAAAGTAAAATTTGCTACCCAGACAAAAATACTGCTGACATTTTGATGGACAACTTTATAGATTTTAAATGCACTTCACACATATAAATATTGATGTATAATCTTACAAATGCAGGCTTACACTACACATTCTTTTCTGTAACCACAGAAAATATATTATGATTACCTTTTTTTTGCATAGGTTTGCATAACTGTTTTATAATGGATATACAAAATTACATTTTATGGATATGTTTAATTTATTAAACTGATTATTTATTGATAATACCTAAATTCTTAAGATTTTATAATATTTTTATTTATAATCAAAAATGTTATTAAATATTTTATGTATATGAAAGAGAATGTATTATGTAACAAAGGTAAAAATATAGTAAGTGAAATATCTAGAGTCAGCTCCTAGAAGAGTCTCTAGCAAGTAAATTGAATTTTTGCATGTCCCTTTGTAAAGGCATATTTCATCTTGTGAACTGGAAAGTTTATCCTGCTTTTGCTTTGTATTATGATTTTTTTATTCTTAAAGATAAATTGTTCATTTTTATGTATTTGCAATTATGTGCAATGTTTTCAATATTGTATGTATTTTCCTGAAGCTCATTTTAAAATTATGCTTTTTAATTTATTCATGTTGATTCACATAGCTCGTTATTCACTTTCATTGCTGTATAGTATTTCATACTCTGATTGCATTTAATTTCTCTCTCCATTCTCTTATATGGACACTTTGGTTATTTTCATTATTTTATGTAATAGATAATATTTATATGAATATATTGGATCACATACAGGTTATTTCCTAAATCTTAGCCAATATATATGTTGTGATAAAAAGTAAAATGAGATGTTACAGAAAACTTTTCTGCATACTTTGTAGGAGAGATATTAATATAGACAGTACTATGATTAGGTATATCTCAAACATCCTAGGAATAAAATTGCTGAGTTTTGTGGTTGACATCTCTTCAGAAATATTAGATAAATCAAATTTATCTCCAAAATGGTTCTACTATTTATATTCACAATAGCAGAGTATGACTGGGTTATCACACTGCATCTCCACATTTACTTGGAGTTTACAGGTTATAAAACAATGTTGGTAATCTGGTGAGAATGAAATTGTATCACCTTGAAGATTTAACCTAGATTATCTTAATTTCCAAAAAAAAAAAAAAAATGAGCTTTTTATCCCTTTCAATTTGTCTTTTTTTCTGTAAAAGTTTTATTTTTTTTTTCTGATTTTACTTGGGGATTTATCCTTTCTTAAAGAACTTTGTTTATATATTCTGAATGTCAATACTCTATTAGTTATAGTTGTTGCAGCTATCTTTTCTCACTCTTAATTCTTATTTGATGACCTCTGATGTATAACTTCTTAAGTATAATGTAATTGAATATATAGTTATTTTTCTGTGCTTTTTGTATCTTATATAAAAAATCCTCCTGTATTCTGAGGTGACAAATATATTTCACTTAAATGTTTTACATTTATATTTTTCATATGTAATAATTTATTCCGCCTACAATTCAACTTTGATATGATATAAATTTCCCCCCAAAATTATAACAGACTAGACAAGCAATATCTGTTTTCTCACTCATCTTATAAGACCATTTTCCTATAGGTGTATGTTTCTTTTGGTGCCATCTTCCATTATTTTACTTGCCTCTGTCCTTGGTGTTGTGAGGTGGACAATCTGCATTACCATATGTGGCCCCTTTTTCAAAAGAAATACTTAAAAATTTTACCATCCAGCCTGGCTGATGCTGCTCAGTGACTGAGTGTCGATTATGAACCAGGAGGTCACAGTTTTATTTCCAGTCAGGGCATATGTCCAGGTTGCAGGCTCCATCCTCAGTGTGGGTTGTGCAGGAGGAAGCCAATCAATGATTCTCTCTTATTATTGATGTTTCTCTCTCTCCCTTTCCCTTCCTCTTTGAAATTAATAAAAATATATTTTTAAAAAATTTTACCATACAGTATAATGTTCCTTACAGAATTTTGCTAGATCTCTTTTATTAAGACTTTGTATTCTTGGATTTCTTATCATTTTATCACTACATCTATTTTACCTAAACATTATGTTTATATTGAGATGATCAGATATGCTGCCCTCCTTAACCTGAAAATGTGGTAAATTATATTAAACTAGAGACCCAGTGCACGAAATTTGTGCACGGGGGGAGGGGGGTCCCTCAGCCCAGCCTGCACCCTTTCCAATCTGGGACCCCTTGAGAAGACTGCTGGCTCCCAACAGCTAGCCTGCCTGCCTTCCTGGTTGCCCCTAACTGCTTCTGCCTGACAGCCTGATCACCCCCTAACCACTCCTCTGCCAGCCTGATTGATGCCTAACTGCTCCCCTGCCAGCCTGTTTGCCCCTAACTGCTCCCATGTAGGCCTGGTCCCCCCCAACTGCTCTCCCCTGCAGGCCTGGGTCCCCCCCAACTGCCCTTCCCTGCAGGCCTGGTCACCCCCAACTTCCCACCTCTGCCAGCCTGGTCACCCCTAACTGCCCTCCCCTGCTGGCCTGATCATCCACAACTGCCCTCCGCTGCAGGCCTGGTCCCTCCCAACTGCCCTCCCCTGCTGGCCATCTTGTGGTGGCCATCTTGTGTCCACATGGGGGCAGGATCTTTGACCACATGGGGGTAGCCATTTTGTGTGTTGGACTGATGGTCAATCTGCATATTACTCTTTTATTAGATAGGATAGAGGTCTGGTGCATGGGTGGGGGCCAGCTGGTTTGCCCTGAAGGGTGTCCCAGATCAGGGTGGGGGTTCCCTTGGGGCATGGGGCGGCTTGGGCGAGGGGCCTGTGGTGGTTTGCAGGCCAGGCATGCCCCTCAGTGACCCAAGCAGAGGCCCTGGTATCTGGGATTTATTTATCTTCTACAATTGAAACTTTGTAGCCTGGAGCAGAACCAAGCCTTCTGCTCCCTCCGTGGCAGCAGCCATTTCTGTTGGGATTTATTTATCTTCTATAATTAAAACTTTGTAGCCTTAAGCGGAGGCCAAGGCAGGCCAGGGTGTGTTGAAAACTTGGCTTCCTCCATCGCCGGGGGCAACCCTAGCCTCCTGCACTCTCCAGCTCTGTGGCTTCCTCCATTTCTATTAGGCTTTATTTATCTTCTATAATTGAAACTTTGTAGTATTGAGTGGAGGCCTAGGCCAGCCAGGGCATGCGGAAAGCTTGGCTTCCTCCATTGCCAGTGAATCCCAAGCCTCCCTCCTGTTCTCTGTGGCCACAGCCATCTTGGTTGGGTTTATTTGCATATTTGCTCCTGATTGGCTGGTGGGCGTGGCTTGTGGGCATAGCTTGTGGGTGTAGCAGAGGTACGGTCAATTTGCACATTACTCTTTTATTAAATAGGATGTTTTTGTAATATTAAAATAAACTTTTATTTTAAAAATCAATATGGCCAATATGTATTATTATTATTATTATTATTATTATTATTATTTTTTAGGCTTCAGTAAAATGTGTTTTTTAATATTTTTAAGATTATTGCATCTAAAATATTTAAATTTTTATAAGTGTTTTTTCTTTGACTCATACATTGCTTATAGTATTTTTTTAAATGTCCAAATGTTTTATTGTTTAGTTATGCTTTTAATGTAGATTTCTAACTTAATTCCATAATGATCAGAAATATCCTATATAATAAAAGCCTAATATACTAAGTGTCCAATTGTCTGTTCAACCAATCAAAGTGTAATATGCTAATGATATACTAAGGCTGCTCAACCTCTCACTATGATGTGCACTTGACCACCAGGAGGCAGACAGTCGACCAGTTGACCAGTTGCTATGATGTATACTGACCACCAGGGGGCAGATGCTCTGACTGGTAAGTTAGCTTGCTGCTGGGGTCCAGCTGATCAGGACTGAGCGAGATGGGCCAGACATGCCCTGGAGCCCTCCTGAGGTCCCTCCCTGGCTGGCCAACCTCCCGTGTTCCTCCCTAGCCCTGATCGTGCACCACTGGGGTTCCTTGGCCTGGCCTGTGCCCTCTCGCAATCCAGGACCCCTCGGGGGATATTGGAGAACGGGTTTCAGCCCGATCCCACAGGCCAGGCCGAGGGACCCCACTGGTTCATGAGTTCATGCACCGGGCCTCTAGTAAACTATAAGACACTATATTTTTAAACTTGTTGAGACTTGCTTTATGAAAAAGCCCTGGGAAATGTTTATTAAAAAGCTCTATTGATGCTGGGGAAGAATATGCATTATTCACTTTTAGGGAACAGGCTTCTATATATGTCCATTCAATAAAGCTTGTTTAGTGCAATGTTCAAAAAATGTAATACTTTGTTAATGGGAGTCATGGTGAAGCATTTATAAACCCTATGACACATGTGACCAATCAGAATAGGTATAAGCTATAAAGAACTGGTGCACACAGGCAGATGGTCACACTTGATAAGTAATATATTGTCTGCTTGACCCTTTAAGAGACATATGTTAATAGTCTTACTATTATAATTGATTTCACAGTAATTTTTTGAATTCTTAGAATACATTCTCTCGTGTTAGTTGTATATGCATTTAGAAATGTGATAACTTCCCAGAGATTAATTTCTTTAAAATATCATGATTTGGTGATTCATTTAATCTTTAATAATGGGCCTCTCTGTCTATGGGGTTTTTTATCCTCAAGTTGTGTATTTGGAGCATCTCTACAGGTACATCTCAGGGCAGCCAGAGAGTGAGAATGTAAGTTACAAGAACTCCTGTTTATTTGCTTAGAAATAGCCCAGTGTCAATTTATCTGCGAGTTACAAGGTCAGCCAGAATAAAAAAAATAGAGAAATAGATTCTATCTCTCTTTTTAAAAATGTTTTTATTAATTTTAGAGAGAGAGGGGAAGGTAGAGGGAGAGAGAAACATTGATGAGAGAGAACCATTAATCAGGTCTCTCCTGCACACCCGCTACTGGGGATCCAGCCTGAATCCCAGGGAATCAATCCGGAGACCTCTCAGTGCACAGGACAATGCTGAGCTAACTGAGCCACACTGCCCAGGGTAAGAAATAGACTCTATCTCTTGATGGTTAGAAATGGAAGAATCCTAGCTGGTTTAACTCAGTGGATATAGTGTTGGCCCTCAGACTGAAGGGTTCCGGGTTTGATTCCAGTCAAGGGCGCATGCCTTGGGTGCGCGCGGGAGGCAACCAATTGATGTGTCTCTCTCATATTGATGATTCTCTCTATGTCTCTCCTCCCCGCTTCCACTCTCTAAAAAAGAAATAAAAAGAACTGTGGACATTTTTAATCCTCCACAAACTCTTTCTATTTATTGTAATTTTGGGTGTACTTTTGCTGTCATATTTTAAGCTTTATACTTACCCCGCTTTATTATTTTCATTTCTTATATTATTTGGATGAATTCAATACTTCTTTTTAAAAATATATTTTATTGATTTTTTACAGAGAGGAAGAGAGAGATAGAGAGTCAGAAACATCGATGGAAGAGAAACATCGATCAGCTGCCTTCTGCACACCTCCTACTGGGGATGTGCCTGCAACCAAGGTACATGCCCTTGACCGGAATTGAACCTGGGACCTTTTAGTCCACAGGCCAATGCACTACCCACTGAGCAAAACCAGTTAGGGCTAATTCAATACTTCTAATTTCATTTTTCTGTATGGCTATTAAAGTAAAATGCTCTTTTAATTTTTACCAAGATTTTTTAACTTTAAGAAGTAAAAAAAAAAAAAATCAATATAATATATCTTAAACAACAGAAGGTCCTTGTAAGGTTTTAAATCAGATCACAATATCTCTCTTCTCTTCTTTAGGATTAAAAGCTATCACTCTCCAGTGTTTTAGTTTGACTCGAGAAAAAATTTTCATTTGTGTAGAGCAGTTTTAGGCTCACAGCAAAATTGAGAAGAAGTTATAGAGATTCTCCATAACCCCTTCCCCACATTCATGCATAGTTTACCTCCTTATTAATATCCCCCACTAGAGTGGAACATTTGCTACAGTTAATGAACCTATTATAGTTCTATTTTTAAACTCTATCAAATTAGATACTTATTTTATTATGACTTTACGTAAAAAAATGTTTAAATGTATCACCATATTTTTGCACACTTTTTAAAATATCCTATTTTTACTAGATTCATGTTCAACTTAAAATAACTCATTTAGCTCTTACTTTTTTATCTGCTGACAATAAGATTCCTTCTGGTTCTCTGGTTAACATGAAACATTTTTGGTTCTTATTTGCCTTGTTCTTGAAGCTTAGCTAGTTACTTAAATTGGGATGGCAGTTATTTTCTCTGTTGTCACCTGGAGCACCATGAGATGAAGAAGATCATAGTAGTTAAGAGCTTAGATACTGGTGTCAAATTTTGCAGGTTCAAATGTAACTTTCACTTCTTAGGACCTGAGAAAACTTGCATAAATTAGGTAAACTTTTCATCATTCAATTTCTTCATCTGTAAAATGAGTATTATATTGATAATACCTATATCATAAGATTAACTGAATGAACCTTATTATTTGTAAAGTACCTTACATATTTTATTTTATTTTTTATTTTTTATTTATTTATTTTTTAATTGTTTGAAGTATTACAAATAGTAGTACATATGTCTCTTTTTTTCCCCCCATTGACCTCCCCCCAGCCTCCCTTTCCCCCCAGTACATGCCTTTACCTGCCCCCCTCAGTGTCTTTTATCCATTGGTTATGCTTATATGCATGCGCATAAGTCCTTCAGTTGATCTCTTACAGCACCCTCCCCAAAACCTCCTCTGCCTTCCCGCTGTAGTTTGACAGTCTGTTCAATGCTTCTTTGCTTCTGTATCTATTTTTTCCCCTTTTCTTTCCTTTAAAAAATCTTGCCTCTGCAGGCTAGAAATAAACATATAATAACAAAAAATGTTTGAGTCCCAATTTCAATGTCCAACAGTTATGAGTCCCCGTTTCAATGTCAAACAGTTTCTTATGTGTACATGTCAGCAATGATATCTGGATGGTGGGCACATGGTGGCAATGCAGGTCCGACCCTCTCTGGTTTGGTCCTAGGCAACCTGCTGCGACGCACAGCTGCTGACTGCTAGCGTGGCAAGGCGTCATCAGCGTCTCCCATCTCTGGACTGTTTCTCCTCTTGTCTTCGTGGTTGGAGCAGACCTGTCAATTCCTCTCTGTTGCAGGAATCCACATGGTCTTGGAGTTGTTTTCTGAAAATATACAAACATATTCTCGACCAAAAGTTAATAAAGGAATCTTTTCTATATAATTGATTTGGGATCCTTTTTATTTTTGCCCAAACGATTTTCCTTTGTCTTATTTAGACACCATGTGTGTTTTTCATGGGTGTCTTGCTGTTAGCATTACAAATAAAAATTAATTTTGTAAAGTAAAAATTTTCTAGATGTAATTTACTTATAGGATATTTTTCCTTACATGATATTACCCTACTATCCCCCCTTTTTTGATTAATGGAGGCTTTTGTAAATTTTATAATGCAGTCTTGATAACTTTAAATTTTAATTTTTTGCACAAAAATATGACTGCTTTAGTTTCATTGCATGTTCAGGAATTTTACCATGAGATGAACTACCAATAGAAATTTTAGTTACCACTTTAGGAACAGCTTTTTGTCCAGTACAATTAAATTTTCTTGAATATTCACTTATTTGAATTAGCCTATTTAATTTAATCTGAAAACTTGATTATTATTTTACTGTCAAATTTAATACTCTACCAACAATCTTAGTTTACCCTGTAAATATTAGTGGAAAGGATTATTTGCATTCTTGAGTAGGCCCTGAGCATTCCTGGTGCTAGGCTGGATTTAGATATAGGGCAGCTGCTGTCAGCCAAGTCTCTGTCTGTTACCTGGGTCCCCATCTGAGCTGGGCCAAGTCACACTGTCTGTCACCTGTGTCTTGATCTGAGCTGGGCGTGGGAAGCAAAGCAGCCATGGGGGCAGGAGACCTCCCTCAGACGGGGCGAGGGTTCAGGCCCCTGCATACCTTACATATTTTAAACACTAATATATGCTAGCATTTATTATTTTCAACATGCTTTTAGAAAGCATGATTTTGTGGTCTGCCTTAAATATTAGAAATCTTTATCTTTGCTTTTACATTACAAGCGGTCTAAATTAATTTATTTTTTATACTTCATAGATTACACTATGATTTTTGAATATCATGATTCCTGTCTTTCACAAATGTAGAATTCTTAGTTGGTATTATTTTAAACATTTCTTTCTCTTTTTTCTATTATGTTACATATGAAACTCTAATTTAGCTTGATTCTCATTCTTATTTTGTGCTTCAGGTCTCTTAGGCTCACATGGATTTTCCCTACTCCTTCTTGTCTTTCTGTGCTGCACTCTGTATAATTTTTAAATACAAGTTTTCCAAATCACTATACATTTCTTCAGAAGTATATGTTGTTTATGTCTCATCTACTGAATGTTTAATTTCATTAATTATATTTTTTATTCTTAAAAATTTTTAGTTAATTTTAAAATTTACCTAATCAGTGTTCTTTGTATATTCTCATCAAGTGCAGTCCTATGTCTTTAAGGTTTCATGCACTGGTGTTTTACATTCTGCATATGATGCATCTAATAACTGAAGTTTTGGGAAATTCTAATTTTTAATTTTTTCTGCTGACTCCCATTTATGTTCAATTGTTTTCTTTTAGTTTTGAATAGTTCTTGGTAATTAACTCATATTTGGCTGCACTTGATCTGTGGAACTCCAGAGACAGGGATTAAAGATAATTTTTCCAGGGAAACTTGCAACAGCTTCTTCCTGGTTCTGGGTGTTGTTAAAAAGCCGAGGCAAGCTTACTTTAATTTAATACATGTGTATTTTATAAGTATATATTTTATCCTTTGAGCCAAGTGAGGTAAGTTCATAATTAAAAATCCTCATGTACAAATATATTTTCTCTGTTGTGTTATTATTATTATCTAATTTGAATCATGGCTGACCTGCTTTGGCTGTGTAAAGATAGATAAAATGTGACTATTAAGAGAAAATTATAAGAAAATGGCTTATAGGCTCAATAACACACAGGAAATTTAAAGATTGTTTAAATACACTTCATCAAACATTTCAGAATTTTATTATTATTATTACTATGGACTATAAAGGCAATGTAAACAAAAGAAAAAAATTATAATGATTAAATAAAATTAAAAGATGGCTATCATTGGGGGAAAGAGCAATTTTTCAAAAGTTAAAAATTACACCAAAGATAGATGCCCAAAAGGAAACCCAATAATGCACTAACTTATGCAAAAACAGCAATTAAATGCATGACAAAGAATACAAACAGACACCTTTCAAACGATATTGAACTTCTAATTAGGGATAATTCTTTCAGTGAATCAATATAGATATCAAACAATTCAGTATAATTTCTAGAAAATGAATACAAAATATAACAATGAAAAAGTCAACTTTGTCAATCTGTAGTGTGAGCAATATTCTCAATTTTCTTTGGAAAATAAAACAATTCAGAATATATATATATATATATATATATATATATATATATTTTTTTTTTTTTTTTTCCTAATTTTCCTCCTGTAACATTGTGTTTTCATTGCTTTGTCAAACTGACTCAGTCCTTCTGTTCTCTGTACTATAATCCATCCTCCATATTCCGGTCAGACTCACATTTCTAAAATACAATACTAAATATCTCACACATATTGCCTATATGACAAAAAACATATTGCTTAGCATGGCATTCACAGTTGGGCACAGCCTCATTTTACTTCTTTATGCCTTTCATTTCTGTGATACATGTAACCCTGCAGACAACCTGCATTTCTCTTAACTCCCCAAGCACACATATACTGCACTGCTCTGTGAGTTTGTTCACCCTCACAATCACCTTGCATTTCGCCCATTTCCTCAGTGTAGCTCTACTCCTCATTCTTTCAAAACACAGACTAATTGCCCTAGCTGGTTTTGCTCAGTGGATAGAGCGTCGGCCTGCGGACTGAAGGGTCCTGGGTTCGATTCCGGTCAAGGGCATGTACCTTGGTTGCGGGCACATCCCCACTAGGAGGTGTGCAGGAGGCAGCTGATGGATGTTTCTCTCTCATTGATGTTTCTAACTCTCTATCCCTCTCCCTTCCTCTCTGTAAAAAAGCAATAAAATATTAAAAAACAAAAACAAAAAAACAAAACACGGACTAATTATGCTCTTCTCTATGATGAATTCCGTTATGACTTTTCAGGCATAATGAATTGTTCCTTCTCAATTCTTTCACAGCTCTTTATATAAACTAAACATATTATACTATATTATATCACATTATTTTATTTATTTATAGTTGGTCACTCTCTCCTGTTAGTGAACAAAAATAAAGCTTATTTATCTTCATATTCTCAGAATCTATCACAATACTTGGATTCATTGGAGGTTGAATGAAAAAGTGAATGCAGACAATCAATGAATTTTCAAATCCCAGAAGTGGCAGATAATAGATACAATATTTTTTGAAGATATATATTAAGCATATAATTGTTAAGGTGAACACCCTTTGAATGCAAACTGAGGAATAAGGGGAGTTAATAATATTGGAAGAGATACCTTGTTGTCCATATTTTTATTTAATTGGTCACCCATTTTGAGCTAAAACACCTCAAAACATAGTCCATTCTTTTCAATGGAGTATAGTATAAGCTTTCTATAGCAAAAGAGTATGAAATACTGTGACAAAGAAACAGAATAATCTAAAACAGAACATTTAGGTTAGAGGCAGAACTGTAGTATCACTCTGCCAATCCTTGTTAAAAAGTAAAGTGGATAGTTTTAATAATTGAGTGATAGCGTGCTGATTGTGCGGGAAGGGACTGATTGGAGGTGGAAGATGGTATGGGGGGATAGAAAGTGATGGAAAAAATAAAGTAGATAAAAAATAAAATAGAAAAATAACAACAGAACAATAAAATTATAATAAAATAAAGATTTTCTATTATTTTTCTTAAAAGCTATAATTTCAAAGTAGACTAACTATTGAACAATAGAACATTACAGGATAGAATTTTAAAGACTAGAACAGAGCTTTAAAAAATCACAAAGAGATCAGACTATAGAAACTCCTTTAGCCATGTTAATGAAGATTTATTACCACTACTTTTTTGGGAAGTGCCAGAAATTGCTAATAAAACAAGCTAATATATCTTGGTGAAATCACAAGTGTCTACAAAGGTGGTATCTCTTTGTGAATTAAGGTCTTCACAAGTTGGTGCCATTTTGGTGTATTTAATGCTCTGAAATTCTTGTTTTTCCACTTTGCTGAGTCAGCATACCTGAACCCAGGCAATTACAATTCAACCAATCATTAAACTATGATGTATAAAAACACATACCTAATCATAGGTGGGACAGAACTTAATTTCTTTCTTTTTACAAATCAAGAATTCAGTTTCTGCTCTTTACAGTTAGGAACAGGAAGTTCTCTAGAAAAATTTTCTTAAGGCAGGAGCTCTGTTGGTTTGGGGATAGGATTACATGTTTTGGGGCCATAGGATGACTGCTCTTTTGAGACCCCTTGTAATGCAGTGTTGTGAATGGTGGGGAAAGTTTTGCAAGGAGGCCCCAGGGCCTTCTGGAGCAGACAGCAGACAGGACTAATATCATGATACCAGTTTAGGGAAATCTATTTAAGCAAACTTAGTGGCCCAAATTTCACTGATGGGAAATACTTAAGAGCCTAGTGTTTGTGCTGAAGTGACCAAAGTCATCTCCTGAGTGGTTAAAATAGCTGCACTAGTTACAATCAGAATCCCAATTTACTTATTTATGAAAAATATAATTTCTTAATAAATAAAACTCTATAAAACCATAAAATGATTTTTTGTAGATAAGCTAGAAACTCATCAGCAGAAGTTTTCTTGGTGAGTATGTAAACAGACATAAAGTACATATGACTCAAACGTTTAATGGCACTGGACGCGGAGAACTGCTACATAGCCCCCTGTTCCCATTGCTCTGAGAGTGTTACTGGACAGCTTCCACTCAGGGTCTGGCCCTGCCCCAGCACCACAGGGACCTTTCATGTGTCAGGCAACCTCCAGGCTCTTGACTCGTGCAGGAAAAAGTTCAACATAGGAGTCCAGGTGAAAGTGAGAGTACGTTTATTAAAGCTTGGAATAGTGAGGCAAAAGAAGGGCCCCTGGAGACAGGATCAGGGGGTAAGACTGGGATGAGTTGCTGCTGCCCATTGCTCCCCTGCGTGCAGGTCAGTGAGGACCCTTAGAGCTCAGGATAGGAGAAGCAAAGTACATTGAGGAAAGGGTAAGAACCTGATCAAAGGGGAGCCAGTGCTGGTGTTCTTTGTCCTGAGGGTTTGATCTATAGGCAGAACTTCGAGGGAAAGTCCTAGGGAGGTTCTCAACAGGATATTAGCTTTCAGGGTGTAGTATGCTGATCTATTACAATGAGCATACAATTGAGTTGGGGTCATTCTCTGATTAGTTTTACCCAGGGGTGGGCAAACTTTTTGACTCGAGGGCCACAATGGGTTCTTAAACTGGACCGGAGGGCCGGAACAAAAGCATGGATGGAGTGTTTGTGTGAACTAATATAAATTCAAAGTAAAGGAGCGGAGGGGAGAGCAAGAGAACCCTCTGCTCTTTCGGCTCCGCGGGCTGGATAGAACAGCCGAACGGGCCGGATCCGGCCCACGGGCCGTAGTTTGCCCACAGCTGGTTTTACCTCTATCTTAGATTAGTCTGGCTTTAGCTGTTGTTCTTGTTTGTTTGTTTGGTTTGGTTTGGTATCTGTCTTCCAGACGAAGGTGATTTAAACCACTTGGTCTTAGATATCTTTGGTTAGGGAGGATACGGTTTTGAGATTTATAAACTGGCTATTTAATTGCACAGCTATTCCAGCCATTTGTTTAGCCATTTGTCTGACTTTCTTCATTCAACTTGCCAGGGAATTTTTCTAATTTCTTACTAACCTGTCTCTAAAGGACTGCTCCCACTCTGGGCCAGGCTTGGAGGAGCCCAGGTAGACAATAGCTGCATCTTTTTATTGCCATTATTGATTACACTGTGCTAATGAATGTACATCCATACAGTAGTTGTTAAGCTTTTTGGTCCCTGGATCCCATTATACTTATTGTGGACCCCAAAGAGGTCTTGTTTTATATGAGTTATACCTATCAATATTACTGTATTAGAAATAAAAAGGGAAGTTTCCCACACCCTATCTAATAAAAGAGTAATATGCAAATTTACTGTACCTCCGCTACACCCACAAGACATGCCCACCAGCCAATCAAGAAAGAGTATGCAAATTGACCAACCAAGATGGCTGCAGCCACGGAGCTGCAGCAGGAAGGGGGCTTGGGTTTCCCTGACAATGGAGGAAGCCAAGCTTCACTGCCACCCTGGCTGGCCCAGGCCTACACTCAAGGCTACAAAGATTCAATTATAGAAGATAAATAAATCCCAACCAAAATGGCTGTGGCCATAGAGTGAGCAGGAGGCTTGGCTCCACTCAAGGCTACAAAGTTTCAATTATAGAAGATAAATAAACCCCAGATACCAGGGCCTCTGCTTGGGTCACTGGGGTGTGTGGCTGGCCTGCAAACCACCACAGGCCCCTCACCCAGGCTGCCCCATGCCCCAAGGGAACCCCCACCCTGATCTGGGACACCCTTCAGGGCAAACCAGCTGGCCCCCACACGTGCACCAGGCCTCTATCCTACCTAATAAAAGAGTAATATGCAAATTGACCATAACCCCAACACACAAGATGGCTGCCCCCATGTGGTAAAAGATGACTGCCCCCATGTGGACACAAGATGGCCAACACAAGATGGCCAGCAGGGGAGGGCAGTTGGGAGGGACCAGGCCTGCAAGGGAAGGCAGTTAGGGGTGACCAGGCTGGCAGAGGAGGGTAGTTGGGGGCAACCGGGCCTGCAGGGAAGGGCAGTTTGGGGGGACCAGGCATTCAGAGGAGGGAAGTTGGGGGCAACCGGGCCTGCAGGGAAGGGCAGTTGGGGGGGACCAGGCATTCATGGGAGGGCAGTTAGGGGTGACCAGGCTGGCAGGGGAGCAGTTAGGCATCAATCAGGCTGGCAGAGGGGTGGTTAGGGTGTGATCAGGCTGGCAGGCAGAAGTGGTTAGGGGCAATCAGGAAGGCAGGCAGGCAAGCAGTTGGGAGCCAGCAGTCCTGGATTGTGAGAGGGATGTCCGACTACCCGTTTAGGCCCGATCCTACCTGGATCTGGCCTAAACGGGCAGTCAGACATCCCTTGAGGGGTCCCAGATTGGAGAGGGTGCAGGCTGGGCTGAGGGACACACCACCCCGTGCATGAATTTCATGCACTGGGCCTCTAGTTTATTTATATAAAACTAGAGGCCAAGCACGAAATTCGTGCATGGGGGGGTTCCCTCAGCCCAGTCTGTACCCTCTCGAATCCAGACATCCCTCTCACAATTCTGGACCGCTGGCTTCTAATTGCCCACCTGCCTGCTGGCCTAGTCGCCCCTAACTGCCCCCCGCAGCCAGCCTGTTCGCCCCCAACTGCCCCCTCCCTGCTGGCCTGGTTGCTCCTAACTGCCTCCCCTCCCCCCGCCGGCCTGGTCACCCCCAACTACCTCCCTCTGCTGGCCTAGTCACCCCTCACTGCCCCCCTGCCAGCCTAATTGCCCCCAACTGCCCCCATGCCGGCCTAGTTGCCCCCAACGGCCCCCCCTGCCAGCCTGGTCACCCTCCAACAGCCCCCCCTCCTAGCCTGGTCTCCCCCAACAACCCCCCTGATGGCCTGGTTGCCCTCCAACAGCCCCCTCTGCTGAATTGGTTGCCCCAACTGACCCCCCTGCCAGCCTGGACACCCCTCATGATGCCCCCTGCACCGGCCTGGTCACCCCATGCAGCCTGCTTATTCAGTCATTTGGTCGTCCCTTGGACTGGCCCTGGGTGGCTGGGGAGCTGAGGGGACTGGGCACCACCATCTTGTGGCTGTGGTCGCTGCCACCTTTGAGGGCGTGGTAGTCAATTAGCATATTCCCTCATTGGCTGTCGGCGCTGCCGTCTTTATGATGGCATGATGGTCAATTAGCATATTTCCTCTTTATTAGATAGGATAAGTGAGAAACCATTAAATGTTAATATAAACAACTTTTTTATGAAAAATAGCTATTTTATAAAAGGCACTGCTTTATATTTTTGCAACTCTCTTTTCTTTTTCGCTAAATAGAAGACAGGGAATTTCTCATGTATGATTTATATTCAGTCTTTTGCTATATATTGTTCTGTTTAAAGTATATGAAGGAAACATCTGGCCTCACACAAATGTGTAGTTGCAAAAGAAGGAGTACCTTAAAAATCTTTTCAGATCATTGTGGATATTTGATCCTACACAAAATTGGGGAAGTGAAAATTTCTTTTTTTAATCCTTTTATTTTTTTAAATTTTATTTTATTGTTCAAAGTATTACACATAGTAGTACATATATCTCCTTTTTTTCCCCATTGACCTTCCCCCAGCCTCCCCTACCCCCTGTTGCATGCCCTCATCCCACCCCTCCATTATCTTGTGCCCATTGGTTGTGCTTATATGCATGCATACAAGTCCTTTGGTGGATCTATTTCCCTCCCTCCCCAACACACCCCAGCCTTCCCACTGTAATTTGACAGTTTTTTCGATGCTTTACTGCCTATGTATCTATATTTTTGTTCATCAGGTTATAATGTTTTTATTTTCCATAAATGAGTGAGATCATGTGGTATTTTTCTTTCATTGCCTGGCTTATTTCACTTAGCATAATGCTCTCCAGTTCCATCCATGCTGCTGCAAATGGTAAGAATTCCTTTTTTTTTATAGCAGTGTAGTATTCCACTGTGGAGATGTACCATAGTTTTCTAATCCACTCATCACCTGATGGGCATATAGGCTGTTTCCAAATCTTAGCTATGGTGAATTGTGCTGCTATGAACATAGGGGTGCATATATCCTTTCTGATTGGTGTTCCTAGTTTCTTAGGATATATTCCTAGAAGTGGTATCATTGCGTCAAATGGCAGTTCCATTTTTAGTTTTTTGAGGAAACTCCATACTGTTCTCCACAGTGGCTGCACCAGTCTGCATTCCCACCAGCAGTGCACGAGGGCTCCTTTTTTTCTGCATCCTCGCCAGCACTTGTCGTTTATTGATTTGTTGATGATTGTCATTCTGACAGGTGTGAGATGGAACTGCATTGTCATTTTGATTTGCATCTCTCAGATAATTAGTGACTTTGAGCATGTTTTCATATGTCTCTTGGTCTTCCTTCTGTCTTCTTTTGAAAAGTATCTATTTAGGTTCTTTGTCCATTTTTTTATTGGATCATTTTTCTTCCTTTTATTAATTTGTATGAGTTTCCTGTAATTGTTGGAGATTAAACCTTTATCAGTGATAACATTTACAAATATGTTCTCCCATATAGTGGGTTTTCTTGTTTTGTTGATGGTTTCTTTTGCTGTGCAAAAGCTTTTTGTTTTGATGTAGTCCCATTTGTTTATTTTCTCTTTAGTTTCTATTGCCCTCGGAGCAGTATCGGTGAAGAAATTGCTTCCCCAGTCTTCCCGCTGTAATTTGACAGTCTGTTTAAAGATAGATACAGGTGCTTTACTGCCTCTGTATCTTTTTGTTCATCAGGTTATAATGTTCTTTATTTTCCATAAATAAGTGAGATCATGTGGTATTTTTCTTTCATTGCTTGGCTTATTTCACTTAACATAATGCTCTCCAGGTCCATCCATGCTGTTGCAATTGGTAAGAATTCCTTCTTTTTTATAGCAGCGCAGTATTCCATTGTGTAGATGTACCATAGTTTTCTAATCCACTCATCTGCTATGTAATACTTTAATTAAAAATAAATACATAAAATAAATTAAAAAAATAAGAAAAAGAAATTGCTTCAGCATATGTCTGAGATTTCACTGCCTGTGGATTACCGTAGTATTTTTATGGTTTCCCGTCTTATGTTTAAGTCCTGTATCCATTTTGAGTTTATTTTTGTGTATGGTGTAAGTTGGTGGTCTAGTTTCATTTTTTTTCATGTATCGGTCCAATTTTCCCACCACCATTTATTGAAGAGACTGTCTTGACTCCATTGTATGTTCATGCCTCCTTTTTGAGCATAGTGGTTTGGGTCGATATCTGGATTCTCTATTCTATTCCATTGATCTATATGTCTGTTCTTGTGCCAGTACCAGGCTGTTTTGAGAACAGTGGCTTTGTAATACAGCTTGAAATCTGGCATTGAGATCTCACCTAATTTGTTCTTCTTTCTCAGGATCACTGTGGCTATTTGGGGTCTTTTTTTATTCCAGATGAATTTTTGGAGGGTTCTTTCTAGGTCTGTGAAATACGCCGTTGGTATTTTAATGGGGAGTGCATTGAATCTATAGATTGCTTTGGGTAGTATGGATATTTTAATGATGTTGATTCTCCCAATCCATGAACATGGTATGTTCTTCCGTCTGTTTACATCTTCCTCTATCTCGTTTTTCAGTGTCCCGTAGTTTTCCGCGTATAGGTCTTTTACCTACTTAGTTAATTTTATTCCTAGGTATCTTAATTTTTTTGGTGCAATGGTAAATGGGATTGTTTTTTTTTTCGTCTCTGTTTCTGTAAGTTCACTATTGGTGTATAGAAATGCCATAGATTTCTTGGCATTAATTTTGTATCCTGCTACAGTGCCAAATTCATTTATTAAGTCTAATAGTTTTTTTTATGGAGTTAGGGTTTTTTATGTACAATATTATGTCATCTGTGAATAATGAGTTTTACTTCTTCTTTTCCAATTTGGATGCCTGTTATTTCTTCTTCTTGTCTAATCGCTAATACTTCCAGTACTATGTTGAACAGGAGTGGTGAGAGTGGGCATCTCTGTCTTGTTCCTGTTCTTAGGGGAAATGGTTTTAGTTTTGGCCCATTAAACATGATGTTGGCTGTGGGTTTGTCATATATGGCTTTTATTATGTTGAGGTATGACCCTTCTATTCCCACCTTGCTGAGAGTTTTTATCAAGAAAGTGTGTTGGATTTTGTCAAATGCTTTTTCTGCATCAATTGAAATGACTATGTGGTTTTTATCTCTCAATTTGTTTATGTGATGTATCATGCTTATTGATTTGCAGATATTGTACCATCCTTGCATCCCTGGGATAAATCCTACTTGGTCATGGTGTATGATCTTTCTGATGTATTGCTGGATCCAATTTGCTAGAATTTTGTTGAGGATTTTGGCATCTATGTTCATCAAGGATATTGGCCTGTAATTCTCTTTCATTGTGTTGTCTTTATCTGGTTTTGGTATTAGGATAATGTTGGCTTTATAGAATGAGCTTGGAAGTGTTCCTTCCTCTTGAATTTTTTGGAATACTCTGAGGAGGATAGCTTTTAGTTCTTCCTTGAATGTTTGGTAAAACTCCCCTGTGAAGCCATCTAGCCCCAGGCTTTTGTTTGCTGGAAGCTTTTTGATTACTACTTCAATTGCTTCCATAGTTATTGGCCTATTGATATTTTTAGATTCTTCTTGATTGAGTTTTGGAAGGTTGTATTTTTCTAGGAATATGTCCATTTCCTCCAAATTGTCCAGTTTGTTGGAATAGAGTTGTTCATAGTATTTTTTAACAATCCTTTGTATTTCTGTGTGGTCTGTTGTTATTTCTCCTCTTTCATTCCTGATTTTATTTATTTGGGTCTTCTCTTTTTGCTTCTTGGTGAGCCTGGCTAAAGGTTCATCTATCTTATTTATCCTTTCAAAGAACCAGCTGTTGGTTTTGTTGATCTTTTGTATTGTTGGTTTGTTGTTGGTGTTTGCCAATTTAATTATAATGCACCTTGGCATTGGTCTTTTGGGGTTCATCTTGTTTGGGCCTCTGTGAGCTTCTTGAATTTGTGGGAGTTTTTCTTCCCAATATCAGGGAAGTTTTTTGTTATTATTTCTTCAAACAGGTTTCTATTCCTTCCTCAGTTTCCTCTCCTTCTGGCACCCTTATTATGCAGATGTTGTTTTGTTTCATGTTGTCCCAAAGTTCTCTTAGGCTCTCCTCCTGCTTTTTAATTTTTTTTTTTTCTAGAAGCTTCTCTGCTTGGGTATTTTTTTCTAACTTGTTTTCTAGCTCACTGATGTGGTCCTCCACTTCTTCTAGTCTACTGTTGATGCTTTCTATTGAGTTTTTTATAGCAGCAATGCCATTTTTCATTTCTTCTCGGTTCTTCTTCATTTCCTCTTGGTTCTTACACATATTGTTGAATTTGTCTTCCATTCTTTTCATCCACCTTATGACCATATCTCTGAATTCTTTCTCTGACAGGTTGCTTGCCTCCATTTCATTTACTTCCTTTTCTGGTGATGCCTGCTTTTCTTTCATAAGCGGGCTGTTACATTGTCTCCCCATGGTTTCTCTTCTCCGGGTGTCTGGTTATGTAGTTCTCTCTCTCCTTATCGCAGGCGAAATCTGACCTTTCTGTGAGAGGGTGCAGAGCTCCTCCAAATCAGCGTGCTCATGCTGTTTGGGGACCGGTTTTCCTGGGTTCGCTCCAAGGTATCAAGGGGTGAGGGACTCTTGCTCCTGGCAAGTAAAGTGGGGCTTTGAAGACCAATTGGGAGCCAGCTCTATTCAGCCAGGGAAACCTCCCGGTTGACAAATTCCTGTTGCTGCAGGTAGAAAACTTAATTGGGGATCCTGGTGATGTTGTCCTCTGGGGTCCGGCAGCTGGGCTGGGCTGGTCTGGATGCAGGGGCCCGGCGTTTCTCACCCAAGAGCTTGGTCACATCTCAATCGGGATTTACTAGCCATTCTTCTGTCATCTGGCAGGAATAGGAGCATGGAGCCGTGTCACTTGCTGTTTTGACAAAAGGACGTGCCTTTGTGTCTGTCTCAACAGGCGAGCATCATTAGTTGGCCAGGATTTATTTTGAAGCCTACTTCACACCCACCAAAAATGCTAATTTCTTAAAGTTTCATTAGCCTAAAATTAAAAGACCAACATGAGAGTTTATTTAAGATCTGAAAGGACAGCTATTTAGGAAGCACTGATTCAGGCAGAAACCCAAATACTGTTTCTATTAGGACATGAAGGTAAGGGCAGTTTATAAGAAAGGGGGATAATCACATATATAGAAGCAAGGAATTTCTGAGGTTGTTAATAAGTTAAGAAAGGAATTTCCTCAGGTGCAAATAAGCTAATATAGCGATGCTATTCTAGAGTGCCTTTATTTTTCAGTCTGTAGTCATACTGTATACTTTTCTTTTAGCTTTGGAAACAGTCATTTGGAATATAATATTGCTCTTAGCCCCATCCAAAGATTATTTTGCCCAGTTTTCACATTCCAAAGGTTTGAGTAGTAAGACTTATAAGTCAATTCCTCTAATATTGTAGCTGAATACCATTTTGAAGTGGCTTTCTTTATATGATTTTCACAGCATGTTGCAAAGTGTAATCTGAAACAATATCAATAAACTTGTATTCTGTTACACCGAAATCCAATGGTCTTGCTTGCACTTAAGATAGTGTTTTAATCATGCAAGATTTTTATTACCATAGATTGATAATTTGTGAAATATTGTTTCACTAAATTTTGCTTTTTTTCCCTAATGTTTAGGAAAATCATACATAGAACTATTGTTCTATAAAATACACTTCTTCTGTAAATACATTAACATTTAAATCATCTTGTGTAAAAACACTCAACTTAAAAAACTAAAATATAAGTAATAAATGAAGAAAAATATTTTTAATATTTACAATAAATAATTAAATATAGACTATAAGAAGTATGACAAAAATATGAAGCAACAGAAAAATAATTCAGTCTGTTGATAGGAGTGTGTTCCTAGAAACTGGAAAGTAATTTAATTTAGAATAATTTAAAGGACCAAACTTTTTGTCAAGAGGGATTATGTTTTATTTATCATTAGATGCCTAATGGAACTTAGAAGAATGGTATGTGTGAGATGCTAAATAAATATTTGTTGAATGTTTAAATAAATGGATGATTAAGTTATGAATTGAATATAAAGATACTTAAAACTGTATTGAAATTTATGTAATGCTTAACAGATGATGAGGTCTTTTTCTGAACTGTTTCTAGCAGAGCCAAAAAAAAAAAAAAAATAGAACAACACTGTTAGATAAAAATCTGACCTTAAGCCATTCTTATCATCTCATGGATAGATATATTTAACTTTTTTTGTGTATCAGTGGCTTTGTTCTTGGCAGGGAAGTGATAAGAAATTTTGCTGTCAATAACTTAAAAAGTAGTACTTCCCAGTTTCACGGCTATTTGCTTTGTTTATTGCCTATGACATGAAAAATATGATATAGTTGGTGTTGACTGCTGTCATGAGTTAAACTGCACACTACACTGTGTATTCGGATTTTATTTGCTGTGCACCAGGCAGAGGGCAGCAGCTTCTGATCAGTTCTAAGTGAAACAAGTGAAGTGACCTACTGCTCAGAGTTCCTAACAGGCATTTTGCAGGTTTCAAGTACTTGAATACTGATAGCACATCCACAAAATAAAACTCTGGGGATGAAGAATTGAGGCTTCGTGCTGTTATTTTTCCTATGTTGTGTTTTGCAAGCTCATTTTGCTATATGAGGGTTTCAACTTACATGGTGAAATTCTACTTCTATATCTCAGACATTGTGCCAAAGTAATGATGCCCACAGGCATCTATCTATAAAAATCAATGTCTAACAGCAAGTGCTCTGGGTTGAATTGTACTCCCTTCAATTCTTCTGTTGAAATGCTAACCCCCTGATATCTTAGAATGTGACCTTATTTGGAAATATGATCTTTACAGGTAATCAAATTAATATGAGTTCTAATCCAATACAGCTGGTGTCCTTATAAAAAGGGGGAAATTTGGAGCTAGACATGCATGGAGTGAGACTGTCCTGTGAAGATAAAAGTAGATATTATGTGATGCATCTATACCAAAGATGGACAGAAGTTAGCTGTATATCAAGCAGATTCTTTCTCACAGCCCCCAGAAGGAATTTTCCTTGCTGACACCTTGATCTCAGACTTCGAGGATCTAAAACTGTGAGATAATAAATGTCTGTTGTTCCAAGCCACCAATTTGCAGTATTTTGTCACTGCAGCCCCAGCAAACTAATACACCAAAAAATGTAATCCTTCTTATTTAATTACTTCTTTACAGCTTCTAAGATTACACTTCCATTTGCAAATAGGAAGCTCATCTAAGGCTTGTTGAAAGTTTGGGAGTGTTCAATCTTTTTTAACATGAGCATTGGCATGATGAAATTAGTATTTTAGAGGCTACAGCTAATGAGACTTTGCTGATATTCATAAGGTTTATTGAGGTTTATAGATCAAAGTGCTGCATGAGGAATAAAGGTCAAGATTTCCCAGATGCAAGTGGGAATGAGGTCTTTGTGATATCTTCAGAAAATGAATTTTCTAAGATTCACATAGGAGGATGTGATGTGGAAGAAGGTTTTATTGGTGTGGAGTTACATTTCTTGGGTTCCAAAGTCTCTTGTCCCTTAAGCCAGTTCTGAAACAGGGGCAGCTGAGAGTTCAGCAAAACCAGAAACAAGGCCAGTGTCCAGAGTTTCCCTTCCATGTTGCAGCCAGGTGAAGTTCAGAATTTAGGCCAGATTAAAATCCATTAGTCCAGGTGTGGAGCCCAACATAACTGTGCACCATGTGGGCACAGGCGAGCAGATCTCCCTATCACAGGAGAGGCAAAGGGCCTTGTGCATGGGTGTGTGTATGTTTGTGTGTGTGTGTGTGTGTGTGTGTGTGTGTGTGTGTGTGTGTGAGAGAGAGAGAGAGAGAGAGAGAGGGAACTAGGCCCGGGAATCTAGACCTGGGACCACAGCCATGGGGACTGTACCCCAAAAGAAGGCCTGAAAAGTGGCCTGAGTGGCAAGGTGTGGGGCGAGGGAGGAGGGTAGTGGGGGGGGGGAGGGGGAAGAGAGAAACCCACAGTTTCATGGTTGTTTTGCTTTAGTTTTGTCTTTGCTTTTATTCACTAAACCCAGAATATAGGACTTTTCAGCTGCAAAACCTCACCAGAGGCTCCAGTACTGGGAGAGGCATGGATTTGTGGAGCCTAAGGAAAGGCTGTGGCAGGAGGCAGGGCAATGAGACATGGCCAAGACTCTTCCCAACCCTCCAAATCCAAGCAGCCATTTCTCCCTAGAAGAGCTACCCCTCCCAGTGGCCTCAAGGAAGGGAATACAGCCTGTCACACCCTGCCTGCATTTTGAGCTATACAAAGGAAACAAAGGCTCTTAATCCAAGAGCCCTCAGTGGCTGGCTAGGAAGAGGAGCCGGTCTGATCCACTATTCTGGGAATCAGACTGATAAAAGCTCCAGATTGTCAGCCAACCACTCTAGTCTCCATACAAGGATCTCTAACCAACCAAGGCTAGAGTTGTATTTTGGGCCACTCTCCTAGGAGGAGTGGCCCTGGGTCTGGGAAAATACATCCATCTCATCTAAAGATAGAGAAACAGCACCAACCCCACCTAAAATCCTGACAAAAACAGATGCTTGAGTGATTAAGATTGACAGCTGGCAGATAGGGAAAGCAGGCAGATTGGTCCTGCCTGCTGACAGCCAAGGCCTGTGGAGTCAGACACAAACAGAGGAGTGGTGGATCGCCAGAGAGTGCTGGACAGTGGTCAGCAACTAAATACCTAAAAGGGAGCCCAGAATTGGCAGACAGAACAGAAGAGTGGGGTCCTAAACAAGCCCATATAGGGCATTAAAATGCGGCTGAAGCAAAGGACATTTCACTTCTTTATTTTTTTATTTTTCTTTAAAAGTTTTTTTAGTATTATTTTTTTATTTCACTTTTTATTGTTACTGCATTTTCTTTCCTTTTTCCACCTTTTTCTTCCTCAACTCTCCCTTTTTCATCCTGTTTTTTTTTCCTTTCTGCACTTTAGCTTTTCCCTTTTTTTTCTTTTTACCCCTTGTTAAAAAGTGATCTTTTTTATCTGCTTTATTGATGTGTTATTAATTTGTAGTCTCTGTTGGCTTATTCACATATCTAATTCCTTCTTCCCTGCTCCTACTCCATTTCCCCTTCTCTTTTCTCTTTCTTTGCTACTCAATTTTTTTTTAAATTTAGTTTTTCCTTTATTCCTCTCCTCTCTTGCTCTTTTCTGCTCCTAATTTTTTAATTAGTTTCACTTCCTAAATTGAGGCTTTTCTGCTCTATCCTCTATTCTCCTTTTCAATAAATAAATAATTCTTCCAATTCCTTAACCTTATTTTCTGTATTTAAGCTCTGCCTCTACAGCTTTTGCCTCCACCGCCACCCCCCTTCTGGGTGTTTTTTGTTTGCACCTTTTTTTTGTTGTTGTTGTGTTGTCTCCCCATATTTTATCTTTATTTTTTTCTCTTTTTATTTTCTTTTATTCTTTTCTCACTATCATTTTTTGTCTCCTTCTCTCTCCTAATTCTCTTTTCTCTGGTGGTCACTTCTATTGGGGTTATTGGTATCTTGAATACATTCATGTTCTGTTCCTTTTATTTCTTGTCTTGTGTTGTATTTTGTGCTGTTCGGTCAGCACCTCCACAATGGTTGGCATGACCGGATAGAGAGTGAGCCACATAACCAAACCCCCTGAGGGAAGACTCCATCCACAAATAGGACAAGAGCATTCAAGACCCAACTACATCAAGAGAACCCAAATATCTCAAGTAAGGGGCCTCCCTAGGATACTCAGCACAGAAGACCCGAGAGACTAAACCATTGGGTCCCACAAAACATCTACTACTTAAGACAAATTCAAAAAATCTGGGTAGCATAGCAGTTTGATCTAATACATAAATATAATCACAAAGGAACAGCAAAAATGGGGAAACAGAGAGACAACCCCCATATAAAAGAAAAGGAGGAGTCACCAGAAAAGGAAACACATGAAATGGAGGCAAGAAATATGTAAGAGAAAGATTTCAGAGTAATGATTAGGAGGATGCTGAAAAGGCTGGAAGACAGATTCAACATGTATAAGAATCAAGGAGAAATGAAGAATGACATAGTTGCAATAAAGTACATAATGGAAGGTTCAACAGTAGACTAGAAGAAGCTAAGGACAAAATCAGCAAGTTAGAAGACAAGATAAAAAAACACTCAAGCACAGCAGCAACTGGAAAAGAATTTAAAAAAGCAGGAGGAGAATATAAGGGAGCTTTGGGACAACAGGAAACAAAACAACATCTGCATAATAGGGGTGCCATAAAGAAAGAAAACTGAGCAAGGAATAGAACACCTATTTGAAGAAATAATGACAGAAAACAACCCTGACTTTGGGAAGAAAAAAGTCACACAAGTCCAAGAAGCACACAGAGTCCCAAACAAGAAGAACCCAAAAAGACCAAGACCAAGACACATCATAATCAAACTGGCAAACATTGACAAAATAAGTATCTTAAAGGCTGCCAGAGAGAGCCAGAAAGTTACCTTCAAGGAATCTCTCATTCCAGGGGTGGGCAAACTTTTTGACTCGAGGGCCACAATGGGTTCTTAAACTGGACCGGAGGGCCGGAACAAAAGCATGGATGGAGTGTTTGTGTGAACTAATATAAATTCAAAGTAAAGGAGTGGAGGGAAGAGCAAGAGAACCCTCCGCTCTTTTGGCTCCGCGGGCCAGATAGAACAGCCGAATGGGCCGGATCCGGCCCACGGGCCGTAGTTTGCCCACGACTGCATTAGACTATTAACTGATTTCTCAACAGAAACACATCAGACCAGAAGAGGATGGAATGAAGTATACTAAGTGATTCAAAGCAAGAGACTGAATCCAAGAATACTCTATCCAGCAAGGCTATCATTCAAAATTGAAGGGGAAATCAGAAGCTTCACAGACAAAAAAAAAAAAAAAAAAAAAAAAGTTAAGGGAGTTTCTTATCACCAAGCCAGCAATTCAAGAAATTCGAAAGGGAAGCTGTAAAAAGATGAAATAGAATGGGAAGAAAGAACACTGGCATAAAGAATAAAAATGGCAACAAATAAGTACCTATCAATAATAACCTTAAATGTAAATGGATTAAATGCTCCAATCAAAAGAAATAAGGTAGCTGAATGGATAAGAAAACATGACCCATATATTTTCTGTCTGTAAGAGACCCACCTCAGAACAAAGGCCTCACACAGACTGAAAGTGAAGGAATGGAAAAAAAAAATTCTTCAGGCAAATGGAAATGAAAAAACAAATTGGGGTAGCAATACTTATGTCTGAGACCTCAAAGTGAAGGCCATGACAAGAGATAAGGAAGACCACTACATAATAGTAAAGGGAGAGTGATTCAACAAGAAGATATACTAGTAACTCTAGTAAATACATATGCAACCAATACAGGAGCACCCAAATGCATGAAAAAAAATTCTAGAAGATATCAAGGGAGAAATCAACAGCAATACAATCATAGTATGGGACTTTAATACCCATTGACACCACTGATAAATCCTCTAGACAAAAAAAATTAGCAAAGAAACAACTATCCTAAAGGACTTACTAGATCAGATGGAATTAATTGAGATCTTCAGAACATTTCATCCCAAAACTAAAGGATATATATTCTTCTAAGTGCACAGGGGACATTTTCAAAGATAAACCACATATTAAAACACAAGCTAAGTCTCTAAAAATTTAAGAAGATTGAAATCATATCAAGCATCTTCTCAGATCACAATGGCATAAAATTAGATATCAACTACAATAAAAAACAATAAAGAACAATGGAACACATGGCAACTAAATAGTATGATATTAAACAATGAATGGGTTACCAAACAGTTCAAAGAAGAAATAAAAAAAAAACATTCTGGAAATAAATGAAAATGAAAAAACAAGAATAAAAAACCTATGGGATATAATGAAAGAAGTCCTGAGAGGGAAGTTCATATCACTATAAGCCTACCTCAAAAAAAAAAAAAAAAAAAAAAAAAAACCAAGAAAAACTGGTAATAAGTTGTCTAACCCAACATCTGAAAGAACTAGAAAGAGAGCAACAAGAAATACCCAGAGTGAATAGAAGGAAGGAAATAGTAAAGATCAGAATGAAAGTAAAGAGCATAAAGAAAAAAATAAAAATACAAAAGATCAGTAGAACAAAGAGCTGGTTCTTTGAAAAGTTAAACAAGATTGATAAACCCCTAGCCAGGCTCACCAAGAAGCAAAGAGAGAGGGCCCAAATAAACAAAATCAGAAATGAAAGACGCGAAATAACAACAGATCCTACAGAAATACAAAGGATTGTAAAAAAATACTACGAACAACTCTACTCCAACATACTGGATAACCTAGACAAAATGGACATATTCTTAGAAAAATACAATCTTCCAAAACTGAATCAAGAAGAATCAGAAAACCTGAATAGGCTGATAACTACAGATGAAATTGAAGCAGTAATCAAAAAACTTCCAGCAATAAAAGCCCTGGTCAGGACAGTTTCACAGGGGAGTTTTACCAAACATCAAAAAAATAAAACCCCAAAAAACAAAAAACTAATACCGATCCTCCTCAGACTATTACAAAATATTCAAGAGGAAGGAACACTTCTAAGCTTTTTTGATGAATCCAGCATTACACTAATCACAAAACCAGATAAAGACACTACAAGGAAAGATAAATACGGGCCAATATACTTGATAAAATAGATGCTAAAATCCTCAACAAAATATTAGCAAATCGCATCCAGCTTCACATTAAAAAGATCAGCCTGACCAAGTGGGATTGATTCCAGAGATGCAAGGCTAGTACAATATCCACAAATCAATAAACGTGATACATCACATAAACAAACTGAAAGACAAAAAACACATGATCATATCAATTGATGCAGAACAAGCATTTGACAAAATCCAACACTCTTTTTTGATAAAAATTCTCAGCAAAGTAGAAATAAAGGGATCATACCGCCACATAAAAAAGCCTTATTTGACAAACCTATGGCCAAAATCATACTCAATGGGCAAATACTAAAACAATTTCCCCTAAAAACAGGTACAAGACAGAGATGCCTACTTTCACCACTCCTGTTCGACATAGTATTGGAAGTGCTAGCCATAGTGATCAAACAATAAGAAGAAATAAAATGTATCCAAATTGGAAAAGAAAAAATAAAACTGTGATTATTTGTAGATGACATGATATTAAACATAGAAAACTCTAAAGACTCCATCAAAAATCTACTGGATTTAATAAATAAATTTGGCAATGTAACAGGATACAAAATTAACACCTAGAAATCTATGGCACTTTTATACACCAATAATGAACTCACAGAAAGAGAAACCAAAAAACAATCCCATTTACCATTGCAACAAAAATAATTAATATAACTAGAAATAAACTTAACTAAGGAAGTGAAAGACCTGTACTCGGGAAACTACAGTTTGGAAAAAGAGATAGAGGAAGATATAAACAAGTGGAAAAATATAGCGTGTTCATGGATTGGTAGAATCAACATCATTAAAATGTCCATACTACCCAAAACAATTCAATGCAATCCCCATTAAAAGATCAATGGCATATATCACAGACCTAGAACAAACTATCCAAAAATTCATCTGGAATAAAAAAAGACCCTGAATAGCCACAGCAATCCTGAGAAAGAAGATCAAAGTAGGTAGGATCTCAATACCAGATATCAAGCTGTATTACAAAGCCACTGTTCTCAATAATGCCTGGTACTGGCACAAGAACAGACATATAGACCAATGGAACAGAACAGAGAACCCAGAAACTGACCCAAGCCATTATGCTCAATTAATGTTTGACAAAGGAGGCAAGGGCATAAAATGGAGTCAAGACAGACAGTCTCTTCAATAAGTGGTGTTGGGAAAATTTGACAGATATATGCAAAAAAAAAAAAATGAAACTAGATCACCAGCTTATACCATAGAGAAAAATAAACTCAAAATGGATAAAGGACTTAAATGTAAGACGGGAAGCCAAGAAAATCTTAGAAGAATTCAGTGGCAGCAAAATATCAGACATCTGTAGTAGCAATATCTTTACTGAACAATGGAAACTAAGAAGAAAATAAACATCAAAATAAAACATCAAAATAAAAAGCTTCTGCACAGAAAAAACAAACAAACAAACAAAAACAAAAAAAAGAAAAAAACAAGAAAGCCCACTTCATGGAAGAACATATTTGCCAATATTACATCCAAAAAGTGTTTAATTTTCAAAACTTATAGGGAACTCATACAACTTAACAAAAGGAATATAAACAATCCAATAAAAAAAAAATGGGCAAAGGACCTAAGTAGACACTTTTTAAAATGGACATACAGAAGGCCTGGAGACATATGAAAAAATGCTCAAAATTATTAATCATCTGAGAGATGCAAATCAAAATGACAATGAGGTATCATCTCATACCTGTCAGAATGGCTATCATCAACAAATCAACAAAAGACAAGTGTCGTAAAATACACATTACACAAAATTTACCACTTAAAGCATTTTAAGTGTGCAGTTCAGTGATATTAAGTACGTTCACAGTACTGTGTGTACAGCCATTACTACTGTCAACCTCCAGAACATTTTCATTTTTATAAACTTTGTACCCATTAAACAATAACTCCCAATTCCCCTCTCCCTCCAATCTCTGGCAACCACCATTCTATTCTCATTATAAATTTGACTGTTCTAGGTGCCTCATAAAAGTGAAATAATACAGTAGTTTTACTTTTGTATTTGATTTATTTAACATGTCTTTAATGTCAGCATTTTGGTCATTTCATGGGCTAAATAATATTCCATTGCATGCATATACCATATCACTTTATCCATCAATGGATGTTTGGTTCTGGGCTGCTATAACAGAAAAAACATAGACTGTGTGGCTCATAAACAACAAAAATTTATTTTTCACAGTTTTGGAGGCTAGGAAGTCCAAGATCAAGGTGACAACAGATTCAGTGTCTGGTAAGGGCCACTTCCTGGCCCACGGACTGCAGACTTCTTGCTGGTTTTCACAAGGTGTAAGGGGAAGAGGAGTTCTCTGGAATCTTCCGTAAGGGCATTTAGACTTCATAACCTAATCACTCCCCAGAGGCTCCACCTCCCAACAAGATTTCAACAGATGAATTTGGGGAGATGTGGCTAGTCTACAGCAGCACTTACACACTTTTTTTCACCCCTAGTTCATCTCACTTTGTCTTTCCTTCTCAAGGATATGGTCTCTCATCTTGTTCCTCCCTATGCAACAATAAAGGTATTTTCTCTATTTTAAACAGAGCAGTCTGGCCATCTCTGAAGCCTTTGTGAGGTCCATGTCCTTCTTGGATCTAAATTGTTACTGAAGGTTTGCTTAAATTATTTTTCCTAATTTATTTAGCCATTCCAAGGATGAATTCCTACACCAACTACTGACACCAACACTTTTTCCTTTCTACTTTTTTTCAGGAGTTCTTAGTTTCTGGATAAGAATAGGAATGCCAGCTCAGCACACTTTCCTTTACTTTTGCACTTCATTATTCTGATAGATGGATATATAGGTGATGGATACATAGATGATAGAATAGAGAGATATTTCCTAATTACCTTGACTGGTCATTTTAATATCAGAAGCTATATTTATTTTTAAATAATGTGAAATATTATATAATTATTTAGCCAGAAAGAGTAATTGAAGAACTTGAACCTCTAGAATACATTAACACCATGGCTATTTTAGCTCACGACACAGGATGCATAATATTTTATAAAACATCTGAAGTCAGACACAAAAGATCTTTGGAAGGCATGAAAAATACATTTGGAAAAGGCAGAACTAGAAAGAACTATTTCTATTGATAACAAAAAGCTAAACATTTCAATCAGGTTTTTCAAAATACATACTTTGAAACTCCTAAAAATTTTCTTTTTCTTGAGCAGTGTAATATCTCTCACAAGTCTCAATGTTAGAAAGTTAGTATTCTATCATTAACCTCAAATATCTAGTTCAATATTATGTTAGTATTATTTTTGCTGTAAACCACAGAAAACATATTTTTCCACATTGACATGTATTATCTAAAGGGTTGTTGACTCATCTAATGGAAGAATCTGTGGGTAGATCTTGCTTCATGCATTAATACCTTTAATTAGAAATAGGAGAAAATTAAATCCATTCTATAATTAAATTAATATAGATAGATGGATATATAGGTGATGGATACATAGATGATAGAATTGCAAAACTATTCTAGATATAGTTTTTAAATAATTCAGACTGGAAATGCTGATTAAAACATTGAATTGGAAGAGAAAAGAACAATTTTATCAAGAATCTTAAGTTGTTTTCTATGCTTAATATTTTATGCTTCTGTGATGACACTATATATAATTCTGTCAGCTTTCACATGGTTTTCTAAGGAACAGACAATTATAAATGCTTATGGGTTCTAAGACATAGGTAAAAATAGAATTCCTTAAATACTAAAAAACATAGTCTGAGCAAGCTTCACAGTTATTTCAGGAGAAACCCACAACTATAAGGAATTGTGATGCTGAACATATTATTACTTTGAATTATATATGGTTCATTTCTGAAATATTGATAAAGTCTGAATTTATTAATCAATTGATATATTCTTATTTTTCACAATAATTACTTTAATCATTTGGATCACATAATTTCATAGGTATAAAAATAGTTTAGCCTTCTTTAAATATCAAACATTTGTTAATTCATTTTAGATAAATTTCAAGTTTTTATAAGAACACTGGTAGTGAAAAATATTTACTTTTCAAGCAAACTAAATGTGACAACTAATCATTCAGGCTATTTGCCACCTGGTGCAAATATTGAAGAAGAGCTCCTACTTGTCTCAAGGGTAATTCAGCAATAAAGAAGTATCATCTTCTTCCTAAAAGGTCAAGTGGATTATTAATTAAAAACTAATAACACCACTTACAAGTTCTGTGTAGTTAATTGGCACTCAATAATTCTTGATACTAGGTTTATTAGGTATTGCTTTTCTGGGCTATTGTTAATTTATAGATATATACCATCATATTTATAGTAGGTGAAATGTGTATTGAAATAAAAAACCTACCAGATTTTCAGGCTCATAAGCTAGCTAAAATGAATTCCTTTTTACATGTTAATGAATTAGGTATATTTGCAATTAGCTGAGTTTCAATTTATGAAGGAATGTATTCTTTTATGTGACTTATCCTTTTGTATTGCTTTAAAGTTTAGTGTCAGTTTTCCCTTCAGTATCATTATCATTGATTTATTTTTTCATATATTTTTGACATCTTGGTATAAAGCTCTTTTTCATACACATCAGTGTATTATCATTTACTGAAAGGAACATGTCTGCTTTGGTTTGGGGGAGAAAAAAAATACTCATATGTCTGCCTCTCATAGAAACCATAATATTCATGTTTACATCAGTTTTGGTGCCTATGAAGCTACTCACAAAGTACATTCAGGTGAGTCACTTTATTCTGTTCTTCCTCTGAATACTCTTCCCAATTAGGGGAGACACTCCATATTTTGATATCACAGATTGTGGTAAATATCTGGACTACGTATTCTGTTGGAATATGATGGGACATTGAGTTTGAGAATATAAACTTACTCATGGGATGTAATAACAGCTTAGATTAACTTTCCTTCTACAGTTCACAAAGCATTTTATAAATACTAACTATTTATCTTGAAAATGCAAATAAATACTGCCCAATGACAAGATTGTGAAACAAATTTTATTACAAACTATATAAGTACCAGTTGCCATAACTTATTAGGTATCAAGCACTGTGTGAAGACGTGCTTTTTTTCTATCTCATTTGATTGTTGCAACCACCATGTGAGGTAAATTATAAAATACCTCATGTTTATGTTCTGCTTACCATGTTCTAGGTACGGTACAGATGAGTCACCATTGGCACAAAGAATTTATAAAACTAACAGAGGTCACATGGCTATTAGGAGATGAAACCAAATTTTAGACTGAGGAAGCCTGGCTCCAGACATTTCTTCACCACTATGTTTCCTGCTCTAGAGTAAATAAATCTCCCAGCAGACAGATGCCTTAATTATACACATTGTATTTTTTTTTTCTGAAGATAGCCTAGATTCAGAACATTTTCAAAATCAAATTTATCCTCATATGTGATATGCCCTGGACAGAAATCTTCCAATCTCTAAGTATTTTTTAATATGTTTTTATTGATTTCACAGAGGAAGTGAGAGGGACAGAGACATAGAAACATCAATGATGAGAGAGAATCACTGATCAGCTGCCTCCTATATGCCCCACACTAGGGATCAAGCCCACAACCTGGGCATGTGCCCTGACTGGGAATGGAACCATGACCCCCTGTTTCATAGGTTGACACTCATCCACTGAGCCACACTGGCTGGGCCAATCTCCAAAGTTCTTAAAGCTAAATGCACACTCTCTTTCATAGTAACAAGCTATTTCTCAAGTATTTATGCAGCATATCTAGGACAAGATACTGAAGAAAGCTTAAAAGACTGACATAAAGCTACAAAAGAATGATTTGAATGATGTTGCTGTTTCTTGTCAAACTCTTCTCAGGTATTAAATTACCTTCAGAGAGAGGCTGTATCAGGAACTTGAGCTCTAGTTTTCTAAATTTCCTATAGAAAAATAAAGGAGTACTCGAGATTGGAGAAGAGCCATTTTACAGGACAAGAATTGGATTTTCAAATTTTATTCTGCAACATGTATTATGATTAGCTTGATTAAGTTTGTCTTCCACAATCCCCAGGATGAGTCCCCTGAAAGCAAAGATCATATCTTATCTGTCTTTGCATCCCTAGTGCTTTGTCCTTACATGGCTTGATCTAATTTCAGTCATAAACTGCCCTGCCCACCTCTGTTCTGAAATTTATCCCTCTCACAACTTCAGGTATTGCACTCCATCAAATTCTCTCTCTCATGTACCTTCAGCTGGTTCTACCCTAAAGCTTGAAACATATTGTGCTCTGTTCATATTAAAAAGCACTAACAGCCAAGCCATAGACCTCCCTCAGCACAAAGTCCTCCTTAGCAAGCACAGTGTTTCTTTTCTTTCAAAACCAACACTCTTATAAAAAAAATCTATTCTTCTGTCACCATTTCTAATACATCAATTTTCTAACAGCTTATAGTCTGACTTCATCCACAACCAGTCCAAAAAAACCGCTGTAATTATGATTACATGGTTACTTGTAACCACACTCTGCCTACATTAGATGAGTTAACACCACTCAATTCTTATTACTAATGTTTGAACCAGTCAATACATACCATCATTCTCTCTCATGCCTGAGTTTTGAAACAGGTGAGAAATAAAACAGGGATCAGTGGAAATGGAAATTAAAAATGTCACCATTATCACTTACAACACCTAAGTTGAAGGATATGGATTCTGTGTATAGTCAGATAGGCTTTCTAACACTTTCATGAATCAAAGGTATCCCAAGCTGTAAGCTCCTCCACAGAGACAAGCCCTTTGCCATGGCAAGAGATAAAAGGGAAGGCATGCTATCTTCACGCTCTTCTTCCAATTCACCATTCTGAGGAGTCACTTTTCACTTTTCCACCAGGAAAGTTACTTTAAGAGCAATTCCTTTACATGGAATTATGAGATCAGGGATAAAGGAGGTTCCACAGTAATATGTTTTCTACCTGAGCTCTTTGTATATATGAGAGAATTATCATATACTTACCATTAAACTATTAAACTTGTCTTCTCCTTTGGCCTCTGTGCTGGCCATTTCATTCTAATTTTCAGCATATATCTATAGCTCTTTCTTGTCCAACTTCTTCATAAGTTTTTATATTCAACTTTTTAAATGAGTTGTTCTTTAAGGTTCCATTCTTCTTTTTCTCTTTACATAGAAATGCTGTTTTGGGGTCATTTAAACCTATTTGTCATTTATCTTCCTCTTTTGTGCTTTCCATGCTAGAATAATCCACTTAGCCCAGATCTCTTTTCAGGCCTTAAAATCCATAAATTAAACCATCTATCATAGTTGGGGGTGTCTGATAAAGATTTCAAAAACTGTGTTTATATTTGAACTCATCATCTTTCCCTTGGAATTACTTCCACAGTTAACAGCACTAAAATGCATATGTCAACCATTTTAGAAACTCAAATATTGTCCATTTTTATTCTCTCTTTCATACCCTGCAAATCTAATATTGTCAATGTGTCATGGATTTTTATCTTCCTTTTATGTCTCTTCACAGAATTTTAATTCAAGTTTTTATTTTCATTCTGATTAGTAAGACAACATCCACATTTGTATTTCAGACCTAGTTATTTCATTTCCTTTTAATAATTTTACAAATGATCAACAGAGTAAATTTTTCAAATGTGAATCTGGTTTTACTGTGTCCATGCTCACTGCACTAAGTCTTAAGTAATTGGACCCCCCAAATATGGTCAATCAACTGGTAAAAACAAGTTGGTTGATTACATAATGTTATTTAAACTAAAATTTGGTTAAGTGTTGCAAGTATTACACCCAATGATGTATTAGAGGGCTGTTTTTAAGTTATTTATATAATTGGGGCATTTTTGTTTTAAATAAATTATTTTTGTTTGATACTGTATATAACTATAAAATTAAAAAAATAATATAAAGTTACTAAAATAGTAAAAAAATTATAGAAAACTTATTTGATTGATAATAAGGGAATATTAGAATAAAAATTTTGCTTATAAAACATTATGCCTTTGAAATAAGTCTGTATGAGTCAAAATGAAATAAAGCAATTAGAGAGAAATTGTCTTTTGCTTAATAGGTGCTTTTTTTTTCTTTTTTGCTGTCTTCTCTTATTTGTTTTTATTTTCTATGACAAATTTAAATTTAAATAAATTTAATTATAAATATAAATTATTAAAAATAATTTGAAGTAAAGAAAAGGATCTAGAATTTTAGAGAGTTTTTAACCCATCTAAGTTACGTTCAGCTACTTATTCTGACCTACCAGTCAATGTTTTAAAACGTAAAAGTATTCTAAGTAGCAAATTTTAATTACTATTTTAGTTTTGAACTATTTTTTCATATTACAGCAACTATTTTTGCAACCTGGTGCCATTTTTTAAGACACGTTTTTATTTATTTTAGAGATAAAGGATGGGAGAGGAAGAGAGAGAGAAACTTCAATGAGAGAAACATCAATCAGCTGCTTCTTGCATGCCTCCTCCTGGGGATTGAGCCCACAACCTAGGCATGTGCTCTGACCAGGAATTCAACTGGCAACCTTCTGGTACGTAGGACACTCAACCAACTGAATCACACTGGCCAGGGCACCTGGTACAATTTATATCCAGCTTTTTATTGTCAACAATTAATTGTTTCTCACATCCTATCTAATAAAGAGGGAATATGCTAATTGACCCTCATGCCATCGCAAGGATGGTGATGCCCACAGCCAATAAGGAGGGAATATGCTAATTGACTGCCATGCCCTCAAATATGGTGGCGCCCACAGCCACAGATGTGGTGCCCAGTCCCCTCAGCCCTGCTGGGGTGGCAGGCATGCAGCAAGGCTGGACCCACCCCAGGCGGGCCCGGCTGCTCCATGTGCCTGCCTCTGGAGTTCCCCAGTCCCCTCAGCCCCCCAGCTGCCCAGGGCCAGCCCAAGGTGCAGGCAAGCCTTGGATGGCAGCTGCCCAGTCACCCAGGGCTGCCCGAGGCTCAGGTAACCAGGGCTGGCTGAGACTTGTGCTGCTGGCAGTGGCAGCAGCAGAGGTGTGATGGGGCATCGCCTTCCTCTGATTGCTGGGTTGCCTCCCGCCCCTGAGGGTTTCCGGACTGTGAAAGGGGGAAGGCTAGGCTGAGGGACCCCCATTCCAGTGCATGAATTTTCATGTACTGGGCCTCTAGTTTCTCAATAAAAAGAGTGCAGAGCAGAAATATAGTTGGAGAGTAAATTGAAAATATAAAAGGGATTCCCAGTAAGACCAGGAAAAAGGCAAGGATATCCTCTGTCACCACTCCTTTACAAAATTGTACTTGAAAGTCCTAGCTAATGTAATAAGACAAGAAAGTAAATAAAAGGCATTCAGATTGGGAAGGAAGAAATAAAATTGTCCTTGCTTGCTGATGATATAATTGTTTATGTAAAAAATATGAACAAGACTTGGATGAATTTTTGAAGCAGTGAACAAATGAATAACATTTGGTTGGACCACTGAGTGACCAAGATTAATTTTGTGTGCATGTGCAAGCACATCTGTGGTGAGTAAGATTGGTTTCAAAGTACTATTCCAGATATTATTGTTTTTACTTTGAATTTTTTTTCCATTGAAGTAAGTCCTAAGAAGTAACCCTTTCTCGGAGAAAATGTGCTCTCTGTTGAAAAGCTGTTAAATGTTTACTTCTTAAAAGACATTTCAAAAAGCAATGGCTGACACTGGAACTCTATTGCTATAGATAGGTGAGAGGACAGTTTAATCTCAATGATTTACAGTACTAAATTTTATTTTTATAATTAAAGTACCTCGTATGCTGCTACTATTATTTTTATCAAGCATTTGAATAAAGTAATTCTGAAATGAAGAGCAAATTAAAATGAGGAAAAAAAGTGCTTAATGCTACAAAAAGTACACACAAACACAATATTGACGTATATAATTAATTACAGAAAAATTGATTCTTCAGGTTCTAATATGTAGCAAAGCTCAACCTTAAACTACTTACTGAATTTCATCACCTTCCTTGCTTTTCAAATATATTGACTTCCCTGAGTTTTTATTGTCTCCTCAGCATGAATATCAGGGTTAGAACAAATACTAACAGCTTGAAATATCTCTTTCCAAATAAAGCTATAATTGTCAAAAAGTAAATGTAGTGTCACAGAAAGAACTTGGGATACCGAACATGCTCATCTTGTTTAGGTATGATTCATTAGGAAAAGCAAAGAAGTTTTGTTTCTACACATTTTTTTTCCCAGTGCTGTTCTGCAGTGTTGCCAAAACTTACCTTCTTCTGGGAAAATCAGAACTAATAAGGATTTAAACCTTCATCTGGGATGCTAAATGGATTCTCTAATGTTATTCCTGTAATGGCTGATAGATGAGGTGGCAGCTGTCACCAACAAATCTATCTAACACTTTAATGTAGTGTCTATTCAGCAGCTGGAAACAAGACACAGCTTGAAGCTCATAATGGCTACCAAGTTTCCCTGCCTTGGTAATGCCTTCGTCTTTGAAAGACACAGTTTTCCCCAGGCTTGGTCAGTAAGAGAAACAGTTTTGTCTTTTTCTAGTAGACAGGGTCAAAGCTGCTTTGTTTGAAATGGACGTATTACCCTGCTCAAAGCAGGGTACATCTCAGAAATACATTCTCATCAAAGGAGAATTATGTGTTTTGATCAAATGCATCTTCAAGGTCAAACATGTTACAGTTAAAAGAGAAAGAGAGAGAGAGAGAGAGAGAGAGAGAGAGAGAGAGAGAGAGAGAGAGAGAGAGAGAGAATGACACATATATTGGATACCAAAAATTCCCTTGGTAAGAAAGATTACACTATTTCTGAGTATTTGAAAATGTGTGGTTCTGTTGTTTAAATTAAACTGAGCATTTTATACATGTGACAGATCAGTGTCTCTTTTTTTTTTGCCCATTTAGACAAGAATTTACATGTTTTGTTTTTTTTGTTTTTTTTTTTATAGAGAAGAATTATGTTGCCCAGGTATATTTAATATGAGTCTACATTCTATCTTCTGAAGTATAAACATTTTTACCTTTCTATTGAGAATATTTGGCTCTGGTATGGGAGAAACCAAAGTGTGTCAAGCCTGCTATATATTTTGTAGAAGAAGCTCTTTGTTTTGTATCAAATACTTTGCTTTTTGGATAAAATACTCTGAAGTTTTCTTTAGTGAAGATTTGATTTTGGTTTTCCTAGAATCTTATACTTAGAGGAAACAAAAGTCACAGAAGTACCAGTAAGAGTTGAATGAATACAATGCTAAGTTATTGGAGTGCAGTCCCTTAGTAGAAAGTAAGAGTGAGGACAATATGGCTGGAGAGAGAACCAGATTGAATGAGGTTCCAGTGTCCACTTTAAAATGAAAATCTTTGGGCTTGTGTTGGATAAAGTTATTTGGTGAGATGTTTTCCTATGAAAGTTTCTTTTATTTGTTTACCAGTAAAAATTATTAAATAAATGTTAAAAACCCACAGATCTACTGTAGTTAAAAGAAGGGTCTCTCTGTAACCTTATGTCATTTGAAGTTCTTATAAATGTTTGCAAGGAGCAACAATTTATTCAGAAAACTTGAGTTATAGGATCTACTTTTATATTTCTTCTACAATGAATAAAAAGATAGTGCAAGACTAAAATAAAATTTATTCTATTTTAAAATCTCTATAAGCTATTTGTCTTTTATTTCTAGACATTAAATATTATTTATTTAGCTTTAACCATCTATATAACACTATATTTTCTTTCTTTTTTATTTATTTTTATTAAGGTATTATATGTGTACATATCTTACCATTGCCCCCCCCACCCCACTCCCATACATGCCCTCACCCCCAATGTTTTGCATCCGTTAGTTACTCTTATATACATGCATATAAGTCCTTCAGTTGATCTCTTATTTCCCCCACCTCTCCCTAACCTTACCGCTGTAATTTGACAGTCTGTTTGATGCTTTACTGCCTCTGTATCTATCCTTTTGTTCATCAGTTTATAATGTTTTTCATTATCCCCAGATGAGTGAGATCATGTGGTATTTTTCTTTCATTGACTGGCTTATTTCACTTAGCATAATGTTCTCTAATTCCATCCAGGTGCCTACAAATGGTAGTAATTCCTTCTTTTTTATGGCAGCATAGTATTCCATTGTGTAGATGTACCATAGTTTTTTGATCCAGTCATCTGCTGACGGGCACCTAGGCTGTTTCCAAATCTTAGCTATTGTAAATTGTGCTGCTATGAACATAGGGGTGCATATATCCTTTCTGATTCGTGTTTCTGGTTTCTTAGGATATATTCCTAGGAGTGGGATTACTGGGTCAAATGGGAGTTCCATTTTCAGTTTGAGGAAACTCCATACTGTTCTCCACAGTGGCTGCACCAGTCTGCATTCCCACCAGCAGTGCACGAGGGTTCCTTTTTCTCCACATCCTCGCCAACACTTGTTGTTTGTTGATTTGTTGATGATAGCCATTCTGACAGGTGTGAGATGGTATCGCATTGTCGTTTTGATTTGCATCTCTCGCATAGTTAGTGACTTTGAGCATGTTTTCATGTGTCTCTTGGCCTTCCTTCTGTCTTCTTTCGAAAAGATTCTATTTAGGTCCATTGCCCATTTTTTTATTGGATCATTTATCTTCCTTTTATTAAGTTGTATAAGCTGCCTGTAGATGTTGGAAATTAAACCTTTATCAGTGATAACATTTGCAAATATGTTCTCCCATACAGTGGGGTTTCTTGTTGTTTTGTTGATGGTTTCTTTTGCTGTGCAAAAGCTTTTTATTTTGATGTAGTCCCATTTGTTTATTTTCTCTTTGGCTTCCATTGCCCTAGGGGAAGTATCAGTGAAAAAGTTCTTTTGGCATATGTCTGAGATTTTGCTGCCTGTGGATTCCTCTAGTATTTCCCGTCTTATATTTAAGTCCTGTATCCATTTTGAGTTTATTTTTGTGTATGGTGTAAGTTAGTGATCTAGTTTCATTTTTTTGCATGTATCTGTCCAATTTTCCCAACACCATTTATTGAAGAGACTGTCTTGACTCCATTGTATGCTCATGCCTCCTTTGTCAAATATTAATTGCGCATATTGGTTTGGGTCGATATCTGGATTCTCTATTCTATTCCATTGATCTATATGTCTGTTCTTATGCCAGTACCAGGCTGTTTTGAGGACAGTGGCTTTGTAATACAGCTTGAAATCTGGTATTGAGATCCCTTCTACTTTATTCTTCTTTCTCAGGATTGCTGTGGCTATTTGGGGTCTTTTTTTATTCCAGATGAATTTTTGGAGGGTTCTTTCTAGGTCTGTGAAATATGCCGTTGGTATTTTAATGGGGAGTGCATTGAATCTATAGATTGCTTTGGGTAGTATGGACATTTTGATGATGTTGAATCTACCAATCCATGAACATGGTATGTTCTTCCATCTGTTTACATCTTCCTCTATCTCTTTTTTCAGTGTCTTGTAGTTTTCCGAGTATAGGTCTTTTACCTCCTTGGTTAGGTTTATTCCTAAGTATCTTAATTTTTTTGGTGCGATGAAAAATGGGATTGCTTTTTTAGTCTCTCTTTCTGTAAGTTCACTGTTGGTGTATAGAAATGCCATAGATTTCATGGCATTAATTTTGTATCCTGCTACATTGCCGAATTCATTTATTAAGTCTGTTAGCTTTTCGATGGAATCTTTCGGGTTTTTTATGTACAATATCATGTCATCTGCAAATAAGGACAGCTTTACTTCTTCTTTTCCAATTTGGATGCCTTTTATTTCTTCTTCTTGTCTAATTGCAGTGGCTAATATTTCCAGTACTATGTCAAACAGGAATGGTGAGAGTGGGCATCCCTCTCTTGTTCCTGTTCTTAGAGGAAATGGTTTTAGTTTTTGCCCATTGAGTCTGATGTTGGCTGTGGGTTTATCATATATAGCTTTTATTATGTTGAAGTATGATCCTTCTATTCCGACCTTGTTGAGAGTTTTTATCAAGAAAGGGTGTTGAATTTTGTCAAATGCTTTTTCTGCATCAATTGATATGACTATGTGGTTTTTATCTCTCAATTTGTTTATGTGATGTATCACATTTATTGATTTTCGAATATTGTACCATCCTTGCATTCCTGGGATAAACCCTACTTGGTCATGGTGTATGATCTTTCTGATGTACTGCTGGATCCGATTTGCTAGAATTTTGTTGAGGATTTTGGCATCTACATTCATGAGGGATATTGGCCTGTAATTCTCCTTCATTGTGTTGTCTTTATCTGGTTTTGGTATTAGGGTGATGCTGGCTTCATAGAAGGAGCTTGGAAGTGTTCCTTCCTCTTGAATATTTTGGAATAGTCTGAGGAGGATAGGTTTTATTTCTTCCTTGAATGTTTGGTAAAACTCTCCTGTGAAGCCATCTGGCCCTGGGCTTTTGTTTGCCGGAAGCTCTTTGATGACTGCTTCAATTTCTTGCATAGTTACTGGCATGTTGAGCTGTTTAGATTCTTCCTGATTGAGTTTTGGAAGGTTATATTTTTCTAGGAATATGTCCATTTCCTCCAGGTTGTCCAGTTTGTTGGAATAAAGTTGTTTGTAGTATTTTTTAACAATTCTTTGTATTTCGGCGGGATCTGTTGTTATTTCACCTCTTTCATTTCTGATTTTGTTTATTTGGGTCCTCTCTCTTTGCTTCTTGGTGAGCCTGGCTAGAGTTCATCAATCTTGTTTATCCTTTCAAAGAACCAGCTCTTGGTTTTGTTGATCTTTTGTATTATTTCTTTGGTCTTTATGTTGTTTATCTCTGCTCTGATCTTTATTATTTCCTTCCTTCTGCTTACACTGGGCTTTTCTTGTTGCTCTTTTTCTAACTCTTTGAGTTGTTGGGTTAGGTAATTTATTACCATTGTTTCTTGTTTTTTGCAGTAGGCTTGTAGAGCTATGAACTTCCCTCTCAAGACTGCTTTCACTGTGTCCTATAGATTTTGGATTGTAGTGTTTTCATTGTCATTTGTTGCCATGATGTTTTTTATTTCTTCTTTGATCTCTCTGGTAACCCAGTCATGGTTTAATAGCATGCTGTTTAGTCTCCATGTGTTTGATTTCTTTGGGTTGTTTTTATTGTAGTTGATTTCCAGTTTTATGCCTCTGTGGCCTGAGAAGATGCTTTATATAATTTCTATCTTCTTGAATTTGAAGAGACTTTGCCTATGTCCCAACATATGGTCTATCTTTGAAAATGACCCATGTGCACTTGAGAAGAATGTATATTCTGTGGCTTTGGGGTGAAATGTTCTGAAGATGTCAATTAATTCCATCTGGTCTAGTGAGTCATTTAGGATTGATGTTTCTTTGCTGATTTTTTGTTTAGAGGATTTGTCCAATGGTGATAGTGGGGTATTAAAGTCTCCTACTATGATTGTATTGCTGTCAATCTCTCCCTTGATATCCTCCAGGAGTTTTTTTATGTATTTGGGTGCTCCTGTATTGGGTGCATATATGTTTACCAGAGTTATTTCTTCTTGTTGGATTGCTCCCTTTAGTATTATGAAGTGGCCTTCCTTATTTCTTGTTATGCACTTCACTTTGATATCTAATTTGTCAGATATAAGTATTGCTACCCTAGCTTTTTTTTCAGTTCCATTTGCCTGGAAAACCTTTTTCCATCCCTTCAACCTCAGTCTGTGTGCGTCTTTTTTTCTGAGGTGGGTTTCTTGTAGACAGCAGATATATGGGTCGTGTTTTCTTATCCAGTCCATTACTCTATGTCTTTTGATTGGGGCATTTAATCCATTTACATTTAAAGTTATTATTGATAGGTACTTATTTGACGCCATTCCTATTCTTTACCCCTGTGTTACTTCTTCGCTTCCTATTTCTTTCTTTCTTTCTTTCTTTTTTTTTTTTTTTACAGCAGACCCTTTAGCATTTCTTACATTGCTCGTTTGGTGGTAATAAATTCCCTTAGTCCTTTTTTTGTCTGTGAAGCTCCTGATTTCACCTTCAATTTTGATTGACAGCCTTGCTGGGTACAGTATTCTTGGATTCAGACCCTTCTTTTGCATGACTTTGTATATTTCATTCCATTCCCTTCTGGCCTGATGAGTTTCTGTTGAGAAATCAGTTGCTAGTCTGATGGGGGTTCCTTTGTATGTAACTTTCTGTCTCTCTCTTGCCGCTTTTAAGATTCTTACTTTGTCATTGGTGTTTGCCAATTTAATTATAATGTGCCTTGGCGTCGGTCTTTTGGGGTTCATTTTGCTTGGGACTCTGTTAGCTTCTTGGATTTGTGTGGGTTTTTTCTTCCCTATATCAGGGAAATTTTCTGTCATTATTTCTTCAAATAGGTTTTCTATTCCTTGCTCAGCTTCCTTTCCTTCTGGAACCCCTATTATGCGGATGTTGTTTTGTTTTGTGTTGTCCAAAGTTCCCTTAGGCTCTCCTCCTGCCTTTCAATTTTTTTTTTCTAGAAGTTGTTCTACTTGGGTATTTTTTCCCATCTTATCTTCTAGCTCACTGATGTGGTCCTCTGCTTCTTCTAGTCTACTCTTGATGCTTTCTATTGAGTTCTTTACAGCAGCGATGTCATTTTTAATTTCTTCTTGGTTCTTCGTCATTTCCTCTTGGTTCTTGCTCATATTGTCGAATTTGTCTTCCATTCTTTTCAGCCACCTTATGACCATTTCTCTTAATTCTTTCTCTGGAAGGTTGCTTGCCTCCATTTCGTTTACTTCCTTTTCTGGTGATGCCTGCTTTTCTTTCATAGGTGGGCTGTGTCTTTGTCTCCCCATGGTATCTCTTCTCTGGGTGTCTGGTTATGTAGTTTTCTCTCTCCTGCGTTTATTTAAAGGCACAAAATACAGCACAACCAGGTACAACTCATAAGGCACTGAACAGAAATGTATTCACGATATTAATAACCTCCAATAAAGGTGACCACCAGAGAAAGGCAAATTAGGAGATAGGAGAGAAAGAGGAAAGAAAGAAAAAAAAGGAGTGTCAAAATGAAATTGGGAAAAGGGAAAGAAAAAAAAGAAAAAAAAAGTAGGAGAGACAAGAAAGACTAAGAGAGAAAGGGGAACAGACTATATATATTGGGGATAAAACTCCAATAGAACAATCATTAATCCCAGCAAATGCCAGTAACAAGTGCCTGGGGATTAATACAAACTACAACACCCACTAATATTGAGTGAGGCAAGGGAAAGCTGAAGCACAAAACAAACAAAAAAATAAACAAAAGAAGAATAAGCAAAACATTCTCACAAAAAAGCATAAAAATTCGATATAATCTACATTCAAGTTAACCACAACAAAAGGACAGAGAGAAAAACAAGTTTTTGGATAGTTAAGACAGCGAAGAGAGAGGTGTGTATGGACTTGGAGCAGGGGATTGGAGATTAGATATGTAAGTAGGGTGAAATTTTAACAAGGGGTAAACAGAAAGAATAGGGAAAATCTAAAGCAGGAAAGGGGTAAGATAAACAGGACACCAAAAAGGGGAAGGTTAGGAAGAGAGTGATGGCATAAAGGTAGAGTTGAGATAGAGTAAAATGATGCTAAAGGAAAGATAAAAATAGAATGTAGAACCCTAATCCCAAAATAAAATGAAGAGAAAATAAAATGACACTTAAAAAAAAAAAGATAAAATAGCAGTAGTAATAATACGGATTGAAAACAAAAATGTAATAATTAAAAAGGTAAAATCAAGTGATGAAAAAAGAAAAAAGTTAGTTTCTTGAGTAAAAGATGCAAAAAATGAAAATAAATAAATAAATAAATAAATAAAATAAAAAAATAAAAATAAAATGTGGAGTAGTGAAGGTCATTCACTTCCTCTGTTGTTCTGTTTGGCACGCCTGTTTCTGAGTCTGGACAGTATTTCAGTTCCCTGTGTTCCACTGCTCTTCAGTGTTGTAAGCCAGTCCTGATTTTAAGCAGGCGGTGTGTCTTAATTTCTTGTATCCCTTTATTTTTGATTACACAAGAGTCAATTTGTGATTCAGCCCCTGGGTGGCAGTGTTTCTGGATTGACTTCGGGGTCTATCTATGGCCTCTCTAGGCAGTGTTAGAGCCTTCTTTCCCTGTAGCACTCACTACCGGTTTGTGGGAGTGGGCTGCCTCAGAGCTGGCACTCCGATGGTCACTCCCCGCTCCGATCCCCAGGTTCCAGAAAAACAACTTTCCCCTGCAGTCCCCCAGGGTGTCCCCAACTGGGTGATCCTATGTATTGGGCTTAGTAATCAGAAGCAAGAATTTCAAGAGGAAAAAGCCCAAGTGTGCGAACTCCGGGGTTGCGCGTAAGTCTGGGCAGCCTGAAATTCTTAGGCTGTCCCTGCACGTCAGATCAAAATGAGTTGCTTTTTAGAGAGCCCTTCTGTTAGCAGCTCTGAGGACCCCTTTCCACATTCACAGAACACGCCAGCCCCAACAGCCACGGATTTTTCTAGGCACAGACTTCCCTGGTCCTCCAGCTCCCTCAAAACGCGCGTTCCTTTCTCCCGCCGGGACCAGAGACCTCACCTTATCCCAGGCGAAATCTGACCTTTCCGTGGTGGAGTGTAGAGCTCCTCTGAACCCGTGTGTTTGCGCCAATTGGGGAGCATTGTTCTGGGGCTCGCAGCTCTTCTGTGGGTGCCGCAGTTGTGGATTCTCAGGCTTCCGATAAGCTCCACTTTCCGGATCAAGATGGCGCAGACTCCGAGTCCAAGCCCGCAGCTCTGGGAGGGGACCCAGCCGCAGTTGGTGCTGCCAGGTCAGGGGAACCCCGTCTAGCAGTCCCCCACCTTCTTCTGGAGTTCAGCTGTCTCCCAACTTGCCAACAAACACTCCTTGTGCGACCCTCAGCTGTTCTTTCTTTCTGCTCCGGGACAAGGCTCGGAACACGTCTGTCTATTCTGCCACCATTATTCCCTCCCCAGAAGGTTGATCAACACTATATTTTCTTTAACTTAAACTACTTAGAAGTTTGATCTGAATATATATATATATATATATATATATATATATATATATGTATATATATATATATATATATATATATATATATTTATATACACACACACACACACACACACACACACACACATATATACATACATTTACATATATACTAGAGGCCCTGTGCATGAAATCGTGCACTGGGGGGGTTGTCCCTCAGCCCAGCCTGTACCCTCTCCAATCTGGGACCCTTTGGGGGATGTCCGAGTGCCAGGATTGGGCCTAAACCGGCAGTTGGACATCCCTCTTACAATCTGGGACTGCTGGCTCCCAATTGCTTGCCTGCCTGCCAGCCTGATCACCCCCTAATCACTCCGGATCCAGCCTGATCAATGCCTAACTGCTCCCCTGCCTGTCCGATTGCCTCCAATTACCTTCCCCTGCCAGCCCAATTGTCCCTAACTACCCTCTCCTGCAAGCCTGGTCTCCCCTAACTGCCCTCCCCTCCAGGCCTGGTCACACCTAACTGCCCTCCCCTGCAGGCCTGGTCCCCCCGCAATTGCTCTCCCCTGCAGGCCTGAGTCCCTCCCAACTGCCTTTCCCTGCAGGCCTGGTCACCCCTAACTGCCCTCCCCTGCAGGTTTTATCGCCCCCAACTGCCCTCCCTTGTAGGCCTTGTCCCTCCCTCCCAACTGCCCTCCCTTGCTGGCCATCTTGTGGTGGACATCTTGTGTCCACATGGGGGCAGCCATCTTGTGTGTTGGAGTGATGGTCAATTTGCATATTACTCTTTTATTAGATAGGATGGCTGTCTCTTTTAATTGATTTATTCAGGAACTACTTATTTTGTATATGCATTAGTCAGTTCAAGTGCAAAGATTAGCATCCTTTCCAGCTCCCTGGAGGTATAAAGCACGCTGTCTCTGAGAATAGAACCATAATTTTAACATATTTAAAGAAAGAATATGTCAGCCAAAAGGTGATTTTGTCAATAACTGCAGCTTATGTATATACATGTATATAAAAGACAGGAGTAGCAAATGTATATAAAAGACAGAATTACAGAATTAAACTTCCCCTTGCCTCCCCCACTTTTTTCTTGTATATGGATAATGTTTTCCTGTTTCTTTGTATAATTAGTGTTTGTTTTTTTTTTTTTTAATTGAATGGTACATAATATATTATGGAGACTTTGGATTCTGGTTTTCTGAAGAGTATTGATTCTTGTTCTAGGAGGTAGTTCAACTACTGGCTAATCACCATGAATTTGTGAAGGTTTGGCTTTATTAATTTGCTAATGAAAATCTATAAAAAAAATGTTCATTAAACCTCTCTAACTTAGCTGACTTCAACTTCTAAACTCTGTCTCCCCTTAAGATCTTATTGGGCTTGTTTTTAGGCGTTGTTAAGGCAAGCCAGTCTTTTTACATACTACTGAGGAAAGAGAACACCTTAGCCAATGGTCTGACATGTTCAGTGCCCATTGTGGTGGTGATCTCATAGTCAGATAGATGCATCAGGTTATCTTTTCTGGATGTCTTTGAAGATATCTTTATCTCCTTGACGTGTTTACTGTCCAATCTCTAGATTCTGATTCTAGAAGGACTACAACCAGTGCCCCACCTTGGTCTGGCATCCCCACTCACCTGCTCCACCATTCTGCTGCGGTCGATGCCCGCCATGTTCTGTGATCTGCCACCTACTGCCAACACCAGCCATGTTCTGCGCGCACCCCCTTGTGGTCAGCTCAAGTAATAGCAACCAGTTGTTCGGTTGTTCTGCTGTTCGGTCTATTTTCATATTAGCTTTTTATTATATAGGATATTATACCAGGGCCCAGTCCACAAATTTGTGCAACTTGAAAGGAACTGTGGGCTGCGAGGCTGTGGTGGGCACAGGGGCGGGTCTCTGCCCATCCTTTGCACCCCTGCCTGGCCCCTCCCACCACCCTGTCTGCCGGTAGCCCCACTCCTGCCACCGCCACTCTACACACTGATGGCACCAGCCCCGCTCGCACCCACTGACAGTGAGGAGTGATTAGGGCCGGTGCCAGCAGGGGGCACGAGCAACTGCTTCTGCTCCGATCACCCCTCAGGAGCAGGGGGAGGTGGAGAAGCCCTCAGGCGTGATCAGGGCCAGAAGCCACTGCTCGCACCCACTGATGGTGCCGAGCAATCTGGGCTGGCACCAGGTGCCGGCAGTGGGTGCGAGTGGGGCAGGCACCAGCAGCAGGTGCAAGCGCCCTGTGGAAATGCAGCGCATGGGAGCAAAGAATTTTCAGTAACCACCAGAGGCTTGCCCTGAGGACAGAGACTGGCACCCTGCCTTGGGCTGGTGCCCCCGCTCACCTGCTCCACTATCCCACCACAGCTGATGCCCACCATGTTCTGCACTCTGCTGCCTGCTGCTGATGCCCTCTATGTTCTGCATGTGCCCCCTCGTGGTCAGCACATGTCATAGTGGCTGGTTGTTCGGTTGGTCTGCTGTTTGGTCTATTTGTATATTAGGGTTTTATATATATATATATATATATATATATATATATATATATATATATATATAAAATAATATTATATTATATATTATCTAATAAAGAGGAAATATGCTAATTGACCATCACTCCCTCACAAAGATGGTGGCACCCACAGCCAATAAGGAGGGAATATACTAATTGACTTCCACACCCTCAAATATGACAGCGCCCACAGCCACAAGATGGCGGCACCCAGTCCCCTCAACCTCACTGGGGCAGCAGGCACATGGCATGGCTGGGCCCACCCCCAGGCAGGTCTGGCTGCTTCATGGGCCTGCATCCAGAGTCCCCCAGTCCCTTCAGCCCCCCAGCTGCCCAGGGCCGGCCCAAGGCACAGGCAAGCCTCATATGGTGGCTGCCCAGCCTCCCAGGGCTTCCTGAGGCTCAGGTAAGCAGGGTCAGCTGAGGCTTGCCCTGCCGGCAGTGATAGCAGCAGAGGCATGATGGGGGAGTCACCTTCCTCTGGTTGCTGGATTGCCTCCTGCCCCTGAGGGCTCCCGGACTGTGAGAGGGGGCAGACCAGGCTGAGGGACCACCCCTCCAGTGCATGAATTTTCATGCACTGGGCCTCTAGTTATATTATATTATACTAGTGGCCCACTGCACAAAATTCATGCACATTAAAAGGGGATTAATTAGAGGAAATATTTTAACATTGCTATTTGCCCTTTCTCTATAAAAGTGTCAGAGATGAAAGAAAATCAGTAAAATGTATATGAAAATCTTCCTCCTGTCAGAGACTGGGGCGTGCTGTGGGACCCAGAGTCAAGTCCCCACCCACCCATGGCACCTCAAAATCGTGGGAGACCCAGACCCAGATGGCTCCACCCCCACTGGGTGAGATCCAGCCCCAGCCAGCCCCACCCTTGTCAAGCCCCACCAGGTGGGGGCACAGCCTCTGGTTCCCTGGCCTGGTGCTGGGTGGGGGGTGCAGCCTCAGGTCTCCCATCAATCCCTTCCAGGTGGGGGCCACAGCCTCAGGGACCCCATCAAGCCACGCAGTGTGGGGGGCGCAGCCTCAGGTTCCCTGTCAAGCCCCACTGGGTGGGGGCCATGGCCTGAGGTCCCCTGTCAAGCCCCACCAGGTGGGGGGTCACAGCCACAGATCCCCTGCCCAGGCCCAGCACCACGCAGCCTCAGGTCCCTGCTGATTGCTCATTAAGGCTCATTAGGGGAACTTGGCCTCCACTGTGGGTGCAGCCATCTTGTGTTATGGAAACTCCGCCTCTGCTGTGGGCGCAGCCATCTTTGTGATGGTGTGATGGTCAATTTGCATATTCCCTCTTTATTAAATAGGATTATATTATATTATATTATGTTATATTATATTATATGTGTTAATGTAACTCAGTGATTAAACAAATAAAATAGAATTCAAATATTAAATAAAGGGAATAGAGACCTCTTAATCATCACTTTTGAATGAACTTGAAAAATAATTTCAAGAGAATCTTGATCTCTTTAGAAGAATTCTATTATATATGAAAAATGAATCACACTGTTCTCTTCCTTCCCCCCCCCCCCCCCCCCCCCCCCGCCTCTCTGTAGAACTTAGCTACTTTCTCTGCCTTTTGGGCTGCATTATTGTATTCGTTTCATAAGGCTGCAGAAACAAAGTACCACAAACTGCTGGTTATTTATTGTCTCACAATTCAGGAGTCCAGATTTCCAAAAAGTAGGGCCAGGCTCCCTCTGAAACCCTTGGGGAACATCTTTTCTTGCTTCTTTCAACCTACTTGCTATGGCCATCCAACCTTGGCATTTCATGGTTTATAATGATTCATTCCAATCTCTATCTCTGTCTTCACATTGCATTCTCTCTTTGTGTCTCTTTCTTCTCTCTTCCTATAAGGGCATTGCAGTTAGGTCTCACCCTGCACCAGTATGACCTCATCTTACCTCAACTAATTGTATCTACAATTATCCCATTTCTAAAAAAATGTCATAATCTGAGATACTGGAGTTTAGGATTCAGCATATCTTTTTTGGAGACACAACTTAACTTATAACAATCATACAATACAGATTAAATATACACAGAAACTCAAGAACACAGTCAGTTTAAAATGACATTTCAAGTGCAACAAGCATGGTTCATTCAATTGATTGATGCAGAGTTATTAATGGCATCTTTGCATGACTTTATTTTATTATTTTATTTTATTTTATTTTATTTTATTTTATTTTATTTTATTTTATTTTTCTAACACCATTTATCCCATCTATGCCCTCTTCCACCTCCTCACATCCTCCCCCCTCCCAGGCCAAAGAAGCTTGGAGAAAAAGAGAAGGTATTCTTTCTAGATAACTACATATCATAATCACAATTTTTCTCAAGAAGCAATTATATATTGAGTTCTTATTTTAACTTATGAGAAATAATGGGCCCTTTGGTGTTCTTATATTTTTCAGCACAGTGCATATAGATGATTTAGTGTGTGTTTATTTGAGTATAATTACATATGGATATTAATTTTCAAATTGTGACCCACTTAGGCCATCTCAAATAAACAATCTGCATTAAATACTCCAAATTTTTAAAGGAAATAAGATCATAGAATCTAATCGTAACAAATGGGACTACATTAAACTGAAAATCTTCTGAACAGCAAAAAAAAAAAAAAAAAAAAAAAAAAAAATCAGCATCAAAATGAAAAGGAAGCCCACTTAATGGGAGAACATATTTGGCAATGATATATCTGATAAGCAGTTAATATCCAAAATATATAAGGAACTCACACAATTTAACAAAAGGAAGACAAACAATCCAATTAAAAAAAATGGGCAAAGGACCTAAATAGACACTTCTCCAAAGTGAACATACAGAAGACCAAGAGATGCATGAAAAAATCCTCAAAATCACTAATCATCTGAGAGTTGTAAATTAAAATGACAATGAGGTATTATCTCACAGCTGTCAGAATGGCTACCATCAACAAATCAACAAAGGTCAAGTGCTAGCAAGGATGTGGAGAAAAGAGAACCTGAATACACTGGTGGTGGGAATGCAGACTGGTGCAGCAACTGTGGAAAACAGTATGGAGTTAATTTGAAAATTAATATTCCTCAAAAAAATTAAAAAAGGAACTTCCTTTTGACCTAGTGATACTACTTCTAGGAATATATCCTATGAAACCTGAAACACCAATCAGAAAGAATATATACACCCCTATGTTCATAGCAGTGCAATTTACAATAGCTAAAATCTGGAAACAACCCAAGTGCCCATCAGTAGATGAATGGATAAAAAAGCTGTGGTACATTTACACATGGAATACTATTGAGCTGTAAAAAGGAAGTATCTCTTACCTTTGAGACAGCATGGACAGACAGCATGGAGAATATTGTGCTAAGTAAAATAAGTCAGTCAGAGAAAGAGAAGTATCACATGATCTCACTCAGATGTGGAATCTAATGAACCAAATAAACTGATGAACAAAATAGATTCAGAGACAAAGAAGCACGGGACAGTCTGAAAAATCTCATAGGGAAAGCAAGGGTGGGTGTGGGTGGGGAGAGATTAGCTAAAGAATTTATATGCATACCAGAGGCCCGGTGCATAGATTCATGCACTGTTGGGGGTCCCTCGGCCTGGCCTGCACCTTCTCGCAATCCTGGACCCCTCGGGGGATGTCAGACTGCCAGTTTCAGCCTGATCCCCGCAGGCCAGGCCAAGGGACCCCACCAGTGCACGAATCCATGCACCGGGCCTCTATTATGCATATAAGATCTTTGGTTAATTTCTTCTCACCTTCCCTCCTCCCCCCTTCTCTCTGAGATTCATTAGTCTGTTCCATGTTTCCATCCCTGTGCGTTGAGCATCTGCCCCCTGGTGGCCAGTGTATGTCATAGCTACTGATTGATGGGTCAAATGGTCAAACGGTCACTTAGGCTTTTATACATATAGATATGCATAGCCCATGGACACAGACTACAGTGTGGTGAAGGCCTGTGAGGTTTGGGTGTGGGGTGGAGGGGTTCAATGGGGGAGAAAGGGGGAACATCTCTAATACTTTAAATAATAAAGATAAATTTAAAGAAAATATTTTCAGTCAGGACTTGAGGGGACAGGTATAACAATTTCATTTGAATCAGTTTTATAACTAAACAAAATGATTATTGCAAATTTGAAAAATTCTATCAATTTTGGCGGTTTGCTGCATCAAATTCAAGCCAATTAGTCCTAGAATACCTATTTAACCAATACTGATTTTATTATCCTGAATGAACTTTCAATAAAGACAATCATGTCAGAAAATGCAGTTCTTTGATTTTACAGAGAGGGCATATTTAAGCAATAGGTAATATACTTGGAACTCTGAAAAAAGTAAAATCAGGATATATACAGACTTAAATTAGCGGTAAAATACAGGTTACTCTTTAACCATCTTGCATACATATAAACTGATGTATTTTCCATTTGGCCTGATTTTGGCATGTTGTATATGTGTCCTCCCTCTACAGGAAAGAAGCTTCCTGTCCTCCATCTACAGGAATTACAAAGGAGCCCAACAGCCCCAAGATATTCTGAGAAAGACTACAATTCATCCTTACCCCAAACAAACCTTACAGTCGTACCTCAAGCTGACTGCAGATCATGGGAACCAATCACCATGTGTCATGTATCTCTGTCAATGTCAATCCCTACATGAAGCCCCAGAGTTCTACTGTTCTTCAAATTTGACTATGCGGAAGAATCAACTGTAGACTTGTTAAAACACACATTACTGACCTCAACCCCCAGGAATCCGATTCAGTAGGTGATGCTGAGGCTGCCAGTCACGCTGAGCCTGCAGTATCCTCTGAAAGCTTTGCGTGTCTCCTATAGTTCCCTATTATCCATGCCTCCTCAAATTCCGAGTGCCTCCACTGTGTTTTCTGGCCCTCACAGTCCATCAGCAAACCTCGCACATCCTCGGCCTCTAAGAATGTTTCCTCCACCCATTTATTTTGAAAATAAATATTTATTTTTTTTGTCAATATTTTCAGGTAAATGTTGTGCTTCTTCAATATGTAGGCTCAAGTATTTTTCTAATTGTTTTAATTCAGTAAAGTTTCCCTTAATTAATTTTTATATTTGTTTGGCTATCTTGTTTTTTATCAAAAATTGCTATGATATAAAATCAGCTATGGATCATTTTTTTTTAATTTGGGACATTTCATTTATTTTCAGAGAATGAGACTCATTCATCTTTCATGACTTTCTGCTTTGTATGCAAAATACAACCCAGATTGTCATTCTCTCATCAGAACCAAATACCATCTTGAAGTTGTTTATTCTTATTGTTTAAATTAATTTTGATTCACATGGTTTTTCTATCTCAAGTAAACAATGCACATTTAAGAAATTAAGGTCATTGTTTTCCCACTGAAATAATTTTTTTTTTTTTTTTGGTATTCCTTTTTTTTAAAAAAAATATGCTTGTCTTAAAATTTTTTTTAAAAAACAACTTCACCGAGAAATAATTATATTACCACACATTTCACCCATTGGCTTTTAATATATCTACAGATATTTAAAATCATCGCTGCAGAATCAATTTTAGATTTTAATCTTCTCATAAAGGGACCCCAAGTTCTTCCGCTATTACTCCCCTTGGTGGAGTTTAGGATAGCTTTTGTATTTTCATCGAGCTCTCTCTTCTCTTGGTTTCAAAACGTGTCCAAAAATAAGGTAGCTTACTCTCTTGGGCTTTCTGTTCCATTTCCATTCCTCAGCTTTATCAGAACTTTCTCTTCTTTGTGTATACTGCTCCCTTCTTAATCAATTTGATTCCATTCCCCAAAATTTCCTCTTGGTTTGGAAAGGATTCCTAGGTGGGTTAGTTTCAAGTGTTTAGAAGGGCTGCTATGTGGCTCCGGCTCCTTCAGACCTAATCATAGGCCAGTTTGTAATAATCTGTTACTAGATTTTAGGTTGGGCAAAGGCTGATGGTTGTTTTGCTTTGTTTTGTTTTGTTTTAGCTGCTTTTCTTGATTTGGTGTGAGGTGCTTTCCAGTGAATACCTGTGGCTCCTGGAGAGTTCTTCTGTGTTAGAGTGTGTTAGAAGCTCCTTTGTTGTCCCCTGCGTCCTCCGACACAGACAGTGAATGTGTACATGATTTCAGTGGTGTTTATTCCCACCTGCTTATATTTTGAGATTCATGGATATAATTTATGCTCAACTTTTGTTGCATATGTTGCCCACAGGTTTTTGGTTTGCTATCTATTTTCTTTCTGTTTGTTTTGTTATCATTTGTTTAGTGTGGATTTTGAGACATTAAAAAAGTGTGTTGTCACTTCCATCTCTTCATAATCCAGTTATTTTTTGCTGAGAGGGAAAAATAGTACTTAAGGTAAAGTAATTGAATGCATTATAGATATAATTGCAGGTAGTTATAGCCATAAAGTTAATAAATTTTCAATACAGAAAAATGTACAATCAAATTTTAAAAGATTTTAATTAATCTTTGGCTTGTAAAGTCTTTCTGTTTTTTATGTCTATAATTAAATTAATAACTCATGAGGTTCTATCATATTACCAATTTGTTTACTGTTCTTTATGGCTTATCCTAACAAAACTAAATTAAATCAACTCTGTAAAGAATTAATCTTGTTTTGTTTTTATTTTGCTTTCAATTTAGAGTTTAATATAAATAACTTTAGGCCATTTTTATTCCTTTTCATTATATAAACCAAGATTTTTTTATATACCTTATCAATGTTTATTTTCAATACTTCTAAAAAGGAAAACATTTAAACTAGTTTACTTACTGCCTTGATATCCTTTATCGGTTAATGCTAATATTCTATAGTCCTCAACATTTCTTTCTCAATATCACATATGAAGAATAAACTACCCATGATATACATAGTCCTTCTCTAGATAGTGTCTGAGGTATAAGTAAGAGTGATGTTATTTATGGGGAGAACCTTGACCATGCTGTAATTCATAAAAAGTAAATTATTCCCAAACTGTGGTACCTTAAATATTATTTTTAACAAATTACCTGCAACACATCTCTATGACTGATTACAACACACCAATTTGTCATTGTGCTGTAGCTGCAAACCACTGCATTACAGCAAGTTGACCTTTTCAATGGCTTTTCTAAAAGGTTTGTGCAAATCTTCCTTTAAGGAAGCTCCTTCTGTATGTTATAAAATGTTATCATAATTTGTCTTCACTGCTGTAGGTATTTTTATTTACTCAGGAAGATAATTTTTGTTCCTGGCATTCTTTAACTTCACCAGAGAATAGTTTTTATAGAATGCTCTTCTAGTAACCATTCTAAACTTCATAAAAATAAACTTATTAACCCCAGTTCTCCTTTGGCTCCAGAGCAGTCTTATATAACTGATGGAGTTTAGCTGCCCTTTTGTTCAGAAGTCATGATATTTTAAATACATGGTCATCTCTGACCTCTCTTGAGCTCTTAAAAATGCATTGAGATATGCTCAGGACTTCACTCTATTCATTATTTATTAATTGAAAACTTATTATTCTAAAGTCAAAATAATTTTTGTTTTGGAAGAAATTTATTTATCTTATTTTACTTTATTTTTTCCATCACCTCTTGTCTCCTCTGTGCCCTCTATAGATGGATGAAATTTATTTCTTGGCTTACACACAGTTTGGTTGGCCCTGGAGTTAGAATGGGAGAATACTGTAGACTGTGTTGCTTTAAACTATTGCATGGGTTTACTACCAAAATGGCATTTTGTTTTGTTGCAAAATGCTTTCATGTGGAAGAATATCTGTTTATTATTCTTTAAAACACTTTTAAAAAATATATTTTATTGATTTTTTTACAGAGAGGAAGGGAGAGGGAGAGAGAGTTAGAAACATCTATGAGAGAGAAACACTGATCAGCTGCCTCCTGCACACCTCCTACTGGGGATGTGCCCGCAACCAAGGTACATGCCCTTGACTGGAATTGAACCTGAGACCTTTCAGTCTGCAGGCCGACACTCTATCTATTGAGACAAACCAGTTAGGGCCTTTAAAACACTTTTTAAAAAAATGTGATCGTGTCATTTTTATATTTATAAACAGTATATCTACACACATAGTTTGTAAATGCAAATGTGATCGTGTCATTTTTATATTTATAAACAGTATATCTACACACATAGTTTGTAAATGCATATGTAAATGCATAGTTTGTAAATAGGAAAATGCCTATTATGCTATTTAACACAATCATTGTTATCATTATTTGAGTTTCATATTAGAAATGTCCACCTGTTCCTGTTCTAGTTAATGAAGAAAATAAGGACATGGAAGACCAAACCCCCAGGTAATAACAAAGCTTCATTTTACTTAAAGCAGGAGATTATGCATATGATCAATTTAATTGAGTATTAGATAAAAGGATAGGCGCAAGTAGAAATAACATAATATGCTATTCTCTTGAACAAAAGAAATTTGCTTTGAATTATAAAATTAAGATTCCCCCCAAATAATTTATATATTTTTAAAGAAAATAATCAGCACTTGGTTGTTGATTACCCTCAGCTCATGGCCATGGTTTCAAGTTATAAGACACAGAAATGAGTTGGCTGTAACTCAGAAATGAATTTATCAAAAGGATATTAGGCAGCACATGGAAGTGCTAAAATTCTAAGAGACCAAGCAGTCCAATTGTATCCAAAATTAAACTGCAGATTGAGTTTAGTGAGGGCACCGTTCTCTACTAGTCACACCCATCCTAACTTAAAACGAGTCCACACTGGACTCTGGATGCTGCGGCTGCAGAGCTGCCAAAGCTTCCTTTAGAAACTGCTCTTTCCACCACGTGGCATCTAGGAAGCACTAGTCATTATTCCTAATTCAGAATGTGGGGCAGGCTTCTGGATCTTATTGGAAAATCTAGGCCATAGGCTGCAAAGGATACCGAGCATGTGAATATTTGGAATTTTCAGTTTTTATCATTGATACAAGCTTTGCCCCTCATGTAGACTTGTAAAGTCCCACAAAACTAGAGAGGAGGTTTAGATACTGGAAAAACTAAAAGAAAAAATATCCCATTCAATTTTTTAAAAAATGTTTCTGCCAGATAATTTTTAAACAGTTTTTTTTTTCCTTTTGTGTTTTATTGTTGTAGATTCTATGGATATTGACAAAACCTAATGCCCTGGCAGATATAGCTCAACTGGTTGGAGTGTCATCCTATGCACTGAAGGGTTGCAGGTTCAGTTCTTGCTTAGGAAACATAACCAGGTTGCAGGTTTGGTCCCCAGTGGGGGCAAATGCAAGAGGCAACTGATCAATGTTTCTTACATCGATGTTTCTCTTTCTCTCCCTCTCCCTTCCTCTTTCTCTAAAAATCAATAAAAAAAAAATAAACAAACATATCCTTGGGTAAGGATTTTTAAAAAATTAGCAAAAACTACTCTCCTTGCTTACCACTTAAAACCTAAAAATGCACAAGTGATTACCTTCAGTGTTTAAAACTATTTCTGTGTGTGTGTGTGTGTGTGTGTGTGTGTGTGTGTGTGTGTGTGTAGTCAAAAGGGAATACTGTAATCATTTTCAGAACCTGAATTTCTGTGTCTCTTTTGTCTTCTTTTTAGGAGATATAGGAAGCTCTTCCCCAATGAAGATTGTCTATTCATGAAGTAATTACTTTGTAAAAGATTAATCATCAATCAATGTGCCTGTAACAACTGTGAAGAAAATGCACTAACCTTTTCAAGTTTCTATCCTGAGCTTGGCCTGAGGGCTCAAGTGATTTAGCAACTTATTTGATTTTCTTTACCTAAAGTTGAAGAACACAAAATGTCTTTGATTTTGCCTTTTATATACTCTGTGTTGCTTCCTGAGCTCCAATTTCTGACAAAATGTCAAATAGCTTAGGGAGAAGGGTTATTAATACTGCCTTTGTGCCCTGCCACCTGGAGGTGATTCTGGTTCTGGTTCAAATCCAGACTCCTACTCAAATTTGGAAAAGCTCCTATTTGGCCTTGGGTCATATTCAAACTGCGTATACTCAAAAGCCTCTGAAAGTTTTGAAAATGGAATCAAGAATTCAGTCAGAGATAAAGGCCCTTAATGTGGTTCATTGTTGCCTGGGAGAATTCAGTGTCACTACCATAGTCTATTACCAATATTTTTACCCTTAAGGATACATACTGAGCAAAAATGTTTGTATTTATTCACAAAATGAATGCATTAGAATGCTCATATAAATACTTCTCATAATAACCAGAACTAGGAAGACCCCAAATGTTCATCAGCAGTGCAATAAATAAATAAGTTATTCTATAGTAAGTAAAGTGAACACTAAACGGCAGTGAGGATAAATGAACTATTACTAGAACTACAAAATCTATATATATAAAAGCCTAACAAGCTAAGTGTCCGAATGAGCAGTTGACTAACCAGTCGCTATGACGTGTACTGATCACCAGGGGGCAGATGTTCCATCTGATAGGTTAGCTTGCTGCTGGGGTCCAGTCGATTGGGACTGGGTGAGATGGGGTTGGACACGCCCTGGAGCCTCCTGCGGTCCCTCCTGAGGTCCCTCCCCAGCCACCGGTCCCAATCAGGACTGGGCGAGATGGCCTGATCAGCCCCGATCGCTGGCCAGGTGGAGGGACCCCACCTGTGCACAAATTTGTGCACCAGGCCTCTAGTTATATATATATAACCCTAATATGCAAATAGATCGAACAGCGGAACAACCGAACAACTGAACAACCAGTTGCTATGACGTGCACTGACCACCAGGGGGTGTGTGTGGAACATGGCGGGCATCAGAAGCAGGTGGCAGAGTGCGGAACATGGTGGGTGTAGACCGTGGCAGGATGGTGGAGCAGATAAGCAGGGGCGTCAGATCAAGGCAGGGCACCATTTGCTGTCATTGGGGCAAGCCTCTGGTGGTTACTGAAAGTTCTTTGCTCCTGTGTGCCGCCGTCCCGCCTGGTGCTCACACCTGCTGCCGGTGCCTGGTGCTGGCCTTGATCGCTCAGCGCCATCAGCAGGTGCAAGCAGCGGCTGCCGGCCCCAATCACCCCACAGGGCTTCTCCACCTCCCCCTGCTCCTGAGGAGAGATCGGGGCCAGCAGCCGCTGCTTGCACCTGCTGACAGTGATGGCCCCACCGGCACCGCTGCTGGAGCTGGAGCCACTGATCACACCTGCTGCTGGCGCCTGGCACTGGCCCTGATTGCTCGGCGCCATCATCAGGTGCAAGCAGTGGCTGCCATCTCCAATCACCCCTGAGTGCTTCTCCACCTCCCCCTGCTCCTGAGGTGCAATCGGGACAGCAGCTGCCACTCACGCCCACTGATGGTACCAGCCCTACTCTCACCCGCTGCTGGCGCCGGCCCCAATCGCTCCATGCCATCAGAGGGTGTGAGCGGGGCCGGTGCTGTCAGTGCATGGGAGCAGCAGCAGAGGGAGCAGGGCTGCTGGCAGACAGGGGATCAGGTGCCATGGTGGGAGGGGCCAGGTGATGGCCCACAGTTACTTTCAAGGTGCATGAATTTGTGCACTAGGCCCCTAGTAAATGAATAACACAAAAACGTTTTGAACTAAAGAATCAAGGCATGCAGTGTAAATGCTGAAAGATTCCATTTTTAAAGTATAAAATAGGCAAAAATCGATCTATGCTATTCGAAGTAGTAATATTGGTTACCCTTAGATGAGGGCTAGTGATTGAAAGGTAATACAAGAGGGTTTCAGTTATCAGTAAAGTATTTTTTTTAATGTGAGTGCTATTTCCATGCAGGTGTTCACCTTGTGCAAAGATCTTGAACAAATAACTTTATATTCATCTGGATGCATGTTATATTTAAGTGAAAGATATATAATTCACTAGGCTGTATATAATTCACACTGATCAATTTGATTTCTGTTTTTACTCTTAAAGCTATGGCATTACTCTTTATATCAGAGTAACTTTCAGATTCTTTTAAAAAGGATACTTAATATTGATTTTGATTGCCCTGAGCATCATTACCATGCTCTGTTTATGGGCAATCCACTCAGCTCCTTTACTGAATAGTTGTCTAGTAATAAGCTGTAAATAAATCATCTGTGAATGGCATCATTACAATCAATTGTACTTGGTTCTCATGAAAAAGTGAAAGATATGCTGTCTGAGAATTATTTAATAGTATGATACCACAGAAGTGTTCCTTCACTGCACTTGCTATTAGTTCAAATATTAACCATGTGAATACCTAATATTATCATCAACCTATGTAAATACTGATCATTTAAATTTTATTTTAATATGAAGAGATACTAAACTCTTAATATGAGCTCTTATAACATTCAGAACCTCCCCAGGTATATTCCTGTCATACCTTATTGCACTTTGTTGATTAACTGCTAGTCTTTTCAGCTAGACTATAAGCTCCATCAGGGACTACACAATATTTAACTTATTCACTGTTTCATCTCCAATACCTTCCATAAAATGCCATGTTATATATTTAAATAGTATTTATCAGTGTCTGGGTGTAGTAATCCAAATAGAGTATTCATGTAGGAACCTCTTCCTGGCTTTTCTTGGAAAAGTTATGTATTCTAAATCCCAAATCCTGCCCAGCTGGCATGGCTCAGTGGTTGAACATTGACCTATGAACCAGGAGGTTTGATTCCCGGCCTGGGCACATGCCAGGGTTTCAGGCTAGATCCCCAGTGTGGGGTGTGCAGGAGGCAGACAGTCAATGATTCTCTCTCATCATTGATGTTTCTATCTCTCTCTCCCTCTCCCTTCCTCTCTGAAAACAATAAAAATGTATTTTTAAAAAACTGTGTGTGAATGAATCCAATATTTATTTTAATTAAAAATAATTCCCATCCCTATTTTGAATATATTATTGAAGCACCATCAATGACATTATTAATATTTAAAATATCAAACAAAGTCTCCCAACATAGGCAAAATATATAATATAGCTTATATTATTACTTAAAATATAAAGATGGAATAATTCAAAAACAATATAAAATATATCAAATCCATTCACTTATTTATTCATCCATATCCATCAAATATTTAATGGATTCCTACTATTTCCTAAATAGTAGACACTATTGAATCACTTTTGAATTATTTAGATTCCCTAGATAGGATTCCTCAAGTGGAACAATATCTAGACATTTCCAGGGGTCATATGGAGGTAGTGTAGCTGGTACAGAACAATGATGGCTGGGGGTGAGAAGAAGATAGACCTAAGAGGTAAGGGGAGGACCCTGGGTGGGTGGGTTGCAGGTTCAGTAGCACCTTGAAAGCCTTTGGGAGGACTATAATTTTTTTCTGAGTGAGATGTGCCACCAATGGATACTTCTTGTAGAAAATGATTCTTTATTGTTAAAACTATTACATATGTCCCCCTTCCCCCCCCATTAACCCCCTCCAGTCCTCCCCCTCAGACCTTCAGCACCATATTGTCTGTGTCCATGGGTTATGCATATCTATATTATAAGAAACCAGTGGCTGTAATGCTGTAATGACCAAACAAACGGTCACCAGGAGGTTCATTGATGGGTCCCGTGGCAGCGGCAGGAGGGACTCTGGGTCCCGTGGTGGCAGTGGCAGGGACTCTGGGTCCCGCGGTGGCAGTGGCAGGGACTCTGGGTCCCGTGGTGGCAGTGGCAGGGACTCTGGGTCCCGCGGTGGCAGTGGCAGGGACTCTGGGTCCCGCGGTGGCAGTGGCAGGGACTCTGGGTCCCACGGTGGCAGTGGCAGGGACTCTGGGTCCCGCGGTGGTAGCGGCAGGGACTCTGGGTCCCGTGGTGGCAGCGGCAGGGACTCTGGGTCCCGTGGTGGCAGTGGCAGGGACTCTGGGTCCCGCGGTGGCAGTGGCAGGGACTCTGGGTCCCGCGGTGGCAGTGGCAGGGACTCTGGGTCCCGCGGTGGCAGTGGCAGGGACTCTGGGTCCCGCGGTGGCAGTGGCAGGGACTCTGGGTCCCGCGGTGGCAGTGGCAGGGACTCTGGGTCCCGCGGTGGCAGTGGCAGGGACTCTGGGTCCCGCGGTGGCAGTGGCAGGGACTCTGGGTCCCGCGGTGGCAGTGGCAGGGACTCTGGGTCCCGCGGTGGCAGTGGCAGGGACTCTGGGTCCCGCGGTGGCAGTGGCAGGGACTCTGGGTCCCGCGGTGGCAGTGGCAGGGACTCTGGGTCCCGCGGTGGCAGTGGCAGGGACTCTGGGTCCCGCGGTGGCAGTGGCAGGGACTCTGGGTCCCGCGGTGGCAGTGGCAGGGACTCTGGGTCCCGCAGTGGCAGCGGCAGGGACTCTGGGTCCTACGGCGGTAGAAGGAGAGACTCTGGGTCCCATGGCAGTGGTGGCAGGGACTCTGGGTCTAGCGCGATTTCATGTGCTGGGCCTCCAGAATGCATATAAGGTCTTTGGTTGATTACCTCCTACCCACTCACCCTCCCCCACCTTCCCTCTGAGATTCTGCACTCTGTTCCATGCTTCCATGTCTCTGGATCCACTCCGTTCATCATAGTTTTAAAGTAAATTTGAGCAATCTAGTTTATGTTTTTAAAAGATTACTCTAACTAGCTTGTAAATAGATTACGGAAAGAGAGAAGTGAAAACAAAGAGAGACCAGTTAAAAAAATTATGCAATAGCATATGATCTCACTTATATGTGGAATCTAAAAAAATAAAATTTAAAAAAATCCAATCTCAAAACACCAAGCTCATAGATAAGAGAACAGATTGGAGGTTGCCAGAGGCAGGGGGTGAGGGTGCACAGAATAGGTGAAGGGAGTCCAAAGGTACAAACTTCCAGCTATAATATAAATAAGTCATGGGAATGTAATGTACAGCTTGGGGACTAGACTTAGTAATATCCTATTACATATTTGAAAGTTGCTAAGAGAGTAGATTTTAAAGTTTCCAGCACAAGAAAAAAAATGTGTAACTATATATAGTGACAGATGTTAACTAGACTTACTGTGGTGATCATTCTGCAATATATGCAAATATTAAATCATTATATTGTACACCTGAAACTAAACATGATGTTACATGTGAATTATACCTCAATAAAAAATAAACAACCCCTAAAAAGCTTTTGCTATAATCCAGGAAAAAATAATTTTGGCTTGGTAATAGTTGCTGTGGAAATTGGCAAAAAATGTTCTGATTCTGGGTATATTTGTAAAGTAGAACTAAATAGATTCCTTGATACACAGAATATGGGTCATGCAAAAAGGGAGCACCCCAAAATGGCTCCAAATTTTGGGGAGGATGAAGTTGCCACCAATTGTGATTTGGCATATACTGAGAAAATCAGAATTTGGGGAGAAGATCCAGTTTTATTTAGAAATGTAAGTTTGAGCCCTAGCCAGTTTGGCTCAGTGGATAGAGTGGTCAGCCTGCGGACTGAATGGTACCAGTTTCCATTCCAGTCAAGGCCACGCACCTTGGTTGCAGGCCCTCCCCAAATGTATAAAAATAGAAATGTAAGTTTGAAATGTCTATTAAACAAAGGTATGTTTTTTAGCTAGCAAACCACAATTTCAAATTACTGATTCCCTTCAAAAATTACATACCAGTACATTCTAGCCTTTACCTTTGTTCTGTTGAAAAATCTGGCAGTGAAAAATTATTTACAATTACATTTGGTATTTTCAAGAATCTCTCAGCACAAAGTTGCATTTGGAAAGCTTATGAAGTCACTATTCGATTGCTTTTTAGAAAATTTCTTTGTGACAAATTCAGCATCTACAAAATATTACAGTACCACACAATTTCCTTTTTAAAACTAGACCCATGTTACAATAACAGCATATTTGTAGTGTTCAGAAATGACCAATAATGTGGTGAAAATAAAGTAAATAATAAATATGTTTTCTATTTATAGAAGTTTTTCTTTATTTTCTTTTAACATTCTCCTTCCCTTTCCCCCTGTACTTTCTTCCTTTTCATTCATATTATAGTTTTTCTATTTTTATTTTTAAAAATATGTTTGTACTGATTCCAGAAAGAGAGGGAGAGGGAGAAAGAGATAGAAACATCGATGAGAGAAACATCAATGAGAGAAACATCATTGGTCACTGCCTCCTGCCTGTCCCCTAATGGAGATTAAGCCCATAACCCAGGTATACTAGTATACCCTGGCCTGGAATGTAACCAGTGACTTCTTGGTGCATGGGACAAAACTCAACCACGGAGCAACACCGGCCAGGCCAATTATATTTTACTAATTGAATCTTTACTATATTCTAGGCACTAAAATAGTCATTTTAAAAGGTATTATTATGTTTATAAATAAGTTGCAGGTGAATTTAAATAACTGAAAGCTTATTAGGGGATACAAAATATCACCCTTGTTATATATAACACAATATTGAAGATTTTAAGTAGAATGAGAAAGGTACATATGGATTTTCTAATACTTATTGCTTCATGTTGTCCTTATATTTCTTCAAAAATTATATATATATTCTATGTAATTAATAGAATATATAAACTTTATTTAAATAAACTTTATGTGCAGAAATAATTGTCAGTAATATGATTTAGTGTGTCAGGTCTCCTAATGGTAGACTAGAATTTATCATCAAATAAACTCATATTTATTAGGGATAAACACTAAAAAGTAAACTTTAAAAAAAAACTTTCTGTGACTATAGCATTCAAGAATAGAGAAGCATAATCAATGGACACAGACACTGGGGCGGTGGGGGCTTGCCCGAGGTGGGAATGGCTGGGGTGGGGGGTTCAATTGGGGAAAAAGGAGACATATGACAAATTTTAGACAATAAAAAAAATAGAGAAGAAATAAAGTGCAAGTGCAGTTGAAATATTTTAATCTATATAAATACATATCATACATGAGTCTTAGAAAAGTTATGTGGAGAGATTCCATCTCATTTGCACAAACAACCTTTGGATGGTATTGTTCCATAAGGTTCTTAAAATTTCTACTAATAATATTGTCTGAATGTCACATGAAACTGCTGTGCTTAACTCTGTTTTATTTACCATCTACTTACTGCATTACTAGTTTTAGAATATGAATTTAGCTGTCTGACCCTGAGAAGACAGGGTATACAAACTAGAGATGTGCCATTAGTTTTAATAAAACATATCTGCCTTGAGAAGGCCCATTTATCTCCACTAAGCATAAAGACGTCTTGGGCTGAAGAAAGAGATATGAACTCATAGATATGGGTGTACTTTTACAAAGTAGCCCAGGAGTTGGATCAAAATTTTATAAAGAATAAATTACAGAATTAAGTAATTCACTGAAAATTATGTGAAGAGTTTTGCATGGGTTCTTAACATAACAAAAGTGTGATATTACATGTCAATACAGATATTTGGAAATGTAGAAGTGAAATATTAGTATTACCATTAGAGGCCACTTAGGTAATCCTAGCTAACTCTAGGAAAGGATGAAATTCTGAATGAGCATATTGAGAAAATGAATTCCAGAGACTTTAATCAACATATAGCCATACCCTGTTATCCTAAAAGAGTAATATGGCTATGAAGCATAAGTGTGATGCCTGTGGGCATATGAAAATGCATCTGCTGATAAGTATGAGATTCACTAAGGAAACAGTATGTAAATTAAAAGTAAAAATGTGAACCCTACCAGACATCAGAGCAACTATAACTGTAATGCAGTTTGTAAATAATCCATTGAGACCTGTGTTCACTTCTATTTCATTGGGTTCTCAAGGATTTAGCACTTAAACCGTAAGCAAGATTTTAGCCTGGACCAAATCTGGGATGTCTATTCTTATTTAAGCTTTGGCAGCGATTTCTACAATATACCACAAGCCCTGCTTTAAGTTACTGAGTTTCACTCAAGCTCACTTTCTGGGTTCAGTCTATTTCTGATACAGCCACATTTTTTTCTGTGACAGATGACAGAACTCCTTCAGAAGAGAAACCCATCAAGCACTTGGCATGACCTTTTCCACTCTGAGTTTTTTCAATGTTGCTTATGTTTAAAATATCAAACACAATAAAAAATAAATTGATAATAATTAACACCTTAATGTTTTCATGCTACTTTCACCATAAGACTAATCAAAATTTAAATATATATATATATATATATATATATATATACAGTAGATATATAAGTATATATCTACTGTATATATATATATATCTACACTAATAAAAGAGAATCATGCAAATTAACCATGACTCCGCTATACCCACAAACCATGCCCACCAGCCAATCAGGAGTGAGTATGCAAATTAACCCAACCAAGATGGCGGCTGGCCACAGAGCTGGAGCAAGCAGGAGGTTTGGGTTGCCCTTGGCGATGGAGGAAGCCAAGCTTCCCACCCGCCCTGGCCGGCCCTGGCCTCCACTCAAGGCTACAAAGTTTCAATTATAGAAGATAAATAAATCCTAGATACTTGCTTCCAGCCAACCTTGGCTTCTGCTCAAGGAGGTGCTGAAAAAAAAAAGAAAAAAAGAAAAAAAGGAGGGGCTGGGACCTTGGGTCGCCGGGGGGGTGATCAAGCCAGGATGGGATGGCAGGGGCCGTTGGGGGTAAACAGACCAGCAGGGGGGCCAATTGGGGGTGAGCAGGCCTTCAGTAGAGGTCAGTTGGAGGTGATCAGGACAGCGGGGAGGGGGCAGTTTGGAGGGAAGAGGCCAGAAGGGGGGCAGGTGGGGGGTGATCAGGCCAGTGGGAAGGAAGGTGGGAGCGAGCAGGCCAGCAGTGGGGGCAGCTGGGAGTGAGCAGGCTGGCAGGCGGGCATTTGGGGGAGAGCAGGCCGACAGGCAGAGTGGTTAGGGGCAATCAGGCAGGCAGGCAGGCAGGTGAGCGCCTGGAGACAGCAGTCCTGGATTGTGAGAGGGATGTCCGACTGCCGGTTTAGGTCCGATCCCTGTAAACTGGCAGTAGGACATCCTTCGAGGGGTCCCAGATTGGAAAGGGTGCAGGCCGGGTTGAGGAACACCACCCCATGCATGAATTTTGTGCACCAGGCCACTAGTATATATATTTGGAGATACAGTGTCCTTGAAGTAGCTTTCTGATAAACTCACTTCTGAATTTGTTTCTAATTTTTCTCCCAATGTTGTCCTAGGATTTTTCAAAACACAGAAAATGTTTTTGGAACTTTCAGTTGTGTGTGACTGATATGGCAAGTGCTTGCATTTATGGAGATAGTAGGACAAATAATGTTCATCAACCTCTGTTTCTTCTCGTCTTCCTATATAAAGTGGTCCTAAATTGTTCTCAGATCCCTTATATTTAGGTTAGAGACACAGAACTGAGTTCTAGCCAATGGAATGGGTACAGAAGTGATAAGAATCACTTCAAGGCCTAACCCATAAAAATCCTATGTGTACATGTTGGCTTTCTTTTCCTATTGTGTGGCAATTGTGGAAACAACATTGAAAACCATGAGTAAGACAAAAACACCCAAGTTCCTAAGTAACTTTATGGAGCATAGCACTTCTTCCCAACTACAGTTAGTTTTGGCAGTTACTGTACCAAAAGGAGCCACATCTGCATCCAATAGGTATGACTGAGCAACACAACACCTTTGATTTCTAGTCTTTCACCTGGGTGCAAAAATGAGGTGAAATTGGAGTTATCTCCTTTGGAAAGGGTGTTTTATGTGTGGAAATAAAGAAACAAAAACAAGATGTGGTCATTAAGTAAACCATCAATGAGTTAAGCAACTGAAGTTTGGGGCTTGGTTGACATAACAGAATATAAACAATACTAAAACTAGAATCTTGAAATAGGGTGCTACTGTAAAAAAAAAAAAAAACCCTCAAAATATATGATACTAGAGGCCCAGTGCATGAAATTTGTGCATGGGGCGGGGGTGTGTCCCTCAGCCCAGCCTGCACCCTCTCCAATCTGGGACATCCCTCTCACAATCCAGGACTGCTGGCTCCCAACCGCTCGCCTGTCTGGGTGCCTGATTGCCCCTAACCGTTTCTGCCTGTCAGCCTGATCACCCCCTAACAACTCCCCTGGCAGCCTGATTGATGCCTAACTGCTCCCCTGCTGGCCCAATTGCCCCTAACTGCCCTCCCCTGCAGGCCTGGCTGCCCCCAACTGCCCTCCCCTGTAGGCCTGGGTCCCCTCCAACTGCCCTCCTCTGCTGGCCCAGTCACCTCTAACTGCCCTCCCCTGCAGGCCTATTCCCTCTCAACTGCCGTCCCCTGCTGGCCATATTGTAGTGGCCATCTTGTGTCCACATGGGGACAGCTATCTTTGACCACATGGGGGTGGCCATCTTGTGTGTTGGAGTGATGGTCAATTTGCATATTACCTCTTTATTATATAGGATTGGCATAATTGTTTATATAGCCAATAATATTGTAATATCTATATACAGTGTCATATGGGTAATAGATTTATCAAGGTGATTACTTGTTGGGGAGCACAAGAGACTTGGCTGGAAAGTTGTGAGGACATTCTGAGAAAAGGGATGTGTGTGGAAGGCAGCCTGCCCTGTTTATCAGAATTCCAATGTAGGGGAGTGTTGAAGGCGGTGCCCCTAATTATTCCTTGACCTTTCCAAACAAGTCTGTGCATGTGCAGACCCCCGGGATGTTTACTGGAATCCTTATCTTAATCCCTGGATGCCCTTGCCTAGAGGACAATGTAAACACATGTGTCCTCCCAAGATTACTCACCCTATTGATTGTATCTAAAGATAAAAATTTCAATAAAAGCCTAAGGAGCAGGCAATTGAGGCTGCCTGGTCCCTTTGGCCAGGCCATCTCTTAGCCCTCTCTTTCACAGTGAAACTGTATAGGTGTAATCTACTCATCCATCGTTCAGGGGCAGCTGGGCAGCCCCAGCAAGGGGGTGCCCCAGTATGAGGAGCCCGGCAATTACTTTGTAAATGACATAAATATCTAATCACAGAGTTGTACACCTGAAACTAATATGATATTGTGTGTCAATTGTAATTTTAAATAAAAGTGGGCAATAAACAGATTTTGGAGAGTAGAGATTTGGTGATATAAGTTAATGAAATACCAGAACCCTTGGTAAAAAATTTGCCTATGTTAACTTTAAAGACAATCTATATACCTTTTGAGCCAGTGTCTCTAAGGGAATTGTCTGGTGAGAAAGTGTTAGTGAATATTGACATTGGCTGTATTTAACACAGTATTTCAACATGATGAGCATAGAAGAGAACTAGCAATTGAATGGTTTGAAAGCAAAAGTAAAAGGAAATAGATTACAAATTTAGGGCCTCAATAAATTGAAAAGCCCACTGTTTCTAAATATCATCTATTAGGATATAGGATAGAGAACTGTTTTACCATTAAGACCCAGCCTTGGGTCAAAGATCAGATAAAAGGTGGATTTCTTTTGTTCACACTTGATAATCTAAATGTTGCCTGCGGTGAGATGAGAGAGAGAGCATGGAGACAAGGAAGTAAATGTTAAGAAAACTTGAAACTTGTGTATAAAAAGAATTCTCAGTATATTTCTCGTCTATGTAATAATTGGAGCCAAATAACTTAAAATTCAATGAATATTTTAATGAAACTACGTTGGTAAAGATTCTCTGATCTCAGATTTTAAACATGTTTGAATTTACTAGTTATAAAAGAACAAGACCCACAGACTCACTCCCATAGGAAGTTAGTTGCAAAAATTTGTACGGATTCCAAACAAGGTATGCTCCTCAATCTACTTTTCAGATACGTCCAAGGTTATCCTATTCCTGACTAATTGCTGAATTTTTAGTGTGGGGTTGTGGAGTAAGCAGTTAGCTAGTTTTTATACTGGACCAAGAGGAGCCACATCCTATCCCAGTAGAGATGACTGAGCAATACAACATCTAAAATTTCTGGTCTTTTAGCTGAATGCAAAGACTAGATGGAATTTAGGGTCATCTCCTTTGGGGAGAGGAAAAAGAGTGTTCTATATGTGAAACAGGAGCAAAAGCATATGTGATGATACAATGTGGCAGAGAAAGCCAGTGGGTTTCCTCCTTGTAAGATCATAAAGGGCTTTTCTTTAGGTTAGGTTGGAACCTAGTTCCAGTCAATGGACTATGAATGGAAGTGAAGTACACTGCTTCTAGGCCTGACACATTAAAAGTCTGTCTGATACTATCCACCATCTTTCCATTATGCAGCGAACTTGGAGGTCCAGTGCCAGCGTTGAAGGTGGTGGTACAACAAGATGGAATGAAATAGGAACTCTGAAGAACCGCTTGAGCAGAGGCCCTTCTCTTCGCTTGTTCTCCACTACCCAACCCAGACTGGAATGTGACATGAGAAACATATAAACCTTCGCTGTGTTAAGTTCTTGATATTTGGAGTTTGTTTTTTATATGGTTAGACTTTTCTATTAAATACACACACACACACACACACACACACAAGGTTGAAATTGGGATTGCCTGAAATTTTTGAGACATGTAGTTATATATATGTAATAAATAAATTGATTATATTCCAAGAAATAACCTAGAAAGCCCATATTATCTTTGTCAGCTGGAGAAGAAAGGCAAACAACAACAACAACAACAAACATGCCCATAGGTGAGAAATTTATTGGGGATGGATAATATATAATTATTTAGGAGTAAACTTAAAATATTCTGACTCTTTCTATCATGAAAACCCAATATAATCATGGACAAAAAATACAGAGAAGGTCTAGGTTGAGCTTTTGAAACTCATAGAATAATCTAGCACATTCAATGATGGGTTAGAATCCAGTTAAAATGCTCTATATAAAGGAATTCTTTCTGAATAAAAATTAAAAGGAGGGCAGAAACAGAGTATGCCATGGAGGCCAAATCTTTTATAAGGCTATTGTAAAAATCAGCAAGTCTCTGAAATCTAGTGCCTAAGAGTTCTAGGTACTCAAGAGATTTGGGCAGACCCAGCCAGGAAGTAATATGAATCCTACAGAAATGTGAAAGGCTACTTGTCAATGAGGTTGTGGAAATGCCTAGGTCATGGGAAATAGCCCATACATAATGATGTTCAACCATGATAGTTCATGATAGACTAAAAAAGGGAGTGTAGGGGTTTCAAGAGCTCAAAGACATGCAAGTGCTCTTTGGGAACTTCTGTAGTAGAATCTAGTCTAGAATAGGGTTTACATGTCTAGATAGGTTTTTGGATTGGTCACTGCTTTTCTTTCACTGCTGTTTCTCCTATGAATATCAGTTTGATAGAGATCGTATTTCTGTCACCTGGAATAGTGGTTGGCACAGGGAAGCTACTCAATAAGTATTTATTCAATAAATAATAAATATATTGTTTAATGCCTCAGGCTGTATTTTAGTATGTGTAGTTGAGTTTTTTTGTTTGTTTGTTTTTGGGGGGGTGGAGAGGTATCTTAATGTTAAAAAACAAACAAACAACACCAACTAAAATTGTTTCAGTAATAGAATCTGATATAATCTATATAAAACTATATTATTACTAAAGGCCCAGTGCACAAAATTTGTGTGCACAAAATTTGTGTACTGGGGGGTTGTCCCTCAGCCCAGCCTGCACCCTCTCCAATCTGGGACCCCTCGGGGGATGTCCCACAGGGATCAGGCCTAAACTGTCAGTCGGAGATCCCTCTCACAATCCAGGACTGCTGGCTCCCAACGTTTGCCTGCCTGCCAGCCTGATCACCTTCTAACCACTCCCCTGCCATCCTGATTGACACCTAACTGCTCCCCTGCCAGCCTGATGGCCCCCAAGTGCCCTCCCCTGCCAGCCTGGTCACCCCCAACTGCCCTCCCCTGCAGGCCTGGTTGCCCCTAACTGCCCTTCCCTGCTGGCCTGATTGTCCACAACTATCCTCCCCTGCAGGCCTGTTCCCCCACAACTGTCCTCCCCTGCCGGCCATCTTGTGGTGGCCAACTTTGACCACATGGGTGGCCATCTTGTGTGAGGATCTGAAGGTCAATTTGCATATCACCTCTTTATTATATAGGATAATTAGGGGGAAAAAATACTCCAATTTTAGCTTTGCTTTTTTACCAGGATATTTAGGTAATGATGGAAATCAGGTGGCTTATTACAGGACCACATTGAAGATTTATTATTGTCCTACAAATCTTTAAAGAATGTATTTCTTTACTTTAGCTTGAGTTTTTGAAATTATATTTTATTGAAGCTTTTTGCAGTATTTGATTTTTACTAATTGTTTTCTTAAAGTCCTCACTAACAGTGTACTATGGAACTTCCTGTCCCTCACCACTCGCCCACCCCACCCCCACCATGCCACACAACCAGATTTCTTCTTTCTTAAATTAAAAAAAACAGAAAAAAGAAACACACAAAAATATAGCAACTACAATTACATTGGTAACTGCTTAAATGTCAGAGCATTTGATCAATCAAGGCATTGCGAATGTGGTATCACATATGTCATTGCCTTTCTTGCTATTAATAGGATCTAATTAGAATAATCGGTTCTAATTAGTATGCTGTCATGTAGCAATCTAATAAAATACTGTGTCTAGAAAAATTGATCTGGCCTTGATGCTAATCACTCTCCTAAACTCTAAGCTTTAAAAAAATAAGAATTGATTGCTTCCAGGCAACCTACGTTCTTCTTTCCTTTGTCTTCTCTTGCTTTCTTACACACAGTCTTCTACTTAACTGGTCTCTTAAATCATATTGTGTTCTCATTCTCAATTTATTTTAACCACACTTTGTTCTTTGGTGTAACTTGAAAAGAGAAGGGCTTTATCACTTGTCAGAGAAAACATCTCTCTCTTAAACTTTTCCTTCAAGGAATGCATCAGATCATAGTCCCATAATCCTGAAGGCTGGCTCAGAGTTAAGGCTAACAGTGAAACACAGGTCAGCCTCTGCATAAACCAAAGTCAGGCAGAGCAGGGGCTGTGGCTAGACTCAGAGTTTCATGATGATAACACATTAACATTACAAAAGAACTATCTTAACAGTTTTCACATGTAATTTTTTTACTTCTGTTTTCTCAAAACAGCATGGGTGTTTTAAAGGTTAAATAAATGAATATTTCTAAGAATCAGATGATTCACTGATATTTTTCTTACTGCTATTTAAACTTCTTTAAAATAAAAATACTTGGATGTAAGTAATATTTTCTTTTCCTCATAAGGTATTTTGAATACATATTTTGAAGACTGACAGACTTTTAGATTAATTTTAGCTCATTAACCCTGCATCTAAGCTTTTTTTCTATATTTTATTCATTTTTTACAGAGAGGAAGGGAGAGGGATAGAGAGTTAGAAACATCGATGAGAGAGAAACCGATCAGCTGCCTCCTACACACCTCCTACTGGGGATGTGCCCGCAACTTAGGTACATGCCCTTGACCAGAATCGAACCTGGGACCTTTCAGTCCTCAGGCCGATGTTCTATGCACTGAGCCAAACCGGTTAGGGCACATCTAAGCTTTTTTATGAAAATGTTTTTAAAAATAAAATTTAAACAAATCTTCCTGCTTAAAAATAAATTGCAATATAGCTTAGCATCCTTCTTTTTAAAATAAATTTATTTTAAAATTTGTTTTAAATCCAAAGGCAGGTAGGAATGAATTCAAAGCAAGAGATGTCTTGATTTTCATAAAAGTTCCTTTCCATTATATTAGTACTAGAGGCCCAGTGCATAGATTCGTGCACTGGTGGTCTCTTGGCCTGGCCTGTGCCCTCTCGTGATCTGGGACTACTGGGGGATGTTGGACTACTGGTTTCAGCCTGGCCTGAGGGGATCAGGCTGAAACCGGCAGTCCGACATCCCCCAAGGGATCTAGTAGTACACGAAGTGGCAGGCAGCTGGGGAGGAGCCCGAGCTGCACTGCTCCTGTTCATCCCGGCCCCGCTGCACCTGCTGCCGCTTGGTAGCACTGCTGCAGAGAAGGGAGAGGCTCCCACTAATGCAGCTGCGCTCACCAGCCATGAGCTCCGCATCTGGCACCTGTTGGTCAGCTGAGCGGCACTCCTGCTGTGGGAGTGCACTGACCACCAGGGGGCAGCTCCTGCATTGAGTGTCTGCCCCCTGGTGGTCAGTGTGCATCATAGCGACCGGTTTACCAGTCATTTGGTCACTTAGGGTTTTTTTTTTTTAATATATTTTATTGATATTTTACAGAGAGGAAGGGAGAGGGATAGAGAGTTAGAAACATCGATGGGAGAGAAACATCGATCAGCTGCCTCCTGCACACCTCCTACTGGGGATGTGCCCGCAACCAAGGTACATGCCCTTGACCTGAATCGAACCCGGGACCCTTCAGTCCGTAGGCCGACGCTCTATCCACTGAGCCAAACCGGTTTCGGCATCACTTAGGGTTTTATATATAGATAACAATTGCTTAGGACAGTGGTCAGCAAACCGCGGCTCTCGAGCCACATGCGGCTCTTTGGCCCCTTGAGTGTGGCTCTTCCACAAAATACCACGGCCTGGGTGAGTCTATTTTGAAGAAATGGCATTAGAAGAAGTTTAAGTTTAAAAAATTTGGCTCTCAAAAGAAATTTCAATCGTTGTACTGTTGATATTTGGCTCTGTTGACTAATGAGTTTGCTGACCACTGGCTTAGGACATTGATGATCTTATTGATCTAAAAATTTATTTTCCCCAGGAAGAGAGTAACTCTAAAAGTTCCTAAAATTCCTATAAAATGTCCTATAAGGTTATTGGGAACATATTAATGGTTTTATTCATGATTGACTCTAGGAATCCATTAATTTTACCTTGTGGGTGAGGTTACAGGAAAATTAAATGAAAGTTATATTGAATCACTGACGTATGCCCTCAACCAGTGTTTCTCATGGTGTGATTTGACACACTGTACCAAATAATCCATGAACTATTTGTTACCTGTGCACAATGAGATAGAAGCTTATGCCAGAATGAAAATTGTTAGGGTTTGACTTGTGACATGGGCTGTGAAAGAATTCACAACTAAAAGAAGAGATGCAGAGAGGAAGTTTATTTTATTTTCCATGAAGGGAAAGGGCCAACTACTGCTAATCAATACAAAAGAAGAAATAAATGGCAGCCTGCTCTTTTAAGCCGAGGCTGTTGCTAGGTGACAAGGAAGGGAGGGTTTTGTGTTTGTGTTGAAGTTGAGCAGACATCAGGGGGGTTGTCTTGAAAAGTTAGTTTGTTGCCCTAGCCGATTTGGCTCAGTGGACAGAGCGTCCGCCTGCGGACTGAAGGGTCCCGGGTTTGATTCTGGTCAAGGGCACATGCCCAGGTTGCAGGCTCATTCCCCAGTAGGGGGCGTGCAGGAGGCAGCCAATCCATGATTCTCTCTCATCATTGATGTTTCTCTCTCTCCCTCTTCTTTGGTCTCTAAAATCAATAAAAATATATATATTAAAAAAAAAAAGAAAAGTTAGTTTGTTTTCTTTTCAGAAGACAGTCTGGCAGATGTCTTATCATAGGGAGGTGTCTTATCAGAATTTTTCCAGCCTGTAAAACAGGCTTAGAGAAAAAGTTCTGAGGAGTTCAAAAGAAGCTTGTTTGAAGAGGAGAGGAAAGGGAACTTTCTACTAACTAGAGACTCCTTGATGTAAGTATCCCTGAGTTCTGAAAATATCATGGAGGAGGAGGAGTGCAAGAATGTAGCCTTGAGATTAGCTTATCTTGTTTTGCAATTTGAACAGAAGGCCTGTTTCAATCAGAGAAGCTAACAATCTTGGGGTTTAATTACCAGGCACTTCTCATAAATTGTAGAAGGTCACAGTAAATAAAAAGAAAGACCTTTTTCCTGTTCTTACAAAAATCACCTAAATAATTGAGCACATTGTTTAGGTCAGCTAACATTTGTTTTTTATAATAACACTTTATCAATAAAGGAAGCATCAAATTGAATTACATTCTGGCACAAGCTCCTTATTTCATCATGGATTATTATTTTGAGTAGCCCTGATGTAGATATTCTGGTCATATTGAATATATAAAAGATGTTTTCTTCTATAAGTATTTTCACAGGTCATAAAATAATGATGTAGGAGGAAGTTCCAAATTTCCTGTCTTTATCTAGAAGTTTTACTCTGTTACAGGGGTCCTCAAACTACGGCCCGCGAGCCACATGCGGCCCGCCGAGGACATTTATCAGGCCCGCCAGGTGCCGCTGCCTGTCCTGCTTAGCAACCGACTCATACCGGGCCCGCAGTGTGCATAGGAATTTGTTCAGTTTTTTTTTTTTTTTTTTTTAAACTATGGTCCGGCCCTCCAATGGTCTGAGGGACAGTGAACTGGCCCCCTGTTTAAAAAGTTTGAGGACCACTGGAAAACATATCATTTGTTGTAGTATATTCTTTTTAACCACACTGAAATTTTCTTGTTTGAATGTGGAGGAAGCAATATTAGGAAAGAGTATTGTTTATTCCAGTTTATTCACCAAAGAATATTTGATGGATAACTTGGAAGTAATGTAAAGTGAAAAAGTATGAATTTTTCTTGAAAAAGTCTGTAAACAGTCACAAAAATATAAATGAAAATTTGAAATAGACTATTTTTTTAAGCAAAGAAAGAATATACGGAATCCTACAGTCAGAGAATCTAGAGGGGACTTTATATAAGAGAGTCAAGGCACTCAAGCATGAGATGTCTACTCCAAACTCTTTGAGAATGAGGACCCTGCTTTTCCACTGATGAACCCTTCGTTGCTTGGCCTGGTCCTGCTTGCTTTAATTTCTCCTCACCCAAGCATGGAAGTAGGAGCTTAAAAGGAATCACCTAGAGAGTGTCTCCTATATCTTTTGGAGTCTTTTTCAGTTATGTACTAATGTGAGACCTACCTATTGGTGAGAAAAGAGAGCTAACTAGTTCCTCTGCCTATGGATTAGGGGATCACCTGCCCTCCCAGAATTTTTCAAGGATATGAGTGTTTCTTAGTCCAGGTACAGGTCATTTGGGAAAATAAACAGCTGTGAGTTGTATTAAATTAGCTTTGACCAAGAGGTCTAATTAGAAGAGCAATGCAATCCCAACAGAAAGAAAGAGCCTTTTGATGTAGACTGAAGAAAACTAGGCCAAGGAAGGTGTTGCTCACTGTCAGAGTAAATGTTCAAATTTGGGCACTGCAGGGAAGAGATCCCCAGTGAGGAAAACAATTCTCTGCAGACTTTTGAAAGCAAACACTCAACTCTGAGTGTCCAGAAAGCCCAGAAAGAATCCAGTGTAAACAGCCTGGTTGGAACAAGTTTGGTACTAGGCAAATGTGACCTCTTGGGACCATCAAATCTGTCCTCACCCCCCATTTTTCTACAGAGAAGCTAAATGGTAGCCTAGTGATGATGTGAAGATGAGGGTGGGAGGGCTTGGAAGCTAAAGGTGAGTGTTACAGTCCTTCAAATCCCTTTCCTCTCTGGACTTTCCAAGCCTAAAACTGTCAGAAACCAAGGGAAGGTAGAAAGTTCTATAAGTTTTAAAGATTAAATGTGATTGGACAACCCTAGCGGTTTGGCTCAGTGGATAGAACATCGGCCTGGGGACCAAAGGGTCCCGGGGTTTGATTCCTATCAAGGGCATGTACCTTGGTTGCAGGCTCCTCCCCTGCCCAGGCCCTAGTCAGGGCTCATGTAAGAGGCAACCAATCAATGTGTTTCTCTCACATTGACATTTTTTCTCTCTGTCTTTCCTTTCCCTCTCTCTTCCACTCTCTCTAAAAATCAATGGAAAAAATTTTAAAACAATAAAATAAAGTGATTCCTGATCATTAAAAAGGAATGTGATAGGATGTTTTGAGTATTAGAATGAGACTACATGGCTAGAAGTAATAGGTATAATATTGCAATTTATAATAATAAATACTTGGTCTTCTACTATTTCCAAGGGTTTTAGGTTCTAAGTGGGTAGAGCTATAAAGGTATATTTTATAATGTTAATGAGGTGACTTTTGTAAAGCCCCTATAACCTAAAGATGAAGGATAGTCACAGGGGGAACAAACCTAATGATGAAAGGGTTGGGACTTCCAGTCCCATCCCCTGATTTCTGAGGAGGGGAGAGAGACTCTAGATTGAATTCAATCAACAATTGCCACTGATAAATCATGCCTCAGTAATGAAACTTCAATAAAAACCCCAAAGGACAGGGTTTGAGAACTTCCAGGTTGATGAACACATGGATATTTGGGGCTCCATGTCCTTCCCCGATATTTTGCCTTATATGTCTCTTTCATCTGGCTATTCTTGAGATATATCCTTTTGTAATAAACTGATAATGTTATAAGTAAAATGTTTCTTAGAGCTCTGTGAGCCATTTTATCAAATTAATCAATCCCAAGGTGGGAGTCTTTAGAACCTCCAATCTATAGCTGGGGGGTCAGAATCACTGGTGACAACCTGCATTTGCCTTTGGTGACTAAAGGAGGTGAGGGTGACTCTTGTGGGACTGAGCCCTAACCTGTGAGATTTGAGGCTATCTCCAGGTATTAGGATTAGAATTGAATTGAATTGTAGGACACCAAACTGGTGTCTGAGAATTGCTTATTGGAACCGGTTGCAGAATCCTACCCACCAGAGAACTTTTTACTATTTGAAAGTCACAGAGAAATTCCACAAAATGGGTGATTGGATAGCAGGGGAGAAAAATAAATTTGTGTTTAATTTTGCATCCCAAATCCTACTTATTTCAGATACTAGTTAGGAAAGTTATTTTATATTGAACTGAATTTTTAGCAATAAGAAAAAGACACCTGTGCATAAATTTGAAAAAGGAAAATTCTACACAAAGGGTCCAACAAGTGAAATGTCCCCTAAATGAGAACAAGCATAGTGTTTTGTAATAATAGAAAGCAGTTTCTGCACAATCTAATAATAATAATAATAATAATAATAATAATAATAATAAACACTTAATACCTAAGGCAAAGGCAGGGGCTAGATCATCTATATTTTGGCAGTCATTAGTGATGTTTGTGAAATATTTTGGTTTCCCATTCTGTCACATTCCAGACACAAGGTAGGATTTCCTAGTTTCATCGCAATTCAGTGGCATCATATCAATAGTTATGGATAACAAATTATAAACTGGAGAGGCATCTTTATATTCTCAGTCCAGCATTTAATTACCCCCAAAAGACTAATCAAACCTCATTTTTTCACTCTGGTGTGGTAACTGGCAACATTTAAGATTGTGGTTAATCTGATAGCTTAAGGTCTGAGGGACAGTGCTAAAGATAGTCCTTCATTGACCCATGTAGCATTAAAGAGAAAGAGAATATATTTAAACCACTGAAATTTTTAGATTGCTTTGTTTCTTTGTATATTATTAATTGACTAGAGGCCTGGTGCACGAATTCATGCATGGGAAGGGTCCAGTCAGCCCGCCCTTATGGGGGCCAATAGGGGGCGGGGCTGGCTTGGGGGAGGGGCCCTGGGCAGTTGGCTAGACGGCACCTCCCCCAATCTGGCCTGGCCGGGCCGGCTGGGGGGAGGGGCCGCCCCCCAATTGGGGTGGTTGGCTAGCCGCAGTGCACGTCATAGTGATGGGTCTGATGGTTGCTTGGCTTTTATGTATATAGATTGTTACTGGAACATTACTTCCTCTGGGACACACTAGGTCATGCAAAGAGACTGGCTGTTATCCTAACTCAGTGGTCGGTAAACTCATTAGTCAACAGATCCAAATATCAACAGTACAATGATTAAAATTTCTTTTGAGAGCCAAATTTTTTAAACTTAAACTATATAGGTAGGTACATTGTTATTAACTTAATTAAGGTACTCCTAAGCTGGCCTTTGCTAAAAACTCAAGGGGCCAAAGAGCCGCATGTGGCTCGAGAACCACAGTTTGCCGACCACTGTCCTAACTGAAATGAGAACTTACTGCAAGGATTTTAAGGCAAAAATTAACATTGATGCCCTGGCCAGTGTGGCTCAGTTGGTTGAGTGTCTTCCAATGCACCAAAAGGTTGCTGGTTTAATTTCTGATCAGGGAACATGCCCCGGTTGCATGTTTGATCCCCTGTAGGGGGAGTGCAGAAGGCAGCTGATTGATGTTTCACTTTCACATTGATATTTCTCTCTCTCCCTCTTTTTTCCTCTCTCTCAAAATTCACTGAAAACATATTTTTTAAATAAAAGTTATTTTTAAAAAAATCATCATTATTTGATTTTAAATTATAAAATATATTTTTGGCTATTGTGTAAGTGATATATTGTAAGAAGGCACAGACACACACACACACACACACACACACACAAACACACACACACTCTTTGAAAAAGAGTTAAGTGGCTAATCAGTAATCCAAGCAATAGATTCTGCTGCCTGTAACTGAGACGGTAGCTATGGAGAAAGTAGAGATAAGACTGAGAAAATTGTAAATATTCATGGTATGTTCTAGAGATAAGCCCAACAGGACTTATTTGGGTGTAACAAAAGTAAATAAACTTAACTCTAAGATACTGGGTAAATGGTGGGGTACACTAATAAGGAAGAGTAGGTGAGAAACAAGTTGAAAGAGATTGGGAATTAGAGTTTCTTTTGGATACATTTAGTTTGAAATATTTAATTTCATAATTAAGATGTCAAGTAGAAAGTTTGTTTTTGGATGCAGTTTACTAAAGAAGTCATGATTGGGAAGTTAGAATATATAGCTCTAGGACTTTATAAGAAAAAAGGAAGGGTAACTTTATAAGAAACAAAGGGCCAAGACTAATTTTTGGACAAAATTTGTAAGTTGAATAAGAAAGAAGATAATTAGAAGAATGGAAATAAGTGCCCAATGAAATATAAAAAAAGTCAATTGAGTGATTATTTCATAAACATTCATAAATGCTTTCAAAGAGGGAATGTTCAATGTGTTGAAAGCAGATGAGGAATAAAAGATTAATGACTGGGAAATAATCATGGTGTTTTGGAATTATCCTTAAATCTATGATCTAAAAATTGCCTTTTATCATAAATTTTTCATCATAATTATATAACCTGATACAACAGTTTTATTTCTGTAGAATGATAATTAAATAGATCATTTTGCTTAAATATTTTTCAATTATTCCAAAGGTATTTCTCCTAATTAGTTAATAGCAGTCATTCACTTGAAAATTTTATTTTATGAATCTTCCTATCAGATACTGTTTATTAGTCATTAACATTTAAAACATTATTCAAAATATAAATATAGTTAGAAAGATTTGCAATTTTTATGCCAATTATTGTTACGTATAACTAAAACAAACAATGATGAAAACGATTTTGAAACTACCAGGTAGTAGTAGATAAAACAGAATAAACAAAAGGTATTTAATTGAGAACTAATTCTATTTTTATAGTAATAGTGGAAGTTAGAGAACTTGGATAATGAGTATAAAATATTGTATACTTTCTCTTTACAATTTTTTTCCCAGAAGATTGTATTTAGATTTTGGTTCTGCCTTTTACAATGAATATTATTGACAAGCTATAAGGATTCAGATTTGAATAAACAAAATGTTGAGGAAATACAGTATGAGAAGCAATGAAAGTAACAGTATGTTTAACTATGAGCAAAGAAAGACTTGAGAGGGCCAAATATTTGAAAAGTTATTACAAAAGAGAAATTAGACTTGTTTGGCACATACTATTCCCTATCATACTAAGATAAGACTAGACAGATCTATGGATCTTTGAAGAAAGAAGACAGATATCATAAAACATGATATATTTATACGGTAAGTTGGCAGTCAGATTCCAGTCCAAGATTCTAGTGTGTTTTCCTGTGCTTCTGGTTTTGGAAACCTAAAATCCACCTTTCTCAGATTCCCTTCTAGATAAGTTTCTAAATACATATGAGAATCTACCAAAAAAAAATGTTGTTCATGTAAAATTTTGTAGGCAGAATTGAAGTAGATGCCATCTTCCTGCTACAGACATGGGATTGATTGATTGATTGATTGATTGATTGATTAAGGTATTACATATGTGTCCTTATCCCCCCATTGCCCCCCCACCTCCCATTCATGCCCTCACCCCCCTGGTGTCTGTGTCCATTGTTTAGGCTTATATACATGCATAGAAGTCCTTTGGTTGATATCTCCCCCTTACACCCACCACCCCTACCTTCCCTCTGAGGTTTGATGGTCTGATCGATTCTCCTCTGTCTCAGTTCTGTTTTTGTTCAACAGTTTGTAATGTTCTTTATTATCCATAAATGAGTGAGATCATGTGGTATTTTTCTTTCATTGCCTGGCTTATTTCACTTAGCATAATGCTCTCCAGTTCCATCCATACTGCTGCAAATGGTAAGAATTCCTTCTTTTTTTATAGCAGCCTAGTATTCCATTGTGTAGATGTACCATAGTTTTCTAATCCACTCATCTGCTGATGGGCATTTAGGCTGTTTCCAAATCTTAGCTATGGTGAATTGTGCTGCTATAAACATAGGGGTGCATATATCCTTTCTGATTGATGTTTCTAGTTTCTTGGGATATATTCCTAGAAGTGAGATCACTGGGTCAAATGGAGCTCCATTTTTAGTTTTTTGAGGAAACTCCATACTGTTCTCCACAGTGGCTGCATCAGTCTGCATTCCTGCCAGCAGTGCTGTAGGGTTCCTTTTTCTCCGCATCCTCACCAGCATGGATTTTTTTGTTTATTTCTTAAAACTGTAAATGCTCAGAAACAAATGGTCATCACTGGGCAGCTAGACACAAGGTTTCAGTGTCTAACTGAGAGACTTGTAGTAGCTAAAGAGCAGTTACAGAGACAGTAGGAATAGCTTCCTTACTCCTGTGTAACAGCTGTGTTTATCATAAGCGCTGCACACCAATATTTCAAGCATTCTTCTTCCAAACCTCTTTTTTGACCAATTGAAGTAGGTGGGGACTTGTTACTTGCTTTTATCATGACAATGTGAAGAAAGGAGTATGTATTAATTCCAAGTAGATGCCTATAGAAGCATGTAACTGTCTTTTCTCTTACCTTGGCAAGAGCAAAGGTAGAAGTATGTCTTGAAAAGGAGTTGCAATGCTGAGCTATCACATGCATGACAATTGATCTGAAGAATCTTTCAGCCCTAGCTAGTTTTGCTCAGTGGTTAGAGTGTCAGCCTGTGGACTGAAAGGTTCCGGCTTTGAGTCCAGTCAAGGGCACATGCCCAGGTTGCAGGTTTGTTCCCCAGTAGGGGGGCATGCAGGAGGCAGCCAATCAATGATTCTCTCTCATCATTGATGTTTCTATCTCTCTCTCTCCTTCTCCCTTCCTCTCTGAAATCAATAAAAAATATATATATATAAACAAAAATCTTTCAGATATGCCATAATCTTGAGCAAAAAATATATCAGGGGTTTGTTTATTTGTATTCATTTTTAAAATATATTTTTTATTTTCAATTACTGTTGACATATTCTATCCTATCTAATAAAAGAGTAATATGCAAATTAACCACCACCCCGCTATACCCACAAGCCACGCCCACCAGCCAATCAGGAGTGAGTATGCAAATTAACTCAACCAAGATGGCTGCAGCAGGAGAGAGCAGGAGGCTTGGGTTTTCCCAGCAATGGAGGAAGCCAAGCTTTCCGCACACCCTGGTTGGCCCAGGCCTCCACTCAAGGCTACAAAGTTTCAATTATAGAAGATAAATAAATCCCAACAAAAATGGCTGTGGCCACAGAGCAAGCAGGAGGCTTGGCTCAGCTCAAGGCTACAAAGTTTCAATTGTAGAAGATAAATAAATTCCAGATACCAGAGCCTCCACTTGGGTCACAGGGGGGCGTGCCAGCCTGCAAACCACCACAGGCCCCTTGCCCAGGCCGCCCCACGCCCCAAGGGAACCCTCACCCTGATCCAGGACACCCTTCAGGACAAACCAGCTGGCCCCCACCCATGCACCAGACCTGTATCCTATCTAATAAAAGAGTAATATGCAAATTGACCATCACTCCAACACACAAGATGGCTGCCCCCATGTGGTCAAAGTACCTGCCCCCATGTGGACCCAAGATGGCCACCACAAGATGGCCAGCAGGGGAGGGCATTTGGGAAGGACCAGTCCTGTATGGGAGGGCAGTTGGGGGCAATCAAGCCTGCAGGGGAGGGCAGTTAGGGGTGACCAGGCTGGCAGAGGAGGGGAGTTGGGGGCGACTGGGCCTGCAGGGAAGAGCAATTGGGGGGGACCCAGGCCTGCAGGAGAGGGCAGTTAGGGGCAAATAGGCTGGCAGGGGAGAAGTTAGGCATCAATTAGGCTGGCAGGGGAGTGGTTAGGGGGTGATCACACTGGCAGGCAGAAGCGGTTAGGGGCAATCAGGAAGGCAGGCAGGTGAGTAGTTGGGAGCCAGCAGTCCTAGATTGTCAGAGAGATGTCCAACTGCCCGTTTAGGCCCAATCCTACCAGGATCGGGCCTAAACAGGCAGTCGGACATCCCTCGAGGGGTCCCAGATTGGAGAGGGTGCAGACTGGGCAGAGGGACACACCTTCCTGTGCATGAATTTCATGCACTGGGCCTCTAGTATAATATAAAACCCTGATATGCAAATCCATTGAATGGCGGAATGACCGGTCACTATGACACACACTGACCACCAGGGGGCAGACGTTCAATGCAGGAGCTGCCCCCTGGTTGTCAGTGCGCTCCCCCAGTGGGAGTGCGGCTCAGCCAGAAGCCAGGCTCACAGGGCAGTGGTGGGAACCTCTCCTGCCTCTGAGGCAACACTAAGGAGCAGTGATCCTGGCTCTTGGCTGGCGAATGCAGCGGTGGTGGTGGAAGCCTCTCCTGCCTCCACGGCAGCGCTAAGGACTGCTAGAGGGCACAGGCCGGGCTGAGCCCCACCACCCCCCAGTGCACAAATGTCGTGCACCCGGCCTCTAATAACATTATATTAGTTCTGTATTTTCCCCATTGTTGTTTTAAATCACCACAATTTTGTAATTATTTATTAGCATAAAATAACCTAGATTAATATAAATACTACAATTGATTCTAGGTTTGGGAGGTTGTGAAAACAAAGCCTAATATATGAAGCATTGTCTTGGCAGAAGTGATGAGGAAACTCATTGAGTCTGAAGATGGAGAGTCCATGTTATTCATTGACAAATAACATAAAATGGACTTCTGAAGGAACATGGAAGGATGATCATGTACTTAATGGCCTTGTGTGTCTAGAGGAAGAAGATAGCAAGCAAAGTGAACATGAATTGTACTGATTGTAGTTGGGAGGCATTACATGAAAGAAGTGAGTTCAGAAAAGAATTAGACCATTTAACAAACAAGAATAAAAAGAAAGAGAAACCAATTAAAAATGTGGAGATTTTTGAAGTTGGAAAAAGCAGCTATTTCTCTGCTCCTCACTGTACATGTAAAACTTAAAGAAGGCCTTGAATGGCAAGAATTAAATTAAGAAGATGAGCATCATATCTGTTACTATAATCTCTGAATGAATTAAAGTATCACAGATTTAAGATCCAGCTAAGAGTGTGGCTGAGTCAACCTTTTTTTTAATTGTAATTTTTAATATATTTTTATTGATTTTAGAGAGGAAAGGAGAGGGAGAGAGAGATAGAAACATCAGTGATGAGAGAGAATCACTGATCGGCTGCCTCTTGCATGCTCCCCATTGGGGGGCCCACAACCCAAGCCTGTGCTCTGACCAGAAATCTAACAATGACGTCCTGGTTCATAGGTCAATGCTTTACCACTGAGCCATGCCAGCCAGGCTGAGTCAACCTTTTAATTAGTTAAAATGTCTCACGGAAAAGAGATTAAGGTACATATCAATCACTAAGCTACCATAATCAAGTACACAGAATCACCACTAGGTCAAAAAAGAGAGAAAGTGGTGAAAGAAAAACTAAATACTGCAAATTTAAAAGCAATGTCCGGAGGAAAACATTGCATTTGGATATTAGCATGTGTTATTGATTGGAATCAAATAAAGAGTTTACAAAATATTCAAGAGGTTTTCCAGCAAAGGAAGCAAAGATTAAACTAAAAGTAATCTCTGACTGAAGACTTAATGTGAACATTTGGTTTGCAAGCTTGTATAAGCAGGAATTGGTCTGAGAAAATTGTTCAGCCACAAAGAAAGTTATAGTTCCCCAATTCCCCATTCTCATGTAACAAGAAGGAAAATGGTAAAGAAAGATTTCTTCTCAGGGACCATGGTCAGTTAGAGGAATTAGCTTTTCTGAGCAGTGAAAGGGCATAATGAAGGAATATTCCCCTCCCCACAAAGTAGAAAAACCTTGGGATTTCTGAAATTCTACAGACTGGTGTCTTCTATGTGACTCCCATTCATCTACTCAAAAAATGAAAGTGTTCATTACAATAATCCTATTCACTCATAAAAAATGGATGTTGGGGTCTATAATCTGTCTTTTTAGTTTTAGGTATCTGATTCAGGAACAACCACATTTGGACCTAGTATAAAGTCTACCATAAAAACCAAGAATTCTTTGACTTTGAGCTAATTGCCACAATTAGATGGGACTCGGAGGCATTAAAAGGACTATGGTGTTATTAGTACTGCTCAACAATATTATTGATTATTATCCTTACAGGAGGTATGGATAAACTTCCCTGCTGACCTGCTTTGGCTTATGTAAATAAAGCAAAAATGGGATTTATTTATCTTCTATAATTGAAACTTTGTAGCCTTGAGTGGAGGCCTAGGCCAGCCAGGGTGTGCAAAAAGCTTGGCTTCCTCCATTACCAGGGAAATCCAAGCCACCTGCTCGCTCTGTGGCCACAGCCATCTTGGTTGGGTTAATTTGCATACTTGTTCCTGATTGGCTGGTGGGCATGGCTTGTGGGTATAGCAAAGTGATGGTTAATTTGCATATTACTCTTTTATTAGATAGGATAATTACATATTTATTGTCATTTCAATTCCTTATGCCTATGTTTCTCACTCTATATATTTTTTCTTATCATTACAGTAGTCCCTTTAGCATTTCTTGCTGTGCTGGTGTAGAGGTGATAAACTGCTTTAGTCTTTTTTTGTCTGGGAAGCTCTTTATTTCACCATCTATTTTGAAAGCTAGCTTCCTTGGATATAGTAATTTTGGTTTTAGATCCTTGTTTTACATTATCTTGAATGCTTTATGCCATTCCCTTCTGGCTTGTAGAGTTTCTGATGAAAAAGCAGCTGGCAGCGTTATGGGAGCTTCTTTGTAGGTAACAAATTGCTTTTCTCTTACTGCCTTTAAGATGCTATCCATGTCTTTAACTTATGGCTTTTTAATTATGATGTATCTGTTTAGGTTCTTCTTGCTTGGGACTCTCTGTACCTCCTGAACTTGTGTGCCTTTTCCTTCACCAGGTTAGGGAAGTTTTCTGCCATTATTTCTTCAAACACTTTGTCTATCCCTTGCTCACTTTCTGCCTCTTCTGGCACAACAATTATGTGAATATTGTTATGTTTCACATTATCCCACAGCTCCCTTAAGCTGTCCTCCTGTTTTTTTTCTTTTTGGTTCTCTGATTGAGTGTTGTTTTTTTTCTACCTTGTCTTCTAATTCACTGATCTGGTCCTTTGCTTCACCTAATCTGATGTGTATTCCTTGCAATGTATTCTTAATTAGTTTTATGTTATTTTTCATTTTCATTGGGTCTTTTTTCATAGTTTCTATTTATTTATCATGCTGTTATGCATCCTTGCCATCATTATTTTGAACTCTATATCTGATAAATTTGTTATCTTCATTTTGCTTAGGTCTTCTTCTGGAGAATGCTCTTGTTTTTTTTTTTTATTTGTTGTGGCTTGTTTTGTTGTTGTTGTTGTTGTTGTTTGTTCTCCCTATTTTGCCTGCCTGTTTGAATTTTTGGCTATGTATTTTGTAGATCTGCTATGACTCCCAATATTGTGAGATGCTGTTTGTGACTGGCACAGTGTGCCCTGTTTGGAGCTATCAGCAATCCACAGCTTGTGGCTATGTCTGCTGGGGCTAGTTGTGTTTAGAAAGGTCCAAGATGTGCTACAAGTCTGCTTCTCCTAGCCATGGTCCAAGAATAAGATTAGGGAAAGACTCGAAACCTCTAGAGAGCCACCTCTCCCTGCAGTCTGATTGTTATTTAGTCTTGGTTAGACTCAGGCTATTGACCACAGGATAGGGTGAGAAGTTTTCCAACATGGTGGTGTACTGGCTTCCACCCCTGGTAAAAGCTGCCTGAATGTTAATAATCTGAGTTAGAAAGATGTCCTCTGCAATATGAGGGAATGACTTGGCACAGGAAACTGGTTGGCTGATTTCTGAGCTCTAACCCCAGAACCCCCAACCCCAGATTCTCCTCACAAAACTTGAGTTCACACTGTCTTTCCTCTGCCAGAGCCCAAAGTGAGTGGCTCCACATGAAATTTTGTGCATTGGCCCTTTAAAAGTTTGCCTGCATTTCCAAATGTCGTTTACAGGCAGACAGCAACCCTGATGCTTTTCACAGCCAGATCTTGTGTGGGCACTTTTCTCAGTTTTGGTGTTCTGAACTTGAGGGCCCAGTTTGTGGTTTAGACTCCAGAGTTCTAAGTAGGAACCCTCCCACAGCTGAGATATTTCTCTGGAACTTCAGCTGCTGTCTGTGCCAGCTCATTTGTGTCTCCGACTTCCTACCACTTTTTGTCCTTGCTTACCAGGGTTCGCTTCAGATAGTCTTCAGTTGATTATTCAGGATGTTTTTCGGTATTTTAGTTCTAATTCCAGTTTGATCCTGGGAGCATGTTACTGTCACTTCTACATACTCCGCCACTATTTTGGAATCCTAAATTTTTGTTTGTTTTTTATTGCAATGTGACCTAGCCAAACTGAGTAATACAACACATATGGGGATTTGGTCCTGAAGCCAGGTTCCAGTATGATTACTGGATTTCCCATCACCCTGATTATGACACAAATTGCAGCTGAAAAACTAAGGCTAGCCTAAAATTCTATGCTACAGCTCATCCAATAATTTTGTAAGTACCCAATACTCTATTAAATCCCTTTGTTTTAAAAATACATAGAGTGTGTTCTGTTTCTGAAAACTCAATCCTGATAATATGCCAATCAAGAGAGGATACTACAGATCAAGGCCTAGGACAGAAAGTCCATACTTTGGAGATCATTTGACATAAATTGTCAGTAGGGGTAAAAAATAAAAATATTGAAATCCAATTATGAAGACTATAAAAATGGATAAGTGACCTCAGTTAAGGAATTAAAATCTAAGACTAATTTGCACTTATTTTAAAATAATTTTCTGAGAAATTTAAAATTATATAGGGGATAAATGGTGATGGGAAAAATAAAATATAAATAAATAAATAAATAAATAAATAAATAAATAAATAAATAGATAGATGGATTGAGAGTGATTGGAAGATGGCAACCAGCAGGAAGGTAGGAAGGGAGAGAGTGTGAGAAAGTGAGGGAACCATAGAGGAGAGTGTAGACGTGTGTGGTGTGTGTGTGTATGAGCTAGGGACAGTTAGATTCTGCAGGTCCTCCAAGGGGCTGCCAAACTGGGCAGTCTTAGATGGCGGAGCCCCACCCACAAGCGCACACATCTGGGTGGGCAGTGCGGGCACAGAGACCACGCCATCTTGAGAAACAGAGCTGCTTGAGACTAGGACCCTGGCCTCAGCACCACCCAGTCACATCTCAGATACAAATGAGGACCCTGCAACCACTGGGGACAGAGAACTGCGATCACAGCTTCAGACCAAAAGACAACAAGAATCCAGACTTCCCGGCCGCAGATTTCTCTGAGTCAAAGAGCCTATCCCCCTCTCTGCAGGATTGTGGATAGTGTCATAGTAACTGATAGACCCACCCCTCGCTCGGGCTGCAGTGCCCCTATGGGAATTTGAGTCTGGAAGCGCGTGCATGGACTGCAGCACCCCTATGGGAATTTGAGCCTGTGCACATACAAAGACTGAAATCTACTCCATGCAACACAAACGGGCGACCACCCCCGAAGCCCACACAGGCCGGCAGTGCCACCTGACTTCGATTCTGGGCAAGCGCACATGGAAGTCTGTTTTCCACAGTGCAGATGGAAGTCTGTTTTCTGCAGCGCACACGGAAGTCTGTTTTCTGCAGCGCAGGAACGCCACAGTGTTACTGTGCAACCCAGTCCCCCATGGTGACCAGGACCCAGATTCTCCCGGAAAGAGGCAGCACTGAGCACCACTGACTTGACTATGTTTCTTGCTGTGTGCACCTGCGATCCCTGACTCACAGCGCATTCACACTAAGAGCCAGTGACTCCAATTCTTGGTGCATGCGCACACGGGGACCCTGATTCTCAGTGAGAAGCCGCATGAGACAACAGAGACTCTGATACTCGATTCTTGGTGCAGACACAGGGAAATTCTGACTCCTGGCATGCTATAGGGGACTCATTTTCGGCACACGCCAACAGTGCAGTGCAGGCAGGGTCCACGATTCTAGGTGCGCACATGAGACCAAACTGAATGTTGGTAACACTGACCCTGGGCGAGCCTGGTTCCCACCAATCCATGGCAGCCACACGTCCTAGTGTCGGAGCACTTCACTGACACTTGGGTGCTGGGAAGCTCCCACAGCACACAGCCCAGGTCCACACAACTCAAAGTTTGAACCTTCTGGTGGTAGTCAGAATAGGGAGGCGACACAATCCCCAGTGGAAAGAAAATGAGGAGTCACCAAGAAAGGAAATTAGTGAAATTGAAGCATGCAACATGACCAAAAAAGAATTCAGAGTAATGGTAGTGGAATTCATACATCGGATGGATGAGAAAATCAAAAACTTATGCAAAAATCTGGAAGAAATCAAAAGTGATATAGCTACAATGAAAAATACCATGGAAAGTTTCAACAGTAGACTAGAAGAAGCAGAGGACCGAATCAGTGAGTTAGAAGATCAGCTACAGAAACAAGCCCAATCTGAACAGAAACTGGAGAAAAAAATTAAAAAGCAGGAGGAAAGCCTAAGGGAGCTTTGGGACAACATGAAATGAAGTTACATACATGTAATAGGACTACCAGAAGGACAAGAAGAACAGCAAGGATTAGAAAATCTATTTGAAGAAATAATGACAAAAAACTTCCCTGATATGGGGAAGAAAAAAGTTACACAAGTACAGAGAGTCCCAAGCAGGATCAATCCCAAAAGTCCCACACAAAGACACGTCATAATTTCAATGGCAAATATTAACGACAAAGAGAGAATCTTAAAGGTGGCAAGAGAAAGACAGAGGGTTACCTACAAAGGATCCCCCATCAGATTATCAAATGATTTCTCAACAGAAACACATCAAGCTAGAAGGGAATGGAAAGAGGTATACAAAGTGTTGCAAAGCAAAGAACTGAATCCAAGAATACTCTATCCAGCAAGACTATCAATCAAAATTGAAGGGGAAATCAGGTGCTTCACAGACAAAAAAAAAAGGCTAAGAGAGTTTATCACCACCAAACCAGCAATGCAAGAAATGCTAAAGGGAATACTGTAAAAAGAAGAAATAAAAAGGTAAGAAGGAACACAGACACAAAAATAGATATGACTACAAACAACTACCTTTCAGTAATAACTTTAAATGTAAATGGACTAAATGCTCCAGTCAAAAGACACTGAGTGACTGAATAGGAAAAAAAAAGACCCATATATATGCTGTCTACAAGAGACCAAACTCAGAACAAGGGACTCACACAGACTGAATATGAAGGGATGGAAAAATATCTTTCAGGCAAATGGAACTGAAAAAAAAAAAAGCTGGGATTGTAATACTTATATCTGACAAAATAGACCTCAAAGTGAAGGCCATAACAAGAGATAAGGAAGGCCACTTCATAATACTAAAGGGATCTATACAACAACAGGATATAACCCTGATAAACATATATGCACCCAATGCAGGAGCACCCAAATACATAACAAAACTCCTGGAAGATATCAAGGGAGAGACTGACAACAATACAATCATAGTAGAGGACTTTAATACACCACTGACATCAATGGATAAATCCTCTAGACAAAAAAATCAGCAAAGACACAGCAAACCTAAATGACTCACTAGATCAGATGGACTTAACTGACATCCTCAGAACATTGCATCCCAAAGCTGTGGAATATACGTTCTTCTCAACTGCACATGGGACATTTTAAAAAAATAGACCACATATTGGGTCACAAGCAAAGTCTCCCCAAATTCAAGAAGATTGAAATCATACCAAGCATTTTCTCAGACGACAATGCCATAAAATTAGAAATAAACTACAATAAAAACAATCAAAAAATATCAAACACTTGGAAGCTGAATAGCATGCTATTAAATAATGACTGGGTTACCAATGAGATCAAAGAAGAAATTAAAAGCATCCTGGAAACTAATGACAACAAAAACACAACAATCCAAAATCTGTGGGACACAATGAAAGCAGTCCTGAGAGGGAAGTTCATAGCTCTACAGGCCTACCTCAAAAAGCAAGAAAAAATGGTAGTAAATCATCTAACTCTACAACTCAAAGAATAAGAAAGAGAGCAACAAGAAAAGCCCAGAGTGAGCAGAAGGAAGGAGATAATAAAGATCAGAGCAGAAATAAATGACATAGAGACCAAAAAAACAATACAAAAGATCAATGAAACTAAGAGCTGGTTCTTTGAAAGGATAAACAAGATTAATGAACCCCTAGCCAGGCTCACCAAGAAACAAAGAGAGAGGACTCAAATAAACAAAATCAGAAATGAGAGTGGCAAAATAACAACAGACACCATAGAAATACAAAGGATCATTAAAAAATACTATGAACAACTCTACTCCAACAAACTAGACACCCTGGAGGAAATGGACACATTCCTAGAAAAATAAACCTTCCAAAACTCAATCAGGAAGATTCTAAAAATCTCAATAGGCTGATAACTATGGATGATATTGAAGCAGTCATCAAAAAGCTTTCAGCAAACAAAAGCCCGGGGCCAGATGGCTTCACAGGGGAGTTATACCAAACATTCAAGGAAGAACTAAAACCTATTCTCCTCAGACTATTCCAAAAAATTCAAGAGGAAGGAACACTTCCAAGCTAATTCTATGCAGCCAGCATCATCCTAATACCAAAACCAGATAAAGACAACACAATGAAAGAGAATTATAGGCCAATATCCCTCATGAACATAGATGCCAAAATCCTCAACAAAATTCTAGCAAATGGGATCCAGCAATACATCAGAAAGATCATACACCATGATCAAGTAGTATTTATCCTAGGGATGCAAGGATGGTACAATATCTGCAAATCAATAAACGTGATACATTACATAAACAAACTGAGAGATAAAAATCACATAAGCATTTCAACTGATGCAGAAAAAGCATTTGACAAAATCCAACACCCCTTCTTGATAAAAACTCTCAGCAAGGTGGGAATAGAAGGATCATACCTCAACATCATAAAAGCCATATATGACAAACCCACAGCCAACATCATACTCAATGGACAAAAACTAAAACCATTTCCCCTAAGAACAGGAACAAGACAGGGATACCCACTCTCACCACTCCTGTTCAACATAGTGCTGGAATTACTAGCCATTGCGATCAGACAAGAAGAAATAAAAGGCACCAAATTGGAAAAGAAGAAGTAAAACTGTCCTTATTCACAGATGACATGATATTGTACATAGAAAACCCTAAAGACTCCATCAAAAAATTATTAGACTTAATAAATGAATTTGGCAATGTAGCAGGATACAAAATCAATGCCAAGAAATCTATGGCATTTCTATACACCAATAGTGAACTTATAGAAAGAGAGACTGAAAAAGCAATCCCATTTACCATCGCACCAAAAAAATTAAGATACCTAGGAATAAACTTAACTACGGAGGTAAAAGACCTATATGCGAAAAACTATAGGACACTGAAAAAAGAGATAGAGGAAGACATAAACAGATAGAAGATCATACTGTGTTCATGGATTGGTAGAATCAACATCATTAAAATGTCCATACTACTCAAAGCAATCTACAGATTCAATGCAATCCCCATTAAAATACCAATGGCATATTTCACAGACCTTCAACGAACTTTCCAAAAATTCATCTGGAATAAAAAAAGATCCTGAATAGCTGCAGCAATCCTGAGGAAGAAGGTGGGATCTCAATACCAGATATCAAGCTGTATTACAAAGCCACTGTTCTTTTTTTTAAAAATATATTTTATTGATATTTTTACAGAGAGGAAGGGAGAGGGATAGAAAGCTAGAAACATCGATGAGAGAGAAACATCGATCAGCTGCCTCCTGCACACCCCCCACTGGGGATGTGCCTGCAGCCAAGGTACATGCCCTTGACCAGAATCGAACCCGGGATCCTTCAGTCTGCAGGCCGACGCTCTATCCACTGAGCCAAACCGGTTTCGGCAAAAGCCACTGTTCTTAAAACAGCCTGGTACTGGCACAAGAACAGACATATAGATCAATGGAATAGAATAGAGAACCCAGAAATCAACCCAAACCACTATGCCCAATTAATATTCGACAAAGGAGGCATGAACATAAAATGGAGTCAAGACAGTCTCTTTAACAAATGGTGTTGGGAAAATTGGACAGATACATGCAAAAAAAATGAAACTAGACCACCAACTTACATCATGAACAAAAATAAACTCAAAATGGATAAAGGACTTAAACATAAGACAGGAAACCATAAAAATACTAGAGGAATCCACAGGCAGCAAAATATCAGACATATACTGAAGGAACTTCTTCACTGATACTGCTCTTAGGGCAATGGAAACTAAAGAGAAAATAAACAAATGGATTACATCAAAATAAAAAGCTTTTGCACAGCAAAAGAAACCATCAACAAAACAACAAGAAAGCTCACTGCATGGGAGAACATATTTGCCAATGTTATCATTGATAAGGGTTTAATTACCAACACATACAGGGAACTCATACAACTCAACAAAAGGAAGATAAACAATCCAATCAAAAAATGGGCAAAGGATCTAAATAGACACTTTTAGAAGCAGGACAAAAGGAAGACCAAGAGACATATGAAAACATGCTCAAAGTCACTAATCATCCTAGAGATGCAAATCAAAACAACAATGCAGTATCATCTCACACCTGTCAGAATGGCTATCATCAACAAATCAACAAACGACAAGTGCTGGCGAGGATGCGGAGAAAAAGGAACCTTTGTGCACTGCTGGTGGGAATGCAGAATGGTGCAGCCACTGTGGAGAACAGTATGGAGTTTCCTCAAAAAACTAAAAATGGAACTCCCATTCGACCCAGGATCCCACTTCTAGGAATATATCCCAAGAAAATAGGAATACCAATCAGAAAGGATATATGCACCCCTATGTTCATAGCAGCACAATTTACCATAGCTAAGATTTGGAAGCAGCCTAAGTGCCCATCAGCAGATAGGTGGATTAAAAAACTGTGGTACATCTACAAAATGGAATACTACACTGCAGTAAAAAAGGAGTTCTTATCATTTGCAACAGCATGGATGGAACTGGAGAGCATTATGCTAAGTGAATAAGCCAGTCAGAGAAAGATAAATTTCACATGATCTCACTCATTTGTGGAAGATAATGAACAACATAAACTAATGAACAGGGACAGATCCAGAGACAGAGAAGCATCGATCAGACTGCCAAACCTCAGAGGGAAGATAGAGGATGGTGGGGGAAAGGAGAGAGATCAACCAAAGGACTTGTATGCATGAATATAAGCCTAACGAATGGACACGAATACCAGGAGGGTGAGGGCATGAGTGGGGGTGGGGGTGGGGGGTTAATGGAGGGATGAGGACACATATGTAATACCTTAATCAATTCAGAAAATTAAAAAAAAATAAATGGATTGATCACTATATAAATTTATGTGGTATGGTGAATTAATTCAAGAAAACTACACGGGTGATTGACATAATTTTGGGTAGTCCAATGGTGGGTGTGCAATTAAAATGCTATTCTTAGTATATGAAACAACTTTCTTAAACTCTAAAAACTGTTCAGCATCCATAACTTTACTATGAGGTAAGGAGTTTTGGATTAAAAATGCCCCCTCAAAATGATTAATAGTTACTTCCATTTTAATCTGTTAAATGTTTAATAACTTAATAAACTTATCTGTATGTGTCTCTATGCATACATATGCATACACATACATTTTATCTCATGTTCTTAAAATTTATAGGGTTATTAGGTTGATAGTTTAAAATCGTGACTAGTTTGGTAAATTCTTGGATGATTCTAAAATGACATGAGTTGTCAGACAGGTTTGGATGATTTCATTGCCACAGAGTGAGAACTTGGAGAATGAACTGAATAATGTTAAGAAACATTTTGCTTTTAAAATTGTGCATGATGAAAATAGACTGATAATTTACAAGTTATTTCAGTAATAAAACTATCTTAGCTCTAATAAGGCTATTATATAATACTAGAGGACCAGTGCACGAAATTCGTGCATGGGGGGTGTCTCTCAGCTTGGCCTGCACCCTCTCCAATCTGGGACCCCTCGGGGGATGTCCAACTGCAGTCGGACATCCCGTTCACAATCGGGACTGCTGGCTCCTAACTGCTCGCCTGCCTGCCTGCCAGATTGCCCCTAACTGCTTCTGCCTGCCAGCTTGATTGCCCCCTAACTGCTTCCCTGCTGGCCCAATTGCTCACAACTGCCCTCCCCTGCTGCCCAGATAGCCCCCAACTGCCCTCCACTGCCGGTCTGATCACCCCCAACTGCCGTCCCCTGCTGGCCTGGTCACCCCCAACTGCCCTCCCCTGCAGGCCTGGGTGCCCCCAACTGCCCTCCCCTGCTGGCCTGTTCGCCCCCAACTGCCCTTCTCTGCCGGCTATCTTGTGGCAGCCACCTTGTGGTGGTCAACTTGTGATGACATGAGGGCATCGTGTGAGGGTGCGAGGGCCACCTAGGCTTTTATTAGTATAGATAGGGAGAGTACAAGTCTTCTAGAAGTAGATACAAACAAAACAGTAAAAGTGCTATAGCCCTCTGATTAACCTAATGTTTAAGTAGATTAATTAATTAATTTTCTTAATTTAATGAATTCATTTTCTTCTGCAGGTGAAACTAACTTGATGCTCTCATTAAAATATAATGAGATATCCTCATTGCCTCCTACCTTCCTATTGCCTGCTTCCACCCAGCCCTTGTACCCCCTTCCCTCTGGCCATCACCACACTGTTGTCTATGTTTATGGATTATGCATATACTAGAGACCCTTGGCCTGGCCTATGGGGATCAGTGGACCTCTGAGCCACGGCAGCCTGGCCTGTGGGGATCAGTGGACCTCTGAGCCATGGCAGCCTGGCCTGTGGGGATCAGTGGACCTCTGAGCCATGGCAGCCTGGCCTATGGGGATCAGTGGACCTCTGAGCCATGGCAGCCTGGCCTGTGAGGATCAGTGGACCTCTGAGCCATGGCAGCCTGGCCTGTGGGGATCAGTGGACCTCTGAGCCATGGCAGCCTGGCCTGTGGGGATCAGTGGACCTCTGAGCCATGGCAGCCTGGCCTTACCCGCCAGCTTGTCGGGCTACAGCCTGCTGTCTGCGTTGATCCTGCATAGCACAAAGTAGTGCACAAAGCGGCAGGTGGCCAGGGAGGAGCCTAAGCCTGGGCTGGGTGCCGCACCGCTCCCGCTCATTCTGGCCCCGCTGTGCCTGCTGCCCCCACTCGGGTGTGCAGGGTCCATGGGAGAGGCTTGCACCGCTACACCGTCAGTCTGGCACCTAGCACTCATCTGTCAGCTGAGAGGTGTTCCCACTGTGGGAGTGCACTGACCACCAGGGGGCAGCTCCTGCATTGAGCATCTACCCCCTGGTGGTCAGTGTACATCATAGCTATTGTCCAGTTGTCCAGTTGTCCGGTTGCTTAGGCTTTAAATATATAGACTAGAGGCCCAGTGCATGAAATTTGTGCATGGTGGGGGGGTCCATCAGCCCAGCCTGCACCCTCTCGTAACCCAGGACCTTTCAGGGGATGTTCGACTGCCGGTTTAGGTCTGATCCCAGGGATCAGTCTAACATCCCTCTTGCAATCTGGGACCACTGGCTCCTAACTGCTCGCCTGCCTGCCTGATCGCCCCTAACTGCTCCCAGGCGGGGGGAGGGGCCAGCCTGAGTGAGGGGCTGTGGTGTTCTAGTCTCTGGTCATTCTGGTCATTCCACCTTTTCGGTCGCTGGGCTTTTATTATATTATTATTTAGGATAAGCCCTTGAAGACTTTCTGAATAAAACTCAAGCTTCTTCTTTTTTTATTTTTAATATTTATATTTATTCTTTATTTTTTTTGTTTTAAAATTCAAGCTTCTTGAGAACATGAGGCATTTAACATTATTCCATGTTTCTTCTAAAGAACTAAGCATGATAAACACAGCAAATACTTAATACTTATGGGCTTCTATACAAACACTTTCCAACCAGGAATGTTTTAATAGGCAATCTCCAAGAACTTGAACTGGAAAACCTAAAATAGAGTGCTCAGATTTCAGGCATTGGGTGCTATTAGCAGGATTTCTATCCAAATTAAACTCTAATTCTGAGCTCTGAACAGTCTGAACAAACTGTCCTTCACTATCTCCAAAGTTTCTTATTCGTCACTATTCCATTTTCCTCCACTTCAAACCAAATGAACAAATGAAACCTTTAATTCTGATTTTCCTCGCTGCAAGGGAATAGCAAACCTCAATGGAAACAATTTCCCACCAGAAGTCACATCCAAATGCTAATAGAATGATGACTGTAGGGCTGACTATGTACATGCGCAATAACAGCCTCATGTTCTAGCGGTAGCCCAGGAGTCCTCCACAATCCCACAGTCCTCTGATTACATACTTCTGGTTTTTCTAGCTCCTCCTTAAATGGTGTTTCCTTCAGTTGTGTTGCAATGTCCAGGGCCTCTAGTTGGGGAGGATTTTTCTGTTCTTTGTTGTTGATAGCTGTTTACTATCTGGAATCAGTGAAGTGTCAGGAGTACCGCCACTGCCATGAACATGTCGATCCCAAGCACACATGTAACAACCACCCATTCAGTCCATGGCTGGCGCCGTCGGGGATGGCAATGAGAAAGGTACTGATCTTCCTCTTCCTTCCTCAGCACACTCCAAACCTACTCCAGCCGACCACCCCAACCCCACAGACCCTTAAGACCTTCCCTCCTATTTCTTCGAATTTCCCCTATCAAACTCATACTCTATCATGTTGCTTCTGGGCACTCCTAACCGCTCCCGGGGGCAGGGAGGGGCAGCCTTGCGGGGTGGGGGGGGGTGTCTTGGTGTTCTGGTCTCTGGTTGTTCCACTGTTTCAGCCCCTGGGCTTTTATTAAATAGGATGTTCTTTAGCTAATCTCTTTACTTTCTTTCATGGAGTACCCCTCTCTCCTCCCCTCTGATAGTTGTCCATCTGTTCCATGTATCCCTGCTTCTATTTCAATTTTTTTCATCAGTTTATTTTGTTCATTAGGTTCCTACTTTATGAAAATATTGGTTCTGAAAATACTGGTTCTGGGAAAGCATTTCATTTTAGATAATCATGGGTTAAAAAAAGTACTTAGAAACTAGTTTTTACAAAAACAGTTACTAGAAAAATAAACAACTTTGAAACCTTAAGAGATTTGTAACATATTGAGAAGGCACTAAATGTGGATGATAACAACAACAGGATGCCAGCTAATCCTGTTTGAGGATACAGACTATAAAATGTGCAATTCTCCCTTAGGTGTTGTAAATTGACCATATAACAAACATGAAAGATTTCACCTGTGGGAAAAATTAGATAACATATGCAGGTCAATTGCTGAGAAAAGAAACTGTAAAACAAGGTAAAATGTGTTATTTGAGATTTATATTATGACACTTGACAGTTGCTTTGTTTTGAAGTTCCACATTTACATTTGCTTCCATAAGCCTTATATTGGAAATCAGGCTTGTGCATGACCAGCGTTAGTAGTAAATTTTTTTTTAAATCTTTTGAGTATCCTGCCATGACCAGTTTGGCTCAGTGGATAGAGCGTCGGCCTGCGGACTGGAGGGTCCCAGGTTCGATTCCGGTCCGGGGCATCCCCAGCAGGGGGTGTGCAGGAGGCAGCTGATCGATGTTACTCTCTCATCGATGTTTCTAACTCTCTATCCCTCTCGCTTCCTCTCTGTAAAAAATCAATAAAAAAATTAAAAAAAATAAATCTTTTGAGTATCCAGTAACCTAATTCTTCCTGCCATCCCCCCCCTTTTTTTTCTTTTTATTATGTATTAGTCAGGATTCTCCAGAAAAACAGAGCAATAGAATGTGTGTGTGTGTGTGTGTGTGCGTGCGTGCGTGCGTGAGTGTGTGTGTGTGTGTGTGTGTGTGTGTGTGTGTGTGTGTGGAGAGAGAGAGAGAGAGAGAGCCCAAGCTAGTTTGGCTCAGTGGATGGAATGTTAGCTTGTGGACTGAAAGGTCCTGGGTTTGATTCTGGTCATGGACATGTACTTCAGTTGCAGGCTCAATCCCCGACCCTGATCTGGGTGCATGTGGGAAGCAACCAATAGATGTGTCTCTCTCACACAGAGTTTCTCTATCTCTGTTTCTACCTCTCCCTTCCACTTTCTCTGGAAATCAATGAAAAAATATCCTCTGGTGAGGATTAACAAAAAGTAAACAATAAAAAAATAAAGAGAAAGAGGTTTTCTAAGGAATTAGACATACAATTGTGGAGGCTGGCAAGTTGAAATCTGCAGAGTTGGCTTGCAGACTAGAGACCCAGGGTAGATTTGATGTTCAAGATCCAGACCAAAGGCAGTATGGAGGCAGAATTCCTGCTGATTAGGGAGACCTGTCTTTTTTCTCTTAAGATCTTCAACTGATTGGATGAGGATCACCCACATTAGGCTTTACTCAAAGTCCACTGATTTAAATGTTAATCTCATTTTTAAAAAGCCTGCACAGAAATACTGAGACTGGTTTTTGACCAAATAGTTAGCTGCTTTGGCCTCACCAAGTTGGCACATAAAAGTAACATAACAACTTATAAAGGATCCTAGAACTTTCTCAATCTCTCTCTCTCTTCCTCTCCCTCTCTCTTTTAAATCTTTGGCCTTTAATCTGCTCCCAGTTCTATGTTTGACTCTCAGGACTAAATTCCTAATAAGAGCTTAACATTTCACTCCATTCTTAGGGGGATTTGTATTTAAATTATAAAAAGTTTCTAACCCTGCCCTAACCGGTTTGGCTCAGAGGACAGAGCGTTGACCTGCGGACTGAAAGGTCCCAGGTTCGATTCTGGTCAAGAGCATGTACCTTGGTTGCAGGCACATCCCCAGTAGGAGGTGTGCAGGAGGCAGCTGATCGATGTTTCTCTCTCATTGATGTTTCTAACTCTATCCCTCTCCCTTCCTCTCTGTAAAAAAAATCAATAAAATATATTTTAAAAAGTTTCTAACCCAAAATTATTAAATCCAATATGTAGTTTCAATTTTATTTATCATTAGAGCATGATTATTTTGAGTAATGACCTTTTTCTTGGTCCATAAGTGTAACATAATCAGTTTTCTGTTCTACATGGGCACAACATTTGTCCTGGTTATAAGTATCCAGGCATTGTTGCTCTTTCATGCCAGTTAATTAAATTCAATAGCATTAATTAAGTGCCTATTTTGTGCTGGGACTATGCTAGAAATATCAAGGAAAAGAAAACAAATAATTTCATAAAAGACCTCATAGTCTGGCAGGAGAGATGCTTATCCAAATAAATAAAGCGCAATTTGACATATGTGCTGCACTAATTGTATGAACTCTTATAGCCACAAAAAGGAGGTAGTAATGGTTTCTATCTTGGATTTCCAAGAAGTTTTCAAAACTATAAGATGGCAATTAGAATCTAGAGTAATTTTGCTTTAGAGAGCTTTACTAATATGAACAGTCACTATTTTATTGTAATTTGTAGTCTAGTTTTATTTACATTTGTGAGATTAAATTTGTTTTCTATTTTTAGTCTCCTCTTTTCTGTAAGAAGGCCTATTTATTAGAGATTCCCCATATTCTAGTTTATTGCTTCTAATGGAGCGTATATTGTGAAATCAGAACAAAATCATAAAGGAGGAATCCTAGTGAGTGGAAAATTTATAAGCAAGAGTAATGGAGGGTTTCCTGTGAAGTAAAGAGAAGGCTTTTTGTCCTGAAGTTTTGGGTTTTGTAAACAGGATGTGTGTGTGTATGTGTTTGTATACATTCAGAAACTTTATTCACTGACTTTTTATCTCAAGAGAGTATATTATAGAATTCAGATTGACTGCAGCCTAATTCCAGGTAGAGAAGATATTATCAAGATACAGGTCATGTGTTATAAATAAGTGAAAATAAAATATTTTTAGTCAGTTGAACATTTATATGTGTGTGTGTATATATATATATATATATATATATATATATACATATACATATATATATATATATTTTATTGATTTCAGAGAGAAAAGGAAAGGGAGAGAGAAATAGAAACATCAATGATGAGAGAGAATAATTGATTAGCAGCCTCCTACACACCCCACACTGGGGATCAAGGCCACAACCTGGGCATGTGTCCTGACTGGGAATTGAACCATGACGTCCTGGTTCATATGTCAATGCTCAACCACTGAGCCATGCTAGCTGGGTGGTTTTTATAGTTTTAAAGAAATATGAAAACAAAAAGTTGAAGATAAAAAAGAGATCACATAAAGCCCACAAATCCTAAAATATTTAATATCTGGAAATTTGCAGAAAATTAACTGCAGACTCTAGCTATCTATAAAGGCTTATTATTGTGTGGCCTTTCGTTGTCACTTTTATTTTTGTTTATATGTACATGGTCTCACTAAATAAATGACAAACTCATTGGAGGCAAGGACTGGACTATGGATCTGTATATTCTTCTGATCATTTGGCACAGTACGTGAAATAACTCATATCTGTGATTCCATGATTATTAAAGTGTAAATAGATCACCACGCTTCCTAATATTTGTAAGATCCAGAAAAGGAAATATGGAGAATAGTAAATTCTGAAGAAAAAAAAAGTAACAATCTTGTAAGAATCCCAATTTGAGATGTCAAGAGCCCTCCAAGGCTTATTTTTCATTAAATTTTTTATCCTCAGACAAATATAAATTAAATAGATTTTTACAAATCACTGTCTTGGAGGTGGTCAGGCAGTTAATAAAATGTACAATGATATACGTTTATAAACATTATATTACTAACTCATGCTCTTTTAAATAAGAAAAGAATTTATAATGAGTAAAATGGGAACTTTATTGACTTCCTAAAGAAAAGATCCTATAAAAATGTGTGGCATAAACAATAAGACCTGCATTCTAAAAGGTTATATTAATACTTTGTTATCAATTTACCACATCTGCTTTGAAATGGAATAACTTATATAACACTCTTTTGAAAGAATCATATTGGTTTTAAATACATTTTTTCTGTAATATATTGATTTATTTAATGAAGAAAATCAGTCAATAGAGCAGGTAGGCAACATTATAGAGCTTGAGTGTGTGGCCTCTGGCCTGATACTGCCTTAGTTTGAATACTGCTTCTATCGCAAAATGTCTTTTCAAAAGCTAAACCTGTTGTTACTTTCCTAATCTATTTCATAGATATAATGCTAGGGCCTTCTCTATAGAGTTTATGTGAAGGTTAAAAATAAGACAATATATGTAAACACTTATAACAGTACTGAAAATATAACTAGTGACTGTAGAAATTGACTAGTTTTTATTCTTCTATAAAATAGAAATTACTGGTGAGCTCTTATCTTTCTGTTTATGAAGCACACAAACTCTACCTATCATAGACACAGATATAATGTGTCCTCTAGTTCTATAACAATATGGGTGAGGAAACTTGACCAGATATATGTTATGTTTTATTTTAAAGAGTTTTAACTGTTTTTTGTTTAAAATCTCCAAAATTTATGAAAATGCTTTTAGGAATAAACTTGAAGGAGAAAAAAATTGTTCTTCCATCCTGAAGCTATTCCATTTAGTCTAGAAAAATATAAATTAGCACTCACAACCCTTCTCCATATTGTAGACTACATTTTATTTTTAAAATATTAAATAAAAATATCATTACTCTCATGTGTCTACATTTAATAGAGTGAAACAGATCATTTAAATTTCTTCTTCTGGTCTTATGAACAGAGCACAACATAAAATTAGTGATTTATTTATGTAGTCATTATAGTCATGATCTCACATACCTATCATATTCAAAAATTGAGGGGCAAAAGAGTATTTTAAACAACTGCAAAACAACAACACATAGACATTTTTTAAACCCAGCAACCTTGACAATAATTTGATGATGTATTCTACCATCAGCAAAATTGAGAAAGAAAACCATGAACAAAGTAGTTGACATATTAGCAATATTTTGCTTCAGCTTGTGTATAAATTAAATAAAACATGTTTTCCCACAGATGTTATATACTAAAAAAAGATAAAAGCAGACCTTAGCACCTTAAATATATCAAGTAAAATACATACTAGCATATCAAAGCATATATTGATGTAAGTTGTAATACAAAATATTTGGTCATCTAGGTAGAACTTGATGTTATTTATATCATTAGTATCCTGAAATATTTAGATGGGATCTTAAATATAAGTATCACATATGATAAAGCACGTGCTCTCTAAGAGTCTGTATTTTGAGAGACACACTGATGTGCAAAACAGGGATGGAGGACCCCGCACCAGTCTGAAAATGATATTATGGTATGATTCCAGCTATATGACATTCTGGAAAAGGGAGACCTATAGAGACAGTAAAAGGATCAATGGATGCCAAGGAGGGATGCGGAGATGGAGCACAAGGGTATTTTTAGGTTAATGAATTACTGTATGTATGCTGAATGCATATTATGCACTTTTCAACACCCATAGAACTGAACCATAATGTAAACTATGGACTTTAACTAATAATAATGTATCAATATTAGTTTACCAATTGTAACTAATGTACCACTAAAGCAAGTTGTTAATAATAGAGAAAAAACCATGTGCAGCAGTTGGAGAGGAGGAGGATACATGGAACTCTACTCTCTGCTCAATTTTTTCTATAAACCTAAAACTGCTCTGAAAAATAGAGTCTATTAGTTAATTTTTAAAAGTGATATACATAAGGCATTTCTGTTAAACTCAGGAGATGGAAAGTGCTGAAGTGGTCCTCAAGAAATAAATACCACAGACATTCCAATTGAAGAATTTTAGAGCGAAAGGACACCCACAAAAAAGTGTCTACTCTAGCCTTAAAGATTTCTAGAAAGAGAAATTCTACCACTTTCCTTTCTAGGATTTAATTACTTTCTGAGTCCACCAAACTACTGTACGTTAATACTTGTGTAGTCTCTGAAGAGTGATTTGATCAGTGGCTTCCTTAAATTACCTTTCTCTACTAGAGTTTATTTATTAAGTAAATTATTGCTTTGTTTTTTATTTTTCTGATCTGATTAAGGGGCCCCAACATCTTTAATCTTTTGTCACAAATGCAAACTTTAATGAGCTAATAGGCAGCTGATGGACAAAATAGTTCATTTATAAGAAAGCTAGCATTTCAGATTTATATTTCTAGTGTAGAAATTGTCAAGTTCTAGAAAGTTGAAAATATTTTATTATGGAAAACTCTTGAGTAAAGGAAAGGAGTTCTTTTTTTTTTTTTTTTTTTTAATCTACTAGTCCATTAAATTTTTTTTTTTTTTTTAGTTTTCTTAGAATTTACTTTTTTTAAAAAAATCTTTATTGTTTAAAGCACTACATTTAGTATTACATATGTCTCCTTTTCCCCCATTGACCTCTCCTAGGCCACCCCCACTCCCCAGCACATGCCCTCACCACCCTAGTGTCTGTGTCCATTGGTTATGCTTATATGCATGCATACAAGTCCTTTGGTTGATCTCTTACCACCCCCCTTCCCCTGTCTTCCCTCTGAAGTTTGATGGTCTGTTTGATGCTTCTCTGTCTCTGCATCTATTTTTGTTCATCAATTTATGATGTTCATTATATTCCACAAATGAGTGAGATTATGGGATATTTATCTTTCTCTGACTGGCTTTATTTTGCTTAGCACGATGCTCTTCAGGTCTATCCATGCTGTTGTGAATGATAAGAGTTCGGAAAGGTGTTGTTTTTTTTTTATGTTGCCTACTAAAACTTTGCCTCACACTGCTTGTGTTCATTTTTTAATGTAATAAGGAACAAAATTCTTGACTATCACAAAAATAACTTGACTAACCTTGTGTTCCAAGCCTAGTTTAATTCACTCATTTAATAATCTCAATTATACTACTCTAATTTCTCAAATAAAATATTTTTAGTGGAATAATCTAATGCCAATCCCATTCTCAAGAATAGTAGAACCATAAAAGATAGTTACATGAGGAAGTTGATAGTTGCTCAAGGGAAGATATAATAGAGATACCACATTGCGAACAGTTTATTTCTAGAATAAGTCTGCAGATAAAATAAATTTTTAATGCTTGAACCTTTTTAACTGTCGATGGTCCATGAAATGATAAATACCACTGTAGGTATGTTAATAAAATGCTCAGCAACATTATAAAGGACATATTTTCTATGAACTTGTGCTCCTTCTGAGTGTAATAAATTATACTCTCATCATAACTATGGGAAAATAAAATGGATTATATTTTTATATGAAGAATCAGTACTTGGTTCTAACATATTTTAAATCTATTTTGCATTGTCTAATAATCAACATTAAGGGCTCTTTTATTATCTTAGAAAATATTTTTGTACTAATTTGTGTTTCAATTATTTGGAAACTATAAATTTCTGTTCAAAATGATTCATGAGCTAAAGATTCAACTATATTTCTTCTGTCCTTGTTGTGCTCTAAATTTATGCCTAATCTCAATTTGTTGGTATTAATCATGGATATTTTGTTTTCTCTTCTGTACTAAGAGATAGCTGTTAATAAAAGGTATAAGTTTATGGTTCTTTTACCCAGCAAGTTGAAAACTATTGCTTTTTTTGTTCTGTCATAAATCTTCCTTTTGGCATTTTTTATCCTCTTTTGACAATATGGTAGTACATCATGAGATTGACTAAAATATTTTATGTTATCATCTCTTTCTCTAATATATATAACCATGTCCATACTAAAATCTAGGCTTGGCCCCCATCACTAGATAACTGCATGTTAATAATGCCATTCCCATATCATGGCTTCCTATTAATGTAGTTGCAAAATAATATGATATCAGTATAATTCCCTGAAAGACATTTCCTTAATTACCGGAGAATGTACAGAGATTAAGTAGTTGAGACAGGCTGGGTTCTCTGGGAATCAGTTGCTAAGGTGAAGTTAAGTGTGTGAATGAGTTATTGGTAAGAAATACATGTGGAAGGAAAGGGGAGGAAGCAACATTGAATAGGGGGAGTTGCCAGACCTTGTTGCTGACCCTACAAAATCTTTGCTAGCCCAATGTGGAACAAAAGAGTGAATATTGCCCATTAGAGGAGTCCTGAGAAGAAAATGGCCATGCTGTTTCCCACCACTTCCCATAAGAATTGGTTGAAGGCCAGCCTGATACAGAAAGGGCTTTGTCTTGAAATCTGAGGTGGACCTTTGATAAGTTAACAGCTAGAGTCAATCATCTACTCACACTCATCACAAGTGGGCAGCAAGTTCTCTCTTGAAGGGAGATATAAATGGCTCATTTCCATGTCTGCACAATGTACTCTGTGGACACTGTAGCTTCACTTCACAACACAGGTTCAGGGAGCAGGTATTACCAGTATGGTGGGGCCTCTTCCTGAGGAGAAACTTAGGAAAGGAATGTCTCCCTGTAGTTCATCTCTAATTTACAACCCATATTCCATGAAATGATAAATACCACTGTAGGCATGTTAGTAAAATGCCCACAATTAAAAGCAAATTCATTGTATTCCACTAAAAATTCATTGTAAAAAAATTTCATGCATTGCTGGGGAGTTACCTGATGGTATGACTCAAACTTTCAATCCTTAAAATTCTGTGCTCTTGATAGCTTTTTCAGGCCAGAATTACTGTACTTGTTCATAAATAGTTATAATTGTTTACCCAATTCATTCTGGTATTTACTCTGAGAGGTTACTTCAGCTACGCATACACCAACAGGCTGCCATCTTGATAATTGTGAATGTAATCTGTGGGTTCCATATTCAAGAGGCTCCCTCTACATGTCCTTCACTTTCAGATAGGTTCCTTGGTTATTTATAGCCATTTAAACTCGACCAGGGCCCAGCAGCACGCCAGCAGCTGTTTTTGAAACATATGTAATTTTCTGGTAGAGATGACATCGCCTTGCTCCAGAAACCCAGGGGCCTGTGATTTTTCCACTGATGCCTGCCATAATATCCGCATTTAATATTTTTCACCACTGAAATCTCCAACACAATATAATATGCTGGATCATCTGAGCAACAGAAGTACTTGCACTGTAGCATGGAATCGGATGCCAGTACCTTTTCTGTTCCAGGTCTCATTCAAACTGGCAGCCTCCCATATCACCCTGTGTCTGGGCCAGAATAGCATTCCTATTCTATGTTATCTGTAGAATTGAAGAGGCTTTCATAGCATTGAGCTTCCTTTTTGGTAGGAAGGGGCAGAGGATACAGCAATTTGTTTCTTTGTTTTTTGCTTTGAAGGGTAAGTACTGACATGCCCCAGCCATTGGACCGCTAAATTTTTTGCTGTACTGTCAGATTCCCAATTCTTCATGTTGTTTACTTCCCACCCTTTGGAGCATTTTCAATTTAATGAGATAACATAGCAACCGTTTGCTCATTCTGCCTAGTCAGCATGATCCATCATTATAATAAATCAACATGATACTCTGTGAAATGTTCAGAAAGCCAATATCTTTTGGGTTTTTATTAAAAGAGAGGATAGAATGGCTATCCATTGGGGCAAAACTAAGTAAATATTGTGGTGCATTCTATGTTGATGTGAGCTATTTCTGATTTTCTTTCCTGATTTTTATAAAATAAAAAGTCCTAAATCATTGGCTGCATGTTATTACGTACTTGCGACTATATTAGTCTGCCCTTGGTACAATACTTTGTCAGATATGGCAGTTGTGATTGAGTCTACTGTTTAATTGATTTTGTGGTAGTCTAAACTGATTCTCCAAGGTCTATTCAATTTTGGCAGAGGCCAGACTAATGAATTAAAAAAACAAAAAATTATATATATATATATATATATATATATATATATATATATATATATATATATATATATAATCTCCCCTTGCATTCTTGAAATCTTAAGGAGTGCCATTCATCTCAACTTTTTCTCTCACCCTCCAATGGCAATACCATCTTTCCCTATTGGAGGGGCATGCAGTTTCAGAGGCTTCCATTTGGCCTTTACCACTATGATAGCTCTTATCCCATTGCTCAATGATCCAATGTGGACATTACTAAAATTGCCAACTGTATCAATCTCCAAAAATGCATCTGGGATCATACAAATAAACAGTGCTTAAATTCACAGATCTATATGACCTACTGTAGCTAGAATTGGGCCAACCTCTGTTTATTATTTGATCACATGTTCCCACTCTAGGTGGGAGTTATGATAATGCGTAATGTCGGCAAGTATCCATGTTAACTGAGCCCTGTGTCCAATGATCCTTGAAATGTCTGTGTATTCCTCTTAACCCAGTGCACAATCATTCAAGTAAGTAGCCATGGGTTCCTTTGAAGAAGTACTGTGGAAATAATTAACAGTATATATTGGCTGTAGTATGTTAGGGTCCTCTCTCTGGGGATCAGGACATCTGTTCAGGCAGCAGGCTCTGGATTGGGTTGGAAAATCTGCTCAGATTTGGAAACTGAGCACAGCACAATAATTTCTATTGGAGAAACTGCTTTCAACTTTATGCTCATTCTCTACACAAATTCTTTGCACACACATATAATTTAGTGGTACTTTTGTTAGCTCTATTTTATTTAACTCTTAGGGATACCCTGGTCTTTTAAACATATTCATGATTCTCTGTGTCAGGGACCCTTGGCCAAAGGGGCTGCTCCAAATGTGTCTGTCACTATTATAACTATAACCCCATGGCTTCTGGTGGTTCAACACTGCCACCTGCCTTTTACTACTTTGAGGCCACATCGTCATTTCCATTGCTTTCAGCAAGCCAAGTTCTGTAACAGCCTCTCTGCAACCAGCCCTGAATGTCAGAGGAAAGCCACAGCTGAAGTTCGTAATGATGCCTGCCACTAAACATTTTTCTCACTAGTGTTTTTCTGACAGCCTTGGGTAAATGGTATGGCTTCAAGGTCATGGAACATAATTCCCTGGATGTTCTCATAATTCTCTGCATGACCTCACAAGATCTTTAGGTCTCATTTAATATATCCATTCCAATATGCCTACTTTCCTTGACCTTTAATCCCTTTATTATCTGCTCCGACAATTTGGGCATTTTAATCTCACTCAATGTAGTCATTATGTTTTCTCAGCTTCTAGATCTAGTCCTAGCAGCAAGTTTGCACCAGACCCTAGGGGTCTTGCCAGAATGTGAAATCTTGTATACATACTGAACTAGTCCCCCTATCAATACACTGCCCTTTTTCCAGGCTATGTTTCAGTTCCTTTGATCAAACACCCTCAGATTCCTGTCTCACTATTGGTCGGGATAAATGCTTTCTCATTTCAGCAGTTACTTGGGGGTTTAATTTCATTGCTCTCCTATTAGTCCCAGCATAGCATGGCTGACTTATGTAACCACTTAGATCTAATTATAGGCCTGAAGGAATGAAAGTGGGAAGATAGCAAAGGAAAAATTTCTGTCTTTTCTTCCAGAAGCAAGCTAACTCTTAACAGAGATGGGGGATGATGGGCCACTTCTTTAATAAGGCTCAAGTGTTTCAGACAAAGTTGAGGAGTCAGAAATCTTCATAGACATTCACAGAGATGTCCCAAAATTACATGTCAAGGTTCCAATTTTTTCCAATTAGGGTCAGTTCAACATTCAGCCATCTTTAGTGTTCAGCCACTTTGACGATTGAACCTTATGCTGACTTTTACCTTTTTCTAAATTCCAGCTGCATGAGATGAAGTTCCTTTGGGTTTTCAGAGACTCTGGTTCCCACTAAGTTTCTAATTATTAGTTACTTGCCTTCAAATTTTTATTATCTAAGAAATCAAAGCAATTTAATAACAACATCTAATTCCTCAGTCTTTATATCTATTATTAGTCTTGTATTTTTTAAATGTCTGAATCACCATGGCACTGACCTTTCCCTCCATTAGGCCAACCCAGCACACCACCAGTGAATATCTAAACAATTGGATTTCCATTTTTGTCAGGGGAATATTCCTTACTAGCAGTTCTATCTTAAATAGGGCCTGAGTGGTCCATCTTCATATTGGCTACAATATAGTTTTAATATTAAAATACCTGGAGTCCTTGCTTCTCTCTCTCCTTCTATAGATTATGGAACATATGATAAAAACCAGAGACAGAGTTGTCAAAAATTTTTTAGAGCCCAATTACCACAATATTACCATGTCTCTGTACAGGGGTTTGTAAGCAAACATGATTTATTAATTTCCCATGACTGCTGTAACAAGTTGCCACAAATTTTGCATTTTAAAACAATACAAATGTATTATCTTATAGTTCTAGAGATCATAGATCCTAAACAAGGCATCAGCAGGTCTGACTATATTTCTTCTGGAAGCTCTAAGGGAAAATCCATCTCCTTGTCTTTTTAGCTTCATAGGCCACCTGTATTCCTCGACTCATGTCTCCATCATGCTTTTTTCTTTGTATGATTCTATTTCTTCAAATTATTTTTTAAATTTTTATTTTTATTATTGACACTATTACGGATGTCCTCATTCTCCTCCTCTTTTTGCTCCCCTCCACTTAGGCCCCACCCCTTTCCCTCTGGCTATCACCACACTGTTGTCTGTGTCTATGTGCTATGTATATAGGTGTCTTCCAATACCTCTCACTGCTTCTGTCATCATCTTGCTTTTTATAGCACTGGCCCTCTTGCCTCTCTCTTATAAGGACCCTTGAGATTAATTTGAGTTCACTCAGATTAACCAAAATGATCTCCCATCTCAAAGTCCTGCCATACTTAACAGAAAACATTTTGAGTTATTAACTGAGATATACTCCCATTTTTTTTTTAATGATGATTCCCTTTCACATTCCCTTAGATAGTTCCTAGAACCTCTTCTGGGTAGGGCAATAAAACAAAATTTAAGTGTTAAACATTAGATTTGAGTTTCAATGCAGGTTCTTGAAATCATAGCGAAAATGCTGTGACTAAAAGTGTTTCAGACAAGAGGGTTTTGTTCAGTTTCTTTCTTGTTGTCTTTAACTCTACATTTTCAAAAATCAGTTTCAAAGATCAAAGAGAGAAAACAGTGTCTCATCCCAGATCAATGCAAAATAGGCTTTGATATCCAAGAACAAGTGGGGATTTCACAAATCAGGTAAAACCAGAGTGATGAATTCTGGAAACTCTGAGCCAAATATGTTGTTTGGATGCCAGAGCTATATGTCTGGTCTCAGGGCCCTGGATCATATTTGGGAAAGGATTGGAAGAAAAGAGAGAGAGGAATCTTTCTTCACTGAGGGAGTTTTTATGCAATAGGAAAGTAACAATTTATCTTTGATAATAAATACAGTCTAAAAATATAAATAATTATTTGATAATAAATTAATACAGTTAAGAAAAATTGGAAGACTGAGAGCTGAGCGCCCTTCTAGAATTTTACTAAAATTTATATATTTAAAATTTACATTATTATTTTTATTTATTTATTTATTTATTTATTTATTTATTTTTCTGAGTTGTTTTATTTACTAGCACTGGAACACGTTGTTTAAATCACTAAAGAATTCTATGAAGCAGATGAGATTTTCATTGTAATTGTAATTTCACTTGAAACTTAGAAAGGTAATGCAGCTAGTGAAAAATGTTGGAAAATAATTCTTATGGATCTTCTCAATTTCTGCACTTTTTGTGGAAAGACATTGATAATTTTTGTCCCAGAATATTTGTCCAAGGATGTTGGTATAGAACTATAGAACTGGTGTCTTCTTTCAGGACAGAGGGCAGATTTATTTTCAGATCAGGAAAGTGAGGATAATGTCTCCCTATAAGGCAAATTGGGCAGATTTGACAGCAACAACTGACAAGATAGGAGCCTCCTAAGCTCTGAATTTCTCACTGTGACATAAACCAGTTGTACACATGGCATCCACTAGTGCCCCTCTGCGTGGCACTTATGAGACTTGGGATCAAGAAGACCTGATGGATACATGACGTTCATTATGCTGCTGTGACTTGCATAATAAATCTCCTGTCTCTGAATGAAGAGTTCATGTCTCTTTCCAGGGTCTATGACACTGTGACAGGCTAACTTGTTAGCTTGCAAGGAGGGTAAACGTTTAGATCCTCCCCAGTTCTTGAAGATGATAGAAACAATATCAGAATTTGGGCACTCTGACTCTAGAGCCCAAACTTTAAAACATGAATTTGAATGTCACACAATGTCTACCAAGGGAGCCAGATAAAAAGAAACTAGCATAAATATAATGTGTAAACTTGCCAGCTTTCTTAGTAAGATCAATTTGGCTCTTCCCAGATTGTCAATAGGAGAATTTATTTACTTCATAAGTCACCTATTAATATCTTTGTTTTCCAAGGTATAATGAGCAAAACACTACTCCAGAAGAATGGACAGGCGAATTCTGGAGAAGTAAATTGTGGGGAAAAAGCAACCTGGATACAATTTATTCATTTTATAAATTCCCAATATATTAGTATTTAAATTCTCTTGCAAGTCCTACAATAAATAAAATTACTTCTTTTGCCCCAGATACCTCAGACTATTGATAATAAAGCTTCTACTAGAATCTTATGGATCTAGTGTCCCATTGAACACATTCTGAGAATCACTGATTGGGATGGATGTACCCTGTGGGCCTATTCTCATTCTGTTATGTTATCGCAAAGCTTTGAATAACTTCTGGTTTAAATGGTTGTACCTGTACTAATAGAGATAAGAAAAGATTTGTGAGTCTGCACTTGGGCTGCAGCAATTATTCTGAACCTTGGCTTTATCCAGCTAGGGTTCTAGGTTTGATTTTATTAAGGCAGCCAGTGGTCTTAACTAAGGGAGAACAAAGGGAATATGGATAGAAAGCTGCATTAAATGTGTTATATATGTGTGTACGTGTGTGTGTGTGGGTGTGCACACTTGAACATGTATGTGTTGTGGGAATAATGGTGATAGTCTCACATTTGGCCCTATTAAGTGTACCATGCTCTAAAACTGTGAAATATTATTATATGGCTCATATAAGAAAAATTGTAACAAAAAACATTCTTAGATATCGCCCTTTATGCACATGAAGGTTTGCTTATATACTTAGGTGCTCCTGTATTGGGTGCATAAATGTTTATAAGGGTTTCATCTAATTTCTTGTTGAATTGCTCCCTTTATCATTATGTAGTGTTATTCTTTATCTCTTATTATTTTTTGTTGTTGTTTATTTCCATTTGTATATCCTTTTCCATCCTTTTACTTTCAGTCTGTATGTTTCTTTCATTCTGGGGTGGGGCTTTTATAGACAACATATATATGGATCTTATTTCTTATCTGTTCAACTACCCTACATCTTTTGATTGGAGCATTTAAGCCATTTAGATTTAAATTGATTATTGTTAGGTATGTATTTATTGCCATTCTATTCTTTAAAACTATGTCCTCTCTCTTTCTTTCTCTCTTCTCCCCCTCCCTCATCTTAAAGAGGATCCTTTAACATTTCTTGTAAAACTGGTTTGGTGGTAATAAACTACTTTAGTTTTTTGTATATGGGAAGCTCTCTATTTCACCTTCAATTTGAATGATAGCCTTGCTGGGTAGAGTAGTCTTGGTGGTAGGTCCTTGTTTTTCATCACTTTGAATATTTCATGCCAGTCCTTTCTGGCCTGAAATGTTTCTGTGGAGAAATCAGCTGATAGCATTCTGGGAGCTCCCATTTGAGTGACTATCTTTCTCTTGCTGTCTTTAAAATTCTTTCTTTGTTTTTCACCTTTGGCATTTTAATTATGATGTCTTGGTATGGGCCTCTTTAGGTTCATCTTGTTTGGGACTCTGCACTTCTTGGACCTGTGTGTGCTTTACTTTCACCGGGTTAGGGAAGTTTCAGCATTACTTCTTCAAATATGTTCTAGATTCCTTGCTCGATCTCTTCTTTTGGTACTCCTATGATGCAGATGTTGTTACACTTCATATTGTTCCAGAGGTTCCTTAGACTATCCTCATTTTAAAAAATTATTTATTCTTTTTGTTGTTCTGATTTGGTGTTTTCTTCTACATTGCCTTCTGAATCTCTGATTTAATCCTCTGCTTCATCCAGCTTGCTATTAATATTGATTTCTTACAGTGTATTTTTCAGTTCAGACTCTTTCTTTTTTTATGGTTTCTATGTCCTTTTTCATGCTGTTGCAGTTCTCTATAACATCCTTGAACATCCTTATGACAATTATTTTGAACTCTGTGTCTGGTAGCTTGCTTCCATTTTATTTAATTCTTTTTCTAGTGCTGCTTTCTGTTCTTTCATTTGAGGCATGTTTCTTTTTCTCTCCATTTTGACTGCCTTTCTGTTTTTGTTTCTGTGTATTAGGTGCCTCTGCTATGCCTTGGTGTGGTGACCGTATGTAGTAGGTGTCTGTGGAGCTCAGAGCACAGTCTCTCTAATAAGTAGCCTGACCTAGGTGCTCCAAGAATGTCCCCTGTTTTGGATATGTGAACATTCCTGTTGTAGTTGGGCCTTGATTGCTGTTGGCCCATCTGTGGGTAGGTTGCCCTTCTGCTGCCAATAAGGATCAACCCTGAGATCAATATGTGAGCTGCTGTGTGGGGACTGGGTCCATAAAGCTGAATTTGCCTCAACAGGATCTGGTGTCTGTTGAGATCTACCTTTGTGTGTGCTACCTGTGTATGCAATTGGGTTGATGTAGTCTGAACCCCTGGTTGTGTTGGTTCTGGGGCCCATTGATTCAGGGTTTCCCATGCTGTTCGATGTCAAGTGCTACCAGTAATGGGCCCTGGGCTACTTGTTTGGAGATACAAAGTGATCTGCAGTTTGTGGCTATCTCTGCTGGTTCTGGGTATTTGTGGTGGGGCCCAGCTATACACAAAGGCCAGTTTCCACCAACACCAAGCCTGGGGGTAGGTCAGCAAAAGGGCCAAGGCTCATCAAGTCTTCTCTTGTTAGTTGTATGTTAAGCTCAGTTACTTAAAGAGACTCTGGCAATACATGATTTTCTTGAGGGAAGCTCTCAGTGAGTAATCAGGTAGGGGTGAATGATGTTCACCAGATTGATACAGATTCAAAATTAGTGTCCATTCTGAGTTTGAGGCCACTCAGCTACAGTCTCAGGGTACACCAAGGTCAGCACCCCCTTCTGTGTGCCTGTGGACCTTTGTAGTTGGACCAGGTCTCAGGGGTTCATCAGGGTGAGGCCAGCAGTGTTTATCAGGGACACACCAACCAAGGTTTGGCCATGTAAAGGGAGGGCTCTGTACAGTAATGGCATTGGTTTGGAGTACACAGAAAAAATGTGCCTCCCAAGACCCAACAACTTAGTTTTTCCCAGAGTCTGCCCAGACCTCTTGAATAGTCTTCTGCACTGGGAAACCCTATTGGCAAAACTGAGAGGTACAAGTTCAGCCAGGCATAGTTACCAGGACTCAGAAGGGTGAAGCTACTGGTTCTCCCATGATGGGGTTAGTGGGTTCCCCATTGGGGGTTCTGACATCACTACTCTGGCTGCAGTGATGTGGGATGGCCACTCTAGCAGGCAGGTGACTGTGCTGCTATAGCCATACAAGGCAAGGCTGCTGATTGGCTGGGCTACTATATTTATAGGCTGGGTTCCCCTGGCCTGCAGTGGGCAGGGAGGGGAAATGGTCTTTGCCCCGGAGTCACACAGCTCTGCCTCTGATTCTCACTGGTTCATTCTCAAGATCCCTTCAAGAGAGTCTATACCACAGGCTCAGGCAGAAGACTCCTTCGCAGGCATAAGCTTTGGCACAGTGACAGGGGACCAGGATAGTGGAGTTTGTGCAGTACTCTTAGGCCAATATAGATTGGAGGGGACTGTTCATCACAGAAAAAATGGCATCTGTAGGTGTTGTGGTAAATAAATTCAGCAAACGGACTAGTGGCCTATTCCCTCGTATCTCCCCAACACCCACACAGCTCAGTCTATTATCACAAGATTCTAGACGGCTCCAACCTGCGCTCCCTCCACCAGATCCTCGGGTGAGTAGCTGTAAAGGAGATCCTGTGCAGCAACCCTTAAAGAGGCACCTGGGTCTCTAGCAGACTCCCATCTCTCCCTGGTGGATAGCCTGCCCAAGATCTCCACAAGCACTTCCTCTTGGCTCTGTTGCTCTGGGTTGGGGAGCGTGGTGCGGGGTTAAGACCCCCACTTTCCTCAGGGGAAGTTGATATATCCCTCTAGATACTCAATTGCTACCCATGGGCAGTGGGGCAGCTCTCCTCATGCCTCGGCATTTTCTACCAGTCTTGATGGGACTTCTTCTGTAAATCCTTGGCTGTAAGACTTTTGTTCAGCTTGGATTCAATTGGTTATTCTGGTCGATTGTTTTATAATTTAGTTTTAATTTCAGTTTTGAGCTGGGAGGAGGCTAGTTCAACTTCCACCTACTCCATCACCATCTTCATTCACCTGACCACAAACTTCTATCAAATAGGAAAATATAAATGTTTATTGATGAATGATATAAGGACCATTCTTAATGCCTAATACTCTCTTCTTGTTGTCATTTTATGGAACCAAGGAAAGGGACTAAATGTTCTAACTTTTTTCTCATATTTTGTGCTTGGTCTGCTTTTATACATAGCAATTTTACAAAATATATAAGAGTAGGGAGCAGTATTTATTGAATTTAGTAATTTCCTCAATTGTCATGAAACTATACCTTTTTAAGCAGTCAAATGAAGAACATTAAAAAATAAGTTGACCATGGCTGGTGTGGATCAATTGATTGGAGCATCATCCCACTGCACCAAAGGGTCACAGGTTTCATTCCCATCAGGACACATACCCAGGTTGCAGTTTTGATCCTTGGTTGGGGTGTCTACAGGAGGCAACTGATCTGATCGATGTTTCTCTTTCACATGGATGTTTCTTTCTCCCTCTAAAATCAATAAAAACATCCTTGAGTGAGGTTTAAAAATAATTATAAAATATTATGATCATCTACACGACTACAAATATGATATTCTGGATTAAATAGGTCAACTCCTCAAAACACAGAGTTTGCCAAAACCAACACAAGAATAAATAGATATAAGAATAAGCTTATATCTATTAATGAAATTTAATTAACCATTAATAACCTTCCAAAAGAGAAAGCACCATGCCTAGATGAATTCACTGTGAGTCTCATCAAATATGTAAGGGAGAAAATATATCAATTCTCCACAATCTCAGCAGAAGGAGTAGTTCCTATCTCATTCTATGAAATCAGTATTACTGTAATGCCAAAAACAGAGACATTACAAGAAGGCTACAGATCAACATCTCTCATAAACATATACGTAAAAATCACCAATCTGATTAGCCAATAAAGTTTAAAAATGTATGAAAATATTACACACCATGACCAAGTGGGATTTATCTCAGATATTCAAGGCTGATTTAACATCCAAAAATCAACTAGTGTAGTTCATCACATCAATAGGCTAGAGAAACGAAATCACATGATTATATCAATAGATACAGGAAAATAATTAAAAAAAAACCACATAACACCAATTCACAATGAAAATTATCAGCAACAAATATTAGAGGATAACTTCCTCAACTTCATAAACAACATCTACAAAATACATACAGCTAACATCATACTTAATGGGGGAGAAATTTCAAGCTTTCCCACTAAGATTAAGAACAAACCAAGGATGTCCTCTGTCACCACTGCTTTTCAACATCCTACTGGAAGTTCTGATTAATGAATTAAGGTAGGAAAAGGAGATAAAATATATACATAATAGGCAGAAAAAAATAAAGCCCTCTTTATTCTCAGATGACCTGGCTGTCTAGAAAATCTGGAATAATCAACAACAACAAAACTCCTAAAGATAAAATTGTAGACAAATGCAGGATACAGGATAATATGCAAAAGTTGATCACTTTCTTATGTACCAGCAATAAACAAGCAAAACTTGAAATTAAAATTAAAAACACAATGCCATTTACATGAGTACCCTCCAAAAATAAAATAAGCATAAATCTAACAAAATATGTACAAGATCTATATGAGGAAAACTATAAAACTCTGATAAAATATATCAGTGAAGAACTAAATAAATAGTGAGATTTTTCATGCATAGGATGACTGAAGATGCTAGTTCTTTCCAACTACATCTATAGATTCAATGCAATCCCAATTAAAATTCCAGCGAATTATTGTATAGATACTGATAAACTGATTTTAAGGTTTATATAGAGAAGCAAAAGACTCAGAATAGCTATCATAAGATTGAAGAACAAATCAGAGGACTGGCACTACTCAACTTCAAGGTTTAGAATAAAGCTACAGTAATCAAGACTGTGTGGTTGGTATTGGTGAAAGAATAAACAAATAGATCAATAGAACAGAATAAACAGCTCAGAAATAGACCCATAAAATACAGTAACTTCATCTTTGACACAAGGGGGGAAAAGGCAATACAATGGAACAAAATAGTCTTTTTAGCAATAGTGCCAGACTAACTGGACACCCAAATGCAAAGGGGAAAAAAAAAAGAAAGAAAGGGGAAAAAAAGAATTGAACATAGACCTTACACAATCACAAAAATTACTCAAAATGGATCATAGACATAAATGTAAAATGTGAAACTAGAAAACTCCTAGAAGATAACATAGGGAAAAAAATCTGGATGACCTTGGGTATGGCAATGCCTCTTTAGATACAACTCTAATGGTACAATCTATGAAACAAAGACTTGATAAGCTGGACTTTATTGAAATTTAAAACTTCTGCTCTGCAAAACATATGGTCAAGAGAATGAGAAGATAAGCCAAAGACTGGGAGAAAATATTTGCAAAAGACATATATGATAAAGGACTACTATTCAAAATATACAAAGGACTCTTAAAATTCAACAACAGGGAAAGAAACAAACCAGGTTAAAATGACCTAAGATATGAACACATAACTCATGAAAGAAGATATACAGGTTAATAAATAAGCATTAAAAAAGATGGTCAATGCCATATAGTATTGGAGGAATTGCAACACCAATGAGATACCAAGACACACTTAAGAGAATGGCCAAACTCTAAAACACTAACAACAGTAAATGCTGGCAAAGGATGAGGAGCAAGACTAGCTCTCATTCATTGATGATGGAAATGCAAAATAATACAGCCACTTGGGAAGACAGTTTGTTGTTTTCTAATAAAATTAAATGTATTCTTTCCATGCAATGCAGCACTTTACCCGAAGGGTTTGAAAACTTATGCACACACAAAACCCTACACACAGATGTTTATAGTAGCTTTATTAATAATTGCCAAAATTGGAAAACAAGCAAGATGTCTTTTAGTAGAGAAATAAAATGAATAGAGAAATAAAATGTGGTGCATCCAGACAATGGAATATTTTTCAGCACAGAAATAAATACGTCACAAGCCATGAAAAGACATAGAGGATTCTTTTTTTTTTTTTTTTTTTTTTTTTTTTTACATAGAGGATTCTTAAAGTCATATTACTAAGTGAAAGAAAAGGGTTCATACTGTATGCTACCAACTATATGATACTTTAGAAAAGACAACATTATGAGACAATAAAAAGATCATTGGTTGCAAGGGGTTAAGGGGAAGGATGTACGAATAAGCAGGGCACAAAGGCTATTTAGAATAGTGAAACTACTGTGTATCTATAATAATATGCTAATTAGACTGGACAGCCAAACAACCTTCGGAATGTCCTTCTGGATGAAGCTGTGGTGGTGGGGGTGAGGCAGAGGCGGTTAGGGGAGATCAAGCAGGCAGGAGAGTATTTAGGGGCGTTCAGGCAGGCAGGTAGAGTGGTTAGTGGCGATCCGGCAGGCAGGCAGGTGCGCGGTTAGGAGCCAGCAGTCCTGGGTTGTGAGAAGGATGTCCGACTGCTGGTTTAGGCCTGATCCCGTTGGCAGTTGGACATCCCCCAAGGCATACTGGATTGTGAGAGGGTGCAGGCTGGGCTGAGGACAACCCACCGTGCACCAGGCCTCTAGTAATACTATAAAAGTGTATATATGTTGATATACATTTGCACCAAACCATAGAATGTACAAAATCAAGAGCGAATCATGTTAATGTAGGTTCATCACTTGTAACACATGTACCACTCTAGTGCGGGATTTTAATGATAAAGGAAGCTGTGCATATGTGGGAGCAGGGGGTATATGGAACATTCCATTTAATTGTTATGTGAACCCAAGACTATTGTAAAAATAATATCTATTAAAATATGCTTTCACATAACTTTGTTTTTATCTTCATTAGAACCACATACATCCAGTAAGGTAGGAGATTGCCATATATATCTATATGTGTTAATATATATTTGTATATTTATAATTTATATATTTACATCAATATATTATATAATTTAATTTATATATAAATTAAAATTATAGATTAATTTATATAGAAATTAAAAAATAATTTACATTATAAATTAAAAATATTTTTCTAAACATTTAGCAGACAAAATGGTATGGATTCAGTAAGTATTAAATGAAATCCTTTTGTTTGGAATACATACAAAATATACATTTAATAGTATATAGCAATAGAAAAAAACAATAGAACAGCATGATTTTAGATCACTGGTCTGGCATGGAAAGTTGACATTATACTTAATTTTAACTATATTACATTAATATTAAAATATAGTAAACAATATTCCAAAATTACCCATTTTTAGGAGTTTCCAGATAAAAAGGACCACAGCCAGAAACAGATGCAGTTGAATTAATCATGTGAATCAGAAGTGCACTTGTAGATACAATTTCCCAGCCAAACATCATTGAAAAGAAACCATGTACTGATGAGAATAACTTTATTAGATATTAAATGATGCTGCACTTCTAAGCCCAGCTCATAATAACCATAACAGGTAAAAGATATATTTGAAAGTAAATGGATACAGTGCATGTAATACAAAACAATCTATGGAAAGTAACTAAACATTTTTAATCTATGCACATGAAAATATGCATTTAAAATCCCCACTAGCTCAACTTACTGATATTCCTTATTGTGAATATTTCTGTTCTGTGTAATATGTTGATTTGTTCTCACTAACAAAAGTGGGAATATCTTACTCTGAAAGATTTTATGTCTCTGTTCTGTTTTTCTTAGTCCAGGGAATGCAGTTTAAAAGGTTACATTTCCTTGATAGCTGGAGTGCAACTGAAGGCTTTTGTAGGCAAACTTGACCTTTCTCTGGCCCCCTGCTGCCCTAAAAGCCATATAACCTTCACTGGGCCTCATAATTCAGCTGACCAGCACCTTCCCCAAGCCCTCCCCTCTTCCTGCCTCCTTAAACAGCCCTCTTATTTCTTAAGTCCCCACCCTTCACCTACCTTACCCCACCCCTAAACCACAGTCTTCATTTTCCCTAAACATAAATTTCAAGAGGATGCCAATAGTGATTTTGCTCCTGCATCGGCATCAAGCCTACACATTGAGTATGATATAAAGAACTCAGAGTGAATTTATTTACTCTATTGCTTTTTCAAAAAGGTCAGTTGCTAACAGGTCTCTGGGTATGCATACACAATTCACACAGCTATGAAAGGAAAGAAGCAAATGCCAGGAACATAGCACCAAGCTGAGAAACCAAATGTTAAGCAGGGACAATGAAGGAGTTGAGCGTGGCTGTTATCAGTGAGACCCAGTACTGCCCGCTATTTGCTATTTGGAATACTAAATATCCTAAGGAGTATGGAATGTTAGAGGGTTCCCGAGTAATAAAGGACATTGGCATCAGTGCCCATACTCTAGTCACATTATAGCTAACAATTTAAAGATGAAGGAGGGAAAAAAGGCATTTTGTAGTCTCCATCAACGGAAAGAATAGAAAGGTAATATTTTAGTTCTTTACCCATCCAAGGCTAATAAATCAATAATATAATTAATAATAATTTGTGCAAAATATAGTAAATGCACATGTTAGTCTAGAGAAAAAAGAGTTCTGATGTTAAAAGTGATCTAAGATCACCTGTGGACCTTCGGTCACCAGATAGTCTATACACTGTTTCGGGAAGTTTCGTTTCAGGATTAAAGGGATTGTGCATATTGTTCTGAGTAAACTCTTGTGAACTGCAGCATCTAAGATGTGTTTGGTGACTTAGAAAGCCACCCACAGCGTGGAGCAGTTTGCCTCTAGCTTAGAACTGGAGGTCTGGTGTTGGAAAAATCTACACTGGGGGTCAGCCATGGGCATCCTGTGACATCAGGAATGACAGATTATGCGCTGATTCCCTCTTGCTTTCACCCATCTGAAGCTCATGGTGAAAAATGAGGAAAAGGACAAGGATCAGAATTCATGGAATGTTAGAGGGTTCCCACATAATAAAGGAGGCTGGCATCAGTGCCCACTGTAGTCATGTTATAGCTAACAATTTAAAGATGGAGGAGGGAAGGCGTAACACAGTTACTGTGTTCACAAGGCAAAAGGGTTCAGAAATGAGCTTTCTAAATTTTTTTTTAACCTGACATTTCTTCCTTGCTCACAATGTGGACTCTCAATCCCATCTTTGTATCTCCAAATATTATATAAGAATTGTAATCATTCTTAGTTTTTGAAATCAGTATTCCTGAATGAAGTTTCAAGCACCTGTACACGTCTCCCAGCAATTTTATTTGTAGGTAGACAGGAAGAAATTATTTCACTAAAATGTTAATGGATATTTAGTGACTTAAAATAATGGGCTAGGCTGATACTATATCTTTATGTACTGATCTCCAGAAAAAGGTCTGTTTTAATAAATAATTGCTGTATTCTTTCACTAATGCTTTCTTCCTCTACATTCAGTATAATCCTAAATACAAGAGTTTTTTAAAAACAAAGGGTAAGAAATAATATTTCTTGGCTAATTGCCATGGAACCTGATAATTAAGGAATATTTCAAATTAATTCACCTTAATATTTGATGTTTTTAAACAAAACATCCCAAACTCAGCTAAATGAATTTTCTTAAAATACAATCGTTTAATAGCAGTTAACCCTCTGTAGCTTCCCAAGGTGAGCAGGTCTAAAAGTCATTCAACAAACATTTGTAGAGGACTTGCTAAAGTGAGTTAATGATAAGCATTATGAGATTCAAAACTGAAAAGAAAGTGATGCATCCTGCCTTCAAATACAGTGGAGTAGGTAGTGTGGCATAGTGTAGAAGGAGATAGGCAGCATAGTTGAAGCATAAGCAAAGTTTTCAGGAAAACTAGAGAAGTAAAGGATCAATGAGAAGGGAAAGCACAACTGAATAAATTCTAATTGATCTTGACTTTAAACAATTAATTAAATGTAGGTAAGCAAATAAGAAGATAATTCATACATATATAGATACATTTATATAGATATAAGAAAGTAGTCCCTTATGCACACACAAAAAGGACCAAAACTAGCAATATGGTGAATAGGGTTTTTCTCCCAGTGTTAAAGGGTCTACCATGGATTACACATTCCTTTCTCTATTCTCAACATTGTTTTTCTCCATAGCAAATTTTATACTTAAATATATTTGATAACTAACATATTCATATTCATTGTCTGACCCTCAGTGTGACAGGATTGCTGACTCTCAGTGTACATACTCACACAAATGCTTTCTATACTTGCTTGGCTTATAGCTAGAGGGCATTTTTCATTGTCTCTTGTAATTAGGTGTGTCCATGGGAATCAGTTCTAGTCATGGCCAACTTGGGATGTACAGAGACCCAGGAAAATAATTTTGTGGGGCTCTTATTAATTAGATTAAAAATGTGTTGCATAATTCATGGGTCTATTTGAAATATAGTGATTTACCAATGAAAATTTAGAATAATGACTGAGAATAGTTACTTCTGTATTGATCTACTGTCCAATATAAATGCACACAAATGTTCTCTATAGTGTCCAGGCACCATCTCTTCCTGCTAAGATTAAGAAACCTTTCTGGGTTCTTTATTGTCAAATATGACACTCCTGGCTAATATCCTCTCTCCCTTTGTGAGAGATTAGTAGTGACACTGTTATTACTAACAATGCCAAGGCTTTTGGGAACCTGTTTGTATCTAAACCTTATATATCCTCTTGCCTCTGCAGGTCCTCATACCATTTATTTAATGCTGATTACATCATTATTCAAGACACTGCATTATCCATTACGCTGTGTGAGATTACCAGCTTTCAGTGACTTTCTCAGCGATTCTTATTGTGCTTCATTGGTGATTACCACAAATGCAAGCATTATCCCAAGAATACAGACGAGTGTAAAAGATAATTCATCTCTGGTCACCTCAAAGTTGCCAGGGTATAATAGTATAATTAAAGGGTATATTAGTACATGTTCCAACCATTACTTCTCTTGAATTCTTTAAGCCATAGTTTTATATTCTTGAAATGTGATCTCTTTCAATGTCTATTGCATCACTGCTTTCCATACACCACCATCAGTGAAGAGGATGGTTAAGGGGCTTATGAGTGGACCAAGAAGAGCAGTTACATCTATCTTCTGGCATAACTTAAGACTGAGTTGGATGAGCACAATCCTACCACATCTATTCGAGTCAAAAAGACAATAATCAGAGGACACTTTGCATTGTGGAGTAATAATCTCAAAATCCTTTGAAATGCATACGTGTAGCTACTCCAGGAGGATTGTCTGACATGTGGTATTAGGTACTAGTAAGGAGGGACTCACAGAATAAAATACATCTGCTGCAGGTCAGAGTTATCACCATAGTCAGAAGGTGGACCAGTGAGAGGTGATGGATGAGAAACATGATTCATGGGCCCATAGTTGTGGCTCAAGCCCAAGGGGTAGTGTTGGTTGTCGGTAGCCTAGATCTCTAAACCCAGCATATGCCCAACATGAGTGAGAGTCACTCCATATCAGCATGCCAACCAATCCAGGCACCCTAATCTCAGGCAGCATTGAAAAACAAAACAATACAAAACAAAACAAAACAAAACACATGCCAGCTTGTGGGAATGATTTGCTCCTGAGGCCACACTCCTAGAACCGAAGCCTGGGCACAGGATCTCAGGATGGCCTCATGGTCTTCAGTTCTAGAGCTCCTGCATTATCTCATTGACATCACTATGAGGTAGGGAGTCACGAGCCAAGGTGAGAAATTGATAAGAGTCCACATACAGCCTAGTCTGGGATGCAGGTATCCTACTTGGAAAGTCCTCCAGTTCCAGATATCTGGAGAAATAAAAAAAAATCAAATAAAGTACTCTAAAATATATATGTGCCCCCTGATGCGCAGGGCCTGAGACAGAGTCCCCACATGTCCACGTCTAAGGGAAGTACTTGTTCTAGCCAATGGAATCTAAGCAGAAGTGAATAGCAGTACTTCCAGTTGAGGGACTGGGTTAAAAAGGTGAAGGGATTGAGAACTACAGGTTGATAGTTAGAGAATAGTCATGGGAATGCAATAACTATGTATGTATGGTGCCAGCTACTAGAAATATGCTTTGTAAAGTGATTGTCTAACCACTATGCTGTATACCTGAAACTAATACAAAATAATATTGAAAGTAAAATATAACTGAAAAATAGAAATTAAAATTAAAAGAAAAAATGACACAAATGCTTCACATGCTCTACTTTATTTATTTTTCTTCTGTTTATTTGATATTTTATCCCATTATCATCTAAAAGCCACATGTTGAATGGATCTATGGGCCAAAGGAGTCTCTCCTCCACCCTGACCCAGAGGAACAGTTTTGATAACTTAGTTGTATAATAAATAACTTTCTATTTTATGTGAGCCGTTATATATTTTGAAATATATGTATTTTAGTGGTTGCCTACTCAAACATACAAAGTCTTTCACTAAAATGTAAACTCAAGGGTTGGGATTTTTGTTTACTTTGTATCCTGCTTTGTTGCTAGTGACTAGAACAATGTCTGCTGTAATAGTGATCTATTGTAATTAACAGTGATTGATGTTAAGCTTAATCTTCAATACAGGATTCACTTGAAAAAATAAATATTTAGTGGAATACAGTTTTAGGAGCGTTGTGAAAAGAATGGGGGGCATATGGCAGAACAGGAAGAAGGTACAACTTATTGAATACAGGGAAACCTTTTATTGCACTTTGCTTTATTGTACTTTGCAGATGTTGTAGGGTTTTTTGTTTTGTTTTTGTTGCGTGTTTTTATTTTTGTTTTGTTTATTTGTTTGTTTTACAGATTGAAGGCAAGGTCCTCCACCAGCAAAAAAGAATATGACTTGCTTTATTGTAATAATTTATTATGGTGGCTTTGAACCAAATCCATAATATCTCCCAGATATGCTTGTACTTCAAAGTTTAGTGCTAATTCCAAAGACATCAATTCAGAAGCTTTGGGCCACAAGTGACTTTTGGAGCCCAGAACAAAGCTAAGGAGTATATTTATATGCCTCATTCCCTGGTCATAGGAACTGTGATGAATTGAACCTGCAGGTGAAAGACCTCAACAGTTAAATTTGAGGGGAATGCAAAGTCAAGAGCTGGTGCAGGCAGCTTGTACATGTTTTATCACAACCTGAAGGACTTTAGTTCTTCCTATGAAATGCATACATTTCCAGAACTCATGGGTCTTACTATATGAGGAATCTAAAAATTATATTTAAGGGAAAACATAATGGATTACTGTTGTGGACAAGCTGTGTAGATCATAATGCTAATGCATAAACAATGTTAATGAAGAGGAGTGTTGGCAGAAGTGGGGCAGAGTCAGTAGAATGGCTCTAGAGAAGCAGCAGCTGAAACAGTAGCACTAACTCATCACCCAAGCCTCAATTTTATTTTTTAATTCAAATCAATAAATATTATTGAGAACTACAGAAATGTTTGAAAGCACAGAAATAGTCATCTAATTGTGATAAGTCAAGGCAAACTAACTATATTGAAACCTTAAATTAAAAGAAAACAGTAAAAATTGAGAGGTAGAAGTGATTAGGTAATCCAGATTTTTGTTCTCATGGGTCTGGACCAAGGTTGCTTGGTCTCTGTTCTTTCCTCTGCATGGCCTACCCTTGTTAATTAGCCCTCTGGGTTGAATAGCCAGAATTTACGTACAGCAATTGAACCAAGAGTCTCTCTCCTCAAGCAACTCCAAGTTGTGTTAAGGCTTAAAACATCAAAAATTAGCAGGACATGGATATAATTAAATATTAAGGAAAACAAAGGAAGTTTCTGTTTTTTCCCCCTAATAATTCCGTATGTATAATGTGAAAATTAATTTGAAGTCTAGAAGAGTAGAGTTATTTTTCAGTTGTAGCACAGCATGGAGTTTAAACTCTAAGCCAGGTGTCTGGATTTAAATTTCAACTTTACTATTTACTAGATGTGCATCTTTGGGCAGATTGCTTAATCTTTCTGTGCCTCAGGTTCCTAATATTTAAAATTGAGGTAGAAACAGCACCTACTTTATGGAGACTAAATGAATTCATATTTAGAAAGTTCCTAGCCCAAAGCAGCTACTACATAAGAGTTCTATGAAATAATTGTTTACAATTACTTTTAATTCATTAAACGATTCACTTAAATTGTGCATATGTGTATGTACTTATCATCCCACTTTTATTTATCACCTTATGGTTAATTAAGTATTACGCTCAAGAACAAGAAAATCTCCCTTGACAGCTGGGGACTGACCTGGCACTTAAAGCTAATAGGTCGTGGTCTGTCAATTCTGTTGGACATAAATGACCTCACAGAACACCAGCATCAGAAAAGGCAACTCTGTGACACTGATGAAATGACATACAAAAAAAAGACAACTTCATGATTTTGTCTAAGCACTCCCCGCAACGCACAAATCCTCCATCCCATGTAACATGAAGCTGAAATGCTTCTTTACATGTTAAAAGTTTTGCCTCATGTCAATATTCCCTCCTTCTAGGTGAGATTAAGATAGGCAGTCACAGAGTGATCCCTGCTTTCTGTCATCACCTACTTCATAGTGAACTTCTGATTCCTTCAACCTTCCCCAAATCATCTAACCAAAGTACCAATATGATAATAAACCCTCTTTAAAACCCTCTTACTGAGACCTCTCAGCCGTGGGCAAACTACGGCCCGCGGGTCGGATCCGGCCCGTTCGGCTGTTCTATTCGGCCCACGGAGCCGAAAGAGCGGAGGGTTCTCTTGCTCTCCCCTCCGCTCCTTTACTTTGAATTTATATTAGTTCACACAAACACTCCATCCATGCTTTTGTTCCGGCCCTCCGGTCCAGTTTAAGAACCCATTGTGGCCCTCGAGTCAAAAAGTTTGCCCACCCCTGTACCTTGTTCAACCGAAGATAGATTCTTCACAGTCTTTGGCTGGAGGACATTGACACACTATATATTATGTCGATAATTTTATTCATATAGAACATCCATGTTTTTAATAGTGTTATAATTAAGTATTGGCTATTTGGGGAGTTTGAAAAGTGTTAAGTCTAGAATCAGTTTAAGTTTTACAACTGTCTGAAATACAGTAGAATATATAGACAAAAAACTGTGGTTGAATCCAGTTCTCTAGTTGGATTTTTATGAAGTTTTTTTGCACGTGATATTATTGTTATGCAGATTATGTTTCTGTTCCAAATAAGAGAGAGATTATTCATTCTTTGACTTGGTGGGGGCTGGTTTTTCTGAGGTGTTTGTTGCCCTTTTGTTTCCTCAGATTTATGGGCCTGGCAAGCTTTTCTGTCTGTTGCTGAAAAGACTGTTGTGCCCAGGTAAACACAGTCCCAGCAAGTAATTTATTTCAGACCTTGAAGAACATTCTTCCCCCGCCCACCTCAGAACAGGGATTTTCATTTTAGTCCTCTGTCCCAATCTTAGTACTGATTCATTTTCAATAATAAAAAGAAAAAAAAAACTTTAGTTGAGGGAGCTTTGACATAGATAAAGGGAATCTTGGATTTTATGCTACTATCACAAAAAATTTTTGTCAGGTATAAACTCTTAATTTTCAAATACTTACTTTTCCCCCCCATTTTTTCTGTTTCTCTCACCATTACTTCAAATGTTAAGAAAACAAATATATCAGAATTTTAGCAACAACACATTAGAATGGGAGGTAATGATTCTATTAATTAAAAAAATAACATATTTCATTTTAGTTAAAAAATAATAATTATGGATTCCAAAATTGTAGTGTAGGGAGAAGTTACACTCACTCCTCCCAAGGCCAAACTGGAACTACTACTAAAGTCTTACAATCAAGAATTTACAGAAAAAGCCACATCAAGATTGGTTGGAAAGGAGGAGACACAAAAAGAGCTGGCTGTCCTCCCATGGGCAATGGCTGTGGTTCCAGAGGATATCTCAGCTGTGGGGCGTTTCCCTTGAAAAGAGTAGGGTCTACACCACCCCAGAGCACCAGAGATGGAAAGAAGCACCCCCATAACATCTGGCTGTGAAAAACAGCAGGGAATCTTTCCATCAGGGAGAGATGGAATCTGCTAGAGACACAGGGGCCCTCCTATTAGACCAACACAAAAAACTTCATTCACAACCACTCACCCTGGACTCAGGCAGAAGGAAGGTGGAACAGACTAGATTCACATAAGGATAGTATGGTGTTTGTGGCTCTGGGAGAGAGTGAAGGGATAGCTGCCAAGATCCCTGTACTGAATCATTCTCCCATATAGCAGACACTATCTTTTTTTCTTGGGTGGACCATTCCTCTCCTTGTGACACCAGCCAGGATTCCCTCTTGCTCCACCAGGTGAAGCATATGCCCTGCTGAGGAGTCAGCTGTCTTAGCCAGTGTGCAGAGGTCTGGAAAGACTCAGGGGATGTCAGTGACTGAGTTGTGTAGCTTTGGCCTGCAGGCCATTCCCCCCACTTTTCCATGAACCTGACTGGCTCTTTCCCTTCATGGAAGAACCACTAGAACCATACATTGGGCATTCAGTGGTCTCACCCGCTGGACTCAGAAGGCCCCATTTGCCCAACTTCTAGTGGCTCTGCCCTGCTGAATTTAAGGCAAAATCCGGGATAGACTAAGTTGTGTGACTCTAGAACAGGGGGCATTATTTCCTCGCACACATGATCAGAGCAGAGCCCTCCTTAAACACAGCCAAATCTTGGTCTATTTGAGCCTGATAAATTCTACTGGCCTCATCCTGATGACTCCCTGAGACCCCACAGAAGCATAAAAGTGTGTGAGCACTCAGCTAGTGGCAGGTAGACTTAGTGTACCAGGGGATATTTGCTGAGTGGCTTCAAACTCAGCATTGGCACCAAGTTTGAACCTAAATCAATCTGGTGAGCACCACTCATCCTTACTTGGTGACTCACTGAGAACCTAATTCTTGTAACTCAAATACTACTGGAGGTTCTTTCAGTGTCTGAGCCTAATATGCAGCTGGGGGTAGAGGCAGGCAGAGGCAGATCTTGGGGTGTCTTGGGATTTTTCTGACCTTTCTCAAGTCTTGGTTCTGGTAAAAGCTAGCATTGGTATAAAGCTTTGTCTTTCCTACATGCCACAAGCTAAACAAATGCAACCACAAACAGTGGATTGCTTGTAGCTCTAATCAGGTTTCCCAAGATCAGCACAGGCAGTGTCTGACATTGTCCTACATCATCAGAGGCCCTCCCACAAGGCCCCAGAACAAGCACACCCAGTGTACAGCTTCAGACAATTTCAGAGCAGGATCCAACAAGTGACACATCCAAAGGGAGATATCAGTAGGCAACAGAATCTGCTGAGGTAAATTTCACTTCATGTGGTCAGTAACTGACAGCAGCTTGCACACTATGGTCAGGGTTGAACCTCACAGTCAGCTAGCCTCGGGGTCAATCCCACACACAAATAGGTCAAAAGCAATCAAGACTTAATTACAACAGGAAGGTCCACATAACTCACACAAGAGACATTACTGGAGCACTCAGTTCAGATGATCAAGGAGACTGCACCTCTGCACCCCACAGGACACCTACTACATTAGGCCACTCCATGAAGACTGAGAATCTTGGCATATATATATATATATATATATATATATATATATATATATATATATATAATACATAGAAACAAATACAAAGAGGCAGCCAAAATGGAGAGGCAAATAAACAGGTCCCAAATAAAAGAATAGAATAAATCTCCAGAAAAAAAAAAGAGCTCAATAAAATGGAGACAAGCAATTTATCAGATATAGTGTTTAACAACATGAAAAAGAATATGGAAACCATAAAAAAGGATCAGCCAGAAATAAAGAAAACCATATCTGAAATGAAGAATACATTATAAGAAAAAAAAGTAGGTTGGATGAAGCAGAGGATCAAATCAGTGATTTTAAGACAAAGTAGAAAAAAAAAAAACAAAAAACACCCAATCAGAGCTGAAAAAATTTTAAAAAAGTATTGAAAAGAATAATGATAGTTTGAGACATTTACAACAAAATGAAGAGATACAACATCCATATCTTAGATTATCAGAAGAGAGAAAGCAAGTAATTCAGAACATATACGAAGAAACAATGTCCCCAAAACGTTCTTAACCTGATGAAGAAAAAACACACAAGTTCAGGAAGCACAGAGAGACCCAGTCAAGATGAACCCAAAGAGGCCTATACTAAGACTCATCATAATTAAAATGCAAAAGTTTACAAAGAGAGAATCTTAAAAAGCAGCAAGAAAAAGACAGCTAGCTACCTACAAGGGAGCTACTGTAAGATAGTCAGATGATTTCTCAACAAAATCATTTTAGGTCAGATGGGATGGCATGAAATATTCAAAGAAATGAAAAGCAAGGGCCTACCACCCAGACTACTTTACCAGAAAGTTTATTATTTAATTTTGAAGGGTAAATAAAGAGCTTTTCAGAAAAAAAAAAAAAAAAGCTAAAGGAGCTTGCTACCACCAAACTAGTATTACAAGAAATGTTAAAAGTCCTGCTTGGAGGAGGAGGAGGAGGAGGAAGAGGAGGAGGAGGAGGAGGAGGAGGAGGAGGAAGAGGAGGAGGAGGAGGAGAAGGAGGAGGAGGAGAAGAAGAAGAAGAAGAAGAAGAAGAAGAAGAAGAAGAAGAAGAAGAAGAAGAAGAAGAAAAGAAGGAGGAGGAGGAGGAGGAATATAAGGAGGAAGAAGAAGAGGAAGAGGAGGAGGAGAGGAAAAAGGAGAAAACAGAGGAACATAGTTAAAAGAATGAAAAGGCAATAACTATGTACCTATCACTAATCACCTTAAAAGTAAATCGCTTATAAAGGCCCAAGGAGGTAATAAGAGTGGGGAGGAGGGGGTCAATGGGGAATAAAAGGGAGATATCTATAATGCTTTCAACAATAAAGATAAATTTAAAAAAAGACATAGGATAGCTGAATGGATAAGAAAACAAGACCCTTATATATGCTGTCTCCAAGACACTCACTTCAGAACAAAAAATACAAACACACTAAAAGTAAAGCAATAAAAAGGATGTTTCATGCAGATGAAAAGCTGCATGGCAATACTTATATCTGATAAAATAGACTGTAAAACAAAAGCTATAGTAAGAGACAAAGAAGGATACTACTTAATGATAAAGGGAGCAATCCAACAAAATAATATTACCTTTTTAAACATTTATGCACCCTACATAGAAGCTCCTAAATATGGAAAGCAAATCTTAATGGACATAAAAGGAGAGATTGACAGTGATACAGTCATAGGAGGGAATTTTAACATCCCATTAACATAACTGGATAGATCTTTCAGATAGAATATCAACAAGGAAATGGTGGCCTTAAGTGACACACTAGATCAGATGGATTTAATAGCTTTTTTCAGAGCATTTAACCTTAAATAAGAAAAAATATACATTCTTTTCAAGTGTACATGGAATATTTTCTAGGATAGACCACATATTAGAAAACAAAAGAAGTCTCCATAAATTTAGAAGGTTGAAATCATATCAAGTATCTTATCTGACCATAGTGGTATGAAACTAGAAATCAATCTCAAGAAAAAAAAAAAAACAACACTGAAAAACACACAAAGACATGGAGGCTTAATAACATGTCATGAAAAAAATGAATGGGTTAACAATAAGATCAAGGAAGAAATCAAAAGATACCTTGAAATAGTGAAAACGAGAACACAACAACCCAAAATCTATAGGGCACAGTCAAATTCCCTAAGAGGGAATTTCATAGTATTACAGGCCTATCTCAAAAAATAAGAAAAATCTCAAATAAAAAAATAAAACTTTAGACTTAAAGGAACTGGAAGAAGAACAACAAACCAAGCCCAAAGTAAGGAGAAGGAAAGAAATAATAAAGATCAGAGTAAAATGAATGGGAGAATGTATTCACTGATAATACATCTGAAAGGGGGTTAATATTCAAAGTGTATAAAGAACTTATACAACTCAACATTAAAAAGAATGCAATTAAAAATGGGCACAAGACCTGAATAGACACTTCTCCAAAGAAAACATACAGATACAGATGGTCAATAGAAATATGAAAAGATGTTCAATGTCACTAATCATCAGAGAAATTAAAATTAATACCATAATGAGATATCACTTGACACCTGTCAGAATGGCTATCATCAATAAATAAACAAGTGTTTGAGAGGATATGCACTGTTGGTGGCAATGAAGATTGGTGCAGCCACTGGTAAAAACAGTATGGAGTTACCTCCAAAAATTAAAAATGGAACTACCTTATAACCCACTGGTTCCAATTCTTGGAATATATCTGAAGAAAACTGAAACATTAATGCAAAATAATATATGTACCCTATGTTCACTGCAGCATTATTTACAACTAGTGACCCAGTGCATGGATTCATGCACATTGAAAGGAAATTAATTAGAAGGTGGCCGGTGGGGCAGGGCGGGACAGCAGTCTCTCCCCAGCAGGCCACACCTGGGGTGGCGCCACAGCTCGAAGGGCATCTAAGGAGTGAGTGGGGTACCTCTGGCACGTGGGGTCTCTCAGCCTGGCCTGCGGGGATTGGGCTGAAACTGGCTCTTCGAAATCCCCTGAGGAGTCCTGGAGTGTGAGATGGCACTTTGCAAAGTTGCTGTCATACAAGGTATGGAATGCAAATGCAAGTGTGCAGTAAACCAGATTCAGGACCAATAGTGCCCCATCAACAACATAACCCCCAGCCAAAGGTGGAATCATGTGGCCCTGCAAGGAATCAGGCTCCCTCCTCTCCGGTTCTGGGGTGCATCACCCAAGAAGTGCCACTGCCAAGTCACTGCAGCTTGACAACTCCTGCGTTGAATGTCTGCCCCTGGTGGTCAGTGTGCATCATACCTACTAGCTGGTTGGATGGTCGGATGGTCGGACGATCGCTTAGCCTTTTATATATATAGTAGAGGCCCAGTGCATGAAATTTGTGCACTGGGGGGTTGTCTCTTAGCCCAACCTGCACCCTCTCCAGTCTGGGATGCCTCGAGGGATGTCCAACTGCCCATTTAGTCCCAATCCTGGCTCCCAACCACTCACCTTCCTGCCAGCCTGATCGATGCCTAACTGCTCCCCTGCCAGCCCGATTGCCCCTAACTGTCCTCCACTGCAGGCCTGATCGCCCACAACTGCCCTCCCCTGCTGGCCCAGTCACCCCTAACTGCCCTCCACTGCTGGCCCTATTGCCCCAAACTGCCCTCCCCTGTTGGCCTGGTCACCCCTAACTGCCCTACCTTGCCAGCCAGGTTGCCCCTAACTGCCCTCCCCTTCTGGCCTGGTCACCCCCAATTGCCCTCCCCTGCAGGCCTGATTGCCCCCAACTTCCCTTCTCTGCAGGCCTGGTCTCTCCCAACTGCCCTCCCCTGCTGGCCTGATCACCTACAACTACCCTCCTCAGCTGGCCATCTTGTGTCCACCTGGGGGTGGCCATCTTTGACCACATGGGGGTGGCCATCTTGTGTGTTGGAGTGATGGTCAATTTGCATATTACCTCTTTATTATATGGAATAGATAGCCAAAATTTGGAAGCAGTCCAAATCAATAGATGTGTGGATAAAAAAGTTGTGACACATTTACACAATGGAATACTACTCTGCTATAAAAAGGAAGTAAATTTAACCCTTTGTGACAGCATGGATAGACCTGAAGAGCATTATGCTAAGTGAAATAAGCCAATAATAGAAAGACAAATACTATATGATTTCTCTCATATGTGGAATCTAATGAACAAAATAAACTAACAAACAAAACAGACTGATACATAGATAATAGACTGATAGCTGTCAGAAGGGAGGATGGTTGCAGAACTGGGTAAAAGAGGCAAAGGGATTAGACAAACAAATGGAAAAAACTCATAGACCTAGACAACAGTATGGCGATTACCAGAGGGAAAGAGGTGTCAGGGAAGGTAGAAGAGGGTATAGGGGGGCATAAATGGTGATAAAAGGAGATTTGACTTAGGGTGCTGAACATATAATACAATGTGTAGATGATGTATTATGGAATTTTATACCTGAATCCCATAAAACTATATTAACCAGTATCATTCAAATAAATTTAATAAAAAAGTAAAAGAATAATCCTGTGCCCCTGTGCCTTGTCTTATCTGGATGGTTATCTGGGTTAACTTGTCTAGAGCTGCATCTTTATTGACAGAATTATATTATTACTTCTCCACTTTACTTTATTAACTTGGATAGTTGTGTCTTAGAATTTATAAGATTCTATTGCCTATTAATCCATGCCATTTATCCATTATGAAATTTTCTGATCTTGTCACATTATATAGCTATATATATAAAAGCCTAAGTGACTGGCCCATCAGCCAACCGTTTGACCATCCAACCGTTTGACCATCCAACTGGTAGCTATGATGCACACTGACCACCAGGGGCAGTCGCTCAATACAGGAGCTGCTGAGCTGCAGTGACTTGGTTTTGGGCGACACACCCGGAACCAGAGAGGAGGGAGCCTGATTCAGGTGTGTGTCACCCGAGAATCACCCTCTTACAATCCGGGACCCCTCAGGGGATGTCGGAGAACCAATTTTGGAGGCCAGGCCGAGGGACCCCACCAGTGCACGAATCTGTGCACCAGGCCTCTAGTATATATATATATATATATATATATATATATATATATATATATATATATATATAGTCACATTATTATGTTATAGAGCTAGATGAGACTTTGAAAATTTCTATATCTTATTCTCTTAAGTGCAGTACAAACTTAGCTGCAACTGTTCTTTAAAATAGTTTTTTCTTAAAATTCCCCAAAGAAGATGATTCTTCAACCTCTCATTCTATAAAAAAAAAAAAAAAAAAAAAAAAAAAAAAATGACTTTTAAAGAAATGACCAGGGAGAACTTGACCATAACCCATAACAACTGGACAAAGGTACACATTTATCATTTGCTTTTGAAGGTCTCACACTACACCTTGTGATACTGATATTTCCCAGAGTCAGTGGATATTAAGTCCCCCCCACTTCCTGATCATCCCTTTGTCTACTTTAACATCTATTATACTGGGATTAAATGCCGGGATTGTTCAACAGGAAAAGATGAGTCTTATTTTAGCTACACTGTTGGCAGCAGAACTATTCCCAAACCATTCCTTTCACAGCTTTTATGAAAACCAGCCTCAGGTCTCATATGAGGGCAAAAATTAGCAAGGATTCAAAGGATTTGTATTCATATTCTCATGAATTAACACATGACAGTTTTTATTAGATTATGTAATCAAATTTTTGATTACATAATCTAATAAAAAATTTGATTACATAATTTTTTGTCAATATTTTTGCCAATATTTGTAAAAAATGATATAATTGCACTCATCAAGGACTTCTTATTAATGATCATGGGAAAATCACTAGTGTCCTTCCTGATTTTTTTCTACTTAAAAATTTACAATATTTACTTCTGTTAAATTCACATAAAATGTGTGTTGATATGGAGCTAAACACTTCCATTCTATAACTTTTTAGGAAATAATTCAGCATTTTGGAAAACATTAAAAAAGACTGTCAGCACGTGGGAACCAGAGACTATCTCGTTCTGTAACATTTCCAAAAAGCCAAAGTGGTACTTTGTACAAACATTACAGAGTAAAATATACTTCATCACTGGCTTTGATAAACTGAAATAAATTTTCATAGACATTTATTGGTAGGAAGTCAGTTTGTATTTGGCATTTAATACCTACTTTTTCCTGTTTCTCTATATTATATACATTTCATTTTATTTTGGCATTAGACTGCAGCATAAATCTCACATACCTTTGGCTAAAGACAAATGTTTCTCATTTTGGAGACTTGTCCTGTTGGAACATGGAGTCTTAGCAAAAATGTTTCTACTTATGGTAATACATATTCACATTTAATGCTCAGATTGTGGTTTGAATAATATGGAGGCATAGTTAGAATTTTAAAATAAGATTGTTCCTGAAAATCCCAGCTTTATAATTACTTTAAATGAGAAGAGGTAAAGATCACCCAGGTAAACTAAGACATGCAACCATGTGGATCCATGGCATATGTTTCATTGGAGTTATCCTCACATTTAGATTAGCAAGGAATTGACCTCTATTATTTCCCTAAGTCAATTGCAGAATTGGGAGGATATTAAAGATTTCTGGTCGATCCCATTATTTCACAGAGGAGGAAGATAAGATTCAGAAAGGTGAGAAAGAACTAGAACCTGCATTTATTTTTATTTCACCCCTCTTCCTTCCAGCAATGAGGATTTTTTCTTTACTTCCCCTCTAGTCTAACAACTTCCACTACTTTCCTTGTTTCAAGTAGATGATTCATACACTATGTAGCCCTGTTTCAGTTTTACAACTGCAGCAACTTCCAGACACTGGCAAATCTAAGGGAGGATAACACAGAATTTCTTCATTAGCAGCATTCCCATTACTTTCCCCATGCCCAGCACCATTTTCCAAGTTTGGGCAAATAACCTGTGATATTGCGACTCAGCCTTCAACATCTATAAGTCAGCCATTTACTTATATATCCAGCAAAGACCTGCATAAGTGGGATCCCTAAACTTAACTCCATGCAGGAACTGTTCCAGCAAGAAGTCTGGCTTTAACAGCAAAAGATTATAAAATATACTAGAGGTCCAGTGCACAAAATTCATGCATGGGGGGTGTCCCTCAGCCCAGCCTGCACCCTCTCAAGTCTGGGACCCCTTGAGGGATGTCCGACTGCCAGTGTAGGCCCGATCCTGGTGGGTGGGATCGGGCCTACATGGGCAGTCGGACATCTCTCTCACAATCCAGGACTGCTGGCTCCCAACTGCTCGCTTGCCTGCCTGCCTGATTGCCCCTAACCGCTTCTGCCTGCCAGCCTGATAACCCTCTAACCACTCCCCTGCCAGCCTGATCGATGCCTAACTGTCCTCCCCTGCAGGCCTGGGTCCCGCCCAACTGCCCTCCTCTGCCCATCCGGTCACCCCTAACTGCCCTCCCCTGCTGGCCTGATCGCCCACAACTGCCCTCCCCTGCCAGCCATCTTGTGTTCACATGGGGGCAGCCATCTTTGACCACATGGGAGCAGCCATCTTGTGTGTTGGAGTGATGGTCAATTTGCATATTACTCTTTTATTAGATAGGACTAGTAGCCCTGCGCACCAATCTGTGTGCAAGTAGCTTGCTGCCACTTGCCTCAGGGGGTCACCCGGCCCACCGCCGCTCGTATCCCTCTGCTACATGTAGCTCGCTGCCCCACCCTCCTGCTGTTTGGTCATTACGCGTCACAGTGTAACGACCATTTGTATATTACCTCTTTATTATATAGGATGATCAGTTGCTTCCTTTCTATATATCAAGTAATACTCTAATGGTTCTCAGGAAGTTAACAGTTGCATTTTCTCTCATTCAATATCTATACATGAGAATGGTGAAGATTTCACAATCTAAACTTGCCGGTAGCTAGTGTTTGCTCTCTATGCATTTACTTAAAGTTAGGTGCTAGATCTCAAGCTCAACCCATGGAAGCCAGCATTATCTCACTATCCATTAATGAAGTAATCATTCAATCTAGTTTGAAAATTTCAATTATTTCTGGTTTTCATCTATCTTTACGTTTTTTACACACAGCTTTTGTTTACTCTGTGCTTGATTGAAAATGGCTGAAACTTCTTTGCGATTCCTTTCACTGAGAGGCACAGCTCCTCCCTTGTCTGGACTGGCTGTCGTAAGTTTAAATGATAAAATACAATGGAAATGGCATTCTGGGGCTTCTGTGGCTAGCTTTTACCCAGATCCCTTGGATGAATGCTTGCTGTAGGTCAAATCAGCTACCATGTAAGATGTCTATCATTTGAATACCAGTTAATGAGGAAGGCCACATGGTGAGGCTGCATGAAAAGAGAGAAAAGCCCAGAGACCGAGAAGCCCAGTTAGCCATCAGCTTTTACTTCCATTCTAGCCCAGGCATTCAGCAAGTGAGTGAGGAGGTTCTTTTGAATATTCCAGTCCCAGCAATGATGATATGGAGAACTGTGGAATCCAGATGGCAGCCATAACCAAAACATATAATCTAGTTCAACCATCTCAGCCATAGCCAGCCATTTGGGCTAATTTACCTGAGTCCCAAACATCATGGTGTGAAGACAAACTATCCCCACTGAGCCCTGTCCAAACTTCTGAACCATAAGTCAGTGAATGCGCTCAAATGCTTGTTTTATGCCATTAAGTACTGAAGTGGCTTGTTATTCAGCAACAGATTGCCAGAGAATTATTTGATTCCAAAACTAATAATCTTTAACAGAACATGAAACATGGCATCAGCTTTGGGACAAGGTAGAGAATATAATGTGTAGAGGGGGGGAATAATGACAACGTGCACGAGAATAAACAGCCCTTTGTGCAATCCAGCAACCTTAAAAGCATGATGCTTGTTTCTTTTAAATCTTACATATTTATGACCAACCTAATATGGAATGACACAGGAAAAATAATTCTGTTATTTTAACTTAGCTAAATGGATTCAAAATCATCACACTCTAAAGGACATGACTCTTGAAATTTGGCCACAGCCTTAAGAAGTATCTTATAATCATTCCAAAACTACATCACAGCCCCGTTTTCAGCCTATTTATTTCTTCTGTTCCTTCACTCTAGGCCATCTCTAGAATGAGCAGCAACAGCTTCCAAAATATCTGCATCAGTTTGAGTTCTCAGTAAAAGTTATGTGATTCTTTCCTTAAGTACTCTTCAGGTTAAAATCTGTAGTCATCATTCCATATAAGCATATTTACAATTTGGCTCTAACCCACAGTGCCCCAGGTTTCATGTGCTTCTTGCAAACTTATGTTCCTAATGTTTTTGAACAAGCTGTATCCTTTCATGCTCTTATACACTTTCCCTTGCAAATTCCTACTTATTTTCACTAGCAAATGGAAGTCATTACTTTTATGCAAATCTTGGAGAATTTGTTCTTGTTTTCATCACAGGAGTTAATGTTTGTAATATGCTTTCTGGATACCGTGTCTCTAGTCCCCAGAAGACTTTGAAATCTTTAAAGGCCTGGACTTTTGTCTTATTAATTTATATATCCTTGGCATTTACAAAGTTTCTGACATTTTCCAAGCACTTAATATATATTTGATGAAAAAGTGAATTTCCAAGGCAGTGAAAATGTAAAGAAACTTGATAGAGTTTTTTGGTTACTTTTGTGGAATCATTACATTCTCTTTTAAAATACCCATACAAAATTTCCACAACAGAATATAGTCTCTGACCTATAGAAATATAATAACCTCAGCATTAAACATAATAGAATACAATTAAATTTTATACTATAATTCTTTTTTGTTTATTTGGTCTTTTATATAAATCAGACTATCCACCCTAATTACTCAAAAATTATCAGTTAGTCATATAATTCTTTTAATGTTATTGAGGACTGATTTGCTAAGCCTTATAAAATTTTTCCTATCCTATCCTATCTAATAAAGAGGGAATATGCTAATTGACCCTCACGCCATTGCAAAGATGGCGGCACCCACAGCCAATAAGGAGGGAATATGCTAATTGACTGCCCCACTCTCAAAGATGGTGGCACCCACAGCCAATAATGAGGGAATATGCTAATTGACTGCCATGCCCTCAAAGATGGCAATGCCCACAGCCACAAAATGGCAGTGCCCAGTCCCCTCAGCTCCCCAGCTGCCCAGGGCCAGCCTGAGGTGCAGGCAAGCCTTGGATGGTGGCTGCCCAGCCTCCCAGGGCTGCCCGAGGCTCAATAACCAGGGCTGGCCGAGGCTTGCACTGCCTATAGTGGCAGCAGACAAGGTGTGATGGGGCGTCATCTTCCCCTGATTGTCAGGTCGCTTCCCGCCCCTGAGGGCTCCTGGACTCTGAAAGGGGACAGGCCAGGCTGAGGGACCCCCCCCACTCCAGTGAATGAATTTTCATGCACGAGGCCTCTAGTATTCTTTATATTACTGGTTACAGTCTGGGGTTCTCAGCAATTGTAATTCTTACTCTTTATATTTTTAAAAAGTTTTTCAAATAACACCTCAAATGATTATATTTTTTAAAAAAGCATGTCTCATTTGTTCATTTGTTGCTTTCAGTTTTATATCTGGCATATGAGTGAGAGCATATGGTTTTTAGCTTTTTCTGACTGACTTATTTCACTTAGCATAATATACTCAAGGTTCATCCATGTTGTCGCAAATGGTAGTGTTTTATCTTTTCTTATGGCTGAATAGTATTTCATTGTATATATGTACCACATCTTCTTTATTCAATCATCTGTTGAGGGACACTTCAATTGTTTCTATGTCTTGACCACCATGAATAGTGCTACAATAAACACAGGGTTGCAAATAAATGTCTAATTTTCCAGATAGATGCCCAGAAGAGGGGTTGCAGGGTCATATGGTAACCTTATTCTTAATTTTTTGAGGAACCTTTATACTGTTTTTCATAGTGGCTCTACCAGTTTACATTCCCACCAAGAAAAACAAACAAACAAAAACTCTTAAATACAGACAACAGTATGGTAGTTTCCAAAAGGAATGGAGTGGGAGTTAGTAAAGGGTAAAGGGGTCAAATATATGGTGATAGAAGATGATTTCACTTTGGGTGGTGGGCACACAATGCAACATGAAGATCATATATCATAGAAATGTACACTTGAAATCTATGTAATCTTTTTTTTAAATCTTTACCTAAGGACATATTTATATATATATACAGCATATATATATATATATATATATATATATATATATATATATAGAGAGAGAGAGAGAGAGAGAGAGAGAGAGAGAGAGAGAGGAGAGAAGTGTCAGAGAGAAACATCAATGGGCTGCATTCTGAATGTCCCCTACCCAGGGATTTGACCTGAAACCTAGGTATGTGCCCTGACTGGGAACTGAACCTACGACCTTTCGGTGCATGGGACTATGCTCAACCAACTGAGTCGCACAGGTAAGGACACAACTTATATAATCTTATTAACAAATGTTATCCCAGTAAAATTAATAAAAAGAAAGAAAGAAGAAAAAGTGTATCTCATATCTCTTTTTGCCAAATATGAACCCTGATGATTAAGGAATGTTACCAGTGCTACAAACACATATGTCCATTTTAGTCTTCAGTTAGTTCTGATTTTATAGAAATAGAAATATTGAATTTTTAATATCTAATGACATATGTGTATATTTGTTATGTTAAGGGGGAAAAGTATATTAATTCAGCTTAGAATTGTATGGTCCATATAAAAACCATTCACATTTATAGCTTCAGTCATTAATTAGGTAAAGTTAGCAATTTTGTAGCAAATGCACTAATGTTTATCTAACAATTCCAGAACTATACTTTTATTTTCATATAAATCAATCAATCACATTTACCACTGTATTGAATAATCTAATCTACATTATTACTGAATTATTTTGCTATAATAATCACTATTATATTATTGCTATAATAATAATTTGTGAATAGTGGAATAGTGAAAAATTAATGCAGTCCTACCTTAAGCTCAAAATGTCAGCAAATTATTCTTAAAAGTTTTAACACACTTTTTAGATACTTTTCTTCCTTTCTAGAATGCAAACTAAAACAAGGAGAATCATTAAATGAATGACTATTTTTTTCCTTTAAATTAAAATGTTTTCTCTCTTTTCTTCCTACCACTAGCATACAGAATATATTTAAGCTTTCACAGAACAGCTCTTAAATTATTTCAGGACAGCTATTCTGAGTCCCAAAGTATTGCATAGAGCAGAGAATTCTAATTTTATTATGTCTATCAAAAATATACATTGACATACTGAATACCTACTCTGTGCCAGGTATTGTGCTAGGCCTTTGAGATAACAATTTTTAACTGGAAAGATTTTGGACTATACTCATGTGTTACCATTGAGTAGAAGAGGTGGACCATAAGCAAACAAGTTAACTGAACCTTTTTTTAAGCTTTAATATCCTGATGTCACTTCTCTGAATACATGCAACTTCACTATATTTCTTTCTGATTGTTATTCCAAAACTGATGCAATATTGTTACTGAACTCAAAGGGTTTTCCCCTTGAGGTGTTCTATTCAATATTTACTTGCAACAAATAAAGAAGACAGGGGATACCCATCCAAAGCTCTGTCTCTGGGAAGGGAGGGTTAGCCATTGTACACTATGTGGTTAACTACATGTTGATTTCTCCTTTACAGTGGGCTAAACTTACCAGGTTGCAGGTGTAGTTAAGCTCATCTGGTTGAGGTTGTATCTGCAAAATACCGTTCTACATTTTAACTTGTAGCAAAAATGCCATTTAGGGTAAACCATTGGGCTACTATTAGGACTTGCCACTTGTTCTCCTTTTTAAATTTGGCTGAATCATCATGTAAATTTTGGATGTTTTGTTTTTCAAATAAAATGTTCATTTATACTAAATTTTATCTACATAGGAAAGGCTCACTATTTCAGATATGGTATATACCTCCAGATCCTATTTATGGTGCTCAATATATTTCCTTTTTACTCATTTTGTACATTTTGCATTTAGTTAACAGGTCTACTATCTTAAACATTGGATAGTGCAAGTCCCTGACCCAACTGGAAGGCAAATATGGTGGAGGGAATTGCTTTTTAAATGCTTAACAGACAAGACTTTATATCCTATCTAATAAAGAGGGAATATGCTAATTGACCCTCACACCATCACAATGATGGCAGCGCCCACAGCCAATAAGGAGGGAATATGCTAATTGACTGCTCTACCCTCAAAGATGCCAGTGCCCACAGCCAATAAGGAGGGAATAGCTAATTGACTGCCACACCCTCAAAGATGGTGTTGCCCACAGCCAATAAGGAGGAAATATGCTAATTGACTGCCATGCCCTCAAAGTTGGCAGGGCCCACAGCCTCAAGATGGCAGTGCCCAGTCCCCTCAGCCCTGTTGGGGTGGCAGGCACGCAGCAAGGCAGGCCCGGCCTTGCCACATGCCTGCCTCCAGAGTCCCCCAGTCCCCTCGGCCCCTCAGCTGCCCAGGGCTGGCCCAAGGCACAGGCAAGCCTTGGATGGTGGCTGCCCAGCCATCCAGGGCCACTCGAGGCTCAGGTAACCAGGGCCATCTGAGGCTTGCACTGTCGGCAATGGAAGCAGCAGAGGTGTGATGGGGACATCGCCTTCCACTGATCGCCGGGTTGCCTCCCACCCCTGAGGGCTCCCAGAATTTCGTGCATTAGTCCTCTAATCCTATCTAATAAAAGAGTAATATTCAAATTGACCATACATCCGCTACACTCACCAGCCACGCCAACCAGCCACACCCACCAGCCAATCAGGAGGGAATATGCAAATAAACCCAACCAAGATGGCTGCAGCCACAGAGAGCAGGAGGGAAGTTTGTGTTTCCCTAGCAATGGAGGAAGCCAAGCTTTCCGCCTGCCCTTGCCGGCCTAGGCCTCCACTCAAGGCTACAAAGGTTCAATGACAGAAGATATATAAAGCCAAAAAGAAATGGCAGCAGCCACGGAGCTGGAGAGAGCAGAAGGCTAGGGTTGCCTGCAGTGATGGAGGAAGCTAAGCTTCTGCAGCCCTGGCCAGCCCAGGCCTCCGCTTAAGGCTACAAAGTTTCAATTATAGAAAATACATAAATCCCAACAGAAATGGCTGCTGCCACAGTGTGAGCAAAAGGCTTGGCTCCACCCCAGGCTACAAAGTTTTAATTGTAGAAGATAAATAAATCCCAGATCCCAGGGCCTCTGCTTGGGTCACCAGGGGCATGGCTGGCATGCAACCCACCACAGGTCCCTCGCCCAGGCCACCCCACACCCTAAGGGAACCCCCCTCCCCCGATCCGGGACACCCTTCAGAGCAAACCAGCTGGCCCCTACCCATGCACCAGGCCTCTCTCCTATCTAATAAAAGAGTAATATGCAGATTGACTACCACTCCAACACACAAGATGGCTGCCCCCATGTGGTCAAAGATCCCGCCCCCATGTGGACACAAAATGGCCACCACAAGATGGCCATCAGGGGAGGGCTGTTGGGAGGGATCAGGCCTGCAAGGGAGGGCAGTTGGGGGTGATCAAACCTGCTGAGGAGGGCAGTTAGGGGTGACCTGGCCGGCAGAGGAGGGAAGTTGGGCGTGACTGGGTCTGCAGGGAAGGGCAGTTGGGGGGTACCAGGCCTGCAGGGGACGGCAGTTAGGGGTAACCCAGCCTGCAGGGGAGGGCAGTTAGGGGTGACCAGGCCTGCAGGGGAAGGCAGTTAGGGGCAAACAGGCTGGCAGGGAGCAGTTAGGCATCAATCAGGCTGGCAGGGGAGTGGTTAGGGGGTGATCAGGCTGGCAGGCAGAAGCGGTTAGGGGAAATCAGGAAGACAAGCAGGCGAGCAGTTGGGAGCCAGCAGTCCTGGATTGTGAGAGGGATGTCCGACTGCCCATTTAGGCCCCGTCCCAGTGGGATCGGGCCTAAATGGGCAGTCGGACATCCCTCGAGGGGTCCCAGACTTGAGAGGGTGCAGGCTGGGCTGAGGGACACCCCCCCATGCACGAATTTCATGCACCGGGCCTCTAGTATAATAATAAGAGGCTAAAACTCCAAAGTTTTCTTTGTTAGCACAAGCATATTGCAGGTCCTTCTTAATTCTTCTCCAACTAGTTAGAAATGCTGCTCAAAGTTATGCTGACCCTTGTTTGGCTTTGTGAGAAATGGCTAAGACACAAATACACACCTTCAAATCAACAATACACCAATTTACAGACCACAGGGATAACTTCTAAGTAATCATAATTATAATAGTGTCCATATCAATAATAATAATAATAATAATAATAATATTTATATGACCAGTTAGTTGAGACTTACTATGGTGATTACAAAAAAAAAAAAAAAAAGGCAGAAAGAAAAGGCAGAAGGGCAGACTTAAACAAAGCAGCAGATGTCTCTACTATGGCTGCCAAGAGACCCAAGTCCTTTTCATGAACAGGATCTAAAATATATTTGCAAAACTTTTTCTGGCTGAAACCTATCCACACCTACCAGACATGCCTTTAAAGGAGAAGTGCCATCTCTTTGACATAAATGATACAATACCCAGAAGAAGTTATCTGTGGGATAATGACATCCCTTTTGATATCCCTGAAAATATTATCAAATAAGTGGTAAACAGGTTTATTTTACTTGTAAATGCATGCTTGTCTGGCACCCACTCACACACTGATACTAGTTTACAGCATTGTTATATCTTCTTATGCTCTTCTGAATTATTCCAGAGGCATCTAATACCATCTGCAGGGAGCAGACATCACTAGAATTGCCACTATTTCACAAATGTTTGAATAACTGTCCATTCAGACCCTCGGGGTAGTGTCTCCTTTATGCTCCATTATATGCACTTGGTTATGCTGCAAGCTGGTTATAATTACATCTGCTAATTCAAAATCCACCCCAAGTCCTTTATTTATCTGAATTTATTGTTCTTTTAAAAATATTTATTGCTTTTCTGAGTGGCTTATCAATTGTTGCAGGGAAAAAAAAGAGAATGTTATCTAGGGCCTTTCAGCTATTCTTAAAAGACTTACTCAGTTGTTTTAAAGGCAAGAGCTCTTTCTAAAATTTTTATTGCCATTAGAAGCAACTATACATCAATGCCTCCTAAGGATACCAGTTAACTGGGTAAACCGTGGGCCGGCAAATTGGTGGCATGTTCTTTTGATTCCTGGTCTCTGTAGCCCCTAGGCTGTAGCAACTTAAACCCCTGAAGACTCAACCGTGCTGTGAGAATGTGTGTGGGGGAGGGATATGTCCAAGGCTTATTATAGCTTATCCATAGCTTATTCTTAGTACTGACAGTTTTTGTTTCCTCCTCGTTCACCCTCAGCACTGACTCAGTTCCACACTCCATCATTTATTTCCTTGCTTGATACAGCTGACTTCCAGCTGGTCTCTTGGACTCCAAAATGGTCTAATAAACACTGAGGAAAATCAAGGAATACTGCCTTGAGGTCGGAAAATTGGAGTCTGATCAAGGCACTTAGAGTCAGAGGGTAAAGAACACATAAAGAAGAGGGCCAATGGCAACAACACTGGAGAAACCGTTTTTTTATTTTATTTTAATCCACATCCGAGGATATGTTTTTCTTGAGTTTTTAAAAATATATATTTATTGATTTCAGAGAGGAAAGGAGAGGGAAAGAAATAGAAACATCAATGATGAGAGAGAATCACTGATTGGCTGCCTCCTGCACACACCCTACTGTGGATCAAGTCCACAACCCGAGCATGTGCCCTGACCAGGAATCTAACCTTGACCTCCTGGTTCATAAGTCAACAACTCAATCACTGAGTCGCACAGGCCAGGCTGTTTTTCTTGATTTTTTAAGAGGCAAAGTAAGGGAGAGAGGGAAACATTGATGTGGAAAGAAACATCCATCAGTTGCCTCCAGTACTCGGGACTGGGGACTGAAATATAATCTAGGTATGTGGCCTGACCAGAATTGAACCAGCAAACTTTCTGTTCACAGGAGGACACGCCAATCATCCCAGCCACCTGGCCAGGGGGAAACCAAATTTGTTGTCAAATTTAAACAGAAATGTGGTGTAGTTTATGAGTAGCTTATTTAAGAATGTGCAAAGTCAGGGTGCACAAGTTTTTACTACCTTAATCCATTTTTTCCTCAGAAGCTGAAAGATACTAATTGCATATGGAAAGGATGATGATGATCATCTACACTAATAAAAAAGAAACATGCAAATTGACCGTCACTCTGCTACGCCCACCAGCCAATCAGGAGTGAGTATGCAAATTAACCCAACAAAGATGGTGGCGGTCACGAAGCTGGAGTGAGCAGGAGGCTTGGGTTGCCCCCAGTGATGGAGGAAGCCAAGCTTCCTGCCTGCCCTGGCAGCGGCTAAAGGAGGGGTTGGGAGCCTGGGTTGCTGGGGGGCGTGGCCAGCCTGAAAAATGGCCCTCAGCCCCTCACCCAGGCTGCCCAGGCCCCCTAGTGGGACCTCCCACCCTGAAGGGATATGGCTAGCTTGAAAACAGCCCTCAGCCCCTCACCCAGGCTGGCCACGCCCCCCCAGCAGGGATCCTCACCCCATGGGGGCCTGGCAGGCCTGCAAACCACCACAGGCCCCTCACCCAGGCCGCCCCATGCCCCAAGGGAACCCCACCCTGATCCGGGACACCCTTCAGGGCAAACCAGCCAGCCCCCACCTGTGCACCAGGCCTCTATCTATACTAATAAAAGGGTAATATGCTAATTAGACTGGGAGACCTTCCAGGAGACATTCCAGATGTTCTTCTGGACAAAGCCATGGTGGCAGGGCAGAAGTAGAGACAGTTAGAAGCCAAGAGGGGAGGGCAATTGTGGGTGATCAGGCCAGGATGGGATGGCAGTTGTGGGTGATCAGGCCAGCGGGGGGGGGGGGGGGGGGGGCAGTTGGGGGTGAGCAGACCAGCAGGGGGGCCAGTTGGGGGCAAGCAGGCCATCAGTGACAGTCAGTTGGGGGTGATCAGGACAGCCGGAGGTCAGTTTGGGGTGAGTAGCCCAGCAGGGGGCAGTTAGGGGCAAGCAGGCCAGTGGGGAGGGAAAGTAGGGGTAAGCAGGCAAACATGGGGGACATTTGGGGCAAGCAGGCCGGTGCGGGGAGCAGTTGGAGGCAAGCAGGTCAGCAGGCAGAGTGGTTAGGGGCAATCAGGCAGGCAGGTGAGCAGTTAGGAGCCAGCAGTCCCAGATTGCGAGAGGGATGTCTGACTGCTGGTTTAGTCCTGATCCCTGTAAACTGGCTGTAGGACATCCTTCGAGGGGTCCCAGGCTGGAGAGGGTGCAGGCTGGGCTGAGGGATACCCCCACCCGCCATGCACAAATTTCATGCACTGGGCCACTAGTATATATATAATTTTGAATTCCAGGACAGTGTCCCACATTGTCTTAGTCAGTTTAGACTACAATAACAAAATACAATAGAGTGAGTGGGTCAGCTTATAAACAACAGAAATCTATTTCTCACAGTTCCAGAGGCTGGAAGTCCAAGGGTGGCACCATAGATGGCTGAGGGCTTCTTCTGGGTTGCAGACTTTTCCATGTATCCTCACATGGTGTAAAAGGCTAGGGCAGTGGTCAGCAAACTGTGGCTTGCTAACCACATGCAGTTCTTTGGCCCCTTGAGTGTGGCTCTTCCACAAAATACCATGGCCTGGGCGAGTCTATTTTGAAGAAGTGGCATTAAAAGAAGTTTAAGTTTAAAAAATTTGGCTCTCAAAAGAAATTTCAATCGTACTGTTGATATTTGGCTCTGTTGACTAATGAGTTTGCTGACCACTGGGCTAGGGAGTTCAAGGGGTCTCTTTTACAAGAGCTTAAATCCCATTCATGAGGGCTTCACCCTCATGACTTAATTATCGCCCAAAGGCCCCAGGTACTAATACCATGGTATTGGACACTAGAATTTCAATATTTGAATTTTGATGAGGCACAAACATTTGGGTCACAGTATACGTGTAACATGCATTTAATAAATAATTTCTCAATGACAGCTATGAGGAAATAAATAAATAAATAAATAACTTATTCTCTTCATTTGAAAAAATGAAAAAGTCAAAGTAGAAAATTTTTGAAACCCTTACATTTTAATAATTTATAATTTTATGATCCACAGGATCAATAGAAAATATTAATTTAATAATTTTAAAATCAAAATTATTCATTCTTTCTCTAGATTATTCTGTGTTCTATTTTGGCTAACATTATATATGTTTTTACATCCTACTTTCTATGACTTCCTATTGTATTTCACATCTCAAAGTGGAAAATAAAAGAGGTTTAAGGAAATAAAGAACAGAAACTGGTGTCTTCTTTAATTATGTTGATTCAGGAAAACAACAAAAAAAGCAGAAAAGGGGACAAGCTATTCTTTGGACATTGAATGATTTGAAATATATTTCAGCTACAGTTCAATATTTTATTGATTAATAAAAGAGAGAGCTTGGATTCCATCTACATCTATTCCAAGATAAAGCACTAGTAGTTACTTAACAATTGAAAAGGTAAGGATAGAAAATATGCATAGTTGTTGAAGCTCTACTTAATTTTCCTCTTCTTCTTCTTTTTTTTTTTTTTCTTAATTTTCCTCTTCTTAACACTCTACCTACCAAACCTACAGGGTGAAGTAGAAGGTATGCAAATAAAAATAATACTTGAACTTTGTCAATACATGTGCCTTTAACTTCTTCCAAGACTCTGAAACTCCAATTATTAACAACCAACAATGAATCATTCTATTTTTAATCTCCTTATAGTTTATAGTGTCAACTTGATACTGAGCTCAGATGCATTAGAACTATTGACTAGACAGCTATGCATCCGTCCGTGGGAAATAGAGCACATGCTTCTGGGAGGGAGTGGGGAAGTGAAGAATGGTGCTCTGTGAATTCTGACTGCTTGATGCACATTTTCCCTGAGAACACACAGTGCAATTTTCAGTAATATTTTCAACCATAACAAGAAGCAGAAGAAGAAAACTTTATTTTTATAAAGTGAATGACCTGGAGAGGATTATAAGCCTAAAACATTAATTGCCACCCCCAATACAATTGTTGAAGGCAATTTTTAAAAACATGATTAAATGCAACAATGCTACTAATATTAGCTGTGACTAAAACCTTCCTCTGTAATGAGTAAAGGTAAACTTTCTTATGCAAAATATTACCTGATATTGGAGTCTGCTACCTATTAAATACATTCCCCCCCCCTTTGAGGCATCGTTATGTTTGAGACATATACTGATAATATAGGCTTTCAATAAAATAATAAGGAATTTCATGAGGCCAACTAAACTACTCATGAATAGTGATTTACATTTATTAGTTAAATATTTTCCATTACAGTTTACATTCAATATTATCCTATCTAATAAAAGAGCAATATGCAAATTAATCACCACTCTGCTACACCCACAAGCCATGCCCACAAGCCACACCCACTAGCCAATCAGGAGTGAGTATGCAAATGAACCCAACGAAGATGGCTGTGGCCACAGAGAGAGCAGGAGGGAGGCTTGGGTTTCCCTGGCGATGGAGGAAGACAAGCTTTCCACACACCCTGGCCGGCCCATGCCTCCACTTAAGGCTACAAAGTTTCAATTATAGAAGATAAATAAATTCCCAACGAAAATGGCGGCAGCCATGGAACTGGAGAGACCAGGAGGGTAGGGTTGCCCCTGACAATGGAGGAAGCCAAGCTTCTGCAGCCCTGATCTGCTTTGGCCTCCGTTAAGGCTACAAAGTTTCAATTATAGAAGATAAATAAATCCCAACAAAAATGGCTGTGGCCACAGAGCAAGCAGGAGGCTTGGCTCAGCTCAAGGCTACAAAGTTTCAATTGTAGAAGATAAATAAACCCCAGATACCAGGGCCTCCACTTGGGTTGCCGGGGGGTGTGGCCAGCCTAAAAACCACCACAGGCCCCTCGCCCAGGCTGCCCCACGCCCCAAGGGAACCCTCACCCTGATCCAGGACACCCTTCAGGGCAAACCAGCTGGCCCCCACCTATGCACCAGGCCTCTATCCTATCTAATAAAAGAGTAATATGCAAATTGACCATCACTCCAACACACAAGATGGCTGCCCCCATGTGGTCAAAGATCCTGCTCCCATGTGGACACAAGATGGCCACCACAAGATGGCCAGCAGGGGAGGGCAGTTGGGAGGGACCAGGTCTTCAAGGGAGGGCAGTGGTGGGCAATCAGGCCAGCAGGGGAGGGTAGTTGGGAGGGACCAGGCCGGAAGAGGAGGGAAGTTGGGGGCAAACAGGCTGGCAGGGGAGCAGTTAGACATCAATCAGGCTGGCAGGGGAGTGGTTAGGAGGTGATCAGGCTGGCAGGCAGAAGCAGTTAGGGGCAATCAGGAAGGCAGGCAGGCGAGCAGTTGGGAGCCAGCAGTCCTGGATTGTGAGAGGGATGCAGTTGGGAGCCAGCAGTCCTGGATTGTGAGAGGGATGCAGTTGGGAGCCAGCAGTCCTGGATTGTGGGAGGGATGTCCCACTGCCCGTTTAGGCCCGATATTGATGGGATCAGGCCTAAACGGGCAGTCGGACATCCCTTGAGGGGTCGCAGATTGGAGAGGGTACAGGCTGGGGTGAGGGACACCACCCCCTCCCCCCCCCCCATGCTCGAATTTCATGCACCGGGCTTCTAGTTTTGTATAAAAGTGATTTTTTTTTAATTTTTATTTTTTAATTGTATTGTTTAAGGTATTACAAATAGTAGTACATATGTCTCTATTTTTTCCCCCACTGACCTCTCCCCCTTCCCCCGCAGCCTTCCCTATGCCCTGCACTTGCCTTCATTCCCCTGCCGCCAGTGTCTTGAGTCTGTTGGTTGTGCTTATATGCATGCATACAAGTCCTTCAGTTGATCTCTTACCCCCTCAACCCTCCCCTACCTTCCCTCTGAGGTTTGATGGTCTGATCGATTCTCCTCTGTCTCAGATCTGTTTTTGTTCAACAGTTTGTAATGTTCTTTATTATCCATAAATGAGTGAGATCATGTGGTATTTATCTTTCACTGACTGGCTTATTTCACTTAGCATAATGCTCTCCAGTTCCATCCATGGTGTTGCAAATGGTAAGAATTCCTTCTTTTTTTATAGCAGCATAGTGTAGATGTACCACAGTTTCTAATCCATTCATCTGCTGATGGGCAGTTAGGCTGTTTCCAAATCTTAGCTATTGCAAATTGCGCTGCTTTGAACATAGGGGTGCATATATCCTTTCTGATTGGTGTTTTCTTGGGATATATTCCTAGAAATGGTATTACTGGGTCGATTGGCAGTTTCATTTTTATTTTTTTTGAGGAAATGCCATACTGTTGTCCACAGTGGCTGCACCAGTCTGCATTCCCACCAGCAGTGCAAGAGGATTCCATTTTCTAAGCATCATCTCCAGCACTTGTCATTTGCTGATTTGTTGATGATAGCAGTTCTGACAGGTGTGAGATGGTACCTCATTGTTGTTTTGATTTGCATCTCTCAGATGATTAGTGACTTTGAGCATGTTTTCATGTGTCTCTTGGCTTTCTGAATGTCCTCTTTCAAAAAGTGTCTATTTAGGTCTGTTACCCATTTTTTGATTGGGTTGTTTATCTTCCTTTTGTTAAGTTGTATGAGTTCCCTGTAAATGTTGGAGATTAAACCCTTATCGGAGATAACATTGGCAAATATGTTCTCCCATGCAGTGGGCTTTCTTGTTGTTTTGTTGATGGTTTCTTTTGCTGTGCAGAAGCTTTTTATTTTGATGCAGTCCCATTTGTTTATTTTCTCTTTAGTTTCCATTGCCCTAGGAGCAGTATCGGTAAAGATATTGCTACGACAATGAAGGCAATTCTCTGTTTCTACTTTCAAACTGGATGGTATTTTATGAGAAACTATAGAATATATTACTTTAGATCCTGAAAAGAGAAACACATAGTAAAGGATATTTGATAATGTATCTTCTGTTGAAGAGCAAACTTTAAAATGTGTATTTATGTTTCTAATTATAATGGAATACCTATGCAAGTCATGAGTAAATATTTTATGTATTATCACATTTCTTTGTTACTAAACTCTGGGAGAAAAATCTAATTTCAGCTGTTCTGATTCATTTACACTTCAGCCATCAAATTTTTATGTTTTCAATGCACAAAAAGCTATAATGATATCTTTAATACCATTTTTATTTCTGTATATAGAGATCATATTTTTGATATCTTATGAGTCTTATTTAATAAGAAACAAAAAGGAAATAGAAATAAAGAGGAACTGCTTTTACTTGATTTGAGCTATTTCTGTGTGATGTTATAATTTTAAAATAAGAGACCCTATAAAATACAACTAGATTTTGCAACTATGTAATGGCAAAGAGATGGTCAATATTGTTGACGGCTATGTATGATCTATATAAAACCCACTTATGACTGGAAATATGGTAATTATTAAGCCTCCCCAAACATCCTTTTTTTAAAAAAAAAATTCATTTTAATTTGACCATTCACAATTCTACAATTTTTTTAAAAAATCTGAAACCATGCTATATTAACAAAATGAACTCAATTATGATTTTCTTGCTAATAGTTATACAGATAATATTAAGCTGACTTTTATAAAAAGTATGAAAGTTTTACTCCCAGTATCAGGGTCCAATGATTTCCTGAAAGAGATGTAATCTGAGTTATTTTAAAAATGAATTGCTTATGGCCCCTTTTTGTGTGACCCCAGAAATGATGAGCAGCTAGGATTAAAGACAGTTATGGAATTCTGGTGCGGATCACAACTATTTATCATGTTTTGCATTAAAGAATCCTAGTGACCAGTTATTTGCAGTGATAAGATGCAAATAATAATGGCCAAATAAACAAAAGCAATAAAACCACATTTTTCATTTCTGCTACTTTATAACTGAACTACAAATCTCCTGTCATCGTGTTTATCAATAGTTTGACCAAAATTGTTCAACTTTTAGCAGTCAAACATGGACTCAGGATAAGCTGATGAAATCTTGGAAACATTCAATGTATTCATTTATTCATTCATCATCATTCACTCATTCAACAAGTGCTCTTTGAGGTCCTATTATGGCATGGCAGTAACTGTCCTAGACACTGAGGTTACAACAGCAACAAAATAGCACAGTTTCCTGTCCTCATGAGCTCTCATTCTAGTTGGAAGAAACACAGAGTAAACATACCATTTGCTACATGGTAAAAACTGTTATGAAGAAAAACAGAGCTGACTAAATATTAAGCAGTTATAGAGAGGGTCATTAGGGAATCCTCTCTGATAATATGTTGTTCCAGTCAATACCTACACACCATGTGAATATTTGGGGAAAGATTGTGCAGAATAGAGGGAAGAGTAAGGGCAGTGGCCGCAAGGGAGGATCATGCTTGTCATATGCAAGAGACAGCAGGAAAGTCAGTGTGACTGGAGCAGAGGGAGAAAAGAGAAGAGTAATAGCATCTGAGGCCTGAGAGGTGTGATTCTGAGCCATCTACCCTGCATGCACCAATTCTGTAGGGAACATGGATATATGACATATGTTTTCTACTCTTAAAGAGCTTTTATTCTGCAAGGGGTCTTAAGAATAATTTACATAGAGAACAACATAATGTTTAACATAGCTGAATTATTAATTGTGTAGTGCAGATTTTATGATAGCAATGAATTCTTCTAAAATTGGTTAAAAAATTTCATGATTTTGCAGTAACTGTGTTAACTAATAATTAATTACTTTCAAACTGTTCCTTGTAATACTTAAAACAGCCTACAAAATGATTAGAAATGCACAGCTTTAGTTTTCAAAAAAGACCTAATTATATTCTGTAAAATAAATAATGACAAATTTAACATATGTGAGACACACATTTCTCAAATATTTTTTATGTTCTGGTTTATGGGTATTTGAAATGGAAAGAATGATCACCAGGAGTCAATATGGGTTCAATTACAATTAAATTTTCTTATCGGATTGTTATTCTGATAGACTATAGAAATATGTTAGGCACTGACATTCATCAGTGTTATTTGAATGTAGATGCTATAAGTTATGTATTAATGTCTTGTGGAATATTTGGGGCATAAGGGAGAAATATGAATGGAATTATGCTATTTTGTGGATCAGCAGCTGGCTGAACAGTTTCATTGTTGGCTGTCAACTGGCTTAAATGACTCTTTTAACTTATTCATGCAATTAAATTTTGATCATTAACTACATGCCAAATGCCCTGCTCTCATGCACTGGGAATACACTGATGAACAGACGGGCATATTTCCTGCTCTCATGTAATTTACAATCACTGGAGAAGACAATATTTCAAATGTGTCATATGCTTAAAAAGTTAGTTTCCACTAGACCACACGGATGAAAGTAGTAGTTTAGATGAGGGTTTAGGCATTGGAAACATTTGAATGAGGCAATCATGTTTTAAGATGTGTCTAGAGAAGATATTTAGTTTTAGCTAAGTGAATAAGGAGATGACTGTGGTGGAGTGCATTCAAGGTAGAGAGAACAGTGACTATGAGGCTATTCTGATGCTAAGATCATACAATCAGAAAATTTAAGAAGTATAAATGGACAAAAAATATGACTGCTTTACAGAGAGGAATTGACAGGTCTGCTCCAACCACGAAGACAAGAGGAGAAACAGTCCAGAGATGGAAGATGCTGACGACGCCTTGCCACGCTAGCAGTTAGCAGCTGTGCGATGCAGCAGATTGCCTAAGACCAAACCAGAGAGGGTCGGACCTGCATTGCCACCATATGCCCACCATCCAGATATCATTGCTGACAGTACACATAAGGAACTGTTTGACATTGAAACGGGGACTCAGAACTGTTGGACATTGAAATTGGGACTCAAACATTTTTTGTTATTATATGTTTATTTCTAGTCTGCAGAGGCAAGATTTTTTAAAGGAAAGAAATGGGGAAAAAATAGATACAGAGGCAAAGAAGCATTGAACAGACTGTCAAACTACAGCAGGAAGGCAGAGGAGGTTGGGAGGGGGGGGGCTGTAAGAGATCAACCGAAGGACTTGTATGCATGCATATAAGCATAACCAATGGATACAAGACACTGGGGGGGGGGCAGGTAAAGGCATGTACTGGGGCGTAGGGGAGGCCGGGGGGAGGTCAATGGAGAAAATAAAAAGGAGACATATGTGCTACTATTTGTAATACTTCAAACAATTAAAAAAAAAGAAGTATAAATGGAACATAAACAGCAAAGAGCATTTTGAAAAGAGAGTGGAGATATACACAGGAGTCAAATGATATATGGTTTTTGCTGACTATATTGATGTATTGATTTTTATTTTAATTGTAATGGGAAGGAATTCAAATGTATCTATAATAAAAAAAGTATTATGCTAATTAAACCGGACAGCCAAACGACCATCTGGATGAAGCCAGGGCTGTGAGGACCGAGCCCCTTATATGAATTTCATGCATCAGGTCTCTGGTCCTATCTAATAAAAGAGTAATATGCAAATTAGCCATCACTCCGCTATACCCACAAGCTACCCCACCAGCCAATCAGGAGCGAGTATGCAAATTAACCCAACCAAGATGGCTGTGGCCACGGAGCGAGCAGGAGGCTTGGGTTTCCCTGATAATGGAGGAAGCCAAGCTTTCCGCACACCCTGGCAGGCCCAGGCCTCCACTCAAGGCTACAAAGATTCAATTATAAAAGATAAATCCCAGATACCAGGGCCTCCACTTGGGCCACTGGGGGGCATGGCTGGCCTGCAAACCACCACAGGCCCCTCGCCCAGGCTGCCCCACACCCCAAAGGAACACCCCACCCTGATCCAGGACACCTTTCAGGGAAAACCAGCTGGCCCCCACCCATGCACCAGGCCTCTATACTATCTAATAAAAGAGTACTATGCAAATTGACCATCACTCCAACACATGAGATGGCTGCCCCCATGTGGACACAAGATGGCCACCACAAGATGGCTAGCAGTGGAGGGCAGTTGGGAGGGACCAGGCCTGCAAGGGAGGGCAGTTGGAGACGATCAAGCCTACAGGGGAGGGCAGTTAGGAGTGACCAGGCTGGCAGAGGAGGGAAGTTGGGGGTGACCGGGCCTGCAGGGGAGAGCAGTTGGGGGCAATCAGGCTGTCAGGGGAGCAGTTAGGCATCAATCAGTCTGGCAGGGGAGTAGTTAGGGGGTGATCAGGCTGGCAGGCAGAAGCGGTTAGGGGCAATTTGGAAGGCAGGCAGGTGAGCAGTTGGGAGCCAGCAGTCCTGGATTGTGAGAGGGATGTCCGACTGCCCATTTAGGCCAGATCACAGTAGGATCGGGCCTAAATGGGCAGTTGGACATCCCTTGAGGGGTCCCAGATTGGAGAGGGTGCAGGCTGGGCTGAGGGACAACCCCCCATACATGAATTTTGTGCACCAGGCCTCTAGTTCTATAATAAAGTAAAACAAAGCTGTGAGAAACAGAGAATATGTTTAATTTCTGATATGGGTTGAACTGTGTCCCCCTCCCAATTCTTATGCTGAAGTCTTGACCTTTAGTGTCTCACGCTGTGGCCTTATTTGGAAGCAGACTTGTAGCAGATGTAATCCTGAAGATGAGGTCATACTGCTGCAATAGGTTTGGCTCTCTATCTGACATGACTGGTGCTTTATAAAAAGGGGAAATTCAGACACAGACTCACACAGGGGACCACCATGTGATGATGCAGGCAGAGATCAGAGTGATGCAGCAGAAACCAAAGGTGGCCAGAAACCACCAGAAGCTAGGAGGGAGGCATGGGACAAGTTTCTCCCTCACAGACGCCCCCCCCCACCCCCACCAAGGAACCAACCCCACCGACCAGCTGACACCTTGATCTGGAACCTCTTACCTCCCAAATTGTGAGATAATAAATTTCTCTTTAAGACACCAGTTGTGGTACTTTGTTAAAGTGGCCCTAGCACAGTATTGGAATCAGAATTCACAATAATCATAAAAGCTGTAGCAATGGGATGGATTAAAAAGAAATAAAATAATGTAGGGTTAAAGGTAAAATCCTTCCCTGGGTCAAAACCTTTATGGTACAAATAAATGATGGCAGAGAATGTTTATCAGTTGCATCAAGTTAAAAAAAAATCATGTATTTAGTGCAATTTAGTGTGTGGCTCAGTCAATTCCATTTTAAAGTTCATTGAAAATATGATGTTTAGTATAATGAGGAACATATCTTGAAATCTGAAATATATGTCAGTGTGCTTTTCTTCCAATACTTCCTGTTGCTTGACCATTTTCTACCCTTTAGGCATATGTAAATTGTAGTAGTGAGAATTAGTTTTGCCATACTGAAATTACAGAAATAAAGAAAAATATATTTTTTAATTTCAAACATGCTTTAAAATGTATTATTAGAAATTTCAATTTTGAATTCTAAATATTTTTATTTGCAATAATCAGAGTTTTTGTATGTTTTGATGTTTGCTTATTTTTTGAGTGAAGGATAGCAGGAAAGATCCCAAAGAAAAGGAAAAAAAGACATAGTCTTGTGATAATGTGATCAAATTTATTTTCAAAGAATCTCTGCTCTCCATCCTTTGCACTTTTTTTTCTAGTTTCTTAATCTAGCAGTTTAGATAATTGATTAGATAACTTTCTTCTCTAATGAAAGAACTTAGTGATATCTATTTCCTTCTAAGCACTATTTTTGCTCTTTCCCCCAAATTTTGATGTGTTGAGTTCTAATTTTCCTTTGGTTCAAAATGTTCCCTAATTTTATTTCAGATTGTTTCTTAGTAACAAGTTATTTAGAAGTGCATTGATTAGTCACCAAATATTTGGAAGATTTTCCAGATATCCTCCTGTTATTGTTTTCAAGGTAAATTTTACTATAGTCAGAAGTATTGTATAACAATCCTTTTAATTTTTATTTAGCATATTTTTTTATGGCCAAAGATTCTATCTTAGTGAGTTTAATAGACATTGGAAAGAAATGTTAAGTTGTCATTTAGGTCAAGTATATATTAGGTCAACTTGATAGTTAATACTTGTCAAATATGTGCATACTTTCTAACTTCCTAGCTACATAATCAGTATCGAGAGAGGAATGGTAAAGTCTCCATTTCTGCTTATGATTGTGTCTATTTCTTCTTTCAGTTATATATATTACTGCTTCAAGTATTTTGAAGTTACCCTAAGTGCATACACATTTAGAACTGTTTTGTCCTCTTAATTAATATTGACAGCATTATAATGTGATAATGTCCTTCTTTATTCATGACAGTATTCATTATTCTGAAATCTACTTTATCTGATATTAATTTAGCCACCACAGCTTTTTTTATCAGCATTTTTATAATACATCTTTTTCCCATCCTTTTTATTTTGAACCTACCAAATATTTTAATACTTAATATTGCTAAAGACATATCATATATATATATATATATATATATATTAATGTATTATATGCTATATTTATAGTAAATAAATATTTATATTTATTTTAGCAGTAGTAATCTTCTAGGCATCATTTCACTGAAGTTTTATTTTATACAGTTTCACAAACTTTTTCTTATAATTGAAGTGTTTAGATAATTGCAAATCCATTATTTATATGATAGTGTTTAAATCTATCACCTTGCTATGTGTTTTGTATTTGTCCCACTTTTTATTTTTATAAAAATCTTTTCCTGCCTTCTTTTGGATTAATTATTTTTTATGATTCCATCTTATATTCAGTCCTCACCTCTTAGATAACTCATTGTTTTGTTTTTAAATGATTGTACCAGCCAATGTTTTTTAAACTTTAGCACACATCAGAATCACCTGGAGGGCTTTTACAAACTGAAATTGCTGAGCACCATTCTCAGTTTCTAACTCATTAGAATTTGTGTGTGTATATATGTGTAATTTTTTTGTATATCATATTAGAGTTCCTGATATACTATACTGACACATTGGTTCTATTTATAAGACAAAGAGATATTTCACTTTTAAAATCATTCATTTATTTATTTACTTTTAGTTGCCTTCAAGGCTATCACTGGAAACCAATATGTGGGTCCCTTATGAGTTCATCAGATTCAATATCAGATTTAGTTTATAATCTATATATATCAAAGGCTAATATGCAAAGTGTCCCCTAGGGAGTTTGACCATGAGACCGGGAGCTCCATCACTCACTATGACATGCACTGGCCACCAGGGGGTGGCACAGAAAGTGGTGGGTGACCAGCGGTGGCAGCGGGGCACCGAGGGAGTGAGGAAAGGAGAAGATGGGGAAGCAGGAAGGCGGGAGGAACCACGTGGTGGTAGTGCACAGGTGGCAAGGGAAATAGGAGGTGGGGAGGTGGGGAACCTGATTGACCCTGATTGCCGGACAGGCCTAGGGACCCTACCTGTTCACTCATTTTGTGCACTGGGCCTCTAGTCCTATATAATAAAAGCCTAATATGCTAAGTGTTCGGTCGTTTGGTCGGCTATTCAACCAATCATAGCGTAATATGCTAATGATATGCTAAGGCCGCTCAACCACTCGCTATGATGTGCACTGACCACTAGGGGGCAGATGCTCCGACCAGTAGGTTAGCTTGCTGCTGGGGTCCAGCCGATCAGGACTGAGCGAGATAAGCCAGACATGCCCTGGAGCCCTCCTGCAGTCCCTCCCCGGCTGGCCAACCTCCCATGTCCCTACCCAGCCCCAATCCTGCACCGGTGGGGTCCCTCGTCCTGGCCTGTGCCCTCTTGCAATCTGGGTTGAGGGACCCACCCAAGTGCACGAATTTTGTGCACCAGGCCTCTAGTGAGATTAATGATAAAGTTAAACTTAGTTTACAATTGGACTTACAAAACAGAAAATGAAAACATCTCCTCATTAAAGTTCACTTCAACATAAACGCCACAATGTAAAAGTTATAAATTTTATTTACTAATGTATTGCAAGTCTTAGGACAGGACCTGGAAAATAATAAATGTGTGATAAATATTTATGGAAATGAACAACTGAGACCATATGGACAAAACATTATGCACATTAAAAATATGTATTTTCAGTTGAGTTAACTGCTTTATAATTTCACTAAGAGACCTATACTCCAGTCATTGGGAAAGATTTTAAAAGAAAGGGATAAAACTTACACTTGAGATAGTTTTAAATCCCTGTCTGACATTGTCCTTTTATATTTTTATTGATTTCAGAGAGGGAGATAGAAGCATCAATAATGAGGGAGAATTCTTTTTTTTTTTTTAAATATATTTTATTGATTTTTTACAGAGAGGGAGAGAGAGGGATAGAGAGTTAGAAACATCGATGAGAGAGAGACATCGATCAGCTGCCTCCTGCACGCCCCCTACTGGGGATGTGCCCGCAACCCAGGTACATGCCCTTTGACTGGAATCGAACTCGGGACCCTTCAGTCCGCAGGCCGACGCTCTATCCACTGAGCCAAACCGGTTAGGGCATGAGGGAGAATTCTTGATAGGCTACCTCCTGCACACCCCACACTGAGGATCAAGCCTGCAACCTGGGCATGTGCCCTGACTGAGAATTGATCTGTTACCTGCTGGTTCATAGGTTGACGCTCAACTGAGCTACACTAGCTGGGAAGACATTGTCTTCATTTATTTGACTCTAGTCAAAGACATGCATTTCTGATATAATTTTATTGAGATTCACTCTCATGACAAATAAAATAAGGTTATAAAGAAATGTATTTACAATGCTCCAAAAGACTTCATTATATGACCAAAGTATACAGGTTTCCCTGGTAAGTTTCAAATGAATAACTGTTGTGAAACAGAATCTGTGCTTACAAATAGCTCATACTTTCTGAAGGATTTTATGTTATTTATTTTAATAAAGGGGTGAAGTGAAAGTTATGTTTTGGACCCATCTTCTACTTTTGGGACCAAGGCATTACTAGTAATTTTTCCAACTGTTAGGGGTATTTCCTGCAGATAGCTCATTGCTGAGTTTCCAGAAATTATTCCAGATTTAAGAGAGCTATTTCACTGAAGGTTAAACCTTCTTCTCAAGGCAACTCGTATCCAAAGCTTGGTCAAAATGAGGCTGCAAAAAACAGGCCCCTTGCCTCAAGGGTAGGGCCAGGGGCTCAAAAGGCATATTCTAGCTTCAAAGCTGCTCATAGGATCACCTCAGGTCTTTGTTGCAAATATTTTGCAGTTCCATTTCTCCCTATACTCAATTCCACTTTCCTCACTCCACCATTGGTGTTTATCCTTAATAAACCATTTCACACACATCTCCATCACTGAGTCTACTTCTGAGATAAGATATGGGTACCAAAATATAACTTAAAATGTACTTGAATCTGCCAGTGATTGTAAAAATTTTAGTGATATTCATTTTCAGTAGCACTTAATTATTTTTGTCCTGAGAATTCAGAAGAATCCTTGTCTTATTCCATTATGAATTTATTAATTCTGCATGTAAATTTATATTATATTTTCATTATTCCTTCCCTCACCATTATTGTTAAACAATCAATATCAATTATCAAGGTATGTTTTATTACTTATTCAAAGCTCATCCTATATAATAATCCTACATAATAAAGAGGTAATATGCAAATTGACTGTCACACCCTCACAAGATGGCTGCCTACAACCAGGCCGGCAGCAGGGTTAGTGAGGAATGACCAAACGGCTAAACAAGCAGGCTGCATGGGGTGACCAGGCCAGCAGGGGGGCGTCAGTGAGGAACAACCAAATGACTGAAAAAGCAGGCTGCATGGGGCAACTAGGCCAGCAGGGGGGTTAGTGAGGGATGACCAAATGACTGAACAAGCAGGTTGTGTTGGGCGACCGGCCGGCAGGGGGTGGGCAGTTAGGGGCGACCAGGCCAGCAGAGGGGGGCAGTTGGGGTTGACCAGGTCAGCAGGGGGGGCAGTAAGAGGTGACCAGGCTGGCAGGGGGGCAGTTAGGGGTGGGGCAGTAAGAGGTGGCCAGGCCAACAGGAGGCAATTAGGGGTGACCAGTCTGGTGGGGGGACAGTTAGGGGTGACCAGGCTGGCAGAGGGGGGCAGTTGGGGGCAACCAGACCGGCAGGGGTGCAGTAAGAGGCAACCAGGCCAGCAGGGGGGGAAGTAAGGGGTGACCAGGCCAGCGGGTGGAGCAGTTTGGGGTGACCAGGCCGGCAGGGGCAGGCAGTTAGGGGAGGTCAGGCCAGCATGCAGAGACAGTGAGGGGTGATCAGGCTGGTGTGTGTGGGGGCAGTTAGGGGCAACCAGGCAGTCAGGCAGGTGAGTGATTAGGAGCCAGCAGTCCAGGATTGTGAGAGGGATGTCTGACTGCCAGTTAGGCCTGATCCCCGGGATTGAGCCTAAACCAGCAGTCGGACATCCCCCGAGGGGTTCCTGGATTGGAGAGAGGGCAGGCTGGGCTGAGGGGAGCCTCCCTGCCCACCCCCCCGTGAACAAATTTCATGCACTGGGCCTCTAGTACCCAATAAAATATGATAAGGGTATTGCTCCTGTTTTACTTTAACCAGAAAGAATGATAGCACTTTAGATATGAGATGCATGTTTTATTTCTGTCATTATTTCTCAAATCCTTTCACAAAACATTGAGCTGTCATCTTGCTTAGTGACCTTGTGTTTCAGCACTTGGCATTTGAGAATGAACTATAGATTTTATTTTCCTGGATTGCAAATAAGGAAAGTAGTCATCCAGTTCATGAGAAACCACAAAATCCAGGTGCAAGCTGACAAAGTATCATAAGAAGGAAAGATTTAGAAATACTTTGTAAAAACATCAGATATGTGAAGAATTGATTACTCACAATAAATGGAAGAATCAAAGAGGCTAACTCAATTGGAGTAATAGTTTTGCAAATTCTTCAGTATATTCACAATGAAATCTAACATACCGCCTACCACAAACAAAGATTCTTATAAGTTTTATTGAGAAATATTAAGACGGTCAATAACTTAATCGTTTATTGAATGCACAGACATACATTATTATGTTCTGGATCAATTACAAATAAAAAAGTGTTTTGAATGGTTTCTGCTTTTTAGAGCTCCAATAGTGGTTTCTTCAATTTCTTGGAGTTTAACAATTTTCTTCTGATGCAATATTAATAAAGGAAGGAGATGATTCAAACTTGACAGAGGTACTTCAGACAGACATTTAGGCATGCTGAAACTTTATTTAGACAGTCTACATATATAGACAAATCTCATGAAAACATTGTTTTTTCTCTTAAAAACACCATTATTTTGTTCTTAGAGAAATTCAAGAATAATACTCAAGAATGCTATTACTATAATGCTTTGACATGCACTGGGCCTCCAGTATCCAATAAAATGATTTTAATATCATGTAGGACACCCACCCACATAAAGTATATTTACCTAATGGTTTTAGGTGTAATTTTTATTTTACAACTATCATTTTTGTATTAGTACTTTCAAGAACTAAAATTAACATATATCATTTCTCAAGGGTGTGATAACAGAATGTTTTCAATCATTTTAGTAGCTATTAACCCGGCAAAATATAATAAAATTTATTCATTTTGTACAGCCTTCCCATTATGTTTTTTAGTACCCTGGTTTAGGATTTAAAATCCTAAGTAATATTCATCAAGAAAACAACACAACAAATTAGAGCAAGAATAAAACAAAAGCATACCACTGAAAAGCTCTTCACAGGGAGGTGATACTCTCATAAGTGTTTTTATATTGATACTGGAGTGGATGTAGATAGATTTACAAATAGGCAAATACTGTCTTAAATGGTTTTCTTTTTCTTTCCCAAACCCTTATCCCTCATTTTGGTATTTTATTTCCTAGGCAAACTGCTTCTATTTTTTATCACCAGCTCCTATTACTTCAACTGGTTCTCTTCCTTTTCCAATAATGCTTGGGAGAAAATGATGAGAAATAGATGTATAATCCATTATCTTTTATAAGGGCAGATTATCTCAGCAAAGAAAGAAGGAAGAAGACCCTTTAAGACCATACAACCCCCTGTAAACCTTCTAAAGATAGAATGCCCTAAAGACTAACTGGTGGAGTTTGTTAGCCAGGGAGTCCTTAGGGATGTAATCCCTTTAGCAACATGTACTTAGTCTGTCTGGGCTTGCTTATTATAAAGAAACATGGAACCTATGAGTTTATGGATCATGGCCTTCTTGAAAATATCACATAAGTTATGAACTGAGTATAAAATAAAGATGTTTTCTGCTGAAATGGCTCCCTTCTATGTAAATAGTATAACCCCATAATAACTCAGATTTCTTTCATGTTAATCCTCACTGAAGTGCATTCTGATACGACAAGGAAAGATGAGATTGTACCTGATGGTTGTCCCAGACTCCTCCCTGTTTTTGCTGAGTGCCATGATTACTTGTATTATTGAAGTACTAGAGGCCCGGTGCATGCAAATTTGGGTATGGGGGTGTGTGTCCCTCATCCCAGCCTACACTGTCTCCAATCAGGGCCCCCTTGAGGGATGTCTGACTGCCCGTTTAGGCCGGATCCCGGTAGGATCGGGCCTAAACAGGCAGTCGGACATCCCTCTCACAATCCAGGACTTCTGGCTCCCAACTGCTCACCTGCCTGCCTTCCAAATTGCCCCTAACCACTTCTGCCTGCCAGCCTGATCACCCCCTAACTACTCCCCTGCCAGCCTGATTGATGCCTAACTGCTCCCCTGACAGCCTGATTGCCCCCAACTGCTCTCCCCTGCAGGCCTGGATCCCCCCTCAACTGCCTTTCCCTGCAGGCCCGGTCATCCCCAACTTCCCTCCTCTGCCAGCCTGGTCACTCCTAACTGCACTTCCTGCAGGCTTGATCGTCTCCAACTGCCCTCCCTTGCAGGCCTGGTCCCTCCCAACTGCCCTCCCTTGCAGGCCTGGTCCCTCCCAACTGCCATCTTGTGGTGGCCATCTTGTGTCCACATGGGGGCAGCCATCTTTGACTACATGGGGCAGCCATCTTGTGTGTTGGAGTGACGGTCAAATTGCATATTACTCTTTTATTAGATAGGATAGAGGCCTGGTGAACAGGTGGGGGCCGGCTGGTTTTCCCTGAAAGGTGTCCCAGATCAGGGTAGGGGTTTCCTTGGGGCATGGGGCGTGGTTTGCAGGCCAGCCACACCCCCCGGTGACCCAAGCGGAGGCCAGGGCCGGCTGGAAGCAGGTATCTGGGATTTATTTATCTTCTATAATTGAAACTTTGTAGCCTTGAGCGGAGGCCAGGGCCGGCCAGGGCAGACGGGAAGCTTGGCTTCCTTCATCACCGGGGGCAACCCAAGCCTCATGCTAGCTCCAGCTCCGTGGCCACCACCATCTTAGTTGGGTTAATTTGCATACTCGCTCTGATTGGCTGGTGGGCATAGCAGAGTGATGGTTAATTTGCATGTTTCTCTTTTATTAGATAGGATCAGTAATGTTAGTACTGGGTAAGAGCTCCGCTTCTTATAAGTCTGATTTGCTAACCTGATCCTTTGTGTTATCTCAGCATTCTGAATAGTTTCCTTCTAAGACCCATGTCGAATCATCTTCAGAGTTGCCACCTAGGACTCTCAAAAATTGACCACATGCTAACCTGGTAAGAAAACAGTTATTAATGCATTATTATACCATGTTGTTATCATTCTAAAAACAGAATTTAAAGACATGAGTCCAGTGAAAAAATATTAAAGGCTGTAGGAAAATGCAAATATGTTAGAAAGCAGGTCTTTGGCTTCACTTCAAATCACATATATCTTCTCTATATAGTTGTTTGAAGAAAATTGAACCACAATTCAAAGAGACATATTTTAATAGTTTTCCACCTTATTAAAAGAACTAATTATCAACAGGTTACAAAAACAGAGGAAGGAAAAATCTGCTTAGAAAAAGCTTTACCAAACTGAGTAAAATTTCTTATCTTCATTCTTAAGTAAACTATTTGATATGAACTTTTAGAAAGAGCTTAATAGAATTTCATAAAAAAACACACATACATAGGAGTCCTGTCTACTGGCTGATGGAGGTTTAAACAAATTTAAGAAAGGATTATAACACCTTTTTTTAATACCAATTTTAGGGCTTTTTGTTCAATTGGAAATAGGTTGCATTGGCAAAACAAAGGCAAATGCGTATTTAATTATGAAGAGCTTTGTTCCATTTTTAATTCAATATAAAAATGAAGGTCTGTGAAATAAGCTGTTTCATTTAGGCATTTCCTCATGAATTATACTATTTTGGACAAACTTCCACAGGGGTAAATCTTCTAAAGATGTAAAAAGCCTTCCAAGAAACATTATATCTCATCAAATGAAAATATTTCCATGTCCAACGAGCCCTGAAAATGTTACCACTAGGAATAAATGTTAGCACTGGGATCCCACATGCAAGATCCATTATGTCAAAGACAGATTAAAATATAGCCTTTTCCACCTGCAAATTTTGTATTTCATACCTTATATTAACTCTTCCTTGTCTTTTCTAAGAAATAGAGATATTTTTGAATGATGATTTTAGCCTCTTATACCCACCCTCATCTAACTAAAATGGTAGTAATAAGACTGCTGCACTTATCATTAAGTAATTGTGCTTAGGATGAATTCAGTATGTGCTCGTAAAAGCAAAGCACAGATCTATTAATTGCTTTAATTAATTAAGAAATTAATTTCAACTTTTCTATATATTAAGACCTAATTCAACACACTTGGTATAGCTTGAATTTGTGTAAACCATAAGTCAAATTATGTCTCTCAATATATCTAGCCATTATAACCAATAAAAATCTAAGTATTATGGCCTAGAAAATAAATTTTTATTCTGTTGGTGTATATTAGTATATGATACAAAAGTAACGCTACTGAAAATGGGAAACTATAGCTTTTTAAATTAGAAAAAACACTTTTTATTTATTTACTAATATTGGGCTATACCTACATTTGAAAAGAAGTTCACATTTCCTGTGTAAACAACCAGTTTTCTAATAAAGTCATTGTAAAATATACCTGAGACATCATGTAAAGCACAAGGATTGAGCTTAACTCCAAAAAAATAAAAATATTTAAACAAATGCATGTGCCTACATAAGCATACACACATGTATACATAGACACTGTGTAGTGTCAATTTTAGTACTCAAATCTGAATCTTGACAATTTAATATCATCTGGAAAAAGAAAGTGAATCTCAACAGCCATTATGTAGTACACAGCTTAGTATCCGTTATAAAGTTAAAAACAAATCGTAATTCTGTGTGTTCCTAAAAATACTCCTTAGGAATACATAGAAATGCCAATAAAACTGCATAAAAAGGAATGGTGACATAGAGTTCTAGATGATGAATACCTCAGCTGGTGAGAGATAGAAAAATAAGTTGGGTGAATACATGTGGTTAGATATAGATTTGCCCAACTCCAAGCTTTCTTTACTTCCTTCAACTTTATATTAAAGTGTAAAATATTTATGAAAGAGTACACTCTTTACAAATAGATAGCCCAATAATTTTTTACAAACTAAACACACCCATGTAACCAATATTCAGATCAAGAAATAGAACATTAAGAATAAACTCGAAAACCTCCTTCTGTTTTCTTTCAGTCATTATCTCTCACTCCCATTAAGAGTAACCACTTATCCTGACTGCTAACACCATAGATTAGTTTTTGCTTTTTTTTTTGTTTTGTTGTTGTTGTTGTTTAATTTATATAAATGAAATAAGACAGAATGCACTCTAGTTTCTGGGTTGGTTTTCTCAACATTAAGTTTGTGAGATGAATCTATATTTTCAAGGTGTAGTTTTAAAGGGTTAATTATTGCTGCATATTTTTGGTGAGAATGTATCAAAATGTGTGTATACACTCTACTGTGAATAGGCCTTTATATAGTTTGTAATTTGAGACTATTATAAATAATTCCTGTGTACATAATGCTAGTACCTATTTTTAGTGAACATGTGTACATGTGTATATGGTGAACATATGCATATGTCCAACTTTAGTAGATCTGCCAAATAGTTTTCTAAAAGGGTTGTAACAATTTATACTATCATGCTCCTCTATCATCACTACCATACACCACATCTATGTCAATATTTGTTAGTCTCTATTCTTTTATTAAACACTATGGCTTAAATTTTCATTCTCCTTATCACTAATAAAATTGAACTTCTTTATATACATTAATTGTCCATGAGATATAATCTTTTGTGAAATGAATATGTAAATCTGCCATTTTTCCATTAGGTTTCTGTGTTTTTCTTGTTCATTTGGCTTTATGTATCTGGCTTTGAATTTTTTGTCACATATATTGTCACATGTATTAAAAATACTTTCTTTCATACTGTGTGTTGCCTGTTGACTCTTAATGGTATTTTTAGCAATCAATTATCACTTTCATTCTAGACCAATATGCAAATTTTTTTTTATTGTTGGTGATCTTGCCTTTTATTTCAGAAATACTTTTTTCCTTCAAAGTCAATGATAGTTTGCTAAGATTTCTCTTAAAATACGACCTTTCACCTTAACCTTATATCTGGAATTTTGTATGGTGTGAGGTGTCTAGATATATATTTTCCTAACATGAATATCCAATTGACCTGATGCCATTCCTTGAAAAGACCAGCCATTTCCCCCACTGTACTGCTCTACCTTTTGTTTTGGTTGAGTTAGAAGTGCTGATCACATTGTCAAAATCAATGTGATTTTGGCTGAGTGCTGACCTATGAATCAGGAGGTCACTGTTAGATTCCTGGTCAAGGCATACGTTCAGGTTTCAGGCTCAATTCCCCAGTGTGGGACACGCAGGAGGCAGTCAATCGGTGATTCTCTCTCATCACTGATGTTTCTATCTCTTCCTCCCTCTTTTCCTCTCTCTAAAATTAATAAAAATATATGTTAAAAAATAACAACAAAAAAAACCCCAATGAAATGTAAAAATCAACTAAATGAAAATATACTATAAGTGGAGCCAAAATAAGAGGTTATAAAAAGCAAGGATTATGTTTAATCCAATTCTGATTATCTTATATAGAATAAATGAGAAAAATAAAAATAAACATAAAAATATAAATGGGTCAGGCCATAAACATAATTCTTATATCAGACAGTGTCTAGTCAGCAAAACAGAAATCACACTAGATATATAAATAGAGAAAATAGGAAAAATTTTACGTAAGTATAGAGAGGATCTTACTTTCTGGGCTTTTGTTATACCCAGAATTGTTAGCTGTGAAACGCAGCTTTCACCCTCAGGCCTGGGGCAAAGGAGCTGGAGTTCAGGCTGATCTGTGGGCTCTGACCTAGGCACCCTGGCACCTGGTGAGCCCGAGGTGGCTGGCTCTGAGTGTGCCACAGAAAGCTGAAAGCTGTGATAAACTGCTGGGACTCTGGTACAGTTATACTTTGCAACAAGCAAGCAGAAACACAAAAGTTTCTTCTCCCATCTCTGCTTTCCAATCTGTCTGAGGTGCCCTTCATTATCAGAATATAATAGAAAGCTAAGTGGCAAAGAAGAATTGGCATTTGTAGTCTCTTCTTCAGCATGAGAAAGCAAAATGTAGTAGAGTAGATTCAGAACTGAGAGACAATAGCTTAGTAATGCACAATGGTAAAAATTTGAATATTAAGTAATACTATATTATTTCATTTGTATTTAAATTTAAATTTTTGATAATGTATATTAAGACATAAGGCAAAATAGTAAATTCAAAATGTTGCATTCAAAAGTAAATTGTTTTATGTTCATTACTTCATTATATATTTATTTTTTGACACTGAGCTTTGCATATTTTTCAAGGTTACAATGTTGAGCAAGCCATTTTTCATTTTTAAAAATCTTATGGATTTCTGTAAAATAAATGTATCACCTAAGGGTGATGAACTACCTTGGCTAATAATGTTTATAATCTAAAAGCTTTGGCATTTTTTGCTGCATTATTTTTCTTAACTAAATATTACTCTGTCTCCATCTCTCTCTTTTTTTTTTCAGTGTCTATTATGGTTCAGACTTTGTGAAATGGTCACCAACAGCATCCCAATGTGTCAAAATAACTTCAGCCACTTTCTAATAAAACTTACTTCATTTAAAATGATATTTTCACATATATTACCCATCGTAGATTAAAAAATACAAAACCTTATGATAATTTGCAAATCAAAAAAATGTTCATTTTAACCCATTTAGGGAATGATATGGGGAAAGATAAAAATGCTTGTTTGAGTTATATTGTTTTTATATGTGTAGCCCTGAAAAGTGATTAAGAGATTATTAAAAAATATGTTACAAGATTATGGAGTCTGCACATAGCCATCTGGGAGGAGTGTAAATACAGAAGAGAAGAGATAATTCTAGCCTATATATTTTTATTGATTATGTTGACTCCCCACCAGGAGAATAAGTTAATATACACCAAAAAATCCATAAAAGGTGGTTTACTTTATTTAGATCAAAAAGTCATCATTAACCTTCATGTATTGATTTGCTGTGTCATAGAAATGCATAGCGCAACTTAGTTTTAGAAAGAGATTAAGAAAGAGAAAGAACAGAGAACATAACTTATGGAAAGAGGCTATTTTCCTAAACGTGTTTCAAAAGGTGGCAGTTCCCAAAGTTTCATGGAATAAAGTAAGCTCTGATTGTAATGTCTCAAATATTTCAGATCTCATTAAGCGGGACAATAAAATAAGGATAAATCTGAAAAAAAAATTATAAATAATGAATATTAATCTTGCTAGAAAATACTAGGTTTCTTTCTCTTTGTTTTTAAAATGTTAGTCTTGTTTATAAAAGCAGATGATATAGATAACCAAAGTGCTAGTTTAGATTACTAAATAGGATTAATTACAAATTTTAGTGTACTTTACCAGACAATTCTTCTATCAAAAAGACTAATAAGCCAATTCATAAAATATTCTGTTCATTTTCTTTTTGCTTCTCTTCCTTCACTATTGAAATGGCTGTTAGCAGTCAAAGGTTGGCAGAAGTAGGAAGAAGGGAAATGAAATGACTGTGAAGTTAAATGCACCTGCCAAGCAGGTTCCCATGGCAGCTGGCTACTAGGGAGAATTCTCAGGCACAGAACACCACAAAGCTGCTGCCTTCACATCCTTTCCAATTTAAGGAAGAATGAAAACTACAGGTGAGTGAATATAACTTTTAGAAACAGATGGATTGATTCTTGAGACAAGTCAGAACTTGAGGAAATAGAAGTAAACTCCATTTTCTTCTAGAAGTTTCTACTTCAATTAATTAAACTTAATATTGTGTAAAGAAAAGAGAATTATAATAATGATCCATATACATATACATAAATATCAGTGTATGTATTTAAGATATATTGAATATAAATAAATTAAGGGGCAACATGGATTTAAATTTTACATTTATTAAAGCCTTTTTTATTTTACTGTGGCTGCTGCATCAAATATTATCATATTATATCCTAAATTAGTTGAAGTGAATAGCCATTCAACAACTGTGCAGGACACCTTGGCTTAATCAATTCCTTCCCTACTGATTTTTTCTTTGGTCAAGCAGCCATACTCTCAGACAATATTGTTTAACTGTTTATGTGTCTAAATACACTCATTGATGGGAAATGATGTTATAACTTAGGATATTGACAATAGCAATATATAACAACTGAGAGACTAAAAATAATAGAAAACTAAGATATTAATTAAAAATAAGTGTTAAGATACTTGAAGAGAATATTAATTAAAAATAAGTGATAAGATACTTGAAGAGAATGTAGTTAGGAGTTTGCAATTTCACACTTCAAGGTCCCTAAGATATCACATAATTTAATAAATTATATACTAATTTACTTGAATAATACATATTTTTAAACCATCAAATTTATTAATTCCCTATTATAATAACAGTGATCCTATCTAATAAAAGAATAATATGCAAATTAACCATCACTCTGCTACACCCACAAGACACGCCCACCAGCCAATCAGGAGTATGCAAATTAACCCAACCAAGATGGCTGTGGCCAGGGAGAGAAAAGGAGGCATGGGTTTCCCTGGCAATGGAGGAATAAATAAATCCCAACAAAAATTGCTGTGGCCACAGAGCAAACAGGAGGCTTGGCTCCGCTCCAGGCTACAAAGTTTTAATTGTAGAAGATAAATAAATCCCAGATACCAGTGCCTCCGCTTGGGTTGCTGGGGGGCGTGGCCGGCCTGCAAACCACCACAGGCCCCTCTCCCAGGCCGCCCCACGCCCCAAGGGAACCCCCACCCTGATCTGGGACACCCTTCAGGGCAAACCAGCTGGCCCCCACCCATGCACCAGGCCTCTATCCTCCTATCTAATAAAAGAGTAATATGCAGATTGACCATCACTCCAACACACAAGAAGGCTGCCCCCATGTGGTCAAAGATGGCTGCCCCCATGTGGACACAAGATGGCCACCACAAGATGGCCAGCAGGGGAGGGCAGTTAGGGGTGACCAGGCCAGCAGAAGAGGGAAGTTGGGGGTGACTGGGCCTGCAGGGAAGGGCAGCTGGGGGGGACCCATGCCTTCAGGGGAGGGCAGTTAGGGGTGACCAGGCCTGCAGGGGAGGGCTGTTAAGGGCAATCAGGCTGGCAGGGAGCAGTTAGGCATCAATCAGGCTGGCAGGGGAGTGGTTAGGGGGTGATCAGGCTGGCAGGCAGAAGCAGTTAGGGGAAATCAGGAAGGCAGGCAGGTGAGCAGTTGGGAGCCAGCAGTCCTGGTTTGTGAGAGGGATGTCCGACTGCCCATTTAGGCCCAATCCTACCGGGATCAGGCCTAAACAGGCAGTCGGACATCCCTCGAGGGGTCCCAGATTGGAGAGGGTGCAAGCTGGGTTGAGGGACAACCCCTCCCCGTGCATGAATTTCATGCACCGGGCCTCTAGTAATCATAATAATAGTTAACATTTATGTCAGTCACTGTTTAAATGCTATTTGGACTGTTGAAAGATTTTGACTCAAGTAGCCTTTAACCATTGTAACTACTCTTTGTAGGAGGTTTATTAACATTTCTACTTATAGTTTAGAAAATTAATATAAATAAAATTTAGTAAATTGTCAAGAACACATGACATAAGTGGAGATGTATGGCTTTAAATCAAAAGAACATATTTTAAAAGATAGAATATTTAATCTTTACATTAAAATGGAGAATGAGATACAGTTAAATAAAATGTATAACTTATTTTATTTTGCTAAAAACCTAACATATCTTTTGTGCTCATATATCACAAAATATATATTATTCTATTTTCATTATTGGCACATTGAAATAAAACAACGCTATGCTGAATCACTTTACAAAAAGTTCATTAAAATTATAGATCCAATATTAATTAGAATTTTGGGAATCATTTTGGATATTTTCAGTCCATACGTATAGTAGATCTTAGCTTTTAAAATGATGTATTATCAACATTCTTCCATTCAACACTCATTATTTAATCATCAAATAATTACATGTATCAGGTACTATGCTGGGAACTGGGTGGATGAAAAAAAATTAATGCCATATTATCTATTCTCAAATATTTCATTTTAGCCTAGGAAGAGAAATTAACAGATAAATTTACTTCTGTGAGGACAATGAATTTGCTTGTATGGGATTTAAGGGCAGCAAGAAAAAGGATACTTGATCAAGCCTGAAAATGTCGGGGGAGGGACTAAAACAACTTCCTCTAGGACCTGGTGTTTGACCTTAGTCATAAAGGATAAACAAGAGTTAGCCAGACCAAGTATGGTTGGAAAGAAGAAAGGCTGTCTGAGAAAAAGGGATACAGAGGCACAAAAGCTAGGAAAGTAATTTGCTTGAAGTGGGTGATGTCAAGTAGAGATCAACAAGAATAACAGTGGAGTTGTTAAGAGTCAACTTGAAAAATCATTTTAACTTACCTTTTATTCTATAGGTGAGAGGAAGTCTTTGAACAGATTAGACATGGAAGTGACACAGGTTGAGTTGAAATTAAAAATATTGACTTTGAAGGCTATGGGAAGAAAGGATCTAAGGAAGACACATCGTCAAAGCAGACAAACCAGTTAAGTGGCTTCTTGTAAAAGTTTAAGAAGAACCTCTGAGGAAATAAACTAGGGTTGTGGTAGTAGGATTAGAAAGTGATGAATAGCCGAAATCGGTTTGGCTCAGTGGATAGAGTGTCGGCCTGCGGACTGAAGGGTCCCGGGTTCGATTCTGGTCAAGGGCATGTACCTTAGTTGCAGGCACATCCCCAGTGGGGGGTGTGCAGGAGGCAGCTGATCGATGTTTCTCTCTCATCGATGTTTCTAACTCTCTATCTCTCTCTCTTCCTCTCTGTAAAAAATCAATAAAATATATATTAAAAAAAAGAAAGTGATGAATAGATTAAAATAAAATAGAGGGTATGCTATTTAGAATTTTAGGATTGATTAGTCTGTGCTTCAGGGAAGAAGGGTAAAGTCATGACCCTCAGGCTATATCTTCAATGCCTGGATGGAAGATGTTAACACTAAGACACAAATTACACTAAAAGCAAGTTGAGAGAGGATGATGTGCTCAGATTTGGACACTGTGTGTTTGCTATGCCCAGACCTCAAGTAAGTGGAAAATGCCAACAGGTGATTTGATAGATGTGTTTGAAATAAAGGTAAAAGAATAAAGCTGGCAATAATAGATTTAGGCAATTAAGCATGCAAAGGCTGTTTAATATATGAGAGTGGAGGCAATTCCCCCAGAAAAATGGGAATTGAGATTAGTGTGTCAAGACTAGAATTCTGGATGCCAAAATGCAAGGTCTTCAAAAATAATCTGATAGAGATCTTAGGGTAACTTAAATAAAGACAAAAATATTTCAACTCAAAAATCTAGGTAATTTCATTGGGTTAGTGAATTTCATCATTCCATGAAAGTCACATTATGTCCAATTCCAAAATTGAATACAAGGTAAGTTCCCTCAAGATTTTAAAAGCCATTGTAACAATCACTTACTAATTATTTCTGCCTATTGACTAATACAACTGGATTATTATATCAAAATTTTAGCTTTTTATGTTCTTTTTTTTAAATAAGCTTTCTGACAAGTGTCTTCATTGAAATAGCTCCCATTTGTGTGTCTCTCATGGTGGATAGTTTGGATAACTGTATATGATTTATTCCCTCTTCTCTTCATTTTGCTAATAAGAGTTGCCCAACTTCTCTTAGATGTCTACCACTGCCTAACATAGCTCACATAGCAGATGGGGCTTATTTAGCTTTCAGCTCCAATAGTCAGCTTGTATTTTAGGATTATACCAACCCCCTTGTTAATGATGCAATTCAGACTAATGAGATTCTAGTTGTTGTTTCTGGGCAATTTTTCCCTTCTTTTTAAAAAAACCATCTGGAAGCTTCCCACTTTTTCTGTTTCTGGCAGAAAAATTATATTTTATGAGATATAAAACCTAGAAATCCTGCAGGCATCTCCATTCCAGTTAAGCCTCAAGAGATCTTCAGGAATAGATAGCTGATAGAGTAAGTAGAAGGTTCTACAGTGGCACCTACCCTTAGGCCTTTAGTTACCAGAGCAAGTAAAGAATAATATCATTTAACTACATCCAGTTTTTTTCTTTAAATATTTGTAGCTGTAAGCATCTTTTATATGTATTTTCCTGATAATTTCCCCGTGCTAATTTTAATACAATAGAATCTATTATAATTTAAATTGTCCATATCTTTGGAAAAAATAAAACCAAATACTTATATTTGATGTTGCATGTAACACACACACACACACACTCACACACTCTCATTTGTTTTTTCATTGCTTTTTTTTTTTTAATCCTCACCCAAGGATATGTTTAGAGATAGGAAGGAAGAGAGAAATAGAGATAGAGAAAGAGAGAGATATTTTGGATTCTTTTTTTCTTTGTGCTGTTCTGATCAGGAATTTTCAGCTACCTTTTCCTGCAAATTTCTGATTTGATCTTCTGCATCATCTAAGCTGCTGTTGATTTCCCTAATGTATTCTTTATTTCAGTTATTGCATTCTTTATTTCTCACTGGTTCTTTTTTTATGTACTATCTCTATTTTTACATTTCCTATTTCTTTGTTAAAGTTCTCACTGAGTTCATCTACTCTTCCCCTAAGTTTCTTGAGCATCCTTATAACCAGTGTTTTGAACTCTGCATGTAGTAGATTGCTTGTCTCCATTTTGTTTAGTTGTTTTTGTAGAGTTTTGTTCTGTTCTTTCATGTGGAACATGTTTCTTTATTTTTGCATTTTGGCTATCTCCCTTTGTTTATTTCTATCTATTAGATAGAGCTGTTACATCGCCCAGTCTTGGTAGAGTGGCCTTTTGCACTAGGTGTCATATGGCACAGTCTACCTGGTCACCTGATCTGGGTGCGCCAGTTGTGTCCCTTGGTGGGTTGTGTGTGGCCTCCTGTTGTAGTTGAGCCTTAATTGTTGTTGGTATGTCAGTGGGGGGGACTGACCCTCAGGCTTATTGGCTGTGAGGAATGGCTGTAACTACAACAGATGCGCTGTTGAGCAAGGGCTAACTCCATTGAACAGGATTCACTTTAGTGGGGCTCTGGTGCCTGCCAAACCTGTCGTTTGGGTGTGTTGTTTGTGGAGGTGGTTGAGAAGTGTTCTGGTGTGGTCTGAAGCTGGCCACTGAATGTGTTGGCTCTGGGGCCTCTTGAGAGGGACTCTGGGATAGGCCAAGGTCAGCACTGCCTGTGCCCTGCCCAGGAACATCTGGTATGAGCTAGAAAGTGATCTTCATATAGTAGATCTTGTGCTGGTCTGGGAGCCATCTGGGAGAAGCTAAGCGGCAAACTGAGGCTAGCTGTAATTAGTTCCAGGCTTCCAGTGGCTTAACTAGAAATACAGGATGTTTTGAGGACATACACTACTTGTTTGGGGCTTGTGAACATTTGAGGAATTTGGGGAAAGTCTACAGCATGATCTGAGACAGTCTATTTGTATAAAAAAGACACTGGAAGCAGCTTAGGGTGAGTCTAAAAGTTAGGTGGGGCAGGGTCTCAGGGAATCACCAGGGCTCGATAAACATTAACCAGGTTGATAGAGACTCAGACTTTGTACCAGCTTCTGCCCAAATATCTGTATGTCAGAAAGCTGCTTCTCCAGCCCCCACCCTGAAGATATACCATTTAGTTCCTCCCCATGTGTCCCAGGCACCTTTTGAGCTGCTGCCCCTGCCCTGGATCTTAGTGCCAGTGAGTCCCAGGAAGTCTGTGCATGGGCCCTTTAAGAGGAACATCTTGTACTCCAGAGGCCCTCTGTTTCACTCTGTCAAAATCCCCACGTTTTTCACAGCCAGGAGTTATGGGGACTTCTCTTCCTGGCACTGACACCTTAGGCTAGGGAGCCTGGTGTGGGGCTGGGACCCCCAGCTCCTTAGGGGGAACACTGATGTGGGTCCAGCTTGTTCTGAGCCTCCAACCCTCCTATCAGTCTCATGTGGGTTCTTCTGTATATCCTCAGTTGCAGGAATTCTCTTCAGCTAGACTTTGGGTTCTTAGTTATGATTGTTCTGTAGTTCAGTTGTAATTTTGATATGATCATGGGAGGAAGTGAGTACAGCATTTACCTGCTTCCCCATGTTTACTGAAAGTCCTGTTTTCCAGGTGTCAATTTTGTGGTAATTTGTATTAGCAGGTACAAAAAACTAATTCAATCATCTAAGCTTTTCTCCTTAAGATACCAAATAAGCTAATTTGGCTGAATTCTTTAAAGAACAAAAACAAAGTTATATGATAACTTTAAGGAACCCAATCTAATAAAGAGATACTGCAAAGGACAAATGCTTAGAGGCACTAGAGAAAGGTCACCAAGTCTATTACTTTATTTTTAAATTGCTTATTTTTTTGTAAGATCCATCATCTTATTCTAGAGATGCATCCCATCTTTCTAAACCTTCTTTTCACAGTCCTTTCTTCTCTCACTCTTGACACTCTATCAAGGATTCACATTATTGAAAATATTGACCATAATCTCCCCACCAATTACTGAAGATAATCTGCCTGATGAAAACTTGTCCTTTATTGCATTTAATAGAACACAGAAGTTTTGTTTGGCTATCTTAGTGATTTTTACATTTTGCCCTATAGAAAAAATTAAAATGTCACTGACACATTCTTAGGATATTGAAAATTTACATTCTGAAAATCTGGCTCAAGGATAAGCACTTTTTATGTGAAGCACAAGTGATTTTGTAAAGAAACTCCTATCTTCCAATCATAGCAGAAATATGATAGTCCCCACCATCTAAACAAAACTGCTTTAAATTGTTGAACATATTGATAGAAAGGTTCAGTTTCCTTTTTGCAAAGAGATCCTTGCCTCACAAAGTTTGAAATAATTTATGTTAGGTTGATTTCCAGCACTCTCCAGTATATCTAGAAGAAACTTACATATTATTTGCTTTTCATTAGGCAAGTATGTGTTTTTAACTTGCAAAAAATTAGTTTGTTAAATATGTAACGTCTTGTACTTGCTGCATGGAAAATGCTCAATGGCTTTTAATTTCAAGAAAAAACAGTCGAGATCCACCTTCTAACAACACAAAGAGAGAGGAAATAAAAACAAAATTCCTCTTCCTTTCAATAGATTCCCATAGTACAATAGTATAACTAAAGCCTAATTTACATCCATCTGACATCTTTGGACATTCCCTTTGGGTTTGTGACTCCTGATCTATTGTGTTCTCTCCATTTTTGTGACTCACACCTTCAGGACCACAAACAAAATTGTACATAACATAGTTTGAGGCAGCGTGGTGTCATGCTTAGAAGAGAGATGTTTGCTTTATACAAAATTAGGTTTTGTTTCAAGTGTCTGACCTTGAGCAATTGGGAAAAAAATCTATCTTTAAGCCTCAATTTCCTCATCTGTAAAACAGGGAAAATAGGTCCTATGTTTCCAGGTTATATGTATAGTAATTGTCTAGCACCAAGTAAGTGTTTCATAAATTGCAGCTGTTATTACTTAGCTAAATAATAACAAATAAATATTTAGTTGTTATGTTTGTTTTGGATTAAAAATAACATGTTAGTTTTTCCCTACAAATTGATTATTTCTTTTTCAAAGCATGCATTGTATTTTCTGAGGGAATACATGAAAGCTAGTGTTTACTTTAAAGACCTTTTCTTTCTTTAAAAAAAGCAAATGCATCTTTGAATATGCCGTGAAAACTGAAGAATGAATCTTACTATAAAAATGTAACAAATTTTCTATTTTTGTAATAAAAACTCTAGAGACAAACAGAAAGGACAGTAATAAGTGCCAGAGACACCATTTTAAAGATCATATTAGGAATATGTTTTAAATTGCCATAAACTTCAATGCTTTTTTCTAAGGTTGGAAGGGGGAGGGTGTGTGTTAATTCAAAATGCAAGCACCATATTAATTGGTAGCTTCAGGTAGAAAAGAATGTAATAACTTATTCTATTTTCTTTAGAAACATTAAAAGTAAATTTTAAAATCACTTAAAGTAGCATCATCAGTGAATTGCTTTATTACCAACCCCATCCCTTTCTCACTATCTTACTAAAGTCTGGATCTGCAATTTTACCTCCATCCTTCCAAATAGTGAATTTATCATAATGGGTTGTTAATTTTAATTATATTTACCAGGCTACATTTTTCTGTCAAGAACTTATTCTGAACTCTTGTATCAATCACAGAAAATTTTAATGGAATGTAGAAGAGCAGAGTTTGGCCCTTTGTGATTAGAGAGATTATAAGTTAGTGGTTTTACTATTAAAAAAAGTGTTAGGTAAAATATGATCGGTTTAGACCAGTATATTTGTAAGACTTTATTTTCTTAATAATTTCATGTCCAACTTTACAAGTTAAAAATTAAATTAAACAGTGCAAAAGCCCTGAAAGCAAAACTATATTTTTTGGTCTTGAATTGTTATTCTGTCTGGCCATAGAAGACACATTAGCCTCAAACGACAAAATTTTCATTTTTGTTATATGCAGCAATATATCCAGAATATTTATGAGTCCTAAGTATTAGATAAGATATGTAAAACATGCAGATTATTTCCTTTAATGAACTTAGAGTCAAATGGGAAATGTCCAGTAAAGGCATATTATATTCTGAGTAGGCCATACATGTGGTGTTATTTTAGGGTCCTATGTGCAATCCAGAATACCCTGAAGACTTTGATTAATTGCTTAAAAATTCTCCCACAAAGATGTTTTCTGAGTATATGGAGTTATAACAGCATTATACATTAGAATAGTATTTGCTATATAAATGTTTAGCAATGTTTAAATTATTAATCTCTAAACAAGTTTATCAGATTGTTTTCAAGTGACAGTAAGAACAAAGGGAATCTACTGGAGAGGACCCCACAGATAACTAAATAAGAATAGTATCAAAGTAAACATAATCAGGTCTAAATTTAGACTGTACTTGCCCGAGATAAACATTTCTAAAAATCTTCCTCTGGATTACTCCTTTTCCTTCCTTCTTCCCTCCCTCCCTCCCTCCTTTCTTTCTATCTTTCTTTCTTTCTTTTGTTGTTAATCCTCACCTGAAGATATTTTTCCATTGATTTTTAGAGAGAGTGGAAGGAAGGGGAAGAGACACATCAATTGGTTGCTTCCAGCACACGCCCCTACCTTGCTGAGGATTGAGCCTGCAACAGAGGTATGTACCCTTGACTGGAATTGAACTCAGGACTCTTCAGTCCGCAGGCTGATGTTCTATTCACTGAGCCAAACTGCCAGGGATGCTTTTCCTTACAAGGAGTAAAAGAAGGGAAAAGCAAAGATACTGAATTTTGTAGAAGATCCAATCAGCAAATAATTATGACCTCCAAAGATATGTAGTCTGAAAAAATTACATCAAATATTGGCTGAAATAATAAAAACAATATTAATTTCACAAGTATTTTACTTTAGAAGATTCTGATCTAAATAGATCATTATACTCCAAGAGAAAAAAGAAAATAAAGAAATTATTCCATTAATGCTGAAACAAAATTCTTTATATAGCAATTACATTGAGACAGAAATGATTGCATTACTGAGAATATTTTTTTGACTATATGTAGAATATATTTGTAAACTAACTCTATGAAAACATTATTCACTCAATTTTTTAAAGAAAGCATTATGCATAAGATGAGATTAGTGTACAGAGAAGTACAAAAATATAATTTAACCAACAAGTACAGGGAAGCACTTGGAGAAGGCAGACAGGGATTGGCTAACAACATAGAGCACTGATGAAGTTGTGAAACATGAACCCATATACTAATCCAACTGGGGGGATGTGTCAAAGAGTTTCACATCCACAGGATGGATGGAGCAAATGCAATTATTATAAAGCAAATGTTTCTATTCTCTTAGTGAGTTTTCTGGTTACAGTGATTTATTTACAAGCTGAATTTAATCACTCTCATGTAAATTATCACCACTTGTACATATTTTGAAGGGGAAAATATATATTACTAGAGGACTGGTGCATGAAATTCGTGCATGGGGGGGCGGGGGTGTCCCTCAGCCCAGCCTGCAATGATGCCAGCATTCCTCACCCCAGCCTCTGGCCAGAGGCCCCTCCCCTCCCTCCACACAGCCTCCAGGAAGATGCTTTTCCTAGAGCCTCCTCAGGGCCCCAGCCCACGATGCCAGGCAGCTCGGGTACTAGGGGGCTCAGGCTCCCAGGTGCCACTTCCCCACTGGCACGGAGCGCATCAGCTGCTGTGGGAGCCGAGCCTCAGGAGCCGCCCCCTCAGATCGTACTATTTGTGCACATGGGGCGGGGGAGCGGGGGAGCGGCCACAGCGGCAGCGCTTTGATCTCTGTAGCACGCCCGCTGGAACCCCCCGCCACAGTGCCCACTGGTCACGTCTGCACTGCGGGCAGAGGCCTTCCAGTCTGCAACTGGCACTGCCAGGCTGTGACTGTGGGCTGCGGGTGGAGGACCCTGGCACCCATAGGGCTCCGTCAGCATCCAGAACTGGGAAGATCCATTTTTCTGGGTCCTCCCCTGCCTCAGTGCAGCCGGGGTGGGGGCACTGGGCTGGCGTCACTGCGAGCCCAGCTTCCCTTGCCCTGGCCTCTGGCCAGAGGCACCTCCCTCCACGTGGCCAGGGCACGGACGCTGGGCTTGCGTTGCCGGGGCGACGCCACCAACGTCAGCCTTGGCCGCTATGGCCACTGCCATCTTTGTCATGGAGTGACAGTTAATTTGCATATTACTCTTTTATTAGATAGGATTGCTATCAAAAACAGCTTAAGGGTAATGTTCATTATGGGCACAGATTACAAAGATAATTATATTTGTGGTGTGGACTAAAGAAAAAACATTAAGAAAGAATTTCAATCTCTCCACATGGTCCTGTGCTTAAAGGATTATATTGTCCCAACTGTCAGTGGTGTGCTGTCCAGAGAGAGGACAGGAACCTAAAGAAGACAAAGGCCAATAGCATTGCCACTACAGAATGCCATGGAAGCCTTAATAAAAAGGGGAGGTCACGCTCAAATATCAATAAATTTTATCTAGACAGCACCCTATGTCTCCAGATAAATTTGAAAGGATAAGTTCAAAGAGCAAAACTTGTGTGAAAATCTTCAAATAAGTCACAATTTCTCAGCTATCCTTGTATTTTATGTAATTTATGTGGACTGCAGAATCTTTAACTCTATTTCCAGTTGGAAAAAAAATATTTAAAAAATAGTTTTATATATTAGTCAAGGTGGAAGTCAGAGCTTGAGCCAAGATTTCCTCATTTGTAGCCCCAGTGTCCTTTCCCTAGAGTCTTGAAACCTATGGATCTCACTGTGAAGGTCCTGAATTAATCATCCCAAACTGTGCCTTTGAGGTAAGCAGATTGTTTTGAGCTAAAGGCAATTTTACCTTCAGGCTCAAAAGAAACTTCTTTCACTCCTTTTAATTACCTAGAAGAACTTGAATTAAGGTCCTTGCCCATAATAAGAGGTTAGTAACTAAAACCTTTTGACCCACTTACATGGCAGAGCAAACTTTTACTTACTAAACATGTGCTCTTATCATCCTGCAGTGGCCTTTTGAAACCTCCAAAGCACATTATCTCATCCCTAACTCAGGATGTGTTATACACCCATGTTTCCTTCTACCTCTGAACCCCTCCTGCATGTGGGATCTGTGACTCATGTATGCATCATTCCAATACATATGTATGTACTAAATGGGGTTACTTTTCCTGCTAATGTCTCACATCTATATGATTATTAGGCCAGCCAGAAGAATCTTGAAGGTAGAGGAAAGTTTGTTTCTCCCCCACATCACAAAGACATAAACACATGTGAGCTGTAATATTGTAGGATAGAACATCATTTTTATTATTCAATATTTACTAGGGAAACATGGTTTTGTTTGCTTAGATACATTTGCCTTTCCAATATTGGTTTCCACTAGACAGTTTGAAATGAATAGTTAAAAAGCTATTTATCTGCTCCCTGTTCATTCTAATAATGATTTAGTTGGAAAAAATATATTTACTGTCCCTGTGTTCCAATTATCTTGAATTCACAATACAGTGAATTGAATGGTTAATCAAACACTGAAATCTTCAGCTTATATGATTCAAAGAAAAACTAAAATCAAATGCATTAAAAAATGATATCCTTTTCTTGATGGATATTTTAAATTACGAAGCTTAAAGCATTTTTTCGCAGCAATAGTGAAAACACTCTCTCACCTCCCCCACGGTCGCCTCCTTATAAACGGTTAAAATAACACTGTCTACAATTATGGCATCATTTGTTATGCATGATATAATAGACTGCAAATATCAAGAGGTATTATCATTACTTTTGTCCTTTGTTCTTTCAGGCCAGAATATTGCATACTTCTTTACATTGACATTTATTGCTTTTAGATTGGTAATAGAATGGTTTGTGTTGCTCATTATCTTGAATGATGATAATATTAGAGGCTGGGGAGTCTATGTTATCTGTTAAGAAAAGTAAAGACTTGGTATAATTTAGCAAAGGTTATTACTGGACAATTACCCAGAATACAGTTCAAGTCTAATAAAGTTTAGTCATATCCAGTCTTAAATAGAACATTTACTATGGTTTCTAGGAAGTTGGATCAGGTCTTATTCATATATACTTTTTCCTGCTACTTTTCAAGAGTTCACCCTGTTCCATAGGTAAAAATTACAGTGACATAATTTGCCTGTAATAGTGAACAAAATAAAATGCAAACTTATTAGGTTTTAAATGATCAAGTTTTATGTTATTGGGTAATACATGTATGTATGAGTAAATTTTAGTCATTTCCAGTACTAGAAATAATGTCTTACACTCTCTCCTGACATATACATCAATCTCTGTGAGGCAACTCCAAGTTCTTCATAGCTATAACTGGATATTCCACAAAGCGAAATGAAAAAGAAAATACTTCAGCCAGAAAGAAAGGTAATTTTTCCACAGGTACCCCAACTGATCATGTCTTCAAACATAAGTATTTTTCTATATAGAATTGACAAATAATATAGGGAAAGAAATAAGGGCTAAATCTCCAACTCCAAAGTAAAATAATCAAGAATGTCAAAATTTTAAACTGCAGGTCAAATTATATGTGAAACTGTTTTATTAAGTATTATTTGTGTTTAAAAAGCAAATTTTGAACAGCTGAGCTGGTAATTTTCTTGTCTTAAGCAATGCTATAACAATTGAAATTTAACGTTGCAAAGCCCTATGTATGGGAGATTTTATGCAATAGTAGCAGGACTTAATTTCTATTGAGCAAAAATATTTAAGACACACTAAAGGAAGAAGCATATTGATTCAAGTTAAGTCACATGCCATCTGGATCACTACATCTTGTTCAGTGTGCATTCAAGCAATGTAAATAGGAAACATTTTTCAGGGCATGACTCCATAACAGATGTCTTGTGAGGCATCACATTAATGGAAACTGCTCTGGAAATTGCACTGTATGATATATCTTGGGGTAGTTTAAGTATCTAAGGTAAAAGTAGAATAAACCAATATTACAGCAACCATTCAGGCATTCATCAAAATATCCATCAAACAAATATTAATGGAACAAAAATGTTGATCTAAATAAACATGAATCATAGATAATGTACTTTAATTATTCAGACTTGGTAATAGAATGGTTTGTGTTGCTCATTATCTTGAATGATGATAATATTCTTCTATGATTTTAAATTTATGTGCCCTACCTATGAAAATTTTGTTTAAACCAAGGTTACAGACTTTTCCCCCTATATTTGTTTCTAGTACTTTTGGTTTTTACCTTAATGCAATTAGGTAAATGATGAATTTCAAGTTAATGTATACAGTGTACATAATAATGTATCCTATCTAATAAAAGAGTAATATGCAAATTAACCATCACTCCGCTACACCCACGAGCCACTCCAACAAGCCACGCCCACCAGCCAATCAGGAGCGAATATGCAAATAAACCCAACCAAGATGGCTATGGCCACAGAGAGCAGGAGGGAGGCTTGGGTTTCCCCAGCAATGGAGGAAGCCAAGCTTTCCGCCTGCCCTTGCCGGCCTAGGCCTCCATTCAAGGCTACAAAGTTTCAATGATAGAAGATATATAAATCCAAACAGAAATGGCAGCAGCCACGGAGCTGGAAAGAGCAGGAGGCTAGGGTTGCCCCTGGTGATGGAGGAAGCCAAGCTTTCCGCACATCCGGGCCGGCCCAGGCCTCCACTTAAGGCTACAAAGTTTCAATTATAGAAGATACATAAATCCCAACAGAAATGGCTGCCACCACGTAGCAAGCAAAAGGCTTGGCTCTGCTCCAGGCTACAAAATTTCAATTGTAGAAGATAAATAAACCCCAGATACCAGGGCCTCTACTTGGGTCGCCAGGGGCCATGGCAGGCCTGCAAACCACCACAGGCTCCTCGCCCAGGCAGCCCCACACCCCAAGGGAACCCCCACCCTGATCTGGGACACCCTTCAGGGCAAACCATCTGGCCCCCACCCATGCACCAGGCCTCTATCCTATCTAATAAAAGAGTAATATGCAGATTGACCATCACTCCAACACACAAGATGGCTGCCCCCATGTGGACACAAGATGGCCAGCAGGGGAGGGCAGTTGGGAGGAATCTAGCTTGCAAGGGAGGGCAGTTGTGGGTGATCAGGCCAGTAGGGGAGAGTAGTTGGGAGGGACCAGGTGTGCAAGGGAGGGCAGTTGGGGGTGATCAGGTCTGCAGGGGAGGGCAGTTGGGGGTGACCAGGCCTGCAGGGGAGAGTAGTTAGGGGTGACCAGGCCTTCAGGGGAGGGCAGTTAGGGGTGACCAGGCCTGCAGGGGAGGGCAGTTAGGGGAAAACAGGCTGGCAGGGGAGCAGTTAGGCATCAATCAGGCTGGCAGGGGAGTGGTTAGGGGGTGATCAGGCTGGCAGGCAGAAGCGGTTAGGGGTAATCAGGAAGGCAGGCAGGTGAGCAGTTGGGAGCCAGCAGTCCTGGATTGTGAGAGGGATGTCGGACTGGTGGTATCGGGCCTAAACAGGCAGTTGGACATCCCTCGAGAGGTCCCAGATTGGAGAGGGTGCAGGCTGGGCTGAAGGACACCCCCCCTGTGCACGAATTTTGTGCACTGGGCCTCTAGTGTGTATATATTTGTATATAGTGTAAATTAAGGATCAATGTTCATTTCTTTTTCCCATGTGAATATTTAATTGTTCTAGTACTATTATTGAAAAGTCCACTCTTTTTCTTTTATATACCTAAGAATTTTGTTAAAAGTCAATTGAAAATATATATGTGGCATACTTCTGGACTCTTATTCTGTTCAAGTGGTCTGTATGTCCATGCATATAGACCAATTCCATATTCTTTGTTATTGCATATTTAACCAAAACTTTATAGGAGGTAAACTAGAGTAACTTGTTTTAATGTCTGGATGATTTGTAGTGATGTCCCTCTTTTCTTCCTGATATTGGTAAATTGTGTCTTTTTCTCCCCCTCCCCATTCATATGACTAGATCATTATCTGGTTTGAAAACTGTGATATAAACTTATAGAAGTAAAATGTTATTTCTTCCAAATTCATATTGGTGTATATACCAAGAATTTCATATTGCATAACCTTTGACTAGAATAATTGAAGAGGAATGGAAACCAAGTGAATTCCAGGAGTGAGAAAATTGGTTTTAGATAATCTAATTGCATTTAAAATTCAAAAGAATGAAAGAAGGAGGGTAGAGAAATAGAGACATATATTAGTTTTTTATCACTTCATATCAAATTACCACTATCTTAGTGTCTTGAAAATGGACTTAGCATCGGCAGATTTCATGGTCCAAGGGGTGTCATGGAACCAATCTGCTGCAAATACTAAGGGACAACTGTATTTGGAATATTATTCAGCCTTAAAAAGGAAAGAAATTCTGACATTTGCTACAAAATGGATAAACCTCAAAGGCATATTGTTAAGTGAAATAAGCCAGTTATGAACAAATATGAAACCACTTATATGAGGTATTTAGAGTAGTCAAAATCATAGAGACAGAAAGTGGAATGGCGATTTCCAGGAATGGGAAATAGCAACTTAATTGTTTAATGGATTTAAAATTCATTTTCATAAGATGAAAAGAGTTCTAGAGGTGAATGGTAGTGATGACTGCACAATAATATGAAGGTACTTAAGTCAGTAAATTTTATATGGCATATTACTACAATACAAAAAAAGAAAAACAACAAAAAACACATAAGGAGAAATAAAGACTTTTCCAGGTTAAATATATGTTCAGGGAGTTCATCACTACCAGGTAGAAAGAAATGCTAAAGGGCATCCTGGTAGTTGAGATGAAATGATTCTAGACATTAATACCAAAGTACATTGAAATACAGCTGGCTGGTAAAGCTAAATATATAGACAAATGCGGAATATTGTAACATGTTAAAAACAAACAAACAAACAACAACCAACAACCCATCTTTACAGTTCAGGGAACCAGAAAAAAATAGTCCAAAATTAGCAGAAGAAAGAAAATAATAAAAGATTAGAGCGGTGGAGGCAAGATGGCGATCGGCAAGAAGGTAGGGAGGGAGAGTGTGTGAGAGAGTGCGGGAGCGATAGAGGTGTGTGTGGACGTGTGTGGGTGTGTGTGTGAGTGAAATAGGGACAGTTAGACCCTGCAGTTCTTCCAGGGGGCTGCCAATCCGGGCAGTCATAGACGGCAAAACCCCGTGGCTGCCTCAAACACTCCAGGGAGGACACCAGTGGCAGAGACCACGCCATCTTGAAGAACAGAACTGCTTGAGACTAGGATCCTAGCCTCGCCACCACCCAGTCTGGTCTCAGAAGCAAACCAGGACCCTACAGCCTCTCTGGTAGAAGACCTACCACCACAGCTGCAGACCCAGGGACACCAGGACTCTAGGCACCCGGCTGCCGATTTCTGTGAGTCACAAAGACAATCCCCCTCCCCCGCCACCCCTACAGCAGTGACTTAGAAACTACCAGACCCCAGCCTCACAATAAGGCTTTCTGCATACACAAAGCAGCGGCGACTCTGCCTGACTTTGAGCTTTGGTGTCAGACACAGGAAATTTGTTTCCCACGACTCATCTCCACGCCCAGGCAGGGAGACTGAGTAGAATCCAAGTCTAGCCATTCATCCCTAAGGAGGTGGTCTTCTGCGACCAGATCCTGTGTCCACGCAGGGCAGGGAGACAGCGCTGACCTTGAGCCTGGACTTGTGAACTCAGGGAATTTGTTTCCCGTGACTCATCTCCATGCCCAGGCAGGAAGGCAGTCCTGAATTTGAGCATAGATGCACGACCTTGGGGAGATTGTCTTCTGTGACCAGATCCTACGCCCACACAGGGAGAAAGCACTGAATTTGAGCTTGGGGGTGCAAACCCAGGGAGTTTGATTCCCATGACCAGACCCTGCACCTTAGCAGAGAGGCTACGGTGAATTTAAACCTGGATGTGCGGTCTCGGGGAGTTTGTTCCCCACGACCAGACCCTGTGCCCACACAGGAAGGCAGCACTGAATTTGAGCCTGGGCACATGGACAAAGGGAATTTTTTTCCACAGTGCACACCCGCATGACCAGACCCCACACCCACACTAAGGGGCAGAGCCACCTGACTTTGATTCAGTGCAAGCGCACACAGAAGGCTGTTTACCTCAGGGCAGAAGTGGACCTCCTGCCAACACAGTACAACCGAGCAATCCAGTCTCCCGGGCAGATCGGGGACCCTGAATCTCCACACAGGAGGCAGCATTGACCACCAGTGACTAGACTCCATTCCTCATTATGTGCACCTGAGATCCCTGATTCCCAGTACATTCTTACACTAAGAGCCAGTGACGCCAATTCTTGGCGCATGTGCACACAGGAACCTGATTCTCAGTGTGAGGTAGCACCAAGAAACAGAGACTCTGATACACGATTCTCGGCATGGACACAGGGAGTCTCTGACTCCTGAAACGCAATAGGGGACTTTGATTTTTGGCACACGCCAGTGGGTTCTCTGTTTCAGTGTGGCACAGGCAGAGTCCCTGATTCTAGGTGCACACACGAGGCCACACTAAGCCCCTGTGACTCTGACCCAGGGCGAGCGTGGTTCCCACCAACCCACAGCAACCGCATGTCTTGGTATCAGAGCTCTTTAGAGATGCTTTGGGGGTGCAAAACTCTCACTGAACATGGTCCAGGCTTCCGCAACTTGACATCTGAACCTTCTGGTGATAGTCAGAATGGGGAGACAATGAAGCAATCCCCAGAGGAAAGAAAAGGAGGAATCACCAAGTAAGGAAATAAGTGAAATGGAAGCATGCAACATGACAGAAAAAGAATTTAGAGTAATGGTCATACAGTTCATACACCGGATGGACTAGAAAATCAACAACCTATGCAAAAATCAGGAAGAAATGAAAAATGATATAGCTACAATCAAAAACACCATGGAAGGCTTCAACAGTAGACTAGAAGAAGCAGAGGACTAAATCAATGAGTTAGAAGATCAGGTATAGAAACAAGCCAAATCTGAACAGCGACTAGAGAAAAAAATTAAAAAGCAGGAGGAGAGCCTAAGGGAGCTTTGGGACAATGCAAAAAAAAATAACATATGTATAATAGGGCTGCCAGAAGGACAAGAAGAGCAGCAAGGATTAAAAAAAATATTTAAAGAAATAATGACAGAAAACTTCCCTGATGTGGGGAAGAAAAAAGTTACTCAAGTACAAAGATTCCCAAGCAAGATGAATCCCAAAAGACCCACACCAAGACACACCATAATTACAATGGCAAATGTTATCCACAAAGAGAGAATCTTAAAGGCGGAAAGAGAGAGACAGAGGGTTACCTACAAAGGATCCCCCATCAGATTATCAAATGATTTCTCAACAGAAATACATCAAGCTAGAAGGGAATGGAAGGAGATATACAAAGTGATGCAAAGCAAGGGACTTAATCCAAGAATACTCTATCCAGCAAGACTGTCAATCAAAATTGAAGGGGAAATCAGGAGATTCACAAACAAAAAAAGGCTAAAGGAGTTTATCACTACCAAACCAGCAATGCAAGAAATGCTAAAAGGAATGCTATAAAAAGAAGAAACAAAAAGGTAAGAAGGAACACAGCCTCAAAAAATAAAAATGGCTACAAACATGTACCTTTCAATAATAACTTTAAACGTAACTGGACTAAATCTCCAATCAAAAGACATTCAGTGGCTGAATGGATAAAAAAACATGACCCATATATATGCTGTCTACAAGAGACCCACCTCAGAACAAGGGACTCACACAGACTGAAAGTGAAGGGATGGAAAAATATATTTCATGCAATTGGAACTGAAAAAAAAGCTAGGATAGCAATACTTATATCTGACAAAATAGACCTCATAGTAAGGACATAACAAGAGATAAGGAAGGCCACTTCATAATACTAAAGGGATCAATACAACAAGAGGATATAACCCTGGTAAACATATATGCACCCAATGCAGGAGCACCCAAATACATAAAAATCTCCTGGAAGATATCAAAGTAGAGACTGACAATAATACAATCATAGTAAGGGACTTTAATACAGCACTGACATCACTGGATAAATCCTCTAGACAAAAATCAGCAAAAAAACAACAATCCTAAATGACTCACTAGATCAGATGGACTTAATTGACATCTTCAGAACATTTCACCCTAAAGCTGTGGAATATACGTTCTTCTCAAGTGCACATGGGACATTTTCAAAAATAGACCACATACTGGGTCACAAGCAAAGTCTCCACAAATTCAAGAAGATTGAAATCTTACCAAGCATCTTCTCAGACCACAATGGCATAATATTAGAAATAAACTACAATAAAAATAATCCAAAACACTCAAAAACTTGGAAGCTGAATAACATGTTATTAAATATTGATTGTGTTACCATTGAGATCAAAGGGGAAATTAAAAACATTCTGGAAACTAATGACAATAAAGACACAACAATCCAAAATGTATGGGACACAATGAAAGCAGTCCTGAGAGGGAAGTTTATAGCTCTACAGGCCTACCTCAAAAAACAAGAAAAAATGGTAGTAAATTATCTAATGCTACAACTCAAGGAATTAAAAAGAGAGCAACAAGAAAAGCCCAGAGTGAGCAGAAGGAATGAGATAATAAAGATCAGGGAAGAAATAAATGACATAGAGACCAAAAAAAAAAAAAAAAAAAAAAAAAGTACAAAAGACCAATAAAACCAAGAGCTGGTTCTTTGAAAGGATAAACAAGATTGATGAACCTCTAGCCAGGCTCACCAAGAATCAAAGAGGGAGGACTCAAATAAACAAAATCAGAAATGATAGAGGCAAAATAACAACAGACCCCACAGAAATACAAAGGATTGTTAAAAAATATTATGAACAACTCTGTTCCAACAAACTAGACAACCTGGAGAAAATGGACATATTCCTAGAAAAATACAACCTTCCAAAACTCAATCAGGAAGATTCTAAAAATCTCAATAGGCCAATAACTATGGAAGAAATTGAAGCAGTCATCAAAAAGCTTCCAGCAAACAAAAGCCCATGTCCAGATGGCTTCATAGGAGAGTTATACCAAACATTCAAGGAAGAACTAAAACCTATCCTCCTCAGACTATTCCAAAAAATTCAAGAGGAAGGAACACTTCCAAACTCATTCTATGAAGCCAGCATCACCCTAATACCAAAACCAAATAAAGACAACACAATGAAAGAGAATTACAGGCCAATATCCCTCATGAACATAGATGCCAAAATCCTCAACAAAATCCTAGCAAATAAGATCCAGCAGTACATCAGAAAGATCATACACCATGACCAAGTAGGATTTATACCAGGGATGCAAGGATGGTACAATATCCACAAATCAATAAATGTGATACATCACATAAACAAATTGAGGGGAAAAAATCACATAGTCATTTCAATTGATGCAGAAAAAGCATTTGACAAAATCCAACACCCTTTCTTGATAAAAACTCTCAGCAAGGTGGGAATAGAAGGATCATACCTCAACATCATAAAAGCCATATATGATAAACCCACAGCCAGCATCACACTCAATGGACAAAAACTAAAACCATTTCCCCTAAGAACAGCAATAATACAGGGATGCCTTCTCTCACCACTCCTTTTCGACATAGTGCTGGAAGTACTAGCCATTGCTATCAGACAAGAAGAAGGAATAAAAGGCATCCAAATTGGAAAAGAACAAGTAAAACTCTCCTTATTCGCAGACGACATGATACTGTACATAGAAAACCTTAAAACTGCATCAAAAATTATTAGACTTAATAAATAAATTTGGCAAGGTAGCAGGATACAAAATTAATGCCAAGAAATCTATAACATTTCTATACACCAATAGTGAACTTATAGAAAGAGAGACTAAAAAAGCAATCCAATTTACCATCACACCAAAAAATATTAAGATACCTAGGAATAAACTTAACTAAAGAGGTAAAAGACCTATATGCAAAAAACTACAGGACACTGAAAAAAGAGATACAGGAAGATATAAACAGATGGAAGAACATACCATGTTCATGGATTGGTAGAATCAACATCATTAAAATGTCCATACTACCCAAAGCAATCTATAGATTCAATGCACTCCCCATTAAAATACCAATGGTATATTTCACAGACCTAGAAAGAACTCTCAAAAAATTCATCTGGAATAAAAAAAGACCCCAAATAGCTGCAGCAATCCTCAGAAAGAAGAACAAAGTAGGTGGGATCTCAATACCAGATATCAAGCTGTATTACAAAGCCACTGTTCTTAAAACAGCCTGGTACTGGCACAAGAACAGACATATAGATCAATGGAATAGAATAGAGACACCAGAAATCGACCCAAACCTCTATGCCCAATTAATATTTGACAAAGGAAGCATGAACATAAAATGGAGTCAAGACAGTCTCTTCAATAAATGGTGTTGGGAAAATTGGACAGATACATGCAAAAAATGAAACTAGACCACCAACTTACACCATACACAAATATAAACTCAAAATGGATAAAGGACTTAATGATAAGGCGGGAAACCGTAAAAATACTAGAGGAATCCAAGGCAGCAAAATATCAGACATATGCTGAAGGAACTTCTTCACTGATACTGCTCGTATGTATCAGTGAAAATAAACAAATGGGACTACATCAAAATAAAAAGCTTTTGCTCAGCAAAAGAAACCATCAAGAAAACAATAAGAAAGACCACTGCATGGGAGAACATATTCGCTAATGTTATCACTGATAAGGGTTTAATCCCCAACATTTACAGGGAACTCATACAACTTAATAAAAGGAAGATAAATGATCCAATCAAGAAATGGGCAATGGACCTAAATAGAAACTTTTCGAAAGAAGACAGAAGGAAGGCCAAGAGACATATGAAAACATGCTCAAAGTCACTAATTATCTGAGAGATGCAAATCAAAACGACAATGTGGTACCATCTCACACCTGTCAGAATGGCTATCATCAACAAATCAATAAATGACAAATGTTGGCGAGGATGTGGAGAAAAAGGAACCCTGGTGCACTGCTGGTGGGAATGCAGATTAGTGCAGCCACTGTGGAGAACAGTATGGAGTTTTCTCAAAAAACTAAAAATGGAACTTCCATTTGACCCAGTAATACCACTTCTAGGAATATATCCCAAGAAGGTAGAAACATCAATCAGAAAGGATATATGCACCCCTATGTTCATAGCTCCATAATTTACCATAGCTAAGATTTGGAAACAGCCTAACTGCCCATCAGCAGATGAGTGGATTAGAAAACTGTGGTACATCTACACAATGGAATACTACACTGCGGTAAAAAAGAAGGAGTTCCTACCATTTGCAACAACATGGATGGAACTGGAGAGCATTATTCTAAGTGAAATAAGTCAGCCAGAGAAAGATAAGTATCCCATGATCTCACTCATTTGTGGAATATAATGAACAACATAAACTGATGAACAAAAACAGTTCCAGAGACAGAGAAACATCGATCAGACCATCAAACCTCGGAGGGAAGGTAGGGGAGGGTGGGGGTAAGGGGGAGAGATCAACCAAAGGACTTGTATGCATGCATATGGGCCTAACCAATGGACAGAGACAACAGGGGGTTGAGGGCATGAGTGGGGGGGATGGAGGGGTAATGGTGGAAGAAGGACCCATATGTAACACCTTAATCAATAAAGAAATTAAAAAAAAAGATTAGAATAGAAATAAATAGATAATACAAACACAATAGGGGAAAATGCAAAGCTAAGAGTTTTTTTTTTTAAATTAACTAAATTAACAAATCTTTAGATTAAGAAACAAAGAGAGAAGATTTAAATAGCTCACCTTAGAAATAAGAGAGTCATTACAACTGATGTCACATTTCCCCCCACATACTTTCCCTGACCATTTATTAATATCTTTTTTTAGTAGCCATGTGGTGTTTGTTTCAAAACCTTAATTTCCATTTCAGATTTCTTTTGCTTTTGATGCATATCTATTTGCATAATTTAAGGTGCCTACAGGAATAAAATAAGCCACCTTCTGATGTTATCTTTCTCCTTCAAATCTGAACACATTTCTATACTCTCAAATATTAGTGAGTGGTAAAATATTAATGACTATTGATCTGGTATTTTCTTAACTCCAACATATAAATTCTCACGAGGTACTGCTCTTCCTATTTTCTAAGTATCTCTGTTATATGACTACTTTCAGGCCACAATCATCTCTCTCCTGAATTAAAGAACCCTCCATACTTTTCTTATTGCTTCCATAGATCCATTCTCTATGCTACAGCCAGAATGGTTATTCTCAAGAGAGACTATGCTCATGTATTTCACCTACTTAACACCTCAGTGGTTTTGCATTGCCCTTAACAGAAAGTCCACTCTTTGAAGTGCCTTATAAGCCCTTTGTAAGAGAGTCCCTTTAGCAAGATTCTCTTTCAATCATTCCTCTACATTCTTTTTTTCTTCCAGCCCATTTCTCTCCACGATCCAAACAATAGAATTGTTGCATATATCATTAATGTTTATTCCTGCTGCCTTTTCATATACAATTATTCCAGCCATGACCCTGTATAGGCCCAACTCTACCTACTCTGATTAATTCATAAAATTAGCGGAAATTTTAGAACATAAAATTTTAGAAACTGAGTAATTAAACTTGGATAATTAAATAAAATATGTACTTTTAAATATATAAGGAAAAACTAATATTTATTTCATTATGTTTATACAATTTTGCAAAATAAGTTTTTGTAAATTTGAAAGGGTTATCAATGACATAAAGTTATCAAAAACATACTGAAAATTTTATATTCCATTCCAACATAATTTGATGTTATTTATTTAGAATTTCTCTGAGTTATATATTAGAATATCATTGAATAAAATACATGGTAAATTTTATAAAAATTATTATTGACAAAATCAATAAATCTGTCTTATTTGCTCCCTTTTCCTTTTCCTTATATGTGTTTTTTCAAAGTGGTTTATAACTTACTGACAGACAATTTCTCTAGAGGACTTTTATTATAATGTATAGAACTTTTCACATGAGCAATAATAGGAGGGTTCATGTGGATTGTTGTGAGGAGAAAAAGGAATGATCATTTCTGAATTAATATGCCATATATTTTTGTATAATGTAAATAAAAATAAATTTTGTATAATAAAATATATAATTATATTGGATTGTTCTATACTATCTAATTTTATAGAAAATATTTGGAATAAACACAATTATAAAATTTAAATGTCAATATAATAATGGTTTGGTTAGCTTGCTTATTGCTATCAATTAATATTTGAGTTTCACATGACCAGTGAAATGGTTATATTTTTATTTCTTTATATTTAGTAGAGAAGAATATTGATTACTCAAGAATAGACTGTTTCAGCACTTAGAAAACATTTTATTATTAGACATGTAATAAGTGTTTTGATTATAAGTCCAACAATAAATGCAGTATTAATATAATTCTTACAGTATTAAAAAAAGAACGTTTGCAAGTGTTAAACCTCAGATAAGCAAAGATATGGAATGGTGAGGACACTGAACAAGTAGCCAGTGATTTTTATTTATTTATTTATTTATTTATTTATTTATTTATTTATTTTTTAAAATATATTTTTATTGATTTCAGAGAGGAAGGAAGAGGGAGAGAAAGATAGAAACATCAGTGATGAGAGATAATCATTGATCGGCTGCCTCCTGCACACACCCCCAATTAGGGATCAAGCCCGAAACTCAGGCATGTGCCCTTGACCAAAATCAACCCTGGGACCCTTCAGTCCACAATAGCCAGTGATTTTAGAAGAATATGCAGGCAAGCTGGATCATTTAGATAAACATTTCCTTACTTTCTGCCCCTCTCCATGCTTATTTTATTTTCAGAAGCAAAAGTGATTTCTTCATTTTATTTGAATCAACCATCTAATTGTTGGCGTCCCTCCATCTCATTCAGCTTTTCTTTTGACCCATATGGACCAAATGATCACATGTAGTTTCAGTTGATATGAACACAATTATGAAGGTTGCCCTTCCTAAATATTGCTGTCACTTGGAACACAGTATATGGGCAGGGAATCAGCTCAGTCTGTATTGATTACAACTTAATGTCAATTGACCCTGCTCTTTGTTATCTAAATGCAAAATTTTTTCATATGCTGGAGAAATATAAAGGAGTGCATACAAACTATTAATTTTTATAAGATGACACTATTATCCTACACATTCTATTATAAAATGATTTCTTAATTTATCCAATGAAAGAACAGGCTAAACTGCCAAATAAATATATTTTTGTTCATAGATATCTTTGTACTAAGTTGATTAAGATTCAGAAATCTTATATAATTGGGATATAATTTAACCCCAAAAGTATTGCTTTCATTTTAGAAACCCTATAGAAAAATTATATCACCTCAAGCTTTATTAAAAAAGAAAAAAATTTGAAAAAAATCCACTCGCAGTGAATTTCCCTTTCTAAAATAAAATTATTTGTTTTTATTCTTTGTTTGGTAGCTCCATCATTGGTAGATAAAATGTTCATAGTACTAATATTACCCATAACTGTACTATTTCAAGTGAAAGTAAAATGAATTTTATGTTGTCATTTGTTTGTTCACATTCCACAACCTTGATTTCTCTTCAAAGAGAGATGAAGCTGTCGCTGGAGCTAAGGATTTTCAAAACCTGGAGCAAGTTATACTGCCAGTGAGCTGGAAGTTTATAGAACTTCTGTCTATTATACTGACAGATCCTCACTAGCCTAAGCAGCATTTCTCTTTAGGACAGCCTAAAATTTACAGTTCTATCATGAGGTAGAATATGAAGGTGTTCCCATATGACTTTCCTTTCTCTCTATAGTCATATATAACTTCATCATTATTTTTTGGCTCAGCCAATCCTAATCACCGAGAACATTAGCACAACAAAAAAGGGTTGGCAGCAGAGTAGTTTATTAGTTCAAACTATTTGACAGGCCAAAGTGAATTAATATTTTAAAAAAGAAAATTCAATCTTTTACAAATAAGCTGCAATCAAGCTCTCTGCTTGTGATCATAGAAGTTCACTTAGAAAAAAACAAAACGTATCTTTAAACTGAGGAAACTTCTGGGCTGTCATTTTAGCTAAACGACTATGGGCCTCTCTTCAATCAAACACGTAATAGTATTTTCCCATCATGGCATGGATATATGATGATATTTTAGCAGAAATTATTATTTTTACCTCTTAAAGAACAATGTATTTTTTCTCTTATATTGACTACAGATCATGGAAAGAAAGGCAAAAAATATTTGTCTCTGCAAAATAAATAATTTAAACATTTTGTCTTTAATTTTCTGTCATACTTTTTGGAAAATTAAAAGGTTAATGTTACCTAACTTACTTAACCCTTCTAAGCTATTATGGGAAAATAGAAAACTGGCATGAAAGTATATACATAATGGAAGTGAATACAGTAAGTCTTCACTTAACATATTGATTAAAGTCATTGAGAAATTAAGCTAAATGACATATGATGAAACCAATTTTACCATAGTCTAATTTATATAAATGAGTATATTCCTATAATAGCTAATCAATTTTATAACAAGACAACATTGAACAGAATGATGTTATTCGAGGATCTGTTGTACATTTAAAATACAAGATGGGGTACTAATGTAGCTATGATTATTTCAAATAATTGTTAATGACTCATGAATCAATTCCTATTTTTAGAAAATATATCTTTACATAGTAAGAATTTGCTGCTCTAACTTGATAGATACTAAAATATTTTTTTTCTGCCAAGTCATTGTCATCCAACCAAGATTGCCTTAGTGTTCTCAGTTTGACTAAGTTACTTTTTTTTTCTTTCTTAACTCTATGGCCCTGATCTACTTTTTCTTAGAGGGCCTACTTGAATAAACTTGTAAATTCTTTCTCTATTTCTTTGAGATGTAAATATTTAAAATATTATTGCCAGTTTTATAATCTAAAAATGTCTTCCTTGAGAATTGGAGTCAACTCTTTGAAATGCAAATATCAAGGAAGATAACACCCTTACATAGAATTTCTGTGGGACAGTCAGAGCCTTCTCCAAGTTATAAAAGTACCCCCTGTCATAAAGATAGCAGAATGTTTAGTAATGCTACCAATTAATAAACACAGATGGCTTATGCTCTTGTCCCTGCTCTTAAAAACTCTCAAGTTTTTTTGTTCCAGTGGAGTTGAGCTCAGATTACATTCTGGCCTCTATCCCCTGTTGACATAGCCTTGAATAAAGTCTTCCTTGCTTGTTTCACCTTTCCAGGGCAGCTTTTCCTTTGATTCACACCTCAAGTGCTTTACCAATGAGTGTGTTTCATCTAGGTTAATGTGGTCTTTGGTGTGTAGATCAATGTGGCTGACTCTAACAGTGAGAGCAAAGGGAGATAACTAAACTTCACTCATTACCCAATGTGATGGATGGAAAAATCCAGACTGGTGATGTGTCTGGCTTATTTGGACTTTGCCAATGAATAAATATTCATAACACTATTTAAAGATTTTATGGTTTTTTTTTTTCTTAATACATTGTAGTTATTATAAAAATGAGAATTTTTAAAAATCTCATACAGACTTCTTTTTTTATTCCTATATTTAAAATTTAAGCTTATGGTTTATGGGTTATGAATGAACTCATTAATTAAGGTCTTTGTCACATGTAATTAGTTGTAATCAATATCTCCTTAGATTTTTTTCAGCCTTTTAGTAAATATAATATTCTTAAATTCTATTTCCATGTTGAATCTGAAAAGATACTAATGATCAACAAATTATGGCTCTTGTTTTACAGAGATGGAATGCAAAGCCTATAAAAATTAGATGACTCATTTATGCTTGCGTAATTATATGCAGAGCTGAGCTTGAGGCTATTTTTTTTTTTTTTAATTCTTAGGCCAATGGAGATAATTCCATGGACTCAAATGTTATCAATTGAGTAATATAGTTGATTACTTAATTCAGAAAGTCACCAGAGTGTTTGTTTAAAGAACTAAATACTTACGTATACTTAATTTACTCTTTCAATATATATTGGTAACAGCTAATGCTAATGCTACTGCTAAAAAGGTGTGTAGGCCAACAAATGTTAGACACAGACTATTCATGAAACTGTCCATTTCTAGAATTAAATTCTTAGGCCCCTTTTTTTGTATAAGTCTTATGATGGCTATTTACACCTTGCTTAAAGCTTTTTAGTTGTCCTTTAGACCAGTGGTCGGCAAACTCATTAGTCAACAGAGCGGCAAACAGTTTGCCGACCACTGCTTTAGACCTAGTCACTCAAGGAGCTATTAATGTGATGACTTGATCTATTAAAATAATTCACATTTCAGTAGAATTTATATTCTTAAAGTAGTTAAGAAGTTTTTTGGGAGGATACATTCTTGTGGGCCTTCGGAGCTCACTACATCTATTGCTATTCAGTCTAAGAAAGTGAAGAGCTAGTACTTAGAATTCATGTCACCCTAAGATTGAGCAAGTATTAAGAAAAGATAAATGGAAATAAAAGCTTGCTTTTTAAATTAAATGTAATTAGTACATGTCTTTTCATTTCCCAAAACTGACTCATCTTCATACTATAAAGTCAAGCATGGTTTTTCAACCAGATAGTAATCTATAATTTAAAATTATGAATGTTAGATATAAGTAGTCATTTGTTATATGTTCTACAAAGGTCACATTTATTAAAGTTTATTCTTCATGTGATGGTAGTGCTGAGTGTTGGTTGGAGGGGAGGAAACACATTTTCAATCTTTGTATTTGTGACAGGACATTGAGAATACTCATATTTCTTATTTTAAAATATCCACTCAGCTTAGAAATAGTGAACAAATATATTTTATTTTAATTTTAAAATGTTTATTTTAAATGCAAATTAAAACCACAATGAGATATCACCTCACACCTTTCAGAATGGCTATCATCAATAAATAAATACAGGCAGCCCTCGGGTTACATCTGACTCAACGTACGTCATTTCATGGTTACATCGCCATCTCCCATTTATTTATACAAAAAAAAGTTCTGTCATTTTGACATATGTACATATGTGCTTTATGTTTTTTATTATTTACTGTATTTACCACAAGTAAAGGTCAGGAATTGTTATCTTTCTTTTAATTTTTTAAAAAATATATTTTCTTGATTTTTTACAGAGAGGAAGGGAGAGGGATAGAGAGTTAAAAACATCGATGAGAGAGAAACATCAATCAGCTGCCTCCTGCACACCTCCTACTGGGGATGTGCCTGCAACCAAGGTACATGCCCTTGACTGGAATCAAACCTGGGACCCTTCAGTCCGCAGGCCGACGCTCTATCCACTGAGCCGAATAGGTCAGGGCTTAATTTCTTTTTACTGTTTTACTTCATTACTGCTGTGTATGTGCTCCATGTGAGTGATGTAGGTGCATATGTAGGTGGGTTCCAACTTACAGCGAAAATCGCATTACGTCGCGCTATAGGAACGGATCTCCCAGGTAACCCGAAGGCCTACTGTAAACAGCAAGGGTTGGTGAGGATGTGGAGAAAAAGGAACCCTCCTGCACTGTTGGTGGGAATGCAGACTGGTGCAGCGACTATGGAAAGCAGTATGGAGTTAGCTCAAAACATTAAAAATAGAACTGCCTTTTGACCCAGTAATCCCATTTCTGGGTATATATCCAAAGGCACACAAAGCAAATATTTGTAAAGATATATGCACTCCTGTGTTTATTGCAGCATTATTTACAATAGCCAAGATATGGAAGCAACCACAGTGCCCATCAATAAGCAAGTGGATAAAGAAGAGGTGGGACATACCACCGTGTTTCCCCGAAAATAAGACATCCTCCAAAAATAAGACCTACTCACAGGTTTCCTTCTGAGTGAAATATAAGGCATCCCCCGAAAATAAGGCCCCCAGGCTCTGTCTCAGAATGAAAATTAATTTACCGTAAACTGGTCACCAGGGCCACCCCGACTGGCGTCTAGCAACTAGTGACGTTAAGCGGAGTCCTGATGTCACTGCTGTGTGGAGGCGGAGCGGAAGTCGGAGTGAGCGGTGAGCGTGGGGCGGAAGAGAGGAGGAGACTTTCGCAGATGCGTGTAGAAGAACAGGAGGATTAGAGCGGACGGGACGTGGCGAAGGTGGTGAGTGCTGGTCTGTCTCTGGTGATACTACCTGATGCTCGCGGCCGCCTTCATGATGACTGAAGGTTCTCAGTCAGTGGCAGACCCTGCTCCAGCCCAGATCCAGGCCCCAGCAAGCCCAGTGACAGTCCCCAGGCAGGCCCCAGGGGGTAAATGTCTGATAAAGGGGTAGGGGGGATGTCTGGTGAAGGTGTTCAGTGGCACAGGGGTGGGGGGAGGTGGATCACTTAAAATGACACAGGAGGATCAGAGGGGGCAATCAAAATGACACAGGAGGATCAAAAGGGGTTACTAAAATGGTAATCCCCCCTCTGATTCTCCTGTGCCATTTTGATTCCCCCCTCTGATCCCCCCTGTGTCATTTTGAGTGATCCCCCTCCCCCCACCTGGATACCCCAATTCCTTTTTTTTTTACCCCTAGAAATGAGCGCAAAAAGAAAAAGCTACTTCGTGGAGTACAAGAAAGGAATCGTGGAAGACTCTTGGGGCCAAAATCTTACTGCTTTCTGCAAAGAGAAGATGTTGAGTATCCGATTGGTCCAAAAATGGCGAGCAGAGTATGGTAACCTCATTGAACAAGTGGACAAGGGAAATGCTAAAAAGCGCAAGTGTGGATCAGGTCAGCAACCATTATTTTCCGAGCTGGAAGACCTGATCTGTGAATGGGTTGTTGACAGGAGAGCAAAGGTTTTGGTTGTGAATAGGGCTCAGATTCAAGAATTTGCCCTTGCAATGGCACCACAGTTTGACATAGCACCCCGAAGACTTCAAAACATCACAACACTGGCTGGATAATTTCCTTCAGCAAAGTGAACTGTCTTTAAGAAGATCTACAACATTGTTTAGGTTGGAAGATACTCAAGTTATTAAGCGAGCACTTGCATTCAAGTCCTTTATTGATGATGCTGACTTCTCTAAATACAATCTTTCCAACATGATTGCTATGGATGAAACTGCAGTGTTTATGGGCCAATCATCTCAAACAACAATTGAACAGCGGGGTGCCTCCTTAGCGTACATTCTCTCCACTGCTTACGAAAGTGCACGTGTTTCCTGTATTTTGGCAATTCGTCTGGATGGCACTAAAATCCCACCTTTAATCATTTCTAAGGGCAACAAGGAAAAGATTGAACGTGTTTTGGGTGTTTTTATTCTTGAAACTGAAAAAGCCTGGGCCACACAAGCAGTTATAAAGAAGTGGGTCGATTTAATGCTGCCGCTTGTTATGCGAGGGAGCCAAAGAGGTCTGCTAGTCTGGGATGCAGCCAGCACTCACCACGCTAAAGACATGAAGACATTTCTTCACGAAAGAAAAATAGATCAGACAATGATGGCCTATCTCCAGACTCTTGATATTGCAATAAACAAGCCATTCAAAGACAATTTGGGCATGGAAATTAATGACAACATTGAAAATAGAATGGAGAGAAATCAGCGTGGAAACTTTGTGAAACCTAAACTGCAAGAAGTTGTGACTTGGGTGAAGAATTCATGGGAGGAAATCACTGACAGTTGCAATAAACAAGCCATTCAAAGACAATTTGCGCATGGAAATTAATGACTACATTGAAAATAGAATGGAGAGAAATCAGCGTGGAAACTTTGTGAAACCTAAACTGCAAGAAGTTGTGACTTGGGTGAAGAATTCATGGGAGGAAATCACTGACAGTTGCAATAAACAAGCCATTCAAAGACAATTTGCGCATGGAAATTAATGACTACATTGAAAATAGAATGGAGAGAAATCAGCGTGGAAACTTTGTGAAACCTAAACTGCAAGTCCATCAATAAAGGACTTGAATGCAAGTGCTCGCTTAATAACTTGAGTTATTACACTGTCTTATTTTCGGGGGAACATGGTAGTATATACAATGGGGTATTACTTGGACATAAAAAAAAAGAATATCGCCCTAACAGGTTTGGCTCAGTGGATAGAGCATCAGCCTGTGGACTGAAGGGTCCTAGGTTCGGTTCCTGTCAAGGGCATGTACCTTGGTTGAGGACACATCCCCAGTAGTGGGTGTGCAGGAGGCAGCTGATCAATGTTTCTCTCTCATCGATGTTTCTAACTCTCTATCCGTCTCCCTTCCTCTCTGTAAAAAAATCAATAAAATATATTTTTTTAAAAAAAGAAAGAATAAAATCTTGCCTGGCAGGTATGGCTCAGTGGTTGGGCATTGACTTATGAACCAGGATATCATAGTTCGATTCCTAGTCAGGGCACAAGCCTGAGTTTTGGGCTCAATCCCCAGAAGGGGGCATGCAGAAGGCAGACAATCAATGATTCTCTATCATCATTGATGCTGCTATCTCTCTCTCCCTCTCCCTTCCTCTCTGAAATCAACAAAAATGCTATATTTAAAAAAAAATGTTACCAATACTATATTTCACAAAACTAGAACAAATATTTGAAAAACTTATATGGAAATACAAAAGATCCAGAAAAGCAACAGCGATTCTTGAGAAACAAGAACAAAATTGGAGGAATCAAACTACCTAATCTCAAGCTATACTACATGGCCCTAGTTATCAAAACAGCATGGAACTGGCATAAAAACAGATCAATAGATCAGAATTGAGAGCCTAGAAATGGACCCACAACTTTATAGTCAATATTACTTGACAAAGGAGATAAAACATACAATGGGTTAATGATAGTGTATTCAATAAATGGGGTTGGGAAAATTGGACAGATATATGCAAAAAAAAAAAAAAAAGAAAGAAAGAAACTAGACCACCTTCTTATACCACAAACACAAAAATTGTTTATCTAAGATCAACAAACTATGGTCCCTAGATGGAACCCAATAACTCTATTTGGGCACACTGCCTGAAATATTTACTATTTGGCCCTGCAAGGAAAAAGTTTGACAGCTGGTCTAGATACTCAAAGGGTTTTTTCTAAAATCCCAATAAATTTATAAGACTATATTTTGTTGTTAGTCATTCTTTTTACAAATATGGTAAGCTATTTTAACAAGTAGTTTCACTTCCTTACACTTCAGGAAAGTTTGCTTGAACTATTGTTCTGAATGTTCTCTTCACTTCTATTGATTTTCTTATTCAGAGTTACCTAATATTGGTATGTTGATATTCTTTACCAATCTTCAATGTTTCTTTTACTTAAATTACTTTACTTTTTATTTATTTCTTTTTAATTCTAAAATATTCCTGGTTATATCCTTCTGTTTCTCCTATAAAATTATATGTTCCATGTAAAAACTCTTGTTTTTATTGCAGTTCATTCTGTAACTCTAAATTTATTTTTTCCTTTTACCATTAATAGTTTCTGAAGTTCTGTAATCTCATTTGAGTTTTCTAATTCTGTTGTTCATTTATATGATTTGTTTTATAGATAATTTGGGTAGTAGAATATAGTTTTATAATTCAGGTCTCTTTTGAGTACAGATTTTACTGGCATATTTTTATTATCTGTAGGGATGCCATTCTGCTATTCTTTATTTATGTTGCAACTCTCTTATTCCTGGTGGATCAGTTTTGAATATTTATTGGAGATAACCTATTCAAATCTCTCCTGGTTTTATGGCTAACCATTTACTTTCTTGCAAATATTTTGAGAAACACCCATCCAAATTACAGATGCTGTGCTCAAATTAACAAAGATATATATATATATATATATATATATATATATATATATATATATATATATATATATATTTTTTTTTTTTTTAATTTCCTCTTATCATGTCCAGCAGACACCAATTGCTTTCCCTTGTGGTCTCCTAGAGAGATGGTAATACTTTGAAAGTTATGGGTTATTGAAGGTTTTCCTCATCCACTTGTGTTCTTGCCTATGATTTTTACAAATATCCAGTTATGTTGTTTTTCTTCATAAGCAGATTCAGAAAGATGCAAAAACTATATTAACCCCATGATAGCCCCAGAGTTTTTATAAATATCTTTGCATCATATTTCTGTCTTACCCTCTTTGTCTATAGCTGGATAATAGTAAACTGAAGGCAATCTTTAAATGCTAAATCAATTAATTGGACAGAAAAAATTAATTATTTTTACTATATCTTTTGTGTAGATATCATCAAAAATATTATTTGATCTCAAATTAAGAGCATCACCTATTTTAATACAAATATACAAAGATGTAAATTAAATAAATGCAGAATAGTTATTAAGTTAAAGAAAATTCTGAGGTACCTGGTTGTACACAGAAATACAAAAATGTTGTAAGAGTAGAAGCCCTATTGTATGTTTCATTTCTCTTTATAAGGCTTATTAGAGGACCCAGCAGTTGGTGGTCATGTAATCACTGATATTCTATTCTGATTTTGGAACTTTTGGTTCTCTTGATCATTCATTTACAATAAATCAAACTTATATTTAATTCAATAGATTTGTGTGTGTGGGTTTGCATAAGTTTCCATAAAATGTCTGGTTCTAAATATGACAAATGTGCAAATTGCCTTATTATTTCTGATATATTATGATGTCATTTTGCCATATCAGACTAAGTTTATATTTAGTCAGTTTAGTTTATCAAAGCAAGTTAAATTTTTCTCAAAAATTATCAAATAAATATTCAAAGAAAAATATTTCTAGTATGCTCAGCTTAGACATATTTGCCTTTCTAATTTAATAAATATTTTACAAAGATGAATTGGATATTGAAATAATGCTTTTAAAAATATATATATATATTATTGATTTTTTACAGAGAGGAAGGGAGAGGGAGAGAGAGTTAGAAACATCGATGAGAGAGACACATCGATCAGCTGCCTCCTGCACGCCCCCTCCTGGGGATGTGCCCGCAAATAAGGTACATGCCCTTGACCGGAATCGAACCCGGGACCCTTCAGTCCGCAGGCTGATGCTCTATCCACAGAGCCAAACCGGTCAGGGCTGAAATAATGCTTTTTTAATCTGTATCTCCAAAATAATATATAGGTTTTTACCATTCTACCTATTGTACAAATAAGCAATTTATAGTTTTACTAGTATATAATATATTTTAAGGGAAATAGAAACACAATTTTTGTTGGTTCCTGCGGTATTCATAATCCTCTCACTCTTCTAACATTTTCCAATCAAATCCTATCAGTATTCTTATAATAAAAGTAGGGTGAATAAGGTTATAGAAATATGATACCCTGCTTAAGATTACAAAAACCTGCTCCACCATTCCGCCTGTGGGGTGATCCATCGGGGTTGGGCCCCCTGCCCAGCTCCCTCAGCGCCTGGGAGCCAGGTGGCAGCCCCGCCCTCTGCTGCCGCCACTGGTCGCCATCTGCAGGGCAATCGGCAGGATGATAGGGCCCCCACTTGCACCTGCCTTGACCTGGCACTGCCCACTTACCTGCTCCACCGTCCTGCTGCGGTCCTGTTCTCATCAGGGCCCATCAGGACAGGCAGCGCCTCCACTGCCGCCCACTGCCAGTGCCCCATCGCGGATGCCCGCCATGTTCTGCACAGCCCCCTGGTGGTCAGTGCATATCATAGCGAGTGGTTGAACTCCCGGTGGAATGACCGCCCAAGGGGACAATTTGCATATTAGGCTTTTATTATATAGAATTCTGTGGTCAGAAAACTATGAGCTATGGGCAAAAATCCAGTCAACATCCTGCTTTTAACCAGAACACAAGCTAATAATCTGTAATAATAAAAACATAATATGCTAATTAGACCAGAAGTCCTTCTGGATGTCCTTCCAGATGACCTTCCAGATGAAGCCAGGGCTGCAAGTGAAGCCTGGGTCCCAGGTGCTGGAGGGAAGCTGGTGCCGGTAGCAGGGGGAAGGAAGGCCTACTCTTGCACAAATTTCGTGCATCGGGCCTCTAGTAGTTTTATATTTCTTAATAATTAAAAAGAAAGATATTATTTTAAGATACATTAAATTTATATAAAATCTAAATGTCAGTGTCCATAAATAAAATTTTATTCAAACAGAGCCATAATAAAAAACATGTTGTCTCTTTTTGTGGTATAAGACTGAGGAAGGAGTGTTATTTAAGCAACTATGTGGCCCTCAAGCCTAAAATATTTACTCTCCAAGCCTTTACATAAATAGTGTTATGAGCCCTATTTAAACCTATTCTGCCTCATGCAGATAAACAGAATATAAGACTGACTATTCTCACAAATAGAAAAGAAAGCACTTCAATAGTTTTTAAGTTGGAGCAACAAGAAGCCAATCAGAAAAAAGTTTCCATTAGATGAATCATTTAGTTCCGTTGAGCACAATTTGTTCTGCTGTGTTGAATTACTATAGGGGATCATGGCTCATAGTTAATTGAGTAACACAGACCATTGAGCTGTGGAACTAAAAAGCCAAAGACCAAGTACTTTTTATTTATAGGTTTTGGTTTCTTCTTTTTAATGTGGAAAAAAAAGCAGAAATACCAGAATTTTATAAGTAATGCTCAATTTAACATTCAATTGAACCACGAGGAAATAGAAAAAATGTAACCCTGAATCAAAGCTATGCCTATTGTTATGCTTTTCTTGGGGTCATGCACTATGCATTCCTTTTGGCTCATGACCATAAGATTTGTAAATATGCTGCGAAATATCAAAGACACTTCTAAAAGGGACGATAAATCAGGACAGTATACACTTGGAGGTTACATGTGTGTGTGGCAGGATAGATACATTTCTCTAATATAGGTTTGGTAATGGCATTCATTAGCTCTAATCCTATATGTTCACTGTCAATCAGGATGATGGCCCAGCATCCAATTAGTGGAGTCATGCACTCCTTGAGCATAAGACAAAAATTATATGGAATAGCTACACCTACTGTGGATTCTCCTCATATTAACAGAGTGGTAAAACATAAAGAAGGAGGAAAATTTTCCTCTTCTATTTAATAGTATTGTGACTTTGGAAATTATATTTGGGGTTTTGTGTTCTATATCTTTAAAATGTGAAAAACACTCAATGGGGCTGTGAAGGAGGCAGAGGATCAATGATTCTTTCTCATCATTGATGTTTCTATCTCTTTCTCCCTCTTTTCCTCTCTGAAATCAATAAAAATATTTTTTAAAAGAATAAACTCTTTCCATTTGTGACAACATGGATGGACCTAGGGGGTTGTGGGAACCACACCACAGTCCCCGGAGAGTCAAAGCTAATTAGAGTGTGGAGGCCTTATTGATAGTATGCTGAACGGCCACGGCCACTCTGATCCAGGCTAACATACCACGAGCAGGTGCAAGGACACACGGTACACGGTGCCCTTCTGTAGCAAAAAATACGATGTTACTATTGGCATGAGACCTTCTTTGTCTAAGGAGTATAATACATGTTATTGACCATCCAGTGAGCTAGAGAGGAGAGGAAAAGATGGAGCTGAGAGCTGGTACTGCTACGATGTAAGGCTAAGAGCTCATAGAGAGCTCAGATATAGCTACCATATTAACCGGTCAGTGTGCTGGGAGAGAAGCCTGAAGGTAGTTACTATGTGAGGCTACAGAGACCAGCCAGTGTGCTGGGCAGGGGAGACAGGAGAAGCTGCGAAGCCAGAGAGCTCAGGTGCCTCAACTGTGTGAGGCGGTGAGTCTAGGGGACAGGTGGCTGCTCAGATAATAACTGTGGGTACTGAGACTGCTACTACTGTGTGGGAAAGATATGTATTTACCAGCCAGTGTACGGCTGCCAGTTGTGTGGACTTTGCTGTGAGGACTGTTTTGTCTGTTGGCTATATGGCCACTGGATTCTGCAATAAATTCATTCTTATACACCCACAACCTATCATGGCTTCTCTGTCTAAGACCCAGGTCCTAGGAGGTTCAGCCCCAGGCAGAGGGCTTGGACTCAACACCTGTTACTAGTGAGCAGAAGATAAAGGAGGAGCTTGGACTAAGTTCCCAACAGTTAGTGTAGTGAGTAGTGTTCCAGAAGGAACCTACTCTGGGGTAGTCAGGAAGAATTTAGAAGAATACATGGACTCAGAACAACTCAGAGCAGCTGGCAACATCTCTTCTCTGATGGGTGTTATGCTAAGTGAAATAAGTCAGACAGAAAAAGACAAATGCTATAAAATTTTACTTATATGTGAAATCTAAAGAACTAAATAAAGAACAAACAAAATAGACACTGATTCATAGATGCAGAGAACAAACTGATGGTTGCCAAATGGGAAGGGATTCCGGAGCTGGCTGGAAAAGGTGATGGGAATAAGAAATTGGGAGTTACCAAATAGTCACAGGGATGTAAAGTACAGCATAGGGAATATAGTCAATAATATCATAATAACTATGTAGGGTGCCAGGTGGGTACTTGAATTATCAGAGGGAATCACTTCATACCTGAAACTAATATAAACTAATATTGAATGTAAACTATAATTTAAAAATAAAATTTAAAAAATGTTTTTTTAAATTTCTACTTTAATTTTATAAGTGAAGAAAATGTTTTATAATAAGCCCAAAATTTAAAAGAAGGAAATGACATTAAAATAAATAACAATAAAGCAATAGCTGAGCCCATGGCTCTGATTTCAGTATGTCCAGCATTCCCTTTTATTTGCCCCAGAATACATTTTTCACACTGGATATTATTTGTGGCTTCCTCAGTAATGAAGCCTTGTGAGAATAAATATACAGCTATATTTGCACAGATCAAATAGTTCAGCAAGATGTTTTCAGCAGAAAGGTTTTGGAAAATAGCTACTTAGGTCACTATCTTTAAAGTAAAATACAAGGAATCTAAAATCCACAGAGATTTTAAAAAGAGCCCCCCAGGCCCTAACCGGTTTGGCTCAGTGGATAGAGCGTCGAACTGCGGACTGAAGGATCCCAGGTTCGATTCCAGTCAAGGGCATGTACATTGGTTGAGGGACACATCCCTAGTAGGGGGTGTGCAGGAGGCAGCTGATCGATGTTTCTCTCTCATCGATGTTTCTAACTCTCTATCCCTCTCCCTTCCTCTCTGTAAAAAATCAATAAAATATATTAAAAAATAAATAAATAAATAAATAAATAAATAAATAAATAAATAAAATAAAAAGAGCCCCCAAAAATAGCACTCAGAGTCTTAATCACAATGGTGATGCTTCCTTAATTATCCTTAGCCATCCCTTTGTTTTGTTCACCTTAGTCTTTGCCTGTGGATCATTTCATATTCAATTTCTGTTTTAAATTTTCTTTTTGACCTAAATTCTTTGCTAATTGAATATATTAGGGTTGACTAGAAATACTCAAAGGCAAATAGCCACTTTTTCTTGATTCAGAAATTACTAATATTTCTGTTGTTCTATTTACCAACATGGGAAGTTTATTTCACCTGAGGGTAGATTTAGTAATGAAAGGAATCAGGAAACTTACCCCAAGGAAGTGTTTGAACCCCCTTCTTTTTTATGCATTTTTCCCCTCTAGTCACATATTTTGTATCTCACCTGTTAGCTCTGAGGTAACCTCACACTCTTTGAAGGTCAACTCTGAACTTTCAGTGAAAATGTAAATTGTTCAATGTTCTAACAGTTCATTATGAGACTCAGCCTAGGTACACAGAGTTCTGAGGCTGCATAAGAAGGATTTGTGAGGATCTCAAATTTTTTGCTCACCTTGGAGTATTCTTCTGGAAATAAGTAGAATCACTGTTAGGAGTTCAAAACACTATTAAAATCTAACAAATTTCTTGAATTCCATGCCTCTCTTGGTGTGTGTCTTTGTTAGAATGAGAACTAAAAGAGCTTTTTTTCATCTCCCCACCCCCCAAAAAAATGTTGCATTGCTCACAGAAACAGCTGTGACAGCAGGAAATGGAACACATTACCCAGAAGTTTTAGGTAATTTTAAAGCAAAAACTGTGTTAGAAAAAATTAAACAGGCAAGGAAGACCTTATTCAAGGCTACTGGAATGGGGAGGAAGGCTAAACTGAGTCTGAAATCAGCTCTGCTGAGTTAAAGGGCAGGAGAGGTTTTAAGTGCTGCTGAGAATACTGGAGGACTTTCAGGAGGATGTTAAGTTGATCAAAGGGATATTTCCAACTCCTTGAGTTAATCCTGATTTTGGACATGTTTTCTTTTTTTTCTTTTTTTTTCTGTAATTAGACCATTTGTGTTTGCTAATTGAAATTAGGCTCCTACCCTCCCACAGAAACAGAGATATAGCATTATTTTCCTCCATGATTACATTTACCGTATGTTGATATATATGTGATTTGATATCTATGCTATTTTGTTGTTTTGACAGCAAGCTTCAAAACTTCATATGTCAAATTTGCTGAAGGTGTTAATATCATAGATATTTTTAGGCTAAAAAATGTCGAAAAAAGAGCATTTGCGGGAAGTTTTCATTCATTACTTTATTTTGAAGAAAAAGTTATCGTATACTTCGGGAAGCTTATGGTGAACATGCTCCATCTCAAGCTACTTATGAACGCTGGTTTAAATGCTTTGAAAGTGATGATTTTGATGTGAAAGACAAAGAACATCCAGGTCAAACGAAAAGATTTGAAGACCAACAATTACAAGCATTATTGGATGAAGATGCATGTCAAATTCAAAAACAACTTGCAGAAAGATTAAACATTGCTCAGCAAACTATTGCCGATCATTTACAAGCAATGGGAAAGATTTTAAAGGAAGGAAAATGGGTGACACATCAACTGAACAAAAGACAAATGAAAAAGCAAAAAGTCATCTGTAAAATGTTGCTTCAACAGCATGAAAGAAAGTCTTTTTTGCATTGAATTGTGACTGGCGATGAAGTGGATTTATTTTGAGAATCCCAAACTCACAAAATCATGGGTTGATCCAGGTCAACCATCAACATCGACTGCAAGGCCAAATCGCTTCAGAACAAAGGCAATGCTCTGTGTTTGGTGGGATCAGGAAGGTGTGGTGTATGATGTGCTTCTAAAACCTGGTGAAACCATTAATGCTGATCGCTACTGGCAACAAATAATCAATTTGAACCACACTTTGATAGTGAAATGGCCAGAAGACACGGCCAAGTAATTTTGCTTCATGATAACACACCATCACACACTTTAAAACCAGTTAAAGACACATTAAAAGATCTTGCCTGGGAAGTATTAACCCACCCTCTGTATCCACTAGACCTTGCTCCTTCAGATGACCACTTGTTCCTAGAGATGGCACACACACTTTCTGAGCAGCACTTCAAAACGTAGGAAGAAGTTGAAAATTGGGCCTCTGAATGGTTGCCTTCAAAACAAGAAAAGTTCTATTGGGACGGTATCCACAAATTACCTAAAAGATGGGGAAATGTGTAGCTAGCGATGGACATTACTTTGAATAAAGCACTTTTGATGTTTCTCTTGAAATTATCATGTTTTCTTTGATTACAAAATCCGCCATTATTATTTAGTAAACATAAATCCTTGAGAAATGCATCCTGGGTTGTGACCCTAGGAAGAAGCTTTTAAAAATATTTACATATTTAAGGGATGGAGAAAGATTTGATGATTTCATATATTTTAAGTAAATGCTCAAAGAAATGGGAGGCCAGGGACCTAGAATCAAAAAGAAGCTTGTCTAAAGTTTAGTCAAGCTGAGGTGAACATGAAACCATTTGGTAAATACATTGAAATGCAATGGGACATGAAAAACCATTAAACAGACTGTCCAATCTCAGCAGGAAGAGAGGGTGGGTGGGTGGGTGGGTGGGTGGGAAGAGATTAACCAAATAATTTATATGCATATATGCATAACCCATGGGCACAGACAACAGTGTGGTGAAGGCCTGGTGTGGGGGATAGGTTCAGGTTAGAAGGCCAATGGGGGAAATTAAGGGGGCACCTGTAATACTTTCAATAATAAAAATTAAAAATAAGGAACTATTAAGATTTGATGACATATTACTCCTTTAGAGAACATGTGAAAAGGTAATTTCTTTTCATAAACTATTTTTTTGACAATCATTATAATAAAAACCTGGCTAGATCTGGCTCATTTGGACCAGCAATTCCTTTGTTGAACTGAAACCTTGTGGCTTTACTTAGGACATATCTCAGCGTTACCATTTAGAACAGAGACCAGAGACACTTAGTTGTCAAAATACAGAATTTATATGATTACCAGAGCAAACTTCTTGGGTAAAATATTGTTATAAAATCTAGCAGGACAGTTAATTTCAACTGAAGACAAGAATACCACGAGCTATTAAATCAACCAAAAAATCACTTAATTTTTTTGTTATTCTACTGTACATGTATTTAAGTATAAAAAGCCATCTTATATTATCTTTTACACAAAAGGAGCTTTACACCACTTAATATATTTAAACATTTAAAAATTTGTTCACTATCAAGGGATTGCTAAAAGTTTCTCTTTAAATGAATTGAGAGGCAAATTTTATTTACTCTTCAAAAGTCTAATACATATTTAATTAGTTTCTAGGGGGGGGGGAGCAAATTCTATGTTACTTTTTCTTAACTGATAAGCCTGTTGCCCCATTGGTTAAGTTATTATTCTCATGTAGACAAAGCTTTAGAGGCAGTTTGGAGAAAGGATGGAGACATATCTAATTACTAATTATTGTTTTTATTTGAAATCTCTTAGAGCCAAATGAAAAAGAATAATGCAATCATTTATTTATATTTCAACTGAAATATATTTATGTGCAATGACCAGGAATCTAACTGTGACCTCCTGGTTCATAGGTACATGCTCAACCACTGAGCCACACCAGCAGGACAACATAATAAATTTAAATAAAAATTTCAGATCTCAGAGGGAAAGTAGATATATGAATTATTATCTGATTTTTTAAACTTGTTCTTTAGGTTCTTTCCATTTAGCCATCTGGGAACATTCTAATCTCATAGTACTGCAAAACAGAATTTATATGACTACCAGAGCAAACTTCTTGGGTAAAATATTGTTAAAATTTGGTAGCGTTATGTCTTTCTAATTCTAAAATAGAGAAAACTCTCTTCTGAATCATCTTTATAACTCCCACAAATTTATTACGATATAGGCAAGGTTACTTATAGAAAAAGCCAGTAGTCTAAATAGAATTAAAAATGTAAACTCTAGTTTAGCTACAGGTAAAGGTCTTGGTGCATAGGTTTGTACTCAGGGCTATAATGTGGGCTAGGTGTCCAATTAGGGAAAGGATGGTCCAATCTGTGTCTGTGTGAATTATTAGTTCAGCAATTTGTCTGACTGGCATGGAAAACTTTAGCTTCAGTCGGGTTAGCTTTTGCTCAAGAAACACATAGGAAAAACAGTTGTTTCCATGAAACAATAGTACAACATAAATAGGGTTTTTTCTAGAGGCTTTAAGGCCTTTAGAAATTTTTTTAAATTAATTTCCTATTCATGTTGCAAATAGATTAGCACAAATGTAGGGGTTCAAAAGAACATACATTTATTATTTTACCATTTTGGAGGTGAGAAGGTGTTAATAAGGCTGCATTCCTTTCTGGATAGCAATAGTCAGTCTAGTCTTCCTCACCTCCCACGCTCTGACACTTCTTTATAGTTAAAGAATCCTTGAGATTACGGTGCATTGGGCCTACCTGGATAATCCAGGATAATCCATTTGAAGGTAATCTGATTAGCAGCCATCTGAAGCCTAATTAATTCCCAATTCTTTGTTTCCATGTATCCTAACATATCCACAAGTTCTGGGGCTTTAGGATATTGACATCTTTCTCTGTGGGGGCTGGGGTGGTGGGTATTTTTCTTCCTTTGCTTCATAGCTCTTTTGCTTGTTGTTTCCTTAGGTGGACACTTCCTATTTTCTCTATTACTTTTCCTTATTTCTTTTAAGGTATTGAAGGAGAGTGGCTCATGAATTCTGTTACATTGTTGACCTTACATAACTGGGCAATACAAAAGCTCTCCTTCTAACATGGCTTGCCTGACACAGAATCCCATAATCAAAGATCTAATTGGTGGACTCTCCCACACCAGAGGCAGAGGATCAGGAAATATTTCGTCCAGCGGCAGAGCTTTAGATATTACAGGCTCTACAGGCTCTGCTTCAGGAGGAGAGGGTGGTAGTAAATCGTCTTGTCACTCTGTAGGCTTTTGATCCTCTATATGAAATGGGCATAGTGCAGCTTGAACAAGAGCCCACATACCTAGCTAATGATGATAAGGTCAGTCGTTTTCCCTGGGCCTGATTTCTCTTTAAATTCCTGTCCACTTGTTCCCAGAGATTAAGGTCTAGCGTTTCAGGATCAGGAAACCAAGGATTATAAATTACTAGAGGCCCGGTGCATGAAAATTCATGCACTGGAGCAGGGGTCCCTCAACCCAGCCTGCCCCCTCTCACAGTCCAGGAGCCCTCGGGGAATGTCCTACTGATGGCTAAGGCCCGTTCCCCCCAGGGATCGGGTCTAAGGTGCAGTTTGGCCTCCCTCTGTGGGAGGCAACTGGACTGATCAGGGGAGTATGTCACCCCCATCACCCCATTGCTGCTGCCACTACCGGCCGCCGTAGCTGCCAGCCCTCTGCCCTCACTTCTTAGTGCTGGCCCTGCCCCCCGCTCACTGGTGGGGGGGCAATCTGGGGCCAGGCCGTCTGGGGGAGGGGCTCTGGGAGGTTGAAGCACTGTGGTCGCACCCCATCCAGCCTCTGCAGAGGCTCCGGGACCACGGCGCCGCCGCCTCTCTCACACCACCTCTACGAAAGGGGCCATGCCGCTGGACTGGCCCTCACTGTTGCCTCTCCCACACCACTGCCTCTCCTGTGCCGCTGGCCCTCTGCTCTCACAGCCGCTGCGGCTTTGTCCAGAAGGACATCCGAAAGATGTCTGGTCTAATTAGCATATTACCCTTTTATTAGTATAGATAACAGTTTGTAATAAGCTTTTTAGTTTTTCTTCTGTAACAAAGGCACCACCTGCTTTTAATAACTTTCAGCACTGTCATACATTGCTGCTGTTCTGTGGACAACTGTTGTCCCATTATGAAACCTTAGCTGAGAAACAATTCCCTCAAACTTGGAAATCCCAAGCGGGCTCCAATGACTTACTGCGCAGTTACTTTCATTTTCTTTCTCTTTGTTTTTGAGGGTTCCATCGCATTTCTTTGCATTCCTGGGCCCTCACATGGGACACCATTTGTCAGGACTGACCAGCAGACCCTGAGCAATGGATGAATGGATTACTCTGACACACCTTTCTGTGAAAGAGAGGCTAAGGGACTGCTTGGCTATAAGAACCAAGCAGCCCCATTTACCTGCCTCCTTAGGCTTTTATTGTAACATAGCTTGAACTAAAATTAACCTCTAGATACAATCAGCAGGGTAAGTATCCTTGAAAAGGCACATGCTTCTACAAGGTTGGGTCTAAAGACTAAACATAGAGATTCCAGCAAAACACCTGAGGGCTTGGACTTGTTTGGAAAAGTCAAGGCAGAGGCTGCTGCCTTTGGCAAGGCCCCCCTAGAGGCCCCTGATCTTCCAGAGAATCCTCCTCACAGACTTTCTAACCAAGTCCTGTGCTTCCCCACAAAGAATGACTATCTCCAATGTAGGTAGGTGGTCTGGAATCATTACATAGGTTGAACAATGGTGGTGGATATTGTGTGTAATGGGCAATTATTATTAACTTTCCAAGATAATAGGCTTCTATTCATATGATTCTGTTCTGTGTTGAGTTCCCTAGGAACTTCATTTCTGATAGTGTAAAAATTCATACATTCTGATCATCTTATTACTTATTTTTAGCCCTCCTATGTTTCATATTACTTCACCTTAAAGATTCCATGTTATTTTATATTGCATACATGCATATTTCTGATATTTCTCCCATTTGCTGTTTCTATTTTTGAGATAGTTGCTAAACAGAGTGAAAACAAACATGAATGTATAGTCTCAAACAATAGCAACAATAGCAACAAAAAGGTCAGTGAAATGCTACAAGATATGAAAAACAAAAGATATCCTACCTAGTTAGAACATTATCTGTTAAAGGATGCTATGAATATCTTTCTTCAATATTTGTGTTTCCTAGATAAGAGAATTAAAGTCTTGATAAGTTAAATGTCATGGCCAAGTTCATATGACAAAGTAGTAGCCAAGTCAGAATTAAAACTCAATGATCTTTATTATATTCAGAACTCATCTTGACAAAATATTTTTTAAAAATTATAAAACAAAAAAAGGGCTTGAAGGTAGAAGCAGCAAAAGCCTTTGTGGTTCATGTGTTTCACAGCAGTCAATGAAATTCCAGCAGTACTGTTCCAAATCTGATGAACACCATCTAAATCTGTCTGCACTTGATAAATATTACCATTTTGAAATGATTCCTTTAATGGAATTTTCACAAGCTGTTAATGCTTGTGGTTGATAGAGCCTACCTCACATAGTCTGATGTGTCATAATTCATGCCATAGTTGCTGTTTATTCTTCTGGGTTGATGGCCTCTTGTTGACTTTAAGTATAGCCTGCCTGCTTTTTCTAACCTTACCTTTAATAGATCACACTCCATGATATGATTACACAATACTGAAAGCCTGTGGTCGTAAATGCCACTTCTGTAATTACATAACCTGCCATCCTTCATAAACAGAAAAGCTGCAGAAACTCAAACAGTCAAGCATTTATAAGACACACAGTACATGTTCCCTTTTAGCATTTTTTATATGACATAAAAATTGGAATTTATGAAGCTGGAGTTGCAAAATCCAAATGAAAGGTGGAAGTATACTGAACTTGTAACTTTTATGAAAATGATGATTTATCTCCTAATAAGAAAGATTGTGGATTAAAGTAATTGCATTCTGGCCTGACAAGACTTAACTTCAAAGTGAATCAATATATGCATATTTGCTATTTGGCAGATAGTTTGAGTTAGTTATATAATATAAAACATGATAACAATAATTTTTACAATAGCACTACAGTTTTATTAGTTTTCATTGTCAAAACCATATACTAGTAATAGCACATATTTTTTTTTTTTTGCATGCAGAAGATTAGCATTATACCTCCCTAGCATGTTTGGATCAGTGGATAAGAGCATCAGCTGTGGACTGAAGGGTCCTGGATTCGATTCTGGTCAAGGGCACATGCCTGGGTTGCGGGCTTGATCCCTAGCAGGGGGAAGCTAATCAATCATTCTCTCTCATCATTGATGTTTCTATCTCTCTCTCCCTCTCCCTTTCTCTCTGAAAAAAAAAAAAAAAGATTAGCACTATTATTTTACCACCCTTACAAAATTACTCTTTTCATATACTTATTAGCATTTTCTCCCATGCACATATTGTCCCAGTTATTTAGTAATATTAAACATAATGTATACTGTTTCCAAAAAGACTTTACATGCCTAAATTGCTCTCTGGTGGCTGTTTCTTAATTTACTAAATCATTTCCCACTGAGTGCATATATAGTTAATCCCCTATTTGCTCTTATACATAATTCTATATTGAATTTTTACATTATTTATAACTTTAAAATAAATAATAGTGAATATTATTTATAATATTTACATTTTCAAATTATTTACATTATTAAAACTGGTCCTTTTATATAGATGAGCAAATTCCTGTGGTGCCTTTCCAGAAAGTGGATTGCTAAATAAAAGATCATGATATATTCAGTGCCTTTTGCTTTAGATATCAATTTATGTTAACTGTTTGGGATACAAAATTTTAACCCACAACCTGTTTTTCATGATTAAAAGTTAGGGTAATGTTAAATTTTATAAAAAATAAATATTTGCATTTTTTGTTCATACTCTAAATTTGGAAAATATAATATTTATGAATTATAGGATTAATTATTGGACTAGGACATGGAGAGAAATATTATGTAGTCCACATGTAATCAGGGTAAATTACTTTTGATTTAGAATATTATGAGCAATATATTTTATATTACAGAAATCCCTATTGTAGGATATAATGAAAATATTACTATAAGTATTCTACAAAGAATATGTAGAATAAAATGACTTTCAGGAATGACAGAGACTTGTTAAATAGTATAAAAATTATCAAGATCTTGAAAGCAAATATTAATTTTATTGAATTTGTGAAAGAAAAGCAGTGTGGTACCACTGTTAGAAAAAAAAAATGACAGAATAAGTCATCTTCTGCATGTCCTGGGGAAACTATGATATTTTATCATATTGTCTTGCATGATTCTGGGATTAATCAGACGTTTTTTCACAGGGGTTAAAGATTGCTAAGGTTTTTTTTGTTGTTGTTGTTGTTGTTTTTTCTTTCTTATTCTTCTTTCTGATTTTAAGGCTTGGTCATCACAGTGGATTCAATGGATACACATAAAAATCTCCATGGGAACTCTTCATACTGTGTGAATACATTTGTCTCTAATTTTATTTAGCTTTTCCCCCTGTCTAAACCTACTTCCATATACTGAATAAATTACAAGTTCGCTTTGAAGACATGAGACAAGCCTTGAAACAAATGATGGATCTTTACATCTGCCCTTAGGAAGTTAGCCTATGTAAATTTTTTTTTCTTTAAATAGGTAACTGCTGAGCTAATTACCTATTATGTGTCTGTATTCTACCTATTTGAAAGAGGATTTGAATTGTCTGCTATTTATTGACAATTCCAAGAAAAGTTTTCTAGCTTACTTTAATATTCATATTCTCCCAGGGGAAATAAAAATAACAAGTCATAAGATCCCCATGGTGAAAATGTAAGAATACCTCTAAAGTTCAACTCATTTCCTCTTTCCTTGCCCATCCCTTTTTCTCAGGCATTTATCAGTAGGAGGTTTTTTATCAATTACACATCAATATTTTAGCACAATTACTTAGGCTTCATCTAAATTATATCAATGTGAAAATATATCAGTTTTACATAATAAAGGGAATGAGTGTTTTGAGTATCTTTTTTAATGTTTTTGTGTATGTACTGGGTTGAATTGTCTACTCCTTTGGCCAAACCTCTAAGGTCCTATGGCTTATAACTTTCAGCCTCTACCTTGTATCTTTTAGCTTTTCTCTATCCTTCTGTAGTTCTCATAGCTTCTCCTACTCTCTCCCTTCCCTCTGGAAAACTATTTTAAAGAATTTGAGCCTGAGAAGGATTTAAAGTTTGTATTCCAGAATTTTGGAGATTAAGGGAAAAGCTCATGTATGATTGGCAATTTGGAATGGAAGGCAGGGAATTGTTCTCAGTATTTACTACTGGAAAATTATATTCATTTAAAAAGAGCCTCTTTTCCCTTTTGGCAAGAACTATTGATCATACATCTTGTTTTTCTATCTTCGTGCATTTATGAATGGTATTCATGGCATTTACTGACCCATGTGCTTTGCTTTGTCTCTCTGCTATGATAAAAAAGCCAAAGCTGTGTTAAATGTATTTTACTAAAAAACCCAAAGGATGCTTTTAGAAAGAATTGTGAGCAATCTTTGTATTCCCATTTTAAATGCTTGCCTATTTATTTGCTGTCAAAATTAAGTAACAATCAGAATCATGAAAGAATGGTATTAGAATCAGGACCAAAATGGTTTACATGTAATTCTCTTTCTAGCTATAAAGACCAAAGTGATTTTTTTTTAAATTGTAAGTTATTGAGAACATATTTTTTACAAACTACATTTTGAGGAAGAATGAATATTTGCATTATCATTAATTTATGTATTAATAGTATTATTTCATGTGTTATATGATTATTCTTAATATTATTTCCAAAATATTAGTAGTAACACAGTGTAAAATATTCTTCAGATATTAATCTTTTTATTGAACTTATCACCATTAATTCCATTATGCTCTTTGTTTTCTTTTTTAAAATGTGTCTTTATTGTTGAAAGTATTACAAATGTTCCCATTGTTTTTTCCCCCCATTTTTCCACTCCACCCTGCACTTCCACTTCCAAGCCTTCACCACACTATTGTCTGTATCCATGAGCTATGCCTATCCTATATAATAAAAGCCCAATATGCAAATCGACCAAACTGCGGAATGACCGGTTGCTATGACCTGCACTGACCACCAGGGGGCAGACGCTCAACGTAGGAGCTGCCCTCTGGTGATCAGTTTGCGGAGCACCACTCAGCCAGAAGCCAGGCTCATGGCTGGTGAGCACAGCAGTGGTGGCGGGAGTGGGCCTAAGCTGGCAGGCAGACATCAGGGGTCCTAGACTGCAAGAGGGTGCAGGCAAGGCTGAGGGACTCCCCCCTCTCCAGTGTACAAATGTCGTGCACTGGACCTCTAGTATCATATAAGTTCCCAGGTTAATCTCTCCCCTCTGAGACTTGACAGTCTATTCTATCCTTCTATGTCTCTGGATCTATTTTGTTCATCAGTTTATTTTGTTCATTAGATTCCACATATGAGTGAGATCATGTGATACTTGTCTTTCTCTGACTGGCTTATTCGCTTAGCATAATACTCTTCAGGTCCATGTGCTCCTTGTTTTCTTATGTCCAGGTGCATCATGGATATAAATTATTACCTACTAAAGAAGATTGATCAGATTTAAATTCCTATGCTTCTTTTAGAGTTTAAGGAAATTGTTGAGCATATAGGAATTCACAAATCGAATTGATTGATTAATGGGTTTTCATTTAAGCTTATTTGGTAAGAGTTCAAACAAAGAATGTTTGAACAAATGACTGTTCTCTTCATCTATTTACCAGGGCCTGTGCATTATAGATTCAAAGATTTTTTAGTAATGTTAAGTATCTCTCCAGGTATTGATTTGCAATTACACACATAGGAAAGTTTGTTATCAAGTATTCTGTTTAATTATATGAGGATATCACATTGACATAAAAGGGAAAAATTTTACTCTGAGACCAGATAAATATGGATTCAAATCTCATCTCTACCCAACTCATTGTATGACTGCATATAAATTGTGTTACCTCTTTTTAGTCTCTTATTCCTTAATTATAAAATAGTAATAAAATACATATTTATGTTCTATATAAAGGATTAAATAAAATCATTCTGAATGATTAGCTTCTTTCTTTCCATGTTTCAATATGATGGTTATGTCATATACAACAAACCAGATTAAGTCAGATAGTATTTTCTAAGTGGAGATTTTCTTTTTAAAGAAATTTTTATTGATTTCAGAGAGGAAGGGAGAGGGAAAGAGAGATAGAAACATCAATGATGAGAGAGAATCATTGATTGGCTGCTTCCTACATATTCCCTGCTACGGATTGAGCCAACAACCCAGGCATGTACCCTGACCAGGAATTGAACCATGATCTCCTGGTTCATAGATCGACACTCAATCACTGAGCCTGCTGGCTGGGTGTTTTAAGTGGAAATTTTCTAATCTAGAAGTTTTGTGTAGATCTGGGTAGCATCGGGCTTTTATTGCCCATGAGTTTTATCCTCTTCTTAAATTAGGAGACTATGTTTCCTCAGTGAGTGAAAAAGTGACGGCACATAATAGACTCTTTGCCCAAGGTTTGTGTTTTCTAGAAATGCTACCATCAATTGATCCATCATCATTATCTCTCTAATGACCTGCATTGATTACTTTACTTGGTTTAGTTCTGCAAGAATTCAGGTGGTGTCAGGCTTCCTTCTTACTGAAAGGATGTGAGTTTCCCATATCTTCATAAGGGAGGTTGTTCAAATGAGATATGCTATAACAAAACTGCCATTGATTTGTAGTTTTAAACATTTGAAATTGCTCTGGGCACAATATTAGACACATACATATTTGTGAAAAAATAGAGAACTGTAATCATTAAAAATGACTGTGAAATCAAGATGTATTTGCCCTTGTATAGTTAAAAGGAGTATTCTAAGATCCTTTACAAACAAAGAATAAAATACTTTCTAGATCCCTTCATAAAATAATTCCAAGAGCTTTCACACAAGTAATTAAAAATGTGGTTAAAATACAAGAAGTTGGTTCTGTCTGTGAACTGTTTACTGTGTTACCAAATTTGAATTAATTAATTCATCAAAAGAAAGGCACATAAAATATATATTTAAAAATGGTGGTGGAAGTGCCAGTGAAGGGTTTTGTTGAGCACAAGCAATGGACCGATTCTCATGGCAGATGCAGGTTTCTGTACATTTCTAACTGAGTTTGAGGGAAGGTCCTAAAAGCCTATCCTATATAATAAAGACAGAATATGCACATTGTCACTCCACCACAAAGATGGTGGTGCCCACAGTGGAGGCAGGGGGTTTCCATAACACAAGATGGCTGCACCCACAGCAGAGGCCGAATTCCCTTAATGAGCCTTAACAAGCAATCAGCAGGGACCTGGGGCTGTGTCACCCCCCAGCCTCAGTGGGGCTTGACAGGGGACCTCAGGCTGTAGCCCCCACCTGGCAGGGCTTGACGGGGAACATCAGGCCACATCCCCCACCCAGCAGGCTTGACAGGGGACCTCAGGCAGTGCCCTCTGCCCCTGTGCTGGGCCAGGGGACCTCAGGCTGCTCCCCCACCCAGCGGGGCTTGATGGGGGACCTGAGGCTGAAACCCCCCACCCAGGGGGCTTGACGAGATCTCAAGACGCGCCCCCTGCCAGGTAGGGCTTGACAGGGAACCTCAAGGCGCGCCCCCCTGGCCTGGGCTGGGGGACCTCAGGCCATGCCCCCCACCTCAGAGGCGGGCCAGGGTACCTGAGGTGGGGTTTGACAAGGGTGGGACCAGCCGGGTCTGTATCTAGCCCAATGGGGGTGGGGGAGGCTGAGTCTGGGTCTCGCACAATTTTGAGGAGCACGTGGGTGGACGGGAGCTTGACTCTGGGACCCAAGGTGCACCCCAGACTCTGACAGGAGGAAAATTTTCATATACATTTTACTAATTTTCTTTCATCTCTGACACTTCTATTATAGAGAAAGGGCAAATAGCAATATTAAATTATTTCCTCTAATTAATCTCCTTTTAATGTGCATGAATTTCATGTACCAGGTCACTAGTTTCAAATGAAGACTGTCTTATTAGAGGACACCTTGATAGAAATTGTACGTGAAGCTTTGGATCACAATTGGAAAAGTTTGTATTTTTACAGGTAATATGATCCAGCTAACACATAGTCTTGACTCAGACAACATAGAGTATGCTTTTTTGTGTGTGTGCTGTCTGTTATAAAATGAGTTTCATAAGGGAATCTGGGGAGACTGCATTGACAACACATTTCACTTCTTTTAAACAATCTCTTCTCACCTAATCTTTTGGAGATATAGTGTCTCAAAATTTTTTGCTTTCTGTCAGTTTTTCTTGTGACACTCAACTATAACTCAGATTTTTTTTTAATTTCCTGCTATACATGTTAGGAAAATCTATAGCTAGCATATATATAAGTCTTGAACTAAGGTAATCTTGGACTCTAACTAAATTATGTTAGGAAAATCTATAAGTTAGCATATATATAAGTCTTGAACTAAGGTAATCTTGGACTCTAACTAAATTATTAAAATTGTGATGGAGTGAACTGTTTTCCAAAATCTATTACTTAAGAGCTTTCAGAGCCAGAATTTACGGGTGGTAGAGGAACTGTTTGATGTGGATTAAAAAGAACTAAAAGTTTCTTTGCTATAAAATTCTCTCCTACAAAGTTTTAAAAAGATAAAAATTATTGATTTTTCCATACATGAATTTGTTAATCAGATTTATTTTCTTCAGACATCTATCTGAGATGAGTAACTCAGATGGGATATTTGCTGTGATTGGTGATGTGTGGATATGTGTGTGGAGCTCTGATGTAGCAGGAGTAATGAACATGTTTAGTAGCAGGTATTGCAGACCTACCTGATAATAGAAGGCAGAGCCTTGTATGGTTCAGGAACTCTGAGACCATGATGATAGCCCACGTTTCCCCTCCCTTAAAGCCATATCCATAGCATGTAGGAAATGTAAGGGAGAAGAGAGCATTAGATGAGAAGTAACCAAATAAATTTGGGGAAAAATGTAAAACTACATTCCAACTTTCAACTTTGATGAAGAAATTAATACAATTACTCTAAGAGTGAAGTCACTAGTACCATCATTTACCTGATCAAATTCATTAAGAAACTTGGTCTCTATAAATTCGGAGGAAGCAGATGGTGTGATATTATTAAAATGGATGAAAAATTAAAGATAGATTTTTAAATATTTACATATAAATGCACTCTCTTGCACACACAAATGTGCTAATCTTTTACTTTGATTCTTTTCTGCATTATTTAAAATAAAATATTTACCTTTTCTTTCTCAAATTATTCTCACTAGTATTACAAATCATCTTCTCTAAATTCAGTCTGAGATTCTATCTTCATTAAATATTAGCAGTTTGCCCCTATTTAAAGATAGCTGTATTTTCCAATATTGTAAGTAATCACTTTTTTTGGTAATCTGTTGAATTTGAAAAGAAAATTTATGCTGAAAAATAATCTCATAAAGAATTCTAATATTAATTTCTGAGTCAGAGCATGTTTTTTTGCTTCAAATAATACTTATGTTTTTCTCTTTATTTATTTAGTGACTAATTCTACATGCCTCCAAAATAAAATTTGTTTTGTTTTCCAATAAATTCATACAATTTAAAAAGCATTTTTACTTTTATTATGGACATACTTTTTCATAACAAAAATCTGTTTTTCAAAACCTCTTTTATAGTATTTAATTATTAAATAGGTCAGATAAAACTGCAAAATAAATTTTGAACATAAAGCTCCCTTTCATTGAGTCATATATTGGAAGTTATCAAAAATAAAAAAAAACTCTTGGTGCCTCTGTGACATTAGACAAGTAATTTAACCTTCCTGAGGCTTAGATTAATATTCCATAAAATGATAAAACAAAATCAAATAATGTCTAAGATCCCATTTAACTATAAGGCCTTGTTTTCTTCTGTTGAATTGTATGTTTTTTAAAAAAGAATCTCATCTTTTCTCATGACCTGTCCTATTTCTCTTTTACAGTATGCGATTATAAAATTCCCTCTCATCTACATGTAATTATTGCTAATTACCAAACATTACTATAGATTACCCAAGATTAGGAGGAAAGAGAGAGAGAAGGGAGATGGGGAAGGCTGGATGGGTAGAGGAAGAGAAGGGGAGGGAAGGGAGAGGGGGAAGGGGAGTTTGAAGGGGTAGGGAGAGGGGGAAGGAGAGAGAGAAGGAGAGGGTGAGGGAGAGGGAGAGGGAGAGGGAGAGGGAGAGGGAGAGGGAGAGGGAGAGGGAGAGGGAGAGGGAGAGGGAGAGGGAAAGGGAAAGGGAAAGGGAGAGATATTTTTACTTTTCCCTAAAGTTGAGCTCACCTTGAAATTAATTCTGAGCAAGAGGTCTAAGTAGGGTTTACTCTAATCCATGCTCTGCTTCCAGGAGAAACAAAAGTGAGTATAAAGTGTATTCAGAATGATTTGGCAGTAACAACACACTTGAAGAGATCCTACAGAAAGCTGCTGCCAGATAGCATGCAAATTGGGCATTTTGAGTAAAGCTGTGCTCTTGATTCTAACATTTATTGATCAGTGAAACTCAGGGTACACCTCCAATGCTGTGATATCCTGAGAGTTGATCAGCATAAAAAATTAATGGTCCTTTTTTATCATAGCATCTCATTATTTGTGGATTCTCTTGTCACTCAAAATAAATTCACCACTACCTAATAATAGTCTGGTGCTCTCTGTCAGTGCCGCAGTCTTCATTGTGCTTAAGTGACAAATATTACTAGTAAATGCCTTAGGTTTTGAACTATTATAATCTAAAATGGTGGAACATAAAATTAAATTTACATGATTGTACAAACTATATAACTCAAAAAATTTTAAAACTTGATGTAAAAAAAAGGTTACATTTTAGAATAGATATTTAAACCATCTTACCTAATAAAAGAGTAATATGCAAATTGACCATACCTCCTCTACACCCACAAGCCATGCCCACCAGCCAATCAGGAGCAAGTATGCAAATTAACCCAACCAAGATGGTTGCGGCCACGGAGAGAGCAGGAGGCTTGGGTTTCCCTGGCAATGGAGGAAGCCAAGCTTTCCACACACCCTGGCTGGCGCAGGCCTCTGCTCAAGGCTACAAAGTTTCAATTATAGAAGATAAATAAATCCCAACAAAAATGGCTGTGGCTGGAGAAACCAAGATGGTGGCATAAGGTATACACCTGTACGTGCTGCCTCTCACAACCACACCAAAACTACCACTAAAAGACCAAACGACTATCACCCAGAACCACAGGAAACCTGGCTGAGTAGAAGTTCTACAACTAGAAGGAAAGAAAAAAGCACATTGAGACCGGGTAGGATGTGCAGAGCCTCGGAAAAGCAGAGGTACAGAGGCACGCGAATTGGGCTGGTGACTGGATATGCTATTTTTTTCAATCAGGAAGGAGAAACAAGCTCCCTACTGCTCTGAATTCCAGTTTCCAGCGAGACTCTGGGGACCCAGACTCCTACGGGGAGAAGCTGGACTATCTGGCATCAGGTCGGAAAGTGAGGGTGGCTTTCTTGCAGAGGTGCTCACAGAAATCATTGTTTACTGCACTGGGGCGCTGGATACTAAGACGCAGAGACACAGAGATGGCTGACTGGCAGCTATTGCTGTTTGCCACTCCCTAGTGCAGTGGTTCTCAACCTTTTTAATGCCGCAACCCTTTAATACAGTTCCTCGTGTTGTGGTGACACCCAATCATACAATTATTTTCGTTGCTACTTCATAACTGTAATTTTGCTACTGTTAATGAATCGTAATGTAAATATCTGTGCTTTCCGATGGTCTTAGGCTCTACAATAGCAGTTCTCAACCTGTGGGTTGTGACCCACAGGTTGAGAACCGCTAGCAGGGTCACCTGAGACCATCGGAAAATACAGATATTTACATTACGATTCATTAACAGTAGCAAAATTACAGTTATGAAGTAGCAAAGAAAATAATTTTATGTTTCGGGGTCACCACAACATGAGGAACTGTATTAAAGGGTCATGGCATTAAAAAGGTTGAGAATCACTGCCCTAGTGAGTCCCTGAGATCCCACCCCACCCAATTTAAAAACCCACCCATACTGTGCACAGCGGCTTTTGCATATGAATGGCCTGCCCTTTAGCAGCTTAACCTAACAAACTGCCACTGGGTCAGACAGCTCTAAAACTTCCAAACCCCAAACAAAGAGGAGAAATCTGCAGATCTCCCTGTAGCTCCAGCTAGATGGCCTCAGGCAGTAGCTGACTTGCACATCCTTGGAGATCCAGGAGCTAGTGTACCTGCTGGTCAGTGTAAGATGATACGAGATTTCAATGCCTCACATCCATAAGGGACACACTCAAGAGGCAGACTCAGTGAGAACCAAAGCCCCACTGAAGCAAGTCCTGCCCCATACAGGTGTCTCCAGCACAGCAGTTCTTCCTTTATAGACACAGTGGGTCCTCACAGCCAATTGGCCTGGAGGTCAATTCTTCCCAGTGTACCAACAGCAATCAAGGCTTAACTACAACAACACTGTGCACCCAGCCCACAAAGGGGTGCACCAAGAGTGTCCACCTCAGGTTAACTGGGAAGGCTGACCCACGGGGCCATATAGGAAACCTAGCACACAAAGCCACTCTATCAACAAAGGGAAGCAGCCAAAATGCGGATACAAAGAAACATGTCATGAATGAAAGAAATGGAGGAAAGCATACTGGATATAGAGTTCAAAACCAGAGTTATAAGGTTACTCAAGAATCTCCTAGAAACCTCTAAGAAAGTTAGTGAGACCTTCAAGGATCTTAATGAGAATGCCAAAAAATGGAAAAGGACCAGTCAGAAATTAAGCATACACTATCTGAAATAAAGAATAATGTACAGAAATTCAACAGTAGACTAGAGGACCCCAAGAATCAAACCAAAGTTTTGAAATATGAGGAAGCAAAAAACAGCCAACCAGAAAAACAAAAAGAAAAAAGAATCCAAAAATATGAAGATAGTGTAAGGAGCCTCTCGGACAACTTCAAGTGTAACAACATCTGAATTAAGGGGGTGCCAGAAGAAGAGAGAGAGCAAGATACTGAAAACCTATTAGAAGAAATAATGACAGAAAATTTTCCCTCCCTGGTGAAAGTAATAGACTTACAAGTCCAGGAAGAGCAGAGAACCCCAAAGAAGAGGAATCCAAAGAGGACCACACCAAGACACATCATAATTAAAATGCCAAGGGCAAAAGACAAAGAGAGAATCTTGAAAGCAGCAAGAGAAAAACAGTTAGTTACCTACAAAGGAGTACCTATACGACTGTCAGTTGATTTCTCAACAGAAACTATGCAGGCCAGAAGGGAATGGCAAGAAATATTCAACATGATGAACAGCAAGAACGTACAACCAAGATTACTCTACCCAGCAAAGCTATCATTCAGAGTTGAAGGTCAGGTCAGATAAAGAGCTTCACAGATAAGAAAAAGCTAAAGGAGTTAATCACCACCAAACCAGGATTATATGAAACTAGAGGCCCAGTGCATGAAATTCATGCACTGGATGGGGGGGTGTCCCTCAGCCCAACCTGCACCCTCTCCAATCTGGGACCCCTTGGGGGATGTCCGACTGCCTGTTTAGTCCCGATCTCACAGGGATCGGGCCTAAACAGGCAGTGGGACATCCCTTTCACAATCCGGGACTGCTGGCTCCCAACTGCTTGCCTGCCTGCCTGATTGCCCCTAACCGCTTCTGCCTGCCAGCCTGATCACCCCCTAACCACTCCCCTGCCAGCCTGTTTGCCCCTAACTGCCCTACCCTGCTGGCCCGATCATCCCCAACTGCTTTCCCCTGACAGCCCGGTCACCCCCAAAGGCCCTCCCCTGCATATTCCCTCTTTATTAGATAGGGTTTTTTCTTTAACATATTGAACAGTGTACCTGCCATGGTCTGGACAAACCAGTAAAAATGTAAACCCAAACTAAAAGTGTCATAAAATAAACTCCTTAAACAGGAATTTCATGAGATCTTGAAAGGTGATATCATGTGGTTATTTCTTCCTTTCTTCCTTCTCTTTCTTTTTCTTGATGTTTCATCTTTTGTCCTTTTATTTCTTTTCTGTCCTCTCTTTCTCTTAACTTTTCCATTGGCAGAATCGTCGGTACTTGAATCTGTGTTGCTTCCAGAAGACAAAGAAAAGGGAAACACACGGTCATCTGAAGAAAAAGTTGATCTATGTTGGGATCGGTGGTGTTTTTGGTTTTGCTCTTTTTCTGATTTGTCATTTCTGCTAGCCCCAGCATCTTCAGGACTTGTGTGTGGGCACTTCTTATTCATGTCTACAAAACCTCCCTGGCTTGGTGAAAACTGTAGGGGAAAAGGTCTTCCTGGGTGGGCTCAAGCCCTGCCAAGATGCTGAGGAACCAGGGTGGGGAGCACCCACCACTGCCCTTGAAGAGCCAACCTCCGGACCTTGGGGTACTTTTCAGTAATGTAACTGCAATGTCTCCGTTTGCCTTCAGAAATTAGTTGTAAATTACTTCTGATGTGAAACCCTACCTCAGACATTTCCTTTGAGGTTTCTAAAGATTTTAAACAAAACCCATTCACCTCCCTAACCTGGTCAGAAATTTCTACCCAATGGGAGAGGTTTGCTGGGCAGCATTGCCCAGATACCTCCCCCCAATCTCCAATCACTTGGCTGGGGGCAAGGGAAGTTCCAAGGCTATACGTGTGTGTGGGGGATCACTCCATGGGGGTGCAAGCCCTTTGGAGGCTGACAACCTGTGCTGCTGCTGGGAGGGGATCACTCTGGGGGGCGTGGCTGTGTCCCAGGCTACACCCCCTGGCTACGGCTGGGAGCTGATCGCTGGGGAACAGGGGGGCCTGCAGGCACCTCCCAGGCCAATGGCCTGGGGTGCGGCTGGAAGCAGAGCACGCCAGGGGGGCCACAGGTGCCTCCCGGCCAGAGGGCCCAGAGCAGCTGGAAGCAGATCACACCAGGTGGGTACGGCTGCCTCCCAGCCAACAGGCCGATGGACTAGGGCGTGGCTGGGAGCAGATTGCACCAGGGGGCCACGGCTGGGAGCAGATCATGCTCAGGGAGCAGCGGGCACCTCCCAGGCTGAAGGCCCGGGCCACATGCCTCCAGCTCTCATCGCCAGCCCTCCCTGGGACTGGGGGACTCCAGCGGGCCTGAGAGGACTGGGTACCGCCATCTTGTGTCTATGGGCGCCACCATTTTTGTTGCGGAGTGACAGTTAATTTGCATAATACTCTTTTATTAGATAGGATGCTGAAGGGTATTCTTTAAGAAGAGGAAGAAGAAGAAAAAGGTAAAGATAAAAATTATGAACAACCAAGTGTCAACAAATACATATCTATCAACAAGTGAATCTAAAAATCCAGTGAATAAAAAATCTGATGAACAGAATAAACTGGTGAATATAATAGAATCATGGGCATAAAAAAGGAGTGGACTGACAATTCTCGGGGAAAAGGGGGTGTGAAGGGTGAGGGAAGAGATTGGATAAAAATCTTATACCTATGGATGAGGACAGTGCTGGGAGGTAAGGGAATGGGGCAGGGGGAGGGAATTGGGTGGAGGGGAGCTATGGGGGGAAAAAAGAGGAACATCTGTAATAATCTGAACAATAAAGATTTATTTTAAAAAAATGGTTCGGCCATGGAGTGAGCAGGAGGCTTGGCTTTGCTCAAGGCTACATAGTTTCAATTGTAGAAGATAAATAAACCCCAGATACCAGGGCCTCCACTTGGGTCACGGGGGGTGTGGCTGGCCTGCAAACCATGACAGGACCCTCGCCCAGGCTGCCCCATGCCCCAAGGGAACCACCACCCTGATCCAGGACACCCTTCAGGGCAAACCAGTTGGCCTCCACCCCTGCACCAGGCCTCTATCCTATCTAATAAAAGATTAATATGCAAATTGACCATCACTCCAACACACAAGATGGCTGCCCCCATGGGGTCAAAGATGGCTGTGCCCATGTGGACATAAGATGGCCACCACAAGTTGGCCAGCAGGGGAGGGCATTTGGGAGGGACCAGGTCTCCAAGGGAGGGCAGTTGTGGGTGATCAGGCCAGCAGGGGAGGGCAGTTGGGGGTGATCAAGCCTCCAGGGGAGGGCAGTTAGGGGTGACCACGCTGGCAGAAGAGGGAAGTTGGGGGCGACCGGGCCTGCAGGGAAGAGCAGTTTGGGGTAATCAGGCTGGCAGGGGAACAGTTAGGCATCAATCAGGCAGGCAGGGGAGTGGTTAGGGGGTGATCAGGCTTGCAGGCAGAAGTGGTTAGGGGCAATCAGGAAGGCAGGCAGGCGAGCAGTTGGGAGCCAGCAGTCCTGGGTTGTGAGAGGGATGTCCAACTGCCCGTTTAGGCCTGATCCTACCGGAATCGGGCCTAAACGGGCAGTCGGACATCTCTCGAGGGGTCCCAGATTGGAGAGGGTGCAGGCTGGGCTGAGGGACACACCCCCCCATGCACGAATTTCGTGCACCAGGGCTCTAGTTACAACTTAAAGAGGGAAGTAAAAAAAAAGAAATATTAAGAAAGATTAGGGGAAGTGAATATTGTCAAAGGTAAATCTATATTCTGTTACAGTTATTGCTAAATATTCAATTTAAACACATGTATCTTTTTAAAATTAAATTTATTGGAATGAAATAGCTTAATAATATTATATAGGTTTCAAGTGTACAATTCTATAATACATGATCTGTATATTGCATAGCGTGCCCACCACCCCAAGTCAAATCTCCTTAAGTCACCACATATCTACCATCCTTTACTCTTTTTTTTTCTTTAAATTAACTTTATTTTTTTTTAATTTAATAAATCTTTATTGTTCAGATTATTACAATTGTTTCTCCTTTTTCCCCCCATAGCTCCCCTCCATCCAGTTCCCACCCCACCCTTTGCCCTTACCTCCCCCACACTGTCCTCATCCATAGGTATATGATTTTTGTCTGGTCTCTTCCTGCACCCCCCATACCCCTTTCCCCCTGAGAATTATCAGCTCACTCCCTTTCTATGCCCCTGATTCTATTATATTCACCAGTTTATTCTGTTCCTCAGATTTTTAATTCAATTGATTTTTAGGTTCACTTGTTGATAGATATGTATTTGTTGTTCATAATTTTTCTCTTTACTTTCTTCTTCTTCCTCTTCTTTAAGAATACCTTTCAGCATTTCATATAATACTGGTTTGGTGGTGATGAACTCCTTTAGCTTTTTCTTATCTGTGAAGCTCTTTATCTGACCTTCCATTCTGAATGATAGCTTTGCTGGGTAGAGTAATCTTGGTTGTAGCTTCTTGCTTTTCATCTCTTTGAATATTTCTTGCCACTCCCTTCTGGCCTGCATAGTTTCTGTTGAGAAATCAGCTGACAATCGTATGGGTGCTCCCTTGTAGGTAATTAACTGTTTTTCTCTTGCTGCTTTTAATATTCTCTCTTTGTCTTTTGCTCTTGGCATTTTAATTATGATGTGTCTTGGTGTGGTCCTCTTTGGATTCCTTTTGTTTGGGGTTCTGTGCGCTTCCTGGACTTGTAAGTCTATTTCTTTCACCAGGTGGGGGAAGTTTTTGGTCATTATTTCTTCAAATAGGTTTTCAGTATCTTGCTCTCTCTCTTGTTCTGGCATCCCCATAATTCTGATGTTGGTACGCTTGAAGTTGTCCCAGAGGCTTCTTACACTATCTTCAACTTTTTGGATTCTTTTTTCTTTTTTTTGCTTTTCCGGTTGAGTGTTTTTTGCTTCTTTGTATTTCAAATCTTTGACCTGATTCTTGCATTCCTCTAGTCTGCTGTTGGGTCTCTGTATAATATTTTTTATTTCAGTCAGTGTATGTTTAATTTCTAGTTGGTCCTTTTTTATATCTTCGAGGGTCTCATTATATTTATCGGCCTTTTCTAGGATATTCTTGAAAAGCCTTATAACCATGGTTTTGAATTCTATATCTAGTCATTTGTTTTCCTCCATTTCTTTCATTTGTGATCTGTTTCTTCATCTCCCCATTTTTCACTGCTTCCCTGAGTTGGTAGGGTGGCTTTGTGTGCTAGGTTTCCTATATGGCCCAGTGGGTCGGCCTTCCCAGTTAACCTGAGGTGGACACTCTTGGTGCACCCCTTTGTGGACTGTGTGTACAGCCTTGTTGTAGTTAAGTCTTGATTGTTGTTGGTATCACTGGGAGGAATTGACCTCCAGGCCAGTTGTCTGTGAGGATCTGCTGTGTCTACACTGGGAGACGTTCGGTACTGGAGACAGCCTTATAGGATTAGCCTTGCCAGATTGCAAAAGCCTCTGTGCTCAGCTTGGAAGGGGTGGAGTCTCAGGGAGGAGCAGACAGTCTTGGCTTCCCATCAGCCCTGCCCTTGTGCATGCGAGTCTCCAGACCTCTGCCCTCCGCGGTTCCTGAGTTTCCGCCTGACAGTCCAGATTTCCCCCGTAAGAGCATGTGTCCCCAAGGGCTCGCCCGGAACTACGGTTCAGTGCAGTCGGAACTGGGGTTCAGTGCAGTCAGGAGCTTCTGACTCCCTTCTGCTAGGGATAGCCTGTGGTAACCTCCGCAGTCAGTCTTTGTGCACACTCGCGCCTCCAGACCCCTGCCGCCGTGGCTCCCCGAGTCTCCGAGTCTCCGTGTGCCTTTCTCTCTACCTGACAGTCCAAACTCCCCCTGTATGAGCCTGGGTCCACAGGGTTTCACCCGGAACTGAGGTACAGTGCAGTTGGAACTGGGGTTCAGTGCAGTTGGGGGCTTCCTTCCCCCTTCCGCGAGAGAATGCCAGCCAGGCACTCCACTGCCCTTCCTCTCTTCGCACGCGTGTCTCCGTACCTCAGCTCTTTGCCGCTCCTTCTCTGTGAGCTTTCCTCTTTCCTTCTAGTTGTAGAATTTCCACTCAGCCAGCTTTCCTGTGGTTCTGGATGGTGTCCACTCTGTCTTTTAGTTGTAGTTTTGAAATTGTTGTGCGGGGCAGCAGTTTAGGTGCTTACCTATGCTGCCATCTTCCCCCCTTTACTCTTTATTATCCCTCTTCCCCCTTCCCTCTGAAAACCACCATATTTTTGTGTCTATAAGTTTTTGTTTGATTTTCTTGTTTGTTCATTTGTTGTTTTCAGTTTTACAATCCACATATGAGTGAAATCATATGGTTCTTTACATTTTCAGTCTGACTTATTTTACTTAGCCTGATATTTTCAATATCCATGCACATTGTGGCAAATGGCAGTATTTTATCTCTTCTTATGTCTGAATAGTATTCCATTGCATTTATGTATCACATCTTCTTTATCCAACCATCTATCAAAGGACACTGGCTGTTTTTATGTCTTGAACACCATGAACAATGATGCAATGAACAGAAGGATAAATATATATATTTCAAATGTTCTGGGTAGACTACCCAGAAAAGGTGTTGCTGGCTCATATGGTATTCTATTCTTTTTTCTTATTTCTTTTTGAGGAGGCTTCATACTGTTTTCCACTGTGCCTGTACCAGTTTACTTTCCCACCAGCAGTCAATGGGTTCCTTTTTCTCTACAACTTTTCCAACCCATTACTTGTATTGTTGATAATAGACATTCTAACCGGTGTGAGGTGGTATCTCATTATAGTTTTGATTTGCATTTCCCTGATAGCTATTGAAGCTGAGCATCTTTTTATATATCTGTTGGACGTTTATATGTCTTCTTAGAAGAAGTGTCTGTCTAGGTCCTCTGCCTACTTTTTAATTGGATTATTTGTTTGTTTGGTGTTGAATTGTATGAGATTTTTTTGTTTTGTTTTTTATATTTTGAATACTAATACCCTGTTAGAGCTCTTATTTACAGATAACTTCTCCCATTTGGTTGGTTGCCTTTTTGTTTTGTTGGTGGCTTCATTTGCTTTGCAGAAGCTTTTTAGTTTGATATAATCCCATTCATTTATTTTTGCCTCTCCTTCCATTGCCTTTAGGGTCAAATTAATAAAACCCACTCTAACCTTTTTGCTAAAGCAAGAAAGTACTTCTCATCATTTAACTATCTTTAGTTTTGCTTTGAAATAGCCCATGTTAGATTTTTAATTTTGTTTTGCTTTTACAGAATATTCATAGTTTGGCCTATTAGAAATAGTCCAATGCCCTTTTGTGTTTCTGATGAGTGAAAAGTGCTTAATATTTGCATTTTTGAGATTTTTTTTTTGTTCTATGTTTTGAGGTTTCATGAAAATATGTGCATTACTAGAGGCCTGGTGCACGGATTTGTGCATCTGTGGGGTCCCTCAGCCTGGCCTGAGCCCTCTTGAAATCTGGGACCCCTTGGGGGATGTCAGACTGCCATTTTCAGCCTGATTCCCACAGGGCAGGCCTAGGGACTCCATTGGTGCATGAAACTGTGCACCGGGCCTCTGGTATGCATATAAGATCTTTGGGAGATTCCCTATGAGATTCATCAGTCTGTACCATGTGTCCATGCCTGTACATTGAGTGTCTGCCCCCTGGTGGTCATTGCACCTGATAGTTACCAGTTAAACAGTCAAATGGTCAGATGGTTGCTTAGGCTTTTATATATATAGATACTATGAAGCCTAAGAAAATATGGTTGTCCTACTTCCCAGGCATCTGTGACATGAAACTTCTACCACAAGCTGAGGGTGGGAAATTAAATGATCCAGATGTGTCTTTATTTCATTATCTTTCTAAGAATTTTCTATACCAGTGAACTATGATGCTATGCTTAGGTACCAATCATTACTAACAATTTCCTTCAAAATTGCTTTTTATGTTATTGGATTGTCATAAATATTTGATAAAGCATATATTTGGTTATTGTATGATTTATTTTATAAATTATGAATAGAATTTTTGTTTTCTTTTCTAATTATTCTAACATTGTATTTTTAATTTTTAATAACATACATTTTCCTTCAGCAAAGAGTATTGAAAGTGAACCTAAAATTAAATGTAAAATCTGTATTTCAGCAATAGAATTTATGGAACTTTTTTCTTCTAATCTTCTCTTTTTACAAAAGCATTTCAGATAATTATATGGTTTGAATGCTAGGCTAAATAATGGATGCTTTATTATCATTATTACTTCTGTCCTGAATAACTTTCATTTATAGGTACTTTTATACTTAAAGGCAATTAAATCATCTTAGAAACAACTGTATTTGCACATAGAACATTAGTTTTTGTTCACCTATAATTGGGAGAATGTCTTGCAGCATATTGATGCTATCACTGAAAGCATATTTTCATACATTACATCTTCAATGCAGCCATAGTGCTATGGCTTTTAAATAACACCAGAATTCATTCACTTTCCATCTTATTTTAAGTTGGTTATCTTATTACCTGGCTTTTATAGACATATTTTTGCATTGCAGTCTGTTCCAATTAGTTCCATTTATATTGTAATTCTTTTTCCTTCTCTTCTGACCTCACCACTCCTCACCAGGTGCTCTTCTGATAAAACATAAACTATTCTCATAAGCACTGAGTACTTCTGGGAAAGTTAAAGTAAGCAAAATTGGAGGAATTAATTCAAGCTGAAACTATTTTTGCCTGAAATCTCTGAAATACTTGTGCTTAAGCCTTTTCATTCATGGGAGTCATATTTTATACAGTATGACACATTGAGAAAATGTCAGCATCCCAAAGCATATGTTGTTTATTAGATTCTGAAGCAGAAGGATTGAATGGCAAAATAATACATAAATTTAAAAAGATATGATGACCACAGTTAAAGCATAGGACATACACAAACCCATTTACATAAGAATCTATCCAAAACTTAGGAAATTAGTGATACTCATTGTGAGGTTGATGAGAAGATCTGGGAAGGGAGATGTTATGGACTGAATACTTTTGTCCCTGCCAAAATCCATAATGTTGAAGCCCTAACTCTCAATATGATGGTATTAGAAGGTAGCACCTTAGAGAGGCAATTTACTTAGGTCAGGTTATAACAAAGGAGCCCCATAATTGTATTAGTGCCCTAATATGAAGAGTTAGGACCGGAAGATTCTTCTCTTCATCCTGTGAGGATATAGTAACAAGATAGCTTGTCTGCAAGCCAGGAAGATGGTCCTCCCAAGACCTAATTCAGGCCACACAGCCTCCAGTACTGTGAGAAATAAGTTTCTGCTGTTTAAGTAATCTCATGTATGGTATTTGGTTATCACAGACCAAGCTACCTAACACAATAATGGTCATCTTTAATTTTCTGGATGAGGTAATCTGAAAATGCTGAGAGTCTTAAGGTATATTGTTGTTGTTTTTTTTTGTTTTTTTTTCTGTTACTAAGTTATACTTTAAAAATATAATGAGGTATCTCTGAAATCCAGACACTTCAGTATCTGCAAGAAATTGCTTATGAAATAAAATTCTGAGAAATTATAGTAATTTTTAAATTTAGAAGACACTCTAAAAAGTGATGATTAAATTATTTAATTACTAATCTATAAATATTTTTAAATTCATTATTGTATTTGTGAGTTTTGTCGCATGGAGATTTTATACTGAGGTTGTTTGTATGTCAATAACACTCTAATTCAACATGATTTATCACTAGAGTCCCAACATATTTTTCCCTGTAAAATTCTTACATTTTCAAGTTTAAAATATAATGCAAAGAGCTTTTGTCATCTATTCTCACTACTTTCTATCTCCCTACTGTGTTGTCTCAAATACCGAGAGATCTTACTGTGAATTCAATGGTACAGTTCATTGCCATGAAAACCCTCATGCTAAAGTAGATGTACCACAATCCTGTAGATTTGAAGAACACTATTCACTCATTACAAAATGCATCATTCTCCATCTTTCATTTTCTCTCTATTTTGGCTTTAAATTAATCCATAGGTGTTTTTGAAAAAAAAAATAAAGGCAGAAAGAAGAGAAAAATGTGAGAGAATGTTATAATATACACTAGAGGTCTGATGCACAAAATTTGTGCAAGAGGCTCAGCCCTCACAGCAGCCGCGGCTTGCCTCAGCCCTGGCAACCCTGGCTTCATTCAGAAGGTCACTTGGAAGGACATCTGGAATGATATCCAGATGGTCGTTTGGCTGTCCGGTCTAATTAACATATTACAATATCATTATTATAGACTAGGGCCCAGTGCACGAATTTGTGCACCTCAAAAGGAACTGTGGCCTGGGAGGCTGCGATAGGTACAGGGGCTGGTCTCAGCCCATCCTCCATGCTCCTGCCCAGCCCCTCCCACCACAGCCCATGGCCCCATCTGCCAGCAGCCCTGCTCCTGCAGCCGCTGCTCCCAGACGCTGACGGTGCTGAGTGATTGGGGCTGGTGCCAGCAGCAGGTGTGAGCAGGGCTGGCACTGTCAGTGGGTGTGAGCAGTGGCTACTGCCCCGATCACCCCTCAGGAGCAGGGGGAGGTGGAGAAGCCCTCAGGGGTGATCAGGGCTGGCAGCCGCCACTCGCATTCATGATGGCGCCAAGTGATTGAGACCAGTGCCAGGAACCGGCATCAGGTGCGAGCAGTGGCTCTGGCACTGGCTGCAGGTGCGAGCAGGGCCAGCACTGGCAATGGGTGTGAGTGGCGGCTCCAGTGCTGGCAGCAGGTGTGAGCAGGGCCGATGCTGGCAGTGGGTGCGAGCATCAGGCGGGACCATGGCACATGGAAGCAAAGAATTTTCAGTAACCATCAGAGGCTCGCCCCAATGACAGCGAGCGGAGCCCCACCTTGGTATGGCACCTCTGCTCACCTGCTCCACCATCCTGTCGCAACCAATGCCCGCCATGTTCTGCCCATGCCCCCTGGTGTTCAGCGCATGGCATAGCAACCTATTGTTCAGTTGTTCTGGTTATTCCACAGTTCGGTCTACTTGCATATTAGCCTTTTATTATATAGATGGCTGTATTCAAATCTAAAATGTCTAGAAGTTAGAGATTGTGTTTTTAATATTATTTTTGCAAATTTAAGATTAAAATTAATCTATTCTTTAAGAGCATATCTGGGATTTTTAGAAGATTTATAATTACTTAATGCCAAATGTACCAAGGATATTGTATTTGCATCATATATTTGATCTCAAATAGTTAATATAAGAATAAAATCCACATACACAAGCATTTTTCCCTGAGAATCATTATCTAGTATATTCTATTTTCAAAAAGAAGTTGAGGATCAACAATTGTTGGTTAATTTGAGCAAATAAAAGTACCTTATCTCCATTTTTCAATACTTGATGTGAAAAATGTTTCTTGGTTTTTAGTCATCCATTATTATTGCTTTCTGTCATTATTTTCTAAGGAGATGTGCATTTTGGATCAATATTTGTTAAATATCATACATTAAACTGGCCAAGTTTTGTTGACTTGAAGACAATTTGATAAGGGAAAATAATGTATTATCTTATATGTGAATTTCAGCCAAGAGGCAGTTGTTGGCAACTATGTTTAACCATCATTGCTGTGAGCCTAATTTAAACTGTTCTAACAAGTAAACTTCACACTTCAGCATGAACACAACAGTTCTCTGGCATACGAAATTTTTATTTTTACTGTCTTATTCTTCTGAAAATTAAAAGTGCAAAGCTCTCCCTTCCCTCACTCCTTTGCTTTCTCTCCCTCCCCCCATCAGCTTTTCTATCACAGCATATAACAGAGATGTAAATATTTTTGTATATGCCTTAATAGAATAATTCACATATATTTTTATAAAAAATTAGCATATATATATTTAGTTGTTTATTTACCTAAACTAATTAACTTAATATAAATTTTATAGGATGTTTTAAGTTAAGGTGACCTTAGAGGAGAGATAGTCATTAAACAAAAAATTACAAGTGCAATAAGTGCTACAGAGTAAAAGTGAAGAATGTTAAATTTAAAGGACTTATAGTCTGGGGAGAGAAGATGTAGAAAGCTGAGACCTGAAGCACAAATACTAGCTCATTAGCTTAAACAGAAGTGAGGTAGAAGTCAAGAAAATACATTTCTTGTACACAGAACACACGTATGATAACCTTGGAGGTAGGGAAATCATATAACAAAATAATTGAAAGAAATTTATGATAGTTGGAGTGTAGGGAGCTTTCATAGGAGTGATATCAAATAAGGTTGAAGAGAGGGAGGCAGTAACAAATAAGAGAGAGTTTTAAGTCGAAGGAAGGAATGTGATCTTTATTTTGAGTGCAGGGAAAAACCTTCGAAAGGAGTTTAGTTGGTGATTGACATGGCCTAGAGATACACTGTAAATTATCACAGAATCAAAACTGGATGGGGAAATAAAATGAGGAGGTGAAATAACATTTAGCCAGCTATTTTATAAGAGTCTGTGATTGATATTATAAATAAAAATATTTATACAAACTAGTATATGCTCTTCAAGTATCTTAAATATATATTTCTCATTTTCAAAATAAATAGCATTTAAAGATATATATATATATATAAATATATATATCCTATCTAATAAAAGAGTAACATGCAAATTAACCATCACTCTGCTACACCACCAGCCACGCCCACCAGCCACGCCCACCAGCCAATCAGGAGCGAATATGCAAATAAACCCAACCAAAATGGCTACTGCCACAGAGAGCAGGAGGGAGGCATGGGTTTCCCCGGCAATGGAGGAAGCCAAGCTTTCCGCCTGCCCTTGCCAGCCTAGGCCTCCACTCAAGGCTACAAATTTTCAATGATACAAGGTACATAAAACCAAACAGAAATGGCAGCAGCCACGGAGCTGGAAAGAGCAGGAGGCTAGGGTTTCCCCGGTGATGGAGGAAGCCAAGCTTTCCACACACCCTGGCGGGCCCAGGCCTCACTTAAGGCTACAAAGTTTCAATTATAGAAGATACATAAATCCCAACAGAAATGGCTGCTGCCACGGAGCAAGCAGAAGGCTTGGCTCTGCTCCAGGCTACAAAGTTTCAATTGTAGAAGATAAATAAACCCCAGATACCAGGGCCTCTGCTTGGGTTGCCAGGGGATGTGGCCGGCCTGCAAACCACCACAGGCCCCTCACCCAGGCCTCCTCATGCCACAAGGGAACCCCACCCTGATCCGGGAGACCCTTCAGGGCAAACCAGCTGGCCCCCACCCGTGCATCAGGCCTCTATCCTATCTAATAAAAGAGTAATATGCAGATTGACCATCACTCCAACACACAAGATGGCTGCCCCCATGTGGTCAAAGATCCTGCCCCCATGTGGACACAAGATGGCCAGCAGGAGAGGGCAGTTGGGAGGGACCAGGTCTCCAAGGGAGGGCAGTAGTGGGTGATTAGGCCAGCAGGGGAGGACAGTTAGGGGTGACCTGGCTGGCAGAGGAGGGAATTTGGGGGGGACCAGGCATGCAGAGAAAGGCAGTTGGGAGGGACCCAGGCCTGCAGGGAAGAGCAGTTGGGGGGGACCAGGGCTGCAGGGGAGGGCAGTTAGGGGTGACCAGGCCTGCAGGGGAGGGCAGTTGGGGGGGACCCAGGCCTGCAGGGGAGAGCAGTTGGGGGGGACCAGGCCTGCAGGGGAGGGCAGTTAGGGGAAAACAGGCCTGCAGGGGAGCAATTAGGCATCAATCAGGATGGCAGGGGAGTGGTTAGGGGGTGATCAGGCTGGCAGGTAGAAGCGGTTAGGGGCAATCAGGAAGGCAGGCAGGCAAGCAGTTGGGAGCCAGCAGTCCTGGATTGTGAGAAGGATGTCCGACTGCCCATTTAGGCTCCATCCCACCAGGATCAGGCTTAATTGGACAGTCGGACATCCCTCGAGGGGTCCCAGATTGGAGGGGTGCAGTTTGGGCTGAGGGACAACCCCCCCCCGTGCACGAATTTCATGCACCGCGCCTCTAGTATATATATAATGTAATGTAGAATCATATAAATTATTAGTATAACAATGACTTCTATATATGTATAACATATATTGTTGTTGATTTTTTAAAGTAACAGAGAGATATATGAATCTTTTGTGAATTCCAGTTCTTAAACTGCTCAAACATTACCTCTTCTATATCACATTCCCTCTACGCCTTCCTCTTGATGGAATAAATCACTCTGCCCTAGTATCCACACTGTAATTTGGGCAAAGTGAGTATAAATTTTTACATTTTAGAATATCATGCTTATTGCTAGGTCCTATGCCTCAGGTTTTATTCCTCTGTGTCACCAGAGCCTACTCTACAGCTTGGTGCATAGTAACAGGTCAGAGAATGTTTATAACCTCCTGAAACAACTTTCTCAGAGAATATAGATTACAGAAATCGAGGTGAGCTTAGGTACTTTTAGTATAATTCCTTCATTTTCTTGGTGACAATACTGAAAACCTAAGGTATTAAATATATTGCTCAGAAAATTAGCTCTTATCAAAGAATGGCTTTAATCATCACATTTTACCTGGAAATACATTTACAAAAATATAAACACCAGTAAAATTGCTGTATTTTATTTCAGAAGGCAAAAGTTGGCCAACATAGCATTTTTCAAATAATAGGGTAAGAGAGAATGTCAGCATAGGGAAAAACATACATCCCAGATCAGGAGGCACATCTCCCAACTTCGCTTTTAGTCATGAAGGGGAGTATTGACACCATAGAAATCACTGAACACGACAAATAAGTATATTGATTTTTTGTTTATTTATTTTACTTGACTTTGTTTTACTTTGGAGAGCTGATTGTTAAAAATATATAGACAAACCACTGTTATTTTTTTTGTGTGTGTGTGTATTTTTGTTTTGTTTTTAGTTTTTTAATTGGAGTTTATTCTTCCCCAATTTGTGGGATCCAGGCCCTAAGTATTTGCTAAAAGATTTTGTCCTATGACCATACTTGATTAGGCTAATGGCAAACATAAACAGGGGCATTTACAGATAAATGAAAATAATGTTTATGTTATTTTATTAAAGTATAGCATTTATTTATTTATTTATTTATTTATTTATTTATTTATTTATTACTGTTTAAAGTATTACCAATAGCAGTACATATGTAACCTTTTTTCCCCCATTGACCTCCCCGGCCTCCCCCACCCCCCTAGCACATGCCCTCACCTACCTAGGGTCTGTGTCTGTTGGTTATGTTTATATGCATGCATACAAGACCTTTGATCTTACAGCCCCACCCTCCCCAAAACCTCCCCTGCCTTCCTGCTGAAGTTTGACAGTCTGTTCCATGCTTCTTTGTCTCTGTATCTATTTTTGTTCATCAGTTTATGATGTTCTTTATATTCCACAAATGAGTACGATCATGTGATATTTCTTTTTCTCTGACTGGCTTATTTCACTTGGCTGCATAATGCTCTCCAGTTCCATCCATGTTGTTGCAAATGGTAAGAATTCCTTCTTTTTTACAGCAGCATAGTATTTGGTTGTGTAGTTGCATCACAGTTTTCTAATCCACTCATCTGCTGATGGGCACTTAGGCTGTTTCCAAATCTTAGCTATGGTGAATTGTGCTGCTATGAACATAGGGGTGCATATATCCTTTCTGATTGGTGCTTCTGTTTTCTTGGGATATATTCCTAGAAGTGGGATTACTGGGTCAAATGGCAGTTCCATTTTTAATTTTTCAAGGAAATGCCATACTGTTTTCCACAGTGGCTGCACCAGTCTGATTTCCCACCAATAGTGCAAGAGGGTTCCTTTTTCTCTGCATCCTCTGCAGCACTTGTTGTTTGTTGATTTGTTGATAATACCCATTCTAACAGGTGTGAGATGATTCTTTATTGTTCTTTTGATTTGCATCTCTCAGATGATTACTGACTTTGAGCATGTTTTCATATGTCTCTCAGCCTTCTGTATGTCCACTTTTAAAAAGTGTCCATTTAGGTCCTTTGACCATTTTGTGATTGGATTGTTTATCTTCCATTTGTTAAGTTTATGAGTTCCCTATAAATTTTGGAGATTAAACCCTTCTCAGTATAACATTGGCAAATATGTTCTCCCATGCAGTGAGCTTTCTTGTTTTGTTGATGGTTTCTTTTGCTGTGAAGATGATTTTTATTTTGATGTAGTCCCATTTGTTTATTTCTTCCTTAGTTTCCATTGCCCTTGGAGCTGTATCAGCAAAGATATTGCTACAACAAATATCTGCTATTATTCTGCCTATGGTTTCTTCTAAGATTTTGATGGTTTCCCCTCTTTTAAGTCCTTTATCCATTTTGAGTTTATCTTTGTGTATGGTGTAAGTTGGTGGTTTAGTTTCTCTTTTTTTTTTTTGCATGTATCTGTCCAATTTTCACAATACCATTTACTGAAGAGACTGTCTTGACTTCATTGTATGCTCTTGCCTCCTTTGTCAAATATTAATTGTGCATAATGTTTTGGCTCAATTTCTGGGTTCTCTGTTCTGTTCCACAGCTCTATGTCTGTTCTTGTGCCAGTAACAGGCAGTTTTGAGAACAGTGGCTTTGTAGTATAGCTTGATATCTAGTATTGTGATTCCTCCAACTTTGTTCTTCTTTGTCATGATTGCTGCAGCTATTTGTTTTTGTTTTTTGTATTTTTATTCCAGTCTAGAGGGCTGGTGCATGAAATTCGTGCACAGGTAGGTCCATAGGCCTGGAAGGTGATCAGGGCCGATTGGCGCTTTTCTGATGCTGGCTGGAGCCCTCCTAACCCTGGCTGCCAGCTAGCAGCTGCCTGCTGGGGCCATCCTTCTTTACATGCCTCCCCCTGGTGGTCACCTCATGTCAAAGTGAGCGGTTGAAGTCCTGGTCAATTGAACTCTTGATCAGTCGAACTTCTGAGGAGGCAATTTGCATATTAGCCTTTTATTATATAGAATGAATTTTTGGAGAGTTTGTTCTAAGTCTTTGAAGTATGCCATTGGTATTTTAATGGGGATTGCATTGAATTTATAGATTGCTTTGGGTAGTATGGACATTCTAATGATGCTGATTCTACCAGCCCATGAACATGGTATATTTTTGCATTTGTTTATGTCTTCCTCTATCTCTTTTTTCAGCATCCTGTAATTTTCTGAGTACAGGTCCTTTACCTTCTTAGTTAAATTTATCCCTAGGTATCTTAATTTTTTTTGGTGCAATGGTAAATGGTATAATTATCATTATTTTTTAAAATTTTCTCTTTCTGTGAGTTCATTTTTGGTGTATAAAAAAAGCCATAGATTTCTGGGTGTTAATTTTGTATCCTGCTACACTGTCAAATTAATTTATTAATTCTAGTAGTTTTTTGACAGAATCTTTAGGGTTTTCTATGTACAATATTATGTCATCTGCAAATAAGAACAATTTTACTTCTTCTTTTCCAATTTGGATGCCATTTATTTCTTTTTCTTGTCTGATAGCTATGGCTAGCACTTCCAGTACTATGTCAAACAGGAGTGGTGAGAGTGGGCATTCCCATCTTGTTCCTGTTCTTAGGGGAAGTGGTTTTAGTTTTTGCCCATTGATTATGATGTTGGCTGTAGGTTTGTTATATATGGCTTTTATTACGTTGAGGTATGATCCTTCTATTCCCACTTTGCTGAGAGTTTTTATCAAGAAAGGGTGTTGGAGTTTGTTAAATGCTTTTTCTGCATCAATTGATGTGACTATATGATTTTTGTCTCTCAATTTGTTTATGTGGTGTATCATACTTTTTGATTTGTTGATATTGTACCAGCCTTGCATCCCCAGAATAAATCCCACTTGGTCATGGTTTATGATCTTTCTAATATAATGCTGGATCTTATTTGCTAGAATTTTGTTGAGGATTTTAGCATCTATGTTCATGAGGGATATTGGCCTGTAATTCTCTTCCTTTGTATTGTCTTTATCTGGTTTTGTGATTAGGGTAATGCTGGATTCAAAGAAAGAGGTTGGAAGTGTTTCTTCCTCTTGAAATTTTTGGAATAGTCTGTGGAGGATAGGTTTCAGTTCTTCTTTGAATGTTGATAAAACTCCCCTGTGAAGCCTAATGGTCCAGAGCTTTTGCTTGTTGGAAGTTTTTGTTTGTTTGTTTGTTTGTTTGTTTTAATTACTACTTCAATTTCCTCCATAGTTATTAGCTTAGTCAGCTTTTTACATTCTTCCTGACTGAGTTTTGGAATGTCATATTTTTTCTAGGAATATGTCAATTTCTTCTAGGTTGACCAGTTTTTTGGAATAGAGTTCCTCATAGTATTTTTTTATAATTCTCCATATTTCTGTGGGGTCTGTTGTTATTTCACCTCTTTCATTTCTCATTTTGTTTATATGGGTCCTCTCTTTGCTTCTTGGTGAGCCTGGCTAGAGGTTCATTTATCTTGTTTATTCTTTCAAAGAACCAGCTCTCGTTTTCATCGATCTTTTTTTTTTTTTTTTGTCTCTATGTCATTTATTTCTGCTCTGATATTTATTATTTCCTCCCTTCTGCTCACTCTGGGCTTTTCTTGGTGCTCTCTTTCTAATTCTACAAGGTGCAGAGTTAGATGCTTTATTACCAGTTTTTCTTGTTTTTTGAGGTAGGCCTGTAATGCTTTGAACTTCCCTCTCAGGACTGCTTTCACTGTGTTCCACAGATTTTGGATTGCTGTATTTTCATTGTCACTTGTTTCAAGGATATTTTTTATTATTTCTTCTTTGATCTCTTTGGTGACCAATCATTGTTTAATAGCTCGCTATTCAGCCATCAAATGTTTGAGTTTTTGTGATTGTTTTTATTGTAGTTTATTTCTAATATTAGGCTATTGTGATCTGAGAAGTAGCTTGGTATGATTTCAATCTTTTTTAATTTGAGAGATTTTGCCTGTGTTCCAATATATGGTCTGTCTTTCAAAATGTTCCATTTGCACTTGAGAAGAATGAATATTCTGTAGTTTTGGGATGGAATGTTCTGAAGATGTCGATTAAGTCCATCTGATCAAGTGAGTCATTTAGAATTGCTGTTTCTTTGCTGATTTTTTGTCTAGAGGATTTATCCAGTGTTGTCAGTGGGATATTAAAGTCTCCTACTGTGATCATATTGCTGTCAATCTCTCCCTTGATATCACCCAGAAGGTGTTTTTGTTTGTTTGTTTGTTTGTTTTTATGTATTTGGGTGCTCCTGCATTGGGTGCATATATGTTTACCAGAGTTATATCCTATTGTTGTATAGATACCTTTAGAATTATGAAGTGGCCTGCCTTGTCTCTTGTTATGGCCTTCACTTTGAGGTCTAATTTGTCAGATATAAGTATTGCTACCCTAGCTTTTTTTCCATTTCCATTTGTCTGAATTATATTTTACCATCCCTTCACTTTCAGTCTGTGTGAGTCCCTTGTTCTGAGGTGGGTTTCTTGTAGACAGCATATATATGGATCATGTTTTCTTATCCATTCAGTCACTCTATGTCTTTTGATTGGAGCATTTAGTCCATTTACCGTTAATGTTATTAATGATAGGTACTTGTTTGTAGCCATTTCTATTCTTTATGCCTGTGTTCCTTCTTCCCTTTCTATTTCTACTTTTTACAACAGTCCCTTTAGCATTTCTTGCATTGCTGGCTTGGTAGTGATAAAGTCCCTTAACCTTTTTTTGTCTGCAAAGCTCCTGGTTTCCCCTTCAATTTTGACTGATAGCCTTGCTGAATGGAGTATTCTTAAATTCAGTCCCTTGCTTTGCATCACTTTGTATACTTAATTCCATTTCTTTCTGGCCTGATGAGTTTCTGTTGAGAAATCATTTGATAATCTGAAGAGAGATCCTTTGTAGGCAACTCTCTGTCCCTCTCTTGCAGCCTGTAAGATTCTCTCTTTGTTGTTAACATTTGCCATTGTAATTACATGTCTTGGTGTGGGTCTTTTGGGTTCATCTTGTTTGGGACACTCTGTACTTGTGTTACTTTTTTCTTCCCCATACCAGGGAAGTTTTTTGGCATTATTTCTTCAAATAGGTTCTCTATCCTTGCTGCTCTAATTGTCTTTCTGACACCCCTATTGTTCATATGTTGCTTTATTTCATATTGTCCCAAAGCTCCCTTAAGCTCTCCTGCTTTTTAATTTTTTTCTCCAATTGCTGTTCAGATTGGGTTTGTTTCTCTACCTTATTTTCTAACTCACTAATTCAGTCCTCTGCTTCTTCTAGTCTACTGTTGAAACCTTCCATTGTGATTTTGATTGTAACTATATTACTTTCAATTTCTTTCTGATTCTTGCATAGGTTGTTGATTTTCTCATCCATCTGGTTTATGAACTATATGACCATTACTCAGAATTCTTTTACTGATATATTGCATGCCTCTTTTTCACTTAGTTATTTTCTTGGTGATTCTTCGTTTTCTTTCCTTTGGGGATTTCTTGTCTTCCTATTTTTGCTATCACCAGAAGGCCCAAGTGCTGTGTTGCGGGGGCCTTTGCCATGTGTGGCAGGAGCATCACGCAATCTGAGTGTCACTGAAGAGCTTAGGCACCGAGATGCCTGACTGTTGTGGGATGGCAGGAGCCATGTGCGTTGAGAATCCGAGTACCTGCACACATGTGCCAAGAATCAGAGTCCCTGCACACATGCGCTGTGAATACAAGTAACAGGCCTACTAGAGGACTGGCTGAACAGCTTCCCTGTGTCAGTGGGAGGCCCGCTCAAGCACTGTGGGTTGCACAGGCCCTATGCTGCTGTGGTGGTCCAGTGGGAGGGGATGCACTCTGTGACTCATGGGAATCTGCCACCAGGATGGCTGGAGTCTCAGTGTCCATGGGTCTGCAGCTGTGGCAGCAGATCTTTTCCAGAGTGGCTTCAGGGTCCAGGTTTGCATCTGAGTTCAGTCTGAGTGGTGTTGAAGCTGGGTTCCTAGTCACAGCAGCTCTTCCTTTCTAGATGGCACAGTCTCTGTGCTGGCTCCAGCCACCTGGGAGTATTTGCAGTGGCAGTGGGGTATTGCAGTCTAAGACTGCCTGGTCCACGAACCCCCGAAAGTCCTGCAGCATATAATGTCCTTAACTCACACATACACTCTCACACACACACACACACACACACACACACACACACTCCCCTTTTGTACCCTCACTCTCTCACACTCTACCTCTCATTGCCATCCTGCTGGTTGCCATCTTCCAAGATCTATAACATTTATTTAAATTTTGTTAACATGTGGACTCTCTATACATTTATTTATTAATTGATCATTTATTAATTGAAAGTTCAATTCTTTCACCTAATAACAATGACATCAATGTATAAGTCAGACTGTAGGTGCTTCATTGCCTTCTTCTTCTTCAAATATACGGTCATGAATGGGTTGAATGCTTCTCATATGGGGGATACTTGCCACTCTTCTTTTTTATTGCTGCTTTCAATTTATATAAATTCATTTTAGTTACCATATAGAGTTTAAAGCCAAAATTATTACTAGACCCCCTAACAGTAAAATCATGCAAATATCTTCAAGAGAACTCTCTTGCCTGGTTGAGGATGGCATTGCCTTAATATATAATGTATACTATGTAGACAACTATGATTACAGGAATTCAGTGAAAGAGCCACTGCTCTGTGAGAAACATTCACATTTTTTATTGAGATTATTTAACATTAACTATAATAGATGGAAGATATCAACACACTTATGACTTCAACAAATATTCCAATAATTAGAAAACACCACAAAAAAGGAAAAAAAGTAGTCCACTGAAAATCCTGATACTAAAATTGTATCTCAGCAAATCTAAAGACCACTAGCCAGATGCTCCATAAAGATTATGTTATGAAGGATATCAGCAGAGTTTACTGAACTAATGCAAGTGACACCTAAGTATATCTGCAAACAAAATAAAGGAGAAAATAGCTGAGTAAAGGCGAAGCATTTTTCCATAAACACTGAAATACAGAAAATGTATCTGAAATTGCTCTGGAGATGTGTTGGCTGCTTTTGCTCTGTTTTACTTCCTAAACTTTAAGACAAATTATGATCCACCTGTATTGTCTGGTAGACCAGACCTTGAACTGAATTTATTATGGTAGCTAATCATTATTTGCAAAAGTTGCCAAGAAAGGGGAATTTATTCAAAGTGAACTTATGGTTTTATAAACAAGCTTTGACATTTCAGAAAGAGAACAGAGAATGTATAAAGATAGAAATGTTAAATAAAAAAATCTCTTGTGAAATGACCTGTGGTTTTTTTGGGAAGAAAGGTCCACATTGGAACGAAGGTAAAAAGCATAAAACAAAAATCCATGAACCACATATTCAAAATTTTCTCCAATGTCCAACCCTTGAGTGGAAAAATGCACAACCAATGACTTTCCCTTTAGGACAGTTTGGGAGCTTTATAAAAAAAACAAAACAAAACAGTTATGCTCCATTATTTTCATTATCAGCATCAAACCAGGTGGGTACTTATGTATTTAACATACAGTCATGTTATCTGAGGCTAATGGTTCACTATCCCATAGCTGGAGACTTTGATTTCCTAAAAGTCTGCCAAGGTTTTACCACATCTTGCCCCTATATTTTTTTCAGGGTCAAGTGGCTCTATTGCAAATTAATGTAAATGTACAGAATTACTTCTCTTTTATTTATTAGTAGAATGAGACTTCTTTAAGTTTAGATATATAATCACTTTTACCTTAGAGTCTATTTATGGCTTTCTCCTTACTACTAATGCTGAATGATTGACTTAAGTGGTATACTGCCTCAGAATCTGCTCTCCAAATAATCCCAATACAACATATTTTTTTCCTGTTGTCCACTTTTGTTCTCCACATCTCATAAATTTATATTTATTCAAAATATCAATCCAGTTAAGAAAATGTTAAATTATACTAAAGTACCACATTATACTTTTGTTATAGCATTTCCACATGGTATCATGGAAAAACAAATCTCATTAAAGAAATATGCATTTGTACCAGACATGTATACAGTAATCATGATAAACTCACTTTCTTTTCCCATTGGAACTACTCACTTATATGTTTTTATGAAATACATGTCCACTAAAGAGTAGCATGATATATTACCTTATTTTCTATATAAATCAATCAACCTTTGTGGTCCATTTCAATGGCTTTTTTCCATATCAAGGTCCCTAGTATTATTATCAGAGAAATGCGTAGATTGCTTTTATTCACTGCTAGTGGGAGTGGAGTTCTTGGGATGCTGGAATAAGTATTTCTGGAGGCCTCCACAGGAGGATGAAATGTGGTAGAAAATTTTATATGCATGGAATTATATCCCTGGGTTTGCAAAGTCCCATTTCCTTCAATCCAGGCCTGGAAAATGTGCAGCTGGGGATTCAGTAGTGCTAGAAGCAAAGCCAGTGTCCAGAGTTTCAGTTCCATGATGGAGCTGGGTCCAGATTAACATTAGGCTACTCACAGTCCATTAGTCCATAGTGTGTGGATCCACATGGCTGGAAGCCATGTGGGCAAATGCAGAGAACCAAGACAGCATGCCCCCTGCAACAAGAGTCCCAAGAGTCCCCAAAACACAAGAGCACATGACAGGAAGGGGGCAACGGAGCAAAGTCCTTTGTTTAGGAGATTAAATATCTCAATATTCCTGTGCTTGCAGTGGCCATGCCTACTCTAGACAATGACATGTTCCCAGGTGTGATTGACAGAGGGTACCTTTCCTATGTCATCCAGACTTTACTGGACATGCATCTATTATTTTCCTTTCCAGTCTCTTCTCCCAGCCATCTGTGAGGAATAGACAGGTGTCTTCCTGGGGAGTGTTAAACTGATACTTCCTGGCAAAGCTGCACAAATGGCATGCATTTGCTCCTTTTCTGTTATTCATAACTAGGTTAAATTACAATGGTATTAGTATCTTAGATTAGAATTCTCTAAGGTGATTCATATAATGTTCTGAGAATTGAGAAAATAGTTTCCTGGAAATTCCATCTTTAAAAAAAAAAACACATATCAGGGACTTTATACTAGCCTCCTCATCAATATTTGCCTTAAAAGGGAGTCTATAATTTTATTTCATTTTTAGCCTACAAGGACCACAGTCTTTTAAAGAGTTACAACCATTATGTTTCTCCTGAACGCTTTACATAGGAAAGCATTGATGTACAGGAGAAGAATGCCTGTCTTCTTCCACAGAGAATATTAACCTCAAAATCACCAGATTAAGTACAATTTCATGAATTCTGACCTTCCTGGGCATGATTGGCTATTGTCCACAATAGATAGTGAGAAAGGTATCAAGGGTTACTCTCCTATTATACTTAATTTAGGTTTACATCCTAATCCTTAGCCACAAACAGCAGTAGAAGCATCTTTACCCTTAAATAAATCATTTTCAGAGTTTTAGGATTTTGAGTCCTTGATTAAAATACATTTTTACCAGAAGTTCTCTTGAGGAAGAAATTGCTTTGGGAATTTGTATGTAAATTAATGAGGACAACCACTATTCAGTTGCCCATTTAAACTCACTTTACATTAAAAGGCAAAGAGTTTGCCCAACTTATTATATTTAACTAGAGGCCTGGTGCATGAAATTCGTGCACAGGGGGGCTGTCCCTCAGCCTGGCCTGCACCCTTTCCAATCTGGGACCCTTTGAGGGATGTCTGACTTTTAGTGTAGGCCCAATCTGGGAATGAGCCTAAACTGGCAGTCAGACATCCCACTCACAATCCAGGACCACTGGCTCCTAACCGCTCACCTGCCTGCCTGCCTAATCACCCCTAACCACCTCTGCCTGCCTGCCTGATCACCGCCTACCTGCTCCCCTGCCGGCCTGATCACCCCAACTGCCCTGCCCTGATGGCCTGATCGCCCCCAACTGCCCTCCCCTGCCAGCCTGGTCACCCCTTACTGCTCTCCCCTGCTGGCCTGATCACCTCTAACCACCTCTGCCTTGGCTGCTGCCACTGTGGCTTTGTCCAGATGGATGTCCGGAAGATGACCCGTCTAATTAGCATATTACCCTTTTATTTATATAGATGGCCAGCTGTGTGATGGTAGAGGTTTCCTTCTGTTTTCTCTTAGAGTCACCTCTCTGGAGCTATTTCCACATACTGCATGATACATCTCCTAAAGTTCAAAACACAGTTCCTCCTTATAGAACAGATAGCAACATATAGAGTGAACATTGCTTTTTTTGTTGGCCATGTTACATTAACTTGTCTCATATTGGATTCTGACTAAATACTTTCAAACCATAGGCACAAAAAACACCTCCTGATTTTTTCCCTACTTATTGCCTCTTTGACAAAATTTCAACTAAATGCATATTTCTGATTTTCAATTTTTTCTCTCTCATAGATGGGTCCTTTCATCAATTTATTTTTTAGAAAGGTGTTCTCACAATCTATTGTTGTTTTACCAATATGGGAAAGAAGAAATATTCCCTTTACCTCCTAGCTGAGCTTACGGCCCTACTTAGGGCTTTATATTCTTGCTTTTCTAAAACCTGTCTATATTTAAACACATACTTGCTGTACATTTGTTATATTTTGGTTAAAGAAAATTGGAAACAATAAATTTCTCATCTACAAAGGTCCTCAAATGGCTCTCAAATGGTCCTTGTCCTTTAGGATGTCTTATAACTACCTCCTGCTACAGAAGATGCTATGATGATGTTACACATGGAAATGAACTTGTTGATTAAAGGAGAAGTCATTTCTATTTATGAATCCATTCTTTTGTTCAAGCAATGCCTTTTACTAACTCATTATGTTGCCAAGTATTTCACTTATGCTGTACCCAGAGCCTTGATAATGTGACTGCAGCTCCTCTCCTCAAAATATGAAATTATTTGGTAGGACCACCACTATAATGTTGAACATTGGTAGTAATATCAAATATCCTTGTTATATTTCTGATAAAAGAAAACTGTAAATAATTGAAATTTTATAATGGAATAAATCAATAGAAAATATAGAACATCAACATTCTGCATCATGCTCCTGGAAATTTCCATCTAAATGGGCATCTATAATCACCCTCCTTGAGGTGTTTAGCTAATTATGATTCTGCAATATATCAGTCCTTTTATTTACAAGATTATCATCAATTTTTTTTTGTCATAAACTTATCAAAGTACCAATGTTCAGTGTCCACCATATATTCCTGATATACCCATTTAGCTACTCTTTGGAGAAAACAATATAGTTAGTTTGGTATTTTTTGTTATTAGCAAATGCCTGTCAATCTTTGCACTAAAGACCTTTTAAGACATGTAAACAAAATATATTCTTCTATTAATATCATTGACATAATTACAAAACAGGATATTTATATGATTACAAATTATAAAATTGCCACAGAAGAGTATTAAATAAACTGTGATAATTTTTCCCGTCTTCACAACCAAGTCACATTATCTAGATGGAAATACTATTAATTCATTTTAGTGTTCTTCCTAATAATTTCTATATATCTTGGAGGTTTTTCTCAATAAAGACTTAGTGACATATCTTATTTATCTTATAGAATCTTTATCAAATAACTCGAACCTAGTATAATTTTTTACTTATTAGACAATTTAGAAAATTAATGTGGTGTAAAAACAGACCATCACATGCCCTGTTTAATTAGTACAACATTTTGGGGAATAAATCAACAACATCTATTCAAGTAACAAACCTCCTATCAATTAAAAAAGAAGTTTCCACTGTAAAGGGTTTTCTTTATATCTAGTATTTTTGTTATATTTGTAGTAACGTAATTTTTCATTTTTACTAGGATTTTTATTTATTTTGGATTTACAAAGTTAATATAGCAGTGAAACTTATACTCGGCAGCATTTGCATTTTCAGATACTAATAGATTTATTAAATTTATCTGTGTGTTTTTTCCATTACTATTGAAATAGAATTGACATGTAATATTGTATTAGTGTAAAGTGAACAACATAGTGATTTTATATATAAATATATTGAGTATAAAATATAAATATATTGTGAAATGATTACCACAATAAATTTAGTTAACATCTATCACCTCAGATAGTGATAACTTTTTTTCTTGAAATGAGTTTTAGGATCTACTCTTTTAGCAACTTTCAAGCATACAATACAGTATTTTTAACTATAGTCATTATATTGTACCTTACATCCCCAGAACTTATATCTCTTAGAACTGAAAGTTTGTGCCTTTTGACCACCTTTAACCATTTTCCACACTCCCTGTCTTCTATCTCTGACAACCACCAATCTGTTGTCTGCTTTTTGTTTGGTTTTTGTTTTTAGATCCCACATACAAGTAAACTCATACAGTATTAAACGTCTCTGCCACATTTATCTCAGCAAAATGCCCTGAAATTCTATCCATGCATTGCCAATGGCAGCATTTTCTTTTTTTATGGCTGAACACTATACAATTGTATGCATATTCCATATTTTCTTTATCCATTTATTTGTTGACACTCTTTTCCCCCATATCTTAGCTATTATAAATAATGCTGCAATGAACATAAGGGTACAGATATCTCTTCAAGACAGTGATTTTGTTTTCTTTGGATACCCAGAGTTAGAATTGCTGAATTATATAGTAGTTCTATTTTTTATGTTTTGAGAAAGGCCATATTGTTTTCTATAGTAACTGTATCAATTTACGTTCTCACCAAAGTTCACAGGGTTCACTTTTCTCCACATCCTGTCCAGTACTTGTTATTTCTTGTCATTTTGATAATAGCCATTCAAAAATATTGTGGTTTTGATTTGCATTTCCCTGATGAATAGTTATTTTGAGCATCTCTACGTGTACCTTTTGACCATCTGTACATCTTCTTTAGAAGAATGTTTATTCAGATACTCCATTTTAAAAATTGGATTGGGTTTTCTTTCTTTCAATATTTTTGCTATTGAGTTCTATGAGTTATTTATATATTTTGGTTATTAGAACCTTACCAGATGTATAATTTGCAAATATTTTTTTCATATTTTATACATTGGCTTTTCATTTTGGTGACTATTTCGTTTGTTGTGCTAAAGCCTTTTAGTTCTATGTAGTTTCACTTGTTTATTTCTATTTTAGCTACCTGTGCTTTTGGTGTCATCCAAAAAAAAATGTTAAAGCCAAAATTAGAAATACAGAGCCAAGGGAAAGTCTATTTTATAGATGCTCTAATTAGTTAGGAGACATTTGACAAAAATGTAAAAAATTGAAGGAATGAGACATGATATTATTGAGAAAAGTATTTCAAACAGAGGAAACTTCAGATGTTAAGACCCTGCAGCTGAAATATGCTTGACAAGTTTAAAAAGGAGTTTACTATAAAGGAAAAGATGGAGCAAAGAACAGAGGTATAGGAGATATACAACTGGGGACTAGATCACAGACTTCTGTAAGGAGATTACTTTTTACTCTGAGTGAAATTTTAATCCACAGAAGAATATCATAATTTGTTCTATATTTTAAAAGAATTTGCGGTGACTGCTCTATTGAGAATAGTCTTCAGGTAAGCATTGGGAGAAGCAAAGATACCAGTAAGAAGGCTACTTCAATAATATGGAAGGATGATAGTAGAGGACTGTTTTTATTTTGAGAAGTTTTTTTAAAAATAAATTTTTATTTATTTCAGAGAGGAAAAGAGAGGGATAGACAGATAGAAACATCAATAATGAGAATCATTGATCAGGTGTCTTCTGAATGCCCCACACCAGGAATTGTGCCCACAATCCAGACATGTGCTCTGACAGGGAATTGAACTTTGACCTTCTGGTACATAGGTCCACACGACACTCAACCAGTTAGCCACACTGCTGGGCAGAGTTTTTTTATATTTGTTTATTTGTTTGTTTGTTTAAATAGAGAAAAGAAAAAAAGGGGGGAGGGAGGAGAGAAAGTGGAGGGAGAGGAGGGAAGGGAGGGAGGGGAGGGAAGGGAGGAAGAGGATTCATTTTCCTGGGCATTCAATTACTGTAATTGTTGTTTCAACACTTGATATGAGACGAATAGTTTGCTCTTCAACTTAGTATATGGTCTCCATGTTCCTCTTTTTGAAAATTGGAACTGCACTTAACCAAGAAAAAACATTCTAGTAGTTTCACCTTTTTTCTTAATAACTCTAATCTGTAACTAAAGCTAGGAGAAAAGAGGAAAGTATAATGTCTTAAGTTTCTCTCAGTATGGAAGTAATAATAACAAAAATTTAGATTCAATTATTTGAATTATGGTTTCTTATCAGCTGTATGCCATCAAGAAGTTTATTTCATGTAGCTTCTGGATTTGTATAGCAGTAGTTATAGAGTGATAACACTTGTCTCATTAGGTTGAACATTTTTTAAATGAAATTGCTTTATTTACTGGTAAGTTCTCATTACACAAATATTATAAATACTGGGATGGTAGAAAGTAGATTTATAGTTGTGAATATGCAAGACAGAGTTTATTCTTGTATGATCAGAGAGTCCAATATCAGTTCTTAAAAGTCTCCCATCTGTAAAAATTTGGATTTCGACCTAGTTGTTCATGGGAAAAATGTTTCAGTTGTCAAATGAAACTTCAATTCTTAATTCTCTATCAGACAACCCTTTCATGCTGATATCTATAATGTCAGTCATGCATCTCTCAGGTGGCAGAGGAGAGAATGCATGAATATGAACCAGTTTACTGCTAAATCTCATGTTAACATCTCAGGAAAGTGCTGTGAATACTTTTGTGGGGTTTCTTTTGTTGTTGTTTTTGCTTTTAAGGTAAGTTCTAGGTGTATGTCAATTTTCATTTTTTACTGTACATTTCATGCCCTTTTTGTTTTCAAATTGTTTATTTATAGATTAAATAGTATTAGACATAAACTGTATATAAGAAAGGTTAAAATAGGTGTCTGGAATAGATTAATTCAATTTAAATTATTTCTAAGAGGAGAAAATAACTGTTTTTGAAAAAAAAATCACTTTTGAATTGAGGTTCCATTGTATATTAATTATTATATTATTTATTTATATTACAACTATAAACCTGTAACAGAGAATGAAAAACATGTAATCTTTATACAATACTATACTAACCAGAATTAAATGTACTAACAAACTAGTATGTCTGTTAGAACAAAAACATGAACCAGTTTTTTGCTAACAACCTCTATATAGCCTCTAGTTTAGTACATTGCAGGGACCAGCAGTTCCAGTTCTAGTTCCAGTCCAGAAAGGAACTGATGGCCTGCAGGAATAAGGCAGGTGCAAAAGGATTCAACATGCTAACACTAATATCTTTGTAGGAACCAGCAAGAACACAGTCTGCAGGTCTATACTTCCCTTCCCTTTTCTTATAAATGCCATCAGATTGACCAGAGATGTTAAGACAATATTAAGGACAGGAGTCCATAATCTTCTCATGTCACTGGCACCTGAATAAACCTTTTTTCATTTTCATCAGCACCTGTTTTTTTGGCTTTCATTGTGTAGGCAGCCAAACCTGCATTGGGTAACAAACCTACTTTTTCCCACCCTTGTATTTTAACTGTATATCAAAAACACCTTTTTTTAGAACACAGAAAATCTATATCTCTCTGGTGAGACTATTTTTATTATGTCTCTCCCTCTGTTGTTTCGAATTATGCACTATTAGCTACAATCTTCACAAGCACCTCAAATCTCTCTTTAAAAATGTCTGGAAAAATTAAGAGCATCAAATGTTTTGGTTTCAAAATTGAAAACCTTTCAACCAATATCCTTATTAGGCAAAATGGTTTCTAGTGCTTGATATGACCTAAGCCATATTCAGAAACAAGTTGCTCTTAGTAATCACCAGTTCACCCAAGGAAGGTTGGGTCGTAACACCTGAAAGAAATTTTCTTACATAGATAAGTAGGCCCATTAAGTCATTTACTATCGTGAAATACACATCACTGACAAGCACATGACACTAGGCTACAAGCCATCTGTGTTCCTGGAGGCTGCATATATAGAGACCCCATCTCCTTTCTGGTGCAGGAATCCAGTGTCATGCTACATCCAAAGACTCTGCTTCTGTCTGTAAGTTCCCCTAATGCACTCTTTGTTTAATTCTGGACCCGTCAGCCTCTTTCTTAGATCTCTTAGACATCATGCTTTGGAAGTTGGTTCCAGGAAACCTTGGGAAATTTGGAAATTTTCCCAACAATCTTATTAATATGCTAGAAGCCTGATGCACAAAGATTCGTACTTGAATGGGCCTTCCTTTCCCTGGCTGCTGGTGCTGCCTTTCCACGCCTGCCCAGCCCCGGACCCGCCTCTTTCCGCTCTGGCCCCGGAGCTGCCTCTTCCCTCTCTGTCCTGGAGCCGCCTCTTTCTGCTCCCGCCCCACCTTCTCATGCTGCCCAGAGGCCCTGCGAGACCGGGAGTGGGGCGGAACACCTGAGTCATCACCATGGCGACGACGCAAGCGTCCCACCCGCCCGCGGTTGCTCAGCGCTTGTGTATGCAAATTAATCCCCATCTTTGTTGGGTTAATTTAAATATCACTCCTGATTGGCTGATGGGCATAGAGGAGCTATGGTCAATTTACATGTTTGTTTATTATTAGGTAAGAAAGTTATTTACTCAAGGTTTTCTGTTAATATATTACGTGTAAAATAAATTGTGTTGAATGTTATCATCTACACCCTTTTCCCTTAGATAATTCAGGACACTGATTTTTTCATATTGGAAGGGTTATATATAGAAAATATAAACAAATTTAAATTAGCTATTTTTTAATCTCAAAACTTACATGTATGTATAAAGGCAGGGATTGGTTAAATCATTTTTATTCATTCATAATATGAAGATATCTCCCAGCATAGACGCAGCTGATCCTTACAGCCAACTGGCCTGGAGGTCAATTCCTCCCAGTGATACCAACAACAATTAAGACTTAACTACAACAAGGCTGTACACACAGTCCACAAAGGGGTGCACCAAGAGTGTCCACCTCAGGTTAACAGGGGAGGCCGACCCACTGGGCCATATAGGAAACCTAGCACACAAATCTACCTTACCAACTCAGGGAAGCAGTGAAAATGCGGTGTCAAAGAATCAGATCACAAACGAAAGAAATGGAGGAAAACAAACGACTGGATATAGAATTCAAAACCACGGTTATAAGGCTTTTCAAGAATATCCTAGAAAAGGCCGATAAATATAACGAGACCCTCGAAGATATGAAAAAGGACCAACTAGAAATTAAACATACACTGACTGAAATAAAAAATATTATACAGAGACCCAAAAACAGACTGGAGGAACACAAAAATCAAGTCAAAGAATTGAAATACAAAGAAGCAAAAAACACTCAACCGAAAAAGCAAAAAGCAAAGAAAAAATCCAAAAAGTTGAAGATAGTGTAAGAAGACTCTGGGACAACTTCAAGCGTACCAACATCAGAATTATGGGGATGCCAGAACAAGAGAGAGAGCAAGATACTGAAAACCTATTTGAAGAAATAATGACCAAAAACTTCCCCCACCTGGTGAAAGAAATAGACTTACAAGTCCAGGAAGCTCACAGAACCCCAAACAAACGGAATCCAAAGAGGACCACACCAAGACACATCATAATTAAAATGCCAAGAGCAAAAGACAAAGAGAGAATATTAAAAGCATCAAGAGAAAAACAGTTAGTTACCTACAAGGGAGCACCCATACGACTGTCAGCTGATTTCTCAACAGAAACTATGCAGGCCAGACGGGAGTGGCAAGAAATTTTCAATGTGATGAATAGCAAGAACCTACAACCAAGATTACTCTACCCAGCAAAGCTATCATTCAGAATTGAAGGGCAGATAAAGAGCTTCACAGATAAGAAAAAGCTGAAGGAGTTCATCACCACCAAACCAGTATTATATGAAACACTGAAAGGTATTCTTAAAGAAGAGGAAGAAGAAAAAAGTAAAGAGAAAAATTATGAACAACAAATACATATCTATCAACAAGTGAACCTAAAAATCAAGTGAATTAAAAACCTGAGGAACAGAATAATCTGGTGAATATAATAGAATCAGGGGCAGAGAAAGGGAGTGGACTGATAATTCTCAGGGGGAAAGGGGAATGGGGGGTTCATGAAGAGACTGGACAAAAATCATACACCTATGGATGAGGACAGTGGGGGGGGAGGTAAGGGCAGAAGGTGGGGTGGGAACTGGGTGGAGGGGAGCTATTGGGGGGGGGGAAAGGAGAAATAATTGTAATAATCTGAATAAAGATTTATTAAAATAAAAAAAATAAAAATAAATAAAAAAAAGAAAGATTGTTAGTTTAGTCAGGTACCTTATTTTCCCCAGAATTCCCTGATGTTTTGTTAATTTAAATTGATCAGCAATTTGGCTGGTATCAGGCTGCACTCTCTGAGAAGTGCTTTTGGAAAAAACTCTGTACTTACTGAACATAGTTTACTTTATTTTACAAAGTAAATTGTCAGAATTCTTTAATTACTATAGTTGCAGCCTTATGAATTATCACATGTCCTTTGGATATTCAAGTGGTTAATAGACTAAACATCTCTAATATACAGGAAATCAAGATGTATTCACACTCTGTTATTTTTGGGGAGTGACAGTTCTGGGTGCCTCCTGCATTCTGACATTCTAAGTACATATTAGTATAAAAAATTCTCTATAAAAATAATTACTCTGTAAATGACTGACAGTAGAAAAGTGTTGCATATGTATTTTGTCAGATTTGTTTAATTGGCTGTGACATTCATTCCCACACCCCCATTCCTCCAGATTTAAAGCCCAAAGAATTAGCAACAGAATAACTCATTAAATCTGACGAAGATCCTCTCCTCTCAAAATTAATATGAAGCTGAAAAAAGGCATAAAGCTGGTAACAAGAGGCCTATATTCTGGCTTTGGTTCAGATATGTGACCTAATAAGTGTAACCTTGAATAAAATTCACTTTCTAATCAGACAACTAAATTTTCTCCAAGGTTCATTTGAATCTAAATGTCTGTATATGTGTGTGTGTGTGTGTGTGTGTGTGTGTGTGTGTGTGTGTGTGTTTAAAAATTTGTTTTTGGATTTAGAAGGGACTTAGTTTACTATACCTTCAGGACATTTCCATTTCTTTAAGTCAGCAACTTTGGTCATTTTCAAGGTAAGTTTTGATGACAGATTTTGTTTTTTAATTACCAACTTTTATTTTAGCTATCATCAGGAAAAATACATTTTCACACAAAAGACTTTGAACATTTTTATAAATATTAGTTTATAAACATTTTGCCATAGTTTAATAAGCTTGGCTACATAGGTTTATATAGGTACCATATATTTATACCTTATATTTGTAACTAGAGGCATGGTGCACGAAATTCGTGCATGGGGGAGTGTGTCCCTCAGCCCAGCCTGCATCCTCTCCAATCTGGGACATCCCTCTCACAATCCAGGACTGCTGGCTCCCAACTACTCGCCTGCTTGCCTTCCTGATTGCCCATAACCGCCTCTGTCTACCAGCCTGATCACCCCCTAACCACTCCCCTGCCAGCCTGATTGATGCCTAACTGCTCCCCTTCCAGCCTGATTGCCCCTAACTGCCCTCCCCTGCAGGCCTGGTCATGCCTTACTGCCCTCCCCTGAAGGCCTGGTCCCCACAACTGCTTTCACTGCAGGCCTGGGTCCCCCTCAACTGCCCTTCCCTGCAGGCCCGGTTGCCTGAACTTCCCTCCTCTGCTGGCCTGGTCACCCCTAACTGCCCTCCCCTGCTGGCCATCTTGTGGTGGCCATCTTGTGTCCACATGGGGGCAGCCATCTTTGACCACATGGGAGCAGCCATCTTGTGTGTTGGAGTGACGGTCAATTTGCATATTACTCTTTTATTAGATAGGATAGAGGCCTGGTGGGAGGGAGCCAGCTTGTTTGCCCTGAAGGGTGTCCTGGATCAGGGTGGGGGTTCCCTTGGGGCATGGGGAGGCCTGGTCGAGGGGCCTGTGGTGGTTTTCAGGCTGGCCTCCCTGGTGACCCAAGCAGAGGCCCTGGTATCTGGGATTTATTTATCTTCTATAATTGAATCTTTGTAGCCTTCAGCGGAGGCCAGGGCAGGCCAGGAATTTGGCTTCCTCCATCGCTGGGGAAACCCAAGCCTCCTGCTCGCTCCGTGGCTACAGCCATATTTGTTGGGTTAATTTGCATACTCGCTCCTGATTGGCTGGTGGGCATGGCTTGTAGATGTAGCAGAGATACAGTCAATTTGCATATTACCTTTTTATTAGATAGGATACCTGCTATCAAAACACACACACCTATGTGAACCTGAATTTTTGAAGCTTTGTTGACTCATGTTTCCACAACTTATGTCTGATGTGTTGAACACTGCATTTTCTTACTATTGATTACATTTCTTGCTTTATCAATTGAATTTAGGATATTTTAGGAAATGTATTTCTATATACTTCTCAGATTACAAATTCATTCAATGTAATTTTAAATAATTAAGAGTACTACCACTAATTTAGCTAAAACAAAGTGTGCTGAAAGACTTATGTAGAGCTTTTTTTTTTCTATGACACACATATGGTCCACTTAATGTAAATAAAATAAATTTCTTGGAAATTTGTGAAAATCCTGTAATATAAGTTGTATGTAAGGTAGCATTTCATGATTTTTTTTATCAACAATATTTGTTTCAGCCTAAAGTCAGTGGTTGATTTCCACATTTCTAAAACTGGAAAAAATAAAATTTACTATTTCATTTTCTAAGAAATCATGAATAAGTGGCAATGTATTTGAATTTATTAAATTAATAATCCAGAAAAAATTAGGAATCATTCAAAACATGCATAAGCATCCAAGTAGAACTCACTTAATGACTTTAATTAAATGGTGGCTAAAGTAATTTCTTAAAAAGTTTTCTCATGGTAATCACTGTTTATCAAAGTTAAAATATGTAAATTTGAGAAATGTGTTTTAGTCAGTTACTTTAAATATAAAGTTAGCCAAATTCAAGTCACTTTTATCTAAAGTATAATTAAATTCCATTGTCCTGAATATATATATTATGGCTTCAAACTCATATTTTTCAAATAAAAAATAATCTCATTCATTTTCCTCTTTGGTATAAATATATTTTTACTAATTACTTTTTACTTTTCGTGTTACACTTTAGCTTGTGTTGCTTGAGTTATTTTATTCATTTCTTTTATCATGCTTTTTGTACACCATCGTACTTTTACTCACCGTAAATGAGAGGCACATCTATTACTAACTTGAGGCTTGGGGCATGAAATTCCTGCACAGGTAGGGTCCCTAGGCCTGGCCAGTGATCAGGACAGATCAAGGCCTTCTGGCTGCCAGCCAGGGCCTCCCTTCCTTCATTCCACACTGCCCCCTTATGGTCACTGCACATCATAGCAAGCAATAGAACTCCTGGTCTCCCAGTCAAACTCCCTTGGGGACACTTTGCATATTAGCCTTTTATATATATAGACTAGAGGCCCGGTACACGAAATTTGTCCCAGGGCCCTGTGATCGATCGCCCCAAAGAGGTAGGCTGCGCTGACCCAGCCAGGGCTCTGCAATGGATCGCCCCACAGAGGGACGCCCAGCCTACCCACTGTAGCGCTGCCAGCCAGGTAGCCTAGGCCTCCATCTTTGGGGTGATTGTGGAGCCCCCAATTGATTGATTGCCCTACCAGCTGGTAGCCTGGGCCTCCTTCTGCAGGGCAATCATGGGGTGATGGGCAGGCCCCCGACTAATTGCATTGCACCTACCTTGGCTGGCTTGGCACCAGTGGGTGTCATAGCATTGTGGTCAGGAAGGTTGTCTAGATGGTCATTCTGTTGTTCAGTCATTTGGTCAATTTGCATATTATACTTTTATTATTATAGCATGTCAGAATTATAGCTACAATGACAGTGATACTACCAGCTACCATAACTTGTTTAGAAAATTTTGTATTTTTTCATGAACATAATACATTTTTGAATTGTTTGTGAACCCTTTTATGCTGTAACGAGAGGCCCGGTGCACGAAATTCATGCACGTGGGAGGTGTGTCCCTCAGCCCAGCCTGCACCCTCTCCAAACTGGGACTCCTCGAGGGATGTCCGACTGCTCGTTTAGGCCCGATCCTGGTAGGGCAGTCGGACATCCCTCTCACAATCCGGGACTGCTGGCTCCCAACTGCTCACCTGCCTGCCTTCCTGATTACCCCTAACCGCTTCTGCCTGCCAGCCTGATCACCCCCTAACCACTTCCCTGCCAGCCTGATTGATGCCTAACTGCTCCCCTGCCAGGCTGTTTGCCCCTAACTGCCCTCCCCTGCTGGCCTCATCGCCCCTAACTGCCCTCTCCTGCAGGCTTGGTCCCTCATAACTGCCCTCCCCTGCAGGCCTGGTCCCCCCAACTGCTCTCCCCTGCAGGCGTGATCCCCCCCAACTGCCATCCCCTGCAGGCCTGGTCCCTCCCAACTGCCCTCCCCTGCTGGCCATCTTGTGGCGGCCATCTTGTGTCCACATGGGGGCAGCCATCTTTGACCACATGGGGGCAGCCATCTTGTGTGTTGGAGTAACAGTCAATTTGAATATTACTCTTTTATTAGATAGGATGTTTTTTTTGTTTGTTTTTCAAAATGGAGCCCTCCCCTTAAATATGTAGTAGCTTTTAGTATTGGACCCAAATTTCCACTAAGTCCTCTATCCTTGAATTTTGCTTTGTTATTTTGCCTAGCTCTTCTTTTGTGGATATGCATAATTTCTTGTTTCCTAGTTTAGCCATACAATGGACAATAGGATGTGAACAGATCTGATGCAAGAAGAGTGTTGTGTGCTTGTTTTTTGCCTGCTGATCCCAGAAGAAAGTTGAAAGTCACATACAGTAGAAATGTCCTAGGGAGAGTGAGTCAGTTGATCCACTGCCATAGGAATAAGCCTAGCTGAGATCAGCCAACTTTCAGCTGATACCCACACTTGAAAGAAATAAACAGACATTGTACTATGCCATTAAGGTTTTGTTGTGGTTTATTATACACTAGTTTTGTGATTGTAAAATCAATATGATCTTTACAAAATCATCAGCCATCTCAGTAATAGTTATAGAAAGACTATTGACCTGGTGCATGGATCCTGGCCACACCTGGGGTGTCTGCAGAGTGAGTGGGCTCTCTCCAGCAGGTGGGGTCCCTCAGCCTGGCCTGCGGGGTTTGGGTCAAACCTGGCTGTCCAACATCCCTCCAAGGGGTCCTGGAGTGCAAAAGAGCACTCTGCAAAGTTGCTGCATTCAGTGTCTGCCCCTTTGTGGTCAGTGTGCATTACACCTATCAACTGGTTGCTTAGCCTTTTATATATATACTAGAAGCCCAGTTCATGAAATTCGTGCACGGGGGTGTGTGTCCCTCAGCCTAGCCCGCACCCTCTCCAATCTGGGACCCCTCGAGGGATGTCCAACTGCCCGTTTAGGCCTGAAGGATCGGGCCTAAACGAGCAGTCGGACATCCCCCTCACAATCCAGGACTGCTGGTTCCCAACTGCTCGCCTCCCTGCCTTCCTGATTGCCCCTAACCACTTCTGCCTGCCAGCCTGATCACCCCCTAACCACTCCCCTGCCAGCCTGATGGATGCCTAACTGCTCCCCTGCCAGCCTGTTTGGCCCCTCACTGCCCTCCCCTGCAGGCTTGGTCACCCCTAAATGCCCTCCCCTGCAGGCCTGGTTGCCCCCAACTGACCTCCCTTTCAGGCCTGGTTCCTCCCAACTGCCCTCCCTTGCTGGCCATCTTTTGTGTTGGAGTGATGGTCAATCTACATATTACTCTTTTATTAGATAGGATAGAGGCCTGGTGCATGGGTGGGGGCCAGCTGGTTTGCCCTGAAGGGTGTCCTGGATCAGGGTGGGGGTTCCCTTGGGGCGTGGGGCGGCCTGGGCGAGGGGCCTGTGGTGGTTTGCAGGCCGGCCATGCCCCCTGGTGACCCAAGCTGAGGTCCTGGTATCTGGGGTTTATTTATCTTCTACAATTGAAACTTTGTAGCCTGGAGTGGAGCCAAGCCTTCTGCTTGCTCCGTGGCAGCAGCCATTTCTATTGGAGTTTATGTATCTTCTATAATTGAAACCTTGTAGCCTTAAGTGAGGCCTGGGCCTGCTAGGGTGTGCGGAAAGCTTGGCTTCCTCCATCGCCGGGGGCAACCCTAGTCTCCTGCTCTTTCCAGCTCCGTGGCTGCTGCCATTTCTGTTTGGATTTACGTATCTTCTATAATTGAAACTTTGTAGCCTTAAGCAGAGGCCTGGGCCTGCTAGGGTGTGCGGAAAGCTTGGCTTCCTCCATCGCCGGGGGCAACCCTAGTCTCCTGCTCTTTCCAGCTCCGTGGCTGCCGCCATTTCTGTTTGGTTTTATGTATCTTCTATCACTGAAACTTTGTAGCCTTGAGTGGAGGCCTAGGCCGGCAAGGGCAGGAGGAAAGCTTGGCTTCCTCCATTGCCAGGGAAACCCAAGCCTCCCTCCTGCTCTCTGTGGCTGTAGCCATCTTGGTTGGGTTTATTTGCATATTCGTTCCTGATTGGCTGGTGGGCGTGGCTGGTGGGTGTGGCTTATGGGTGTAGGGGAGTGATGGTTAATTTGCATATTGCTCTTTTATTATATAGGCTAGATTGTCTCAAATATGTTTTATTAGATAAATTAATATCATTTGAAAAGCATTATTTACATATATAAATCTTGTGATGAACTTCTGATTTAGTTCATAGTACTAGATTTTAGATCTGTGCTGTACAATGTGTTAATGTTGTTATTTTTAATATCTTTTGTTTCCCACTTCTGTTGCTGCTTTAAAATATATTTCCAAATTAAATAAGAAATTTTAAAAACCTTTAGGGACTTATTCTTTATTATTAATGCTTGAAGTAAATCAATTTTAACTTTCTTAACAGATATTTGGAATATATTTTTGATAATTGAGTAGAACAATGCTGTGATCAAATGTACATTCAATAAAGACTTTCTCAGCATTCCACAGCAAACCTCCTCCTCTGCTGTGTTTCAATTCCACATTCCTCTAGCATATTGCTTAACATATAACTATAGATAGATAGGTAGATAGATAGATTTTTTAAAATGTGCCAATCTTCTTTGAGGGTATCGATTATATCTTTCTCCTTCAGAAAGACTAGCAAAGGTGTCAACAAATGTTTAGTTTTGAAATTCATCAAATAAATATGAGGAGTGTGATGCTTAATTTTATGTCTCAATTTTACTGAGTCATGGAGTACTCAAGTATTAGGCCAAACACTATTTTGGATGAGTCTATGAGTGGTTTTAGATGAGATTAACTTTTAAATAGGTAGATTGAGTGAAGAGGATTGTTCTTTTCTATATTTATATCAGTATCCTCAGATCTTACAAAGGTCATGCCAACCTTCAAACAAATTATAATTATATATTCATATTATCTATCATATATATCATTTTAAAAAATGTTAAGTTCTGGTGGATTCTCTTTTTTACTCAGAACTTACTTGTCATTACAATATTTTAATTTTCTTCACATATACTACCATCTATACTTTGATACTGGAATTTTTGAACATTGCTGTCCTTAGTGAGATCTACACTTTCTTTGATATTATATCTTTTCCTTCAATTATTTTGACAAAGTAAATGTTCAAATAATTTCTAAGAAAGTACGCAGCAGAAATCATATTTCTTGATTCTTAAAACTTGTTTGTTCCTGATATGTTTTTATCCTTCACTTACAATTAAATAATATTTTAGCTGGATATAAAAGTCTATACTAAAAACATATTTTTTAAGAATCAGAAGCCCAAATTGGTTAGGGCTCTGCTCATCCTTTTTTAACACTTACACTAAAAGTTTTAGAATTTAATGTAATTTATGGTGACAGAGCAAAGTGTGTATTCATATGATAGACAGTGGACAATTTTATTGTCATTGTGCACCTCAAATGTGGCTAGTGTAACTAAGAAAAATATTTTTCATTTTAAGTAATTTAAATAACTGATACTCTATCCAGTTACGGAAAAAAATTAAGTATATTTAGAAATACTTGGTCATTTCTGTTTTTCTCTGCCACAGAACATATATGTTTCTTATGTTCTTTTCTTCTCATATATATCGTCTTGATCTATTTTGTTGTATATTTTAGAAAATATTCATATTTTTTCCTTTCAACTCTTCTATTTAATATTTTAGTTCTTATTCTTGTAATTTTTTCCTTTAGTGTTTTTTTCAAATATCTTTGCTAATGCTCTTTAGAACTCATACTTTGTTTATCTGTTCAAGTTCTTTATTTTATTTCAATTTATGAGTTTGTATTAGTGATTTTGATTTTCCTCCTTGATACTGCAATCTCATAAAATATTTGGGGCTGTTTGGTGCACTTTTCTTTAATTAATTAGACAACACTGAATCTGAGATCAATTATTGTGTATGGAGCTTAAATCTTGTGAACTGGCAAGATTACTTTAAGAATGAAGTAATATAGACATTGATAAAATGTTCAGGAAACACCTAAATGCAGATTAAATTATTACTCTATGACATTAACATCAGCATTACTTGTTCTAGTTCACTTTCCACAGTTTATGCAATTTTTTTAGAGAACACTCTAGATTGATTGATTGATTATTGCTTGATAATAAAATGCAAGCTATATGGCTTAAGTGGTGATGGAGAAAGAGAAGCATGCAATTACTCAACATACAGACTTTCTTTTCTTTTGTAATAAATTTACTTTTTGATATAGTATAATTTACATGTAACATTGAGTAAGTTTAAGGTGTACAATATAATGATTCAACATGTTTATATGTTGTAATATGAGTATCACTATAGCATTACTAGCATATGTCACCTCAATTATCATTTCTTTTCCTTTTATATCTTTCTAAAATTGAGGTAACATTGGTTATTAACATCATATAAATTTCAAGTGTATAACATTATAATTTGATGTCTGTATACTCTATTGTATGCTCACCAACAAAAGTCTAGTTTCCATCCATCACCATATATTTCACATCCTGTACCAATTTTTCCCTTCCCTTCTGGTAATCACTAATCTGTTGTCTATATCTCTGAGTTTGTTTTTTTTTAATTGAGTAGAACAATGTTTATTTGTTTTTTAATATATTTTTTTATTGGTTTCAGAGAGGAAGGGAAGAGGGAGAGAGAGACAGAAATATCAATGATGAGAAAGAATCATCAATTGACTGCCTCCCGCATGCCCCCTACTGGGGATTGAGCCTGCAACCCGGGCATGTGCCCTGACCGAGAATCAAACCATGATCTCCTGGTTCGTAGGTCTACACTCAACCACTGAGCCATGCTGTTTGAGCTCTGAGTTTGTTTTTATTGTTTTTGTTGTTTTATTTGTTTTTTTTTAATTATATATTCCACAACTGTTAAATCATATGGTTTATGTCCTCTCCATCTGACTTATTTTACTTACCATAATACCTAAAAAACCATGTTTCCACAAATGGCAAGTTTCATCTTTTTTATGGCTGAGTATTTCTCTCTATATATAGAATATATAGAATTAGCATATTCCCTCTTTATTAGATAGGATATATATATATATATATATATATATATATATATATATATATCTTATTAGATAGGATATATATATATCCTATCTAATAAATAGGGAATATGCTAACTGACTGCCCCGACCTCAAATATGGCAGCACCCACAGCCAATAAGGAGGGAATATGCTAATTGACTGCCTCACCCTCAAAGATGGTAGTGCCCACAGCCACAAGATGGCAGCACGCAGTCCCTTAAGCCCCACTAGGGTAGCAGGTGCGCAGCACAGCCAGACCCGCCCCCATGCAGGCCCAGCTGCTCCATGCACCTGCTTCCAGAGTCCTCCAGTCCCCTTAGCTCTCCAGCCACCCAGGGCCGGCCTGAGGTGCAGTCAAGCCTTGGATGGCGGCTGCCCAGCCACCCGGGGCTGACCAAGACTCATGTAACCAGGGCCGGCTGAGGCTTGTGCTGCCAGCAGTGGCAGCAGCAGAGGTGTGATGGGGCATCACCTTTCCCTGATCGCTGGGTCACCTCCCACCCCTGAGGGCTCCCGGACTGTGAGAGGGGGCAGGCCAGGCTGAGGGACCCCCCCCCCCCACCCAGTGCATGAATTTTCATGCACTGGGCCTCTAGTATATATATATATACAATTTTCTTTATCCATTTATCTGTTGATGGGCAATTAGATTATTTTCATATATTGCTATCTATACTAATAAATGAGAAATATGCAAATTGACCATACCTCTCTGATGACCACCAGCCAATCAGGGATGAGTATGCAAATCAACCCAACAAAGATGGCGGATTAATTTGCATATGCAGGTGCGGTGCGAAGACTGGAACCTGAAGACGACTGAAGACTGAAGAGGCTTGGGTTCTCCGCTGTGGCCATAGTGAAGGCCAGGGTCCCAGGTGCTGGAGGAAAACCGGTGCCAGCAGCCAGGGGAAGAAAGGCTTATTGCACAAATCTTTGTGGAACGAGCCTTTAGTTATAAATAATGCTGCAATAAACATAGGGGTACATATATCTTTTTGAATTACTGCTTTTATATTCTTGAGTTAAATGCCCAGAAGAGGAATTGCTGGATCATATGATAGTTTTAGTCTTAACTTTTTTAAAAAATGTTTTTATTGATTTCAGAGAGAGAGAGAGAGGAAGAGAGTGGGGTAGAGACATAGAAACATCGATGAGATAGAAACATCAACTGGCTGCCTCCTGCATACCCCCTACCAAGGATAACACCCACAACCTGGGCACATGCACTGACTGGGAACTGAGCCCATGACCTCCTGGTTACTGAGCCACACTGGTGGGCAAGTCTTAATTTTTTGAGAAACCTCCATAATATTTTCCACAGTGGTTGTACCAATCCAAAAATAATGTATTAGGGTTCCCCCTTTTCTACATTTTGTTCAACACTTGTTACTTCCTGTCATTTTGATAATAATCATTTTAACAATTACGAGGTGATATCTCATTGTGGTTTTGATTTGCATTTTTCTAATAACTAGTGATGTTGAACAACTCTTCATGTGCCTGTTGGCCATTTTTATGTCTTTATTGAAAAAATGTCCATTCAGATTCTTTGCCCATTTTTAAATTAGGTTGTTTTTGTTTTTTTGTTTTGTTTTGTTATTGAGTTATATGAATTATATTTTTTGGATACTAAATATCAGAAATATTACTTATAAATATCAGAAATAGCACTTGAAAATATCTGTTCCTATTGGATTTGGTTGCCTTTTTTTTGTTTTGTTGATGATTTCTTTTGCTGTGCAGAAGCTTTTTAGCTTAATATAGAGTCCAATTTATTTATTTTTATTTTTCCCTTGCCTTTAAAGTCAAATTTACAAAAACACCATTAGGACCAATGTCAATGTTTTTCTTCTATGTATTTTCTTGTTTCAAGTCTTACTTTTAAGTCTTTAATCCATTTTGAGTTAACTTTTGTGACTGCTATAAGATAATGTCTAGTTTCATTCTTTTGCACATAATGGTCTGGTTTTCTCACATCATTTACTAAAGAGCCTTTCCTTTGTCCATGTATATTCTTGGCCACCTTGTCATAAAGTAGTTATCTGTATATGTGTGGGTTTATTTCTGGGCTCTAAATTTTTTAATTCTTTAAAATATATTTTTTATTGATTTCAGAGAGGAAGGGAGAGGGAGGGAGCGAGAAATAGAAACATCAATGTTGAGAGAGAATCATTGATTGGTTGCCTACTGCATGCCCCCTACTGGGGATTGAGTTTGCCACCCGGGTATGTGACCTTGACCAGAATCGAACCTGGGACCCTTCAGTCCACAGGCCGACACTCTATCCACTGAGCCAAACCAGCTAGGCTGGGCTCTCAATTTTGTTCCACTGTTCAGTGTCCCTCTTTTTTCTGCTAAAACCATGCTGTTTTGCTTACTATAGCTTTGAAATATACTTTGAAATTGGGGAGTGTGAAACCTCCAGCTATGTTCTTTTTTCTCTGAATTGCTTTGAATTTTTGGAGTCTTTTGTAGTTCTCTATAAAATTCAGGATTTTTTTGTTTTATTTCTGTGAAAAAAATGTCATTGGGATTTTGATAAGGATTTCACTGAATCTGTGAGTGCTTTATGTAATATGAACATTTTAACAATGTTAACTTTTTCAATCTATAAACAAAGAATATATTGCCATGTTTTTGTGTCTCCTTTAATTTCTTTCAATAATGTCTTATAGTTTCACTGTACAAGTCTTTACCTCCTCTGTTAACTTTTTCTGTGTATTTTATTCTTTTTGTTGTGATTGTCAATGGGATTGTTTTCTTCATTTCTCTTTTTGATATTTTGTTGTCAGGATATAAAAACACAACAAATGTTTGTATAGGGAGCTGGATTCTTGTGATCCAACATTGTTGCTGTCCCTCTTACCCTCCTTTGAGCTATGGCATGGGTGCCACATTCTGAATCCTTCATCTCCACCAAGTTCACTGGGGTTGTGGGCTCAGCTGTAGCAGATCTATGGGGAGCATCCTTGTCCTTATCCCTGTTTTGGCTCCCCTACACATTCCAAGACTCCAAGTTCAGACATGTGAATATATGGATCTCTCAAGCAACTGAGGGCGTTGAGTTGAGGAACGTTTGTTGGATTATACATGACCCATTAGTTATAGATTTAAGGGGAGATACAAAGGGATTGTCTCACTTTGCCATGACGTCAATGTCACTACCATTTATTTTCTGTGTTTTTTTTTTTTTCCTTGTTGAAACAATTAAGTTCTAGTGTCTTAGCAAATTTGAAGTTTATGGTAGAGTATTGCTGTCTATAATTATTATGTTGTTCTTTAGATCTCATGAATTATTGATCTATTAGTTCTAAGATTGTACCCTTAAAAAACATATACCAAATTTTATATTCCCCAGCCTCTGGTAATCACCATTCTACTCACTGTTTTTATGAGCTTGGTTTTTTTTAGATTCAATATGTAAGTAATATCATACATTATTGGTTTTTCTCTGCAGACATGCTGGGCTGACTGGCAGACCCTGAATGATGGATGAATGATTACTCTCACACATATTTCTGTGAAAGAGAGGCTAAGGGACTACTCGGCTATAGCTACCAAGTAACCTCGTTCGCCTGCCTCCTTAGGCCTTTTTGTAACAACAGCTTGAACTAAAATTAACCTTTAGATACAATCAGCAGGGTAAGTATCCTTGAGAAAGCACATGCTTCTACAAGATCGGGTTTGAAGACAAAACATAGAGATTCCAGTAAAACACCCAGGGGCTTGGACTTGCTTGGGAAAGTTAAGGCAGGGGCTGCCACCTTCGGCAAGGTCCCCCTAAGAGGCCTCTGACCTTTCGGAGAATCCTCCTTACAGGCTTTCCAACCAAGTCCTGTGCTTCTCCACACAGACAGACTTTCAATCGATTTTGTATTTAAACCACACTTATGACTTGAACTTGCCTTCTTTGGGGATCTTGTCTTCTCCAGGGTTCTTCAGGTCAAAATGACTTTCTTAATGTTTTATTTCATTTTATCACTTCCTTTTCTCAGATTTATCAGGTTCCACTCCTCCACTTGATTTATAAATCATTTAGAAAATTTCCTTTTTATTGTCAGTTGTCTTTTTACTTAACTTCTGTCATCTATAATAATAAAAGCATAATATGCTAACTAGACCAGACAGCCAAATGACCTTCCAGACATCATTCTGGACGTCCTTCTGGATAGAGCAGCTGTGGTGGCTGCTGAGGCAGAGATAGTTAGGGGCAATCAAGTAGGCAGGCGAGCAGTTAGGGGCAATCAGGCAGGCAGGCGAGAGGTTAGGAGCCAGCAGTCCTAGGTTGTGACAGACTGCAAGCCAGACTGAGGGACCGCCCCCTCCATGCATGAATTTCATGCACCAGGCCTCTGCTTTTATTATAATATCATAGGAGAAGAGATACATGAATGTGCTCAGCTCAAAAAACTGAAATTGGTTTTCATTAGAAAGTGGATGGTCTATTATCATCGCATTAAAAAACTCATATTTGTCCAGTGCACTTTAGTACAGAATAAACTAGGCATGAAGTTCATTTGTTCTAGTTCTGATGGTCAGAATAATTATATTGAAATTTAATAATTCATTTCTTATTACATTTCAGTTGTTTTCTGATTGTTTTTTGTGTATTCAACTTTTCAATGTGATGCTATTTTTTTATTATGTGTTAGATAATATAGCCAAATTGCAAACTTGAAGACATCTTTACTTAATGAACATGTTTTCCATTCTATCCAGCAATAGAATAACATAACACTGTGCATGACACAAACTATGGTAAAACACCTCTAAATATAATCCTTGTGATTAAAATATCCATTCATCTATCAGTTTTAATGTAGTATTTTATAAAATTATTAACTGTGTCACTGAAAAATTAGATCAAATTAGAAGATTTACAATAATAATGAATAAATAAGTTATAAGGAATAATTAAATTATTATTCTTTGTACCTTAATTGGGCAACTTAAAAAATGAAATCTGAAATCTGTTCCACTTTAATTCTTTTAAAATATCAAAGAGTTAGTGCCCAGAAAATTTAATCATATCATATTTCTATTGGGAACTTTGAATTATGCAAAGTAAACCATTTATTATTTATAGAGTGTAGCAGCAGTTATAAAACTATAATTCCACCAAAGGAGGAAAAAAAAGAAAGCTAATAAACTTCCAGAAGAATCAAGTTTTTTTCTCTCTTAGCTATTCATTAGTCAAAGCAAAGTTAAATAAAATTTACATGCATGCTATCCTTTGCTGAAACAACAAAATTACCTGATCATGCAGTCATTAGCAGCTTTGAATAGTTTGCTCTGAATTAATTCTGCTCTGCTTGGAGATAATTACAAAAGTTCCACATTTTTAAGGTATGCTGAGAAAGAAAATTTTATAAGCAATACTAGTTTAAATTGGACTGCAGTCAGCATAAACTAATGGAACACAGAGGTTATACTTTCTTTCAAGTATTAGTCCACTTTGTCTTGGAGTATAAACAGTTGGTTTATATTTTGATACAAAAACCTAGCCCTATGCATTGGGAACCCTAGTTGTTTCACTTCAAAAGTTTATTTTGGTGGTGCTAATGAGTTCATTAATAAGAATTTTTAGGGTGAAGAAACTGTGATTCCAACCTCAGGTTCATTTGTTCTTTTTATCAATAAATTTTGTAATACTTTTTGATTAAAATATTACTCTTCTATATTTGTTTACATTTTCTAATATGTAGACATTTTTGCTATCAGGAGAAATGAAGTTACATAAGATTTGCACATTTTTATTTATGACATGGATTCTCTTACTTCTGACTTTATTTTTGTGAATAAGAGTTTACTTTTATATTATTTTGTCTTTACTACTTTATTGTTGCTTTATATATATTCACTTAAAATATATTTTTATTGATTTCAGAGAGGGGGAGGGAAGAGAGATAGAAACTTCAAATAGTAAAAGAAAATCATTGATTGGCTGCCTCCTACACCCACCACACTGAGGACTGAGCCCATAACCTGGGCATGTGCCTTGACCAGGAATCAGACCTTGCCTTCCTGGTTCATAGGTTGACCACTGAGCCGCACCAGCCTCAATCACTGAGCCACACTGGCCAGGTGTTGCTTTATATTTTAAGTATAAGTTCAGAACAGTTTAGTGATAGCTTACTACAGGTGTAGTAAACCGATAACCTATAAACTTTCATACTTATTAACAATGTAACTTTTGCTAGAGGTGGCATTGTATCTGCTGAAGGATGTATTCCATAGCATCACCTGAAGGAAAGGGTGATACTGGACACCATTACAAAAGTTGATGTCTGAGCCTTTTTTGAAAGTTTCAGAAGACAAATTCAGTTGGCTGGTATTTTGGATTTTGACATTAAACTTTTTCTTCCGGACTAAAATATGAACATCATTACTGAAGTTATATCTACCATCTTAAAACAGACTATGAGGGAAAGGACATAGAATCACAGTGACCTTAGCCCAGAGATCTTCGTGCTACTACTTTAGATTGAGACTTTCATTCTTCTAGTTACTTGAGAAGTAAAAAAATCTTCATCTTAAGTCACATTATTTGGAGTTTCTCTTGCATGCAGCTGGGTTTAATCCTTAACTGTAATGCCTCCTTTTAACAAAATTGGGATCCCTTGGGGAGTATTTAAATAGACCAGTGCTCAAAGTCCACCTACACTCAATTAAATTTAACCAATGAGCTCTGGGAGAGACACATGTGCATAGCTATTTTTGAAAAGCTGCCCAGGAAGCCTACAGCCCAGCTCAGGTTGAGAAACGATTCTTCCAATTGTTCCACTATTGGGATGGTATGTTGACTGAAAAAAAAAAAAATCAGTTCTATTCAGACATTAACTTAGAAATTATTTTAATTTTCTTTTATAACTCAAGTTTTGAAAATGAGCTACCACTTTGTGGAGTTTTCCATATGATGTTTTCAATAGTTAGACATTATTATAATTTCAAAAGACAAATAATGAGCAATGGTTTTATGAAATGATAACACAAATTTATATTAAACATGATCTGATTTTATGTTGCTTGCTTCTTCTATTGATGGAAGATTTCTGATTTTTAGGTACTCAATGTTATCAATTTTCATGATATGGAGTTGTAGTTAATATATTTCAACTAGAGGCCCAGTGCACAAAATTTGTGCATGGGGTTGTGTGTGTCCCTCAGCCCAGGCTGCACCCTCTCCAATCTGGGACCCTTTGAGGGATGTCCGACAGTCGGATATCCCTCTCACAATCCAGGACTGCTGGCTCCCAACTGCTCACCTGCCTGCCAGCCTGATCACCCCCTAACCACTCCCCTGCCAGCCTGATCAATGCCTAACTGCTCCCCTGCCAGCTCGGTTGCCCCTAACTGCCCTCCTCTGCAGGCCTGGGTCCCCCACAACTGTCCTCCCCTGCAAGTCTGGTCGCCCCCAACTGCCCTCCTCTGCAGGCCTGGTCGCCCACAACTGCCCTCCCCTGCTGGACATCTTGTGGCGGCCATCTTGTGCACACATGGGGGTGGCCATCTTTGACCACATGGGGGCGGCCATCTTGTGTGTTGGAGCAATGATCAATTTGCATATTACCTCTTTATTATATAGGATGTTTCTGCACAGTTCTAAGAAAAATCTTACTGATGCTTGGGACCTAATCTAAAATAGCAAGTCTTAGAGGTTCATTTAAAATTCCGAGAACCCAGGAGAAATTTACCTAATTTTAGAAGATGTATTTACTTTGCAGAGTGCTGAGACCTGGGACAGGGAGATATCCCTGGTTTGGAAAGCTGAAGACAATATCTCCCCAGGAAAGATGTATTTACATCCCAAAAGATAATGATAAGATATGAGAATCTTCCTAAGGAACTAGTGTTTTCTCCCTCTTTAAAAGAGGGTGGAGGATTGTGTACATAAATACCAAGATTCATTTATTTGGTCTTTCTCACTTACAGTATAGAACCAGTACAGATAGGTGACATCTGATTCTCATCACATTGTCCAAGGGGCAAGAATTAGGGCAAAAGAGAATCAGTGCAACTATGATGTGAATAATAATAATCTATTTCTGCTCCAGAAACCTCCTGTGTGTGTCTAGATTATTATGAAAATTGCAAATATAACACATGCCTTTTGATTTAAAAATGGCTTTCCTTCTTCAAACTTACAATATTTGCCCATGTTTTCACAGGTTTTAAAACTTTAAATTTAGTATGCACTTTTATATATGGCTCCTAGGGTAGCCGAACACAATTTGTTAGTGTCTATCTATATTGCTGTTTTGTTTGTTTTGTTTTTTACTGTTTTACATGGACGAGGTGTTATCTGGCACTGAGGAACCTGAAGCACATCCGTGACTCTCTGTTGCTTGTACCAAATGGTAAATTTGTAGAGCTAGAATCCCCAAGCCAAGTCAGTCTCCCCATTCTTTACTTCCGTTCTCCTTGCCTCCCAGTCTTGCCAACTCACTCCTTTTATCTCCTTTTCTTCTTTTCACACTTCATTTTTCTGCATTTTCCTTTTTATTTTCTTTCTTTTACAACTTTATTGCATTCTACAAATTTTGATATATTTTCAGTGCCATTAACTTCTAAATATTTGAATTTTATTTATGATTTTGTCATTGATCCATTGACTATCAATATATGATGCATAATACTAAAATATTTTGAGTTTTCTTATATATGTATTGCTATTGTTTTTTTTATTTAATTGTGTTATGGTCAGAGGAGATACTATACACAATTTTAGCCCTTTTAAATTTATTAATAGTGTTTTATGGCCAAGCATATGAGCTTTCTTCGTAAAGGTACACTTGAAAGTAATTTGGATATAAGCTTTCTTCATAAAGGTACACTTGAAAGTAATTTGGATATAGAGATGTTGGGTATAGTGTTCTATATAAATGTCCACTAGACCAAGATTTTTGGTAATATTTTATGTCTTCTATATCTTCACTAATTTATCAACTATGTGCTATCTGTCATCCAAAAAGATATTAAAATCTATGATTTTGGAATTGTTTTTCTATAAATATCAAAGTTTGCTTAATGCCTTTTGAAGCTCTCCACTGCTTATAATATGTTCATAATTTTATATTATCCTGATGAATTCTTCTTACCACTTGAAATGCCCCCTTTTTACCTCTGGGAGTACTCTTTGTCCTAAAGTCTATTATATTTGATGCTAAAAGCAACTTCAGCTTTTTCAGTCAACAATCTGCAAGATCTATCTTTTTATACTATTGACTTTCAACCTAACTGTGTTTGTATTTAAAATGTGTTTTTCATAGGTAGCACTGCTTATTTATTTATCTTGATAATTTCTGCCTTTTAATTGGAGTGTTTAGAGCATTAGCATGCAATGTTAGCTATTGATATTGTTGAATTTATATATACTATTTTATCATTTTTAAAAATATTTTTACTAGAGGCCCTGTGCACAAAATTCGTGCATGGGGGGGGTTACCCTCAGCCCCAGCCTGCACCCTCTCCAATCCGAGAGCCCTCGGGGGATGTCTGACTGCCGGTTTAGGCCCAATCCTGGGTATTGGGGTTAACTGGCAGTCGGACATCCCTCTCACAATCAGGACCACTGGCTCCTAACTGCTCACCTGCCTGCCTGCCTAATCACCCCCAACTGTCCCCCCTGCTGGCCTGGTTGCCCCTAACTACTCCCCCACTGGCCTGGTCACCCCGAACTGCCTCCCCCTGCTGGCCTGGTTGCTCCACGCAGCCTGCTGCTCAGTCGTTTGGTCGGCCCTCACTAACACCCCTGCCATCCTGGTTGTCTCACGCAGCCTGCTGCTCAGTTGTTTGGTTGGCCCTCACTAACCCCCCTGCCAGCCTGGTCGCTCCACACAGCCTATTCGGTCGTCTATTCGGTTGTTTCGGTTGTGACGATCACTTAAGCTTTTATATATATAGATTGATTTTAGAGAGGAAGGGAGAAGGAGAGAGAGATAGAAACATCAATGGTGGGAGAGAATCGTTGATTGGCTGCCTCCTGTATGCCACCTACTGGGAATCAAGCCCGTAACCTGGTCATGTGCCCTTGACCAGAATCAAACCTAGGACCCTTTAGTCCACAGGCTGACACTCTATCCACTGAGCCAAACTGACAAGGGCCATTTTTTTCCATTTTTCTATTTTTTATTTCTCTGTTCTCTCATGCCCTCTTATATAATTTGTTGTTTATTAAAATTCCATTCTAAAGTATTTATTGACATTTTAGATATACCTATTGGTATTATAATGTGCATCCTTAAATTTTAAGTCAGCTTAGAGGCATTACTTAACCATTTCAAGTTACAGCTAAAAACCATGAAATCATATAGCCTCTTTCCTTTCTACATTTATGTTACTTCATCATATATATTTAACTACATTTTTTAAAGTCATAGGTATTTTAACTTAAATAAAAATAATGTTGTTTTTTCCCCTGTAACTCCTCATTCCTGATGTATTTATTTCCTTCATTCCTTAAGATGCATACTTTCCTCTCATATTCTTTCTCTTTAACCCAAATATCATATATATATATATATATATATATATATATATATATATTCTTAATTTGCCTTAATTCTTAAAGTATATTTTCACTAATTATAGAATTCTAGATGGACAGTTTTTCCCCTAATGGAAAGTTAAGGTTTTTGATTTCTTACAAAGTTTCTGCTGAAACTCTTTTCTCATTGTTACTTCTTTAAAAGTAATGCATCTTTTCTTTCTGACTCATTTAAGATTCCTCTTTTTCCTTTGTTTGTAAAAGTCTTTTTTATAATATGTTTATATATGGCTTGGAAATATATAGACATTAGTTTCCCTGCATTTCATAGAGTTTTCTGAATATTTGACTTGGTGAATTTTATCTATTATCTCTTTTCTGTTTGTGAAAATTTAACTTCCATATTATGTCCATATGTCTTTTACATTCTTTTTTAATTTCCAGCCTTTTGCTATCTGTGCTTCAATTGGGATATTTTTTTAAGCTAATATCCAGCTTATTGCTCCTTCTTTATTATGATGGCTATTGCATTACTAGAGCATCTTAATCATATTGCTAGTCTTTTTCTCAATTCTAGAATTTCTACTTAACTATTTCATAAATTGCAGTTGCTTGTGATATTATTTATTTTTGAATTGATTATGATTACATAAATTCCCTCTAATATCTCCAGTACCTAGATCACCGATAGAGCTTCTTAGCAATATATATAATTTCAAATTTTAAATAGAAAATTTGTTTTAAAACACTTCTATTTTATTTTTTTAAAGTTTTATTGATTTTAGAGAGAGAGGAAAGAAGAGCGAGAGAGAGAGAGAAGCATCGATGTGGGAGAGAAACATCAACTGGCTTCTTTCCCTACATGTCCCAACCAGGGACCGAACCCGCAACCCAGGTATGTGCCCTGACCAGGAATAGAACCTACAACCTTTCAGTGGACAAGATGATGCTGCACCAACTGAGCCACTCTGGCCAGGCAAAACACTTTTAAATTTACAGAAAAAAAATTGTAAAGATAGTATAGAGAGTTCTCATATACCCTGCACACCCAGTTTCTATAATTAACATCTTACATGAATATGATTGAATTTATTAAACTTAGTGAATCAATCTTGATACATCATTATTAACTAAAATCTATGTTTTATTCAGACTTCCTTAGTTCTTACCTAACGTCCCTTTTATGCTACCCTTTAATTATAGTCTAGCAGGCCCTGTTGGTGCTGTGATGAGGTGTAAGGGAGGGGAAGCACTCTATCATCTCATGAATAAATCTTAGTCTGTTATTGGGCCTGTATCTCTGGGATCTAACTTTCATAATTATTTCTCCAGCCGTATAATATTTTTCCTCTTAGATCAAACGCTGAGGTGGCTAGAATTTGGCACTCTCACCACTTTGGCTCAGTTTCGAATCCCAGTCAGGGAGCCATCATGTTGCCTGTTGCCGGTGGAAATATGATTCTTCCATGGAATCACACGGAAAGCATTTTGGGGGCTCATGCATCGGAGGATGTGAGCAACAGTGACAAGGTTGATTGGGGCGAAAACCAAGGACTGCCCCCAGGTGCTGGGTGTCTTACCACAACCAGGTCGCTCACCTCCAGCTCGCTGTGGAAGAGGTCCAGCCTCTGGGCCCACACTTGTCCTCGCCCACCCAGGAGGACAGGACCCAGAGAAGCAGAACTTTGCAGTGTTTCAGTTCCCCATCTGCACATCGCCGCCAAGACTGGGGCCCCGCAGCTGCTAAGGAGAGAGCACGAGAGCAAACCTCGGATTTGGGAAGGAGTAAGCTCTCTTTCAAACCAACCAATCTTTTTTCTAGTCCTTTGGGGGGCTTGTTCTAGGGCCCTCCCGCTATCCAGTCCCTTTGCTGGATCACCCAGGATTTCATGCCCTTATCCTTTCCAGTATTTTCCCATATTTTCCCAGGCTACATTCCTCTTTATGGTCGTCATCTGGCTTTTACTATGCATGCCTCAGCAGGGGATTTCCCGCTTACAGCTTATTCCTCCCCCAGTAAACTCTGGGAAGGAATTGGCTGTTCCCTGGGAGATTGGAAAGGGGGTCTTTCCTGCCCACTCTGTGATTAGTGCTCCTTTGGTGGAGGATGTGGCTTTCCCTGGAGTGTCTGGAAGTTGTAGCTTTCAGACTTAATCAGGCTTAACCAGCTTTTGTGAATACCTAACCAGCTACCTACACTAACAAGGAGAAACAGTGAGACTAGAAGAGGCTTGACTATGAGGAATACCCTTCCTCCTCCAGGTAGGATAAGACTGATAAAGGCTGTTTTCTTTTCCCCTTCAGAGTAGGCTTTTGTCATAGAGTATGCTTCCTCGGTATTCCACAAGGACTAATCCAGTCTTCCTACTGCCAGTCATGAAGGGCTCTTTCCTGGATCTTGACCTTGAGAACCTGATGTGTTTCCTTGAGGTAAAACCCATTAAAGTATGAGTGGCCCCCTAAGACTGCAGTTCCACGAATTTCTCCATTCTCAAGCTAATTTGTACTTAGTCAAAATTATCATTTAAATATTTCTACCAGTGTTTATGGCTCCAGTGGCTTCTGCTCCAGGTAAGCAGATCTCCTCTGTGACTCTAAATCCACTTATCTTGTCATATTTGGGTATTTGGGGATGGCACTTCGTCCTGCAATCTCAGCTCTCTCGTAAGTAAAAAAAAAAAAAAAGTTATTAGCATTCAGCTTAAGCTTTGGTCATAAATACGGGAGTAATGACTTCTAAGCTATTTTCATTTTGCAACTGAAGTTGAATTCTTCAATCTCTTTTTGTAGGAAAAGTAAGTTGCCTTATGGTCTTTTTACATTGTTTTGTTGTTTGGGGTTTGGTTTGCCTCATTTGGTCTTCTCCTTTGGAATGTCTATGCTTTTTTATTGAATGTCAGATATGTTTTAAAGAAAATTGACAAAGTTCTACCTTATGTTATCTTCCTCTTAAAAGGATTTACTTTTTTCTGGAAAGCAGCTGGAGAACTTTTAAATCACCTGTTCTAGGTAAATATGTTTGTTAACCTGGGTTAGTGGTAGTTACTTTCAGTTGCTCTTCCTTTAAAGAATAATTCTTCTTGGTGTTAGACATCCTATGATTTCAACTTAAAGTCTCTTTTTTTCTTTTTCTGTTAACTAAATAGCCTTCATCTTGCTGAGAATTGAATTATAACCTCTGTGTCCTCAGCATCTGAAGACTTCTAAAACTTTTGTGGAGTTATGTGACTCGCATAGCTACTGGTTTCTGCTTTGCGTGTATCACTCTTTAAATACACAATTTGAGTCACCAAATACTTTAATATGGTCTGAATTGTGTTTCCAGATTCATATGTGGAGGTTCCAATCCCCAGGACCTCAGAATGTTAACTTATTTGCAGATAAGGTCTTTAAAAATTACCTCTTTAAAGAAGTGATTATGTTAAAGTGAGCCTTTGGGTGAGGCTCTTATCCATTATGAGTGGTATACTTACAAGAAGAGAGTGGCACCAGGGATATGTATGCACAGAGGGATGGATGGCCATCTGAAGAGACAATGAAAAAATCAGCTTTCCACATCTAAAGTGAGAGGGCTCAGTGGAACCCAACTTTGCTGGCACCTTCACCTTGACCTCTCAGCTTCCAGATCTGTGAGAAAATAAATTTTTGTTTTTCAAACCACCCACTGTGGTATTTTGCTATAACAGCTCTAGCAAACTAATAGGTGCTTTATGGACATATCAAAACAGAATTTTAGTCTCATTATGTGATTCTCTCTTTCCCTTTATGTCTCAGTCTATTTGACAGTTTCAAGGTATAACTTCATTATTGTTAACTCAGTGAAACTGCAGCAAGACCTGTGATGTACGTTTCCCTAACCCTCTACTTTTCTTGCTATGATTTGGAAAGTCATTCAAGGGAAAAAGCTGAAGTGACTATGGGGCTCAGCTTGGTATGACTCTACATTTCCAAGAATTTTCATTCCTTGACTGTTGTCTGTCCTGTATATTTTTCTAGATTTTATCATTGTTCTTGGTGAGAGTGTTAATCTTTATAAACTGCTCTACCATGAAGTTAAAAATCTCCTTTTAGTTGTCTCAGAATTTAATTTTATATTGAAAGTTTATAAAATCAAGGCATCAGAGACTATATCTGGTATTTTGTACAGTGTGTAAATTGAGGTTTGGGTGCTCAGAGTTTTTCTCCTGCAAAAGTACTAAGTTTTCCCTTTCTCATTGAATGTGCACATACCCACTTCTAAGTTGCCACTGAATTTTCCAAGTTACTATTTTATTTATTCCATCTGCTTCAGAATTTTTTCTTCCATAAATAAGTTTAGACTGATCCCAACAGTGCTGAGGATTTGTTTCTATATCTATCACAAGATATATATCTGTAATGAGAGGTGTACACGAGTATATTTGGTTTACTGATTTAAATATTTACTTTAATTAAAATAACATTTAAGGTTAGGGAGAGGTGGGGGAAATAAGAGATCAACTGAAGGACTTGTATGCTTGCATATAAGAGTAACCAACGGATGCAAAACATTGTGGGGTGAGGGCATGTATGGGAGTGGGGGGGGGCAATGGTAAGATATGTACACATATAATACCTTAATAAAAATTTGAAAAAAAATAACATTTAAGCAAGATAACCTTTTATAGTATCTTCAAAGAGTTCACTATTTGATGTAAATACCAATACATTGTTAGCTTTTATTTTCTTATTTGATTTATGTTGTACACTTACCTGAGAATTGTAAACTACACGTATACAAGATATAACTGTTTGCATCATATCCTTCTTATCATCAACAACTTTAAGTATGATGAACATTATTTAAAAGCAGAACATTATTGATACTTTGTTGAACTTACTATTTAAGTTTTGCTTACTCAAACACAATTTAAAACTGATAGAAGGAAAAATGTAAGGATATTATTGAGAACTTGAAATTTCAGATTTCACTTTTCTTGAAAGCTCAGGCTATCTAGATGGTTTCTATATTTGGAGCCACATTCTAACCAACCTGAGTTTCAAATCTACACAACTGACCCAAAATAATTATATTCATAACAACAACTTCATGCTCTATGGGGCTTGTGTGTGGGGTGGGGGAAAGCACAATCAATTCTCTTTCATGAGATGTTGAGATCTGCAGGCTTCCTTCAAAGGAGTTCTTTGCGCTCCCATGGAAAGTGATAAGGAAAGAAAGAAGGGGAGAAAGTCCATTCGCTTCTAATACAGGGTCTGTGAGAGTGGTTCAGTGAGGCAGAACGTTTCATTGCCAGTCTGTGATACAGGTCTTGTGATAGGCATTAAAGAGAAAGTAAATTTCAAAGGTCTTTTTAAAAGAGTAGATTTAAAAAAATAACAAGAACCATGAAGGGCCAGGTCAAATCAAGGGTTGTACCCATAAAAAAATAATAAATATGGCTATGTGAAAAAAACCTCCTATATTAATAAATAAGTTTTATTAAATAGGCTATCTACCATTGTTTACTTCCTTTAGTAGTTAACACTATCCAAAAATATATTTCCAAATATTTATATTCCAAAGCATGAAGGGCTAATGTTCCACTTTGGCAAAAGTAATCATTTTTTTTCTTTTAAACTACAGTCTCATAGTCCAAATATACGCCACAGTTTTGTGTATATGTGTGCATGTATGTGTGTATAAATGTTTGTGTATATATAAGCATGCTTTTGTGTGTTTCATTATGTGTCTACATATCAGGCACATTATATATACACTAGAGGCCTGGTGCACGAAATTCGTGCACGGGGGGGGGGGTGTCCCTCAGCCCATTTTGCACCCTCTCCAATCTGGGACCCCTCGAGGGATGTCCGACTGCCCGTTTAGGCCGGATCCCACTGGGATCGGGCCTAAACGGGCAGTCGGACATCCCTCTCACAATCCAGGACTGCTGGCTCCCACTGCTCACCTGCCTGCCTTCCTGATTGCCCCTAACCACTTCTGCCTGCCAGCCTGATCACCCCCCAAAACCACTCCACTGCCAGCCTGATTGTGTCTAACTGCTTCCCTGCCAGCCTGGTCACCCCTAACTGCCCTCCCCTGCAGGCCTGGTCACCCCTAACTGCCCTCCCCTGCAGGCCTGGTCACCCCTAACTGCCCTCCCCTGCAGGCCTGGTCACCCCTAACTGCCCTCCCCTGCAGGCCTGGTCCTCCACCAACTGCTCTCCCCTGCAGGCCTGGGTCCCTCCCAACAGCCTTTTCCTGCAGGCCTGGTCACCCCCAGCTTCTCTCCTCTGCCGGCTTGGTCAGCCCTAACTACCCTCCCCTGCAGACTTGATCGCCCCGAACTGCCCTCCCTTGCAGGCCTGGTCCCTCCCAACTGCCCTCCCCTGCTGGCCTGATTGCCCACAACTGCCCTCCCTTGCAGGCCTGGTTCCTCCCAACTGCCCTCCCTTGCTGGCCATCTTGTGACCATCTTGTGTCCACATGGGGGCAGGATCTTTGACCAATGGGGGCAGCCCTCTTGTGTGTTGGAGTGATGGTCAATCTGCATATTACTTTTATTAGATAGGATAGAGGCCTGGTGCACGGGTGGGGGCCAGCTGGTTTGCCCTGAAGTGTGTCCTGGATCAGGGTGGGGGTTCCCTTGGGGTGTGAGGCGGCCTTGGCGAGGGGCCTGTGGTGGTTTGCAGGCTGGCCACGCCCCCTGGTGACCCAAGTGGAGGCCCTGGTATCTGGGGTTTATTTATCTTCTACAATTGAAACTTTGTAGCCTGGAGCAGAGCCCAGCCTTCTGCTTGCTACGTGGCGGCAGCCATTTTTTTGGATTTATGTATCTTCTATAATTGAAACTTTGTATCCTTAAGGGAGGCCTGGGCCAGCCAGGGTGTGCGGAAAGCTTGGCTTCCTCCATCACCGGGGGCAACCCTAGCCTCCTGCTCTTTCCAGCTCTGTGGCTGCCGCCATTTCTGTTTGGGTTTATGTATCTTCTATCATTGAAACTTTGTAGCTTTGAGTGGAGGCCTAGGCTGGCAAGTGCAGGTGGAAAGCTTGGCTTCCTGCATTGCCAGGGAAACCCAAGCCTCCCTCCTGCTCTCTGTGGCCATAGCCATCTTGGCTGGGTTTATTTGCATATTTGCTCCTGATTGGCTGGTGGGCATGGCTGGTGGGTGTAGCGGAGTGATGGTTAATTTGCATATTACTCTTTTATAAGATAGGACTAGTGGCCCGATGCATGAAATTTGTGCATGGAGGGGGTGTTCCCTTAGCCCAGCCTGCACCCTTGCCAATCAGGGACCCCTGTGGGATGGGGCCTAAACCGGCAGTCAGACATCCCTCTCGCAATCTGGGACCACTGGCTCCTAACCACTCACCTGCCTGATCACCCCTAACTGCCTCTGCCTGCCTGCCTGATCACCCCTAACTGCTCTCCCCTGCCTGCCTAATCTCACCTGCAACTGCCCTCCCCTTCCGGCTTGATCTCACCCCCAATGGCCCACCCCTGCCAGCCTGATCTCGCCCCCAACTGCCCTCCTCTGCCAGCCAATTTGGTTCTGATTGGTCAGCTTTTATGTCAGTCAGCGTCATAAGCTTCACCTCCTAGGCAGCCATTGGCTCCTCACAGTTGACCCATATTTGGTTCTGATTGATCAGTTTCTATGCCAGTCAGTGTCAAAAGCTCTGCCTCCTAGCCAGCCATTGGTTCCTCACACTTCACCTAGATTTATTTCTGATTGGTTGCTTTCTATGCCAGTCAGTGTCTCTGGGCCTATCAACAGGGCCTAATCAGAAAGGAGGGGCTGATCAGCAGCCCTGGTGGAGTCATGGAGAGAAATGGAGGCGTAGCTGCTGGCCAGACTGGGAGAGAAAGAAAGAGGCAAGTCCTGATCAAAAGCTGCTACAGAGGCAATGGATCAGTCCCTGCTTCTCTTTTCAGGCCCCTCTCTCGCCCTGATTTCCAGCCCCCTCAGCAGTCAGTTTTGGGGCACCATGCCTGCAACAGAAGCAGTCAGCGCTGGGTTGCCACGGCAACCCAGCACTGACTGCAGGGCTGACTTCCAGTTGGTCAAGCCTCAGTCGTTACCAGACATTATGACCCAGGGTTTTTATATATTAGGATGCACACATATATGTTTGGCCTGCAGTATTTTAGCCTATATTAATTTTAACAACATTAACATCAACTTATAAAATTAATGGGAACTCACATTTAAAAATAATTATTTTCAGATTCTCTTGGAAGAAAAAACATGAAAATGCCATAATATGAAAATAATTTGTTGAAACTCAGCTCTTTTTAAACTGAGTATGAATTCTCTTCTGCCATATTTCTTACTTCTCTTATTGTCTCCCAAATGTGAGATGTCATCTACCTTTTGTGACAGAGTTTGGATTACTTAACTGTAAATTTAAGAGGAAGTTTTTAACTCATGTCTCTATTAAAAGTAAAAGAAAAAATTAAAAGATCAGTGGTCCATGTGTTTCAGATAAACGATGTCAGTAATCATTGTTCTAGTAAAGATTAAGAATATTTATACATTTTTAATGTGCAAGGAATGTTGTTATATGAAAAGACACCATTAAAAAAATAAACCACACTAAGATACATGCCAGAATTCAGAAATATCAAATGATTAAAAACAATAGCAATAAGATAACTTAAAAAAATGGCATTGCCACATTTTATTTCTGATGCTTTGGTATGCATTAGCCTGTGTGAGAGAAATAATATCTAAACTTTTCAGTTTTGATATTTGAAATATGATAATTATCACATAGATTTGATATACTATAAATAGTTTCATATCATTTGGGTTGAAATTTATTGAAGTTAATGTTTTAGAAAAACTTACTGGCTAAAAAGAAAAGGAGATTTTACTTAGAGAATGGAATATTTTAACCTGAGATATTGGTAAATCTCAAATTCTCATCTTCCGATCTTTGTTCTATTGATGTCATACATTTTAATTGTGCATATGTTATAATCCCATATGAAATTAGTATTATTTTTATTTAAAGTTTTGTAACATTTGTTTAAACAATATTTAAAAAAAATAAGTAATAAAACAGTCATGCAGTTACTACTGCAGTTACTTCTGCCCCATTTTATTCCTTTGTGGGGATCCATTTTTCTAGCTGGTATAAATTTTCATCTTCCTGAAGGATTTTGATTTTTTTTTTTGGTAATGTGAGTCAACTGCATTGCTTCAGCATTTTCAACTCTAAATTCATATGAATTGTTTCAGCTTTTGCATGTCTGAAATTAATTTTTGCTTTTGTATTTAAAAATATTTTTTCAGTACTTTAAAGAATTTGCTTAACTATCTTCTCACCTGAATTGTGTCGGATGAGCAATATGCTGTCATCTTTATCTGTACATAATGTGACTTTTTTTCCCTTGGGCTACTTTTAAGACCTTTCCTTTAAGGTTGGTTTTAAGCAATTTAATTTTTTAAAATGTTTCTGTGCTTGACTTTGAGTATTTTGGATCTGTGATATTATTATTTTCAATTATTTCTCTCTTAAAATTTTAAAGATATTGATAACATTGCTTATCAACATAAGCAAGTAATTTTAAAGTGTTCTTAAATTATTGTTTTTCAAACTTATTATAAGAGGACTTTCTTCTGCTTTTCAAAAGCAATAGTTTCCTTAACTTATATTTTCAAATTTTTCATATTTCCATGTTTGTCTGTTTAATTTATAATTTTTACTTTTTTCTTTTTTTTACATTTTATGCAGTCTTTCATGCTGGAATCATTCTGGGCTCTCTCCCTATCCACAAGGTAAATGTTAGATTTTTGTTTTTTACCAACAGCATAATTCTCAGTTCATAGCCAAGTTATCTTGTTTCGCAGTTATTTATGCCAACTGGCTCTGCTTTATTAAAAAGAGTTATTTTATTGTATTCTTAGCTCAGGCTAGATGGAAGATAATTTACTTTTGGAGACCTGGAAGTCTGCATAGACAGAGAACATGTATAAAACAATATTGCACCCACAGTTTATTGTTCCTGTGGTTCTTTCTAATGTTCTCTATCTGTGCTCTCAAAATGTAGTAACACCATGCATGCTATCTGATACTATTTGTATAACATTATAGGGATTGAAGCTTTAAAAGAGATATGAAAGGAGAAGTCCCAATGAGAATGATGGCAGTAGGAATATGATTCAGAAATTGATGGTCTTTAGTAAGAGCTCCTTTCTTTCTCTGTAATCAATTAAGAATCTATGCCTCTGAAGATAATCTATAGATGTGACAAAGGATTATAGTCATCTCCTATACATTCTCAGCCTCCACTAACATTCCACCAGATCTCTTCTCTGCTTAAATCAATGAAACAAATGCTTCTGAAGGCTGTTATATCTTTAAGTATCATGTCTAGTTTTCAATGTTAATGAAAATGTACATTTCTTTGTTTGCATATTTTTAGTGTGAAAGCAGGCACTATGGTAAACCAAAGCCTAACAGAATAAAACTTTTGTCCTTCAGGAATACTGCATATCCTACCTAATTTAATTGAATGGTGAGACTCTGAAATTCTCTTGAATAATTTGCAGCAAAAAATATTACTGTTGCCTTAAAAAAAAAAAAAAGATCTGGTGATGAAAATCAACTCCTAGGGGAAAAAATCTGTAGCTTGAAAACCAGAAATATATTTGAGTTCCATCCATAAAATTTTAAAATATTATTCCTTTAGACTGTTAAATAATAATGTAAAAATATGAGTTTTGGTTTCTATATGGTAATATCAGCAGCTTTGATAAAATATAAAATGACTAGTTCCACCCCAAAAGACAGGCAAGAGGAATACCTGCTGTTTCCCTTGGCACAGTTAATGTAAAGTACCTGCCAGTAACAGCTTCACAGAATCTTTAAATTCTGAGAATTCTACCAAATGTCTTTCTCATACACTTTTTTTTTTATTTTGCTTTGGCTTAAACAAATTGATAGGAAATATTTTTTGGGGGGGAGTGATAAACAAAGAACTATTTTTCTTCTTTTTTAATAAATGAGTTTTGGTATAAGAAAAGATTTGTCTGAAGTATTCTAGTGTAACTGATAAAAATGTGATCTGCATGAAGTTTGGGGCAAACACAAATGTATGCTACACTCCTCTTGCCCAGACAGCACTGATTTCCCTATTCTGATGCTCAGATCTACCCTCAAAACCAACACGTATATATTTCCTTAGAAATATGCGGTTATGCTGTAATGGCAATCGCATTTTGTTGAATTATACATCATATCGTCAGTTCATCTCATCAGTCATGGACAGTGGTGCCATATGTGGGTTGTTACTAAGGATTTTAATGGGTTTGTTTTGTTTGCTTATATAGTTCCTGCATTACTGACCAACTTACATTAAGTCACTTAGTCTATTCTACATTCTGTGTTGAGGGGAGATATATATAGGGGGGAATGAAATGGTTCAGGGAGGCTACCTTTCTAAACAATTTGTGAAATGTACCAAAAAACACATTCATTTTTACGGCACAGTAGAGATATTGTCTACTAAGAACTTATTCACAGTCTTTCATTGAAATAGAAAGATTCTCTATATAAAGTCTTTTTCCATGTAAACCCTACAATTACCTGGAATGCTGTCTCTGCCACTCAGATCTTACTTCAAATCTCAATCTCTCTCTCTCTCTTTCTTTCTTTTAATTACCAGTAAAATTCTACTGCTTTGATGGAGACCTCTTAAACTTAAACAATGATAATAATAGTCCCAACCTCTTGAGGACCTATTAATAGAATGCAAACTTTGTGATATTGAAAGGTTGAAGTTGGTGGTGCACGAACAGGCTAAATAGCCATCTCAGATGGTGAATAAAGAAAAATTGAATTTATTTAAGGAAAAGGGGAGGGAAGATGGGGATAATTAAAGGGAAGGGCTACACAGCACTGAACCAAAGGGTATTGATGGCAGCAAAAATATACTTAGGACAACGAAAGAAGGAAGGGCATAGAAGAAGCAATAGGAACGCCTAGGCTGGGCTGTTTTGGCTCACTGAGAAGTCAGAGAAAAGGGATCCTTGGAGACAGACAGGTTCAGGGAGTTAGCCCTGAGCCAGCTGCCATTGCCTATTGCTACCCTGGTTGCAAGTCCCGTTGGAGGAAGGAGAGAGGGGGGAGAATGGCACAGGTGTGCTTCTTGGAGGGAGAGCACACTGAGCCCTTCATCCTGAGCATATTTATCTCTCTCTTGCAGGTGGAAATCTTAGAGGAGGTCTCAGCGAAGTGTCTCATTAGCTTTCCAGGTGTGCTCTTTCAGGGTTGTGGTCTTCACTGACTGGTCGGTGCCAGGGCAGGGGGTCATTGGTCAGTGTAGCTGGTCCTGAGGCAGCCACTGCATCACTTGTCTGGTTTTGCTGCTTTTCTGGGCCTGGAGCTGAAATACAACTGAGGTCTACATGTTATCTTAGGGAGGAAAAGGTCAGGGGTCTAAACCACCTGACCAGCGATATGAAAGATCAGGGGTCCAAACCCCACGGCCAGTGATATGCTAGGGGAGGACAGGTTACCCGGGGGGCGAGGCTCTTGTTTTCCCAGTTTTGTCCATTGCTAGGCACCTGGGGCTTTCTGTCCTGGTGAGTTTTTTTTTTTTTTTTTACCTGATCCATCGTCTTTGCTCTGTTCATGTCTAACAGATATATTGTCTGTAATCTCATAAACTATTCTCCCATTTTAGTATTTTTATTTCCACTTTTCAAATGAGAAAAAGTTTTTAAAAATATGTTTTTATTGATTTTAGAGAAGGAGGAAGGGAAAATGATAGAGATATAGAAACATAGACAGGCTGCTTCCTGCAGACCCCCTAGTGAGGATCAAGCCCACAACCACAACGGGGGCAAGTGCCCTGACCAGGAATCAAATCAGCTCCCTCTTGGTTCATGGATCAATGCTCAACCACTGAGCAACACCAGCTGGGGTGGGTAAGAAAATTAGGTTTTAAAGTAATTAAATATTTTACCAAAATTAATATACCATAATTTATATTAATTTCTCTTCTGTTTCCTAGAACACTTTGATTACATGTTCTAATTCACTTAATAAGCTCTGTGCTCCCTTGAATATGTAAAATATGCTTATTCATATTTCTATCATTATCATGCCTTGTTTAGAGCCTGAAATTCAGTAAATGTTTAACATGTTGACTATAAATAAATAATATAAATAGTTTTATAAATCTAAGATTTTTAAAGTCTTTGTTACTATAAATGTTAGAGTACAGAGTTAGTTATTAACAAAGGAAGGGAGTGCCCTAGCCGATTTGGCTCAGTGGATAGCTCGTAGGCCTACGGACTGAAGGGTCCTGGTTTCAATTCTGGTCAAGGGCATATACCTTGGTTGCAGGCTCCTCCCCAGCCCTGGTGGGGTGTGTGCCTAAGGCAACTAATTGATGTGTCTCAGTCACATTGATGTTTCTCTCTGTCTGTCTCTCCCCCGCCTTTCCACTCTCTCTAAAAATCAATGGAAAAATATCCTCTGGTGAGGATTAACAACAAACAGACACACACACACACACACACACACACACACACACACACACACACACACACACCAAAAACAAAGGAAGGGAGCAAATGGAGTCTGACATTAAGCCTGTTGAACTAGGAAGCTTAGGAAGCTGCAGCTTCACACACTTTCCAGGAGACAGCCTCATCCTCCCATCCTCAGATGTGAAACTTAACCCCTAGGCAGGCAGGAAGGACAGGATTTCCAATCTCTCTGGGGACAATGGACTCATTCACAGGCACCAGTGGAGGGAGAGATAAAATAGTAAGGGAGGATTCCTTTGCTGAGCCATGCACAGTAGAAGCCAAGATGGTGCAGGGGGAGGTAAGTGCATGTGTAGTAGGAGCCAAAATGGGGACCATGTGGGGAGGAGTCCAGCTGGGAAAATCTGGATTGGATAGGACATGGGGAGGGAACCACTGGAAGATCCAGATAAGGGACTGGTTAAGGGGAGGGCCTAGCACAGCCCTGGGAAGACCCAGGGAAGAGGTTGGACAGTTTGAAAGACAGCCTGCTTGTTCCCCAAACCAAGAAAATATATGGAGGATTAACAAGAAATTCGCAGGATATTATATATATTTTTTTACCCCAGTAAATCTTGCCACTGTGCTTAAACTTCTCCTATGCTTAAATTTCTTATTGAAATATTTTTCTCTAGACTACCCAAGGACCCATTTTCTCTAGCAACATAAAGATAAGTTAAAATATTTCATACACATAGTGTTAATAGATACTATTTTATTAATTATAAATATAGTTCCTGTTTAGCAAAGTGAATTTTAGTTTTCTGAATTTTTGTCTCAGCTAGAATAAACAAACACTCACTATTATACAGACTGAATAAAACCTCGAAGCATCAAGGGTCCATGCATCCAGCTGGAAGGTCAGTTCAAAATGGACTCTTTGGAGGAACTTGAGACAAACTTATTGCACAACTCAGTGAGTATATATTAGTTGCCATAAAAACTGTTTGAAGAATAGAAATGTTAAAGCTTTTTGAAAAACAAACAATACTGAGTTGGGTAATCCATGTTTCTTATGTTCTACTGAAAAATAAAACTATACCTCAGGGAAAATTTTAGATTAACACTCTTTTACTCTTCCAGATAGCTCGGGTCTTACTTTTCTGTTATCTCCAGGTCCATGTTCAGTTCTGCCTGAATATAACTCCCATGTCCTCAAGCCACTGCAAATGTACTTTTCCAATTTTCAAATAATGGTGTACAAAAATGTAAGAATATGATGTGATGCCTGATGTAAATCGGTTTATTTCTAAACACACTATTCTAAGCCAATTAAATGAACAAATCCTAACTGAACGTTTCATGACCTGTATATGATATTTTGCTATTTAAGAGTCAAAATTATTTTGCCCTTGAATTATTTTTCTACTGGCTGTGGTATTTTCTAATTCCCTCATTTTACTATAGGTAATGGGAATTATAAAATATATTCAATCCCTGGTTGTAAGAAATAGGCAAATTTGAGAAGAAAAGCATCATATGAAATAATTAATAGCATTGTCAGTTGGTATATATTGTAATGATTGTTATAGTGAGTCATACTGTTAATAATATGAAACAAAAACAAAAACAAAAAAAAATTCAGAAGTATTGAGGATCTTTTCGTCTTGTTTTATAGGTAATTGGGGTTTATCAAGTGCTGAGAAATATTTATAATTTTGAACATTTGTGTGGGGAAGCATGGGATTTGGTTGGAAAGTCTGTAAGGAGGATTCTCTGAAAGGTCAGGGGCCTCTAGCGGGACCTTGCTGAAGGTGGCAGCCTCTGCCTTGATTTTTCCAAACAAGTCTGGGTGTTTTACTGGAATCTCTATGTTTAGTCTTTAGATCAGACCTTGTAGAAGCATGTACTTTCTCAAGGATACTTAACCTGCTGATTGTATCCAGAGGTTAATTTTAGTTCAAGCTGTTGTTACAATAAAAGCTCAAAGAGGCAGGCAAACAGGGCTGTTTGGTGCCACCTGCCAAGCAGCCCCTTAGCCTCTCTTTCACAGAAACGGGTGTCAAAGTAATCTATTCATCTGTTGCTCAGGGTCTACTTGTCAGTCCCGGCACATTTGTGCTGCTTGCAGGAAGGTATGTTTCTTTTTATAGCACAGATTCTTTTTATTGTGACCCTCATGGAATCTTGTAATTGCTGAAATGGTGAATCATACATTCTATAGCCTAGTTGCTTTGGCACAGTGAAACTCAATCTAAAGTTTGTCTCTGGTTGACTTAATTATAGTTGGAATCTAATCCCTGATAAACCAGAGATTCTCAGACTTCTTGTGTGTATGATAACCAGTCTGGGAAATTCTTAGAAATGTACAGATACCTAGGATTTCTCCCCGGAGAGTCTATATATTTTGGCTTTGAGTTTGCCTAGAAATCTGCATTTTAATTAGTTTCATGTCCACCCAAGGGATCTGGATATAGGTATCTACAAGAGAATTTCCTGAGAAGCTCTACCCTGTGCTGCCGGGTGAAAGCAGGGTTCTGGTTATCTTATTTGCTCCTACATCCTCCAGTACCTACCGCTTTTTTTTTGGTTGCTATTTCTTTTTTGTTTTTTTCCTGTTTTGATTTTTTTTAATGAAAAAAAAATGTGATTGTCTTAGGTAGCTTGCTTTGTTGATTAAGCAGGTGTTTATTTCATAATTTAGAACTTTCTATTGTTTATGTTTATTTTGGCAATAGGGATTATATCTTAGCAGTGCAGCAGTAAATAAGACAAGAAAGTGCATCATGAGAAAAATGTTACTAGAGTTGGGTAAATGTATCATTAAGGATAGACATGGGGTGAGGGAGCATGGGAAAGGTAATCATTTCTCATACTGGGGTCAGAGAGAAAACTTTCTGAATTTGGTGATGCCTGTATTAAATATTCCGGGGGGTGGGAAGGGTTGGAATAAGTGTGTCAGGGAAAGCTGGTTGAAGGTGCTTCTATCAGAGAAAGGATCAAGGACAAAGGTAAGGAGACAGGTAATATTGTTGCTGGGGAAGAACCACAAGTAGGCAGAGGCAAGGGGGTTTGGTATGAAGAAGGATGCAATATAAAGAGGAATGTGACAGGGAATACAACCAGTATTTGTGGTATTGATACCTTTGTAATAATCTGGTTATTATTAACAGGAAAGGAGTAAAGGGGAAACTAGATAACATAGGCATGGCATTTATACAGCTTTGCTAGAAAGCGGCAATTTAACATTATCCAAGTCTGTTCTCTGCAGATCATTAGAGGAAGGAACTGGTCAGTAGACAGATGCCCAATAAGGTCTGGGTGACATGGGAAGCTGCTTACCTGTCAGTCACACCTGGGAACAAGTTAGTGGCCAGTGCAAGGACTGTAAACCTAAATATTTAAACTTCTGGACAAAGGGCTCTCTCTCTCTCTCTCCCTCCCTCCCTCCCCCACACACACCCACACACCCTCCCACACACACACCTGGGTTGCAGGACTCAAATGCCCTGCATTTGCCCACATAGCTCACAACCATGTGGACTCCACACAATGGACTAATGGACTGAATTTAGCCTGATGCTGCACCAGAATCAATTTCACCAGGGAACAAAAACTCTGGGCACTGGCTTTTGTTTTCAGCTCTACTAAAAGCCCCAGCTGTACCTTTTTCAGGACTGGGTTAAGGGGCCTGGGACTTTACAACCTGAGGAATCTAACGTCAAGCCTTTACTACATCTCATCCTCTTGTGCAGGGCTCTGGAAGGGCTCGTTCCAGCGGTGCCTTAAGAAATATCACAAGATCTCACTCACTTGTGGAATATAATGAACAACATGAACTGATGAACAAAAATAGAGCCAGAGAAAAAATATTTTAGAATACAATAGAAGTAATCCTGTTATTTGCAGATTTTTAATAATTTCTACAACTTTTGTGATATTATGCTATGTTAGTACAATTTTGGTAATATTATTATATTTAAAATATTTTTGAAATATTAATGTTTATTGCATGTAACATTATTATATTTAAAATCATTTTTCCTAAAATAATAGTGTTTATTGCATGTAAATGGCTAATTATTTTGTATCTACAATGTGGTAATAGATTTATTTTATATATTGTAAAAATATAAAAATAAATTTGTACATAAAAATATATATATACTTAAAAATACATAAAAATAAAAAGAAGAGGTGGGAAGTTAAAGAAAGATGTTATACATTAGGTATTTAAAATAAAGAAAGAAAAGAACCTCACTCCCACTGGCAATGGGGGAATCCCACTTATGTAATCTTCTGACAACAGTATCTCCTACAAAAGTGGTCAGAGATTGTAAGTAAACTACATGGTTTATCCATCATTCTCTACCTGTTCTGTATGATAGTGATTGCTTCGTAAGAAGAATCACGGGACTGGGATGAAATTAAGTCCATTCTGCTGGTAGTAACTTCTGGGAATCCACTTGTATAAATGGCAGTTGTGGTAGCCTGCTTCCCTGGTTGCTTTCCTTGATCCTCACTGCTTCCAAAGGGGATAGTGTATGTCTAAAGCAGGTAAAGAAAATACAGATTGTTCAGCTTATTTTAAAAATGTGATTAAAGAAGGAAACGTAATACCATTAGTATCTGTGGTTTGAGGTCTTATCATGCCACAGGAAATACAGCATAATGTAGATAAAAACTTTTCAGGGGTAAATTGTGAAATTGTTCTGATTAGAAAGAAAAAAAAGAAAGATAAATTTTAAAAAAAGGACGGGTGGTGTGTAAATCTAGAGAATTAACATCAAAATCTTAAAAATCAATTACCTGCTTTATTGGGACCTAGTGAAATACCACAAACACAGAGGTAATGTGGTGGAAAGTCCCTCTCTTAGCAATTCTGCTGTGGGTCAGTAAATAAAATTAAATAAAAAAAAAATATAGGTCTAAGGAGAAAACCTGATTTCCCAATCACTTCAGGCTTTTCCTATAGACACATGACAACAAAAGTATAGCATACAGCCTGAAGATATGGTGCAATTAAATAAAAGGCAAGGCCCATTAAAGTTCACCACCAACACTTTGTACTGAAAGAGGCAGGTCGTGGAGCTCCTTTTGTACAAAATACGACAATGTCTACACTGACATTTTGCATTATGCTTATTCTATACTGAGACATCTGTTTATGAAATAAATGAACCAAGCAAAGAGCTTTCCAATATTACATGCAGCTGGATGGCAATTTGATTTAAGAACTCTTCTCATTTTATCTATTTGCCACATAATTTATTTCTCAAAGGAGACAAAATTTTTTTTTGTAAGATGACCCTAGATTTTAAACAAATTAAAAGTTTTCATCTAATCATTGGTTTTATTTTATTTTCTAAATTTTGACAAAAATTATCTTTATTGTTGAAAATATTACAGATGTCCCCCCTTTTTCCCATTGAACCCCTTTACCCTGCACCTGTCCCTCGCTGGCCTTTCCTATACTATTGTCTGTGCCCAAAGACTATGCATTTATGCATATAAGTTCTCCACCTCCACCCCCATTTCCACCTTCTCTCTGAGATTCCTCTGTCAGTTCCATGCTTCCATGTCTCTGGATCTATTTTGTTCATCAGTTTATTTTGTTCACTAGATTCCACATTTGAGTGAGATCATGTGATACTTTTCTTTCTCTATATATAAATGAACAAATACTCTCATATCGCATTTTAAAAAGAACTGAATATGCTGGTATCTATATCTATACTAATAAAAGGGTAATATGCTAATTAGACCGGAGTCTTCTGGATGACTTTCCAGATGTCCTTCCGGACAAAGCCATGGTGGTGGGGCCGAGGCAGAGGTGATTAGGGGTGATCAGGCCAGCAGGGGAGAGCAGTTAGGGGGATCAGGCCAGCAGGGGAGAGCAGTTAGGGAAATCAGGCTGGCAGGGGAGAGCAGTTAGGGGTATCAGGATGGCAGGGGAGAGCAGTTAGGATGATTAGGCTGGCAGGGGAGAGCAGTTAGGGGGATCAGGCCAGCAGGCAGGTATGCGGTTAGGAGCCAGCAGTCCTGGATTGTGAGAGGGATGTCCGACTGCTGGTTTAGGCCCGATCCCTGTGGGACATCCCTTGAGGTGTCCCAGATTGGAGAGGGTGAAGGCCGGGCTGAGGGATCCCCCCGCCCCCATGCACGGATTTCATGCACCAGGCCTTTAGTATATATATATACTATATATATACTTTAGTATATATATATATATATATATATATATATATATATATATGAAGACACCTTATATATAAAAGGCTAATATACTAAGTGTTCAGCCATCCAACCAGTCGCTATGATATATATATATATATATATATATATATATATATATATGAAGACACCTTATATATAAAAGGCTAATATACTAAGTGTTCAGCCATCCAACCAGTCGCTATGATGCGCACTGACTACCAGGGGGCAGATGCTCAACGAAGGAGCTGCTGAGCTGCAGTGACTTGGCAGCAGTGGTTCTTGGGTGACACACCCTGAAATCAGAGATGAGGGAGCCTGGTTCCTCACAAGGCAGTGTGATTCCACCTTCAGCCATGGGTTATGTTGTTGCTGGGCCACTGTCAGCCCTGAATCAGGTTTACTGCACACTTGTGTGTGCGTTCTACACCCTGTACGACAGCAACTTTGCAGAGTGCCCTCTCGCACTCCAGGACCCCTCAGGGGATGTCAGAGAGCCGGTTTCGGCCTGATCCCTGCAGGCCAGGCTGAGGGATCCCACCTGCCAGAGGAACCCTCTCACTCCACAGACGCCAGGGAGGGACCACGGAAGGTTGCCTCCAGGACCTGTCCAGCCCATCTTGCCCAGCCACCTTCTAATAAATTTCCTTTCAATGTGCATGAATCCGTGCACCAGGTAACTAGTTATTTTAGAAAATTAATTATAAAAAATGTGTTTTTTTTTTCTAGGTATTCCATTTTTTCACCTTAAGGTAACATGACTCTTATTTTCTCTCTCCTTTTCTTCCTTCTTCTTCCTTCCTTCCTACCCCTTCTTCTCTTTCTCTCCCCGTCCTTCCATCTTTTTCTTTCTTAAAAAACAACATCACCACCAGTCTTGATTACTATGAAACACCGATATTTAGTTCAGTATTATTTACTGCTGATAGTTAGATCTGATAAAAAAAAATTTGAATAGATAGCCCCTCCCTTGGGAACTGACCTTTAGGCCACTTCACAAGGGACATTCCCTTTAGCTTATTCTACATTTTACTTGCTAAGACCACATTCCACTTGCTAAGACCATTATCTTTCCCCTCAGGACCCACCCAGAGAATTCTTCTCCCAGAACCCCCCCCCCCCCTTCCCAGAGTCCTTTAAAATTTCTGACTCCCAGTCCCTGGGTGCTGGCGCCACTTTGGGGCTCAGCTCTTCTGGTTTTCCAGATGACCTAATAAATTCATAATTCTTTACCCCTTTTGGCCTCATGTGTTCCTCCTTTGGTGACCCTAACACTGATAAAATAAGATTTAAGGACATAAAATAATTTTTTTAATGTTAATACAGTAAAGAAATATTGGAGTCAAGTATAACTGATTGTTTTATAGAAACTAGAAGGATTACTATCTATTTATTTTTCAGGAAAGGCATTTCTTTTCATTACAGTTTTCAAGGGGGGCGGGCAGGAAAGTGAACCAATGCTTCATAATTATAGTCACATCCGTGAACTCTGAGAAAGAAGACACCTAGTAAGAAGGGCTCCTGGTGGCTAACTGGGCTCAAATTTTAAGTAATAGAGCCTACCAACCATTCCTACACAGGGCTTCTTGTGCAAACTGCGCTCTGGGAAGAAGCCTACACTGAAGTACCTGCCTATGCACTGAGCTGCCTGCCTGCACTGTTTCTGACATCTGAGCCAGACCTTATAAAGGAGTTCTTAGAATCCTATTTCTTTTTGTATCTTTATTTTGAAAGTATCACATATGTCCCCTTTTTTCCCCACATGACCCCTTCTAGCCCACCTCCATCCTCCTCCCCAGGCCTTTACCACTATATTGTCTGGGTCCATGGGTTATGCACATATGCATACAAGTTCTGTGGTTGATCTCTTCTCATCTGCCTACCCACCTCCACCTTCCTTCTGAGATTCTGGAGTTCTATTTTAATCAATAAGACTGAGGCTTTCCCATCCAATTGGAGCTGTGCAGCTTTGACTAATCAGAGCAGTTTTTTTCCTGACCAATCAGGACAGTGCCTTTTGGACCAATGGAACTGTGAGATTTTTAGAGTCCTCATTTGCATGAGGAAGGACCAATTAAGGGCCCTTCGGGGGACTTCTGTCTATATAAGCCAACTCCCCTCTGAGTCTTAGAGTACACTTTCCCATTCCATCGAAGACTGAAGGCTGAAGTTTCCTGGCTCAGCTAAACACAGATGTTGTCTTGCTGGAGCAGAGCAGAGCAGATAAGTGCAGGTCAGAGCAGATGGCTGCAGAGCAGACAAGCACAGTGCAAAGCAGACTGTCATGGAGCAGGAAAGAGTGGACCATCAAGGAGCAGAGCAGAGGTGTCTAGCTGGAGATGGGCCCAGTCCTAGGGTTGCCTATCAGCATGCAGCATTCACAGTCTTGTTTTTATCACAACTGAGCTTTGTTTTGTTTCAGCACACCCCAAATTGGGGATTTTTGTTGGTGTTGAATTGGCATCAACAGACATTTATTGACACATCTCATTTCAGCTCAAATATAATATTACTCATGGTTTTACCCTGTTGATTATTGTTTTCCACCCCTTATTTCTTTCATTGGAAAGTATTAATATGATATTGATTACTTAGGGAATTTATTTGGAAGACACCTTAATATTATGTACTTACTAAATAAAGAAAACAGCTTGAAATATATTGAAGATGTATATATTTTAATGTTACTAAATGTGTGGTCAATTTAAAAATAAAAGCTCCTATAGAATACTACCAATGACATATGGGTTCTCCATTTGACCAAATTAAATGTTTCTAGAGGGTATTTTTAGTAGTACGTTTGCCTAACAAATATTTTAAGATACAGTTTTCTGCAATTTGATCAATGGACTTTTCTGAATTACATAAACTAAATGTTAGTGAGGGTACAAAATGATAGTGCAACTGTAACTGAGTGAAAACTCATACTGCTCACCACACAACAACCAATAAGTTAAGGAACAAGGAGTTGGGGCAACAAAAGCAACTTTATTCAGAAGGTCAACAAGTGAGAAGATGGTAGACTAGTGTCCTAAAGAACCATCTTGAGGAAGTACAGAATTCAGGCTTCTTTTATGTCAGGGAAGGGAAAATTGGGAGGGGTTTGAAGTCAGGAGGGGACTGATGACCGCAGACATCTGGACACCAGCACAGGTCCAAGGGGAATGGTGAAACTTTTTTGCCTTTATTCAACAAACTCTGGTTACAGTAGTCTCAGTCATGATGATCCTATAAATCTTGTGATAAACACTATTTATTTCTGTCTTATCTCCTTGGGGAAATGGGTTCAAGCAGTGAGTTTGTATCAATAATTCCTAGGCTGCAGGTTAGATTCCTTTAATGACTACCATATCTATGTGCAAGACTAAGCAGAAGTTGCTAACTGACATATAACTGGAACTGGGAAGGCTGGAGCAAGATGGAGACAGAAAGACTGGTTATTTTATTCTATTACACTCTCACTGTTTCAATATATCACTATCCTATGCCTTTTAATACCATTTCTTTTGTAAAAATAATTTTTATTTTTGTAAATAATAATTTTATTATTTTGATTGTATTTGGATAACTTCAATTCTTCAACTCTATTTTATTCTTCAAAAAACTGTCACTGAAAGCTTAACTTCCAATTCTCTATATCTTAACTTATCAAATACAATCAATATTCTTGCTCTGATATAATAGTTTCTAAAGTGTGGGAAATTAAAAAAATAAGCAGCCCCATGAAATTGTGACTCTAGAGCTGAAAGCATAAGATAAAGGAGCAAGTTTTAATTGTTCTTATGTACAATTCTTATTAACCCATTAAAAAAACCATAAGAGTGAATCACATGATTTTATATATCCTTACTATGAAATTATTTGATTCACTATTTCTCTTTTGTATCAATCTTTTTCTCTATCTCTATCTCTATCTCTATCATCTCTATCTCTATCTCTATCTCTATCTCTACCATTGGCTGGAGACTTAGATATTAGCTTTTAAGAATTCAAATCTGGGGCGATTAGTCTTACTGTCAACAACATGGATAAAACCCTCTCTACCACAGTTGATGTATCTTCCACAATTGGAGCTCCTGCATATGTATCTAACAAAATGGGGAGAAGTTTAGGACTTGTGGGGAATGCTTAGTCCAAGCTCTTAAGAAGTATATTTTGAAGAGACTGTGCCATCTTGAAGGGGAGAGCAGCTGTGTCTGGGAGCCCAGCCTCACCTTCACCCAGGGAGACATCGGACACCAGCCGGGACCCTACAGCCACATCGCCAGGGACCCACTGCCTTGGCTTCAAACCCACAAACACTGAGTCTCCAACCTTCCCAGCCTTGGGCTCCTATCAAGTTTGCCCAGGGGGAGACAAAATGATGGCCAAATAGGCAAACATGTCCTTCTCACAGAGCAGATAGAAAAAACAGCTGAATCGAATAACATCCACCTGGAATTGGCAAATTAAACACAGCTGGTGAGACAATCCGTGGCTGGAAATGACAGGGGACACCTGGAGAACAGTAGGGGATCTGGTCTGGAGAGAGAGAGAGATGCGTGCAACTGGGACTGGAAGGTCAGAAGGAAACTGCACTGCACCAAGTCTGCCTCTCTTGGAGACGCATAACACATGACTGGGGAAGGGGATCCACAGGGCTGCTGGCAGCCAGAGACTCTAGATCTAAGTCCACAACTGTGGGAGGCTGCACCCAGAAAGGCAGCCTGAAGTTCTGCACCAGCTGCAAAGTGCCGGGGAGAGAGAAGCACAGTGGCACAGTTGCTCTGTCTTTATAATTTCCTTGCTTTTACTTGCTAAACCCAATACATAGGATCTTTCCATTACACATACTCACCAAGGCTGGAAGCTGGGGAGCAAAATAGGGAGAGGCAACCAGGAAGCCAGCTCTGGGACAGTCCAATCCCTCCAACTCTGAACAGCCATTTTTCTCCAGGGAAACAAGGATTCTGAATATCCCCAGGGAGCCCTCAGGGATTGGATTGAGGGGCCATTTGGTCCTGAAAACTAATACAGCAACACTGCCACCTAGAGCCCATGTCAGAAATAGACATTTGTGTAAACACGACTGAAAGCAGGCAGAAAAACAAAGCAGTCAGGTTAATCCCACCTACCTGAAACCAAGGCTATGGAGTCTGACAAAGAGGAGCAGTGGATCGCTGGGAACTTTAACATGATGCTGACTACCTAACAGGAAACTGAGACATAGCAGACAGAACAGTAGAGATCGGTCTTAAACCAGCCCCCATGGGATATTAAAACTCAGCTGAAGAGAAGGACACTTCACTACTTCACTATTTTATTTTTTATCTTTCACTTAATAAATCAATTTTTTTCTTTTTTCTTGATTTTATTATTTTTATTTATTATTATTTTTTAACCTTTTAATTTTTTGGGTTAGTGTTTTAAATTCTATTTTTATAACATTATTTTACTTTATCTCATTTTTTCCTTTTTGCCAACCTTTTCTTCCTCACTTCTCCCCTTTTCATCCTGTTTCTTATCTCATGTTCCTGCTTTAGTTGTTCTCTCCTTTCTTTTTACTTCTTATTAAAAATTGATCTTCTTTACCTGCTGTATTGACTCATTGCTATTATAGTAGTCTGTTGGCTTACTCATATATCTAATTTCCTCTCCCCTGCTACAAGTCCATGCACCCTTCTCTTTTTCTTTGCTAGCCAATTTATCTTTCTTGTTGTTGTTGTTTGTTTGATTATTTGTTTGTTTTTCTTTAAGTTTTTCTGCTCCTCACTTGCTCTCTTCTATTAATAGCATAATTAGTTACAGTCACCAAACTCAGGCATATCTGCTCTCTATTCTATTCTCCTTTTCCAAAAATAGATGAATAGATAGATAGATTAAAGAAAGGGTGATATATATATATATATATATATATATATATATATATATAAATTTTTTAATTATTTTTTTGTTTTATTGAGCACTAGAGGCCCGGTGCATGAAATTCGTGCATAGGGGAGGGGGCTGTCCCTAAGCCCAGCCTGCAACTTCTACTACAATCTGGGACCCCTCGAGGGATGTCTGACTGCCTGTTAAAGCTCGATCCCAGTGAGATAGGGCCTAAACGGGCAGTCGGACATCCCTCTCACAATACAGGACTGCTGGCTCCCAACTGCTCGCCTGCCTGACTTCCTGATTGCCCCTAACCGCTTCTGCCTGCCAGCCTGATCACCCCCCAAAACCACTCCCCTGCCAGCCTGGTTGATGCCTAACTGCTCCCCTGCCAGCCTGTTTTCCCCTAACTGCCCTCCCCTGCAGGCCTGGTCCCTCCCAACTGCCTTTCCCTGCAGGCCTGGTCACCTTAATTTCCCTCCCTTACAGGCCTGGTCACCCCTAACTGCCCTCCCTTGCAGGCCTTGTCCCTCCCAGCTGCCCTCCCCTGCAGGCCTGGGTCACCCCCAACTGCCCTCCCCTGCTGGCCATCTTGTGGTGGCCATCTTGTGTCCACATGGGGGCAGGATCTTTGACCACGTGGGGGCAGCCATCTTGTGTGTTGGAGTGAGGGTCAATCTGCATATTACTCTTTTATTAGATAGGATAGAGGCCTGGAGCATGGGTGGGGGCCAGCTGGTTTGCCCTGAAGGGTGTCCTGGATCAGGGTGGGGGTTCCATTGGGGTGTGGGGCGCCCTTGGCGAGGGGCCTGTGGTGGTTTGTAGGCTGGCCACACCCCTGGCGACCCAAGCGGAGGCCCTGGTATCTGGGGTTTATTTATCTTCTACAATTGAAACTTTGTAGCCTGGAGCAGAGCCAGGCCTTCTGCTTGCTCCATGGCGGCAGCCATTTCTATTGGGATTTATGTATCTTCTATAATTGAAACTTTGTAGCCTTAAGCAGAGGCCTGGGCTGGCCAGGGTGTGCGGAAAGCTTGGCTTCCTCCATCGCCCGGGGCAACCCTAGCCTCCTGCTCTTTCCAGCTCCTTGGCTGCCGCCATTTCTGTTTGGGTTTATGTATCTTCTATCATTGAAACTTTGTAGCCTTGAGTGGAGGCCTGGGCCAGCAAGGGCAGGCAGAAAGCTTGGCTTCCTCCATTGCTGGAGAAACCCAAGCCTCCCTCCTGCTCTCTGTGGCCGTAGCCATCCTGGTTGGGTTTATTTGCCTATTCGCTCCTGATTGGCTGGTGGGCGTGGCTGGTGGGCATGGCTGGTGGGTGTAGCGGAGTGATGGTTAATTTGCCTATTACTCTTTTATTAGATAGGATTTTGTTTTTTACTTTTCTTCTTATACACTTATTCTTTTACCTGCTCTATACTGAATCATGGCCATTATCCCATTCATTCAATTCCTTTACCTTACATTCTGGAAGGAAGCTCTACCTCTTCAGATTCAGTCCCCCTCCCCTTTTATTATTCTGGGTGTTTGCTGTTTGCATTTTTTGGTTTATTTGTTGGTTTTGTGGGGTCTTCTCCCCATATATGTATATTTCCCCCTTATTTTTTTATTTTTCTTTTTCTTTTCTTTCTTAACTTGTTTTCCTTTTCTCAATAGCATTTTCAAGCTCTTTTCTCTCCCCTAATTCTCTTTTTTTCTGGTGGTCACTTTTATTGGGGTTATTGGTATTATGAATACATTTCTATTTGGTATGCTCTGTGTTGTGTCTTATCAATTGTATTTTATGCCTTTTGGTCAACATGCTAGAGAGTGAGCCAAACTGAGAGTAGAAAAAAATGGGAAGACAAAAAAACAGCCCCATACAAAAGAAAAGGAAGAATCACCAGAAAAGGAAGTAAATGAAATGGAGGCAAGAGACCTGTCAGAGATAGATTTCAGAGCAATGGTCATAAGGATGCTGAAAAGGATGGAAGACAAATTCAACATGTGTAAGAATCAAGAGTAAATGAAGAAAAACTAAGAAGAAATGAAGAATGACATTGATGCAATAAAGAACACAATAGAAAGCATCAACAGTAGACTAGAAGAAGCTGAGGACTGCATCAGCAAGCTAGGAGATAAGGTAGGAAAAAACACCCAAGCAGAGCTGCAATTGGGAAAAAACACACAAAAACTTAAAAAGCAGGAAGAGAGCCTAAGGGAGCTTTGAGACAATAGGAAATGAAACAACATCCACATAATAGGGGTTCCAGAGAGAGAGGACACTGTGCAAGGAACAGAAAACCTGTTTAAAGAAAAAATGACAGAAAATTTTCCTGATATTGAGGGGAAAAAACAGAAAACTCACATAAATTCAAGAAGCACACAGAGTCCCAAACAAGATGAACCCAAAAAAACCAACACCAAGACACATCATAATTAAATTGGCAAAAAGCAATGACAAAGTATGAATCTTAAAGGCTTCCAGAGAGAGACAGAAAGTTACTTATAACAAAATAGACCTCAAAGTGAAGGCCATAACAAAAGATCTCCCATTAGACTATCAACTGATTTCTCTACAGAAACACATAAGGCCAGACCGGAATGGAATAAAATATGGAAAGCAATGCAAAGCAAGGGACTGAATCCAAGAATACTATACCCAGCAAGGCTATCATTCAAAATAGAAGGTGAAATAAGGAACTTCACAGACAAGAAAGGGCTAAGGAAGTTTATTACCACCAAGCCAGCAATGCAAGAAAAGCTAAAGGGAGTGCTGTAAAAAAGAGAAATAGGAAGTGAAGAAGGACCATATGTATAAAGAATAAAAATGGCTACAAACAAGTATGTATCCATAATAACATTAAACATAAATGGATTAAATGTTCCAATAAAAAAACATAGGGTAGCTGAATGGATGAGAAAATATGACACATATATATGCTGTCTATGAGAGACCACCAACCTCAGAACAAAGGACTCACACAGACTGATAGTGAAGGGATGGAAAAATTTTTTCCAGGCTAATGGAAATGAAAAAAAAATTCTGGAGTAGCAATACTTATACACTGAGTGGCCAGATTATTATGATCTCTGAATGCATAATAATCTGGCCACCAGATTATATATATATTAGAGGCCCAGTGCATGAATTCGTGCATGGGTGGGGTCCGGCCAGGCTGGCCAGTGCGAGGGGACATGGGCAGTTGGCCAGCCTGCCTGCTGGTCGAACTCCTGGTCAAGGGGGCAATTTGCATATTAGCCTTTTATTATATAGGATATACACTGAGTGGCCAGATTATTATGCGTTCAGAGATCATAATGATCTGGCCACTCAGTGTATATGACAAATTAGGCCTCAAAGTGAAGGATATAACAAGAGATAAGGAAGGCCACTTCATAATACTAAAGGAAGCAATTCAACAAGAGGATATAACTCTGGTAAACATATATGCACCCAATACAGAAACACCCTAATAAAAAATATTCTGGAATATATCAAGGGAGAGATTGACAGCAATACAATCATAGAAGAGGACATTAATACCCATAAACACCTCTGGATAAAACCTCTAAACAAAAAATCAGCAAAGAAACATCAATCCTAAATGACTCACTAGATTAGATGAAATTAATTGACATCTTCAGAACATTTCACCCCAAAGCTTTGGAATATACATTCTTCTCAAGTGCACATGGGATATTTTCAAAGATAGACCACATATTGGGACACAGGCAAAGTTTCTTCAAATTCAAAAAGATAGAAATCATATAAAGCATCTTCTCAGACCACACTGGCATAATATTAGAAATCAACTACAATAAAAACAATGAAAAAAATAAAACACTTGGAAGCTAAATAGCATTCTGTTAAGTAATGATTTTGTTACTAAAGAGATCAAAGAAGAAATAAAAAGCATACTCGTAACAAACGACAATTCAAACACAACAATCCAAAATCTATGGGACACAGTGAAAGCACTCTTGAGAGGCCTACCGCAAAAAAAAAAAAGAAAAAAATGGAAATAAATTATCTAACCCTAAAACTCAAAGAATCAGAAAGAGGGCAACAAGAAAAGCCCAGAGTGAGCAGATGGAGAAATAATAAAGATCAGAGCAGAAATAAACAACACAGAGACAAAAACAAAACAAAAACAAACAAACATTATAAAAGATCAATAAAACCAAGAGCTGGTTCTTTGAAAGGATAAACATGATTGATGAACCTCTAGTCAGGCTCACCAAGAAGCAAAGAGAGAGGACCCAAATAAACAAAATCAGAAATGAAAGAGGTGAAGTAACAACCAATCCCACAGAAATACAAATGATTATTAAAAAATACTATGAACAACTCTATTCCAATAAACTGGACAACCTAGATGAAATGGACATGTTCTTAGAAAAATACAACCTTCCAAAACTCAATCAGGAAGAATAAAAAAAAAAAAACACACCTGAATAGGCTGACAACTACCTATGAAATTGAAGCAGTAACCAAAAATCTTCCAGCAAACAAAAGCCTTGGTCTGGACAGCTTTACAGGGGAGTTATACCAAATATTCAAATAACTAAAACCTATTCACCTCAGACTATTTCAAAAAATTCAAGAGGTAGATTTACTTCCAAGCTCTTTCTATGAAGCCAGCATTACCCTAATTCCAAAACTAGATAAAGACACCACAAAGAAAGGGAACTACAGGCCAATATCCTTGATGACCATAGATGTTAATATCCTCAACAAAATTCTAGCAAATCAGATCTAGCACTACATTAGAAAGATCATACACCATGACCAAATGGGATTTATTCCGGGGATGCAAGGATGGTACAATATCCACAAATCAATAAATGTGATACATCACATAAAGAAATTGAGAGACAAAAATCACATAATCATATAAATTAATGCAGAAAAATCATTTGACAAAATCCAATACCCTTTCTTGATAAAAACTCTCAGCAAAATGGGAATAGAGGGATCATACAGCAACATAATAAAAGTCTTATATGACAAACCTACAGCCAACATCATATTCAGTGGGCAAAAACTAAACTCATTTCCCCTAAGAACAGGAACAAGAAAGGGATGCCCACTTTCACCACTCCTATTTGATATAGTACTGGATGTACTAGCCATAATGATCAGACAAGAAGAATAAATAAAAGGCATCCAAATTGGAAAAGAAGAAGTAAAACTGTCCTTATTCATAGATGACATGATACCATACATAGAAAACCCCAAAAACTCAATCAAAAATTTTCTAGACTTAATAAATAAATTTGGCAATGTAGCACAATACAAAATTAATACCCAGAAATATATAGCTTTTTATACACCAAAAATGAACTCACAGAAAGAGAAAGTAAAAATCCATTTACCATTGAACCAAAAAAATTGAGATACCTAGGAATAAATTTAACTAAGGAGGTAAAAGATCTGTATTTGGAAAACAATATGATATTGTAAAAAGTGATAGAGGAAGACATAAACAAATGGAACAACATACTGTGTTCATGGATTGGTAGAATCAACATCATTAAAATGTCCATACTACCCAAAGCAATTTGTAGATTCAATCCAATCCCCATTAAAAAACCAAGGGATTGGTATTTCACAGACCTAGAACAAACTCCAAAAATTCATCTGGAATAAAAAAAGGACCCCAAATAGCCACAGCAAACCTGAGAAAGAAGAACAAAGTTGAGGGATCACAATATCAGATATCAAGGTATATTATAAAGTCACAGTTCTCAAAACTGCTTGGTACTGGCACAAGAACAGACGTGTTGACCAATGGAACAAAACAGAGAAACCAGAAATAGACCCAAACCATTATGCTCAATTAATATTTGACAAAGGAGGGAACAGCATACAATGGAGTCAAGACAGTCTCTTCAGTAAATGGTGCTGGAAAATTTGTCAGATACATGCAAAAAAATGAAACTAGAACACCATACACACAGACACACACACATACACACACAAAAAAAACAAAACAAAACAAAAAAACACTTCAAAATCATTAAAGGACTTAAATGTAAGATGGGAATCCATATAACTATTAGAAGACTCCATAAGCAGCAAAATATCAGACATATGCCGTAGAAATATCTTTACGGATACAGCTCCTAGGGCAATGGAAACTAAAAGGAGAAAATACAAAAATGGGACTACATCAAAATAAAAAGCTTCTGCACAGCAAAGGAAACCATCAGCAAAAGAACAAGAAAGCCCACTGCATGGGAGAACATATTTGCCAATGTTATCTCTGATGAGGGTTTAATCTTCAAAATTTATAGGGAACTCATATAAGTTAACAAAAGTTAAACAATACAATTAATAAATGGGCAAAGGACCTAAATAGACACTTTTCTAAAGAAGACATACAGAAGGCCAAGAGACATATGAAAACATGCTCAAAGTCACTATTCATCGAGTATGCAAATCAAAACAACAATGAGGTACTATCTCATACCTGTCAGAATGGCTGTCATCAACAAATCAACAAATGAGAAGTGCGGGTGAGGATGTGGAGAAAAAGGAACCCTTGTGCACTGCTGTTGGGAATGCAGACTGGTACAGCCACTGGGGAGAACAGTATGGCGTTTCCTCAAAAAACTAAAAATGGAACTCCCATTTGACCCAGTAATCCCACTTCTAGGAATATATCCCAAGAAACCAGAAATACCAATCACAAAGGATATATGCACCCCTCTGATCATAGCAGCACAATTTACAATTGCTAAGATTTGGAAACAGCCTAAGTGCCCATCATCAGATGAGTGGATTAAGGAACTGTGGTGCATCTACATAATGGAATGCTATCCTATCTAATAAAGAGGGAATATGCTAATTAACCATCACTCCGTCACAAAGATGGCTGCACCCACAGCTGAGGCCAAGTTCCCATAAGGAGCCTTAATAAGCAATCAGCAGGGACCTGAGGCTATGCCCTCCCCCACCCCCATGGTGCTTGACAGGGTACCTCAGGCTGGCAGGGCTTGACAGGGGATCACAGGCCGTGACCCCCACCTGGCAGGGCTTGACAGGGGACCTCAGGCCACCCTCCACACCCGGCAGGGCTTGACAGGGGACCTCAAGGTGCACTCCCATCCTGGTGCTGGGGTAGGGGACCTCAGGCTGCTCCCCCTGTGCCAGCGCCAGGCCAGGGGACCTCAGGTCATGCCCCCCAGCAGGTGGGGCTTGACAGGGGACCTCAGGCCATGCTCCCCACCCCGGCACCAGGCTGGGGGACCTCAGGCCGCATCCCCCACTCCAGCACTGAGTCAGGGGACCTGAGGCTGTGTCCCCCTGCCTGGCAGGGCTTGACAGGGGACCTCAAGGTGCACCCCCAGTGCTGGGTTGGGGGAACTCAGGCAGAGCCCCCCACCCAGGGGGGACCTGAGGCTGCACCCCCCTGCCGATGGGGCTTGACAGGGGACCTGAGGCTGTTCCCCCCTCCCAATGCCGGGCCGGGGGACCTGAGGCTGTGCCTGCCCCCCCACCTGGGGGGGCTTGACAGGGGACCTCAGGCCATGCCCCCCACCCATCGGGGCTTGACAGGGGATCTCAGGCCATATCCCACACCTGGTGGGGCTTAATGGGGGACCTCAAGGCATGCCCCCTGTCCTGGTGACAGGCCAGGGGACCTGAGGCTACATTCCCTGCCCAGCGGGGCTTGACAAGGGTGGGACTAGCCAGGTCTGGATCTATCCCAATGGGGGGCGGGTGGCCGGGTCTGGGTCTCACGCGATTTTGAGGCGCATGTGGGCAGGGACTTGACTCTGGGTCCCGTGGTGTGCCCCAGACTCGGACAGGAGGAAGGTTTTCATATACATTTTACTGATTTTCTTTCATCTCTGACACTTCTATTATAGAGAAAATGCAAATAGCAATATTAAATTATTTCCTCTAATTAATCCTCTTTTAATGTGCACGAATTTCGTGCACTGGGCCACTAGTGCTGCTATAAAAAAGAAGGGACTTTTACCATTTTCAACAGCATGGATGGACCTGGAGAGCATTATGCTAAGTGAAATATGCAGGAAGGAGAAAGATAAATATCACATGATCTCACTCATATGTGGGATATAATGATCAACATAAACTGATGAGTAAAAATAGATCCAGAGACAAAGTACTACTGAACAGACTGTCCAACCTCAGAGAGAAGACAGGGGTTGGGGGGCTTAGAGATCAACCAAAGACTTGTATGCGTGCATCCTATCTAATAAAAGAGTAATATGCAAATTGACCGTCACTCCAACACAAAGATGGCTGCCCACATGTGGACACAAGATGGCCGCCACAAGATGGCCAGCAGGGGAAGGCAGTTGGGAGGGAGCAGGCCTGCAAGGGAGGACAGCTAGGGGAGATCAAGCCTGCCGGGGAGGGCAGTAAGGGGTGACCAGGCTGGCAGAGGAGGGAAGTTTGGGGCGACCGGATCTGCAGGGAAGGGCAGTTGGAGGGGGGGACCCAGGCCTGCAGGGGAGAGCAGTTTGGGGGGACCAGGCCTGCAGGAGAGTGCAGTTGGGGGCGACCAGGCTGGCAGGGGAGCAGCTAGGCATCAATCAGACTGGCAGGGGAGTGGTTAGGGGGTGATCAGGCTGGCAGGCAGAAGCGGTTAGGGGCAATCAGGAAGGCAGGCAGGCGAGCTGTTGGGAGCCAGCAATCCTGGATTGTGAGAGGGATGTCCGACTGCCCGTTTAGGCCTGATCCGGTAGGATCGGGCCTAAATGGACAGTCTGACATCCCTTGAGGTGTCCCAGATTGTAGAGGGTGCAGGCTGGGCTGAGGGACACACCCCCCATGCACAAATTTCATGTACCGGGCCTCTAGTATTATCATAACCAATGTACACAGACTCTGGGAGAGTGGGGTCTTGTCCTGGGGGGCGGGAGTGGCTGGTTGGGTCAATCGGGGAAAAAGGAGACATATGTAATACTTTAACAATAAGAAAAAAGAAGTAGCTTTTGATGTTAATATCTGGTGTTGAAAGAATTGAATCTATTATGTTAACCCATAACTACCTTTAAATATGGATATTTAATATTTTATAGTTTCAGAATTCTTAGATATTAGTTGACTTTGCCACAAATAATTGGTGGTAGCCTTGTTATAATTATTATTATATAATAATTACTAAGGATAAGTTTCTGTTTAAAAAACTAACTACACCATTTAATTTAATAGACAGAACAATAAAAATATTTCCTATTGATACTTGAGTTCATGGCTCAAAATTTTACACTGTGACTCTTTTATCTGAATAACTGTATTCACAAAAGAAATCACTTAAGAATTTCTGCTGTGATTTCTAAAAATACATTTTTTAAAAAATGCAAATGTGATCTTGAAGTGAGGATGTATGCACTGACAGGGACATTCTATGAAAATATTATGCATTTGACTGATTGTACAAAGTTGAGAGATTAGCAACAAACTTAACTCCATAAAATTACAGAATTCTACTAATCTCTTTCTTCTAGATTTTGTTCCCACAGTGTTTCAATTCTTTTTTTTTTTTGTTACCAATAGTTTGTTTGTTTTGGATTATAAGGAACATCATGATTGTTCAGTCTTTTCAGTGAAAAATTACTTTTTATTGATTTGTTTAAATATAACCTTTTATCTTTCTGAATAACATGAAAAAATCATTCGTATATCTCCTCCATTTGCAGTAGCCTAAAGCAGAATTCAAGATCAAATATTTAGCTAACTCTGTTTATCTGAAATCTAATTACAACACCAGGAAGATTTTTAATCCCTTAAAGGTTGTTTTATCTTAGGCAGTAGTTAACATATAGAACACTTGGTACTCTCAAACATGGAAAGGAAAGAGTCTCTGGCTTGAGGATGTCTTTTGTATGTATTGCAAAGTGAGTTATCAAATAAGATTATAAGATGGGACTATTCAAAATAGCAATCTGGAAATTCTAATATTTATGAGAAAATCATGCATTTTCATATGACCTATGGATAAGGCAGCATTTTCATGTCAATGATAATTTAGCAATATCTCAAAAATATCTCGTGTAATTCAAGAATAAAATACAGATGTGTTAGGCATCTAGTTGTAGAAGGACCTAATATTTGGAGAGAAACACAATTAGTAATCACTAAGAATTATTTCCCTAGACTGAACCTACCTACACTCTATCATTGCCTGTTATAATTTCAATAATCTGCCTATAATTAGCACTCAGACTCATACATTGAAACACATGCATAGTGCTTGGAATAATCTATAACAATCTATACTACTTTAAAATGAGTTCAAACATAGGATAGAAGCTTATTTTATTTTACAATTCCTACAATATGCTATCACATATTCATAAACTGATATTTATGTTTAAGGGTTAGGACCTGAAATAAATTTGGAGAAAGAAAGGAAATAAATACTGAACAGATTTTTAGCTTGCAAAATGGTGGTATTTTAGTAAATGCCATTGTTAAAGACACTTTTTGGAGTGTTTTTTTTTCTCTCTCCCACAAATGTAAAATTATGTATAATAAGCATGTAATACTATAGCTATGATAAACATAAAATATTTTAACATATGTATTATTTAATTTTTTCTAAAGTAGTTAATATTTTAGGCATCTCTGTTTGCATTTTTCTGGTGTCTCCTTGTCAGAGCACAGTCAGAGGCCTGCATGAGCTCTGGTGCTCTGCGTGGCTTTGAGTTCATTATTCTTCTCAATTTTCCTCAACTATGCCAGGGCAGGTCCTTCTCGAACCCTGCCCACTGTACTAACTGTTAGGACCTTAGTCCAAGTTCCTCCTTTATCCTGTGCTCACAAAGACACAGGTCAATTCTTGGTGGTGGGGTAGACGGAGAAGCCATAAGAGGTTGTAGGTGTATAGAATGAGTCTGTATTGCAGAAGCCAGTGGCCACATAGCCGTCAGACAAGAACAATCCTCACAGTAAAGTCCATACAGGCAGGCAGCCAGACACCGGCTGAAGACATATCTCTCTCATAAAGTAGCATCAGTCTCTGTACCCATAGCTATTATCTGAGCAGCTGCACGCTGCCTCCTAGACTCACCGTCTCACATCGTAGTGGTACCTGAGCTCTCCAGCTCAGCAGCTTCTCCTGTCTCCCCTGCCCAGCACACTGGCTGGTTAACATGGTAGCTATCTCTGAGCTCTCTATGAGCTCTTAGCCTTTCATCGTAAAGGTATCAGCTCTCAGCTCTGTCTGAGCTCTTGCCTCTCTTGCACATATAGGACCTACATCATCTGTGCCTACCGCCTCTACTTCTCTGAACTCTCTCGCCTCTGCTCTTCCACAGCTGCTGCTCTCTAGCAGACTTCTTCACACACTCCAGCCAACTAACTGGTCAGTAACGTACTTTTACACTATTTAGACAAACAACTAGTGCCAATAGTTACATCTATCATATTGGCTACTGAAGACACAGTGTACTGTGAGAGTGCTGTGGCCTTGCAGCTGTTTATGGTATCTTGGCCTGATTAGGATTCTCAGGCTCAGAGTCCTTGAAGATCTCGTTTAGGCACATGCCCAGTGGCCTTTGGCCATTCTGGTGTATTGATAATAAGGCCTCCCTGCTCCCATTTGCCTTGACTATCCAGGGACCTGACGTGGTTCCCACGCTCCTCTATAGAGAATTCCCCTCCCAAGTATCCCAAGGATAGTGTCTATGAGACTATCATCTTTTCACCTGTTCATATCCTGTCCCCATGTGTTGCCTCTCTTCTCACCTTGATTCATCAAGCAGTCTGCACTATTGCTGAAGAATTGAATTTAGTGTAAGATAATATTGGTGAACTATACTAGTAATTATAAACAAAATCTTCCATCCCAGAAATCCTCTCTACTATGTTAGTAGAGAAAGGGAGCACCTATATTGCTGAATAAGCATTAAAGGAGAATACAATTCCCATTATGGGCAGTCTGCTAAGATTGAAAAAAGAGAAAAGCCTTTACCCCTTACATAGCTAATCAGGTGCAATCCATTACACATATGTTCTCAAAATAAACAATAGTCCTCACGTAAGAGAACTTGATAGCAGTGTTTGTCACCTGTTGTTCGTACTAACTACCTCGTAATTGGCATTATCATCTATGTTAACTGGCTTTATCTATAAGAAAAGTAAACTTCTCATGTCTTTATGACAGCAGGTAATTTTGCAACTTGGAGCAAGTAGAACCCCTGGAATTAGGCTCTGACCCTCCCACAGAGACTGGAGACAGCTTCTCTTAAAGTTTGCACTTTAAAGAAATGTACACAGGTTCTTAAGAAAGACATTCCTGGGTCATGAAGCTGACAAAAGGCCAATCTAGTCTTCCCAGTTTATATACATTTCAAACAGTGGAGAAAGTACTTACAACTTTTCTAAAGTATATGCTCAAAGAAAAAGGAGGGCAGGGAAATATTTTTCCTTATTTTCAACAATGATGATTAAACCACTATTTTTAATTTGTATTTGTTCTTACTATAGAAGCGAAGGATCATCATGTGGTTGAGTTTTCTTAAGAACATTTTTGAGTGATGATTCGCTGTTATTTCCTTTAAAAAGTTTCTCCTGAATTGTTATGCTGTGCTTCCCTCTCACTTGCCTTTTTGCAAGGCAAAGAGAAATAAAGTATTTTAATAAGTTAAAAGTAAATTGACATAAATATAATTCTGATTCAAAATTTACCCTTTGCCTTACATTTTATTTCCATTTTAATCAGTTAATGTTTAATTTTAGGCATGCTGAGAAAGTAAACTAATTTAAAATTCAAATGGAAATCTCAGTTTTACACAGTATTTGATCAGAGTCACATTAATCACAGTTCATGTTAAACCTCTAGATGCTGTAGCATACCTTTTGAATAATGGCTGCCCTCCAGGGTTATCAATTATTAAAGCAGAAGCCTTTCTTAGAGAAACAATCTATAGCATTTCTAGGTTCATTGATTTCATAGTATGCATTTTTAGTAAGCAAGATGGAGATGTTAACATTTTTTGATACTTTTAAAAATATTATTGAATATACATGTAGGTTGAAATTATAATTTCCACAAGATCTGTGAGACTTGGGAAGTGTCTTCTATTCAGAGCTTGTTTTTCTAACTATTATTAGAGTTACTGATGCTTGCAATATTCATATGGAGAATGAAGATCAGAACGAGCTGTAGAAAATTTACAATTTCCTTACATAGAGATTAAGAGAAACTAACATAAAATATATCATATACATTAATACAAACTATTATGCTGCAGGACTAAAGTAGATAATCCTGATATGAAGCTCATTGCCAAAAACATTTGATGAGACATTCTCAGTTAGATATAAATACTCAAAATGAAATCACAAAGTATTTTGTAGAATTATGCATAAGGCCATATCTCTACTAATAATAGACAAATATGTAAATTGACCATACCTCTGTGATGCCCATAGCCAATCAGGAGTGAGTATGCAAATTAACTCTACAAAGATGGTGGGCCTGTGGGCAGAGCGCACAAGTGCAGGTGCCGAGTGGCCAGGGCAGGGGAGAGATGCCCACCCACCCTCTGTGTAGCCGGGGTGATGCGGCAGGTGTACCTGGGAACCCACCCACTTCGAGCCTGTGGCCAGCATGTGTGCCAGCGCTGAGTGGCTGGGGTCCCAGGGACGACACTGGAGTGTCCGGTCCTGTCAGCCCAGCCTGGGGGTGGCTGCAGTTCACAGTCCTTTTAGTTTGTGCAGCCCCTGGACTGGAAACAGAAACCAAGAGCATGGGAGCACCAGGAATTCTGGGAATCCTAGTTCTGGTGGCAGCCCCTTGACCGGAAGCAGAAGCACGGAGTGTGGGGAGAACCAGGAATGCAGGAATCATATTTCTGGTGGCAGACACATTGCGGGATCTACTAGACAATAGAGGAAAGTAAGCCTGGAGCAAGTTACTGTTTCGGGTGGGGGATGGAGGGAAAGCAAAGGTGAGAGACATAAGTAAAGTCAGAATGTCCCGGTAAAATTAAAGGGAAGGTATCCTGCAACTTCTAGGAAATCTCCACCAATGGAACAAAGTAAAAAAAAAAAGACCTCTATTATTCTGTGAGCACCAAACCAAACTGGGTTGGGGTCTCAAACAATTCATTCATGATTGCAAAGACAGACAGAAACTCCCAGATTGGAGAGGGCTCCCCCGAGGGCTCCCAGATTGGGGAGGGTGCAGGTCAGGCTGAGGGATCAACCCCCCATGCACGAATCTTTGTGCACCAGGCCCCTAGTATTAAATATTCTATCACTTGTTTTACTTTTAGATTATTTGAAAAATAAAACAGTTAATTTAACAATATAAATAAAAACATTTTTTAATTTAGTCATTTTATTTTAAATTCTGTGTTTTTTTGTTTTTGTTTTTCCGCTATGTCAGTTGACTAAATCTATTTTTCAATGACAATCACTAATGAACACATTCCACTACTAATTATATTCAAAGCATACAGGCATCCAGTTCTTCAAAATGATAAACTGCTGAGCCTCCTTTTAAAAATTGCATTTACCCTCATTTCCCCAGAGGACCTTTTCTCATTGTTATTCTTACTAGAGGCCTGGTGCATGAAATTCGGGCATGGGGGTTGTGTCTCTCAGCCAGCCTCCACCCTCTCCAATCTGGGACCCCTCGAGGGATGTCTGACTGCCCATTTAGGCCCGATCCTACTGGGACATCCCTCTCACAATCCAGGACTGCTGGCTCCCAACTGCTTGCCTGCCTGCCTTCCTGATTGCCCCTAACCGCTTCTGCCTGCTAGCCTGATCACCCCCTAACCACTCCCCTGCCAGCCCGATTGATGCCTAACTACTCCCCTGCCAGTCTGTTCGCCCTAACTGCCCTCCCCTGCAGGCCTGATTACCCCTAACTGCCCTCCCTGGAAGGCGTGGTTCCCCCCAACTGCTCTCCCCTGCAGGCCTGGGTCCCCCCCAACTGCCTTTCCCTGCAGGCCCGGTTGCCCCAACTTCCCTCCTCTGCCGGCCTGGTCACCCCTAACTGCCCTCTCCTGTAGGCTTGATCGCCCCCAACTGCCCTCCCTTGCAGGCCTGGTCCCTCTCAACTGCCCTCCCCTGCTGGCCTGATGGCCAACTGCCCTCCCTTGCAGACCTGGTCCATCCCAACTTCCCTCCCCTGCTGGCCATCTTGTGGCAGCCATCTTGTGTTCACATGGGGGTAGTCATCTTTGACCACATGGGGGCAGCCATCTTGTGTGTTGGAGTGATGGTCAATTTGCATATTATTCTTTTATTAAATAGGATTAGATAGGATAGAGGCCTGGTGCATGGGTGGGGGCTGGCTGGTTTGCCCTGAAGGGTGTCCTGGATCAGGTTAAGGGTTCCCTTGGGTCATGGGGCGGCCTGGGTGAGGGGTCTGTGGTGGTTTACAGACTGGCCATGCCCCCCGGCAACCCAAGCGGAGGCCCTGAGATCTGGGATTTATTTATCTTCTATAATTGAAACTTTGTAGCCTTGAGCAGAGCGGAGCCTCCTGCTCACTCCATGGCCGCAGCCATTTTTGTTGGGATTTATTTATCTTCTATAATTGAAACTTTGTAGCCTTAAGCGGAGGCCAAGGCAGGCCAAGGCAGGCAGAAAGCTTGGCTTCCTCCATTGCCGCGGAAACCCAAGCCTCCTGCTCTCTCCATGGCTGTAGCCATCTTGGTTGAGTTAATTTGCATACTTGCTCCTGATTGGCTGGTGGGCACGGCTTGTGGGTGTAGTGGAGGTATGGTCAATTTGCATATTACTCTTTTATTAGATAGGATTATGTGCATTTTTATTCTTCCTAAGAATTCAGCAAATGAAGCTCTGATGATGGAATTTTAGTTACAATGTTGAATGGATTAGAAAAAGCAATTCTTCAATGAGTCTTTTAAGTTATACCACATAAATGAGGTATCTTTAGAGTTGACCCTGCTTAAAAGTCATATTCTAGCTCTGCTATTATATCATATAATGTGACTACTGTCTGTTCACTTAAGTTAAGGATAGGAAGGGAAAGGAGATATTGTAAGTGACTCTTAGTATCTTAAATGGGTTTTAGTCATTTCCAACTTAAATAATGTGTTCAAGTAGATAAACAATTAATTTTCCTAAATTTCATGACAGTGTTACATTTTTGTATGTGTATGTGTGTGTGTGTGTGTGTGTGTGTGTACATTAGTATGAACTTTTCTTTTTGAAAGTTCTATGAACTTGCTTTTTTTGGAGGTTGCAGATATTAATGATTCTGATTCCAATTACCAGCCTACTTATAACTACCATTTTGACAGATGAGAACAGTGTTGTATTTTTTTTTTTCTATTTAGCTTTGGAATTAATTCAATACCTATTGATCGTTTCTGTGCATACACTTGCTTGACTGTGATTCTTTTATAGTTCAGGTAGCTCTTGCCCTTGGAACACATGCTCTGTCAGCTATTCTTAGAGATACAAACCAGAGTTCCTGGTCTTCTAATAAGGGGTGGAGGAGGGATTGTGGAGAAAAAGAGCCTTTGCAGAACTTTCCTCTTGACTTTTCATTTCCTGTGACTTTTCTCACAAGTTTTTAATTGCTAAGTGTACATTTGTTTTCCACTCACTGGTTTAAACTTGTTCCTCAGCAGTAATTCTCTATGATCAGAGCAAGATCTAGATTCCAGATTTGTTCTTTCATGGTTCTTCCTATTGAATCCTCTTTACCAACTTCAAGTCAGTCACAATGATAATATGTGCCTGTGGCAAGCAGTGGACAAGGACATACTTGTATTTCTCACAAAAGCATTAATTTTATATATTTTTGATATGTGATCTGGATCTCTACTATCAAACATATAAAAGGAAATGTGCTCTGACTGAAAAGATAATGGATTGGGTTGAAGTTCACACATTTCCCTCTGCACTCATTCTAACTTCCAGTATCCTGAGACATCTACATGTAATTAGATAGTTTTCTGTAGAACACACATTATTAAAACTTATATGTAAAAGATTTTAATACTAGCATTTTCATTGAGTATGAACACAAACAGTGGTTCTAAGGCACAGTACGAAGATAAAACAGAAGTTCTTTAGTATAATAAATCTGACTTTAACATATATTGAGTTAAAAGAGAGGGTCTAATTACAGCATATTTTTTCATTTACTCTTAAGAACACTAGATGGGCAGTTTAAAATCAACTTTGAAGAGAATAAACTCTACTGTATGTTAAAGAAACAGTCAAATATTTAATTGTGTCATATGATCTAAAAACAAAACAATAATAAAAATGTTAGGTCTACTTTTCTATTTGTACTCTTAATGAGCCACTTTTTAGCATATCCAGTTTATTTGTTATTTATTTTAAATTTATCTTCAAGCTACCTACTGTGCTCCTTGGATCCAGTGTAGTATTGTTTGCTCAACAAAGATATTACTGTTCTGTCCACATCCCTTGGACAGTAATAGAATTATCACTTATCCTTCCGTTTGTAGTTTTATAATTCAAGGTATCAAAATGTGGGGGCTCCCAAATAAATGAAAGCTTTAGCAATCCTCCAATCAGTTTCGATATACATTCCTGGTGTAGAATTCACAGTGATCCTTTTTGTTTAGGCTGCAGAAGCACCAAGATAAACATGTCATGGATTTCATTTAGGGCTGTTATTGCGTTCTATTGCTATATAACAAAGCACCATATAATTTAATGGTTTCAAATGGCAACTCCTTATTATTACTCTGAGTCTATCAGTCAGTTCGTCAGTTAATTTCCTCTGGCCTCGTTCATAATGGCATTGGTAGCTACATGGCAGAATACTGGTGTTATGTGGCTTCCCCCATGTTAGGGACTAGCTGGCGTTGAGATGGAGTGACAGGGATGACTGAGCCATGTGTATTCATCCAGCAGGCTCTTTTAAGCTTGTTCACATAGTAGCAACACTTTTCTGAGCAAGAAAATAGTACTACATAGCACTACTTGAGGCCTAAACTCAAGACTGGTACTTCTTCATTTCTGCTGTATTCCAATGGGCAAAGCAAGTCCCAAGCCCAGTCCTCATGCCAGGCATGAAATAACATAAACTCCCACTTGATAAAAACTGCAAAGTCAAATTGCAAAGGAGAGGAATGATGGCAGACAATGTCTAAGTAATATCTATGACAGGAACTGAGACATTTTCCAATAATTCTTATAGTTTTATAAATCAGAGACATCAATAGATCCAAATTTAATAGAAAAATTGTGAGGAGAGTATTAAATTGAATCAATGCCAAATTATCATAGTAAATAAAACTATTTTGAGCAAGTATTTTGAGACCTTGGAGGTTTAAAAATATAAATTCCTTTAAATAAGACTTTTGTTTCCATTTAAAAGTAGAAAATCAGAATAATGTTGATATTTTTTCATGTATTCATTAAAAATGTATTCTTTATTACTTGACCACAATTCACTTATGATCTTCAGATATGTAAGTGCTTTCTCACTTTCTAAGAAAGGAACTTAAATGTTATATGGTCATGTAGAGAACAAATTGTTGTTATTATAAAAGGAAGCCATAACAATGAATTTTCCAATTTCTATGCAAGTAAATAATATAAAAATGCACTTAGTATCATGTGCCATTTATTTGGATACTGCTCAAATAAGATACTAAATAATAATGTATATAATAGATAAGGAATACTTAGCTAGTAAGACATTTATATATTGTTAGCCTGGTTTAATATTTCCTTTATAATAGAGAGTTTTCTTAAGGTTTTGTCACTGAACAAGAATCTTCTCAAATATTTTTACCATCATTTCTTACAACTTTCTGCAATACTGAAACACTTTATAGGTATATTAGAACCTTAGCATCATAAATATCTACTAATTATAATACAACTACTTTGAATTTCATGGTAAGAAAAAATATATATAGAACTTGTCTATAAAGTTATTTAGCTATTTAGCAAATAACTGGTTTTAAGATTTTTATTCATACTTTGAATAACAATTGGAACAATGGAAAATAGGTAAAAGGGATCTAATTAAAACAGTATATCCTATAGGTGCTTCACATATAAAATAGAAACATGATGTAATTCTTCTGAATTTTGCATTCAGTATTTATACCCAGCTTTTACCTCCTGTAAATCACTTACCGTAGTGAATAAACTCTGAATACCTATCCCTAGAGGAAGACAAGTGCTTGAATTAGAGCACAGATAACAACTTCATGCTGCAGTCCTGCTGTTACTATGGGTGAATATTTTTAAGAGTTATCAGGCTCATCATTAAATGATGATAATAATAAGACATTATTAATATGATTGCTGCATTGTACTTTCCAGATCACTGGAAAAAATATGCCTGGGCATATTGGAGTAAGGTGAAAGAGCATGGGCACAGCAAAGGGAAATGCTAATAAGTAATAGAAAATAATGGTAATAGCTTGGAAGACACAATATTTAAACTAGATATTGGATGGTTACTTATCTGTTACTGATCCTGGTAAAGAGGAATAAAATATTTGCAGGTAATACCATTTATGAAGTTCATTGTATAAAAGATATTCACAAAACTTATTCTACAACCATCTTTTAATTAAAACAAACAAAATAAACTCTCTAAGTTTTGAAATAGTTTTTATTGGTGTCAACAATTGCCATTGCATTTAGCTACTTTATTCACATAAGCAGGACAATATACATACCTTTAGTTTTTAATATGTATGGAATGAATCATAAGTATTTAAGTGCAACTTTAACAGTTATTCCTTATTGCCATGCAGTAATGTAAAGGGTGTATATATGTACATATTGTCAGATTAATTTTCATGGATTAATTAAGGACTACATTTTCTATAGTACATGGATTCTTAAGGTTCATATTTAGTGTTTATTACTGACTGTATTTGGAAATGGAAAATTATTTATTAAAGTTCAAAGTAACATACTTAACATAATACAAATGAATAGCATTCCATTTTAAAAAGATGATTGAAATAGATATATATTATCCATAAATAGTATTAATTAGACATTAGAATTTAATTAGACATTGAAATGAAAGAGATTTATCTCTGTGTGTTTTGATAGAAAAATTATCTATAGTATGTTATTAATTTTTAAAATCTAGGTGCAGAAAAGTTGGTAAAATAGACATAATATGCCAAGTTACTATTGTAGACACTGGAAATACAATGGTGAATAAAAGAGAAAAATATCTTGCTCATATGGAATCTAAAGTCTAGCCAGGGGTGGGCAAACTTTTTGACTCGAGGGCCACAATGGGTTCTTAAACTGGACCGGAGGGCCGGAACAAAAGCATGGATGGAGTGTTTGTGTGAACTAATATAAATTCAAAGTAAAGGAGCGGAGGGGAGAGCAAGAGAACCCTCCGCTCTTTCGGCTCCACGGGCCGGATAGAACAGCCGAACGGGCCAGATCCGGCCCGTGGGCCGTAGTTTGCCCACAGCTGGTAGTCCATTTGTGAAAGATTATAAACTGGAATGTCATATGACACTTACATGGGTGTATTTTTTAAGATTTTAAAAAATTTACTATATTTTTATTGATTTCAGAGAAGAAAGGAGAGATAGAAATATCAATGATGAGAGAGAATCATTGATCAGTTGCTTCCTGCACACCCCACACTGGGGATTGAGCCTGCAACCCAGGCATGTGACCAGACCAGGAATTGAACCGTGACCTCCTGGTTCATAGGTCAATGCTCAACCACTGAGCCACCCTGGCTGGAAAATACATGGATGTATTTTTAAATTAATTTATTATCATTATAATGCATGCACTTTTTAAAAATGTGAATGTTACCTAAACCCTACCTATAAAGAACCAAGACTTGTATTTCAACCCAATTTCTACTTTCAAAGTCAACACTTTAAATTCGCAAATTGTCTCTAATGGTGTTTCTCTCCATATATCTAAATAATGAATTTATATATTTCTTTGACATTTTATAGAAAAACCTGTTAAAATAGTTGCCTATATATATTTTTTTTTCCACTTTTCACCTCCCAGTCATTTTTTATTTCATTCATGTCAGGTTTTCCTTTCTGGCAGTACACCAAAACAACGCTAACTCACTTATAATCTTCACTTTGTTACCTCAAATGTTTAATTCTCAGTCTTTCACTACCTCATCTACCAGTAGAATTTGGCACAGTTTCTCCCTTCCTTCCCTTTCAAACACTTTAGCACCTCTTTCTTAGTCCACCTCCTTCATTATTGACTTTTGTTCCTCCAGCTTCTTTGTTGGTCCTTTCTTTTAATATATTTTATTGATTTTTTACAGAGAGGAAGGGAGAGGGATACAGAGTTAGAAACACTGATGAAAGAGAAACATCGATCAGCTGCCTCCTGCACACTCCCTACTGGGGATGTGCCTACAACCGAGATACATGCCCTTGACCGGAATCGAACCTGGGACCCTTGAGTCCGCAGGTGGACGCTCTATCCACTGAGCCAAACCTGTTAGGACTGTTGGTCCTTTCTAAGCTCCCTAACTACTTGCTGTACTCCAGGGTTCAGCCCTCAAGCCACCTTTTTTTCCTTTTTTCTATTTTCACTAACTTATTTACATAGCTTTAGATATTATCTATATGCTTATGACTTCCAAGTTCATATATTTAGCCCTGATATTCCCCTGATCTTGTGTATAAAACTGTCTAGTTGACTTTCCAGTTGGGTAGCCAAAAGCATCTAAGACTTAGTATATTCAAAAGTGAACCTGTAATTTCCGATATCTAATTTGGTCTTCTAGCATCATCTCCATCTCAGTAAATGAAACTCCTACATTCTAATTACCTGGCCCTCCATAATATGGACCTATACTTGACTGGACTCTTTTTCTCATACAGTAGTGCTCTCTTACCCACAGTTTTCCTCCCTACAATTATCTGCAATCAATCGTATTCAGGAAATAGTAAATGGAGATTAAGCAAAGAACTTACATGCATAACCCATGGACACAGACAATAATGGGGTAAAGGCCTGGGGCAAGGGGTGGATGCGGGTTAGAAGGGGTCAATAGGGAAGAAAAAGAGGATAGCTGTAATACTTTCAATAATAAGGATTTTTTTAAAATTACAGAAATGAACAATTGATTAATTTTTAAACGGTGACCCTTCTGAGTAGCATGGTAAATATCTCACCATCCCACTCTGTTCCTCTTGGGACATAAATCAAACTTTTGTCCAGTGTATCCACACTGTATAGTACATACTGGGCCATTAGTCACTTAGTAGCTATCTGTTATCAGATCAACTGTCTTGGAATCAGAGTGCTTGCATTCAACTAAATCTTATTTTAGTGCGGCAATGTGGATATACCAAAGAAAAGCTATAAAGTGCTTCCTTTAAGTGAAAAGGTATGTGTGCACAGGACAAATATAGTATAGTATATACACATAGTTTTTTATATAATCTACGGCTTTAGGAATCCACTGGAACACCCTGGAACATACTCCCTGTGGATAATGGGGGAATACTGTATTACCTGTTAGGTAATTGGCTTTACTTCAATATGTATTTTAAATCAGACCTATTCTTACCACCATTTCAAACCTGGCCTAAAATGCCATCACCTCCTATTTGGAATTTGCAATAATTCCCTAATGAATTCCACTCCTCTGTCCTTGCTCTCCTAAAAATAGCCTTCACATAGTAGTCAATCTGATTTAAATCTTATCCTATCACCCTCTGCCCAAAACTCTTTAGTAGATTCTCCATTTCACTCAGAGAAAATAAGATGTCTTACAAGGCTGTATCACCCAATTCTCCAGTGAAAACAGATGCTGCCTTCAAACTGGATAATTGACTGTTCCAGAGTGTAGTTAGCGTTTATGGAAACTAGCAATAGATAGTGGATTATCCAGGGTTTTGTAGGTGGGATTTTCCTGGGAAGCAGATTGTGAGGCTGAGTTTAGCATGCAAAATGTTTCCTAAGAAGTGCCCTGGAGACCAGGATTAACACGTGTGAAGAAAGAGGAAGCACACCGTATGGGTAGAGGTAAAAAGTCTAGCTGCAACGTAGGCTCAGAGACAACCTCAGCTGAGGACATGAGGAGCTTAGAAGCTAGTTAGTCTTTCACAGTTACCCTCCGTTTTAGTGCCCCTGCAGCCGGGGCTACGTGTTCTTTGTTGATGGGGGATCTGGGTATCCACCTGAGACCAGATATTTACCAACACCAGGCCTGCAAGAACAGGAAAGAATTAGTGGTACCTGGGATGCACAGCTGTTTAGAAAGGTTTACTTTATAGAAGCTAAATCTTTGGGAAGAGATGCAGTCATCCTAAATCAACTGATGAGACTGAGCCAGGGAAATAAATTAACTTCCTCCCCCTCCTTCCATCTTCTGACTTCTAAGAGGTGCCCTTCCCCTGGCTCCTATTTGTCACACTAGGTACCCAAACAACCTTTTGATGTAGTACACACGGGTTTGATGCCTAGGTTGTAAGGCAGGGGGATGAAGGTTATGAGTGAATTTTGAGGGTCAATATGAAGAAATGCAGCAAAATTGGGTTTTAGCTGGCCCAAATAGAGTCCCCATCAATCTGTCAGATTTTAGCTCTGCATCTCCTGGTGCCACCAGGTGCAGAGCCTCTCAGGGGTTCTGAGAGGCAAATTGGATACCTTCTTGGATTCCCTCTCAGTTGTCACTGTAGTAATTTTTTTCCAGTTTGCTTGGTTAAGTAAAGGTAGCTCTCCAGCAATAACTTCCCAATCTCTAAAATTATTGAAATTCTTTTTTTCATATAACATTTTCTCCCCTCTTGTGGATATATCACCTTGTATTCCTAACATAAAGTTAGTGCAGTCTGGGAGAGAGAGAGATTTATAAATTCTTGTGGTCTATCATCTGTTTTACCAGACCTCTGTAAATTCATTAAACAAATAAACATAAATAAGAAAATATTAGTGGTTGTTAACTGAGATCTGAAGAGAAATTGCAGGACTCTAAAGAGGCAGGAGATTTTTACTTCTTATTTCATTTCTATACTATTGATGTTTATTAATTTATGCATCCATTAATTCCTATTTTAATGACAAAGAGCTTATTGTAGTGGATTAGTGGACAGGTGTTATAGGAGAATAACATTTTATATCTTAAATAAAATAAAATATAAAGGAAGGTTTGTTATCATTTCTAGGTCAGTTTATTTTATTTCATCAATTTTATTTTCATTTTTATTCCACTAGTTCGCTTTTTGTAGTCAATCTGTTTCTAGTCAGGAAAACAAAGCCCACATTAGGTATTTCATTAAAGCAAATACTGGCAACTGGGTACAGTAAAAATAAATAAATAAATAAATAAATAAATAAATCAAATTGGGAAAGTAAAGCAACAGAGTGGTGAGTAACCACAGCAAGCTGAAACCTATTACAGGAACAAAAATATTCGAGAAACACTGCCAAAGGGGCCGTAAGTAAACATTGCCTTCCCTTTTAGTTCCCATTTGCTGAATGAACTCTGGTGGGTAGTTTAGATTGTAAGTGATCACATGGACATTTCTATGGGGATCCAGGTAACAAATTTCACTACTGTGATGTTACAAATTTGGAACTGGTTTATGTTTTAATTTTGATGCTTCTTGTAAATTTGTCTCCCCTTTGGTTGATTTCACCCTTTTTGGAGAAAACAAAAATAGCAATACTATATTTATGTTTTTGTTAATATCCCAGGAGGGATAACTTTGGCCAGTCTAACTTCATGATATCTTGATAGGTTTTGTTGATGTTGTTTTTAATAGAACACTCTTGTTAAAAAACCATACATTTTATGTGAAAACTCAAATAATGTGGATTCAGCAAAATATTGTAAAGAAAATAAATCAAACACATATGTCTGCTGAACTGGTGCAAATTTTTTTCTTCCTTGCATTTTCTCTTGTTGCATTTCCTCTTGTTGTTCGCTTTAAATATATATATTAGGGTTTTCTTACCTATCATATAATTTCCTTAAGTAAGCCTCAAACTTTAAAATTGTATTGTTAAAAATTAGTTTTTATAGTTTATTAAAAACTGGAAAAACTTATATTAAAAATGGGATATTTTAAAAAGTAAAATATTTGTAACTGAAGATGAAAATATTTTCTGCTTAATCACATACAGGTTTAAATATGAGTATGAGTTCCTCTCTGATGAATTAAAAGCAAAACAAGTATATTTATATTATTAGTAATAATATTATCCCAATTTAGAGTTGAGAGAAAGAGCCTGAAAGAGCTTGCTTTTATAAGGCTAATAAGAACTTTTATATTCCTATTAATTACCTGTCTTGATTTACATTTTATAATTACTCAGACTAGAAAACGTAAGTTGTGACTTATTAAATAGTATCTTAAGGTGTTACCAAAAATGGCATCACTATAGCTTATTTAGATACTGCCACCACATCTACCTAAAGCATATACCATAAATTCTAAATGTTCTCTTTTTATTCTTACTCTTTATTTTTATTACCATTCCTTCAAATGTCCATGGTTCCATGGGAACTTTTAGGAGGAAAAAAGTAATGAGCCCTGGCCAGCGTTTCTCATTAAACAAACAAACATAAACAAGAAAATATTAGTGGTTGTTAACTGAGATCTGAAGAGAAATTGCAGGACTCTAAGGAGGCAGGAGATTTGATTCCTGGTCAAGGGCACATACCTAGCTTTCAGGTTCATCCTGCCCCAGTCGCAGTGTGGTCAGGGAAAATGTGGGAGAAAACCAATCAATGGGTCTCTCTCACATCGATGTTTCTCTCTCTCTCTTCCAGTCTCTCTAAAAATCAATGAAAAGCCAAAACCGGTTTGGCTCAGTGGATAGAGCGTCGGCCTGCGGACTGAGAGGTCCCAGGTTCGATTCAGGTCAAGGGCATGTACCTTGGTTGCGGGCACATCCCCAGTGGGAGGTGTGCAAGAGGCAGCTGATCGATGTTTCTCTCTCATCGATGTTTCTGACTATCTATCCCTCTCCCTTCCTCTCTGTAAAAAATCAATAAAATATATTTAAAAAAAATCAATGAAAAAGTATCCTTGGGTGAGGATTAACAACAAAAACAGTAATGATAAATTTCCTAAGTGTACCAGTTTAAAGCGATATTTTTTCTCAGTGTATGTCTTCTTTTTTAATTTTTTAAAGTTTATCTTTATTGTATTACAGATGTCCCTCATTTCCCTCCCCCATTATTCTCCTCTATTACTCTTCCACCCCTCTTTCCAGGCCTTCACCTCGTTATTGCCTGTCCATGGCTTAAGCATATATGCATATAAGTTCTTTGGTTAATCTCTTCCCACCTCTCCCCCAACCTGTTTCCTCTGGAATTCATCAGTCTGTTACAAAATATGCCAGTCAGAGAAAGACAAATACACATGATCTCACTTATCCTATATAATAAAAGGCTAATATGCAAATAGACCGAATGGCGGAACAACTGAACAACTGAACAACCGGTTGCTATGATGCGTGCTGGCCAACAGGGGGCATGCACGGAACATGGTGGGTGTTGGTCGCGGTGGGTTGGTGGAGCAGGTGAGTGGGGGCACCAGACCCAGGCGGGCTCCAGTCGCTGTCATCGGGGTGAGCCTCTGGTGGTTACTGAAAATTCTTTGCTCCCGCATGCTGTGGTCCCACCCATCTCTCACACCTGCTGTGGGCGCCGTCCCAGCTCACACCCACTGCCAGCACTGGAGCCGCCACTTGTACCCACTGCCAGTGCCAGAGCTGCCACTCGCACCTGGTGCTGGTGCCCAGCGCCGGTCGCTTGGTGCTATCAGCGGGTGTGAGGGGGGCCACCGCCTTCAGTGTGTGGGAGCGGGGGCTACGGGAGCAGGGCTGATGGCAGACAGAGGATGGGGCCCACGGTGGGAGGGGCCGAGCGGGTGCCCGGAGGATGGGCCGAGACCTGCCCCTGTGCCTACCTCAGCCTCGCAGCCCACAGTTCCTTTCAAGGTGCATGAATTTGTGCACTGGGCCCCTAGTATGTGGAATAAATGAACAAAATAAACTGACAAACAAAATAGATCCAGAGACTTTGAAACATGGAACAGACTAAACAGTGTTTTTTCAAAAATATATTTTATTGATTTTTTACAGAGAGGAAGAGAGAGGGATAGAGAGTTAGAAACATCGATGAGAGAGAAACATCAATCAGCTGCCTCCTGCACACCTCCTACTGGGGATGTGCCCACAACCAAGTACATGCCCTTGACCTGAATTGAACCTGGGACCTTTCAGTCCACAGGCCGATGCTCTATCCACTGAGCCAAACCAGTTAGGGCCTAAACAGTATTTTTTAATGCTAGGAGAGTTTTTAACCTCATCATAGAAATGGGTGTGTCTCCTTTAACAGGAGTAAGATAACATTTTTCATATGAGATTTCTGAATTGTTTTCTTTTCTTTTTTATGCAACTGAATTATTTGATCTAGCTTTTATGTGAAACTATTTGAATGTAACCATTTATACTTTTTTGAAACATGATATATATCCTCATTGATCTCAATAATTTTTAGATGGCTTACTTCCATTCATTTCTCTAATGTTAAGAACTTGAAAATCTTTGATTGAATGCAAAATAAAAAAGTGAGAAAAACCCTGGGAATTAATTTTCTTGTGATGAAGCAGTAGTTCAGTGGCAGGAACAGTCAAAAGCTACTAGTTTTAAGGAAAAAAATTCTTCTAACACTTCCATTCTAAAAGCAAATCTTCATAACTACAAAGAAAAACTACAGAAGAAATCAAAACAATGTGGCCAGTGTTGCTCAGTGGTTGAGCATTGACTCATGACCCAGGAGGTCATGGTTTAATTCCTGGTCAGGTCACATACCTGTAAGCTTGATCCCTAGTAGGGGGTGTGCAAGAGGCAGCTAATTGATGATTCTCTCTCGTCATTGATGTTTCCATCTCTCTCCCTCTCCCTTCCTCTCTCTGAAATAAAAAGATATTTAAAAAATGAAAAGGGAACCTACAGAATGGGAAAAAATATAAAAAGAAGAAATTTAAAAAATATTATTGGGAGGACAGAAGTGGGCTGGAAGAGGTTAATGGGGGAGAAAGGAGGACCTATGTAATACTGTCAACAATAAAGTTTAAAATCCTATATAATAAAAGCCTTAATATGCAAATTGTCCCCTCTGGACTTCTACCGGGAGTTCAACCGCTGGTTATGATGTGTGCTGACCACCAGGGGCGGCATGAAACATGGAGGGTGTCAGCGACGCGGTGGTGGCAGCGGGCAGCAATGGAGGCACTGCCAGCCCCGATGGGCCCTGACAAGAGCTGGATCAGGGCAAGATGGTGGAACAGGTAAGCAGGTAGTGCCAGGCCAAGGCGGGTGCGAGCAGGGTCCAATCACCCCGCCGATCGCCCCACAGATGGCAGCCAGCAGCGGCGGCGGGGGCAGGGCCGCCACCCTGCTCCCAGGTACTGAGGGAGCCTGGCAGGGGGCCTGGCCCCAACTGATAAGCCTTGCAGGCGGGATGGTGGAGCAAGTGAGGGCGCAGCGCCAGGCCACGGCAGGGTGCCAGGAGAGGCTGCCGGGCTGTGAGGTTGGGGGTGCGAGCTGGGGCCTGATCCCCACAGGCCACCCCGAAGGACCCCACCCGTGTATGAATTCATGCATCAGGCCCCTAGTAAATAAATAAGATAAAAAATTAAAAAAATAAGATTGCTCTATGAGTCCATGGTATGATGCTCCTTTAAAAACAATAACAACAAATGATTGCTCCCATTTCCCCCCTCTACTTATACACCAAATGGAAAAACTGGCTATTATCCATAATATGAAAAACATGTAAAATCATTTTCATAAGTTTAAGTTCCCATGAAGAAAAATAAAACAAAGTAATACAAAAAAGGAAGAAAACATCCTCATTTAATTAAATATCTTAGAGAAATTAAAAAATATTTATTTTATGTTAACAAAATCAGGACATCTATTCTTCCATGTTTTTACTTGTATGAAGTTTCCTTTTCATTTTTTGACATTAAAAATCCATTTACATATTCCATTCCTTTATTTTGCTTTAAAAAGCGAGCAAGTGTCTTATAAAACTTTGCAGAAACAGAGTCCATTTGAATCTTCAGTTAAACAACAGAAGAAGCCAATTGCTTTTGAAGTGAGCCTGGCCATTTTCCAGTTGAAATATATCAGAGGAGATTTTACCTGCATCTGCCACCTCCAATTGAAGAACAGAAACAGTAGAGGTTAATTAGTTTCTCCGCGGAGGTCCTTTCAAAGGACGGTTAAAGTCTAGGCAGCAATTTCCTAGAGTGTGTTTCATAAATCCCAATTTCTGAGCCTTTAAAATGTGTTACAGCGTTATAAAGTGTTACGTGTTTTAGATTAGAAAACACTGACTTAAACACAACTAAATTATCATCTTTTCACTCCAAGATTTGTCTGAGACTTTGCTATGTTGATGGTCATAAAGAATAAAAAAATAATTTTTTATATAGTAATTACTAAATTAATTTAATGATTACTTTTTTAATGGCTATTGCTACTAACTCCCCCTGTCCCCCCATCCCACAAACACCTCAGCACATTTAAAAAAATAACTTAGATAATATATTTTTTCAGGTCTAGTATGCATACTATTTATTTTATAGAGAAGAACTTGCTTATCTTGGGTTTCCCCATCAGTAGAATGACAAAGTATCTAAGAATGGTTAGCAGCTTTCAAGGGCATCTCAAGTAGAGCTGCTGTTTAGGGCCGTTTAGAGATCATGAACAACATTTGTGCCTATGGCATGGATTTGGGACCCGTTAGCTTGTTAGGGGTTTGGTCGTTATTAACTGTACAGGAAATTATCAGCTACTGGGTCTGTGGGACAGGACTATAAGAAAAAGAGGTAACAAGATCTGAGTCTAGATTGCTGAAGAACATTGATGTTTAAGAAACATTAAAAGGAGTATCAAGAGGAAATACGAAAAAAGCATGAGTCAGACTGGAAGAAGATAATAATAAATATTAGGAAAAATTATTTCTAATAATAAATAATATTGTATTATAGGTAACAGCTTAATATATGTTGACACAGAAGAAGTTGATTAATAAAATGAACACAGGCAAATATTTTAAGTATCACTGAATTATAAGAAAAAAATTTACATTTACATTTATTATTTTTCTACTTTATTACTTTATCAGAGAAAATCCAAGTTAAAGATGTTTTCTTTTCTAAACCACTTGTATAAATGTCTGTGTGTATAAATATGCTTATGAATGCATTAAACTAGTTTTACTAATCAATTTATACAGAAGTTATATTCTATTATAATCAGTCAATTATTATGCTATGATAATTAGCAATAGCAGAGAATGTATTTGTAAAATTTTAAAACAGCTTTCAAAAATTTACACTTCATTCATTAATTTTTTAAACTTATAATTTTGAAAAAGTTTCCATATTTCTAAAATATAGAGAATAGTGTAATAAACCTACATGTACTCATATAATTTCAGTAATTAGTGTGTATATATATATATATTTATGATAAAATGATTCTATTTTTAAATGAGCTGTCATAACATTATTGCTGCTAAAAAATAGATGTTTTTAGAACAATTCAATCTTAATTAGATATTTAACATACAATCTCAGACATTCCAGCATTTGTAACCTATCGTTCGAGTTAATATCATCAAACACCTAGTCAGTGCTCACATTCACTAAATTGATTTATAAATAATTGTGTGCATGTGTGCTTTTCATTTGACATTTTAATTTACTTACTTACTTACTTATGGTTAACAATTATTTCATTCAGGATCCCATAAAATTTAAAAGTGGTAATTGGTTGAAATATCTCTGGAATTTCTTTTATCTATAGATTCTTCCATAATGTTCTTTGTACCCCTTGGATATTATGTTGAGTAGTTGGTGACATTTTCTATAGAATCCTCACAATCTGAATTTTGTTTTCATTGCATTCTCATGCTATAATTTGCCATGTAATAGCCTCTATATTTTATATATATTTATGTTTTCATAAATATTTTACATATAAGGATGTATTTCATATGTTTTCTCTTAAAAATTGACTAGAGGCCCGATACACGAAATTTGTGCAAGAGTCTCAGCCCTCGCAGCCCCAGCTTCATCTGGAAGGTCGTTCGGCCATCTGGACTAATTAGCATAGTATGCTTTTATTATTATAGATACTTAAATCTGCTATATTGCTTATAAATTTCTATTATGACATTGGATTTTTTTCTCAATAATTAGTCAAGAATAACTTTATGTGTTGGTAATTCCATCATGGGCTACATAGTGATTGATTTGGTCTCCTTTTTGATACAGTAACTGACACTAATTATCATTAAATCTATTGCTTCATTAAGTATTATAAAATTGTGACATTCTAATTTCATATCTCTTACTTAATTGAAAAAACTAGAATCATTCTTTAAGGAGAATTTTCTCTGTATCAAAAATTTGATTACTCTAAAGCACATATTATAGAGGAAGAGTGGGATAAAGACTGGATTTTCAGGTTTTTAACATAAACTTTTAAAGAAACAGTTTTAGATTTACAGAAAATTTGTGAAGATAGCACAGAGACTTTCTACTAAATCTAAACTCAGTTTCCTGTTTTATTAACATCTAACATTAATATGTACATTAATTAAAATTACCTACCTAATACTGATACATTATTATTAGCTCGAGTGTATACTTTATTCAGATTTCTTTAGTTTTTACTCAATATCCTTTCTTCTGTTTCAAGACCCCATCCAGGATACCATATCACATTTAATCATTATGTCACCTTATGTTTAACTTGGTTGTAACAATTTCTCAGTTTGAATTGCTTTTGAGCCTCTGTCAAAGAGCAGTTGACTATATTTTTGTGGGTCTATTTCTGGGCTCTATATTCCGTTCCTTTGATATATACATTGATTCTTTTACAAACATGCTGATTTGATTGTTGTAGCTTTCTAGTAAATCTTAAAATGCAGAAGTGAGTCCTCCAACTCTTGTTCAGTATCTTGTTAGCTTTTCTAGGTCTTCCAGAAGAAAAGGTCCAGTGATAGGCTGAGAGTGGCATTGGGGCACCATGTAAATCAGCAAAGAATGCAAAGTGACCTAAGTGAATAATGCACACATGCTCTCCACTTGCAGATAGGATTCTGAGAGTACTTAGGTCTCATGGTAATTGGATAGATCGAGTACATATACATGTGATTTAAGTAATTTGAACATAACTCTACTCTTATGGTCTCATTGCAATTAAGAAAAGTATACCCTTATACTTCTGATGGGTAAATAAGAAAAGCTGGAAATCATGAAGCTAGAACTTTAAACTTTAGATGCAAGAAAATCCTATGTGTTCTCATATAATAACAAGATAATATTCCACCTACTTTAATAGCAAATACACTTTATTTGGAGTTTTCCCTAGGGAGTGGTAATATAAAAAATATTTTTTAAAAATTAGTCCAGCCCTGGCTGGTGCGCTCAGTGGGTTGGGCATCATTCACACACTGAAAGGTACAATCCCTTGTCAGGGCACATACCTAGTTTGCAGGCCTAATCCTTGGTGGTGAGTGTGCAGGAGGCAGCCAAATGATGTTTTACTCGCAATGTTTCTCTCTCCTCCTCTCTCTCTAATAATCAGTAAAAATATAAACTTTAAAAAATTAGTCCAGCATAGACACTGACCAAACCAAGATACAACTAAATACTTAGACTGTTTCTATTGGTTCATATTTGCTATAGCTCTCTCTTCTGTTACAAATCATGAAAGTGGGAAATTCTAATCTGCTTTCAACTATTCGAAGAAGCGATGTTACTGATAACTCAATTGCCTTTTAGTGCCAAACCAAATAGAGATTCTCTTGAAATCTGATCTTACATACCTGATCTTCAAAAATATTTTTTCTAAGTACCTTAGGTTTAGTTTTTCAGAAGGCTGAACTGATAGATATATTTTGTGTTCACTGAGTTTCTTTTTTACTAGATAAGAACTTAAAAGGAATTTCTGTCAAAGAAAAAAAATGATTAACTTCACTTGATGTGACTGTTTCATCCATCATAAAATTAGCCCACAGTAATTTAGCTCTTGAAAGGGCCTTTTAAAATAATCCTGGGAAGCTGAAAAGACTTATTGTTACAGTTTTGTTTCTTTAAGACTTTCAACGATTTGTTAGTTTCTCTCTGCAAGCTCAGTCAGTTTTTAAAAAGCACTATATGCCCGGGCGGGTGTGGCTCAGTTGTTTGGAGTGTTGTCCCCACACACCAAAAGGTTGCAGGAGGTTTTGATTCCTGTTAGAGCACATACCCTGGTTTCAGGTTTGATCCAAGGTTGGGACACATAAGGGAGGTAACCTATTGATGTTTCTCTCTCACATTTCTCTCTTTCTGTCTCTTTCCCCCACTTCCTCTCTCAAAAACAAATATATATATATTTTTTAAAAGAGCAAAATTCATAATGATAAATTCAACTTGTATGGGGATAAATAATATCCTAAACCCCAACTGATAAAAGTACTCCCAGGGTTGTTAAATTTTTAGCTGATTTCAACTATAAATCTAAATTTATGATACTATTATCTCAGGGACAGTATGGCATTGTCAAAGGAGTATTTTTAGGCAGGTCAGAAATATACCTCATTAAATAAACAAATCAGAATTTATTAAGCATTTACAACATGCAAATTATTATGATACTAGTGGCCCAGTGCATGAAATTCGTGCACAGGGGTGGGGGGAGGGTGTCCCTCAGCCCGGCCTGCATTCTCTCCAATCTGGGACCCCTTGGGGGATGTGCGGGATTGGGCCTATGCTGGCAGTTGGACATCCCTCTCACAATCCAGGACTGCTGGCTCATAACCACTTGCCTGCCTGCCTGCCTGCCTGATCGCCCCCTAACCACTCCTCTGCCAGCCTGATTGATGCCTAACTGCTCCCCTGCCAGCCTGATCACCCCCAACTGCCCTCCCCTGCTGCAACGTGCCTTCTCCGCCAGGACCCCCCTCCTCTGCGGGGCAGAGGAGATGCTGGGACCCCCAGGCCTCATTGCACAAAGTGGCTGCCGGGCCCCGCATCCTCTGTGCATGTGCCCATCTTGTGGCAGCCATCTTGTGGCAACGTCACATGTGAGGGCCACCTAGGCTTTTATTAGTATAGATACTTGGATCCTCAAGGACAAGGAATGGATACTATACACTGAGTGGCCATATTATTATGATCTCTGAAAGCATAATAATCTGGCCACTCATTATATATATATTAGAGGCCCGATGCATGAATTCGTGCATGGGTGGGGTCTGGCCAGCCTGGCCAGGGGGAGGGGACATGGGCGGTTGGAAGGCCTGCCTGCTGGTCAAACTCCTGGTTGAGGGGACAATTTGCATATTAGCCTTGTATTATATAGGATATTTAATACATGCTGTGGAGATAACAAAACAAATAATGACCACAGAAATCTCACAATCACAATCAAATCTATATAGCCATGAAAATGTATCTTCTAATAAATTACTATGTAACTTATTTTAAAATGAAAAACAAATTTTGAAGTTTTGCTATCATTTCATTACAAACAAAACTAAATTAGGAAAATCTAAACCAATAAAAACAATACATATCTGTAAGTCTGAGTTTACCACTTTCTTTAGATGTTTTGAGGTACTGCATAATATATTTAACAGTAACAGATAAAAACCAAGATGAAATTCTCCATTTAAATATTTCAAACAATGAAAAACAACTATGTGACGGGGGTGGGGTGGGGCGGGGAGAACATCTTTTCTTGAGACACAGAGTTGACTGGAAGATGGCTAAGGGATGCTCCTGAGAATGGAGTTCTTTAGTTTACCTGTATACACTTGCTATTTATCTATTAAAGCCTCAAAATAAATCTAACATTAGTTTTGTCACTGAAAAGGAAAAAAAAAATCTATGAAAAGACTACCTATCCAACAAAAATACCCATGTAGAAATTTGAATCGTTTTGCAATCAATTCCCCAAATATGTCAACTCAGGCAATTTAGTGTGATATTTTTACAGTTCAATGAATTAAGGAATTTATCTGATTATTTGTTTTCATGTGGAGTCTCCCTGGTGGTCCTTGCTTCAAAAAAAATCAGCTTAGCTATTCGTTTTTTCTTTTCTTATCTGATTAATGTGGCATCTTATAAATGGGAATAAAATATCCTTTTTCCTTCTTTGAATGCCTCTTTACGGTGAACCTGATGGGAGAAAAGCAGATATTAGAATATGGGTTAATTAGTTCTTTATGGAACTAAAGTAAAACAATATAGAGACTGAATATAAGGAAAGACACTATTATTTTTACTGATTACAGTAAAAGACCTTTTTTCTTTTGAGTATAACTTTGTAATTCACATATGGAAATTGTAAGTAAGCATAGATTCTATTATGCTAACTTTCATTGCTTACTGAAGACATTCATCAGTGACATTTTACTAAGAGCATTAAACATACTTTAATTTGCCAGGATAAGAAATTATATTTATTTCATTGTATTCTTTATATGCCTTAAGGAATATAACCCTTTCTCTCATTTTTTAATCTAATGGTGTTTGATATTTGACATTTTAAAATGATTAACAGTTATGTAATGAATAGGGAACAATTTCTAATAATTACTAGGGTCAAGATATTGAGCATAAAATTTCAATAGGCACTAAAATTTCTGGTTACTTAGGTGGAATAGGTTTGTGATTTTTTATGCCTGCTTTATTAATCTTTCTAAATCTACTGTATTATTCTCCAATATTTGAAACATATGTATTTCCTTGGTGATTGTTATGACTACTAACATGTATTAGAAACTTATTCTATTCAAGAAATTTACAAGTTTATGTAACACTCACCATTATTCCATATACTGTACATACATGCTCCAGAAAAAGAATCACTGGATCTTGGACTTTATAATTGAATTTTAGAAAATAAGAAACTTGAGCTCCCTAAAGTCAATCAATGGATATTACTTGGATTAATACAGTGAAAAGCAGAAGAATATATTATCTGATCCTCAACAAATTTAAGAGTTAAATAGTACAGTTAGGCAATGTTGGGTTATATGCTATAGAATGAGTAGTTCAGCTCCAGTAAAAATCTTATGTGTGCTCTTTCAGGCTTGAACACAGGCAATTGCCAATCCTATCTCTGGCAGGCCTCTTGGTGCATAGTCAGTGCCTTGCAGTCTCTGAAGGGAGTTGCAGGCAAGGACTTAGGTCCCCCTGGTAGTCATGTTCTTATGTGCCACTACATTCTTAGCCTAGGTGTCTTCATTTGGAGAGGTCTTTATGGGGCATTTCTCAGATGCTTCTGCGAAGGCCTCCTTATGTTTGGGGGGTGAGGGGAATTGTTATGCCTAGTGACACTTATTGGAAATATATTTTATTCAAGGTATTTACAAGTTTGTTTATGTGTCACTGGAGGAAACTTAAGGATACTTTTTTCTCCACTTTCATGCTCAGTACTTTTCCACTTCGAGCCCTTTCTGCTCTCCCTACCCTAAGTTCCCTGGGTACATAAAACTGCAGTATCTATTTGTTTTTGAGCTCCCTCTTCAGTGAGACCATACCCACTGGTGCCACTGCATAGAGAAAAAAAGGACCAGGGAATCAGCACTTTCTCTGGGTTAGCCTATAACAGTACGTGCTGAAAGGCTTGATTGTTACTTTCATTTTTAATTCTTGTCTTAATCAGCTGCTCTGACACTTAGCAGCTCTGCTCTCTTGAATTCAGCTGAGCTCCTGAGACAGGGAAGAGTATACATGAAAAAATATCGCAGTGTAGACTCTATAAGAGTAAGGAGAAATTCAGGAAGTGGAAAGGTAAGTGGCCTATTAAGGATGCCTATATGTAGGTCATGAGAAAAAGTTATAAACTAAAGCTTGGAGATCCTGAAAGACATTAAGAAGGTAGTGAGGATATGAATCTGATTCATTGAAGGCTTACACTTGGTTATAGCAATAAGTTTGGCAAGAAAAACCAAGTGCAGCATTTTATATTTAAACTAGAGGCCTGGTGCAGGGATTCATGCACTGGTGGGGTCCCTCGGCCTGGCCTGTGGGGATCGGGCTGAAACTGGCTCTCCGACATCCCCCGAGGGGTTCCGGATTGCGAGAGGGCAGTTCTCGGGTGATGCATCCCGGAATTGGGCTCCCTCCTCTCTGGTTCCTGGTGCATCACCTGAGAACCATAGCTGCCAAGTCACCACAGCTCGGCAGCTCCTGTATTGAGCGTCTGCCCCCTGGTGGTCAGTGCACGTCAAAGCAAATGGTCAGATGGTTGCTTAGGCTTTTATATATATACTAGAGGCCCAATGCACAAAATTTGTGCAGGGGCAGTCCCTCAGCCTGGACTGCTCCCTTTCACAATCCGGGACCCCTTGCTCCTAACAGCCCGCCTGCTTGCTCCTTACCGCTTGGCTCGCTGCTCCTTAGTGCTGCTGCAGAGGAGGGAGAGGCTCCCGCCACTGCCGCTGCGTTCGCCCACCAGGAGCCCAGCTTCTGGATGAGCAGTGCTGCCGCTGTGGGTGTGCACTGACCACCAGTGGGCAGCTCCTGCATTGAGATTCTGCTCCCTGGTGGTCAGTGCGCATCATAGCGACTGGTTGTTCTGGTCATTCCAGTCGTTCAGCCGTTAATAGTCGCTGGGCTTCTATATATATAGATAGACTATAATTCAGGAAATTGTAATTGTTTTTTTATCCTGTACGGATAATAATAAAGTCGTTATGTGTTTGAGCAGAAGTGTAATGTAATAAAAACTTGTATTTTAGAAATAGATTTAAAAGTGTTCTATCCAACTCTTGGACCAGCCTAGCCAAACATTTATTGTAAATATGCTCTTGGAACATATTGTGCATGATAAGGCATGCCTTTGAATAGTTCATGACCTATGGGCGATCTGTGTTTCAACGAAGACTAAGAAGTTATCCTACCATGCGATTTAACAGAGACCCTTTGGCAATATTATGGGAGAAATAGAGGTATAATTGACTAACTCAGAAGGCATTGGAGAAGACCTCACACAGTGGGTGCTTCATCACCTGAAATTTAAAAATGTGTAGGATCACAGAAATAGAGTGAGCACTTATGAAAAGATCCCATAATCCAAAATCTTGTGTTTTACTTCAGCCATTCTCTGAACTTTATTTCATCTTCCAGAAAATGGAAATGATTTACATTTGTCCTTGAAAATTACATCTATAGATAGGCTTTTCTGACAACCTATGAAAGTGTCTGCAAATTTACAAAAAAAAAGTCATATTATTACCAAATCTTTGTATTTTATAAAGCACTTTCAGAAAAGCATGAGCAATACTTATAATTTGACATAGTTTATATCCCTAGCTTAATTTTCCATCAATTTTCAATAGGCACATATCAATTTGACCAAACTAGGTTGCAGTTAAACTTATCCCATCCTAAACAATTTAAAATAGTAGTGTTTAATTTAAAATATCTACTAAAGCAAGAACTAATTTTAAAATTATATATAGCCATTGTAAACATTGCATTTTAACGTAAACCATATGCATAGAGATTCATTTGCCAAATATTTGCTATAGGGTTATCTTTTCATTTGTTTGTGGAATTGCTAATTGCAGTTTGATATTGCCTTACTTAGAAATTTTTATCATAATTGAGATATTCCAGTTTTGGTTTCTCTAAAGAATAGTAAAATATTTGAAGACAGCTTTCCAATTTTATTTTAGATGTTTATAATTAACTTTCTAACATGTAACTATTATTTTTTCACACCCAATTTGACAGTAAATTTTTTAATGAGACACCTTTGTCAAGTATGTACAAATTATTCAGGTAAGCATAAGAATGAACCATTTTGTTGAACTCGTTTGGTTGATTTAAGTATATTTTAAATTAATCACATAATTACCATAATAATTGCAAGTGGCATAAACAGATTTAGAAAACCTACACCTTTCAATGATACACTTAAATGCATAACAAGTATATGTGTATACTAGAGTGTGGTTCACCTAGATAGGAGCATTTAGTGTGCTAGGGACACTGCTCAGTATTTTTCCGTAAAGAGATGGTTATCAGTTAATTTGAGTAAATGGCTTAGATGGCTTTCCTTACAAGATTTTTTTTTTTACTATCATTCCTATCATTTTTCCAAACTCTCATTTATTTACCTTTGAACATGTTGCCCCCTCTGCTGAAATACCTGCCCATCGATCATCTTAGGAAATTATGACTTATTTTTTAAGACTCCACAAGAAGCAACAATTTCTGTGGATATTATTTTCAAATTATTTCTCACTAAGGAAATTTAGATAGCCCTAAATATGTGCCAAAGATTTCCATCTATAAATCCCTATTGTTAATATTTTTGCGTAAACATCAATAATAGCTATCAATTATTGAGCACCTTATATGCTAGGCCTTGCTTTCAGGAATTTGTACATCTTAACTTATTTAATCTCTTAACACACTATGAGGTAGGTACTACTATTTTCCTCCATTTTATAAATGCAACGGAAGCATATAGAGTTTGAGTTACTAGTATTGCATAATGCAACATAGTAGGTGAAAGTGTCAGGATTCGTAGAGGTCATGTTTTAAGGGTCGTACTTATTGTCTCTCAATCACAGGATGTTATATTTTAGTTGTTGGTACCCACAATAAGTGATTAGTTCTTACTGTCAGAATTATGTTTTCTCATTTTTTCTTAATATAGATATTATAGTACTTTATATAATATATAATATAGTATCTGGCACACAGTATTATTTATCACACTGTTTTGAATAAATAAATTATATTTCAAATGGAAATACTATTTTAGCTATTTGAAATTTAAAGGGCTGTCAAAATATATAGAACATCTTTTTAAAGTAGGTACATCGAGTGAAAAGTAGAGGAAATGCTGCATGTTTGTCATATTCTAGGTCACTGCTGCTTTGAAGATCCACAGAGCTCATTTTTTAAAAAAAAAAAATATGTTCTTATTGATTTTAGAGAGGGAGGAAGGGGGAGAGATAAAGTGAGAGAGAGAAACAACATCTGAGTGAGGAACATTGATGGGCTGCCTCCCGCATGCTCCCCGAGCAGGAAATGAGCCTGCAACCTGGGCCCGAGCCCTGACTGGGAATTGAACCTGCGACCTTTCAGTGCATGGGGCAACATTCAACCAACTGAGCCACACTGGCCAGGGCCAGAGCTTTTTTTTTTTTTTTCATCTCAGAATGGTATCAATATTATTTGGTTTTGATTGACCATGCTTGTTATGTTAATAAATCATGGAAAACGAAAATTGATATATCACTGAATGAATCCAAAACATTATTTTTTCTTTTCTGCCATTCTCTCCATAAAGCTCAAAACATTGGTTGTCTGAGTTCATAAAATTTCCACTAGATGGATAGGTTAGAGCCACTCCATAGAATCAATGTCACACAAACCATGTTGGCTGATGGATTTTTTCATATCAAACTGTCATCTTGTCTCTGCTGTTACATTATATTTGTTACCTTAACAGTGACTCAATTTTTTATTTTATGTTTTTATGGATGGTATCCTACCACAAACTAACCCAGTATATTTTTGACCAACCATTTAACTGTTCATTGATATCTAAAGGTTTTAGTGTTATAGCCTAAATTTGAGTCAAAAAATTGTCTAGATTTTTTTTTATCATAACACATATTTAAAAACATCTGTCTATATACATAGGAATCTCACTGTGGCTGGAAATTATTTTAGAAGTCAGGGTGGAATTATGGATGTAACATTTTGCTTTTCTTTCATTTATTTCTTTCTTCTTTATACCAGTTACCACTCAGCTTAACTTGATGACATTTTATGATGACTGAACAGTTTCCATAGGTAATTTCTGAGGACTGTTTTTCTATTTTGGTAAGAAAAACACGGTCTCTCAAGGATTAAGGCATTTACCTGGAAAGAGGGTGTATAGCACATTTTAGGTAGTGGTAACTACAATTTAAATTATAGAGAGAAAACAAAGAAAATATGACCTGGAAATTGATTAAGTTTTGCATGTATGCATATGTTGTGTGCTTGTGTATGTGGGTCATATGCACATGTGTATGTGTGTGTCTACATCTGTGTTCACATTTGTATTTTGGGAATGATGTTGAGAAATGTGAAAAAAAGACAAGAAGATTAAATTAACAAAGATGTAAAAAATTAGGAAAGTGGAGTTTATATTTTATACCAAATCCACTAAAGAATTTTAAATGGGACATTGAATGAATCAGACATTTATTTTAAACTTTGTAGCTGTGTATAGAAAGTATCAAAGCAGGAAAGAACAGAGGCAGAAGGACCAATTATGCTATTTTTATAACAATTGAGATGGAAGATAACTGAATTCTGTACTGAGGTGGTAACTGTGAGGGTAAGGAGAAGGTATGGATTTGAAAGGATTGAAACAGAGAATTAATGCTATTTGGTAAATTACTGAATTGGGATGGGGAAAGAGTCCGGGATGATTCTTCAACTTCTGGACTGTTCATAGGGATTGATAAAGACAAATGTTTAGCTGCATTGGTAAGATAAGGAGGCGGAGACGGGGGTAGAGCATTGTTTGGGGGAGGAGGAATTTAGTGTGCTTAGGAGAGACTCAGGTGGAGAGGTCCAGAGATAAGCTCAGGAGAGATCTGGACTGACAGTGTACATTTGTAAAGCATCACTGTTTCACAGGTGCCAGGCTGATCATAAACAAAAGTCTCAGAGTTGAAAATGACCAACAAAGTAGGTAAAAAACACACCAGAATAAAATCCACACTCTTTGCACTCTGGACTTCACTGCTCCTTTAACGCTTTCACTCTTTCCTGCCTCCTCACTTTTGAGGATGCTATTCCTCCTACCCGGAACACTGTACTTCTCTCTCTCTGTCGGACATGCTCCTCACCAGCTTCAACCAATTGAAATGATGGAATACATTTAAAATGTCAAGGTAAATTAAACTTGACTAAATTTAAAAAACGTTACATTTATTTCCACTCAATGATTTAAATTTTATTTAAGTATTGCCCTTAATTATTAAATAGAACAATTACATATTTTATATGTAAAATGTTTTATAAAACACTAATTCTTCCTAATAACTTCAGCTACAAGACACTTGGGGGGGGGGGGGGGTGGGATGAGGACATGTGACAGGGGGTAGGGGAGGCTGGGGGAAGGTCAATGGGAAAAAAAAAGGAGATATATGTACTACTATATGTAATACTTTAAACAATAGCCAAAACCGGTTTGGCTCAGTGGATAGAGCGTCAGCCTGCGGACTGAAAGGTCCCAGGTTCGATTCCGGTCAGGGGCATGTAACTTGGTTGCGGGCACATCCCCAGTGGGAGGTGTGCAAGAGGCAGCTGATCGATGTTTCTCTCTCAACGATGTTTCTGACTATCTATCCCTCTTCCTTCCTCTCTGTAAAAAATCAATAAAATATATATTTAAAAAAAATTAAAAAAATAAACAATAAAAAAAGGAATGTGATTTGGATTTTAATTTCCTATATTCCTAAATGTGATGATTTGAATACATATAAATATGAGGTATTTTACCAGAATGAAATAATGACTATTATATATTAAAAACTGTATTTTCCCCTTGCATACTGACCAAACACTGTAAATTGGATACATTATGCTGAAGCTAATATTTAACCTTAAATTCAAACTTAGATTCTTTTAAATGAGCCTTTTTAAAGAAGCAGGTGTGGCAACAATTTATATTAAATAGGCATATTCGTTTCCTAGGCTGCTATAACAAGTACAACAAACTGGGTAACTTAAGCAACAGAAATTTATTCTTTTACAGTTTTGAGGAATAGAAATTCATAGTCAAGTTATCAGCAGGGCCAACCCCTCCCTGAAGGCTCTAGGGCAGGAAGCCTATTTCTAGCTTCTGGTGGTTGCTGGCCATTCACTACCTAGTAGATGTATGACTCCAATCTCTGCCTCTGTCTTCACATTGCTTTTCCCTAGTGTCTATCTCTGTGTCTCTTCTCTTATTATAGAGATACCAGTCATACAGGGTTTAGTGCCCAACCTACTCCAGTATGAAGTTACCTTAACCTAACTAAATACATCTACAAAGACCCTATCCTATATAATCCTATATAATAATAAAGAGGTAGTATGCAAATCGACCGTCGCTCCAACACACAAGATGGCCGCCCCCATGTGGTCAAAGATGACCGCTCCCACGTGGTCAAAGATGGCTGCCCCCATGTGGACACAAGATGGCTGCCACAGATGGCCTGCAGGGGAGGGCAGTTGTGGGTGATCAGGCCAGCAGAGGAGGGCAGTTGGGAGGGACCAGGCCTGAAAGGGAGGGAAGTTGGGGGGACACCAGCCTTGCAGGGGAGGTCAGGGGGGGGAACCAGGCCTGCAGGGGAGGGCAGTTGGAGGGGACCAAGCTGGCAGGGGAGGGCAGTTAGGAGCAATCAGGCTGGCAGGGGAGCAGTTAGGTGTAGATCAGGCTGGCAGCAGAGTGGTTAGGGGCAATCAGGCAGGCAGGCAGGTGAGCAATTGGGAGCAAGCAGTCCTGGATTTTGAGAGGGATGTCTGACTGTGGGATTGGGCCTAAACGGGTAGTCAGACATCCCTCAAGGGGTCCCAGATTGGAGAGGGTGCAGGCTGATCTGAGGGACACACAGCCTCTCCCCCCCCCCCCCCGTGCACAAATTTCATGCACCGGGCCTCTAGTTTTCAAATAAGATCACATTCTGAGGTTACAGTAAAGACTTGATGTCTTTGGGTTGGGGGGGGGGGGGTTGGGACAGGGAACAGATACTATACAACTCAATACAGAATACTAAATAAGTAATTTTAACATATATTTTTGTATTTTTTTATGCCAGGCTCAAAGTGTTTAGACAGTTTATCAAATGCTCTGGGAGAAAATTATATTTTTAGTCTAAAGAAAACTAACAAAATTGATCCTTATTGGCCATAACTGAAAATAATACGCACATATGCACATACCCACTTGTCTAACTGAACCATCAATATAGAGTGATCAACCAACTTAAGTCTTTGGGGTTTGGGATAGTTCCCCCAAACTGTATCATTTTTTTAATGAGTTGTGCTAATATTTATAATTTTGAAAGAATGTTAAACATTAAAATATGTAGCTAAAATATATTGGTTGAAATAATATAATATAGCACACTTGTTTGAAATTCTTCAGTTTATTCTGTTATATGGGAGGCAAGATTTACCTAAAATATGTGTAAAAACCTAAGTGGCCAAATAGGGCTTGTAATACAGAGAACAAGCCACCAAGAGCGTCAATCTCACATCTGGGGGAAAACAGAAAGGAAGCTATAAGTGAGTCAACTGCAGAGAGTTTAAAAAAGTAATTACTTACAAAGATATACACATGCAGAGGGTAGTGGTAGGGTATAGTGCAGTGCCCTAGAGCTAGTAACAGAAATGGCAAGGTTCTCTTCCTTCCCTAGGCCCAGAGAAGGAGAGGAGGAAGTTACCTAGAACCAGGACAGAGGCTAAGGGAGGAGGGCCACCTTATAGAAGCTGGGATGCTAGGTCATGCATTCAATCAAGTGAAGCCAACCTTGCAGGGAGGAAGCTAAGGTGATGCTTAACCTGGCTTCTCTCTATTTCCTCCTTCCACATTCCTGCCAAGTCCTCCCATTGTCCCCCCAACCAGAAGCCAGAAGTAAGAAAGCTCATTTATATATATCGCTACAGATAAGTCTCTCAGAGCATAGATCCGGGAAGACAAGGATGTAGTGGGTTTGAAAGTCCATCTCAGTTTTATGTATACCTAGCCCAGATCATCATTTACACTGTCTGGTAAAAGACAGAGAAAAATACTATTTAAACTTTCATTTTTAATGAGATTCTGTGCTAATGTCAAGCTCTCTTTTTATTTTCCAACTGAAAGCAGAGTTTAACTGAACCCAGCAATCAAAATGGTGATAGCAGGTAGAGAATCACAGTGTCACTGGTTTTCTGTTACTGGGAGAAGCAAGCAGTTACTTGACAGTGACATTCCACTGCGTTTGTGGAGCAGGCAGTAGATTCATTCTAGCATGCGTTGCAGCAATTTGCTGCCATTTGATAAGTAACTCCATATGAACGAAGGCTGAAGCTCTAAATCATTGTGTCTCCTTCATGCCAAGAACTGATTCATTACAGTGTCTTACCTTACAACTACTAGATTTAAGAAAATATACTTGTTTTCCCCAAACACAATGATATCTTCAATTTATTCTTTCTCTGGCTGAATTTGACCATGTTGATGTTTTAGTGTCACCATGTGTATGCTAAATTATTTTCAATCAGACATCTTACTTACTTATAACATGGTTTGAAGCAACCTTAAGGTCACATAATCTCACTTCTTAACACATACACACCATCCCTAAATGATAGTCATATATCTGGCTTCTGCTTGAATAACTCCAATGACAGGGAACTGACTACTTGAGATGCAGCCTTTGCTATGCTTGGGTACCTTTCATTGCTAAGACTTCCTTATGTTGAGTGGAAATTTATTAACTCTATTTTTCCAGTCTTGAATGTATTGTTCTGTTCTCTAGAATAATAAATTTAACTTATGTCTTTTGTTAACCCTTAAATATACACTATTGCAAGATTTTTAGCAAAGTACACACTATTTAATTAAGGTATATATACCATAATAACCATACAGAACAAATTTATTCTAACCATTGTTTTCAGAAGCAGTGAGTCCTATTACATTCTAATTCTAAATAGAAATTCAAGTTAAATTTCAAACTAGACTCTATAAAAAGTAGAACTCAAAGGGCTATTCAAACCTGTACACTGATGTCCTGATTCTACTTCAGAGTTCTTAGCAGAAGCAGGTAACAGGTAAGAATTTCAGAAAAAAAGACCTTAATTTGTATACAAATGACATTGCTCAGGCAGAGTTCTGAATCTCAAAGTCCAAACTTAAACTTAATGTAAAGAAATACCTGAATTTTGAATAAAATTTCTATTAGTGCCTTTTTTGTTTTATGTTCCAGATAAATTTAAAAAGAGAAAAGAAAAAAGTGAATACACCAATAAGGATGCAAACAAAACAATCATTTACGAAAGCATGAACAATAACTAAACTTTACTGAACAAATATACAAAAGATGATCTTTCTAGCTCCAGCCCAACAGCACTTTCTTATAATTGGATTCTCCCGTGCTCCCTCCTTCTCTAGGAGGAGGAGTCTTACATCACTTATTCCCCTTGTTTATTTTACCTTCTAAGCTGTCCTCAGCTGTAACCACAGTGAACTAAATACTGGTTGAATTGGTCTTACCCTGGGTTTGTTTATTGAGAATTGAACATTTACTCTGTCAGGCACAGAAGAAAATAGCAACAGGTGTCAGTCTAAACTGTGGAAATAATACCAACTTCTTTTTTCAAGGTTTAGTTCTGCACATCACTGTCTGCTTACATTCCTTTCCTCAGCAGTGATATATTGTGAATATACTAGGTGTACCATTTAATAATGCGGATTTTGTAATAAAAGAAAATACGATAATTTCAAGATAAACATCAAAAGTGCTTTATTCAAAGTAATGTCCATTGCTAGCTACACATTCACCCCATCTTTCAGGTAATTTGTGGATACCGTCCCAATAGAACTTTCCTTGTTTTGAGGCAAACCATTCAGAGACCCAATTTTCCACTTCTTCATACGTTTTGAAGTGCTGCTCAGAAAGTGTGTGTGCCATGGATCGGAACAAGTGGTAATCTGAAGGAGCAAGGTCTGGTGGATACAGCGGGTGGGTTAATACTTCCCTAGGCAAGATCTTTTAACGTGTCTTTAACTGGTTTTGAAGTGTGTGATGGTGCGTTATCATGAAGCAAAATTACTTGGCTGTGTCTTCTGGCACATTCTGGTCGTTTCACTATCAAAATGTGTTTCAAATTGATTATTTGTTGTCGGTAGCAATCAGTATTAACGGTTTCACCTGGGTTAGAAGCTCATAATACACCACACCTTCCTGATCCCACCAAATGCAGAGCATTGTATTCTTTCCGAAGCGATTTGGCCTTGCAGTCGATGTTGATGGTTGACCTGGATCAACCCATGATTTTGTGAGTTTGGGATTCTCAAAATAAATCCACTTTTCATCGCCAGTCACAATTCGATGCAAAAAAGACTTTCTTTCGTGCAGTTGAAGCAACATTTTACTGATGACTTTTCGGTTTTCCATTTGTCTTTTTTTCAGTTGATGTGTCACCCATTTTCCTTCCTTTAAAATATTTCCCATTGCTTGTAAGTGATCGGAAATAGTTTGCTGAGCAATGTTTAATCTTTCTGCAAGTTGTTGTTGAGTTTGACACTCATCTTCATCCAATATGCTTGTAATTGTTGGTCTTCAAACTTTTTCGGTAGACCTGGACGTTCTTTGTCTTTCACATCGAAATCATCACTTGTAAAGCGTTTAAACCAGCATTCACAAGTATCTTGGGATGGAGCATGTTCACCATAAGCTTCCTGAAGTACACGATAACTTTTTCTTCAAAATAAAGTAATGAATTAAAACTTCCCGCAAATGTTCTTTTTTTGGCATGAAATTCTACATTTTTAAGCGTAAAAATATCTATGATGTTAACACCTTCAGAAAATTTGACATGTGAAGTTTTGAGGATTATTGTCAATACAACAAAATAGCATACATATCAAGTTGCATATATATCAACATATGTGTAACTCCATCTATTGAAAAAAAATCCGCATTATTAACTAGTATATCTGGTACTTTTTCATTCTCTTGAAATATTACCGATCTTATTTGAAATTCATCCCATTAGAACTGGCTGCAGGTATTCAGATTTTGCAAATGGCTCTGAGGTTTGCACTTCAATACAACTGTGGACCTAATTTTGCTCTTAAGATAGCTGACCCTCCCTGAAGAAAAATCATGCTCAAGTTTCTTTTTCATTTTCTCAGAGAGTAAGGCAGAATCTTAAAAAAAAAAAAATTAGATGACTCCTTTTACTCATGTAGATATTACAATAGGTAAGGATATTATAAATCTGACACCTAATTAAATGTAAAGAATAAAATTCTCAATTCATCTAGAATATTTAATATTTCTTTTTATATATCATGTGTGCTCTATCCCTCAAGACACCCTGACTTCCTTTATTTTTTAATGAATGTTTCCAAAGAAAATCAATCAAAAGAACAAACTAATTCATGTATAGCCATAAGAAAAACATCGAGTATTTATTATTACATAAGTTGCTTACATTTAAATGGACTTACAATCCAGGAAAATTCATATACTATTAAATGAATAATTAGCTAAAATATAATGAGTTTAAAAATAATAAAATTTATTATATCACCATTACTTATATTCATAACAACTCTTTTATGCCATTTTCACTAATTGCCTCTGTAATTAGGTGTTGTTAATAAAATATAACACCATCAGAAAGCATAGGGCAAACATTTGCAAAGGTAAAATAACATAATTGCTTTCTTGGGATAAGCACTTAATATATGAATAGAATTTAGAAATAATTTAAATGAACACTGTTGTTTAAGTCAAATCTTTATCACCTATACTTAACTATAAACTGTCAAAAGCAAAACAATTTCTCCCAAACCCCTGGTGCAATTAGTTTTCAATAAAATTTTGAATAATGGGTGAATATTTTTTCCTTTGAACAAAACAGCTGTGCACTTTAGGTGATGTCAACATATTTATGGAGCTGCTACGTTATTTGTTTAATGCCTTGGTAAGCTGCATTACACAAATGAGGTGAGAACAGCAGGATCTTATTTATGTTGCACTGTGGCTTTGAAGGTGATGCCACATCTTTCCAAAGGTTATTCATTTAGCAACACAAATGCAGATCTCATCCTACTTTTTTGATAATAACAATATCTAATTTCTTCATAAAAAAGGAAAAAATGCACTCTGTATGTCTTAAATTTTATTTCCATTATTATTATTAATTTTTATACATTTTAGTAGCAGATAAACATAATGAAGAAGGAAGAACATAACAAAACCCTCAACCAGGCTTCAAGGTGCAGGTTATTTGATCAACATGTTTTGAAACATTTTAAAAACCAGTGTGAACTCAAAATCATTTCTACCCCAAATCAAATTGCACTGGAATATTGGTGGGTATGGAAATTGAGCAAGGCTTCCTGAGCTTGGTTAGTGATTTATTAAGAACTGAGAACCTTTGGGAATCATTCATAAAAGAGAGGCTTCCTGTATGAGCTCTGCTACTTAAATTTCAATATTGTGAAATGTTTTTATTTTTCCCATGTTTACAAACCATGGGCTTCAGCTTCCAGCTTCCTGGTTTGACAGCACTGCCCCAGCCCAAATGAGCAGCCCAAAAGCGATTACCCAGCATCTGATGTCAGGTGCTTCCTCCCTCACACATGAGAAGCAATAATGTAGCTTCCTCCTGTCCCAATGGGTTCTTCCTCTGAGTGAGGTCCTTGGGAGTTGCAGAGTGATGATGAAGATGAGTAGGACAGGGAGGGCAGTTAGTCATATGTATTGCACAGCTAATTAGGCATGTGCTACTTCTTATTCAATTTCCTTTCTACTTTAATGACTCTTTACATCTCTCTACCAATGTATTCAGTTTCGTGAGGAGACCTTCCAGTGAACTGTACGATCTTGATTCCTGATTCCTGGCTAGTCTTTTCCCCACAGTCTGTATTTGCTTTCTTATTCTGCAGAACAAAGAAATTGTACTTTATTTTTTTTAATTCATCTTCCTGAAAGCCTAAGAGGCCAGTTCAAATTATTGCCCCTTTTCCTGGGTCTTATCCTAGCCCCACTATTCTTTCAAAATGGAAGGTACCTTTCAAGCAATTTAACACATTACTTAAGTCTTTTGTTTTTATTTTCTTTCTTTTTTTTTTAATTTTGGAGAAACAAATACATAAGAGAACTTTGAGCATGACTTTTCTCTTTTTTTCTAAAGCACAAACGAAGGAGAGTTGACTTATGTTTCCTAGATATACAGTTGTTTATATGGAAAATAATACAATAAATAATACCACAAAAATAAACTGTTTTACATACTTACAACTGTAAACCTACTTTTGCCCAATCATGTATAATCATTTAATCCATATTCTATCTCAAAAAAAAAATGAGTGAGCACTGGCCGGAGTGCTCAATGGAAGAGTTAGCCTGCACATGGAAGAGTCATTGTTTTGGTTCCTGGTCAATGGCATGTACCTTAGTTTCACTTTCAATTCCAGGCTGGTTGGGGTGCATGCAGGAGGCAACAATAGCTGTGTCTCTCTCCCCCTTCCTCCCTTCTTTCCTCTCTCTCTAAAAATCAATGGAAAATAATATCCTCAAGTGAGGATTAATAATAATATTGAATTTAAAAAGTTGACATTTTTCACAAGCTCAGGGCATTGGAAGAGAAAGGGTAGAGTTTTGTTTTGATGGGTCCTGGTTTGTGAACTAGATTTCCTGCAATGTGAACTGATACAGTCCAGGACTTGCCAATCTCAGAAATTTGCAGTGAACAGATAAGAGTAAGAGATAACCTTCATACTCAAAACAACCGTGCTGGGTAAGCCATATTATTCAAATTCCATACTTGGAAAACTAACACTCCTGCCATTTTAGTTTGTTTGTTCAGTCAGAAACAGAGCAAGATTTGAAACTGGGACTCATTTAACCCAAAGATAAGGACTTTACATACTAAATGTCTCCATAGCAGAATAGCTCTATAGAAGAAGCCTGTTACAAACTGGCATTAAATAAGAGTTACAACCAAGGTACTTTATATTTTGTACTTCTCTAACATTGTAGGTGATATATGACAATTGGTTAAGGTAAGTTTGATTCACCTTTTTTGAAAAATATTTATTTATTTTTATTTTTTTAAGTTTGATTTGTTTTAATTTTAATGTTGGAAGTATTACATATATTTCATTTTCCTCCCATTGACTTCTTCTAGTCTGCCACCACCCTCCCACCCCAGGCTTTCGCCACCCTATTGTCTGTGTCCATGGGTTATGCATATATGCATATGAGTTCTTTGATTGATCTCTTCCCCCACCCACTCTACCATGTCTTCCCTCTGAGATTTTGCAGTCTGTTCCATGCTTCTGTGTCTCTACATCTATTTTGTTCATTGGTTTATTTTGTTCATTAGTTTCCACATATGAGTGAGATCATGTGATACTTATCTATCTCTGACTGTCTTATATCACTTAGAGTAATACTCTCCAGGTTCATCCATGCTATTGCAAATGGCAAGAGATCATTCTTTTTTACAACTGTGTAGTATTCCCTGGTGTAAATGTACCATAGCTTTTTTATCCACTCATCTATGGATGGGCACTTGGGCTGTTTCCAGATCTTAGCTATCTACACTAATAAAAGAGAAACATGCAAATTAACCATCACTCTGCTACGCCAAGCCACACCAACCAGCCAATCAGGAGCGAGTATGCAAATTAACCCAACCAAGATGGCGGCCGGCCACAGAGCTGGAGCAAGCAGGAGGCTTGCGTTGCCCTGGCAATGGAGGAAGCCAAGCTTCCTGCCCGCCCTGGCCGGCCCTGACCTCCTCTCAAGGCTACAAAGTTTCAATTATAGAAGATAAATAAATCCTAGATACTTGCTTCCAGCCGGCCCTGGACTCCACTAAAGCAGGCGCTGAAAAAAAAACAAAAACAGAGGGGCTGGGAACTTGGATCGCCGGGGGGTGATCAGGCCAGGATGGGATGGCAGGGGCCATTGGGAGTAAGACCAGCAGGGGGGGCAGTTGGGGGTGAGGAGGCCGTCAGTGGGAGTCAGTTGGAGGTGATCAGGACAGTGGCGGGGGCAGTTTGGAGTGAGCAGGCCAGAGGGGGGCAGTTGGGGGTGAGCAGACCAGTGGGGAGGGAAAGTGGGGGCAAGCAGGTCAGCAGGGGGGGCAGTTGGGAGAGAGCAGGCCAGCAGGGGGGGCAGTTGGGGGTGAGCAGGCCAATGGCAGGGGGCAGTTGGGGGTGAGTAGGCCAGCAGGCAGAGTGGCTAGGGGCAATCAGACAAGCAAGCAGCCAGGTGAGCAGCTGGAGCCAGCAGTCCCGGATTGTAAGAGGGATGTCCGACTGCCAGTTTAGGCCCAATCCCTGTAAACCGGCAGTAGGACATCCTTTGAGGGGTCCCAGATTGGAGAGGGTGCAGGCCGGGCTGAGGAACAACACCCCCTCCCTGTGCACGAATTTCGTGCACCAGGCCTCTAGTTGTAAATAACACTGCTATGAACATAGGGGTGCATACATTGTTAATGATTGGTAAGATGTTTCTTTTGTTCAATAAAAACATTTAACTGCTACTAATGTACAAGAAAATATAGCATCACATGATATGTGATATAGCATCATATTCTTTGACTCGCTGAGCTGTGTTCTCATTGAAATTAGAATGGGAAATTAAACCATCCTATATAATAAAAGCCTAGGTGGCCTCGCACAATATTGTCACAAGATGGCCACCCCCACGTCATCACAAGATGGCCACCACAAGATGACCAGCAGGGGAGGGCAGTTGTGGGTGATCAGGCCATCAGGGGAGGGCAGTTGGGGGTGACTACGCCTGCAGGGGAGGGCAGTTAGGGGCAACCATGCCAGCAGGGGAGGGCAGTTGGGGCGACCAGCCCTGCAGGGGAGGGCAGTTGGGGCGACCAGCCCTGCAGGGGAGGGCAGTTGAGGGCGAGATCAAGCCAGCAGGGGAGGGCAGTTGGAGGTGACCAGGCCTGGAGGGAAGGGGAGTTGGGGGTGACCAGGCCAACAGGAGAGGGCAGTTAGGGGCCACCAGGCCAGCAGAAGAGGGCAGTTGGGGGCAATCAGGCCAGCAGGAGAGGGCAGTTGGGGGTGAGATCAGGCCAACCTGGGAGGGCAGTTGCGGGTGACCAGACTGGCAGGGGAGGGCAGTTGGGGGCCATCAGGCTGGCAGGGAAGGGCAGTTGGGGGCTAGATCAGGCTGGCAGGGGAGGGCAGTTGGGGGTGATCGGGCCAGAAGGAGAGGGCAGTTGGGGGTGATCGGGACAGCAGGGGAGCAGTTAGGCATCAATCAGGCCAGCAGGGGAGCAGTTAGGGGGCGATCAGGCAGACAGGCAGGCGAGTGATTAGGAGCCAGCAGTCCCAGATTGTGAAAGGGATGTCTGACTGCTGGCAGTCAGACATCTCCCAAGGGGTCCCAGATTGGATAGGGTGCAGGCAGGGCTGAGGGATACCCCCTCCTGTGCATGAATTTCGTGCACCAGGCCTCTAGTTTCATAATAAAAGTGGTCATAGGGAGTTTCTAAACCTACAGCCAACATCATATTTAATGGGTAAAAACTAAGACCATTTCTCCTAAGAATAGGAACAAGACAGGGTTGTCCCCTTCCATCATTCTTATTCAACATTAGAGACCTGGTGCACGGATTTGTGCACCTGGTGGGGTCCCAAAGCCTGGCCTGCATCTCTCTCAATCTGGGACTCCTCAGGGCATGTTGGACTGCTGGTTTCAGCCCGTTCCCTGCAGGCCCCAAGGGATATAACAGTGTGTGAAGCAGCAGGCGGCCAGAGAGAAGGCCAAGCCAGGGCTAGGTGCTGCACTGCTCATTCCAGCTCTGCTGTGCCTGCCACAGCCACTGCTCAGCTTCTGGCTGAGCTGTGCTTCAGCTGTGGGCACAATGACCACCAGGGGGCAGCTCCTGCATTGAGCATCTTCCCCCTGTGTGCATGATAGCGAATGGTCAACAGGTCAACTGGTCGTAATGGTTGCTTAGGCATATATATATATATATATATATGTATATATATATATATATATATACACACACACTAGAGGCCCAGTGCACAAAATTCATGCACTGGGGAGTGTCCCGGAGGGGTGTCCCTCAGCACAGCCTGCACCCTCTCCAATCTGGGAACCCTCGAGGGATGTCTGACTGCCCATTTAGGCCCGATTCCAGTAGGATTGGGCCTAAATGGGCAGTCGGACATCCCTCTCACAATCCAGGACTGCTGGCTCCCAACTGCTCACCTGCCTGCCTTCCTGATTGCCCCTAACCGCTTCTGCCTGCCAGCCTGATAACCCCCTAACCACTCCCCTGCCATCCTGATTGATGCCTAACTGCTCCCCTGCCAGCCTGTTTGCCCCTAACTGCCCTCCCCTGCAGGCCTGGTCACCCCTAACTGCCCTCCCCTGCAGGCCTGGTCACCCCTAACTGCCCTCCCCTGCAGGCCTGATCACCCCTAACTGCCCTCTTCTGTAGGCTTGATAGCCCCCAACTGCTTTTCCTTGTAGACCTGTTCCCTCCCAACTGCCCTCCCCTGCTGGCCTGATTGCCCCCAACTGCCCTCCCTTGCAGGCCTGGTCCCTCCCAATTGCCCTCCCCTGCTGGCCATCTTGTGGCAGCCATCTTGTGTCCACATGGGGGCAGCCATCTTGTGTGTTGGAGAGATGGTCAATTTGCATATTACTCTTTGATTAGATAGGATTGAGGCCTGGTGCACGGGTGGGGGCCAGCTGGTTTGCCCTGAAGGGTGTCCTGGATCAGGATGGGGGTTCCCTTGGGGCTTGGGTTGGCTTGGGCGAGGGGCCTGTGGTGGTTTGCAGGCCGGCCATACCCCCGGTGACCCAAGCGGAGGCTCTGGTATCTGGGATTTATTTATCTTCTATAATTGAAACTTTGTAGCCTTGAGCGGAGCCAAGCTTCCTGCTTGCTCAGTGGCCGCAGCCATTTTTGTTGGGATTTATTTGTCTTCTATAATTGAAACTTTGTAGCATTGAGGGGAGGCCTGGGCCGGCCAGGGTGTGCGGAAAGCTTGGCTTCCTCCATTGCTGGGGAAACCCAAGCTTCCTTCTTGCTCCGTGGCTGCAGCCATCTTGGTTGGGTTAATTTGCATACTCGCTCCTGATTGGCTGGTGGGTGTGGCTTATTGGTGTAGCGGAGTGGTGGTTAATTTGCATATTACTCTTTTATTAGATAGGATATATATATATATATATATATATATATATATATATATACACACACACACACACTAGAGGCCCGGTACATGAAATTCCTGCATGGGAGGGGTGTCCCTCAGCCTGGCCTGCACCCTCTCCAATCTGGGACATCCCTCTTACAATCTGGGACTGCTGGCTCCTAAACCTCACCTGCCTGCCTGCCTGATTGCCCCTAACTGCTTCTGCCTGCCAGCCTGATTGCCCTCTCACTGCTCCCCTGCTGCCTTGATTGTGCCTAACTGCTCCCCTGCTGGCCTGATTGCCTTCAACTGCCCTCCCCTGCTGGCCCGATCACCCCCAACTGCCCTCCCCTGCTAGCCTTGTCACTCCCAACCGCCCTCCCCTGAAGGCCTGATGGCCCCCAACTGCCCTGCCCTGCTGGCCTGTTTGCCCCCAACTTCCCCCCCCTGCAGGCCTGGTCACCCACAACTTCCCTCTCCTACCAGCCATCTTGTGGCAGCCATATTCTGGTGGCCATCTTATAATGATGTCGCATGAGGGCATCACACCATCTAGGCTTTTATTATATACAATAGATAGTACTGGAAGTCTCAATCACAGGGATCAGACAAGAAGAAAACATAAAAGGCAAATCTGCCCTTCAAACAGTATTCATTGGAAATACTAAATGGGAACCAGTGAGATTGCCTGAGCCCACACAGTATAGATAAAAACTGGAGTGCTGATAGAGACCAGTTCTCTTTGCATTAGCCTATGTAGAGCCTAGACTGAGTTTATGACAAGAGCGAGTGTAAACCATATAACAATGACTACTGGGACTTTGGACTAGAGAATTTCCATTTGAGGAGCATTTAGTACCCTGCTATCCGACATTATTAATTAAAGCTATTCCTATGACTGAAGGACATAAAATGATATTGAAACCTCAACTACCCATGTCTTGGGTGTTGTCAGAAGAATGCTCTACGGGAATGGCAGTACACAGAAGAAACAGATGAGCCCTTTTAGGCTGAATTGCATGCTCCTTTGCTAGCAGTTTGTGTTTTTACTGACTCATGGGCAGTGGCCAATGGCCTGGCTATAGTGTGTCACAGGAATGCAATAGAAACCTGTCCTGCTAAAGAGATAATCTATATGGGGCATTACCCTATTAAAAATTGAGGAATGCATTAAAATGGGACACATTGATGCCCATCAGAAGAACTCCATTCCAGGTTTTTGAAAGGTGACTGAAATAGATAAGCAGATATCCCCATATGCTCCCTTGAGATGGCCACCTCAGTCCATGACATGAATGGACATGGGGGTCTGCAGCAATGTAAAGATTACCTAAATCTGGATATATTCCTCTTGCACCCTCTAAAGCACAAATGCCAATAAAATAAGTGTTCTATCTGACAGCAAAAGAGACAGAGACTGCAGATGGGTATAAGGCAGATTCCCTGGCATGAAGGCCCTGAGCATAGCTGGCAAGCCAGACTTGATGCTGGTAGCTCTGGGGGACTAGAAATGGTCTTGACAAAAATGGACACCGACTCTGGGCTGGACTTTACTTTCCTGATGTAGATACAAATATCAGAATATTATGAATGAACCTTAACAGAAGATAATTGCACCAGTTGGATGGCTGAGTTTTTTTGTTGTTGTTGTTTATTTTTTTTTTCAGACCAAGCAACCCACATACAGCCCAAATGTCCAAAAATGGGGAGAGACTTATCCTCCTCAAAATAATCATTTTAAGGGAGAACTAAAATGGGCAATTGAAACATTTACTATAAAAAATGGGGGGAAATAAAGGCATGAAGGGCTGGCTTATATGACTTCATGACTGTGTGCCCAAACTCAGCATGAATACGAAGTGGGAGGAGTCGCCCCACAGGATAGAACTCTCAGTTGTTTTTTCTAGTAGATCTGGTGAAGAGGGATGGGGAAGCATATTGGTGTTTTTTTCTTTCCCACATCACCTCAATTCCTTTTCCCCTACTTGATGCATTTGTCACAGTACCAGGGCTGCAACCACAGGGGCTGCAAACAGGGATGATTCCTAAGCAAGAAACTGTAGCTATGTTTTTAACCTTTTTATCAGAAGTCGTAAGGACCTCATGGGGAGAGGTACATTCATCTCATCTGGCTAAATTGGGGCTAAGAGTGAATTCTGCTGTATTCTTAGTGGTAAGGGTAACACCCTAATGTTGTTCCTGTGTGAATGGGAATGAACTGGGGGGGGGGGGAATACTTGTTGGACTAGTATTATTGCCAATAATCTATATCAGCACAGTGGTAAAACCTAATGTTCTTCCAAAAAGAGAAAAAAAAGGGTGGGGGAGGTATAAATGAAGAGAAGGAAAAGTTGTAACTTTGGTTAAAGAATGAATAAATGGATTGTTTAATGAGAAAATTACGACATTACAATAACATTTTCAAAGAGGCTCAGAGCAAAAGGTAATATTGTATCTTATCATGATTCTACCAGATGTCTTGAAAGGGTGAAGCCTTGTATTACTGAGACCACTCCTGCTTTGAGACCGGACAAGCGCTAATGGAAGCCAGCACTCTCACTCTAGGAGGACTTTTCCTATGACATGATGATGGACTGTATGATCACTGCATGGTATTCGAGTGATTAAGAAAATGCCTTTTGGTTTTTATGACTTTGTCTTTTCTAGAATGTGTCTGCGTCCGAAGACCAGGAAATGGACTATGATATTGTGACTTATAAGAAGTATATATATGATTGTTCAAATGACCAAAATATATTTCCCATACATACTTGGTCTTCATCCACAATACCTGACTCATAGCTGCTTTTAAGACCATGTTTAGTATTTACATTGTGTTCATCATTTCTGTTCTCTCATATTTGCTGATTTTTGTGTGTGAGCATAGATGATGTTTTCCTACCTCATAAACTTTTATTAAATGTTGGGCAATGTAAATTTTATGGTTGAATATTTGAATCTTGTTTGTTTTCCTTTGAGAGTGTTTAGTTTTGTTCTAGTCAGCAGTAAATGTGGCTCAGCTTGATTTTATTCAAATATTATTTATAAATTTTAATCGTGTAAGTTTAGACTACACTTCAGGGATAGTTTAATTATATACCTGAAACATGACATGAAGTTTCACTGAAAGCTGAGGCTTGATGTGGTCTAGTATTTCCTTCTTCCTCCCTCCCTCCCTCCCTCCCTTTCTTCCTTCCTTCCTTCCTTTGTTCTTTCTTTTTCTTAAGATTTTTTTTCTAGAGAGAGGGAGTAAAACGTCCATGAGAGAGAAACGTCAATGGGCTGCCTCCTGTACACCCCCTGCTGGGGATCCAGCCCACAACTCAGGCATGTGTCCTCACCTGGAATTGAAACAGTGACCTCTTGGTGCATATGACATGCCCAACCAACTGAGCCATACCACACCAAGGCCTGGCCTATTATTTCTGATGAAAATTCATGCACTTGGGGGGTACCCTCAGCCTGGCCTGCACCCTCTCCCAGACCAGGTCCCTCTGGGGATGTCTGACTGACGGCTTAGGCCCACTCCCCACGGGGAATGGACCTAAGCCACAGCCTGGCCTCCCTCTGCTGGAGGTGACTTGTGGGACGATCGGGAAATGGCATCACCCCACCGCCGCTGCTGATGGCCTCAGGTTGTGGGTCAATTGGGGGATGGCGCAGGCTGGCGAGTGGCCAGCCTCGCACCCCCCATCGCCCCTCTACCACCATTGGTCGTGGCCGCCCCCCGATCGCTGTCCACTCCCTCTGCTTGCTGGCACCCACCTTGGCTGGCCTGGTGATGCCCACTCGCCAGCCCCACCCCCCACCACCCAGTTGTTCTGCCGTTTGGTTGATTTGCATATTAGGCTTTTATTATATAGGATTCTTTCAAACTTGACCATTTCCCAACTTCTGCAAGTTCCAGGAGCTTTTCAGCTTATAGCTCTTTGGTATTTGCTCTTTTTAAAAAATCTTACTTGAGTTTTACCATGTGACAGACACCTTATTATTAAGCCCAAGTCGATGTTACACATAAATGGATTTCTAGAGCTCTTCCTCTGTATGGCTTCCTACTATGATATTCTGTAATGACAGATTCCAGCTGCCTCATACTGAATTTTGATCCCTGTCTTCCAAACTCAGCAAAGTCACTTCACTTTATTTCAATTTCTGATAAATGTCTCAGGACAGAAAGCTGGTGTGAGCAAAGGACTCACTTGGTTAGTTTCCCTAATGTAATTAAAATAATACCAATAATATTCCCAAAAAAAGAAAAGATAGCAGTAATACTAATAATAAAGGTAAGTTCATGTTTACACTGTCTCTGTTTAGGTAACCTTGTGAGTGAATAAAATCGCATACCTATTCACATCAGTTTTTAAACCTTGCTATCTACAGACCTAACTTAGTAGCTCATAAGTAGGCACATCTGTTCTTTCCATATGGCTCTTTCCAGATCCCTCCAAATTAGCATATGTAACTGCATAATGGCAACAGAAAACCTTTTCCAAAATGAAAATTTGTAAATAAAAGTTCCCAAAATGAACCTTTATAAGAGAAATGATACAGTTATTATATTCATTTTATAAATAAAAACGTACAGAAAAATCACCATGTATTTGTTCCTAACAGTTGCAAGCATTCACTCTCAGGCACACTTTGAGCTCCAAATGAATTTTTATAGAATTTAATGAAAGAGTTATCTGGAAACCTTTCAAAAAATTAACAAGTATTGGCTTGCTTATCTTCTGTTTTTAATTTTAGAATTAGAAAACATATGTATTTACTGATGACAAACAATGTACCAGGCAATGTTCTGGTGACTTTATATACTTCATTTAAATCTTCACAACAACGCTGTGAGTTATATATTATTATTCCTTTTATTCCACATGAGTAAAACTAAGATAGATGTTAATGATTTGCCAAGATCTAATAGCTACCAGAGGCAGTTCTGGAATTTCAACCTAATTATTTAAAACATACCTATTTTCTTTCCTCTAAAAATGATGTCCTGTTTATTTTTACCTAATTCTGCTTTTTAACTTTATGCCACATGTTGTAATCATACATCCACTGTTTGTACAACGGCAGAGGATCATATGTATCAGCAAATGTTAGCTCTCTTTCTCCTTTGCTCTAAGTTCCTACTCACACTTGTGTACTAGTGGGAAACATAACATTTTCTAGAGGTGAAAAAATGACAACAAGAAAGGCTTTAGAGCCCACATATAACAGAAAAACAAACAAAAACCTCAAAAACACACACATCCAAAACAAAAATCTCCACACATTTTGATATTTCTGTTCTCTAAACTACCTGTTTTTCACACTGTCTTCTCATAACATCCTTGTCTTTAACCTTTTCTCCACCACTTTATCCTCTCAAAGCCCTACCTCCTTTCTTGCTATCTTGTTACCTCCATCCCTGCTACTATGTCCTCTCTTCATTCAATGTTTACTAAGGGTTTTCTAATTTTCTCTTTCCTTTAGTAGTTACCTTTATTTATATTTAACATAAATACATGTCCTAAAAGGTTTATCAAGTAATATCCCAATTAATTCAAGTAAAAATGATAGAAACTGTTAAGAGGATACACACTTCTCTATGTAATTATTTTATTAAGATTTAAAATTTCACTGTCAGTGCAAGTTAACATAAATAAGAAAAAAAGAAATATAAACTCAAATGCTTTCAAGGCACTATTGCAAAACAAATATTCAAAATATACCTAAAAATTTCTACTTCATAGGTGCTAATGCAAGTAGTTAACAATGAAAAGTTTATACTAGAGAAAATAAGTTCTAAATAACCAGTTTTTAATATTTATGTGATATCATAAATTATCAATTATATTAATTAATAATTATAAATACATGTACACTGAGTTAACTGCTATAATATAATTGAGTGTAAAATAGAGATAATTTAAAATTATAGATGTACTAGAGGCTTGGTGCACAAAATTTGTGAACTCAGGGGGTCCCTCAGCCCCGCCTGTGCCCTCTCGTAGGCTGGGAGCCCTTGGGGGATGTCCAACTGATGTCCGTCAGTCTGACATCCTTAGTGCTGCGGGAGAGGCTCCTGCCACTGCTGCTGCACTCACCAGCCGTAAGCCCAGCTTCTGGCTGAGTGGCGCTCCTCCTGTGGGAGTGCACTGACCACCAGGGCAGCTCCTGCATTAAGCGTCTGCCCCCTAGTGGTCAGTGCGCATCATAACAACCAATCATTCTGCTATCAGGCCGAAACCAGCTCTCTGATATCCTCCCAGGGGTCCTGGATTGTGAGAGGGTGCAGGACAGGCCAAAGGACCCCACTGGTGCACAATTGGGGCTGGGAAGGTTGGCCAACCGGGGCGGGACGACAGGAGGGCTCCAGGGCATATCTGCCCTGTCTTGCTCATCCCAATCAGCTGAACCCCAGCAGTAAGCTAATCTACTGGTCAGAGCATCTGCCCCCTGATGGTCAGTGCATGTCCTAATGAGCGGTTGAGTGGCCTTAGCATATAATTAGCATATTATGCTTTGATTGGTTGAATGGATGACCGACGACCAGATGCTTAGCATATAAGGCTTTTATTATAAAGGATAATATGAAAGAATGATAAAAAGAAATTATAAATTTGATAAAGGATTTTCTTAAATCACTTGAGTGTTTTACATTCACACAAATTTTAAGGAAGGACATCAAAGTGCCAGGTAGCAGTTTTGATACTCATCACAGTGTTTTATTTTATACTTAACTAGAGGCCCAATGCACGAAATTGATGCAAGAGTAGGCCTTCACAGCCATGGTGGCTGCCTCAATCCATCCCTCACAGCCACAGTGACTACCTCGATCCTGCAACTGCAGCCCCAACTTCATCTGGAAGGTCTTCCAGAAGGACGTCAGGACAGCTGTTTGGTCGATTTGAATATTACGCTTTTATTATTATAGACTAGAGGCCCTGTGCACAAAATTTGTGCATGGGGGATGGGTCCCTCAGCCTGGCTGCACCCTCTTGCTATCTGGGACCCCTCGGGGGATGTCTGACTGCTGGCTTAGGCCCGATTCCACGGGGATCCCTGCAGGATCAGGCCTAAACTGGCAGTTGGACATCCCTCTCGCTATCCGGGACTGCTGGCTGCCTGATCACCCCTAACATCTCTGAATGCCTGCCTGATCACCCCTAATCACTGGTCTGCCTGCCTGATCATCCCTAACCCCTATGCCTGCCTGATCACCCCTACCCACTGGCCTGCCGATCTGATCACCTCTAATCACTCTACCTGCCTGCCTGATTGCCCCTAACTGCCTCTGCCTCGGCCTTCACCATGGCAGCTTCATCCGGAATGATGTCCAGAAGGTTGTTTGGCTGTCCGGTCTAATTAGTATATTATGCTTTTATTATTGTAGACTAGTGGCCTGGTGCATGAAATTCGTGCATAGGGGGTGTGTCACTCAGCCCGGCCAGCATCCTCTCCAATCTGGGACACCTTGAGGGATGTCCAACTGCCCGTTTAGGCCCGATCCCACTGGGCCTAAACGGGCAGTCAGACATCCTTCTCACAATCCAGGACTGCTGGCTCCCAATTGCTCACCTACCTGCCTGCCTGATCACCCCTAACCTCTTCCCTGCCAGCCTGATCGATGGCTAACTGCTCCCCTGCTGGCCCGATTGCCCCCAACTGCCCTCCCCTGGAGGCCTGGTCACCCCTAACTGCCCTCCCCTGCCAGCCTGGTCGCCCCTAACTGTCCTTCCCTGCTGGCCCAGTCACCCCTAACTGCCCTCCCTTGCTGGCCTGATCCCCCCAACTGCCCTCCCTTGCAAGCCTGGTCCCTCCCAACTGCCCTCCCTTACAGGCCTGGTCCCTCCCAACTGCCTTCCTCTGCTGGCCATCTTGTGGTGGCCATCTTGTGTCCACATGGGGGCGGCCATCTTGTGTGTTGGAGTGATGGTCAATTTGCATATTACCTCATTATTATATAGGATGATAATGATAAAGTCGAGTGATGTTGTATTTCACAATTGGAAGTGTTTTGCAATTCTGCTATAGCATTGTTCTCCATAGCTGTGTATGTGCCTGTATGTATGTGTGTGTAAATGGACTTATGGGAGCACACCTTTATTATTTTAAAAATACATAAATTTGATTAAAAAGTATAAAAGCAAATTTCTCAAGCAATTTTACCCCAAGAATTTGAAAACTGAGTTATTTAAAATATATACATAACATTTTCCTTGGGTTATGAAGTGATAGATGGAGCATTTTAGAATTATTCCCTGAATTATGATAACTTTTTAAGTGAATGAAGATATGGAACATCCAAACAGTTGTGTCCAAATAATTTTTGAGCAGGTTGGGGAAATCTAAAACTTATTTTAAGGAGAGTATAATAATAATTTAAAAAAACAAACAAAAAAAGCACGCATTGGAATCTGGACAAATACTTGGAAGACCTTTGAATTTGTTATGGTAACTTAGGAAAAAACACAGTAACAAGAAAAGCCCTTATAAAATATGTTGTTAAGAAGTTATTGAAGAAATTAAAGTGGTTAGCATTGGGAATCATTGAATTAGCTCGCTGTATTCCAGAATTTCTGGGACAGTAAGCTTATTATAGCCCAAGGGCCAGCTGTAAAATATTTTATGAAAATATTGTACTTGTAATAATTAGTAATGTTTTATCTAGAAATATCTTTTAAACTAAAACAGAAATAATTCAGCTATATTGTTCTAAAAAACCTATACACAAAAATTAGGCAATTTAGCTTGTATGGCATTCTATACCTTTTGATCTTAGGAGATATAGTTATATAAGTATTCTCTTAGTTAAGACTAAAATGCCATTAACCAAGATTAATAATAAAGATAAAAGCATTACATTCTAATATACAGGAGACCTATGAGACCTCCAATATACAGATAGCTAATGCCAGTTTGCCTTAATAACTTTTTAATTGTGTGTTAATTATTTATTCATTAAATTGTTTACTCTACTACTTCATCTAGAGTCTCTAGTGGCTCTGGATGAAAGAATTCAAACCCCCAGTTGCTTGTAAACAACCAAGCAGATATTTTTATTGTCCTAAAATTCATTGTGATGGGAAAACATGCAAGAATAAGCATTCAGACTCCATGAGCATACACTTACTTCCTGAATCAGAAATCTCAACACTTAAACATTAGTTCTAAAGTAGTTAAATTATTTTTACTATTTTTTGACTCAAAACTAAAATATATGAATTTATGGTAAATGAATATCATGGAAAGGGTGGGGCATATTTATATTCAGCATTTTCTATGAATTGGGCCATAAGTAAACAACAATGCACAACTTTTCTTACAATTTCTAATTATGGACAATGATATGGAATAACATGATATCGTCTCTATTCTTGATGAGATGATGATCTAGTGGAAGATAAAGTTATGAAAACAAAGTATAAATTTTTATGGGATAAGTATAAAATACTATGTAGTTACAAAGGAGGAGGCATAGATTTTGGGGTTAATGTTTAAACTGGTCTTTGAAGGATGACTAGGATTTAGCTTGGCTGAGCAAGGTATTCCCACAAAACTGTGCAGAGGCATTTAGAAGATGTCTGAAGAACAGCAACTTGAAAGGGAAGACAGCATAGAAATACATAGACGTGGAAGAAGGTGACACTGACAGTGTGTATGAAGGTGACTAGTAAGTAAAATTGTATATTTTATTTTGAATATAGCAAACAGAGTCAACATATATGTTTTTGCAGAAATAGATACTTTTTTTTTCTTTTAGGAAAATAACTCTGGTATTAGAGTAAAATATGGATTGAGTATTGGTTTCCTGTGAGTAGGGGAACGGAGTGAAAGTAAGTAAACACCATAGATGAGGAAAAACAGTAAAAGGTCTGAAGCAAATAAATTGTAGAGGATTTGAACAGGGGTATGGCAATTTCAAGAAACTCTGCTAAGGTAGAATAAATCTTAATTGATTGGATGGGGTGAAATGGGAATAAATAGTTCAATGTGAGTCTAAAGTTTTTAGTTTGAAGTTATGATGAAGCTATTAATTAACAGAAGATAGGAAACAGAAGTGGGACAAATCTGAGTCATGATGGTAGTTTTAAATTATATGTGTCCTTACATACCCGGGGCTCATATGTCACTTGTTCTTTTTATTTTATTTATTTTTTTATTGTCTAAAGTTTTACATATGTCTCCTTTTTCCCCAATTGACCCACCCACCCCCAGCCATGCCCACCCTGGGCAAGCCCCCACCGCCCCAGTGTCTGGGTCCAATGGTTATGCTAATATCCACACATACAAGTTCTTTGGTTGCTCTCTAACGTCCCCCCCCCCCCCCGCACCACCACCCCTGCCATTTGTCTCTGGATCTATTTTTGTTCATCAAATTATGTTGACCATTATATCCCACATATGAGTGATATTTATCTTTCTCTGACTGACTTATTTCGCTTAGCATAATGCTCTACAGTTCCATCCATGCTATTGCAAATGGTAAAAGTTCCTTCTTTTTTTAATAACAAATTGATTGCTTGCTTGATTGATTGATTAAGGTATTACATATGTACCCTTATCCCCCTATTGCCGCCCCCCACCCCACTCACATTCATGCCTTCACCTCCCCTGGTGTCTTCGTCCATTGGTTATGCTTAAATGCCTGCATACTAGTCCTTTGGTTGATCTCTCCCCCTTACCCCCACCCTCCCCTACTTTCCTTATGAGGTTTGAGTATCTGATTGATGCTTCTCTGTCTCTGGATCTGTTTTGGTTCAAAAGTTTATGTTGTTTATTATATTCCACAAATGAGTGAGATCATGTGATATTTATCTTTCTCTGACTGGCTTATTTCACTTAGCATAATGCTCTCCATCTCCATCCATGCTGTTGCAAATAGTAGGAATTCCTTCCTTTTTACAGCAGAGTAGTATTCCGTTGTGTAGATGTACCACAGTTTTTTAATCTACTCATCTACTGATGTGCACTTAGGCTATTTCCAAATCTTAGCTATGTTAAATTGTGCTGCTATGAACATAGGGGTGCATATATCCTTTCTGATTGGTGTTTCTGATTTCTTGGGATATAGTCCTAGAAGTGGGATTACTGGGTCAAATGGGAGTTCCATTTTTAACTTTTTGAGGAAACACCATACTGTTTTCCATGGTGGCTGCACCAGTCTGCATTCCCACAAGCAGTGCAAGAGGGTTCCTTTTTCTCGGCATCCTCCCAGCACTTTGTCTTTGTTGATTTGTTGATGATAGCCATTCTGACTGGTGTGTGATGATACCTCATTGTTGTTTTGATTTGCATTTCTTGGATGATTAGTGATTTTGAGCATGTTTTCATAAGTCTCTCAGCTTTCTGTAGGTCCTCTTTCGAAAAGTGCCTACTTAATTCCTTTGCCCATTTTTGTGATTAGATCGTTTATCTTCCTTTTGTTAAGTTGTATGAGTTCACTGTAAATTTTGGAGATTAAACTCTTATCTGAAATAGCATTAGCAAATATGTTCTCTCATGCAGCTGGCTTTCTTGTTGTTTTGTTGATGCTTTCTTTTGCTGAGCAGAAGATTTTTATTTTGATGTAGGACCATTTGTTTATTTTCTCCTTAGTTTCCATTGCCCTAGGAGCTATGTTGGTGAAGATATTCCTACCACATATGTCTACTATTTTATTGCCTATGGAGTCTTGTAGGATTTTAATGGTTTCCCCTCTTACATTTAAGTCCTTTAGCCATTTTGAGTTTATTTTTGTGTATGGTGTAAGTTGGTGATCTAGTTTAATTTTTCTGCATGTATCTGACCAAATTTCCCAGCACCATTTATTCAAGTGACTGTCTTGACTCCATTGTATGCTCTTGCCTCCTTTGTCAAATATTAATTGAACATAATGGTTTGGGTCAATTTCTGGGTTCTCTGTTCTTTTCCATTGGTCTATATGTCTGTTCTTGTGCCAGTACCAGGCAGTTTTGAGAACCGTAGCTTGGTAATATAGCTTAATATCTGGTATTGTGATCCCTCCAACTTTGTTCTTCTTTCTCAGGATTGCTGTGGCTATTTGGGGTCTTTTTTTATTCCAGATGAATTTTTGTAAAGTTTGTTCTAGATCTTTGAAATATTCCGTTGTTATTTTAATGGGGATTGCATTTAATCTGTAGATTGCTTTGGGTAGTATGGACATTTTAATGATGTTGATTCTACCAATCCATGAACATGGTATGTTCTTCCATTTGTTTATGTCTTCCTCTGTCTCTTTTTTCAATATCCTGTAGTTTTCTGAGTATAGGTCTTTCACCTCCTTAGTTAAGTTTATTCCTAGGTTCCTTAATTTTGGGGGGCAGTGATAAATGGATTTTTTTTAGTTTTTTTTTTTTTTTTCTGTGAGTTCATTATTGGTGTATAGAAAGGCCATTGATTTTTGGGTGTTAATTTTGTATCCTGCTATATTGCCGAATTCATTTATTAGGTCTAGTGGTTTTTTGACAGAGTCTTCGGGGTTTTCTATGCAAAATATCATGTCATCTGCAAATAAGGACATTTTTACTTGTTCTTTTCCAATTTGGATGCCTTTTAGTCACTTGTCCTTTTTAATGGACCCTGCTACACTGGATCCCTGGTTTGGCAGAACTGGAATTATAAGAGGACATTCATGAATTTTCTCAGTGGGGCAAGTCCATTGGGATATATAAAATCCAAAGAAAGGGTAGTTGCAGTACAAACATTTTTGAGATTCAGTTTCTTAACAAACTTGTGACATTATTTGATATCAAGTGTCATGGAAAGTTAAAATTTCAGTATCTCAGTGTACATAAAAGAAGGCATAAAGTTGTTTTCAAAGAACTTGCTCAGTCATAAAGAAATATCAGGAACCACTCAGTGTAAGTCTATACATGTTAAAGAGTCCAGAGATCAGGAGATCAAAAGAGGCAAGAAGAAAAAGTATGTATCTCTAAGGTGAATTCCAATTATACAGTCTGTCTAAGCTTTGTCCTGTTTGGTGCTGTATTTGGCACCTTGCAGAGGTTATTATGCACTTTACAGCATCTTTATCCTTGTCTATATCCACTGTCTAGTAATTAAAATAGCTAGGAAATGTGAATAAATCTTTTTGGAGAAAAATAAAGTGTTTTTTTCAATCATCAGAGAATAGAATACAATTATTTGTAATATCCTAAATTTGAGAGAAAGTATTACAAATTTACATCAACTAGATGAGATTAATCTACATAGCTGGTGAATTGTTGGATGAAGTGACTTTTGAGAACATACTAAGTGGAATAATTCTTTTAAATAATTGCTGCTGAAACTTAATTACATTTCAAAATAATTCTCATTAAAATAATTTCAGTTTTTATTTTTTGTATTGTCAAGTATTTTATACTATCCAAGAGAGAGTGAAACTTGTATTATAAAAAAGACTCTGCCGAAACCGGTTTGGCTCAGTGGATAGAGCGTCGGCCTGCGGACTGAAGGGTCCCAGGTTCGATTCCGGTCAAGGGCATGTACCTTGGTTGCAGGCACATACCCAGTAGGAGGTGTGCAGGAGGCAGCTGATGGATGTTTCTTGTTTCTCTCTCATCGATGTTTCTAACTCTCTCTCCCTCTCCCTTCCTCTCTGTAAAAAATCAATAAAATATATTTTTAAAAAAGGACTCTGTCAAAAAATATTACTAGATATTATCAAAATGGCTTAGATGTTAACCATAAACTTTTGTAGATCCAAGGCACAAAATTATGATTTACCTAGGTTATTATTTAGATTATGTTTTTTTTTTTAATTTGTTGAATCCTCCCTTTTGCTCACTGTACTATAAGTTAAAACATACACGTACACATACTTGTAAGTATATAAACACAGTCCAAATTAAAATATATAAAATGTTAAGGAGCCAGCTAATATTAGTCTTGGAAGATACCCAAATCTATGAACTGAGGCCTCATGTAAATAATTTGACATAAGACAATTAATATTTCAATGCAAGACAAATTATTTATAAAAAGTAGCTATTTTGGATTAAAGAAAATGATAATGTAGTTAACTACATTGTGTGTGTGTGTGTGTGTGTGTGTGTGTGTTTTCAAGCACATTTATAGGCAAATCTCTTGGAGTTTAATGATTACCTTTTCCTTTAAGCTGAAGAAGAAAAATAAAAAAGAAAATTCCAATTTGAATGCTAAGAAATATTTACACTGAAGAACTCTAGGAAAAGAATATGTTCTTAATGAAAACTTGATTATGAATTTGATAACTTTTCTTGTAAACAAAGTTTGAACTTATGGAACAATAACACTGTGAGAAAAGTTCATCATAAGGATCTAAGATTCCTGTCTTAAATAACTTAGACTTAAGGAAACTGATTGTGTAGCTTTTTATTTATGTATCCTATTTGGCCTATATGGAAGGAAACTAACATCTACAAGTAAAATGTACTTTTAACTTTTGATCAGAGACAGTGAAATTTTTGTAATAATTTCTAATCATCTTTTATTAGAAGTTTCATATTTTTTATTTGTCATTATTTTAAGCTACGTTGAGCTAGATGGTTTTCTAGATCTTCATATGCACATAAAATACCCTAGATAAATGGTTAGAAATATATTATCCCATAAGTTATTTATGTATTCACTAGAGGCCCAGTGCACAAATTCATGCACCAGTGGCGTCTCTTGGCCTGGCCTGCAGGATTGGGCCAAAACGGGCTCTCCGACATCCCCTGAGGAGTCCTGGATTGCTAGAAAGTGCAGGCCAGGCCAAAGGACCCCCCTGGTGCATGATCGGGGCCAGGGAGAGACTGCAGGAGGGCCCAAGGCATGTCTGGCCCATCTTGCTCAGTCCTGATCCACCAGACCCCAGCAGCAAGCTAACCTACCGGTTGGAGCATCTGCCCCTTGGTGGTCAGTACATGTCATAGTGACTGGTTGGCCCTGGTGATCAGTGCATGTCATAGCGAGCAGTTGAGCAGCCTTAGCATATTATGTTTTGATTGGTTGAACAGCTGACTGGTCGACCAGACACTTAGCATATTAAGCTTTCATTATATAGAATCTTAAGTGTTACTTTAATCAATATGTATATTTAATAAATAAAACATAAATAATATGTACTTACTAATATATACATTATAAATAAAGATAATATATTCTAACAATAAGCACAATGTATTTATTATTTTTGTGGTTGCACCATTATCAACCACTATTACTATTATTATAATTGCTATAACTAATATACATTGTGTACTTGGCTCAGATATTAAGCATTTTATGTGCACTGTGTCTTTGATATTCATGCTAGGTCTATGCATCAGTTCTAATACAATACTACATTTAATTATTTTCAGAGAAGAAATTAAGACTCAAAGAGTTTCTTCACGTGTTCCAGATCACTCAGGAAAGTATGGATTTAAATTCTTATTGGTGTGGTACAACATTCCTTACAATCATTACATTGTGCTGCTTTCCCCCACTACAGAAGTAGAATTTTCTGAAAACCGAGGCAGATTGAGAAGTAATCATTTTTAGTACATTTTATCAGAAAAATTAGTAAATGGGGCTTATAAAACAACATTTTTTTCTACCCCACAGCCTCCTTATCTCTGGTAACCATCATACTCTTGTCTATAAGACAACATTTTTTATTGATATTATCAAAATCCATCTATATACTTCCTGAGTAATAGAAGCTGATGGGGATTCTCATTAGATTGATTATCTGTGATGTAGAATGCATACAGTAAGCTGAAATTATCAACTTGGACTACAGCATACAGTTATTTCCATATTTCATTAAATTTTCTATTCTGTTTACCATTAGCATTTTGAAAGGGCATAAACTGAAGAGTGAAAATTGTTCCCAGAAGTATTTTGATAAATGGTAAAATGATCATGGCTTAATGCATCTCAGGTAAATATATATCAATTTTGCTTTGAGAAATTTGTCTGGGAACACACACACACACACACACACACACACACACACACACACACCTGGAACCCTAGAGGAAATAAACACTTGTTATGTGCTTTTTTAATTTACTAAATCAAATCTTTCTTGAAAAATATTGATATGTATAGTTGCAAATATGACATGCCTTCAATTCTCTTTGTTTTGTTTCACAAAATACTCAGCTAATAATGTCAGTGAGTACATGTTTATGAAATATGAAATATGTAATCATTTGTAGAACATCTTATCAGAACTTGTATTTGAGCATATTAATGAATTTATATGAGCTTGTATTTGTACCTATTAATAATACTAATCCTATTTATTTTATCTTACTCTGCTTCATGGTGACTACCATCACTTAGGATGCAAGGAAAATATTTTCCACATCATTTGCTTTATATTTTTTGAAGAAAAGTTTAATTGTATCTTTTTTTAATTTCTTTATTGATTAAGGTGTTACATATATGTCCTTATTCCCCAATTATCCCCTCCATCCCCCGACTCATGCCCTCACCCACCTGTTGTCTGTGTCCATTGGTTAGGCTTATATGCATGCATTCAAGTCCTTTGGTTAATCTCTCTTCTTTACCCGCATCCTCCCCTACCTTCCCTCTGAGGTTTGATGGTCTGATTGATGTTTCTCTGCCTCTGAATCTATTTTTGTTTATCAGTTTATGTTGTTTATTATATTCCATAAATGAGTGAGATCTAAAGTCTTTAAATGTTGCAGGTGGTAGTGCCATTAATGTTAGAGACAGATCATGTCAGAGACAGGCAGAAGAAACATCCCCCCCCCCAAAAATAAGTATGAGCTATTACATTTTATCTTTTTCTAACTTTATTCAAGAGTGATTGACAAATAAAAATTCTTTATATTTAGCACAATTTTAAAGTTATGAAATAATAAATTTATCAATTTATTGATATTTTTTCTTTCAGAGAGCTGAAAGCCCTGTATAACCCGGTAGCATTTCTCCATTGTGTGAGGTATTCATTTTCTTATTTATTGTATGTTCCAAGTAGTGGGTATGGAGGTAATATCCATTAAAATACACCAAAATTTTACCTGTCAACTGCAGAGTATATTGCAATATTCATGTTACTCCTAAATTTGTCTATTTATAGGGTTAGTGTAACTTACCTAAAATATATTAATAATTCTTTACAGTAACAATCAAATAGACTTTAAATGCTAAAATTTTTGTTTTGTTTGTATAACATTATTAAATATATTTAGTTATATTTTTAAAAACTTTAAATGCCAGTTTAATTTATATAAACTTTTAAAAATAGAGATATATCTCAACTAAAATTATATCTTTTAAATTTATATAATTTCAAGTGTGTAAGAAGGAAAATAATTCTTTCAATATACACATAGAAATGATTTTAGTTGATATAATTCAATTTATTTTAATTGAAATGAATTACAAATTTGTCTACTCAAATACAACTAAAATATGAAGTCAATATAAAAAATGATAACTACATATCATTACACATTTCATTCTCCTATGATGTATCCTTCTGTTCTTGAAAACCTTTCATTCTTTCAGTCCCTTTGGACTGAGCTTTTGGATAGCAAATTTTCTTTATGTACATTCACCATCTAGAGTGAGGGTTGGGTTAAATGCAACCCACTGCCTGTTTTGGTAATGACTGCACTCTAAAAATTAACTACTAAATCATTGATTAATCAAAGATGTAGCTATCCTCCCAAGAAGAAATTAGGTCACCAGGACATGAGATTCCCTAAGAGTTGCTCTTTTTAAATTTTCTCTGAATCAATCAGAGGAAATGTTACCTTATCAGGCATAGAATAAAAAACTTGAAATATATTTAATTTATTTTACTCATTTGGTTTACAAAATAATTGCAAATTATGTGTGTTTCATCACTCATTTTAGGCCTTAGTGCATTTACACTCAATCAGAACCAATGTAAATATTCTGTTGATTAAGTAACATGATATATTTTATTATATTTTTGTTTTGTTTTAAAGCATTTATAGAACTCCTAATGTAGTCTAGAAATTGTTCTATGTATTGATATGAACACTACCAGCTTTTTATTTTCAGGTCAATATTTTCTTACAATAAATTTACCATGTTTCTTAATTCACCCTTTTGTTAACAAAGTTTTGCTTTAGTTGATGTGACATATAATACAGATATGGGAGAACCAATGAGGTCCTAAAAGCAAACAGTTCCTCTCAGTTTAGCTACCATCACAACATGAAAACCATCTTTACGCACAAGATTAAAAAGTTCATGAAACAAGTCAGTCTCTTTTTTCCTTTATTGATAAATTATTACATATGTGTCCTTATCCCCCTATTCCCCCCACCCCCCCACTCATACCCTCACCCCCCTGGTGTCTGTGTCCATTGGTTAGGCTTATATGCATGTATACAAGTCAGTCTTAAATATACTTTAATTTCCCTCAGACACAAAGAAAATAAATCAACAGGACTGAAAAGTCATGGTTACTTTCTATATGTCACTGCCTCCTAACTTAGTTTGTTGTTGTTTGATAGTATAAATAAAGTAATTATATTTACTATTGTTTTACATTTAATTTTGTTAAAAAATATTCCCTAGGGTATTACATGGCTATGAAGAGATAAGCCTGTATTTTTAAAAATAGTCAATAATATTGTGATAACCTGCTGATGATAGCTGATTATTATAATTAGTGGGGTAATCACATTGTAAGGCCAAAAAATGTTGACTTGCTATATTGTACACTTGAAATTAATATAACCAATATAAGGTTGTATACAAGCTATGCATGAAAATAAATAAATAATACATCAACAATAAATAATTACTGTTGCACTCTATTTAATGCTTTAATGCTAAACATGTAGCATATTAAATTTTCAGAATTTTATCTCATGAATGCTATTTAAAATTTTTACCGGGACATCATCACAGCTACTATGACAACATATTTGTATTAATAGAATTTTAATAAATCAGTCTATTAAGGAGATGCGTTACCTTTCCCACAGTAAACAAACTGTATTCACTACAAAGGACCAATATCAATTCTCTCTTAAAGTTTTGAAAAGATTTTTAAGAAATGACTTCAGTTTTTAACAGAATCCAGAGTTTCTCTAGGTTTCTGAAGCAATATTTGGGTACCAAAGTCTTACATTTTGATTTAATTTGTCTAACCCTGGAATCTGAATAGTTGATGAACATCATAGTCAGTTATGGTTCTGTTCCAGGTGTTCTTTGGATCAAACTTGATCATTGTTTCCTTCCCACACAAATATTTTGATATAAAATCATTGATCTAGACATGGGGAAGAGAAGGGTTTGCTTTTAAATAATGGTTTATAAAGAGTTGCTTTTCAAAGGTACTTTACCCTTCTCAACATTTACCCAATTTTTAAAAATATATTTTTATTGATTTCAGAGAGGAAGGTAGAGGGAGAGAGAGTTAGAAACATCAATAATGAGAGAGAATCATTGAGGGACTGCCTCCTGGACCCTCCACACTGGGGATGGATCCTGTAACCCAGGCATGTGCCCTGACTGGGAATCAAACTTTGACCTCCTGATTCATAGGTTGATGCTCAACCAGTGAGCTATGCCAGCCAGGCAACATTCACCTAACTTTATAAAGAACTTTTGTAACCTTGTCAAAAATTGTTTGCTTGCAGATTACAAATCATTTAACTGATAATGAACCTAACCCAAGTTAATTCTTCAGAAAGCACCTATGTTACTCTTTTAAAGCTTTATCACCTGAGAAAATAATGTATTCTTGGAATAAATGCTGATTTATCCTATCTAATAAAAGAGTAATATGCAAATTGACTGCACCTCCGCTACTCCCACAAGCCACGCCCACCAGCCAAACAGGAGCAAGTATGCAAATTAACCCAACCAAGATGCCTGCATCCATGGAGCGAACAGGAGGCTTGGGTTTCCCCAGCAACGGAGGAAGCCAAGCTTCCCGCACACCCTGGCCAGCCCTGGACTCCACTCAAGGCTACAAAGTTTCAATTATAGAAGATAAATAAATCCCAAGAAAAATGGCGGCAGCCACAGAGCTGGAGAGAGCAGAAGGCTTGAGTTGCCCCTGGAGATGGAAGAAGGCAAGCTTCTGCAGCCCTGGCCTGCCTTGGCCTCCACTCAAGGCTACAAAGTTTCAATTATAGAAGAAAAATAAATCCCAACAAAAATGGCTGCAGCCTCAGAGTGACCAGGAACCTTGGGTTTCCCCGGCGATGGAGGAAGCCAAGATTTCCAACCCCCTGGCCTCCCCTCAAGGCTACAAAGTTTCAATTATAGAAGATAAATAAATACCAGATACCAGGGCCTCTGCTTGGGTCGCCGGGGAGTGTGGCTGGCCAGCAAACCACCACAGGCCCCTCACCCAGGCCACCCCATGCCCCAAGGGAACCCCCACCTTGATCCGGGACACCCTTCAGGGCAAACCAGCTGGGCCCCACCCATGTACCAAGCCTCTATCCTACCTAATAAAAGAGTAATATGCAAATTGACCATCACTCCAACACACAAGATGGCTGCCCCCTAGTGGTCAAAGATGGCTGCCCCCATGTGTACACAAGATGGCCAGCAGGGGAGGGAAGTTGGGAGGGACCAGGCCTGCAAGGGAGGGCAGTTGGGGGTGATCAAGCCTGCAGGGGAGAGCAGTTAGGGGTCATCAGGCAGGCAGAGGAAGGAAGTTGGGGGCAACTGGGCCTGCAGGGAAGGGTAGTTGGGGGGAACCAGGCCTGCAAGGGAGAGCAGTTGAGGGGGACCAAGGCCTGCAGGGGAGGGCAGTTAGGGACAATCAGGCTGGCAGGGGAGCAGTTAGGCATCAATCAGGCTGGCAGGGGAGTGGTTAGGTGGTGATCAGGCTGGCAGGCAGAAGCAGTTAGGGGTAATCAGGAAGGCAGGCAGGCTAGCAGTTGGGAGCTAGCAATCCTGGATTGTGAGAGGGATGTCCGACTGTCCAACGGGCAGTTGGACATCCCTCAAGGGGTCCCAGATTGGAGAAGTTGCAGGCTGGGCTGAGGGACACCCGCCCCCGTGCATGAATTTCATGCACCAGGCCTCTAATGTTACATAATATGCATATTGAAAAGAACTAGGTACAGATGAAAGGAAAAATATGGGATGATTTGTCTGTGATAAAACAAAATATTATTCAAATATTTACCTTCCAATAAAAGCCCTTAAGCCTATTAGGGATAATATGTTTTAGTTGTGTTCACATTTATAAAACCTAGTAACATGGTAGTCATTACTGATCCCTTATCCTGATTCACATTTATATGTGTCAATGTGGAAGTTCAAATTCTCAGCATTCACTATAAATTCATTAAAAAGTTATTCTCCTGAAGCCCTGTAACATTATAGTTCCACTTCTGTTTATATTGACAAATGCTCCCACCTAAGTCTACAAATATGATAAATGATCCATATAATTACAATCAATCCCAGACTCTTACAGAAACTAAAAAGGTACTCATCTATAAAGGGTTCTATTTATAAATAAACATATTAAGTATTGATTTGAAAATCAATATATGAAAGCTCAAATAATATAAATAATAAATATAAATTAATTATGGTTATTTAATTTACCAAAAATTAATAGTAGGATTATGTAAAATAATACATTGTCCTAACATAGTAGTTCTCACATGTAGCTTGTATCTGAATCACCTGTAGGGCTTGTTAAAATACAAGCCCTATCTTCAGAGTTTCTGATTCCTTAGCTCTTGTGTGGGATCCAAGAACTTGCACTTAAAACAATCTCCCAGAAAATGCTGATGCTAATAGTTCAGTAACTTCATTTTGAGAACCATTATTTTAAAATATTTAAATTGTGATTTCATTGTCTATACTTGCATTACATACTTTACACAGAACATTAGGAATAAAGGGACTTTACTGATAACTTGACATGGTATTCAAGACCCTACCCTCTACTTTAGAGATAAGAAAACCTAGGGTATTAAGTAACTCTTTGAGTGCATAACTCAGGGCACTTCACACTGAAAATGATTTTAAGATGTAGGAGAAGATTCTGGCTCTATGTGTTTAAGAAGGGGGCAAGATTTGGTAGAAAATATGATAGATATTTTGTGAGAAAAAAAAAAAAGATGCAATGGACTTAAAGTGACCACAGAATATTAAAAAAGTACATTCAAAATTAACAACTAAAAGAAATATTATTTGAAGCAGACTTCAATTTCAGCTTTTATATGTCAAGAGATTAGAAGTAGTTGCTTAGTCGCTTTTGTCCTTTTAACAAGATAAAAGCTGAACAAACTGAAAATTAATGACCTGTCTTGATCCATTAGAGATCTGATGTCACAGTGCAAACCACTCAGGAATCTGGAGAGACAGGCTAATACATAAAATCACAGCCAAGTTCAGCTGTGATTGGACCAAAAGCCACAGGAGTCATGTACTAATAGGAACACTTCAGTGATGAAGATTGTGGACTAGCATGAATGTAAGAAACTTCTCGAAGCCCGAGTCTTAGGAGGCCCCTACACTTTCATGGGTTTATTTCCAGGAAGCCCACCAAGTTCTCAAGGAAAACAGCCAAGAAAAAACAGAGGCAGAAGTATGAAAATAGTTAACATCATGAAATAGCCTCGGTATGTTTTCTGTAACAAATGCCTAGTCTCCATTGTAAAAAGTTTTCTAAGAGGTTTATCTCCCATAAACTAAAGGGCACTTATTCTATCATAATGACAATGCAATCCTTGGGAGAGATACAGAGCCTGAGAAGCTCTCAGAGCTGGTGGGCATGCCAATAGCCTAGCCACTTTGGAAAACAGTTTGGTGATTTCTTACAAAACCAGCAAAGTCTAACCAAACAGTCTTGTAATCATGTTCCTTGGTATTCACTAAAGCATTTGAAGATTTATGTCCAAACACAACTTGCACAGGGATGTTTGTAAAAGCTTTAGTCTTTAAACACCAATAATTAAAAGCAACCAGGATGTCCTTGGATACGAGAATGAAAAAACAGTGCGGTACAACCATCAATCAGTGATGTAAAATATGGTCTGTCAAGCCATGAAAAGACATAGAAGTACCTAAATACAAATTTTAAAGTTTAAAAGTCAGTCAGAAATGTCTACAGGTTACAGGCACCTGACACAGACAACAGAGATGTGGTAGTGGATGGCCCCCTGAGTCAGAGCGAGAGGGCTGTCACCGCTTCCATTTTTGTCATCCTCCTATGAATGAATTCAAAGGAGTGACACCAGATGATTGTGTTGTGATAAAGCCAACTTATTAAGAAAGTAATTTGTTAAAAAAGTAAAACATACAAATGTATAAAAGAAACAAGTCAAGCAAATCTATACATCTGCCTTATGAAGCACAGATGGGCTCTCAGCTAATCTGAAGAGCAAGCAGGGTTGGGGGGTCCTGCCTTATATACTTTTCTGTCTATAGATTTTTAAATTCATCTGCTGAATATTTTGGTTCAGATTAATGTTCAGTGTTCCCCTTTTGCTTTGTTGTGGCTTTTCCAGAATTTGTGAGAAGCACCTGACCATTTTACCTTGCCAAGCCCCGAGACTGCTAGGTTTTCTGTTTAGGAGGTGGGATGAGATAAGACTGCACTCTTCCTTCCCCTTCTTTACTCCTCTCTGTCTGCTGACTTTGAAGAAACATTAACCATTTGTTCTCAAGTATCCTTGGTTTGGGGAGGATAATGGCTGTAAGCAGTTCAAACTGCTTGGTCTTGTTTAATTTTCTTGTCTCAGTTTCCCTATTCCACCTGCCTTGGAATTTTTCTAGCTTCCCACTATCCTGAACATACATATTACATGATTCCATTTATATTGCATCTCAAAAAGGCAAAGAATCTATAATAATAAAATTGTAATATGCTAATTAGACCAGACATCCTTCCGGATGTCCTCCTGGATGACCTTCCTGGACAAAGCCAGGGCTGTGAGGGAAGCCCAGGTCCTGGGTGCCTGCTGGTGGCTGGAGGGAAGCCCAGGTCCCGGGTGCCAGAGGGAAGCTGGTGCCAGCAGCTGGGGGAAGGAAGGCCTACTCTTGCATGAATTTTGTGCATCAGGCCTCCCTCTAGTAGAGTCAATAAAAATTTGTGATTATTGGAGGCTCTGGAGAAGGAGGGTAGGATGAATAGGTGAAGCACAGAGGATTTTTAGGTGGAGAAGCTCTTCTGTATACTATATAGTAGATAATGACAATACACATTTGCTCAAATCCACAAAATATTACATGATATGCCTTAAGGTATGAAAATTAAAAAAAATATTTTAGGAGATGAGAGATCACAGGATGAAATGCAAATGTGACAAAACCGTCTAACCGTATTAGAAATTCATGAAGCAATCTCACCAAAGAGATTGAGAGAAAAGATACAGCCCTAGAGAAACTCTGAAAATGAGTGTAATCTGTGGTACTAAAAGCAAAAGATCTGCAGGTAAGCATTAACCTGTAGTTTGAAAAGGCTGTTTTGAAATGAAGAAAAGATAGAGAGAACTCATTGACATGGACAACAATGTGGTGATTGTGGGGGTGAGGGACTGGAAGAGGGCATAGAAGAGATAAATGGTGATGGAAAAAAGAAAAAAAGAAAAGGCTCTTTTGCGGGGTATATAGGTTAGCAATTCTGGCATTGCTATACTATAGACTGGAAATAAACAACTTAGTAAAGTGATGGCAGATGGTGGGAGCCAGGTTTCTCACAGTTTGATTGAGAGTTTGATGATAAGCAAGAGAGGAGGCTGGAAGGGATTAGAGTTGAAGACAGTATGATTTCACAGTTAGCTTAACATAGCTATAGATATTTACATATAAAATATTTATAGACACATGCACAGTGTGTCTATATTTTGGTAGGTTCTGTGACTTTATGTGAAATGATGTATAACAAATCCAATTTTGCCATAGGCTAATTGGTATAACAAGAGTGTAAGTTTCTGGCATCTCATCATCATTATAATGAAAGTACATGAACAAAAGAATGTTATTCAACTACTTTCTGCATATATATGCAGATTAGTATAAGTAGGTATATTTCCTTGCTGTGGCAGCTAAGAGAGTCTGGAAATAAGAATATTCCAGTAGCAGTATGCACACCAATGCACATCTCTTGGTTTCTAATGCTATTGTCCAATAAAAGGAACCAGAGCTTCTTGGAGAAATGCCTGATCCCAGAACTGAGGCACGAACAATGCAAGATGAACCTGGAGCATCTTGAATTGCCAGAAATTAAGGAAATGCTCAATAAGAAAGAAATACCTATACTTGTGGAATGGAAAATAAAAGCCAATTGGAGCTCCCAGTGGCCAAAACTAGAATAGCTTAATCAATAAAATAAAGTAATATTGGATTATAGCCCCAGCCACCTTGGTTGGGTTAATTTGCATACTTGCTCCTGATTGGCTGGTGGGTGTGGCTTGTGGGTGTAGTGGAGGTACGGTTAATTTGCATGTTTCTCTTTTATTAGTGTAGATACATTATATATATTATTTGTAAAGTCTTAACATTCATGCCAAGGTTAAATCGAAATCAAAATCTTGCTATTTCCCTAGATACCTGCCATAAATGATGGCAAAAGCTACACTCAGATTCTTTAATGCATCTTCAAATTCTCCTGTGCTCAGGAATGAATGGTTAATAGTTTTGCATTGTGTGTCTGTGTTTTGAATTTTTTTTTTCTTTCATACCAAGTCCTCTATCCCTTTTAGTAGCTAAATTTTGCCATTTTAATATGATAGATATTTCTCTATGCTACTCTACTCAGTATCCAACAGTATTACCTTGGGGAAAGAAAGAGATAACTGTCCTATTCAGTTTAAATAGATTTGTTTTGCAGATCATCCAAATTACATTATATTTTTAAAATATACTGTAAAATGAATCTGAATGTTTTAATTGCTTCATTTTACTGATAGCGAGACTTTTGAATAAGATTTTTTTTTGTCCTACATGAAAAGTCTGAGGAACAAAAAACAACACCTTTTAGTGTCAACTATACACATGTTGTCTCTGATTTTACTGGCAATTTTATTTAACTAGGCAGCTCTGTAATTATTTCCCAGGAACAAATTGTGGTATCCACAATAAAAACTGCTGTATAATGACCTATAGTCCATCCTTTTATAAAGAAGTAAACCTACACATTTTAAGAGTAAGTATATGTGCTGCAATCATTCAAATGATTGAATGATGGCATAATATAGTATCTTAATTATACCAATAGTATAGATATATTTTATTAGACCTGGTAGTTAAAAATAGTCTGAACAGAGACAAGAAATAAACAGAATAGCTTCATTTTCTTTTTAGTTGGTTAAGATTTTTGAAAAGAAAACTAATCCAAAGGCTTTCAAATTTAACTCAAGGACATATTCATCTCATAAAATTGTTAAAATGCCTAAAGAGAGGAAGGGTTGAAAAGGAGTAGAGGAGATGAAGAAGGAATGTCCTTTGTCCATGTAGCTACACCCTCTATCCCTCCCATCATGGACTCTTCAGGAATCTCAGATCATGAACTGAAAATTAACACAGATCCAGTGACTTTACCTATAGGCTTTAAAGGGATCTTTCAAAGAAAAGGGAAAGTCTGAAGGGAAGGAGAAATTGTAAGATGTTGGGTGACTTATTGAAGGTCTTAACATAAATGATACTCAAGAATATTCAAAGAGAATAGAGACCTTGGTTTCTTTTTTAAAAAATACATTTTATTGATTTTTTTTTTTTTTTTTTTTTTTTTTTTTTTTTTTTTTTTTTTACAGAGAGGAAGGAAGAGGGATAGAGAGTTAGAAACATTGATGAGAGAGAAACATCCATCAGCTGCCTTCTGAACACCTCCTACTGGGGATGTGCCTGAAACCAAGGTACATGCCCTTGACCAGAATAAAACCTGGGACCCTTCAGTCCGCAGGCTGACGTTCTATCCACTGAGCCAAACAAGTTAGGGCGAGACCTTGGTTTCGTAACTGCTTCTTTCTTCCACTATACCACACATCTTCAATCATAATCATGATTAAGAGAGGAAACACTGAAAGTATATCTAAAATATATGACTCAAGCCCTAGCTGGTTTGCTCAGTGGATAGAGCATTAGCCTGGGGACTGAAGGGTCCCAGGTTTGATTACAGTCAAGGGCACATGCCTGTGTTGAGAGCTTGGTCCCCAGTGAGGGGCATGTAGGGGGCAGCCAATTGGTGACTCTGTCTTATCATTGATGTTTCTGTCTCTCTCTCCGTGTCCCTTCCTCTCTGAAATCAATAAAAATATATTTAAGAAGTAATCTATATAAATAAAAATGTAAATGTTCGTTTGTTCAAAATTTTAAATCTCTGAAAGTTCTTCACCGATTGCTTTGAAATTTTGATACAATGTTGCATTCGAATATGCACATGTCTTTATGTATCTTATACCTACTATTATATAGATGTGACACCTGTGACAGGTAAAAATGTGCTTTTTTTGAAAAACAGCGCCATCTGTTGGACGTAAAAGCAACACACGCTATACTAAATATTTTACGATTCCATTTCAATGTTTCCGATTGCATTTTTAAATTGAATTTTTATAGATTTCGATTTATTTTCATTTTGATTTAATTATTTCCTGTGACATTGCGTTGGAATTGAGCTGTGTTGTTTACCATAGCATTCATTTCGTGAGTATCCAAATAATGCCTCGCAGAAGATCAAACCTAGGTCGTCTACTCACAGAGCAGAAGCAGTGCGACGAGTAATTGCAAATCAAACTGAGGAAGAACGGGCATCAGCGAACGAGCGAAACAGACAAAGAATGGCTCAAATACGTGCCGAGGAAGCAGCAGAGCCATGTGCAGCTGGACTTGAGGATGCACGGTTTCGAGCACAGCCATCGCGTTCTGCAGCTTCAGATCAGCTTCCTTCTCAACAGAATGAACTCGACCGGCTGAGAGTGGCTGAAAGACGTCAACGAGAAACAGCAGATCAGCGTCAAACACGACTCCGTGCTCAGCAATCACACGATTACAATCGCCTTGCATTCCGGTACAACCCAGCTGATGATTATAGTTTGAGCCGGCTTGTTCTCATCGGCACTATGACTGCAGTGTGTCCTTATTGCCAGGCTCTGAAATTTAACGGAGAAACGAAAGGAATGTGTTGCGCCTCCGGAAAAATTAAACTGCCTCAACTGGGAGAACCACCAGAGCCATTAAAAACTTTGCTTGCCGGATATACCGCCGATCAAAGCATTTCCTATCTAACATCAGGAAATATAACTCACGCTTCCAAATGACGTCGTTCCGAGCAGAAATCTTAGCTCAATTCATGCCAACTTTCAAAGTGAAAGGACAATTTTATCGTAAAGCCAGCTCCCTGCTTCCGTTCCCAGATGGTCAACATAAATTCCTACAAATGTATTTCATCAGTGATGGCAATGATGAACTGAATGCACGCTGCGGAATTTCTACCGGCATAAAAGGGTCCATCGTTTCCCAACTGCAAGAGCTTCTTCACGAAAAAAACAATTTAGTGCGTTTGTTCAAAACAGCAATTGACATGATGCCATCCGATACACACAAGATTGTTATTCGTGCTGACAAAACGCCTGCTGGAGAACATGTGCGAAGATTCAATGCTCCAACTATAGACGAAGTGGCAATTGTATAGTTGGAGATCAATTCCAACCTAGAGATATTGTTCTTCATCGGAGAAACGATCAATTGACAAAAGTTGCAGAAACTCATTGGTGCTACGATGCCCTGCAATATCCAATCATTTTTTGGGATGGTGCCGATGGATATCACTTCAACGTTAAGATGATAAATCCAGTCGTAACAGCTCAGTGGAGAAGAAACAAATTACCTGTAATTCCTCGATCGACACCAGCGGACGAAATGCATGCTTGCCTGAAATGCTCTACTTTGTGGTGACACATAAAGATGTTAAAATGAACTGCAAATATGCATGTCCAGCTGCAAAATGATCCATCAGCTGAGATATTCTCACATCAATTGCTGGAAATTGGGAATGGAAAGGTGCCGGTTGATCTGACTTCAGAACAAATTTCATTGCCTCATAACTTCTGCAATTTAGTGACGTTAAAAGAAGAATTGGTTGAAAAAGTATTTCCCAATATTCAAACCAATTATAAGAATCACGATTGGCTGAGTGAACAAGCTATTCTTGAGGCCAAGAACAAAGACGTCTACGAACTTAACAATATTATCCAGTCTAACATTCAAAGCGAGGCAGTCACATACAAGTCCGTCCACACTTGTGGAAGCAGATGAAGCGGTTAATTACCCAACAGAATTTTTGAATTCACTCCATCTGCCAGGGATGCCACCGCACGTACCGCAATTGAAAATCGGCGTGCCAATTATCATGTTGCGAAATATCAACCAGCCAAAGCTTTGCAACGGCACGCGGCTTGCAGTAAAAAAATTAATGAGCAACGTCCTAGAAGCAACAATCTTGACAGGACCTTTCAAATGTGAAGATGTCCTCATTCCTCGCATTCCTATGATTCCAATGGATATACCATTTCAATTTAAGAGATTGCAATTCCCAATTCAATTGGCATTTGCAATCACCATCAACAAAGCTCAGGGCCAATCTTTAGAATTGTGTGGTTTAGATCTAGACACGGATTGCTTCTCACATGGACAATTGTATGTTGCGTGTTCTAGAGTCCGCAAACCAGACAATCTCTATATCTGCACAGACAATGGAACAACAAAAAATATTGTATACCAACAAGCATTGTGAAATTAAACATATTAAAAAAAGTGCGCTTTCTCTTTTTTTTCTTTTCCATTTAACCAGACTGACCCACAACAATGCATGGCCGGGAACAGCTAGTAAAAAGTAAAATACATGACTCAATTTAAAGAAATTGGATTGTATACATAAATTTGGTAAAACAGTTTTTTAAATCAAAACCTCAAATTGTTCAATTACCTATTCTTAAACTTTCTAAACCTCAGTTAATATCACACACAATGCCTTTGTTATTTTGGCAAAACTCAGTGCTATAAGTTAACATTGTTCTTAAATCAATGACTTTTACATTTCAGTAAATTTATTTTTAAAGAAACGTACTCAATACCAATTATCATTAACAGAAGTTAATTGTTAAAATAAAATTATTGGAATCAAGAAAATTCTCTAGAAACTGTTATATGCTAAAAGCTCTTGCTTTGTTAAATGTATTTTTAGAAATAGATATATTTTAATATGTTTTTATTGACTTCAGAGAGAGAGGAAGGGGGAGGGAGAGAGAGAAACATCTATATGAGAGAAAAACATTGATTGGCTACCTCAACCTAGATATGTGCCTTGACCTGGAATCAAGCCCATGACCTTTCAGTGCACCAGTTGACACTCAAAGAGCAGAGCCACACTGGCTAGACCTGAATTAAAAATATTTTAGTGTACCTTAGGACCAAACTCAGATTTTTTTTTGGAAGATTTGGGGAGGGGGGGGTAGAGAGTGATCTTTCTAAGGCCTAATTTCGTTCCCAAACTTCCATTTCTCCACTTCTTGCAATACATATAACACTATAGCCACATTCCATCCCCTGCAAACATATAGCTTCCCTTTGACTTCTTCCAGGAAGTATGACAATATTTCCTTCTGTCTGAAGCTTTTTCTCCACTCCCGACAGAAGGGTCACCTCCTTCTAAGAATGCTTCTTGTATGCTCTATTTGCCTGCATTAGAAAGGTATAATCTTGTATTATTTTCTATTCTCTCTCTCTCTCTCTCTCTCTCTCTCTCTCTAGTTAAAATGTATTACATACAATGGTATCACTGTATCTTACTTTTTAAAAATATCAAAAGAACAAAATACTATCGGATTATGGCATCAAATTAGTTTTATAAAATTTATTTATTCTCTGGTTTTAAAGAAATCTAATAGTATGATTTTCAAAATTATCTCTATCTTATGTAAATATTGTTTTTAGTTTTGAAAACAGCATCTTAATATATGTATAAAAATCTTCACACATTTTTATATATGTAACTATATGTATATCAGCATTTACCTCAAAACATGCAGTGAACATTTTTCTTTATCATTAATTTTATACTTACTTATATTTTGATGAATGAATAAGTAAATAAATACTTTAAAAATTATGATTCTGAACTTTCATATCTTTATGAATTAAAAGAAATCATTGTTCCAGTGATAAATAAATTTAACCACTTTGTCAATAACTACTTTTATTGCTATGATAAGGACATTTGAACTTTTATTACTTCTGACTGTGCCGCGCCAGCACAGCCAAGGGTTCGGTGAGCCTGAGGGAGGGCTGGCGAAGGATGAAGAAAAGACAGACAAAGAGAATAAGCTGGGTCTAGGTGGATCTTCTGTGCCTAGCTGAGACCACAGAACACATCCAGAATGCAAGCTGAGCCTTTATTTTATAGCCAGAAGGGGTAATTTACAATGTTCTTCTAAGTTTCACTTGTTTTGGCAGCATTTGCTGCACCTCCCACAGCCCATTAGCTACCCAAGAAATATCTAGGGAGCAGTCACAAGATCAAGCTTAATTATGCTAAGAGGGCTGTGCCCTCTAAGCTGGGACTTGTTTGCAGCTTTGCCAGCAGGTCAGTCTGAGGCTTAACCCTATAACCACTCCCTACATCTGACCATGCTTAAAAAGATGGTGTTGGACCTATAATTTTAGGTATTGAAAGGAATGAATTGACTAATAAAGGTTACTGGTGGCAAACAATAGAAAGCAGTTCTGAAATATTTAGCAGAAAACTAACAGAAAGGTTCTCAAGAAGTTCTGAGAACTCATGGAAAGGTTGGTGACTTCCTCTGGGAAAATGGACCAAAATGAAGGAAATCTAGGTAGCAAGAATTGTAGGTAAGACCACACAACTGAAATTATGTGTTTAGGATCCCATTTTACTTATTATCACTATCACCAGATTCTTGCTGCCTCTGGACTCTCTCAATGCTGTTTTTACTGGAGAGGGACCAGCCCAGGGTGGGTCTGCCTCAGGCCTGTACTGTGTGGGCCCTTGACTTCATGTAGGAAAGATTTCACATAAGAGTCCAGGTGATTTTGATAGTATGTTTATTGAAGCCAGGGTCAGTGAAACAAAGGGTGAATTTAGGGGAGAAGAAACAACAGGGGAGAACCTAGGTGGTGCTCTGCTTTGGTTCTCTAAAAATGTTATAGGAAAGAAATGAGCCAAGGTGGGGTTATTGTTAGCTCACAGGGAAGTTAGAGAAAAAAGGGGCCTTACAGATAGGATAGGAGTAAGCCCGGGTTGAGCTGCTGCTGCCCACTGCTCCCCTGGTTGCAAGTATCATGGGGACACTTAGAATTTAGAGAGAAATTAAAAGCGTATGCCTGAGAAGGGACATGGGCATGATCTACAGCAGAGGTGGAGAATATCCAGCCTGTGGGATGTATGAGGCCCTTGAAATCATTTGGTCTGGCCCTTCCAAGGCATCAGGGGTGAGTTAATTAAATGTTTGACCAAATATAGCAGGCTAATTTTTAAGTTGATAATATTGTATGGCCGACAAATGATATTATAAATATCCAAATGGCCCTTGGCAGAAAAAGGTTCCCCACCGCTGCTCTAGAGTGAGCCCACACTCTTTGTCCTGAGGGCATTTATCATTTTTTCCCCTGCAGGTGAAAATCTTAGGGGAGTGTGTCAGCAGAATATTCATCAGCTTTACAGGTATGTTTTTAATGTGCTGATGCATCAAAACGAGTGTATAGAGTAGTTTTGGATTATTCTTTGGTGTGCCTTACTGTTTTACTTTTGTCTTAGGTCTGTCTGGCTTTCATGGGGTTTTTGTTATTTGTTCCCCTGAATTCATCTATCCATGGGTTTAGCTGGAATAAATGGCATTAACTGGGCTTTTGTTCTCTATTTCCCAGACCAGGGTGATTTAAGCTATGTTTCCTCTGGTTAGGGAGGGGAGATATAAACCATTTGCTTTCAAATGTCCTGATTTGGGGAAGATAAATCCTCTTTGGCTTTGTTTAATTTTCTTGTCTCAGTTTCCCTATTCTACTTGCCCAAGAATTTTCCTAGCTTTTTACTATCCTGCCACACTGCCACTGTGCATTATCTGTATTTTGACAGTATCTTTGTGTTAGCTCAACAGAATTTTATGTCCTAAGAGAGAACATCTCATTGGCCAAGCTTGAAAAACAAAGGGTAGTACTAGTATATTCATCTAATGGAATACAACTCAATACTACTGCTACTACTACTACTAATAATAATGTGTGAAAATGAATAAATACTAATGTACAAGAAGCATAGATGAAACTCAAAAATATTATTTAGGTAAAAAAAGTCAGACAGAGAATAATATATACCATATCATTTCTTTTCTATGAAATTTAAAAAACAGGTAAAATATTCTCATAGCATGAAGATTCAAAGCAATGGTTTGCCTATGAGAGGTGAACATTGACTGGAAGGTCATGAAGAAACCTTGGCATAATGATCTATTCTATATCTTAATTGGGGTGGTGGTGGTTATACATACTGGTAGTTTCTAGGAACAACAATAATAATGAGAAAAAACTGAGGTGTGTTCAATTTTTCATCTTTTTTTACACTTTATTATTATATCTTGAGAGGACATATTTGTAATACCAGGTGTTGAACCAGAGACTTATTGTAAAACATCGCTTAATTTCTTTAATTTTCAAAACCTTAACATAGTTCTGTTGGTCTCATTTTTTTTAAATCAATTTATTGGGCTGACATTGGTTAATAAAATTATACAGGTTTCAGGTATATAATCCTACAGTACATCATCTGTATATTGTATTGTGTTTACCACTCCAAATCAAGTGTTCTTCCATCACCATTAAGCGGCGATTGACATAAGGAAGGGCATGGGAGGGAGATACAAGAAGGGAAAAGAATGGATCATTGCTATTTAAATGATCATTCATAATTATTCATCTCTATGATATAGAAGAATTTAGGGATGTGGGTTTTGCTTCTGGCTATCTAGGATTGAACCCCAGCTCTGCTACTGACTAACTATGTAATCTTCACAGAATAACTTAAGATCTTTTTAGATAAAGTTTTGTAAAGGGGCAATAGTAATAGTACCTACAGATACCATTGTAATAACCTGGTTATTAAATAATAGGAAAGGAATAACAGCAAGGCCAGATAATATACTAGTAAGCATTCTATTTGTGCCAGGAAGCTGTAGTTTAACATTATGCCTTAGCTGGTTTGGCTCAGTAGATAGAGCATCAGCTCACAGACTGAAAGGTCCCAGGTTCGATTCAGGTCAAGAGCATGTACCTCGGTTGCAGGCTCGATCCCTAACCCTAGTGAGGATGCATGTGGGAGGCAACAAATGGATGTGTTTCTCTCACATTGATGTTTCTCTCTCTCTATCTCTCCCCCTCCCATTCACTCTCTATATAAAAATCAATGGAAAAAATATCCTTGGGTTAAGATTAAGAAGAACAAAACAACAAACAAACAAACAAACAAACAAACAAACATTACCCAGGTTTGTTCCCTGTAGATAGATGGGGGAAGGGATTGGACAATAGATGCATATTCAGTAAGGTCTGGGTGATGCGAGAAAGTGCTTGCATGTCAATCACACCTGGCACGGAGTCATTGGCTGGAGTGGGTGTGACTACTGCAGGGGCACAAAATCTGAGGTAAAGAAACTCCTGTACAAAGGGAGTTCTTTCTCTTAGTCCTTTTGTACTCCTGGGTCTCCTGTTGCTGGGGTTGGGGGTTCTACCCTGTGCATCCGCCCAAGTGGCTCACAGCCATGTGGGACCACACAATTGACTGATCAACTGGAATTAGCCTAATTTTCGGCCAGACTCAGCACTACCATGGAATGTGAAATTTAGACACTGGTTTTGCTTCTATCTCTGCTGAAGCCCCAGCCGAACATTTTCCAGGACCAGTTTAAGGGAATGGAACTTTGGAAATTGAGGGATATAATTACATGCAAATAAATCTTTCTACCACATCTCATTCTCCTGTGTGAGTCTTAGGAAATTCTTTTTCTTAAGATATCACATGAATCTGCTCCCACTAGCAGCTGAGAAATTCCACCTCTGCTATCCTCCTCTGATAACACCACCTTTTGTAAGAAACTTAATATGTGGAACATGCTCAATGCATATTAGCCATTATTATTAGGAAATCATAAATTTCTAAAATGTCTTTGAACCCTTTTATATGGCTATCTGATGATGACTGAAAAAATGGAATAATAATAATAAATGAATGGATTTATGGAGGATAACTCACTATAAATCTCTGCTAAAACATTTTATTTATTTATTTATTTTAATTCTTTATTGTTTAAAATATTACATAAGTCTCCTTTTTCCCCCACTGACCTCTCCCTGGCCACTCCCACCCCCCAATAAAACTTCCTTTTTTTTTTTTAGACAGCCTAAGATAAAAGCTGATTTTAGAAGATCAACCAGTTGGACCTGGGTTTGAAATTTACCTTAGAATCAATTCCCAAAGAGGACTTCTAGGAAGAGCCATACAGGAAATATTGACTTGTATTTTGAAAAAAGAGGTTTTGTAGTAAAGATGCTCTAGTATGGCAGAGAACTAAATCTTGGCAGGAGAACTGATAACACACATTCACAAGATTTATAGAAGGTACAGCAAAAATATTTGCTTACTTGCTAAATGAAGAGTGTATTTACTCATTAGAAGGCATTTTAATAATAGTGATAAATACCTTCCTGGAAATTGGAGATTTAAGTTTTAGATAGCCATAGCTGTAAAAAAGGCATTTCTAGTTGATGAGTAACTACATTTTCAACAAAAAGTATGGTATGTAAATTAAATATAGAAAAATGCTTAAAACTAAAATTGTACATAAAAACCCAGAATTAACTAAAACTTGTCATTAAAATTTCATTCTTTTTTGAATTTAGTTTTCTTCATTAGTAAGGCACCATTTTTATTCAGATTTCCTATCTTCCTCTCTGATGTATATAAACTTCATCATCTAGACACCTAATCTATACTAATAAAATGGTAATATGCTAATTAGACCAGGTTGACCAGACATCTTCCAGACGTCCGACTTCCATCTGGACAAAGCCACAGTGGCGGGGGCTGAGGCAGAGGCAGTTAGGGGCGATCAGGCCGGCAGGGGAGGGCAGTTGGGGGTGATCAGGCTGGCAGGGGAGGGCAGTTGGGGGCAGTCAGGCAAGCAGGCAGAGATGGTTAGGGGAAATCAGGCAGGCAGGCAGGTGAGTGTTAGGAGCCAGCAGTCTCAGACTGTGAAAGGGATGTCCACAGGGATCAGGCTTAAACCAGCAGTCGGACCCAGAGGGGTCCCAATTTGGAGAAGGTGCAGGCTGGGCTGAGGGATATCCCCTCCATGCACGAATTTCATGCACTGGGCCTCTAGTATGTCCATAGTGTGGTCCATTGTGTTCTTCCCTTAGGAGAAATGTGAGTCTGAGTGGTTTCTGATAACCGGAGAGGAATTTCATATAACACATCCTGGCTTTGTAAAAAATAGGTGTGTGGCCTTGGACAAGTTAGCATCTTTGTATTTCAGCTTTTGTGTTTGTAAATTGGGAATATAATGATATCTCCTCCTAGATTTATTGTGAAGATTAAATAAAGTCATACCTATAAAGTGCTTAGAACAGTGCCTAGCACAGGGTAAATATTATAATAGTGTCTAGCCATTGTCATTACAATCACCATTATTTGTACTAGCAGTAATAAGTATTATTATTAAAAACTCCTACAAATATTTATATTTCATAGGAGGATATCAAAGAGATTTAATGGGTAGCATCTAGATTTAAGAAGAGTATTTGGTGGACCTGCCTCAGAATTCCTCCACTCATAACACATACTCCACCTAGTCATAAAGTCAGGACTATACAAAATACATTTTTTTTTTGTTCTTTGTACTCTAGACAGTATAAACAAAAGTTATATATATATAACTCTAAATTGTGATTTATGCTTCTTTCAGCTTATCACAAAGACTATTTTAAAATTTTATATTTTAAACTTCTTCCCAATCTCATGTATTCAGTGTCCATAGAAAGGTTATAAGAATTAAACCAAAGGCACTATTGTACAATGTTTAAATCCTTTTTATTCTACTGTTCTTTTTAATGTTCTTGGGTAGCTCTCCCAGATTTAAATACAAAACAAAACCAGATTTTTTAAAAATTCTAAGGCATGTTTCTGAAATATGATTATTATATGGAAAAATATTTTTAGGACTTAAGTTATCTACTACAGTTGGCAGTTTTTTATTTGGTTTGTATTCAAAATATGATATTTTTCTTATATATTTATACATTACAAATATATTTTCTGGGGTGAGTAAAATTTCTGTTTTAATTACAATATTTGAATTGGACAGATATAGAATTGTATTTTTCTGAAATATTTTATATGTAATGTTTGGAACTACACAAAATTCTTGATTTTAAAAAAATTGCATGGTAAATGAATAGATAGTTCTTTAAATAAAATATGGATAAAGTGTGCCAAAAATAACAAACTTCCTCACTTGAAAAAATCAGTAAGTACTATAAGAAGCTAGAGAAATATCTTTTGCAAATCACATATAACATAAAAATATTAGTAGTTAATAACAGATTTTATATTTTTTGTAATTATTTTTACAAGTCTCATTGTGTGAACAACTCATGATTCATCTTTTAAAAACAAACATTAAACTTCATGGTTACTATTTTATAATCTAGGTTGTACCAAATCTAATTTTCATAAATTTTTGTCTACAGTGATTTGCTTTTCAGCTTGGATACATATTTCTTGACAGATAAAAGACATTCCAATGTTTTATATCAATATCTGAAAAGAAAAATAATACCTGAAATTAAGAAGAATTAGAGATACTATGTAAATAGGTGTAAATTTTGAAGAAAGTAAAACGTTTATTTACACCAATTGGGAAAAAGGTGTATGTATGTTTTGAACATTGACTTTATTTCATCTACCACAATAACATCAAAAGAATCATTCTAAGTAATTATCACCCTTGATCAGTAAGGAAAATTTGCAGAAGTATGAGTATTTGGCATGTTTGGTGGTCAAGGATAGGAGGTTGACAATTAATGTACAAATCATGAATTATTCCCTACATAGGAGCAGTGGTATTTCAAGACAAGGTATTGGATACCCCAAAGTAAGGTCTTCATTATTAAAGAAAAGGCCCTTATTCTGTAGCATCTGATTTTTAACGCTGTAGCATCACAGCATTAACATTGACAAGCAAACACAAACTTAACTGTCATCCTCCCTTCCTATCAAGTTGTGTCATCCCAGTATGTTCCTTCCTAGATACTATATCTTATCGAACACTTGCTTTTACTCTTTTCAAATTAAGTTTAAGTTCCTCAAAGAAGAACATCTAGATATATTTCTAGATTTCAAAATATGGAAAGTACCACCATTATCAGTTGATAAATTATCCTACTCGTAACTCCGTTCTCCTTACACTATTGACTGCATATTTTTATTTTTTTTAATTTAAATTCTTTATTGCTTAAAGTATTACATAAGTCTCCTTTTCCCCCCATTAACCTCTCTCCAGCCGCCCACACCCCCAGCACATGCCCTCACCCCCCACCCCCATCTGTGTCCATTGGTTATGCTCATATGCATGCAAACAAGTGCTTTGGTGGATCTCTTATCCACACACACACACACGCACGCACACACACACACTGCCTTCCCTCATAGGTTGGTTGGACAATCTGTTGGGTGTGTCTATGACTCTGGTTCTATTTTTGTTCATCAGTTTATGTTGTTCATTATATTCCACAAATGAGTGAGATCATGTTATATTTGTCTTTCTCTGACTGACTTATTTCGCTTAGCATAATGCTCTCCAGTTCCATCCATGCTGTTGCATATGGTAAGAATTCCTTCTTTTTTACAGCAGCATAGTATTCCATTGTGTAGATGTACCACAGTTTTCTAATCCACTCATCTGCTGATGGGCACTTAGGCTGTTTCCAAGTTTTAGCTATTGTAAATTGTGCCACTTTGCACATAGGGGTGCATATATCTTTTCTGATTGGTGTTTCTGTTTTCTTGGGATATGTTCCTAGAAATGGGATTACTGGATCAAATGGAAGTTCCATTTTTAGTTTTTTGAGGAAACTTCATACTATTCTCCACAGTGGCTGCACCAGTCTGCATTCCCAACAGCAGTGCACGAGGGTTCCTTTTCCTCCACATCCTCACCAGCACTTGTCATTTGTTGATTTGTTGATGATAGCCATTCTGACAGGTGTGAGATGGTACCTCACTGATGTTTTGATTTGCATCTCTCTGATGATTAGTGACTTTGAGCATGTTTTCATATGTCTCTTGACCTACTGTATGTCTTCTTTAGAAAAGTGTCTATTTAGGTCCTTTGCCCATTTATTAATTGGATTGTTTAACTTTTGTTAACTTATATGAGTTCCCTATAAATTTTGAAGATTAAACGCTTATCAGAGATAACATTGGCAAATATGTTCTCCCATGCAGTGGTCTTTCTTGTTTTGTTGATGGTCTCTTTTGCTGTGCAGAAGCTTTTTATGTTGATGTAGTCCCATTTGTTTATTTTCTCCTTAGTTTCCATTGCCCTTGGAGCTGTATCGGTAAATATATTGCTATGACAAATGTCTCCTATTTAGCTGCTTATTGCTTCTTCCAGAATTTTTATGGTTTTCTGTCTTACATTTAAGTCCTTTATCCATTTTGAGTTTATTTTTGTGTATGGTGTAAGTTGGTGGTCTAGTTTCATTTTTTTACATGTATCCCTCCAATTTTCCCACACCATTGATTGAAGAGACTGTCTTGACACTATTTTGTGCTCTTGCCTCCTTTGTCAAATATTAATTGAGCATAATGACTTGAGTCGATCTCTGAGTTCTCTGTTCTGTTCCATTGGTCTATATGTCTGTTCTTGTGCCAGTACCAGGCAGTTTTGAAAACAGAGGCTTTGTAGTATAGCTTGATATCTGGTATTGTGATCCCTACAACTTTGTTCTTCTTTCTCAAGATTGCTGCAGCTATTCAGGGTCTTTTTTTATTCCAGATGAATTTTTGGAGAGTTTGTTCTAGGTCTTTGAAGTATGCTTTAAGTATTTTAATGGAGATTGCATTGAATTGATAGATTGCTTTGGGTGTTATGAACATTTTAATGATGTTGATTCTACCAACCCATGAACACGAATATTCTTCCATTTATTTATGTCTTTCTCTATCGCTTTTTCAGTGTCCTAGAATTTTCTGAGTACAGGTCCTTTACATCCTTGGTTAAATTTAGTCCTGTGTATCTTAATTTTTTTGTTACAATAGTAAATGGGATTGTTTTTTAATTTTCTCTTTCTGTGAGTTCATTATTGGTGTGTAAAAAGGCCATAGATTTCTGGGTGTTAATTTTGTATCCTGTTATATTTCCCAATTCATTTATTAGGTCTAGTAATTTTTTGATGGAGTCTTTGGGGTTTTCTATGTACACTATCATGTCATCTGTGAATAAGAACAGTTTTACTTCTTCTTTCCAAATTGGATGCCTTTTATATCTTCTTGTTTGATCGCATTGGCTAGCATTTCCAGTACTATGTCGAACAGGAGTGGTAAAAGTGGGCATCCCTGTCTTGTTCCTGTTCTTAGGTGAAATGGTTTTAGTTTTTGCCCATTGAGTATGATGTTGGTTGTAGGTTTATCATATAAGGCTTTTATTATACTGAGGTATATCTATTCCCATTTTGCTGATAATTTTTATCAGGAAAGGGTGTTAGATTTGTCTGTAGCAATTGACATGATTATCTGATTTTTGTCTCTCAATGTGTTTTTGTGATGTATCACTTTTATTGATATGTGGATGTTGTACCAGCCTTGAATCCCCGGAATAAATCCCACTTGGTCATGGTGTCTGATCTTTCTAATGTAATGCTGTATCCTATCTGCTAGAATTTTGTTGCGGATTTTAGCAGCTGTGTTCATAAGGGATACTGACCTGTAATTCTCTTTCTTTGTAGTGTTTCTATCTGGTTCTGGGATTAGGGTAATGCTGGCTTCATAGAAAGAGCTTGTAAGTGTTTTCCTCTTGAATCTTTTGAAATAGTCTGAGAAGGATAGTTCTTTGAATGTTTGGTAAAACTCTCTTGTGAAGCCATCTTGCCTGGCGCTTTTGTTTGCTGAAAGCTTTTTGATGACTGCTTCAATTTCCTCCATAGTTATTGGCCTAGTCAGATTTTTTTAATTCTTGATTGAGTTTTAGAAGGTTGTATTTTTCTAGGAATATGTACATTTCCTTTAGGTTGTTTAGTCTGTTGTAGTAGAGTTGTTCATAATATATATATATATATATATATATATTTACAATTTGTATATTTCTGTGAGGTCTGTTGTTATTTCGCCTCTTTCATTTGTGATTTTGTTTACTTGGGTCCTCCCTCATTGCTTCTTGGTGAGCCTGGCTAGAGGTTCATCAATCTTGTTTATCTTTTCAAACAACCTGCTTTCTAGTTCTTTAAGTTGTAGAGTTAGATAATTTATTACCAGTTTTTCTATTATTATCATTATTATTTTTTTTTAGGAAGGCCTGTAATGCTATGAACTTCCCTCTCAGTCCTGATTTCACTGTGTCCCATGGGTTTTGGATTGTTGTGTTTTCAGGATGTTTTTAATTTCTTCTTTGATCTTTTAGGTAACAGTCATTGTTTAACAGCATGCTGTTCAGCCTCCAAGTGTTAGAATTCTTCTCATTGTTTTTATTGTAGTTGATTTCTAATATTATGCCAGTGTGGTCTGAGAAGATGCTTGATATGATTTCAATTTTCTTGAATTTGGAAAGACATTGCCTATGAACCAATATGTGGTTTATCTTTGAAACTGTCCCATGTACACTTGAGAATAATGTATATTCTGTGGCTTTGGAGTGCAATGTTCTGAAGATGTCAATTAAGTCCATCTGATCTAGTGAGTCATTTAGGGTTGATGTTTCTTTGATGATTTTTTTGTCTAGAGGATTTATCCAGTAATGTTAATGGGGTATTAAAGTCCCCTACTATGAATGTATTGCTGTCGATCTCTCCCTTGTTATCTTCCAGAAGATTTTTATGTATTTGGGTGCTCCTGCATTGGGTGCATATATGTTTACCAGAGTTATATACTCTTGTTGTATCTATTCCTTTAGTATTATGAAGTGGCCTTCCTTATCTCTTGTTATGGCCTTCACTCTGAGGTCTATTTTGTCAGATATACATAAGTATTACTACCCCAGCATTTTTTTCATTTCCATTTGCCTGAAAGAAATTTTTCTACACCTTCATTTTCAGACTGTGTGAGTCTCTTCTTCTGAGGTGGGTCTCTTGTAGAAAGCATATATGGGCCATGATTTCTTATCCATTCAGCCACTTGATTTATTTTGATTGGAACATTTACGCAATTACATTTAAAGTTATTATTGATAGGTACTTGTTCGTAGCCATTTTTATTTTTTGTGCCTGTGTTCCTTCTTTCCCCCTTTTTTTCTTCTTTTAACAACAGTCCCTTTAGCATTTGTTGCATTGCTGGCTTGGCAGTGTTAAACTCCCTTAGGCTTTTTTTGTCTGTGAAGCTCCTGATTTCCCTTTCAATTTTGAATGATAGCCTTGCTGGATAGAGTATTGTTGGATTTAGTTCCTTGCTTTGCATCTTTTTGTATACTTACTTCCATTCCTTTCTGGCTTGATGTGTGTCTGTTGAGAAATTATTTGATAATCTAATGGGAGATCCCTTGTAGGTAACTTTCTGTTTCTCTCTTACAGTATTAAGAGTCTCTCTTTGTCTTTAATGCTTGCCAGTGTAATTATGACATGTCTGGGTATTGGTCTTTTGGGTTCATCTTGTTTGGGACTCTCTGTGCTTATGTGACTTTTTCTTCCCCAAATCAGGGAAGTTTTCTGACATTATTTCTTCAAATAGGTTTTTTAACCCTCGCTCCTCTTCTTGCCATTCTGGCACCCTATTATATGTATATTGCTTCGTTTCATGTTGTCCCAAAGCTCCCTCAGGTTCTCCTCCTGTCTTTTGATTTTTTTCTCCAATTGCAGTTCAGATTGGGTGTGTTTTGCTTCCCTGTCTTCCAATTTGCCTATTCGGTCCCCCGCTTCTCCTGATATACTGTTGAAAGCTTCCATATTGTTTTTTATTGTAGCTATGTCACCCTTTATTTCCTCCTGATTCTTATGTAGGTTGCTGATTTTCTAATCCATGAATTGTATTAAAATTATTCTGAAATATTTTTCTGACATATTGCATGTCTCCATTTTATTTAGTTCCTTTTCTGGTGATTCCCTCCTTTTCTTTCCTTTGGGGGTTGATCTTCTGTCTCCCCATTTTTATTCTCACCAAAGGATCCAGGTTTCAAGTTGCATGGGGCCTGTGGCTGCAGCAGTTAGCTTGGTGGCAGGTCGTACAGTCACAGTCAGCAGCTGTTCCTCTGATGGTCACAGGCAGCATCTGCTCCTTGCATGGCCACAGGGCAGCTGCTCCTCACATGATCATGGGTGGAGGCTGCTCCTCGGGGGTTCACAGAGTGGCTGCTCCTTGGGGGTCGCAGGATGGCTGCTCCTCGTGCAGTCATGGGCAGCGGCTGCTCCTCGGGCAGTCGCAGGTGGTGGCTGCTCGTGGGGCAGCTTCTCCTTGCGCTGTAATGGGGTGGCTTCTCCTCACATGGTCGTGGGGTGGCTGCTCCTTGCATAGTTGTGGGTGGCAGTTGCTCCTCAGGGTGGTGTTCATGCAGCTGCTGCTCCTTGTGTGGTAACGGGTGGTTGCAGCTTCTTGCACGGTCACTGGCGGCAGCTGATTGAGTTGCTGCTGGAGCGGTCATTTTGTCTGGTGCTGCTGCGTGAGGCTCAGCTGTTCACGTGTGCAGTTGCGGGGCCCAGGGCTAAAGCATCTGGCTGTTGGGAGGGGAGTGCCCTTGAGAACTCACAGGAGCCCTCCAATGGAGAGGCTGGAGTCCCAGTGTCTATGGTTTGGTAGCTGAGGCAGCAGGACCCTGGGTGGAGTGGCTATAGGATGCCGGGTCATGTCTGAGAGCACCCTGGGTGGAGGTGAGGCTGGACCACCAGTCACAGCAGCTCTCCCCTGCAAGATGGTGCACACTCTGTGGCAGAGCTGGTGCTCTGGGAGAGATTACAGCAGTATCAGAGGCTGCCTGGGTATGTGAGCCTGGTCGACAAGCCCTAGAAGGTCCTGCAAGATCTAGCTGTCCCTCACTCAGAGACACACATACACCACATGTACACATATTCCCCTTTCTCTCCCTCCCTCACTCACACACTCTTCCTCACTGCCATCCTCCTGGCCACCATCTTGGAATCTCTCTCAACTGTTTCTTTTTATATTGATTCAAAAGCTACAGGGGCCATCAGCCTCTATTATAATAGGCCCCAATTTTATGTTTGACATCCATTTCTTCATGTATTTCTTTCTTAAATAAATATTTATTGAAATCCTATGCTGGTATTGTTCTATGTATTAGAATATAACAAGACCCTAAGTTTGAGTCACTGGCATCTCTATATATAAAAAGCCAGCAACAGGAGGCATAACGAGTGGAATGACCAGTTGCTGTGATGCCCACTGCGGCCCACAAACTGGCCTGATATGGTGGTGGGGCCGAATGGCCAACCTCCTGTGGCCTCTCCCCCCAGCTGGCCCCATTCCTGATTGGCCTCTCCTACTCTGATCGAGGGTGGGGTGGCCAGCCAAACCCCCCATGCCCCTTCCTCCTGGCCAGCCCTGCACCAGATTAGCCTGCAGCCCTCTCCCCAGCCAGTCCTGCCCCTGATTCTCCTCACCCCAATAGGAGGTGAGGGCAGCCAGCCAACCTCCTGCAGGCCCTCCCCCCAGCGGGCCCTGCCCCCAATGGGCCCCTACCACCTTGATTGGCCCACAGCCCCTCCCCCAGTCAGCTCCACTTCAGATAGGCCCCCCCACTTCAATCAGGGGCAGGGCGGGCTGGTCAACCACCCATGGCCCATCCCCCAGGTTTCTGACCCCCAATCGGCCCCCCCACCCCATTCAGGTGTGGGGCTGGCTGACCCACCAGCCACAGACCCTCCCCGTGGCCAGCCCTGCCCCCAATCAGCCTCCCACCCCAATTGGGGTTGGGGCCTGCTGGCCAATTGCCCTTGGCCCTTCCCCCCAGCTGGCCCAGCCCTGACCAGCCCCCTGGACCCCACCCATGCACGAATTCATGCACTGGGCCTCTAGTATAATAATATATGCAAAAACAAGAAACTTGTCTTTTTCATAATTTTTGGCTGTAAAAGACATTTGAGATCCAGATGTATGAAAGAATGGAAAGTAGGTTGGGGTGGTAGAAGCAATTAGTAGAGAATCTTAGAGATCAATTTCAGATTCAATAAAGTAAAAAAACTTGGGACCAATTTTTTAAGCTACTTCATAGGCACCTACAATGTAGGCCAATGATGCCATAAGTCAGATAATTTATATATGATAAGACAACTTTAAAAAAAATAACAGTTAGGAAGACAGAAATCAGTAGTGTCAGGAGCTCAAAGAACATTATTTTGGTAGAAAGAGAATGATATATATAAAGAATATATCTGAATAATATCTGTAAGATAGCTGCAACTGTAATTATTTGAATTGGGGAAAAAATCCTTTGTGACAAAATGTCTTTGCTCTTTTCTAAGGTATAGGTTTTCTGTAAAATTGGATTAGAACTTAAATTTAAGGTAAATGAGTAAGAGAGTGGTTGGTGAATAGTAGGCTAGTTCTGCTTGGTGGATTAAGAGGAAAAATACTATTTGGGCATATTATTTTTTTCCCCATTTAGTTAAATAGGCTGAGTTGAGCAAGTGTTAGTAAAAATATTTTCCTTGCTTTTAAAGTTTTCCAAAAATAAAAATTATATATATATATATATAATTTTACATATATAATTATATATATATATATATATATATATATATATATATATATATATATAATTGTGGTCCTCTTTAGTATTGAATATTTTATGATGAACAATCTACTTTTGCTTGACCAAATTCTTCAATATTTACTCATTTCTTTTCCTCAATGTAGAGAAAAACCAATTGTTTTCCAATGTCCACAATTACTCATTTTGTATTTGAGGATAGTACAAATTATTTGACATTTTCTCCAAACCAAACAAATTTTTATTTTTACATTTTCATCTTTCCTTACTAATTTCATAACTTCCAGTTAATGGTGCTTTATACTTCAATCTAAATATTCACACTTCAATTTTTGTAAGTACCTAAGTAAACTTTCCCTGGAAGGTGTTCTACAGCTGGCTGGGCCACGGACCATTAATATGAAATACTAGAAATGGTAAAGAGTTTCTTGTTCTAAGAAATTTGGATAATATTGATTAAAATATGCTACCCAATTTCTTTATGCTAAGTTTTTAATATACATGGTCTGGGAAATATTTTGTTCAGTGCTAAAATCTGAATCTTCCTCCATGTGAAGATACAAGCAGAAGTCTGCAATGCAGGGACTTCACCCAACGATGCTGACACCTTGGTCTCAGGCTTCCAGCACCCTAACTGTGGGAAACATATTTCTATTTTTTTATAAACAATTCAAACTGTGGTATTTTGTACTAGCAGCCTGAACAATCTAAGAATATGATAACTTTTTAATCTCTGTTTTGTGTGTTATTTTTATATTCAAGCAGGTTACAGGTAGAGTTATAAGCATAGACAGTAAAAAAAGTATATCCTATCTAATAAAAGGGTAATATGCAAATTAACCATCACTCTATCACAAAGATGGCAGCACCCAGTCCTCTCAGCCTCACTGGAGTCCTCCAGTCCTGGGGAGGCTGCCACTGAGAACGGGTAGCGTGAGCAGCCTGGCGAAATGCTTGCTTCATCACTGTGGCAATGCCCCAGCTGCGGAGGGCCTCCGGGGGACAAGGGGCCGGCCTGCAGCCTCTGCGGCCGAGCGTAGGCCCAGAGAGGAGACAGTGGGCCCTCCTCCCATGGAAGCAGTGCGGCTCCGTCCTGGCACCCATGCTCGCTTCCACCTCCCGCAGAAGCTGTACGGCTCCTGTAGAAGCAGCACAGCTCCTGTGGAAGCAGCGTGGCTCTCGGCAGCGTGCTGTGGTTCCCGCTGGCTCCCGCAGAAGTGGCAGGTAGCCTACTGCGCACGATATAGCGCGATGGGCTACTAGTATGTAAATATTCAGTAATTCTTTCCAAAAGCTTAGAAACTCCATATAATTAAAGGGCCATAACATGAAGGGGAATTGTCATAGACAATACAATTTGAAAAAAAAAAAAAAAAAGGGAGAATAATATTGCCTTGTCTAGAGTGGCAAAGAATGCCTTGCCATACTTACCAGAGCAGAACATTATGAGTCTAATGATATGGAATCACAGGCCTCTTAAAAGCTTACTAGGAACTCACCAAGATAAAGAAATACAGAAAAATTTTGAGCCATGAGCATAGTGGATATGGTAACAACATTGAGTTCTGGCTGGGGATGGGGAGTAATATTATGTCTACAGTAGTATCCAAGGTAATGCAAACTTTATCTTATTTGATAAAAAACACTATCTTTCCAAATTATCTCCATTAATCCTCACCTGAGAGAGGAAGAAAGAGAGAGCAAGACAGAGAGAAAGAGAAACATCACTGTGAGGGAGAAACATGAATTGGTTGCCTACCATAGGCAACCTGACCGGGGATCAAACTAGCATTTGGCCACTAGCATTGAATTATTCTTTTTCTACTTTATAAATCAATAATCTCATTTTCACTTCTGACAAAATTGAAAGCTAGTTTTTACTTTCTGTTCTTAATAAAACGTCCCTTGCTTGTTCAGAAATCTGAAAGAATGCTTAGTGCCAAATACTGAAAGCTGTATTACAGCCTAGAGAATGATCTGTTTTGCAGCCTTCAGAAGTGAAACCACACAAAAACACAGTGGGCTAGGCCTTCTTTGCATACATGGTGTGCTGCAGTCTTAGTGGACTTCTATTTACAGTCACTGATGGAGGACTGGAAAGAGGTTCCTGCTGAGATCAACTCTTTCTGTGCTTATCTGATTGATTAATAGAGTATGTGTTTGGCTTAATTGCCCCAAAGTAAAAGCAAAATAGATGTCATTATACAGATCATATTTCCAATAAGTAATTTTCACTAAATATCAGAAAATAAAGTTTTCTTTTTCTAAAACGTTGTCAATATGCTCCAAGTAAAGGAAATCTCAACAATAAGAAACATTTAATCTGAAGGCAGGTTAAATTTACTTTTTACATATATTACATCATCATATATATATATATATATATATATATGTATATATATATGTATATATGTATATATATATGTGTGTGTGTGTATGTGTGTGTGTGTGTGTATATATATATATATCCTATATAATAAAAGAGTAACATGCAAATTAACCATCACTCTGCTACGCCCACAAGCCACGCCCCCCAGCCAATCAGGAGCAAATATGCAAATAAACCCAACCAAATGGCTACGGCCACAGAGAGCAGGAGGGAGGCTTGGGTTTCCCTGGCAATGGAGGAAGCCAAGCTTTCCACCTGCCCTTGCCGGCCTAGGCCTCCACCCAAGGCTATAAAGTTTCAATTAGAAGATACATAAATCCCCCCAAAAATGGCTGCTGCCACAGAGCTGGAAAGAGCAGGAGGCTATGGTTGCCCCTAGTGATGGAGGAAGCCAAGCTTTCCGCACACTCTGGCTAGCCCAGGCCTCCGCTTAAGGCTACAAAGTTTCAATTAGAAGATACATAAATCCCCCCAAAAATGGCTGCTGCCACGGAGCAAGCAGAAGGCTTGGCTCCGCTCCAGGCTACAAAGTTTCAATTGTAGAAGATAAATAAACCCCAGATACCAGGGCCTCCGCTTGGGTCACCAGGGGAGTGGCCGGCCTGCAAACCACCACAGGCCCCTAGCCCAGGCCGCCTCATGCCCCAAGGGAACCCCCACCCTGATCCGGGACACCCTTCAGGGCAAACCAGCTGGCCCCCACCTGTGCACCAGGCCTCTATCCTATCTAATAAAAGAGTAATATGCAGATTTACCATCACTCCAACACACAAGATGGCTGCCCCCATGTGGTCAAAGATCCTGCCTCCATGTGGACACAAGATGGCCACCACAAGATGGCCAGCAAGGGAGGGAAGTTGGGAGGGACCAGGCCTGAAAGGGAGGGCAGTTAGGGGTGACCAAACCAGCAGGTAAAGGCAGTTGGGAGGGATCCAGGCCTGCAAGGGAGAGCAGTTGGGGGGGACCAGGCCTGCAGGGGAGGGCAGTTAGGGGTGACCAGGCCTGCAGGGGAGGGCAGTTAGGGGTGACCAGGCCTGCAGGGGAGGGCAGTTAGGGGTGACCAGGCCTGCAGGGGAGGTCAGTTAGGGGCAAACAGGCTGGCAGGGGAGCAGTTAGGATCAATCAGGCTGGTAGGGGAGCAGTTAGGCATCAATCAGGCTGGCAGGGGAGTGGTTAGGGGGTGATCAGGCTGGCAGGCAGAAGTGGTTAGGGGCAATCAAGAAGGCAGGCAGGCGAGCAGTTGGGAGCCAGCAGTCCTGGATTGTGAGAGGGATGTCCGATTGCCCGTTTAGGCCCGATCCCACTGGCCTAAACGGGTAGTCAGACATCCCTTGAGGGGTCCCAGTTTGGAGAGGGTGCAGGCTGGGCTGAGGGACAACCCTCTCCCCTGTGCACGAATTTTGTGCACCCAGCCTCTAATATATATATATATATATATATATATATATATATATATATATATATATATATCTTCTACTGACCATTTTTGGTCTTTAATACTTGTTTCATGTTGGTTTATCTTTTCTCTTCAATGTAAGATTCATAATGGCAGAGACTAAAATTTGCACTTTTAATGTGTTTGTAAATGAAATTAGCGTAGTAGACCTGGCTCAGTCACTATTTCCACAATTAATTTCTGTCTCCCTGCCTCCACCCCTCACATCCCCAGTTCACTGTGACCTTTTCCTCCATCCAGGAAAATGCTATAAAGAGTCCTTTTGCCTTTGGTCTAATAACACATATGTCACTTATCCCCTTCTCTAGGGGATTGGGAGTGCCCTGTGACCAAGTGAGAGTCGCTGCCTTTCCTTCCATCAGAGAAATGCCTGAAGGAATTCTGTGGGGAGGCAGAGCCTGAAATGGCACTTACATGTAGTTTTCAAACTCAGAAACCCTTCTCTGGAATTCTGTTCAGGAGTGGCACAGCCTCTGGGGTATTCCACAACTTGAATTTAAAATTACTCTTGTCTGAACAGGTAGAAGCTTATGACTTCTTATTTATATGTAATGCCATTATCACTCTTTCCAATTCCAGTGACAGATTATTTCCTTAGTGAAGGAGATAGAAAGGTATTTGGAGGAAACCAGTTCTAGTGATACAAAATCAATCATGTTTTCTGTTACTGTTACTGGCATTTTTTAAAAAACATGATGTTTTTTTATTTTATGTTTTACACCACTATTTATCCCCTCTATGCTCGTTTCCAACTCTATCACTGTGCCCGCCATCACCACACGTTGTCCATATCCATTAGTTCCCACTTTTTTTCTCAATGATAAATTGTCTCCTAAATATCTTTTCTTTTCTTTACCCTTTTGTTTTCCTTTGCCACACATTTCTATAAAACTCTTAGCTTTTTGAAAAAAGAACATTATAGTACATCATAACAACCAGTCACTATGATGTGCACTGACCACCAGGGGCAGACGCTCAATGCAGGAGCTGCCCCCTGGTGGTCAGTGTGCTCCCACAGGGGGAGCGCCACTCAGCCAGAAGCTGAGGGAGAGTGTGCCTACGCTGGCAGGCAGACTTCCCCCAAAGGGTCGCAGACTGTGAGAGGGCACAAGCCGGGCTGAGGGACAGCCCCCAGTGCACGATGTCATGCACTGGGCTTCTAGTGTTTGGTCAACTTTCATATTAGCCTTTTATTATATAGGATACTGAGGAGTGCAGGACAGATTTCTTGGTGAAAAGAATTAACCTAGGTGTGCAGAAGATACTACAGGTGGTCAAGAGGTGTGAAGACGAGCAAGAGCACAATGAATAAGCCCCTGGCACAAAAGGAGAGTTGTCACTGACTCATACACAGAGTTATCTTCAGAAAAATAATGGTCAATATTTTCTATTATGTAGCCAAAAGCTTACTGGAGCAACAGCAAATCAGGACCCATTTGCCAGGGGGAAGATTATTCTTAACTACTATTACTAATTAGAAGATGTGTGTGATGTGCTACATTTCATATATAACTAACTAGAATCCTTGGTACCAGTGTTCATGGCTACACCATTGCTATCTGTCACCTCTACATGGATAAAGGAAATGTTTGTGTGGGTAAAAGGAGTCAGGAAACAGATTCTCCATGATGAGTACCTTCTCTTAAGACTAATTGTGAAACACAGATTTTTGTATGTAATTAAAAACGAGTAGAAGGATATATAATCCATGTTCTTAAGAAGATACTCCTGGAGTGCCAGAAGGGGAAGAAAGTGAGTGAGGTATAGACAACTTGTTTGAATAAATAATGGCAGAAAATATCCCTATCCTAGGGAAAGAAAAATCACACAAGTCCAGGAGGCACACAGAGTCACAAGCAAGAGGAACCCAAACATGCCCACACTGAGACACATCATAATGAAAATGCCAAAAATTAAAAATAGGCCAGAAGGGAATGGAATGAAGGATTCAAGGTAATGAAAATCAAGGATATGAAAGAAAGATTAGTATATCCAGCAAGGCAACAACAAACCAGCACTGCAAGAAATGCTTAAAGGTTCTGGTATAATGAGAAGAATAAATATATAGAGAGAGACATAGGCATAAATAATTAAATGGCAATAAGTAAATACATATCAATAATAACCTTAAATGTAAATGGATTAAATGGTCCAATCAGAAGACATAGGGTAACTGACTGGATATGAAATTATGACTTAATTATATACTGCCTACAAGAGATCCACCTCAGAACAAAGGACTCACATAGGATGAGAGTGAATGGATGGGAAAATATTATCCACGCAAATGAAAAGGAAAAATAAAATTGGGATAGCAATACTCATATCTGACAAAATAGACATCAAAATGAAGGTCATCACAAAAGTCAATAAAGGTCACTATATAATACTAAAGTAATCGATCCAAAAGAGAATGTAACCAGGGTAAACATATATGCACCCAATATAGGAGCACTTAAATATATATTTTTTTAAAAAAGTAAAATTTCTGGAGGACTTTAAAGGAGAGATCGCCAGCAATTCAGTCATAGAAGGGAATTTCGACACAGCACTGACTTCACTGGATAGATCTTCCAGGGAAAAACTGAACGAGGAAACAGTGATTCTAAATGACATACTGGATCAGATGGATTTAACTGATATTTACAGACCATTTCACCCCAAAGCCACAAAATATACATTCTTCTCAAGTGCACATGGGTCATTCTCAAAGATAGACAACATGTTGGGACATAAAACAAGTATCTACAAGTTCAAGAAGACTGAAATCCTATCAAGCATCTTTTCATTTCACAATGGAATGAAATTAGAAATCAACTAGGGTAAAAACATGGAGGCTAAATAGCATGTTAATAAACAATGAATGGGTTACCAATCTATATATATAAAAGCCTAAGTGACCATCGCAATTGAATGGATGACCGAACATGCTGCGTGGGATGACCAGGCCAACAGGGCGGTTAGTGAGGGGCGACCAAATGACGGAGCAGCAGGTTGTGTGGGGTGACCAGGCCCACAGGGGGGGTGTCCAGTTGGGGGCAACCAGGCTGGCAGGGGCGCAGTTAGGGGCAATCAGGCAGGCAGGCATGTGAGCAGTAGGGAGCCCACTGTATGGGAGAACATATTTGGCAATGATACAGCTGATAGAGGGTTAATATCAAAATTTATAAGGAACTCATACAATTTAACAAAAGGACAAATAATTCAATTAAAAAAATGGTCAAAGACCTAAATAGACACTTTTCCAAAGAGGACATATAGATGGCCAAGAGACATATGAAAGAATTGTCAAAGTCGCTGATCATCAGAGAGATGCAAATGAAAAAATGAGGTATCACCTCTCACCTGTCAAAATGGCTACCATCAACAAATCAACAAACAACAAATGCTGGCTAGGATGTGGAGAAAAAGGAACCCTCGTGCACTGCTGGTATGAATGCAGACTGGTACAGCCACTATGGAAAACAGTATGGAGTTTCCTCAAAAATTTAAATATGGAACTTCCAATTGACCCAATGATTCCACTTCTAGGAATATATACTAAGAAACTCAAAACACTAATCAGAAAGAATGTATGCAAACCTATGTTCATAGCAGCACAATTTACAATAGCTAAGATCTGGAAACAGCCCAAGTGTCCATCAGTAAATGAGTAGATAAAAAATCTGTGGTATATTTACTCCAGTAAAACGAAGATTTCATACCCTTCGAGACAGCATGGAGGGACCTGGAGAGTATTGTGCAAAGTGAAATAAACCAGTCAGAGAAAGACAAGTATCACATGATCTCACTCATATGTGGAATCTAATGAACAAAATAAACTGATGAATAAAATTGATCCAGCAGACTGTAGAATCTCAGAGAGAAGGCGGGGGTGGGTAGGAAGAGATCAGCCAAAGAACTTGTATGCATATATGCATAACCCAGGGATACAGACCATAATGTGGTGAAGGCCTTGAGTGGGGAGTGAGGATGGGCTAGAAGTGTAAATGGGGGCAAACAGGGGGCATATGTAATACTTTCAACAATAAATATTAAAAAAAAATAAAGTTTATGCTATGGGGAAAAAAGAATATTCTTCTGTTTGGAATCTTTATGACTCTTTTGCAAATCAATTATCTAAAATAATATTAGGGAGTTATATCAGCATGATTTGATCTCATTTCATAATACTTAATTGAATCAAGTTTTTGAACTCCAGGGAATAAAAGTAGGAATGATCAGTTTGTAAAAATATTATCGTTTAATATTTGTGCTGTTTCAAGATATTAATTTGTATAGGGCCATAATAAAATATTAAAAGGCTATAAATTTAAAAACAATTCAGGTACTACAAAATAATTGAAAAAATACATCTACTTGGCTTAAAATATGAACCCCAGGAGTTTAATATTCAAATCTATCTTTTTAGATACTTGCATAATCTATATCTATTTGATTAAAACGTCCAACTGATTCTCTCTTTTTAAGATATATTTAACAACAGAACTGACTGGCTATTTAACTCAGTCCACTAATTAGTTATTGCTAAGTAGTCTATCCTATTTTTAACCCATGTAAGTACCATGTTAGTTTATTGATACTAGTAACACCAAACTTATGAGTGATGTCTACTCTTTTAGAACACACACTTTCCAGAAGTTCTTTATAGTTCTTAGAACACTCTTACAAGATAATACATATTATCAATCACATTTTTTAGATTAAAATAAAGTGGTGAATATAGTATGCACATGAAGATAGTTCAATTAACTTTCTCCATGTCACATAGTTCCTAAGTGATATAGGCAAGATAGAAGCTCACCTATGTCAGATTTCAAAACTCATATTTTTTTTTCTTTACTCCAGACTGCCTCAATTTTTATACTTTTTGTGTTTGAGTCTTAACCAAACAAGACAACAATCACTTTTCTCCTCTTTAATATTTTTTAAGTTGAAAGAGATACTATTCCTTTAATTTTGTATCTTGATACCATTTTTTCATTCAGAAATATCTGAATAACATTTTAATAGAACATTAAGGAAGTCTGCAATATAGCCCAGAACTAGCAAAACGTATTATGGTTGTAAATATGTGAATGATAAGCATTATATCTTTATGGTCTTGACTCAGTATATATGAAATCACCAGAAGAGTCTTGATCTGGTAGGTACTTGACCTGAGACTCACTGAGTTTAAGTGAGTGCATTGCACTGTTGAGTCCTCGTGGAAGTAGCTGTGTGACGAGTTACTGATTGGAATCATCCACGTGACGAAAACAATCTGGCTGGAGGCTACAGCTAAACATAAAGTTTAAACCCAATTTGTGAAATTTTGAGGAAATATGTGTGCTAATGCAACCATGGTTATCCCTAAAAAATATAAGAAAAAATATTGTTTCCTAACTACCACTTAAAAATATTACAAGTGTCCAGTGGGAATATTTGGAGTCTAATGAACCCCAATCCCACTTAGAAATTTTGCTGACTTCAGTATATAAGGTCTCCAAAATAAGACCTAAATCAGAATTGGGTTCTGAGCATAAATATTTAAAAAGTAAACAAAAGGCAGATATTTAGGAACTCTCACTGGTATGTTAAACTCGATCGCTCATAAGATTTTAAGTGTGTTTGCAACCAGAACTCATGTAGACTGAATTGTTTGGCATAAATTAATTCATCCAAAACTTCTTATGTCTTGAGCTCTATAATGGTCTGACATAGACACTTCTATGGCTTATTTAAAAGACAATTCCTAGTTTGTTACTGGATGTTGAGGGAGACGGCTGCTGCCACTGAAGGATATCAGATAATTCTGACACCAGAAATATCTATCATGTCTCAGGGAATGTTAGAGAAAGTCCAGTGGGGAAGAGCAGCACAGCAATACTCATACATAAAATGAAGATAATATATTCAGAACCATGATAGGAGAATTTCAGTATTAGTTCTCACAGTTTCTTCACTGCCTGCAGAGTCTTGTAATAGAGCCATGAGGGATCTCCCTGTCCCCATCCCACTGTGGTCTGCACCTTGTCTTTCCATTCCAGCAACCCAACCATTCTGTTTTGTGTTCTAGAACTGGGGTTTGAATGGCTATTTTGGAAAGTGGTCGCAACATTCTTGGTAGACCATGTAAAAACCTAAGGGGGAACGCAGAGTTCACACTAGGTGAAGCTCCAAGCAATTTATTTGCCATGTGCAGGTAGAATTTGTCTCCCACTCTGAGAATAGTGTTTGGACCTCTGCAGATTCTTATGCTGTAGCCACTGGCCTTATAGTATACTAGTGACTAGCAGCCCAGTGAACAGATTCATGCACATTGAAAGGAAATTAATTAGAATTCCTGGGGCAGCATCGTGGCTTGAAGGGTGTCTGTAGAGTGAGTAGGGTGGAGGGATGGGGGAGGGGAGAAAAAGAAAGAAAACTCATGCTCAGGTCTTCCAGTTCATGGAGCTGGCTTTGGTGCAGGGACTAACTAATGCACTGGGTCCCAGGTGGTGGCCAGCAGGGCGGGACTGGTCAAGATGGGCCTGACACACCCTGGAGTCAACCTCCCAGGGTCCCTCCAGGGCTGGCCGCACCTGGGGCAGCATTGCGGCTCAAAGGGCATCTGCAGAGTGAGCGGGGTCCCTCTGGGAGGTGGGTCCCTCGGCCTGGCCTGTGGGGATCAGGACAAAACCAGCTGTCCGATGATGTCCCCTGAGGGGTCCTGGAGTGCAAGAGGGCACTCTGCAAAGTTGCTGTCGTACAGGGTGTGGAACATAAATGCAAGTGTGCAGTAAACCAGATTCGGGGCTGACAGTACCCCAGGACCAACACAGAAGGTGGAATAGTGCGGCCCCGTGAGGAATCGGGCTCTCTCCTCTCTGGTTCCAGGGTGCATCACCCCAGAACCACTGCTGCCAAGTCACCACAGCTCAGCAGCTTCTGTGTTGAGCATCTGCCCCCTGGTGGTCAGTGCGTGTCATAGGTACTGGCCAGTCAGATGGTCAGATGGTTGGATGGTAACTTAGCAGGAGACAAGGAGGTCCTAGATAACCAGATGACAAACTCCAACCCTGTTTGAGTTACTCAGTTATGGAAGTCACAGTGGGAATTTGCAGAAAAAAAATCAAGGTAATTCATGTAGATGTCCTCCAAAAAGATCAAGTTGCTAGCTAAGAAGAGATTGGAAGTCTATAAAGGGATACCTTAGTCAGACCCTAGAACTAGTTATGTGAGTTTATAAAATGAATAGGCATGGGCACACTCAGGCTGTGCACAGTTGAAACTAAATCAAGTGAAACCACTACTGTGAGAAGACACTCCGCTCTCTGCTCCTGCCAACAGGAAAGAAATCTTAAGATTGCTCAAGGTGGAATTCTTATTGCTCAGGGGCCATCATTTTGCTGTGCATGAACTCCTACAAGTAGCCACAGGGAACAACAAATAGGTGTTGTTTAAAATTTATAGTCTTTAAATTATGCTCTATTTATTTAGTTTCAGAAGCAAATGTGGAAAATACAATTAAAGTTTGGCATAGGAAAGAGGTTATCAATTTGGTTTACCAGACTATAGTTTTCCTGGTCAACATACACACTTTACTGTTAACAATGTATAGCCACAGCAAAAAAAATATATATATTTAACAGTACATCACCTTTTTAAATACAATTTGAATAGTGGTTTTATTCCATATATAATATTATATATTGACTTACTTAAAAGCTGTGGTGAGAAAGGTTTGGGAGTCTTGCTGAGTTAACTAAATGAGTATGTCTTGACACTCCATTTAAAAGGAATAAAGGAAGGATTCCACAGGAACAATTGTTATGATCAGATGATAGGAATGATGTGTTGACCGATAATGAAACTATAAAACTTTATATCTCTCCAACCTTACAACATTTTTTTCACCTACTTGATTTCTTTGTCCTGAGGTAACAGCCATATCTACATACTAGAGGCCCAGTGCAGGAAATTCATGCACAGGTGTGGGGGATGTGTCCCTCAGCCCAGCCTGCACCCTCTCCAATCTGGGATCCCTCTCACAATGCAGGACTGCTGGCTCCCAACCGCTTGCTTGCCTACCTGCCTGCCTGATTGCCCCTAACCGCTTCTGCCTGCCAGCCTGATCGCCCCCTAACCACTCCCCTGCCAGCCTGATCAATGCCTAACTGCTCCCCTGCTGGCCTGATTACCCCTAACTGCCCTCCTCTGCAGGCCTGGGTCCCCCCAACTGTCCTCCCCTGCTGGCCTGGTTCCCCCCAACTGCCCTGTCCTGCTGGCCTGGTTACCCCCCCACCTGCTCTCCCCTGTTGGCCTGGTCACCCCTAACAGCCTTCCCCTGCTGGCCTGGTCCCCCCCATCTGCCCTCCCCTGCTGGCCTGGGTCCTCCCCCCCCCCCCAACTGTCCTCCTCTGCAGGCCTGGTTGCCCCCAAGTTCCCTCCCTTGCAGGCCTGGTCCCCCCCAACTGCCCTCCCCTGCTGGCCTGATCACCCACAACTGCCCTCCCCTGCTGGCCATCTTGTGGCAACCATCTTGTGTCCACATGGGGGCACCCATCTTTGACCACATGGGGTGGCCATCTTGTGTGTTGAAGTGATGGTCAATTTGCATATTACTCTTTTATTAGATAGGATGCCAGGATAGAGAACAATATCAGTGCACAAGATATAATATCTATTTGCTAAATTTGTCAGTTAATGTTCTTTTTTTGCATTAGTTTTACTGTATTTTAAAATTGAATATAGTACTTAAACACACAATTAACAAAACCAACTTGACAAATACAGTTTAACAAATAAAGTCAATATGATTTTAACTAATACCCAGATCAAGAAATTGAGCATTACAAGCACCACAGAAGTTCATTCTGTAAAAAATCACATTCACATATGTCTAGTTTTATTTCAAGACCTTTTTTATTTTCAATCCTATTTCATTACCATAGGATGCTAATCTCTAGAGCTGAAGATTAACTCTTAATATCTGGTAAAAGTCCTCCCACTTTGTTGTACTGTAATGATTTTATTTACTTCCTTGGATTCTATCAGTCCCACCTGTCTCCTGGCTCCTGAGATGCTTGATCCAACCTGACACCAGGACAATTGACTGTGGGACACCTAGTATCACCACTGAAGTCAACACCTGTAGTCCTTGGCTTCTCCTGCTATTCCAGATTCTATTTCAAGTACGAGGTGGCAGGACATGGGACAAGACTTTCCCACCGTTGCAAAGGGATCCTCATGACCCTAAAATGGAGATAAGAGATGGGAGGAAGCCAGTACATTCCTCCTTCCTTCCTCTCCTTCTTGGTTCTCTGAGGATGGTGTTGTTGGACAGCCTGTTCAGAGAGATCTTGTGTGGCCAAGTGATTAGCTGCGTCTCCTTGTGAAGTAGTGGCCAGCTTCAGGATGCGTCATATTTATTTCCCATTGTGGGTGAATATTTTTAAATGAGTTTTAGGGTGGGACAAAATTTCTAATTTTGCTAATTTTGGTGTAGCTATGACTGTTACAAGTGGCAAGAACAGTTCTTTTTTTTTTTTTCCCCCCTATCACGTCCTATGATTTCTTTCTGGAAATGGGATAAAGATAGGACCTGGTGGGCCAACTGCTAAGGCTTATTCTGTCTGTCTCTCAGTAAGCATTAAGTCTAAACCAGATCACCCCATAAGGAAGGAACAATATGGGTTAAAACAGGTAATACATGAGAAAAGGAGTTTATGGCAAATAGGAAGGGCATCCACATGTAAGTTGTAATCCCACAGAAAGATGCAATAATTTTGTTCTCCTAAGAGTATCTCAAAGCAAAATAATACTAATCTTAGTGTTCTCTCAGATCTGGTTTAATTAATGGCAAATGTAGGAAAACCCCTCAGACCTGTTTTATACAAAGAATAGAAATTGTCCTGTGCTGACTTATGGGTTTTAACCTAAAAACTTGATCTGAATAACCTGGAGAAAAAATATGCCACAGTGCCCCTGATGATCCAACCAGTTATAACTAACATTAGGTTCATGATTTGTGGGTTGTATTTACTATTTAAGTTTTTAAAAAATGTATAATGAGATAAATATTACATGTGAATCATGCTGCTTAGCTTCTGCACATTGTATGGATTTGAAATGAGATGACAAATAAAGATAATCGCCTAGATATAAGGGGAAGCCAATTGATTCCACCTTCCCAGAAGGTAAGCACCTGACTTCCTCCTTTGAATATATTAATGTGAATGTAGATTAATTAAATGCCTTTAAGAAAAAATGGCATGGAAACTGTGTAGTCTCAAGAAAAGGAGATTATGGGTTAATAGGGTGATCCCTTATCACAAATAACTTTCCTTTTGAAATTCAGATATTATTTTTATGGCAACCCATACTGAGCTGTATTTAGGGTTTGCCTCTGCTCAGTGGAAAGTTTAATGGGCCACACAGTTCTTCTGCAGGTATACCCAACCTGTTCTATGCCAAAAACATCCCATGCTAAAAACCTATGTGGTGAACTGATTAAAATCAGACATGTAAGGCAAGAGGTGATGTGGAAATTCTGTTAATTTTTTAATTCTTACCTGAGAATATGTGTGTGTGTTTTAATTGACTTCTAGAGAGAAAGAAGCATTGATGTGAGAGTGAAACATCTATTGTATAGCTTTTTAATCTCTCTGGCATGACTATCTTACCTAATAATAGACAAACATGTAAATTGACCATACCTCCGCTACACTCACAGCCAATCAGAGAGTATGCAAATTAACCCAACAAAGATGGAGGTTAATTTGCATACATAGGCACTCAGCTGCCTGGGCCCCGGGAACATCCTCAGCACCCAGGTCAGCCTGGGAAGGGCCTGAGACAGGAGGCTCCTGGGCAGGGCTGAGCCTGCAATTGGAGCCGAGGGGCCCCTGCCCAGGCCTAAAGCCTCAGCCTTTTCTGACTGCTCATTGGCTAAGCTCCCTGTATGCCACTGGTAATATTCTTAGTAACTTGGGTAATAAGAATCCAAAAAGGTGATCTAGGGTTTTTCCACCACACTCCTGGAGAAAAAAAAGAAGGTCAGCACCTGGAGGGCTAAGAAATGTCATATCCTGCCCTAGCCAGTTTGGCTCAGTGGATAATGCCTCCACCTGCTGAGCGCAGGGTCTGGGTTCAATTCTGATCAAGGGCATGTACCTAGGTTGCAGGCTCCTCCCTGACCGGGGCCCAGGTCAGGGCTCATGCAGGAGGCAACCAATCAAAGTGTTCCTCTCACTTTGATGTTTCTCTCTGTCTTTCCCTTTCTCTTCCACATTCTCTAAAAATCAATGGAAACATATCCTCAGGTGAGGATAAAAAAAAAAAAAAAAAAAAAAAAAAGAAAGAAATTTTTTTTTTTATTAAGGTATTATATGTGTACATATCTTACCATTGCCCCCCCCCACCCCACTCCCATACATGCCTCACCCCCCAATGTTTTGCATCCGTTGGTTACTCTTATATACATGCATATAAGTCCTTCAGTTGATCTCTTATTTCCCCTACCTCTCCCTAACCTTACTGCTGTAATTGGACAGTCTGTTTGATGCTTTTACTGCCTCTGTATCTATCTTTTTGTTCATCAGTTTATAATGTTTTTCATTATCCCCAAATGAGTGAGATCATGTGGTATTTTTCTTTCATTGACTGGCTTATTTCACTTAGCATAATGTTCTCTAATTCCATCCAGGTGCCTACAAATGGTAGTAATTCCTTCTTTTTTATGGCAGCATAGTATTCCATTGTGTAGATGTACCATAGTTTTCTGATCCAGTCATCTGCTGAAGGGCACTTAGGCTGTTTCCAAATCTTAGCTATGGTAAATTGTGCTGCTATGAACATAGGGGTGCATATATCCTTTCTGATTGGTGTTTCTAGTTTCTTAGGATATATTCCCAGGAGTGGGATTACTGGGTCAAATGGGAGTTCCATTTTCAGTTTTTTGAGGAAACTCCATACTGTTCTCCACAGTGGCTGCACCAGTCTGCATTCCCACCAGCAGTGCACGAGGGTTCCTTTTTCTCCGCATCCTCACCAACACTTGTTGTTTGTTGATTTGTTGATGATAGCCATTCTGACAGGTGTGAGAGCCACTGTCCTCAAAACAGCCTGGTACTGGCACAAGAACAGACATATAGATCAATGGAACAGAATAGAGAATCCAGATATCGACCCAAACCAATATGCGCATTTAATATTTGACAAAGGAGGCATGAGCATACAATGGAGTCAAGACAGTCTCTTTAATAAATGGTGTTGGGAAAATTGGACAGATACATGCAAAAAAATGAAACTAGATCACCAACTTACACCATACACAAAAATAAACTCAAAATGGGTACAGGACTTAAATATAAGACGGGAAACCATAAAAATACTAGAGGAATCCACAGGCAGCAAAATTTCAGACATGCCAAAAGAACTTTTTCACTGATACTGCCCCTAGGGCAATGGAAGCCAAAGAGAAAATAAACAAATGGGACTACATCAAAATAAAAAGCTTTTTCACAGCAAAAGAAACCATCAACAAAACAACAAGAAACCCCACTGTATGGGAGAACATATTTGCAAATGTTATCACTGATAAAGGTTTAATCTCCAACATCTACAGGCAGCTTATACAACTTAATAAAAGGAAGATAAATGATCCAATAAAAAAATGGGCAACAGACCTAAATAGAATCTTTTCGAAAGAAGACAGAAGGAGGGCCAAGAGACACATGAAAACATGCTCAAAGTCACTAATTATCCGAGAGATGCAAATCAAAATGAAAGAAATGTTATATCCTATGAAAGACACATCTTGAAAATGCCTAAAGAAAGTTGTCATTTTTTCATGGTGAAGGGACTGGAGTCCGTGTTGATGAAAACACCTTGGTGGCTGTAATTACTGGCAGTGGTTGCAGCAGCAGGGTGATGGGGCTGGTGCCTTCCCCTGATCAGCCCAGTCGCCTCCCACAAAGGGAGGCCCACTTCCCCGGGGAGTGGGCCTAAGCTGTCAGTAGGAAATCCCATGAGGGCTCCCAGTATGTGAGAGGGGGCAGGCTGGGCTGAGGGACCCCCCCCCTCCAAGTGCACGAATTTTGTGCACCAGGCCCCTAGTGTGATATAATAAAGAATGTGTATGCTCATTAACAGAATTAAATGAAATAAAACCTATATATGTATATGGTGCCACTTATAACACCAAAATGAGAAAATATTTAGAGAGATTGATTTGAAACCCACCAATGATGCACAAATTATTGTTCAGAAAAAAAGGAAGTTAAATTTTTCTTAAATTACACAAGAAGTTGATAAGAGCAGTACTTCCTTTCTGAGTCCCAGAGTGTAAATACTGATCTAGGACTCACTTCCTTATAAACATGCTGCAGTGTTTACTAGTGGAAAAGTAAAGAAGATATTCACTACTTAGAAATAATTGCTTTTATAAGGATCTACCAGTATGTCTATATTTCTCAGTGTATACACACTTGGGAGTTAATGGTATTTTTTTTCTTTTCTTTTTTGAGAAGGCTGACTGGAGAATAGTAGGTAGACATGAATATTTTTATATATGAAACAGAGGAGCACCAAAAGCAAATGACTTCTTTTAGGAAAGTTTTCACACAAGTTGTTTAGGATTTTTCCATTAATCCAAAACCACATGCATAATAAAGTGGGAGTAATAATATTTTTTCCTAAAGTCTTACTTGAAAGATTTGGGTTATTTCAAAATAGAATGTACATATCTGTTTCTACAGAGTCACTATTTATGTCTGGTGTTGGCAAAAATCTATAATTTTATGAGTCTATGACATTCGACCTTCTGTGTTATGACATCATAAATTTAAATATCATCAAATACTAAATAATCCCTTTTTTTTCCTGTTGAGACCTATATTCTGAGCTACAGACTCATAAATTTTGTTTGCTTGATGTATCTATTTAAATTTATTACTGAACCTAAAATTTTATCACTTGATTTGCATCTCCCCAATCCCCATCAACTTTAATGTTTTTTTCTTTTTTCTCATTTAATGATGATGCTCCTACTTAGAGATTGGTTTTGGTATTTTATGTTAGATATTTTTGCTTAATTGAGGTCATAAAGATTTATCCCATTTCCTTCTAGAAGTTTTATAAATTTTGATTTTTGAGAGTGGATGGGGGAGAGAGAGAGAGAGAAAAAGACATTGATGTGAGAGAGAAGCATCTATTGGCTGGCTCTCTCCCATAGGCACCACAACCAGAAATCGAATCTGCAACCTTTTTGGTGTAGGGATGATGCTCCAACCAACTGAGCTACCCAGCCAATTTAGTATGTATTCTATTTTCTCTCTCCCTTCCTCTTTCAAAAATCAATTTAAAAAATAAATTAAAAATAAAATTAAAAAAGAATGGTGGTAAACTAAAACCCAGGTTGTCCCCCAAAAAATGTATACACAGTTTAACAACTGATAGCACAATTTTGGAAATGAAATGTATTTTAATAAACACTGCCTTTATAATTATTCAGAGTGAGTGTATACATTTTGGGGGACACCCTGCAGTTCAACTTGTGGCCATGGTGCCTACCTGAAAGTAATTCCACACCCTCAGCCTCCCCTTTAACTGTCTCAAGGTATGGCAAGGCTTAATTCTTAAAATATTGAAATTATGATTCTTATATAAGGACTTAGTATATAACTAAAATTTACTTAACTTGTTGAGAATGAAATCAGAGATAAAAAATCTGGTATAAATGAGGACATAAATAAAAAACAAAAATGATAGAATAAGTTTGCTCATTGTGATAAAACTGGCATGTGAGAAGAAGCCATAAACTTTAGAAATATCTTCTCTACCTCATGAGGAATCATTTTTATATTACATTCTTTTTTATAAATTAACTAAATATAGAGTTTACTTACAAGCAAGTAGCAAATACAAGTTAAAAATTAGATTTTTCTACTCAATTAATCCTTATATGATTTCATAGGCAGTGTTCTAGTATGACATTGATAATCATTTATTTCTAAGCTTTGAATATTTTTTATTAATGTGTGGTATAGAATGTGAGATAAGGTAATAACCTAGAACACTAATGAATTATGGGTGTGAATATTAAGGTGATTTAAGACATACTATAGGATGAAAGAAGTCCAAAACAATTTAGACAGTAATAATCAATAAGAACATTCACTATATCAAAAATTATTTATGATAACTATAAATTGTATAGAATAACAATTCTTCATAGGTCTGTCAATTAGTCACCCACTATATTTAAGCTTTTATCCTTAATTAAGGCGTTTTTATTCTGTTTCATTGACTTACTAGTGGCCCAGTGTACGAAATTCGTGCACGGGGGAGGGGGGAGGTGTGTGTCCCTCAGCCTGGCCTGCTCCCTCTCCAATCTGGGATCCCTCGGGGAATGACCAACTTCCAGTGGGATCAGGCCTAAACCGGCAGTTGGACATCCCTCTCACAATCCAGGACTGCTGGCTCCTAACTGCTCACATGCCTGCCTGCCTGCCTGATTGCGTCTAATGACTCTGCCTGCCAGTCTGATCGTCCCCAACTTCCCCCCCCCACCAGCCTGCTTGCCCCCAACTGCTTCCCTGTTGGCCTGCACACCCACAATTGCTCCCCTGCTGGCCTTATCGTCCCCAACTGCCCCCCCCACCAGTCTGCTTGCACCCTACTGCCCCCCACTAGCCTGCTTGCCCCCAACTGTCCCCCCGCCAGCCTGCTTGCCCCCAACTGCCTCCCCCACTGGCCTGATCACCCCCAACTCCCCCCCTGCTGGCCTGCTTGCCCCATCTGCCCCCCCGCTTTGCTGGTCTGCTCACCCTTACTGCCTGCCCCTGCCAGCCTGCTCACCCCTTACTGCCTCTGCCTTGGCCCTGCCACCATGGCTTTGTCCAGAAGGATGTCCAGTCTCCTAGTCTAATTAGCATATTACCCTTTTTTTAGTATAGAAATGTCTGTTTTTATGGCAGTACCATGCTGTTTGATTACTATAGCCTTGTAGTATAGTTTGATATCTGGTAGTGTGATACCTTCAACATTGTTCTTCTATCTCAATATTACTATGGCTATGCAGGGTCTTTTGTGGTTCCATATCAATTTTTGGATCATTTGTTCTAGTTCTGGGAAAAATGCTTTTGGTATTTTGATAGGAGTTGCATTGGGTGGTATAGATATTTGAATTATATTGATTCTTCCTATTCATGAGCACTGTAGGTGCTTCCATTTATTTGTATCTTCTTCCATTTCTTTCTTCAGTGTCTTATAATTTTTTGAGTACAGGTCTTTTACCTACTTGGTTAAATTTATTCCTAGATATTTTGTTTATTAATTGATTGATTGATGAAATTATAAATGGTATTGTTCTCTTAGTTTCCTTTTTTTATATATATATATTTTATTGATACTTTACAGAGAGGAAGGAAGAGGGATAGAGAGCTAGAAACATCGATGAGAGAGAAACATCGATCAGCTGCCTCCTGCACACCTCCCACTGGAGATGTGCCCGCAACCAAGGTACATGCCCTTGACCGGAATCGAACCCCGGACCCTTCAGTCCACAGGCCGACGCTCTATCCACTGAGCCAAACCGGTTTCGGCCTCTTAGTTTCCTTTATTGGTGTCAAACATTTCTATTTTTAATTCTTAACTAGTTAAATGAGAATTTGTAGAAAAGTGGTTTTCCAAATGATGTGCCTTAGAATTGCACCGAGGACTTTGGGTGCTTTTAGTATTTTAAGATTTCTGCCAATTAACTCATCCTTCTCTCCTGAATTGTCTCACTTCCTTTCTGATTCGTTTGAATATCTTGGTTACCTCAATCTTCATCCACTTGTTAAAATGCCACAATCTAAGTCCTGGGCCAGAAATTCAGTAAAATTTCTCTGGGCAAGTTACCATCAGTCAATTAATTGCTAAACCCCACCAAAAGAAAATATATATATATGTTATTAACCTACCTTTCTTCTTTTCTCCCATAATACGTTGTATTTATCTCCCAAGGATATTAGAGCACTTGCCTTTTGCTGTTTTGTAGTTGTTTTATAGAGGGTATTTCCTAATCAATGCATATTTTATAATTATAGTTTAAATATTATAAATGAACAGTATATATCTGCATGTTCTAACAGAAATCTCAAACAATACAAACTAGTCACCTTCTCAGTAGCAACAAGTTACTTACAACACAGAGTATAGTGTAGAAATGGTGGGGTTTTGTGTTTGTTTCCATATAAATTAATATAAACATATTGTTCCTGGAGGACTTTGAACTGGTGTCAGTTTTTGAAGCTCTTTTCACCTTGTGCTAAATGAAAACATCATCTGTAATGTTGCTTTCCCCTTCCCTATATCCTGTTGGATGAATAAGCCCACCCTTTTTTCCAATATGATTACCCTCTTCTTCAGTTTTACCATTCCGTGGAATTAGATAACCTTATCAAGTACAGCAGTTCAATAATAGCCTTCCTTAAATAGGTACATGAAGGTCAACTTGAGACTTCCTTCTCTACAGGGATCAAAGGAGATATGAAATGCCATTACAGTCTAAATTCTGATTGTTTCTAACCAAGCAGAAGGTGTTTTTATAAATAAATCTAAGTTTATAACAGATGGCTTAGCACAAGCAGAAAGGGAATCAATAAGAAATCTGAAAATAACTACAAGCCAATGAATATTAACAGCTTAATATTAAAAGGACCATATGAATTCATAGCAACTGTATATATTATTTCAGAACTTTTGCTTTTGATAAAAAAGGACATATTAATTATATGTGATGCAGTTTGTTCTTTCAATAGACGCATATCTTTAACAGCTGTTTTCATACCATTGTATACTGTAGCAAATTACAGATATGACTATAAATAAACAGCATGCTCATATTTCTGCATATTACCTAAGCTCTGTGAATATAACATTTATTCCTCTTATAACTATCAGAATGCCAAGAGTTTTCAGCTCTACCACCTGCAATAAAATTTTTGCAAAATGTTTTTTATAATTTCCCAGCTGGTAGGATAGAGAAGTCTTTTGCACATGTTTATGGATTTTTATGTCCTTTGATGTTTTTCTTTAAAAATGAATTGAATTATTCCTCTTTTCATTCAAAATATTATTGCCAGTGAAGTGCTTAATGATAGAAAATCTCCCCTGAAAGTAAAGTAGAATACAATTATTTTCAATCTCATTTTAACTTATTGGTTAGGCTAAGCTTTAGATAAAAATATGGCTTTTTAGGTAGTCATATATTCCCATTGAACTGAATTTCATTTGTTATTGATTTTTTTGTCAAATCTTTGAAGACATTTGCAGACACAGTTTATCTTGTCCATATTCTCTCATGGATCTAGAAGTCTATTTGGCTCATATAATAAACTACCTTAGTGAAATTTCACTCTGTCTATGAAATATCTATTACATTGTAAGTTCACAATAAAATATATGTAAGTCCAGCTATGGAACAGTTAAAATGATTGTTCAGATCCTCAACAATGCAGTCAGAGTACCACATTCAAAAATAACATCACCCTATTTTTCTGTTCAGAACCCACCAATGGATTCCCACATTGCTCAAGCATAAGCACTCAGTGAGATGCTCTATGATTGAGTATTCATTAACTCTTCAAACTCTATTCTGTTTTTCCCCACCTTGATCATTTTGTTCCAGCCACACTGGCATCCATACTCTTCCTTCATTGCACAAGGCATGCTGTGCCTAGAGTTTTTGCACTTGCTGTTGTCTAGGAGTGCCTGTGACCTTAGCTATATTTAAGAAGCAAACCAAAACTGGCTCTTCAACATCCCCCAAGGGGTCCTGGATTATGAGAGGGTGCAGGCCAGGCCAAGGGTCGCCGCTGGTGCACAAATCTATGCACTGGGGCTCTAGTAAAGATATAAAGAACTTGAAGAAAAATGTTACAGTTGTTGAAAGGCAAAAAGCCACCTGGATGGGATCTGAAAATACTCAAAAATTAATATAGCAGGTCAGACAGAAGAAAACTGAGTAAAGTTTACATTAACACAAGAATCTTAAAGTTCATTCAAGAAACTCTGAGGTATGATGATTAACATTAGGACAGATAGTATATTCAAAAATGTAGAAATTAGAGAATAGAAAGAATGATGTGTTATAAGTTTTAATCAGGGACTTTTGAAGATAGGAAACTCATGCATTTTATAGAAAGAATGATTTGTCTTTATGCAGCAAAATTCAAATGCTAAGTTTTCCTAATAACAAATGTCTATTGTAGTGTTTTTGTTTTGTCTTAAAGTCGTGATTGCAAATCTGTAATTGTGTTTGCTCCATTTCTTTATGTTTAAAGCAATAATCTTGTATGTAAATTTACTTCCTGAATAGAACTAGTAGAAAGAGTGCTCTAAATTCCTAAAGACTCTTGACTCCGGTTCATGAATAAATTTTCTATCAAGCATAATTAAATTTCATGTGATTGTCAGAAGCAGGAACACATTCTCTAAAACCTGACCACCATTAGATGAAGGGATTAGTAAGATTCCCTGCCGCTGTGGTTGAAAGTGTATCCGAGGCTACAATGAGGTCTCTGAGATTTTGCTGCCTTTAAAACCATGCATCATAAATATCAATGCATTTTCATACTCACTTTGCTTTAAACATATCAAATGTACGCCAGGATTAGATCATGTCTGCTTGAATATTATTGTAACTTTTAAAATAGTAATAAGCAGCGAATTCTTGGAAAAACTTAAGTTGTGTAGCTACTGATCATGGTTTCAGAACACAAAGCCTTGTCACTAACTCAATAGAAAAAAACAAATGGAGGCCATGGACTGAAATAATGTAACATTTTAACTTTCATAAATTAGATTACTATAATGAGATAATGGATAAAATGTTTCAGGCAATTTGCTTTTGGGAAACAAAATGACTCCATGATTTTTGTGCAACGCGCATGGGTTCAGGTTCTCTAGGTTTCAGGAGGCCACTGTTTGAATGATATTGAACTGACATTACCTAAACCCTCAAACTGAGTGAATACAGAATTTTCAGTTTTTATCTTACCCTGCTTTAGTATTGCTGATCCTAGGGAATTGTTCACAAGTTGCAAGAATGTGTCATGGTTTCCCCCTAGTCAGATCCTGCTATGCAGCACTGCTACATATTTTTCACTTGACCTCTCCTTCTTATAACTAGGTTCCTTGCTGCATTTTGCTCCAACTTAATTTCCTAATATCCAGATAAATCCAAGCTGAAGGCCTGTACAAAAATGCATAGAAAGTTTAGGAATACCATAAGAAAAATGAAATGCTACCTGGGGTATTCACATATACACACACTGTTGCACAATTAATATCATATTATCTATGAGGTTTTTTTTTGTCTTTATCTCTTTAACAGTGTACTTTGACATTCTATGCCATTAAATATGATTCAAAACATTATTTTAATGCCTACTAATTATTTCATGATATAGATATAACACAATATTTTAAACCATTCGCTAGTAGAAAAACTAAATATTTTTGTTATTATAAATAATACTGAGGTATGTATTATATATTTTAACCATTTATTTAATCTCTGGTGATTTCAGAAAATCTACTTTAAGAAGAGGTAAGATAACAGGTATATGCTGGAAAAGATGTTTTTAGTTGGCAATGGCAGCATATCTAATATACTGCATTTGATAGCAATCCCATTTCAATCCTAAAAATAACTAGAATTAGAAGTCAATATTAATGTAAATTTTTCAAAGCCTATAATTGTTGCACTGGTTCTTGTTCAGTTTTGTGTATAAAGAACAGTAAGTGATAGGAGTTGTTTCTATACTGGTAAGTATCAATACACAAAGCCATAGCTCACCAGAACAAATGCACATTTATAATCCCTGCTCATTCCTCTCGCTTTACTGATGTAAATAATATGTAAATACAGAATTTAACAGAAGCTTAGAAGTGACATATTTTTAACAAGCAGTAGAAATTGAGCCCCATACATTGTCATCAATTGATGGTCCCATCCAGCTTTTTTAGATCCCAGTTTTACATATTAACATCAATTGATGGTCCCACCCACCTTTTTTAAATCCCAGTTTAGACTTTTTGTCATCATACTACCATGTGGGTATCACAATTTTGATTAAATATAGACATGTTTTACAAACATCTAATAATTCAAAATATCTGGAGATTTGTCTCAATATTTTAAGGAGATGTTTTTCTGAAATCTGTAAATTAATCTAGTTTGTCTTGTTCAGAAGAATTTTTTGAGTTGCAATCTGTTCAAAGCTGCAACATCTGGGCAGGGAAGATTCAATCACTGATGTGATTCTGAACAGGTTTTTCTGAGGAGAGTTCACATATTCTCTAGATTTTTTTTTAAATATATTTTTCATATGTGCATTTATTTTAATAATGAGCCTTTGTTCTAAAGATCAATGTTGGCAAATCAGCGTTATTTTGAAGTCATTATATTGGAGCTTTTTTTTTGGTAAAAATATCATCTTATTGCTTATTGCTATCATGGAAACTGTGAAAAGAAAGGATAAAATTGAGTGATCAAATTAAAACTGTCATATTTTATCTTTATTTAAGTTTACAATTATAAGAATTCTAAGCTTTCTTAAAGGAAAAATAAAATATATAACCCCACTGCCATTACTAGGATGAGATGAGACTTGGTGTGAATATCATTTTAAAAAAGTAAAATAGCAATAAAATTCCAGCTGTTTGGTTACAAAAGGTTTATCAGAAATGCTTCCGAGTTGAACAAACTGCCACCGTTCATGGAGTTTACTGTGGCTGATACCATCGAAAGCCTATTTCCAATGAGTATTGTCCATTTAAAAAGTATATGTGAAACCAACCCTAATATTTCCTTCCTGTAGGTCAGAGTAAATGAAAATAAAGACTTGCAATATCCTTAAAGTTTAAACATAGTGTATTTTTATATTCCTTTTTACAGAATTGTATTAAACCATGGCATAATGCAGTTCAAAGTATCAAGTCAACTAATTTTCATCTTGCTCTTGGAATTTGGAGAGAAACGCTATAGTTCCAAGTAGTGAAAGATGTGGCTGGGATAACAAAGGCCAAACGGGTGCTAGCGTACCTTTTGACATCATTCAAAATACAGATTTTTAATAATATTTGTTGTTCTGGTTACAAAACAAACAAACAAAACAAAAAAAACAACAACACATACTCATTGTCAGTCAACATTTTCAAAAATAAAATATTTTAGAAAAGAAATTATGTCCTCTTTGCTCAGAAACTCCCCATAGTCCCTGACATGGAAAGATGGAATATTCCTTACAGTATCAGATCTTTTGAATAGAGAAAGAGAAAGTAAGAGCTGGAAAGCATAAACTATTTGTGGAGGAAATTATTTGGTATAGGTCTGCTTACTTTCTTATGTTCACAAGTAATTAAGGAGCTATAATTTACACTGATATTTTCATTAATTAAAAACTGTACTTGAGGAGTGTTAAACTGAAATATACATTAACTATTTAAGTAATGACAAAAAATCTGTAGAGTATCGATACATCATCTACCCTTGTTTCACAATGGCACAAATCCAAATTAGCATGATTGGGTCAATCAGTGACCAGAAGAGAAAAAAAAAACATAACAATATTAAAATAACACAAAAATAAAATAGAGCTTTTGTTGTGGTGGTTGTTGTTATTGTTAGATTAAAAAAAGAAAAAAAAGAAAGGAACATCATTTAGAGGTTTGAATATCAATTTGCTTTAGTAAATGCATTCATTTGCATTCATTTCCAGGACCCAAACAAGACAACATCTGTCATAGAGCTGAGATTATTGAGAAACTCTGAATTCAATGTTTTATTTGCATATTAAGTCTGAGCTCCAAAGAACTGTCATTTATTTGAACCAGTATGTGTGTGTGATTTTAATATCATTACTTGATATTAAACAGGAACAGGAATCTTCACAGTAAACCTATTTTATAGCCCTGTAACATTCCATTTTATTTTACTTTGCAAAAAAAAAATAAAGCATTACTTGTAACACATTTCAATGTGTTCTGAACTATAAACAATTAGCTAGCATACAGAATTTAGCATTATGGGAGATGTGTAGCACTATGTGCTCTACCCAGAGTCCTCTTTTGTGGTTGATCAAAGGTAGACATTCAGAAGCATACATATCTAAGTCCTGGCCAGTGATTGACCTAATTTTTATAAAAAATATAAATCATATGTGGTGTGCAAGTAGGTTAATTGTAATGCTTGATTGTTATACAGAAAAGTCCGTAACAATACATTTTCCATGTGAGGGCAGCCTAGGTTTTTATTTAAAATACCAATGGGAGGCATTAAGAGCAAAAAGGACTGTGGGTCATTTTTTAATGAACCATGTATTATGGTTGACATCTCGATAAAAAGGGAGTAGCTTTGTTATCAATTCAAGAATCACCTTAAAAGTGAAACACTGCGCACTTAACCTTTATAAACAGCATATAATGGAGAGGATGTCTATTTTTTAAGAGTTTGTAAAACATAAGCTTTAAAGTTACAGCTGTGCAAAATGCCAACCTGAAATGTGGTAAGTGACTCAGCCAGTGTAACTCAACAGCATTTCCCTTTGCAACACCAGATATACAATCATGCATTAAAATTAAACAGGATCAAAGAAGTAATGATGAATGTAAACTCCTTTCTTGCGGTAATTTACTTCTGGACAAGTAACATCAATGTTACATAAAAAATGAACTGATTTATTGGAATATAATGCATGTTAGTGGTTTCAAAAAGTTAAGAGCAGAAAACTTGCAACAAACCTTATGAAATACCTCAATACATGGTTAAGTGAGATGGAATTCCAAAAGACCTTCCTCCTCCACCTTCCTATCCCCAGTTATCTTTCTCTGCCAGACTTCAATGGCACATACTGGAAAGCTCCCAAGACTTCACTAACACCAATGAGAGCTATGATTTTAAAAACTCCTTCAGTATTTCTAGTACCTAGGTAATTTCCCATATTTCTATCAAGAAAAATAGGGAATGACAAATACCATATGACCTCACTTATATGTGGAATCTAATTAACAAAATGAGCTTATGAACAGAAGAGAAACAGAGTCATGGATACATGGAACAGACTGACAGCTGTCAGAGGGGGGAGGGGTTGGGGGACTGGATGAAAGAAGTTGAAGAGATAATCCAAAGAATATACATGCATAACCCACAGACACAAACAGCAGTGTGGTGATGGCCAGAGGGAAAAGGGGCCGGGGGCTGGGTGGAGGTGCACAAAGGGGGCAGGGTGACATGGGGACATCTGTAATAGTGTCAACAATAAAAATGAAGTTAAAAGGCACACTTATCAATTTATGTTGCTGTTACATCCATGACAGCTATTTAAGACACTTGGGGGGGGGGGGAAATTTCCGGGGAGGCTGGAGGAAGACAAGGATTCTGGTGTATGTCTCCGGCAAGATGTCCTCAATGGGCTGATTGGAAGGTGATTTGGGATTTGCAAAAGAGGGTGATACTCAGGTCTGAGCCAGTCACTGACAAGATGTCTAAGGTATGCTGCTGCAGCTGAAAGGATTGACCTCCACCCGTCTCCTCCAGTTGACATAAGGATGAAAGTAGATAGTTTATATTACTGAGTTTAAGACTGACAATGGGGCAACACAATATTAAGTGACCTTCTTTCTCCATGAATCCAGTTTTAAAATACAAACAACCACTAGGATCCCTGTGGGAAGCTTTACCTGGAGGAACGAAGCTACCATATAGGAAGATGGAGTATCTTAAGATCTTCAGGCTGAAGAGGCCACCTATAGGCACCCTGATCAATAGCCTGGTCCTAGTGGCCAGTGGGGAGTCATCTAGAATGCCCAAACAAGGCAAACCTTCAGTCTATAGCCCCATAAACATCTGGCTATAATTCTGTAAGAGAACTTAAGTGAGAACATCCCTGCCCAACTTTCCTCATTCTGATCTGCAAAATTTTGAGCTAAATAAAGTGGTTGTTATAAGTCACTGAGTTTTGAAGCAATTTATTCTATAGCAAGAAACATTGGAATAGCATTTTTTCAATCCCATCTGCTTTTATGAGCATAAATATAAAAATCATATACATATATATGTACCGTATATATGTAAAGTAAATAATGAAAAGATATTTGATCTTGAACTTGAGTTAATGCAGATTCTGAATTTGATGATTACATTTTACTTTAAACTCTTTAGATTATAAGGCAAAATGTCAAATTTGGTTTATATGTTGACTGATTTCTGGAACTATACCATTAAGTCAAGAGGCACAAAGATCTCCTGGTTCTACATTTTGAGGAAAATGGACTACATCAATTCCTAGATAATAAAATTTTAATAATGTGCATTCACTTATACAGCAAACATTGTCACTTTTCATTGGCACTTTCAGCCTTGGGTTATGGAAGTTAGAATTATTTTCTCTGTGTTTTTATTTTAAATCATTCAGATTCATTGAAAATTTGAAAGTATATCACAATAAACCTGCATTTATTTATTTTACAATATTTGCCTAGGTTTATAAATTAGTATTTTGTCAAATTGTTTTCTCCACATTCTCATCCTCCTTGTCCTTGTCCTCTTATTACTCACTTTCCTCTACTTCTCTTTATTTCTTTTCCTATTTTTTTCACTTAGCCTTTCTCCCCTTACCAATTTTTTTGAAGGATATACCTTCCAGACAACCTTCCAGATGAAGCCAGGCTTGTGATGGCCTAGCCCCTTGCATGAATTTCATACATCGGGCCTCTAGTCCAGCCGTGGGCAAACTACGGCCCAGCGGTCCGGATCCAGCCCGTTCGGCTGTTCTATCCGGCCCGCGGAGCCGAAAAAGCGGAGGGTTCTCTTGCTCTCCCCTCTGCTCCTTTACTTTGAATTTATATTAGTTCACACAAACACTCCATCCATACTTTTGTTCCGGCCCTCCGGTCCAGTTTAAGAACCCACTGTAGCCCTCGAGTCAAAAAGTTTGCCCACCCCTGCTCTAGTCTATAATAATAAAAGGGTAATATTCTAATTAGACTGGACATCTTCAGGTAGTCATTCCGGACGTCCTTTCTGAACAAGCCAGGGCTGGAGGGAAGCCAACCCCAGTCCCGGGTGCCTGTGGGCAGCCCGAGGGAAGCCAGCCCTGGTCCTGGATGCCTGCAGGAAGCCAGAGGAGGGAAGCCCAGGTCCCAGGAGCTGGAGGAAAGCCAGTGCCAGCAGCCAGGGGAAGGAAGGCCTGCTCTTGCACGAATTTTCATGCATCAGGCCTCTAGTAATATCATAAAAGGGTTGTTCTCTTCTACTTTTAGAAGAGTGTGAAGTAATTACTTTAACATATTTGGTAGTGTTCATTTGGGCTTGTGCATTTCTGGTAGGTAGATTTTTTTATTAGTTATTAAATCTCATTTGTTATAGGTCTATTCAGATTTATTTATTTCTACTTAAGTCAGTTTGGTAGTTCTTTCTGAGAATTTGTCTATTTAAGTTGTCTAATTTGTTGGTGTACCATTGTTCATAGCATTCTTCAAACCCTCCTCCCCACTTTTTCCCTCCTTTTTTATTATTTTTTTTCCTTTTTTTGTTCATAGTATTCTTTTAAAAATTTTTAAAAATTTCTGTAAGGTAAGTAGTAGTATTCCATCTTTCATTTCTGATTCTAGTAATTAGAGTGTTCTCTCTTATTTTTTGGTCATTCTAACTAAAGCTGTGTTACTTTTCTTGATCTTTTCAATGAAACTGCTTTGGGTCACAGTGATTTTCTCTATTTTCTGTTCTCCACTTCATTCATTTTCATTATAATATCTATTGTTTCCTTTCTTCTAATTGCTTTAGGTTTATTGTACTCTTGCTTTTCTAGTATCATAGTTGAAAGGTTAGATTATTAATTTGAGGTTTTTCTTCTTTTTCTGTGCTTTATTGATTTTAGAGAGAGAGAGAAAATGAGAGGGAGAGAGAGATAAATATCAATGTGAGAAAGAAATATCAATCGGTTTCCTCCTGCACACACCCTGACCGGGGATCAAACCTGTAACCTAGGTATGTGCCCTGACTGGGAATCGAACTAGTGACCCTTCAGTTTGGGGGACAATACTCAATCAACTGGGCCACACCAGGGAGGGCGAGGTGTGCTGTTGTTTAATACATTCATTTACATCTATAAATTTCCATTAAAGCACTGTTTTACTTGCATCTGATAAGTTTTACAATGTTGTGTCTTTATTCTCATTAATATCAAAGTACTTTTTATTTCCCTTGCTTTCTTTTTTGATCCACTGGTTATCTGAGAATAAGTTGCTTAATTTCTATATACTTGTGGGTTTCTCAATTTTTTTCTGCTATTGATTTTATTTTACTTCCATGGTGGTCTGATAACATACTTTGCATTTTTCTATTCTTCTATATTTATTCAGATTTGTTTTGTTATCTCACCCAGAAATGAACTCTAGAACCCATCTGGAAGCCAGATGAGAAATACTGACATTTTATTCCTCTCAGGAAAAAATATTCCCTCTAAGATCTGGGAAGAAAGAGAACACTGTGTTTTTTACTTTGGGTGTCTAGAGTTGAGTTCACACATCATTAAGATGGGTGGGGGGAGAAAAGGAGGGAGTGGTTTTGATTCAAATATCGCAAACTCTCACCTTTATTAAAAAGCAAGTTTGAAGATATTCTCGAATAGATGTTTATTTGCATTTTATTCTTGGGATCATTTCCAGAGGCTTTAAATGACTGATATTTATAGTTTTATCTGTTTTCCATAGTGGCTGTACCAGTCTAAATTCCCACCAGCAGTGCACTAGGGTTCTCTTTTACCATATCCTCACCAGCACTTGTCATGTGTTGATGTGTTGATGGCAGCTATTCTGACAGGTGTTAGGTCATACCTCATTGTTGTTTTAATTTGCATCTCTCTGATGATCAGTTACTTTGAGCATTTTTTCATATGTCTCTTGGCCATCTGTGTGTCCAGTTTGAAGAAGTGTCTATTTAGGTCCTTTTCCTATTTTTAAAATTGGATTGTCTTCCTCTTGTTAAGTTGTATGAATTCTTTATATATTTTGGAAATTAACCTCTTATCAGATGTATCATTGTCAAATAAGATATATTGTTAGCTTAGAATCCACTAGAATTTTGCTTTGCTGGATGTGGTAATTAAGTGAAATAATGTGTAAAGTATGATTTCCATGTTTCTAGTTTGACTAAATTAGTTACTAAAACAAGGAAGTCTAAAGGCCTATAAAATGTAGAGACATGTAACAATATTTGGTCCAGTGTTAGTAAAAACATTTTAGGGGGGATTGATTTAAAAAGTTATTTTTCTATATAAATAGTGTTATATCTGTGAAGAAACATATGTATTATATCTTTTTGTTTGTTTGTTTTTTACTATGGGATATATGAGACTAAGCTTGCCTTCTATAGGATGAATTTGCCCTTCAAATATATTTTGTACATAACAGAGTATTCAAAAATGCAATGCAATATCTTTGTATGTCATGTACTCTCAGGTTTGTGTTGAATTCCATCATGGCCTATCCTATATTTGGCTTCATCATAATTTAAAATTGTTTTTTTCCCCTAGCCCTTAAAAGCATTTTTTCTGTAGTTCTAAACTGAAACTTGTTTGAATAAATATAGATATGATTCTATTAAAAAGTGGAAAGTTTTGCCCTAACCAGTTTGGCTCAGTGGATAGAGCGTCGGCCTGTGGACTGAAAGGTCCCAGGTTCGATTCCGGTCAAGGGCATGTACCTTGGTTGCAGGCACATACCCAGTAGGGAGTGTGCAGGACGCAGCTGATCGGTGTTTCTCTCTCATCGATGTTTCTAACTCTTTATCCCTCTCCCTTCCTCTCTGTAAAAAATCAATAAAATATATATATATTTTAAAAAGTGTAAAGTTTCTGAAAAGATTGTCATTAGAGGGATGAAGTCCCTAATATGGGATTTAATAGACCATAGTAGAGGAATTAAGGAATAGAGATAAAAGTATATATGCTTGCATCTATATCTCTGTTATAAATTTGATGACAAAAATATTCCTTCTTTTTTTCCTTCAGATATACCAGCTGACAGTGAGATGTGAGCAAGAGATTTGAGGAATCTTAGAATTTCTTCTTACTGATGTTAAGAAAAGTGAGTTCCTGGGCAAATGTGAGTTGAGAATTGACATTTTAGTTGAATCAGAGGACCACGATACCTGATAGTTCATCTTTTAAATTGTGATTTGGTGACAGAACAACTGAAACTAATAAGTATTAGAAATAGATTACTTAGATTCTCAAAAACAACTAATTTCTGTATCTGCAAGGCTACTTCCTTTTTCCTACCATATGTCTGGCTGCTTTTGGCCCATTACACAGGCACTTCAGAAATCTAATCTGAAAACGAGTTTGTTTTACTAATTACTGGGTTGACAGCCAATAAATCATAAAGCAAATAATGCCAAAGAAAGTTTATTTATACTCTGTGTATGAGGGATCAAATAATTGTAAGTAAATTAATTACTGGCTAACACAGAATGTTGATTTTAGTAAAACCTTATAGGTATGTCAGTATTATGACTACAGTGTTTTTTAAAAATGTTGATGGGAAAGAGTAAGAGTTTCAAGACTATTTGAGTGCTTATTCATCTTAAAATTTTTATTTTTAAACTTCCAAGCACAATGATGCAGTGAAGTTCACATGGTGAGAAGCACTTCTCACAATTTATACAAACTGTGAAAGTAACACGTTTCATTAAAATAGGCATCTCTGAGCTAAGCACCAAGTCACACAAGCAAACAGGAGAGGGAGCAAGTGGAGTCTTTGGAAGATCAGTTATTCCCCAGAGATCTGAGTCAGCTCCTCTCAGCTACACATTCTTCCTAAGGTGGCATTATCCCCAGCTTCCCTCAGCTGCAGTTAAGTAATGGCAAAAACTCTTGGAACTTTGAAAACAGACTTTTAAATTTGTGTTATATATTACTGGGTGAGGGGGGAGCTTGGAGGAATAGAAATAAGGAGCAATTCTCCTGTGGGATCCAATAATCAAAGAGCCCAGGAATGATGATGAAGGGATTAAATATCCTTATACCAAGAATATTTCCATCAGGAGTATAATAAGTAATCTCTGTCCTCCACAGATTTAAGAACCCCAGCAGAAAGGATTTGAACAAAAATTGAGGCAGCAGATGAAGAAAAATTTTTTATAAAAATATTTATAAGAAAACAATAGTTATTTTTTTGCTTGTAAAATTAAAGTATTTTTCTTATTAAAATGTGTGCTGGAAGTGCAGAAAACTAAAATGATATGATCCATATCCTATGTCAAGAAATTTAGATAGTAATACTGAGGTGTATTTATTTCAGAAATACGAGTATGTATTATCTATATAAGCTCATGTTTTATATACATATAAATAGCTATATATTATAATGAATAGCTGAGTATATCTATAAATGCATATTTTATATCTATAAGTGTATATTTTTATATGCACTTGTAAAATTCCTTAAATTATTCAAATATAATTGAACTTTTACATATGTATATTGACCATGTCACTGGTAAAATGCTTAATTTAGCAAATTTAATCTTCTTTTTCCTTTTTTTGTCAAGTAATCTAATGGTGAATATGAAAACCTTTCATAAACATTTTACATTGTTTTATAATCATGGATATTATTCTAAGTCTAATTGTTTCACTATTCATTATCTTCCATTGAATAACTCACATTCCCCCCCAGTTTAGCTGGTTATTTTGATTAATATCTATTTCATCAGAATGCTATTTTCCACTATTTTAGACACATAAAAGAGGTGTTATATTTTCTAAAACACTAATATATGTAAATTATTTTCTATTATAATCACAACAAATAAATTATTTGGATTTTTAAATTTGTAGGTAAGACTTTTCTTTTACTCTAAAAATTAAAAAAGTTATTGCTCCATTTCTTCTAGCATTAGAATAACAAGTAAATCTGAGAACAACTTGCTTTTTTTTTTTGTAGATGAAATAACATTTACTTTCTATTAAAAAAGTTGCATAAGTATAAAAAAAAAGTTTAACTGACAAGGTTCTTTTTCCTTCTCCCCTCTCTCATCCTCAAGTCTAAGTAATAGCTGGCAACTTTGACATGTTAGTGTGGACTACTGGCCAAGAAAAAAACCACTGTTGACAACATAACAGGGGGCCCGAAATTTGACTCTTCATCCTACCCTTGAGTTTCTCCTGTCCTGAAGGTAAAACCCAACATATGCAAAAATATAAGAAGCTTATTTTATCAGCTTGTGGTGTAAAGACTAAATTTAATGCCCATGACATGTGCTGACTTGCTATCTGTTAAAATTTGGAGGACCTCGAATGACCTAACCACAGATTCTCCTTTGCACTCTGTTGCTGCAGAAAAGCTCCCCCAGCCAAACAAGCCTCCTTATAAAAGGGACAAGGCAGAGTTCCTGCTTATCCCTAAGAAGGAACTTTCAGTGCCCTGGCAGCCTGTGGAATTATCCAAATAAGCCAATCACATCCTCCCCTGACAAACAGGGAAAACCTCACTTTCTTGGTAGTACTACAAAGCTTGCCTCCCACAGTTCCTAGCCCACTCTGTTACCAGTGTAACCCTGTGTTGCTTGTGGGGTATTTGTGCTGTGAGTGTATATGCTGTCAATCTTATCTTCCCAGAGTCCGGTGTTATGTTTTTTACAATCCCCATAACTCTATGGCATCCATGGGTTAAATAGGATGCCACTTAATCTTGGCCACTCTTAAAATTCAAGACCATTTTTGGGATGATTTGCAAATCTCTCTTTGGGGAATTTTAAATGGAACATCATAATTTCCCTCGAATTTTCTTTTGAACTATTTTTGTATGTTTTACAATCCCTCCTCTATTCTAAAATATTAAATCTGTTACATTTTTACTAAGCAACTATGCTATACTAGACACTTTTCAAAGTGCTGATAAGATAGTCATAAAAAAAGCATGTTCATACAGAACTTTTATGCAAGTGGCAGAAAATCCTATCTAATAAAAGAGTAATATGCAAGTTAACCATCACTCCGCTACACCCACAAGCCACGCCCACAAGCCATGCCCACAAGCCAATCAGGAGCAAATATGGAAATAAACCCAACCAAGATGGCTACCACCACAGAGAGCAGGAGGGAGGCATGGGTTTCCCCGGCAATGGAGGAAGCCAAGCTTTCCCCACACCCTGGCCCGCCCAGGCCTCGCTTAAGGCTACAAAGTTTTAATTATAGAAGATACATAAATCCCAATAGAAATGGCTGCCACCATGGAGCAAGGAGAAGGCTTGGCTCTGCTCCAGGCTACAAAGTTTCAATTGTAGAAGATAAATAAACCCCAGATACCAGGGCCTCTGCTTGGGTTGTCAGGGGGCGTGGCCAGCCTGCAAACTACCACAGTCCCCTCACCCAGGCTGCCCCACCCCCAAGGGAACCCCCACCCTGCTCCGGAACACCCTTCAGGGCAAATCAGCTGGCCCCCACCCGTGCACCAGACCTCTATCCTATCTAATAAAAGAATAATATGCCGATTGACCATCACTCCAACACACAAGATGGCTGCCCCCATGTGGTCAAAGATTCTGCCCCCATGTGGACACAAGATGGCCACCACAAGATGGCCATCAGGGGAGAGCAGTTGGGAGGGACAAGGCCTGCAGGGGAGAGCAGTTGGGAGGGACAAGGCCTGCAGGGGAGGGCAGTTGGGGGCAATCAAGCCTGCAGGGGAGGGCAGTTAGGGGTGACCAAGCCGGCAGAGGAGGGAAGTTGGGGGCAACCAGGCCTGCAGGGAAAGGCAGTTGGGAGGGACCCAGGCCTGCAGGGGAGAGCAGTTGGGGGGGACCAGGGCTGCAGGGGAGGGCAGTTAGGGGAAAACAGGCTGGCAGGGGAGCAGTTAGGCATCAATCAGGCTGGCAGGGGAGTGGTTAGGGGGTGATCAGGCTGGCAGGCAGAAGCAGTTAGGGGCAATCAGGAAGGCTGGCAGGCGAGCATTTGGGAGCCAGCAGTCCTGGATTGTGAGAGGGATGTCTGACTGCCCGTTTAGGCCCGATCCCAGTAGGGGATTGAGGGGTCCCAGATTGGAGAGGGTGCAGGCTGGGCTGAGGGACACACCCCCCTGTGCACGAATTTCATGCACCAGGCCTCTAGTAATGTAATAAAAACAGATAAATGAGATAATGAGAGTTATAGAGAATGGAGATAACTGTGGAGGTGGTAGCCACAGTTTTTGCAGAGTGATATTAAAGCTCTGACCTGGAAACTATGACAAAAGAACCACATATAATAAGACACCTATTACACAAGGCCACTCTACTAATTCTAGGAGACATAACAACTCTACCTAATACATAGAAACAAACACAGAGAAGCAGCCAAAATGTGGAAACAAAGAAACATGCCACAAATGAAAGAAATGGAAACAAACAAGCTGCTGGATACAGAGTTCAAAACAATGGTTATAAGGTTACTTAAGAATCTTAATGAGAGCGTCAAGGGAATTAATGAGAGTTTCAAAGGAATTAATGAGTGTGTCAAAGGATTTAGTGAAACTTTTTTTTTTTTTTATTGATTTCACAGAGGAAGGGAGAGGGAGATGGAAACATCAACGATGAGAGAGTATCACTGATCAACTGCATGCCCTCCACTAGGGATTGAACCCACAACCTAGGCATGTGCCCTTGACTGGAATCAAACCCAGGACTTTTCAGTCTGAAGGCTGATGCTCTATCCACTTAGCCAAATGAGCTAGGGTAAAAAATACCCAATCAGAAGAGAAAAAAAAAAATGAAGATAGTGTAAGGACCCTCAGGGACAACTTCAAGGGTACTAACATTTGCATTATCAGGTTCCAGAAGGAGAAGAAAAAGGCAAGATATTTAAAATCTTTTTGAAGAAATAATGACAGGAAGCTTCTCCTACCTGTTGTAAGAAATAGACTTACAAGTTAGGAAGCACAGAGAGTCATAAACAAGAGGAACTCAAAGAGGCCCACACCAAGACACATCATAATTAAAACGCCAAGGGTTAAAGACAAAGAGAGAATCTTAAAAGCAGCAAGAGAAAAGCAGTTAGTTACCTAGGGAGTGCCCATATGACTGTCAGCTGATTTCTCAACAGAAACTTTGCAGGCCAGAAGTGAGTGGCAAGAAACACTCAAAGTGATGAAATGCAAGAACCTACAGCCAAGATTACTCTACCAAGCAAAGCTATCATTTAGAATTGAAGCTTAGATAAAGAGCTTCACAGACAAGAAAAAGCTAAAGGAGTTCATCACTGCCAAACCAGTATTACATGAAACATTGAAGGGTATTCTTTAAGAAGAGGAAGAAGAAGAAGAAGAAGAAGAAGAAGGAGAAGGAGAAGGAGAAGGAGAAGGAGAAGGAGAAGGAGAAGGAGAAGGAGAAGGAGAAGGAGAAGAAAAATATGAACAATAACATGGCAATAAATACATATCTATCAACAATTGAATATAAAAATAAACAAACAAGAAATCTAATGAACAAAATAAACTGATGAATAAAATAAAATCAGAGGCATGGAAACATGAAACAGATTGAGGGATCTCAGAGGGAAAGGGGGTGGGAGGGCAGGAAGAGATTAACCAAAGATCTTATATACATATATGCATTACCTATGGACACAGACAATAAAGTGGTGAAGGCCTGGGGTGGGATGGGAACCAGGCGGAAGGGGGGAAGGGTAGGGGAAGAGTACATCTGTAATACTCTCAATGATAAAGATTTTCTTTAAATAAAACAAACAAACAAAAAATAACCACCTATACCTGAGGAACAAGAATTCTAGGCTGAAGAAACAGCAAGTACAAATTCCAGGAAATGAAAGAATTCAGCTTTTCACCTTGAGTATATTAAGTTAATGCTTTGATCTCTATTTACTGCATATCAAATGTTCATTTATAGGTATAATCTTTTCTTACTACTACTAATTGTAGACTTTTCCCCCCTAGTGTATGGATAGGTTCTTGACATTAAAGAAAATTATCAAGGCTAGAGAAGTATCTTTCAGAATAAATGCCTTAACCCTCTCTCCTCTCAGTACCCCCTCAAGAGGTAAATATGTATTCTATTCAGGCATCTTACATATTTTACATGTTCAATCATGCTTGTTAGATGCATGAAGAAATAGATAATAATTGAATTAATGAATAACTCCGTGTCTTTGCATAGTTACTGAATAAAACAATATTAAAATATATAAACTTAGAGATTTGTTCTATAATATTCTTTATACTCATTTTCATTCTTCCTTTCTAATGAAGCATTTATAAATATTTTTATTTTAATCTAGTTAAATTTAACATTTTGACTGTAGAATTTATACTCATTGTGGTCAGGGATCTCTAAGTAAGCCTATGTATTTGAAAATAGCCTAAATTCAAATTATTTTTTTTTTTCTGTGTGACTTTGGCCAAATCTCTTAAACTGTGATACTTAGTTCCTGATCTGAATATAATAGCAAATTTTATACATTATTATTAGATTTGATAATGTATAAGAAATTACATTGTAAAAACTACCCAAAAAACATTAGCCCTTATTACACCTTATACCTTATGACTTATGCTTTATAAGTTTCCCACATTTATCTGTCTATGGAGGAAATAATGCAGAGCATAAAAGTGTAAGAGAGTGAAAATTATTTTATTACACTTATATTTTCAATTGGAGAGGAAGGAAGATGGGAATGTCAAGCCTGTAGATTTTCTTGGTCAGTTGGAAGGAACATTTGATGGTTGATATGTAGGAGCATGCTGGGATTTGGAACTACAGTAGTGAGGAAAACAATTAGAAAATTCGTCATACGAAATTCAAAGTTCATAAAAATAAGTGAAATAAAACATAACTATGAAGTAGGTAAAGTATTTAAGAAATTATAGTTTGAGAACATAGAAAAAAATCTTTGACAAAATGCCCAGGAACAGAGTTCACAATCAGAATGTTTTATGAATGTTGATTTTAAAGTCTTGCAAACTATAGCACCATAAATAGAAACTAGTTCTTATTGATTAACCTAAATTTGTCTCTAGTACAAAGTTGTTTGATGCAAAATGCCTTTATTTAATAGACTAAAGGAAGCCACAGCCTTGTAACTGAGCATAGCTAATGTAAATCAAATCAGTTAACATGCTCATCAACTAAGTTAACTGTATTTCATGCTGATAATTCAGGTAATAACCTTACAGAAATTGCTTTTACTTTTCTGCCTGTTTATACTCACCCAGTTTATGCTCTCATTTATTTGTGTCTATGAGTGTGAAATTAGATAGTGCTTGGGACTTTATTTCTATTTTTACTATAGTATATTTAAACAATCCTAGAATGATGTCAGGCTTGGCATTAGATATCAATATAATGCTTCTGTGTTACTTAAGATATACTAAACTTCCCCCCACCCCCAGAGTTTTCCTTATTGATCTTTAAAGTTTTTGAAGCCCCACTGTATTCTGCATAATAGCATTTTTATTCTTCTGGTTCTTCTCTATTGTTTAGGTTTATTAACTATCAGCTTTATCTGATGATTTATATTTTATATAAATTGGCTTTAAATCACCCATTATCTTCACAAAACTTACTTCCTCTGACCAATATATACTTCTGACCTTAAGGAGAGAGTAAGTTTGCCAGATAAAATATAAGACACTGGACTAAATGTGGATTTTAGTTAAGCAAAGTATACTTTTTAAATTTAAGTATATCCCAATTATTTCATGAGCATACATATGCTATAAGAAATTTTTTTTCAATTTAAAATTCAAATTTGACTGTATGTATTTATTTATTTAAAATATGTTTTTATTGATTTCAGAGAGAGGAAAAGAGAGGGAGAGACGGTTAGAAACATCAATGATGAGAGAGAATCATTGATTGGCTGCCTCCTGCACGCCCCCTACTGGGGATTGGCCAAGGCATGTGCCCTCACCAGAATCGAACTGTGACCTCTTCTTTCATAGGTCGACACTAAACCACTGAGACACGCTAGCTTGGCTGTATTTATTTATTTTATTGCCAACTCTGGCAACACCAAGAGAGAGATGAAACAAACTGAGATATAATAACTATGTAAAATCAAATAAGAGAACACTGCTTTTGATATTATGCTAGTAAGATAAGTAGTATATACTAACTCATTTCTATTTTATTCTGAATATCTATATTTCATAGAAACAATGTCAAGATTGAGCTTTCTTCCCCATCCCATCTCCCAAAAGATGCTTTTGTATCATATCATAAATAAAGTTTGAAGTTTATCTTTTTATTTATAAAATTTTCTATCTATTCTGAAAGGCAGAATGTTGAAGATGGTTAATTTTTATCCTGATTCATAAAGTACTTTTGTATTGTAAACCTAAGAAACCAAGTTTGCATAGTGTGAAAATGAGGTAAAACTTTTAGAAATTGGGACTTTCAATTTTAAGTTGTTTGAGTAATGAAAGAAAAACATCATTCCCACTAAAAGGAACTTAAAAAGTCAAACTTCTCCACAAAAAAAAAAAAAAAATGATTTTTTTAGAGACATCAAAGAGCTACCAAAGAAACATTGGGCTAAAGTACTGGAAAGGGGAGACCTATGGAGAGATGAGCTGAAGTTTTGCAGCTGGTGATCTATGGGTGCAGTAACAATCACAAGAAAGGCATAGTTTGAATTTATTTGAATAACAAAATTAGAGGCTGTAAATTCAGATTTTGCTCAATTTGATGATTGCTGCTGTGGAAGAGAGAAAATAGCAGAGGATTTGGTGTTTACGTCGGACTGGTGAGATAAAACTGGCAGGTTTTAAGTCTTAAAGTGCTGAGTTTTCCCCTTCAAAACATTTATAGATCTGAAACTTTAAGTTGCACAGAGTTAAAATGCTAAGCAAAAAGGCTTTTAAAATTAAATAATCTTGTTTATTTTGATTCTGAAAAAATATCATAACATGTTAATCATGCCGATAGTCTAATATTGTTTATTGCCTATTGTAATAATGTAGTACCTATCTTTCTCTTCATTTCCTTGAAACATTTGAGATCAAGTTGCAAAGATGGTGCCTACTATCCTCAAAGACTTTATTACATATTTATTTAATTTAAATAAGGAAATTCTTCTATATAATCACAATTTAATAATCAAAACCAGGAAATTGGTATTGATATGTCGTTATTATCCAATCAAGAAAAATATTAGGTGAGGCCATGCAAGGTATTTGATCATGCTGAGTTGGAGGGGAACATGATGTCCCGGATCCCTGTATCAGAACCTGAGAAAGCTTAGAAGGACATTTACAAATGGTGACAAGGCCCAAAACAGAACAGCAAACACCAAGCAGAGTGAAGAAGGATGTGGCTACTTGGAAAGGCAACTTAATATATGGAGGTCAGAGCTTTAGTAGAATAAGAACGTCTTCTGCATGACAGAGTGATCAAGTGAGGGTGGCAAGATCTGACAAAGCAAATAATGCACCCACAGGGGCTAAAGGAAAAGGACAAGCTATCATAAGTTTTAGAAGCAGATTAAGATGAAGAGGGTACTCACATGACGGAAGGTGGACTGATAGAGGAAATCAAAAACAGAGCAGGGTTAGAAGAAGATCCAATGAGATGAGATATCAAAGTTCAAGGGGAGTAAGGAAAGTATCCCACAGAGTGGTATACTAGGACAGGATGCTGGCACTGTGGTTTTACAACTTAGCTCAAATCATATGAAATTTGAGTGAGTTTGAGGCTCTTTTGTGTTTATAAGTTTAATGTTTTTGATTTACTTTTTTAATTAGATTTATTTCAGTTGGTTTATGATAGATATTTTGGTAAATTGATAATTAGGTTTTCTTTTTACAGCTTATAATTTTTAAGGTACTTTACAATCTAAATATTTTTATTTTGACATTTTTGAGGAAATTACTTTCATTTTATCATATTTTTTGTGGTAAAAGGTTAACATGATTGAAAATGTACAATACTTTGAAAATCTGTCTCATCAATAATCTAAAAATTTGAGAGTGAAGACTGGCAGTTATTTTAATCACATAGCACCCAAAATGGATTGCATATTATATTTCTTGTAGAAGGTATATAAATAACATATATTCATATAGAAAATGGGTCATAATTATATTTTTTGAATTTTTATTTTGAGAGATCTTGAAATACAAGAGTTAAGCATTTGAAGATATTGAATATTAAAAACTAGGAGAAATCAAATTATGAAAGTCATTATATTTATACAATGCTATCTGTAAAATTGCTTATTCACTTCTGTGCAGTTATACAATGGAAAGCTTAAAGTTTTTCAAAAAGACTAGTGTTTAGTAACCAATGTGTATTATCTCAGATACACTTTTTGGATTATGTGAGTATTTCCGATGAGCATTCACAATTCTTCACTCACTTAGTTAATGTGCAACATGAATTTTCTGATTCAGAATAGAGCATTAAAGATAATTTTATAAATATCCTATATAATAAAGAGCTAATATGCTAATTAGACCAATCAGCTGAATAACCATCCGGATGACATTCTGGATGACCATCTGGATGACCTTCCTAATGAAGCCAGGGCTGCGAGGGCTGGCCAAGGATGCGAGGGGCTGCAAGGGCTGAGCCCATTGCACGAATTTCGTGCATCGGGCCTCTAGTGTTTATATATAGACCCAGAGACATAGAGGCATGAGCAGACTGTTAAACCTCAGAGAGAAAGCATGGGAGGGTGGGTGGGAAGAGATCAACCAATGAACTTGTTGCATATATGCATAACCCTTGGACACAGACAATGGGGTGGGTGAGGGCCTGGGTGAGGGAGGACAGGAGCGGGCTGGAAGACTAACCCTTTCCATTGGCCTGTTTAGTAATTTTAACAGTTGTACCACCTAGTTTTAATTGATATAACTTTCTCAAAGATTGATGTCTGATAGTATATGGGGGAGAAAGGAGGACCTATGCAATACTTTCAATGATAAAGATTAAAAAATAATAATTAATAAATAGATAAATAATAAATAAATCTCCACAATTCTGACAACTAAAAGAAACATGCTATTTTTTAGTTAGTTGAAAATAAGAATTTTTTATTTATCTTTATACAAGAAGATTAATATTTTCTAAATGATTAAGAGTAAAAGTAAAAATCAAAAACATTTAGATATGTATATAAAGCACTATTCATAAGCATTTTAAATGCTAAATTTATATTTATGCATAATTAATAATAATATATTAAGGAAACATAAAATCAAGGGAAATCAGTTCTACAGTGATTTATTTAAAAATAAGTTATGTGAAAATATAACAAAACAATTAACAGTAAAGAGACATTTCAGCAGGAAAGGAGAAACATGAGAAATAAACACAAGGAACCCCATGAGTCCATGAATATCATTAACTATCTAACCTCAAAATGTGAATTTATAATCCATGAACACACTGGATTGGTTAATATGAAGTAACAAAAAATACATGAAATTTACATTTATAGGTCTGTGGCATACATCAAACCACCAATTAAATAAAATTTTTAAACCTTGCCGAAACCGGTTTGGCTCAGTGGATAGAGCGTCGGCCTGCGGACTGAAGGGTCCCGGGTTCGATTCCGGTCAAGGGCATGTACCTTGGTTGTGGGCACATCTCCAGTGGGAGTTGTGCAGGAGGCAGCTGATTGATGTTTCTCTCTCATCGATGTTTCTAACTCTCTATCCCTCTCCCTTCCTCTCTGTAAAAAATCAATAAAATATATATTTAAAAAAAATTTTTTTTTAAACCTTAAATAAAACAAATTTAAAAAAACCCACTTATAATTGAATCGTAATCAAGTGCTGATAAGGACAAAAGAAAAGCTTAAAACTTTTGGAGAAAAATCATCATTAGTTTCATAAGTGATAGGCAAAAAAATAATCGCTAGTGTAGAATCCTGTACTTAGCAACTATATTTTTCTTGAATAAAGGGAAAATAATAACAATTTCCCACCATAAAAATTAAGAGAACAGATATGTATTAAGGGATTACTAAAGAGAGTTCTGACAGAAGAAAAAAGATCCCAGATGGATAAATGGGAAATATATGAAAGAAGGACAAAGGAAGCTTGCAATACCATGACATTTTAAGTAAATGATAAAATCTTATAAAATTTATGACATATGTGCACATAAAATATATAGCAACTAGAGGCCCGTTGCATGAAGATTCGTGCAATAGGCCTTCCTTCCCCTGGCTGCGAGCACCGGTTTTCCTCTGGCACCTGGGACCCAGGCCTTCACTCTGGCCTCCACCTTCCATCTTCACTCCTGCCGGCTGGAGTTTTCACTCCAGCTGAAGCCTTCAGTGTTCGCTCCAGCCAGAGCCTTCAGCGTTTGCTCAGGCCAGAGCCTTCAGTCTTCGCTCCAGCCGGAGCCTTCAGCCTGCTTGGCTCCAGCCGGAGCACTGCTCTTGTAGTTCCCTCCGCCCCCCGCCCTCCCTCTCATAGCAGGAGTCCTGCCCCGCCCAGCCACTCCACACCTGCATATGCAAATTAACCCACCATCTTTGTTGGGTTAATTTGAATACTCACTCCTGATTGGGTGGTGGGTGTAGCAGAGGTATGGTCAATTTGAATATTTCACTTTTATTGGTGTAGATTGTCTGGAGGTCCCTAAGACCATCCACATGTAGAGTAATTCACTAGAAAGACTCACAGACTCAGCATATAGTTGGCCCCTTGGCTCATATTTATTACTAAAACATAGTAACACAGTAACACAAGATACAAAGAGGGGTCAATAAGGGAAAAAGACATAGGCAGAGTCTGGAGCAATCCAGGAACAGACTTCCTATACTCTCTTCCTCCAATGAGAGTACCACCCCTACAACGGAGAAAATACAAAATAGTGCAGTATTTCTGCCCAGGGGAACCCATTTGAGATGAAGAGTTTAGGTTTTTTATTGGAAACTTTTCATGTGGCCATACTTAGCTCAACTACTGGAATCTCAGAGGAAAGCAGATGTTCACTATAAATCACACTGTAGGCACAGAGAAACAACATCAGTTAAGGAGCATTTCAGAATCAAAGTTTCCAGATGCCAGCCAAGCAGGCCCTTCTAAAGATAGCAGTTTCAGGCCTCCATTATGAACTCCTTTCTGCACAGTAACAGCAGCAAAAAAAGTAGGAAGGAAAAAAGTTAAATTGTTATAAAGTTTAGTCATTGCTCAGAAAGATTAAAATATGTAATCTCTAGAGTAACAACTAAAGCAATAACTAAGGACAGAGAACCGACAAGATAATAGATGAGAAAAGTAAAACAATATGAAAATACCTGATTGATGCAGAAGAAATAAAGGGGTGAGGGAATAGTGCCATAAATAGATAACACAAGTGTGGTGGTGGCTATAAAACCCAACATATCACATGTTGATGTAATAGTCCACCATAAAACAAAGATTGTCAGACTGGAATATTCTATACTAATAATAGCCTAGAGCTGTCACAACCTAAACGACCAGAAAGATGACCAGTTACCAGGAAGTCCATGGAGTACCTCTCAGTCCCTCCCTTGTGACCAGATATAGGGATTATGTATTTTTGTCTGCAAAGAGCATCTCCTCCTCCTGAAAAAGGCTTCCCCCCATCTAAGCAATCCTAACCTATATAATCTATCTACAATAATCCTATCTAATAAAAGAGTAATATGCAAATTAACCATCACTCTGCTACACCCACAAGCCACACCCACCAGCCAATCAGGAGTGAATATGCAAATAAACCCAACTAAGATGGCTACAGCCACAGAGAGCAGGAGGGAGGCTTGGGTTTCCCCGGCAATGGAGGAAGCCAAGCTTTCCGCCTGCCCTTGCCGGCCTAGGCCTCCACTCAAGGCTACAAAGTTTCAATGATAGAAGATACATAAACCCAAACAGAAATGGCGGCAGCCACGGAGCTGGAAAGAGCAGGAGGCTAGGGTTGCCCCCGGTGATGGAGGAAGCCAAGCTTTCCGCACACACTGGCCGGCCCAGGCCTCCACTCAGGCTACAAAGTTTCAATTATAGAAGATAAATAAACCCCAGATACCAGGGCCTCTGCTTGGGTTGCCAGGGGGCATGGCCTGCCTGCAAACCACCACAGGCCCCTCGCCCAGGCTGCCTCATGCCCCAAGGGAACCCCCACCCTGATCTGGGACACCCTTCAAGGCAAACCAGCTGGCCCCCACCTGTGCATCAGGCCTCTATCCTATCTAATAAAAGAGTAATATGCAGATTGACTATCACTCCAACACACAAGATGGCTGCCCCCATGTGGACACAATATGGCCAGCAGGGGAGGGCAGTTAGGGGTGACCAAGCTGGCAGAGGAGGGAAGTTGGGGGCGACCAGGCCTGCAGGGAAAGGCAGTTGGGGGGGACCCAGGCCTCCAGGGGAGAGCAGTTGGGGGGGACCAGGCCTGCAGGGGAGGGCAGTTAGGGGCAAACAGGCTGGCAGGGGAGGGCAGTTAGGGGCAAATAGCCTGGCAGGGGAGTGGTTAGGGGGTGATCAGGCTGGCAGGCAGAAGTGGTTAGGGGCAATCAGGAAGGCAGGCAGGTAAGCAGTTGGGAGCCAGCAGTCCTGGATTGTGAGAGGGATCCCAGATTGGAGAGGGTGCAGGCTGGGCTGAGGGACACCCCCTCCCACGTGCACGAATTTCATGCACTGGGCCTCTAGTCTACAATAATAAAAGGGTAATATGCTAATTAGACTGGGTCAACCGGCCATCTTCTGGACATCTGACTTCCTTCCAGACAAAGCCATGGTAGTGGAGACCAAGGCTGAGGCAGTTAGAGGTGATCAGGCCAGCAAGGGAGGGCAGTTGGGGGCGAGATAAGGCCAGCAGGGGGTTAGGGGCAATCAGGCCAGCAGGGGAGGCAGTTGAGGGTGACCAGGGTGGCAGGGGAAGGCACTTGGGGGTGAGGTCAGGCTGGCAGGGGAGGGCCGTTGGGGGCAACCAGGCCAGAAGGGGAGATCAGTTAGTGGTGACCAGGCTGGCAGGGGGGGGCAGTTGGGGGCGATCAGGTCAACAGGGCAGCAGTTAGGGGTGATCAGGCAGTCAGGCAGAGAAGTTAGGGGCTATCAGGCAGGCAGGCAGAGGGGTTAGGGGTTAGGGACAATCAGGCAGGCAGGCAGAGGGGTTAGGGGCTATCAGGCAGGCAGGCAGAGGGGTTAGGGGTTAGGGACAATCAGGCAGGCCAAAACAAATGCAGAGCCTCTCACTGATTGACTGGTAATGGACTCACTGGGCACGATGGCAATTGGATTGTCCCGAAGGCCATTGGATTGACATAAACTGACACTGGAAGTTGAGTATGTGTTGGGGAAATAGTGTGCATGCAAACTGAAAGACTAAAAGAGTCTCCTAACAAGAATTATTCTATGAAAATTTTGGAGATATGATATTTGGGTCCCATCTCCTGGAGAAAAGATGTTGGCAGAAGAACTGATGTTCAAATGATTAGAGACTTGAAAGTGTTGGTAACAACAACTTTGAATAAGAAGAGGTTTAGGGAACACAGCAAACTTATATGATATGAACCCCGCAAGTTGAAGTGTTAATATTAAAATTCTAATGTGATAACTAGAAGGCCTAATGTGTTTCCACATGCAGATATTTAAGAAAAAATTGATTTAAAAAAACTGAAATAGACAAAATAAATTTTTGGTTCTATCTAGTGCAGATCTTCTTAATCACCACTTTTCATTCTTTGAATTCTATAATAATAAAAGCATAATATGCTAATTAGACTGGATGTCCTTCCAGACATCCTTCCAGAGGATCTTCTGGAAGACCTTCCAGATGAAGCCAGGGCCGTGAGGGAAGCCTGGGTCCCAGGTGCCTGCAGGTGGCTGGAGGGAAGCCTGTGTCCCGGGTCCCGGGTGGCAGAGGGAAGCCAGTGCCGGCAGTTGGGGGAAGGAAGGCCTACTCTTGCATGAATTTTGTGCAACGGGCCTCTAGTATTCTATTAGACTATAAGTTTAGAAAAGTAATAATAATGCATATTATTCTTTTAAATAAATGAATTTTGTCCAGTGAAATGCAATTATTAATCCAGGAATAGTGTCCTGTTTTGCATTTATTTGAAGATTCATTTAAACTTCCATGATCATTTATCTATTTATGTGCATTCATTGAATTATCCTTTGAATTGATACTTAGTGAGTTAAATAAGTGATTGATATATCTTCATCTTATACTTATATAAGTGACATGATATCTATTCTAAGAAAATATTCCTTAACCGGTGGAAGATAAAGCTCTTAAATTGTGAGCAGTAGCCATTAAAATGGTGCTTTGAGTTAAAACAGCAAATACACATGTGTCTAGTTCTTTTTACTATCACACAATGTGCAGCAAGTATGAAGAACAGTATTAAGGTTGCTCAAAAATCCTTTTCTCTCTGAAATAAATAAAAATATATTTTAAAAAGGAAATATATTGTATACACATAATGAAATATTAAACCTTAAAAAGGTGAAGTACTTACCAGGGGTGATGATATTGATGAATCTAGAGGGCATTATGCTAAGTGACATACTCAGTCACAGAAGGACACATACTGGGTGATTCTACTTATATAAGATATAAGTTAAACTCAAAGAAACAGACTCTTATACTGGATTCCAGAAGCTGGGAAATAGGGAAAATAGAGAACTTTTTTCCTTAAGGTATAAAGCTTCATTTATGTTATATAAGTAAACTCTAGAGAACTGCTGTATAAAATAGCAGTTAGTTAACAATATGTTAAGTGTTTTAACACACACACACACACACACACACACACACAGAAGAGTATAAAACATTGAGAGGGTTTGAATATATCTAATTCCTTGATTGTCTGACAGTATCATGGGTATTTGCATATGTCCAAATTCGTCAAATTGTACACATTAAATATGTGTAATTCTTTGTATAAAAATTATATACCAATAAAGCTGATAAAATTTAAAAAAATCAAATAATTAGGAATAAACCTAAGAAAAGCTGTCCAAAAACTTCTTTGTGAAAAACAATGAAACAACTTGAGAAGTAATTAGGAAGATTTAAAAAGTTTTTCAGATATAGCAGAATCATTTTCTGAATGATTCCTTATGGTAAAAATGTCAATTTAGTAAAAATGATCAATTAGCTCAATGTCATTCAATTGACAATATTATATTTATTTATTTATTTTTATGTTGTTTCTTTTTTAGAAATGTTTTATCTAATTCAAATTTAAAGGGAAATGTAAAAGACAAGTATAGGCATAACACTTTTGAACAAAAAAATAAATGTGGAGACTTGTTCTACTGCATATCAAGACCTTTAAGGCAGCTTTAGTTATTAAGACAGTGTAGTAGCAGGTATGGTTAAATATACAGAGCAATGGAATAGAATAGAGGACCCAGAACAAAATAACAACATAGGCATATATCATCACTTGAATTTATGTCCAAGTATAACTTAACCACTTACCATCCTATCTAATAAAAGAGTAATATGCAAATTGACCGTACCTCAGCTACAACCACAAGCCATGCCCACGAGCCACGCCCACCAGCCAATCAGGAGCCAATATGCAAATAAACCCAACCAAGATGGCTGTGGCCACAGAGAGCAGGAGGGAGGCTTGGGATTCCCTGGCAATGGAGGAAGCCAAGCTTTCTGCCTGCCCTTGCCGGCCTTGGCCAGGGGCAGAGCTGGGTGATTGGAGTGAGCTGAGGGTCCCGCCCAGGGCCCGAGCCTGGGCCAGAGGCTTGCTGCCTTGGCAGGGGGCAAAGCCGGGTGATCGGAGGGAGCTGGGGGTCCCCTGCCCAGGGCCAGAGGCTTTAGGCCTTGGCAGGGCTGGAGCTGGAGATCAGAGGAGATAGGTGTGAACTACAGAGGAAACACCTTTTCTGACCGCTCATTGGCTAAGCTCCCTGTATGCCATTGGTAATATCTTAGTAACTTGAGTATAAGAATCCAAAAAGGTGATCTAGGGCTTTTCCACCACACTTCTGGAGAAAAAAACGAAGGTCCGCTGCTGGAGGGCTAAGAAATGTCATATCCTGCCCTAGGCAGTTTGGCTCAGTGCATAATGTCTAGGTTTGCCAACCGCAGGATCTGGGTTCAATTCTGATCAAGTGCATGTACCTAGGGTGCAGGCTCCTCCCTGGCTGGGGCCCAGGTCAGGGCTCATGCAGGAGGCAACCAATCAAAGTGTTCCTCTCACTTTGATGTTTCTCTCTGTCTTTCCCTTTCTCTTCCACATTCTCTAAAAGTCAATGGAAACATATCCTCAGGTGAGGATGAAAGAAAGAAAGAAAGAAAGAAAGAAAGAAAGAAAGAAAGAAAGAAAGAAAGAAAGAAAGAAAGAAAGAAAGAAAGGTCATATCCTATGAACGACACATCTTGAAAATGCCTAAAGAAAGTTGTCATTTTTTCGTGGTGAAGGGACTGGAGTCCATGTTGATGAAAACGCCTTGGTGGCTGTGGTGACTGGCAGTGGCTGCAGCAGCGGGGTGATGGAGCTGGTGCCTTCCCCTGATCAGCCCAGTCACCTCCCAGAAAGGGAGGCCAGACTGCGGCTTAGGCCTGCTCCCCACAGGGATCACCGGGCTCTGCCCCCTGGCAAGCCTCTGGCCCAGGCTTGGGCCCTGGGTGGGGGGACCCCCAGCTCCCTCCAATCACTTGGCTCCGCCCCCTGCCAAGGCCGTAAGCCTCTGTAAGTGGAAAACCCAGTCATTTCCCTTAAGTCCTATATTCTCTGTCCTCCTGGTAACTTATAGTTTAGTTATGTATAGAACTATGCATGCATTATAACTGTTCTAGTTGACATCACTGTTAACATTAATGAGATTTAGTCAAATTGTATGGTTTACTCACATCCTAGTGATCCCAGGTTCAGTTTTGTGTGATTATTTTTTAATGTACATGCATACCTCATTTTATTGTGCTTCACAGGTAATTCCATATTTGCAAATTGAAGCCTGTATCCACCCTGCCTCAAGCAATGCTACCAGAGCTATTTTTTCCAACAGCATTTGCTCACTTCATGGCTATGCCACATTTTGGCAATTCTTGCAGTATCTCGAACTTTATTATTATTATGGTGATCTGTGATCATTGATTTTGATGTTACTATTGCAATTGTTGGGGGTGCAATTAAGTGTGTCTAAACGACAAGGAACGTAACCAATAAATGTTTTGTGTTCTGGCACTGAGCACTTGTTCCCCATTTCTCTGCCTCTCTTCAGGCATCCCTATTCCCTAAGGCACAATGATATTGAAATTAAACCAATCAGCAATCATACAATGGCCTCTAACTGTTCAAGTGAAAGGAGGCCTCTCACTTTATGTCAAAAGCTAGAAATATTTTCCATAGTGGCTGCCCCAGTTTACATTCCTACTAGAAGTGAATGGGGGGTTCCTTTACTCCACAACCACTCCAAAACTTGTTATTACTTGTCTTGTTAATAATTGTCATTCTTACAGGTGTAAGGTGGTATCTCATGGTAGTTTTGATTTTCCTAATAGCTAGTGAAGTTGAGCATCTTTTCATATATCCATTGGCCATTTATGCCTTATTGTGAGAAGTGTCAGTTTAGGTCTTCTGCCCATTTTTAAATTGGGTTGTTTGTTTGTTTGCTGTTGAGTTGTATGAGTTCTTTATATATTTGGGATATTAATCCTTTGTCAGAGTTGTTTGCAAATATATTTTCCCACTAGGTTGATTGCCTTTTTGTTTTGTTGGTGGGTTCTTTTACTGTGCAGAGATTTTTAGTTTGATATAGTGCTAGTCATTTATTTTTCTCTTTAATTTCCTTGTGTTTAGGGTAAAATTCAGAAAATCTTTTCTAAGACCAAGGACAGTAAGTTTAGAACCTATGCTTTATTCTATGTAATTTATTGTTTCAGATCTTATATTTAGGTCTTTGATCCATTTTGAATTAATTTTTGTACATGGGGATAAACTGTAGTCTAATTTCAATCTTTCACATGTGGCCTTCCAATTTTGCCCAGCACCATTTACTAAAGAGGCTTTCTTTCCTCCTTGTTATGTTTTTGGTTCCTTTGTCAAAAATAATTTGCCCATATATGTGAAGGATCTTCAAAATATTAAGAATAGGTTTACCATATGATCCAGCAACCCCTCTTCTGGAGTTATCAGAAAAATTTGGAAATATTTATTTGCAAAGATATATACACCCCTATGGTTTATTGCAGCATTATTCACAGTGGCCAAGATATGGAAACAACCAAAGTTTCTTTCAATAGATGATTGGACAAAGAAGATGTGATACATGTATACAATGCAATACTAGTCAGCCATAAGTAAAGATGAACAATATGGATAGACCTTGAGAATATCATACTAAGTGAAATATCAGTCAGAAAAAGCTAAGAACCACATAAATTGACTCATATGTGGGATATAAAACTGAAACTCATAACAAAGACATCAGTACGATGGTTACCAGAGAGAAGGGAGATGAGTGGTAGTAAAGGATAAAGGGGGACAAATACATGGTGATGGAAGATGATTTGACTTTGGGTGGTGGGGACACAATGCAATATGCAGATAATGTACCATAGAAATGTACATTTGAAACATATATAATCTTATTAAACAATGTCACCCCAATAAATTTAATTTTAAAAATTTCAAAAAAGAAAATCCATGCCACTTACAGTCAGTTCTAGAATGATATAAAATACTAAAGAATGAGACAAAAATTGCCTTTGATTTGATTTGCAATCATTGCCAAAGAGAAAAAGCATATTTTGCATTCCTTAAAGATGAAGGGGTAATGTTTTGCTAAGAAGAAATAGTCAAATGTTTATTAAATAAATGAAGCATTAAAAAAAAAAGCTAGAAATAATTAAAAACTTAGTGAAGAAGGTATGTTGAAATCCATAACAGGCTGAAAGCTAGGTCTCTTGCAGCAGTTAGCTAAGTTGTGAATGCAAATTTCTTGAAGAAAATTAAAAGTGCTACTTCAGTAAACACACAAAAGATAGAGAAACAACCTTATTGTTGATATGGAGAAAGTTTTAGTTGTCTGGATAGAAACTAGTCATATCATTCCCTTAAACCGAAGCCTAATCCAGAGAAAGGCCATAACTCTCTTTAATTCTATGAAGGTTGAGAGAGATCATGGAGTTGCAGAAGAAAAGTTGAAGCAAACCAAGGTTACTTGATGAGGTTTAAGGAAAGAACCCATCTTCATAACATAAAAATACAAGGTGAAGCAAGTGCTGATATGTAAGCTGCAGCAAGTTATCCAGAAGATCTAGCTAAAATAAGTAATGGAGGTGGCTATACTAAACACCGATTTCAATATAGACAACACAGTTTTATATTGGAAGATGATGCCATCTAGGACCTTCATAGCTAGAGAAGAGAAGTCATGTCTGGCTTAAAGCTTCAAAGGACAGGCTGACTTCTCTTGGTAGAGGCTAAGGCAGCTGGTGACTAAGTTGAAGCCTATGGCCATTTACCATCGTGAAAATCCTAGGGCCTTTAAGAATTATGCTGAATCTACTCTGCCTATGCTCTTTAAAGGGAACAACAAAGCCTGGATGACAGCACATCTTTTTACAACATGAATCACTAAATATTGTTGAGATTTACTGCTCAGAAAGAAAATGTTTCTTTCAAGATATTACTGCTCATTTACAAGCACCTGGAGACCCAAGAGCTCTAATGGAGACATGCAATGAGATTAAAGTTGTTGTCATGCCTTCTAACACACCATCTATTCTTCAATCCTGAGTTCAAGGAGTAACTTATGCATCCACGTACTGTTATTTAAAAAATACATTTTGTAAGATTATGGCTGTCATAGATAATGATTCCTCTGAGGAATCTTGGCAAAGTCAATTAAAAAGATTCTGGAAAGGATTCATAACTTTAGATAACATTAAAAAACTCATGATACATGAGAAGAGGTGAACACATCAACAGGAGTTTGGCAGAAGTTGATTCCATCCTTCACTGTTGACTTTGAGAGGTTCAAGACTTCAGTGGAGGAAGTAACTGAAGATGTGGAAACAGCAAGAGAACTAGAATTATAAGTGGATCCTGAAGATGTACCTGGATATCTGCAATCTCATGAAAGAACTTGGAACAAATGAGGAGTTGCTAATTATGGATGAACAAATAAAAGGGGTTTTGAAATGAAATTTCCTGATTAAGATGCTGTGAAGATTTTTGAAATAACAATAAAGTCTTTAGAATATTACATAAATTTAGTTGATAAAGTAGCAACAGCGTTTGAGAAGATTAGCTGCAATTTTGAAAGGAGTTCTGCTATGGGTAAAATGCTATCAAGAGCATTAAATTTCACAAAGAAATATTTCATGAAAGGAAGAGTCAATTGATGAGGGAAACTTCATTGTTGTTTTATTTTAAGGAATTGCTACATCACCACCTTGATCAGTCAGCAGCCATCAACATAGAGTCAAGGCCCTCCATCAACAAAAATATTATGACTTGCTGAAGCAATAAAGTATTTTTTAAATTAAGGTATGCACATTGTTTTTTGAAGACATAATACTATTGCACACAATAGACTATAGCATAGTATAAACATAACTTTTATATACAATGAGACACAGAAAATGTGGTCCATTTTATTGCAATGTTGGTTTTATTGAGGTGATCTGAAACCAACTTTTAATACCTCTGAGGTATGGCTTCACATTACAAATAATACATCAGAAATAAAAGTGTAAAAATATATTGACTGCCTATTATGATTTTTTTAGATGCTTCACTATGATCATTTTGAATATATATTCCTTTTAATCATTTGTCAAAGATAAAAATTCTAGGATCCTGGATGTTACACTGCAAATTTGTTCTCCAGTTATCTGTGACTGATTTTCCTACAAAATAACTAAAATTAAAAAGCTCCTAACAACTTAGTTTACTGCTCTCTGTATTAACCAAATTTGTCTTATAAACATACCAGAGGCCCGGTGCACAAAATTCATGCACTGAGGGGGTGGTCCCTCAGCCCACCCTGCCCCCTCTCACAATCTGGGAGCCTTCAGGGGATGTCCTACTGACAGCTTAGGCCCGCTCCCTGCGGACTTAAGCTGTCAGTAGGCTTCCCTCTGCAGAAGGCAACCTGGCTGATCAGGGGAAGGCGCTGCCCCCATCACCCCACTGCTGCTGCCACTGCCAGCTGCCACAGCCACCAAGGTGTTTTCATCAACACGGACTTCAGTTCCTTCACCATGAAAAAATGACAACTTTCTTTAGGCATTTTCAAGATGTCTCTTTCATAGGATATGACCTTTCTTTCTTTCTTTCTTTCTTTCTTTCTTTCTTTCTTTCTTTCTTTCTTTCTTCTTTCTTTCTTTCTTTCTTTCTTTCTTTCTTTCTTTCTTCTTTCTTTCTTTCTTTCCTCCTTCCTTCCTCCCTTCCTTCCTTCCCTTCCTTCCTTCCTTCCTTCCTTCCTTCCTTCCTTCCTTCCTTCCTTCCTTCCTTCCTTCTTCTTTCTTTCTTTCTTTCTTTCTTTCTTTCTTTCTTTCTTTCTTTCTTCCTTCTTTCTTTCTTCTTTCTTTCCTTTTATCCTCACCTGAGGATATTTTCCATTGATTTTTAGAGAGTGTGGAAGAGAGAGGGAGAGACAGAGAGAAACATCAATATGAGAGGGATACTTCGATTGGTTGTGTCCTGCATGAGCCCTGACCTGGGCCCCGGCCAGGGGGGAGCCTGCAACCAAGGTACATGCCCTTGACCAGAATCAAACCTGGACCCTGTGGTCAGCAGGACACGGCTCTATCCACTGATCCAAACCAGCTAGGGCAGGATACGACATTTCTTAGACCCTCCAGGAGAGGACCTTTGTTTTTCCTCCAGGAGTGAGGTGGAAAAACCCTAGATCACTCTCTTGGATTCTTATTAGGCAAGTTACCAAGAACACTGTGCATGGCATACTGGGAGCTTAGCCAATGAGCGGTCAGAAAAGGTGTTTCCTCTACAGCTCACACGCAGAGGCGGGACTGCTGGCGAGGGCCTGCCCTTGGCTGCGAGTGAGTCCTCTCCCTCTCCCTCTCCCTCTCCCTCTCCCTCTCTCTCTCTCCATCCAGTCCACTCTCTCTGAAAAGCAGTGAAAAAATATCCTCTGGTGAGTATTAAAAAACAAAACACAGAATAACAGGCCTCCTCCTCGGAGATGCTGAATATGTAGGCCTGAAAGAGAGAATTCTTGGCTCTGTGAAGATCCCTACATGAATTTTATTAACGATATTTGGAAAATTAGCCTAAGCCACACCAATGATTCAAGTTTGTGCTTTTCTGTGTTCCAGGGAAGAATCAAATGATCTTCTGTTTTATTGTATCAAAACAAAATTTTGCACATGTTAAATACATAATTCTTATTCTAATACATAATAGCAGATGCAAAAGTTCTGTTTAACTCAGTGAAGAGACTGGCAGGATGATAATGCTGTTCAAAGGAGATTTTCAAAGATGAAAACCTGAAGAAAAACTGCTAAATTAGATATAATCTGGAGAATGTCTTATAGGACAATAAAACCATCACTTTTTGAATTGGTTTGTCTTCTAGACATAAATTAGTTACATCTTTAAAAGCATAAAAGTTCTTTTCATCTTCTCACTTTGCTGATCATTATATGTAATTTTTCAGGGCTGTAAAGTGTCAAAATATATGGAACTTATTTAATTGTAAATAGTGTGTCAGAGTTATGTGTTTCATTGAAAAGGAAATGATCATTCTGTGGGCCTCTAATGCCCCAATTATATTGAAAGGACTTGCTGTCAACGTGTTACTCTGGGCCTGTGCTTGGCCGTGGCCTGCACTCAGCCTCAGAGGCTGTAGGCGGCCCGCCCTTTCCTCTCTGGGTGTGTGCTCGGCTGCGGAGGCTGCAAGTCGGCCCCCCTGTCCCTGTCCCTGTCTGCTCCAGCTCCAGGGGGCCAGCCCGAGCTGCTGCACAGTGGCTCAGGCCGACCCCCCTGTCTCTATCTCCATCTCCGTTCCTGGCCTCACCTGCAGGGCAACTTCCTCCTGTCCAGTTGTGACCCATTATGGCATCCTGGCCTAATTTGCATATCACCTCTTTATATATATAGATATGGAATTCATTAGAGTTCAAGGGGAACTACCATCAGGATTAATGCCTTCTCATTATGATTAGTGATGGGGCTGAAAATTGATGTAAATAAAGACTAAGAAATTCTTTGCTCTTTTTAAAAAAATGACAATGGTGATTTGTTAAAATTCAAAAATAAAGATTTGTCATTTTCACATTAATTGTTTTCGAATGCTGGGTTCAGAGAGCAGGCATTTCATAATGATATTTAAAGAAATTTGACTTCACAAAATAACCACCCAAATGAGCATTTTTCCATTTAAATATTTCTCCATTCTTAACAGACTCGTTCTAATTTCTAGACTATCATCTTGTGAAATCTGCTGACAGGATCATTTATGATGAATTCTTCTTCTCACACTTTCTACCATTTGTGTAATGTGAGTTATTTAATCTATTTGAGTCTTACTAATATCTCTATAAACAGGGATGAACATCTTCTAAATGAGGTGATGAAGATTAAATTAAGTAGTACATAAGAAACACTTAGAAATATGACTACCACACATAACTTAGACTGCTAGGGTCCTCATTCAGATTTGCAATTTCCTAATCTGCTTTAATGAATATAATGTTCATTCAAGAGACCAGAATTTGGGTCTTTCTATGTTTTTACTCCTTGAGATAGTAGACTATACTTTTTAAATACTTATAACTTTTGGGCAAATTTCCAGAAAAAATACACAAATATACTGTTTATTTCAATGCCAGTTTTAAAATATTTAAAAAAATTTAGATGTATAAAATAAGGCAGAGTTTTAATTTAGCTTTCATAAGAACTTGCAGAAATTCTTCTTTTTTGATAGATTAAAATCATGAAATTTACATAATTTTGATTTTTTCTATTCCTTATTAAACAGTAGCTATTTCACTACAGTATTTATATTCCTCTTATATAAATAAGAATTCAGTATTTATATTTATTAAAATAACTTATTATTGCCCAGCTGGTGTAGCTCAATGATTGAGCATCGACATATGAACCAGGAGGTCACAGTTTGATTCCTACTCATGGCACATGCCAGGTTGCTGGTCGCAGCCTCAATCCCCAGTAGGGGGCATACAGGAGGCAGCTGATCAATGATTCTCTTTCATTATTGATGTTTCTATCCCTTTTCTTCTCCCTTCCTCTCTCTGAAATCAATTAATAAAAAATAAAATAAATAATAGCCTATTTTAGAGATATAGCAATATCCACATATTCAAATAATTTTAAATATTTAACGTTTTCAAATAATGATTTTCTAATTATATGTCCCTTGGATTTACAAGGTAATGTCTGCACTAAAGTGCATTTTGCACTATTCTTTTTGATCACTTGGGTTTCCTCAGGTTAGCACAATTATTAAATGAGCAATTTTGCACATTTTAAAAGCTGAATTGACTCACCTAATTATATTAGTTTTGTTTCAGGAATACTAATGTATAAGTTTTATTCTTCTTTGTGACCATTTTACATTAAAAAATTGTACCTAATGGAAACAATTAGATAATCCATTACAATACCATCTGTTGTGCATCACAGTCATGTTTTATTGAGGCTCACTGACAAAAATTACCTGAAACTGACAGTTTGTGCTTTGATAAAGTCACAAGTTCAAAATGGAAAATTACCTGAAATAAAGTCATATAAAGCAAATCATAGCATTTAAACACATTTACTTCTCTTCCCACCATGTTAATACTTTTTAATAGTTTAATTTGATTGTGGTGATTATATAACAGTTTGCAAAGATTTTTAAAAAATTAAATATTGATGAGTTAAGCAAAAAAATATTCAGGATATATTTTTTAAAACTTTTGCTTATTTTTTATATATTTTACTTGGAATAATTATGTCTATTATATCTTACAAATAAGATATAGAGAAAACAGCTGAGTTTTCTCTAAGAATTAAATCAATTCCTATTTACTAAACTTGTTTCTTTAAAGTTAGAAGACTTATCTTTGTAATCAAATATTCTAAATATGAATATATAATGTTACCACATACTTCATAAATTGTTTAAATTCTAAAATAAAAATATGAAAATAGGCTTATAAAGAATCAGTAGCTACATTTCTGTTTTTTCAGCAAGATGACAAATTAGAGCAGGCTACTCAAATATGGAAATGAACAAAAGTCAGATGGAAATATATGGATCTGAAGACAAAATAATATAAAAATGTTGGAGTAAGCTGTAGGGAGACAGAAGATTCTTTTTGTCTTCTCTTTTTCTCTCTTTTGTGTTTTTAATTAAGAATTTTATATAATTGAATGTTTTCTTTCTTGATATTTTGGTTTATTTTTTATTTATTTTATTTTTTATTGTAAAAATGCATAGCAAAATTTATTATCTTAACCATTTCTAAGTGGTACAGCTCAGTAATGTTAACTATATTCACATTGTTATACAATCAATCCCCAGAACTTTTTCAACTTGTAAATCTGAAACTCTATGCCCATTAAACTCTTCATGTTCTTCTCCCCCAACTCCTGGTAATCAACATTCTGCTTTCTATCTCTATGAATTTGATTACTTTGATCCTTCATTTAAATGCAGTTATACAGTATTTGTCTTTTATGACTGGTTTATTTCATTTAGCATAATTTCCTAAAGGTTCCCCATGTTGTAATGTCAGAATTTCCTTCCTTTTAAGGTTGTATTATATTCTGTGTGTGTGTGTGTGTGTGTGTGTGTGTATCTCACATCTTATATATCTATTCATTTGTCAATGGGTTCTTGGTTTGTTTTTACCTTTTAGATATTATAAATAGTGATGCTATGAACTTAAATGTGAAAATCTCTCTTTGGGATTCTGCTTTCAATACTTGTGGATATATACCCATAAATAGAATTGCTGAATTAGATTGTAATTCTATTTTTACATTTGAGGAACTGACATAATATTTTCCATAGCAGCTGTACTAATTTACATTCCAACCAACAACTCACAAGGGTTCCAATTTCTGAACAACCTTGACAGCACTTACTATTTTCTGGGTTTTTTTTGTTTGTTTGTTTTATTTTTATAAAACAGACTTATCATTTTCCCAGTGATTAGTATGTTAAACATCTTTTCATAAGTTTGTTGGCCATTTGGATATGATCTTTGACAATGAGGTATCATCTCACACCTGTCAGAATGGCTATCATCAACAAATCAACAAAGAACAAGTGCTGGCGAGGATGAGGAGAAAAAGAAACCCTCATGCAGTGCTGGTGGGAATGCAGACTGGTGCAGCCACTGTGGAGAACAGTATGGAGTTTACTCAAAAAACTGAAAATGGAACTCCCATTTGACCCAGTAATCCCACTCCTAGGAATATATCCCAAGAAACTACAAACACCAATCAGAAAGGATATATGCACTCCTATGTTCATAGCAGCACAATTCACCATAGCTAAGATTTGGAAACAGCCTAAGTGCCCATCAGCAGATGAGTGGATTAAAAAACTGTGGTACATCTACACAATGGAATACTACGCTGCTGTAAAAAGGAAGGAACTTCTACCATTTGCAACAGCATGAAAGAAGCTGGAGAGCATTATGCTAAGTGAAATAAGCCAGTCAGAGAAAGATAAACATCACATGATCTCATTCATTTGTGTATTATAATGAACAACACAAACTGATGAACAAAAACAGATCCAGAGACAGAGAAGCATAGATCAGATGCTCAAACCTCAGAGGGAAGGTTGGGAGGGTGGGTTTAAGGGGGATAGATCAACCAAAGGATTTGTATGCATGCGTATAAGCATAACACACCAGCGGGGTGAGGGATGAATGGGAGTGTGGTGGGGGAGACAATGAGGGGATAAAGACACATATGTAATACCTTAATCAATAAAGAAAAAAAATTTAAAAAAAATTAAAAAAATGGGCAAAGGATTTAAATAGACATTTCTCCAAAGATGATATTTTTTATAATTTTTTTATTTTAATTTTTATTTAAATCTTTATTGTTGAGAAATATTACAGATGTCCCTCTTTTCCCCACCATTGCCCCACTCCACCCAGTTCCAGTCCCATTCCAGGCCTTCACCCTATTGTCTGTGTCCATAGGTAATGCATATACGCATATAAGAACTTTGGTTAATCTCTCTTCCCACCACCACCCTCCCCCCGCTGACACATACACCCAACCCCTTTCCTTATAAGATTCATCAATCTGTTCCAAGTTTCCATGCCTCTGATTCTGTTTTATTCATCAATTTATTTTGTTCATTAGATTTCTTGTTCATTTATTTTGATATTTAGATTCAATTGTTGATAGATATGTAATTATTGCCATTTTACTGTTAATATTTTTTCTTTTTCTTCTTAAAGGATACCCTTCAGCATTTTATGTAGTACTGGTTTGGTGGTCATAAACTCCTTTAGCTTTTTCTTGTCTGTGAAGCTTTTTATCTGACCTTCAATTCTAAATTGCCAGGTAGAGTAATCTTGATTGTAGGTCCTTGCTATTCATCACTTTGAGCACCCACATGATGCGAATGTTGGTACCTTTGAAGTTATCCCAGAGGCTCCTTACACTATCTTCTTCTTTCTTCTCTTCTGACTGGGTGTTTTCTTGCTTCCTCATATTCCAAATCATTGATTTGATTCTCTGAATCCTCCACTTTAATATTCGTTATTTCAGTTAGTGTATGCTTAATTTCTGACTATCCTTTTTTTAAGGCTTTGACACTCTCACTAAGATGCTTGCAGTCTCACTAAGTCCCTTGAAGCTCTCATTAAGATCCTTGAGTAATCTTATAACCATTACTAGTGGCTCGGTGCACATATTTGTGCACATTAAAAGGGAATTCATTAGAAGAAATATTTTAATATTGCTATTTGCCCTTTCTCTATAATAGAAGTGTCAGAGATGAAAGAAAATTAGTAAAATGTATATGAAAATGATATATAAATTTATTAATAAATAAACAATAACAACATGATATAACAACAAAGACATGATATAAAAAACAAGAAAAACATGATATAAAAACAACATTGATACAAACAATGACTGATAAATTGATTAAACCTACTCTAATATCTCCCTATATACCACATTGGAGTAAAAACACTTGCAGAGTGCTTGATTAATTTCCCTTGGGATGAAGTATTTATGACTTTAACTTTAATGTTATGCACACTTCAAACTTGAGAGAAAGCAACATATAACTGACCATGTCTGAAAACAGGTTCAGGTAAGAATATTCCTACTCTGTCTAGAGTTTGTCCTTGTGATTTATTGATAGTCATCGCAAATGCTGGCATCACCGGAAACTGTCTTTGAATTAATTTAAATGGGAGGCCAGACAGGGACAAATCAATTCTTAGAATCAGAACAATCTCTCCTTCCACAGATCCTGTTAATACTTTAGCTTCGATTATGTTAGGTCGCAATCTTTTGATAATAAATCTAGTACCATTACAAAGACCCGATTTTACTATTCAGATTTCTCAGTAACATGATGATTGCACCCACTTTCAATTTTAATTTATGACACGGCATTCCTGAAGGAGTAATACTATTAAGAAATTCGATGGGAAATTTTTGCTTTTTGACATCATCTGTTGAATTGATGGAATCATCACTCAAATAAGTGTGAAAATCTCCATCAAGTATATCCAAAATTTATTCATTTAATTTTTGAATGTGGTCATTTTTTGGACAAAGAAACCCATGTTTAGATATATTTTAATATTATCTATAGATATACTATTTCCAATGGTAGCTTCAATAATAGATTTGTTACAAATCATTTCATGGGGGAATTCAGTAATATCGATTCCTAAATGAAAAATGTCATCAAGTTTGCCATCTCCAAGTTTTACTAACCATTCGCTATAAGCAGAATCCTCTGATCTCATATTTGTTTTAAGAGACAAATTTCTGAAACATCGCCAAATACTATAGTACTTTAAACTGGTTTTTACCATGGCCAATCGCAGAGCATGGGCACAACACTGAGACATTGTCAAAAATCCCCTCCGAGAAGGAGAACTTTCCCATCAAATGCAACGTTCAAACTCATAATTTCTCTTAGTAATCTATCTATGGGGTTTATAGCATGACTGGATGCCATGGTGCATAAATCAACAATGAAAAGTTGGGCCTTTTTAATGGTTTTAGCAACTTCACTCTTTATATCGAGTCTAGAAATTGAAGTTTCATTTAATGGAATTGGTAATTTATATTGGGAATGAAAGGTTCTTCCACAGAGAAGTAAATTTGTAGCAATTCCTGTAGATGCTGTGGGTAAAACAGTACCACCATGACCTCTAAAATAATGTATCAAAACTTTATACAGATATGTTTTTCCTCTACCAACTGGACCATCCAATAAAAATCATTTGGGGTGTACAGTTTGATCTTCGATGGCTGAAGTTATAGTCTGAAAGGCTGCCAACTGTTCATTGTTCATAGAATTTATCAAAACTTTTGCCTATTGTTGCTCGTACGATTCATCACATGTATTGGTATTTGTTAATAAAGGGTAGTCCAGAAGTTTGAAATGCGAACATTTCATTCCATATAATGTGAATACTTCTTGAATTTAGTTAAAGCCATGCATTTCACAGTTTACACAGGCACCTTCTCTTTGGTGTCATTTCCAACAAAAATCTTTAGTAAAATGAGTTTTATCCTCATCCCATAATTTGTCTGCATCAGAAGGACATATACACATATATGTATATGCAAAAAGTTGCCCTAGTTGTTTGGGCATATTAAGGATGATTTCACCGTCAATCATATCTTTTCAGATAATGTCATCCTATCTAATAAAAGAGTAATATGCAAATTAACCATCACTCCGCTACACCCACAAACCACATCCACCAGCCACACCCACCAGCCAATCAGGAGCGAATATGCAAATAAACCCAACCAAGATGGCTACGGCCACAGAGAGCAGAAGGGAGACTTGGGTTTCCCCAGCAATGGAGGAAGCCAAGCTTTCTGCCTGCCCTTGTTGGCCTAGGCCTCCACTCAAGGCTACAAAGTTTCAATGATAGAACATACATAAACCCAAACAGAAATGGTGGCAGCCATGGAGTTGGAAAGAGCAGGAGGCTAGGGTTGCCCCTGGTGATGGAGGAAGCCAAGCTTTCCACAAACCCTGGCCGGCCCAGGCCTCTGCTTAAGGCTACAAAGTTTCAATTATAGAAGATAAATAAATCCCAATAGAAATGGCTGCTGCCACGGAGCAAGCAGAAGGCTTGGCTCCACTCCTTGCTACAAAGTTTCAATTGTAGAAGATAAATAAACCCCAGATACCAGGGCCTCCGCTTGGGTCACCAGGGGGTGTGGCCAGCCTACAAACCACCACAAGCCCCTCTCCCAGGCCGCCCCACGCCCCAAGGGAACCCCACCCTGATCAGGGACACCCTTCAGGGCAAACCAGCTGGCCCCCACCCGTGCACCAGGCCTCTGTCCTACCTAATAAAAGAGTAATATGCAGATTGACCTTCACTCTAACACACAAGATGGCTGCCCCCATTAGGTCAAAGATCCTGCCCCCATGTGGACACAAGATGGCCACCACAAGATGGCCTGCAAGGGAGGGCAGTTGGGGGCAATTAAGCCTGCAGGGGAGGGCAGTTAGAGGTGACCAAGCAGGCAGAGGAGGGAAGTTAGGGGTGACCAGGCTTGCAGGGGAGGGCAGTTAGGGGTTACCAGGCCTGCAGGGGAGAGCAGTTAGGGGTAAACAGGCTGACAGGGGAGCAGTTAGGCATCAATCAGGCTGGCAGGGGAGTGGTTAGGGGGTGATCAGGCTGGCAGGCAGAAGCGGTTAGGGGCAATCAGGAAGGCATTCAGGCGAGCAGTTGGGAGCCAGCAGTCCTGGATTGTGAGAGGGATGTCCGACTGCCCGTTAAGGCTCAGTCCCACCAGGATCCTGCCTAAACAGGCAGTCAGACATCCCTCGAGGGACCCCAGATTGGAGAGGGTGCAGGCTGAGCTGAGGGGCACCTCCCTCCCCCGTGCACGAATTTTGTGCACCGGGCCTCTAGTTGATTAATAATCCTCAATGTTTAGCAGCTTCATGAAATATATCATAAATTACACCTCCTACAGTTCACAGATCAGCAAAACTTATTGCACCTTTTACTTGCAGAAGCAAAAGTCTTAGGTAATATCGTTCTGTTTCTTTAAAGCTCACAGTGAACAGTCTACCTAATACTTTATTCCCGTCCTTTTGGCGTTTTCTCCACAAAGAATTATTAAACACACAATGTTGTGGAATCTCCCAATAATAATAATTACACACATCAGAATCTTCTCTATTCAATAAGAACCAAGCCATCAACGTTGAGTTATGCCTTTTAGCCCTATCTATAACTTCAGTAAAATCATAGGTATGAAAATACAAATTCTGATCATTTGGCAAATGAATAGTTAATCTTGTGATTGCATGAGATTGGTCATGCATTCGCATTGCAAAAAGTCTCCAAACAGCCTCAGGAGTGCTCACATACCAGGAGTCAATGAAGTCCTGTACTTCGTCATGATTGATAATATTTTTTCAGAAACTTGAATATTTGCACAATCACAGCCCTTATAGATGTATTTAAATAAATATTTGAGACTTTTAATCGATGTGCAGACTTCAATGTTTATATGACAGGTATATTTAAGGCACAAATATGGGTTATAAGGAACAATCCAAGTGTTATTGACAACTTTATTTCCCATAGACATGGTGCTACCAGATCTTCGTTTGTATTTGGGATATCCATCAATATTTACAATGGTCACATTTTGAAATTCTTTTGGATATCCCTTTGAACATCTTCCATTTTTCATACATGGACTATTTGGATTTTGTATTCTACATGATCCATGTACCATATTTGATTTTACAATTTGAAAAAGTCAAAGACACTGGTCTTCATCCAGAATTTCTGCCATAACTATACTGTCAATGTCATCTTCCGTTGGTAATTTAGATTCATTATCTTATATCAATAATATGTGAGTGTGAGGCAGTCTGCGTTTCTGAAATTTGATGACATGAATTTTAGCTATTACTTTGCCAAATAAATTGAATTTACATATATCATTTAAAAGAACATTCAGGTTAATATTAAAAACCATGGCTACTAAGTCAGGTCTATTTTCAACTTTTTGCCAGTGTTTTAAATTGTTTATAATATCTGCTCATTTTGGGTTGCATGCCATGGTTATGAATAAATCAGACTTGCCATACTTCGTTACAATTGCCATAGCATTCTGGTATCACTGCTGCATATTTCTGGAACTACCCTCAAAAGATGATGGATGTATCATCATTTTACCAATCGGCACATTGTTATTTTCAGTCTTAACGCAATATCTGTTTCCCAGCCTTTTTCACCATGTGGAAAAAGAATAGGCTATGTCATTGCATCTAATGTAGGAAACAGGATACTTATTTGTTTCATTCAGATTATTGGGATCTGGTTTACAATGAATGAGCAAGTCCCTTTCAAAAGGAGGTGCTCCATCTTCGTTTCTGAATATGATGCAACTTCTGGTTACACGGGGATAATTATATCTTCCTGGATTACTATTACAATAATATTTAATCATCATTGTTACTTCCGTGGAAGCAATACCTTTCACTGCTGCTTCAGATTGGGCCACCTTTTCTGCCTCATGTAGCATCTTGTATGGTTTTGTTAAGTCATTTATTTCATGCATGTGGTTGTTGATGTTGATCATGAATCTTTCTGAACAACTTTGGTTTTCTGTCATTGCTAATCTTTTACTCATTGCTTCAGCTGTATCTAAAATATAGAGTTGAGCAAACTTCCAACAAACATCATCCGAAGGATGTAAAGTTTCAGTATGGTGAAAAACTTGTCCATGTATTCTAAAACAGTATGGCCCATATCCTGATGGCGATGCAATATTTGCACTCATTGAAGCAAAAGAAAAAAAAACAAAACTATTTATCGAATGAATATTTTCCATGAAATTTTTATTGTCAGAATCTTCATTTATCATTATTTTTTAAAAATATGCCGGGTATTCTGGAAAATGTATATCATTTGGACAAACTTTATCTTTGCTACAATATCGAGTAAATTTTCCATCAGATGGTTTTTCATTGGAGAAATTTAGTGATAGGCAAAATTGACATGTAACAGTCATTCCACCATAATTATGTTCAATAATTGTATCCTCATTTACTCAGTTTTCTCTGTGAAGGCAGTTCCAATATTGGTAGTACTTGTTGATGACTGTTCTACAGACATATTCTGTCGACAACACCGGCTTCTTTCAGCTTCAGAGGTATGCTGTGCCAATAGTTGGTCTTCAGACATATTCTGTTGATGACGCCGCTTTCTTTCAGCTGCAGAGGTATGTTGTGCCAACAGTTGCTCTTTAGGTACATTCTGTTGATGATGCTGGCTTCTTTTGGCTACAGAGGTACATTGTGCCAATAGTTGGTCTTCAGACACATTTCCTCCTCCCTCCTTTCTGGGTCTGGGGTACAGATGAAGCAGATTCGGGGCCAACAGGGCCCCAGCAGCAAGCCAACCAACAGCCGATTCTGCGAGGAATTGGGCTCCCTCCTCCCTCCTGTATGGGTTTGAAGTGCAGGTGAAGTATATTCGGAGCTGTCAGGGCCCCGGCAGCAAAGTCTGGGTCAGTGTGCATCATAGCTATCAGCTGGTTGTCCGGTTGTTTTGGTTGTTCCAGTCATTAGGTCATAACGGTTGCTTAGGTGTGTATATATATATTAAACTATGTATCCAGTAGTGTGCTTGTTTCCATTTATTTCATTTGTCACATGTTTCTTTACCTCCACATTTTGTCTGCTTCCCTGTGTTTGTTTCTATGTATTAGGTAGAGCTGCTATGCCTTCTGGAATTGGAATAATGGCCTTGTGTAATAGGTGTCCTGTATGGCCCAGTGGCTCAGCCTCCCCAGTTACCTGAGATGGGCACTCTAGGTGCACCCCTGTGTGGGCTGTGTAGTTGATCCTTGATTGGCATCATTTAGAGGAATTGGCATCACTGGGAGGAATTGGTGTCTCTGGGAGGAACTGACCCCCAGGCCAATTGGCTGTGAGGACCAGCTGCATCTACAATGGAAGAGATGCTATGCAGGAGACACCCCTATAGAGCAGGACTTTCTTCAATGGGGCTTTGGTGCTCCCTTGAGTTTACTGCTTATGGATGTGTAGAGTTGTAATATGGTATGGTCTGAAGTTGCCCACCAGGCCACAGGCTTTGGGGCCTCCGGGGAAGTGCAAAGTCAGCTACTGCCTGGGGCCACCTACCAGGAACTACAGTGAGATATGCAGATGGCTGCTATTTGTATTAGGCTAAGAAATGCCCAGGTGAGGCCCAACTGTGAGGCAAGGCAAGAGGCTGTTAATGCAGGCCTATTATTGAGTGATATGGGGCATGCTGACACCAGCTGCTGCTTTTTTGAGAGATTTTAGGAAAGTCTGAATCCTGAGCCATTCATGTGGAAAAGCCACTGTGAACAGCTTGGATGGGGCTGAAAATTGGGTGGAATGGGGTGTCAGTGAATCATCAGGGTGGAGCAAACAGTCTGAGCCAGTTTGATGGAGACACAGATATAGTGTCTGTCAGTCAGCTCTGTGATAGGGGAGGTCTCAGCATAGAAACAATGAATCTTGTGAGCATGCCCATCTGGGAGACAGCTGCCCCCAAGTTCCTGCACCAATGCCAGACAATGCAGTTACTCCCCATATGTCCCTAGATCCCCCCAAGCTGCTGCCCTCATGCTGGAAATCAGAGGGATTGAGTCCAAGTAAGTCTGGGTTCTGGCCTTTTAAGAAAAGCTGCTAGGTTTCTAGCAGATTCTGTGTAACTCAGCCCCAATCTCTGCTGGTCTTTATAGCCCAAAGTTCCAGGAACTTCTCTTCTTAGTACTGAAACTCTGGGCTGAGTAGTCTGGTGTGGGGCTGGAACCCCTTGCTCATCACTGAAGGCCTCCACAGCCTTAATATCCCTCCAAATTAAGAAATCATCTAACTATCCCTCCCAATCAAAAAAAAAAAAAATAGCCTGACTGCCATGGCTCAGTGATTGAGCAAATACCCATGAGCCAGTAGGTCAGGGTTTGATTCCCCATCAGGGCAGATGCCTGGGTGGGGCATGCAAGGGGTGGCCGATCAATGATCCTCTCTCATTGATGTTTCTATCTCTCTCTCCTTCTCCCTTCCTCTCTGAAATCACTAAAAATATATTTTATAAAAAGAGGTAGTTACCATTTAAAAAAAGAATCATGATGCTCAAACCTCAGAGGGAAGGTTGGGGAAGGTGGGGGTAAAGGGGAGAGATCAACCAAAGGACTTGTATGCATGCATATAAATATAACGAATGGACACAGACACCAGGGAGTGAGGGCATGAGTGGGGGGCAATAGGGGGATAAGGACACAAATGTAATACCTTAATCAATAAAAAATAAATAAAAAAAATCACCTGCCCATTCCATGCCTCCACCCCTCCTACCAGTCTCAATATGCTTTCTTCTTTACTTCTCTAGTTGTAGAACCTCCATTCATTCAGCTTTTAGGCAGTTCTAAATAATGTTTTTTTCTGTATTTTAGTTATAATTTTGATGTGGTTGTGGGAGGTGGCAAGTACCGCGTATACCTATGCTGCCATCTTCTGTTTATTAGTTTTAAGATTTGTTTTGGTGGAGTCTTTAGGGTTTTCTATCTATAAGGTTATGTAATCTGCAGAGACAATTTTACTTTTTTTTTTCCTATATCAATGCCTCTCTCTCTCTCTCTTTTTTTTTTTTTTTTTTTTTTTTTTTTTTTTTTTTTTTTTTTTTGCCTAATTGTTGTGGCTAGGACTTCTAGTACTTTGTTAAATAGGAATGGTGAGATTGTGTATCTTTGTCTTGTTTCTGATTTCAGAGGAAAAATTTTCAACTTTTCATAGCTAGCATGATTTTTGTCACATATGATCTGTATTTTATTGAGGTATGTAACTTCCATAACTGATTTGTTGAGACCTTTTATCATAAAAGGGTGGTGAATTTTGTCAAATGCTTTTTCTACATCTATTGAGATGATCCTATGATTTTTAACCTTCATTTTGTTAATGTGCTATATTGGATTCATTAATTTGTATATGTTAAACCATTCTTGCATCTCAAATATATATATATACTAGTGGTCTGGTGCATGAAATTCATGCACGGGGCGGGGGGGTTGGCCCAGCCTGCACCCTCTCCAATCTGGGACCCCTCAAAGGATGTCCTACTGCCAGTTTACAGGGATCAGGCCTAAACTGGCAGTCGGACATCCCTCTCACAATCTGGGACTGCTGGCTCCAGCCACTCACCTGCCTGCCTGCCTGCTTGCTTGCCCCTAACCACTCTGCCTGCCGGCCTGCTTGCCCCCAACTGCCCCATTTCGCCGGCCTGCTCACCCCCAAATGCACCCCTGCTGGCCTGCTCACTCCAAACTGCCCCCCTGCTGTCCTGATCACCTCCAACTGACCCCCACTGATGGCCTGCTCACCCCCAACTGGCCCACCTGCTGGTCTGCTTACCCCCAATGGCCCCACCCCCCACAAGCCTGATCACCCACAACTGCCGAACCATCCTGGTCTGATCACCCCACGGCGAACCAAGCTCCCAGCTCCCCTTTTTTTTTCTTTTTCTTTTTTTTTTCAGTGCCTCCTTGAGCGGAGGTCAGTGTCAGCTGGAAGCAGGTATCTGAGATTTATTTATCTTCTATAATTGAAACTTTGTAGCCTTGAGCAGAGGCCAAGGCTGGCCAGGGCAGGCTGGAAGTTTGGCTTCCTCCATTGCCGGGGCAAGCCAAGCCTCCTGCTTGCTCCAGCTCCATGGCCACCTCCATCTTGGTTGGGTTAATTTGCATACTCACCCCTGATTGGCTGGTGGGCATGGCTTGTGGGTGTAGCACAGGTACAGTCAGTTTGCATATTTCTCTTTTATTAGTGTAGATATATACTAGAGGCCCAGTGCATGAAATTTGTGCACTGGGGGGCTTGTCCCTCAGCCCAGCCTGCACCATCTCCAATCTGGAGCCCCTCAGGGGATGTGGGATCAGGACTAAATCAACAGTCAGACATCCCTCTCACAATCCAGGACTGCTGGCACCCAAACGCTTACTTGCCTGCTTGCCTGCCTGATTGCCCCTAACTGCTTCTGCCTGCCAGCCTGATCACCCCCTAACCACTCCCCTGCCAGCCTGATCAATGCCTAACTGCTCTCCTGCTGGCCCAATTGCCCACAACTATGCACCCCTACTGGCCCAATCACCCCCAACTGCCCTCCCTTGCCAGCCCAGTTGCCACTAACTGACCTCCTCTGCCAGCCATCTTGTGGTGGCCATCTTTGACCACATGGAGGCAGCCATCTTGTGCGAGGGCATGACAGTCAATTTGCATATAACCTCTTTATTATATAGGATATCACACTTGATCATGGTGCATGATTATTTTAATGTGTTGCTGAATTCTGTTTACTAGTATTTTGTTGAGACATTTTGGACCTGTATATGTCAGGGATATTTTCTAATACTTATATTTTCTTGTAGTATCCTTAACTGGCTTTAGTATCAGTGTACTGCTGCTGTGATAAAATGAGCTTGGAGTATCCGCTTTACTCTTTTTGGGAAAAGTTCAAGATTAATTGGTATTCATTCTTCTTTAAAAAAATATATTTTATTGATGTTTTACAGAGACAAAGGGAGAAGGATAGAGAGTTAGAAACATTGATGAGAAACATTGATCAGCTGCCTCCTGCACAACTCCTACTGGGGATGTGCCTGCAACCAAGGTACATGCCCTCCTTTACTGGAATTGAACCTGGGACCTTTCAGTCCACAGGCCGACGCTCTATCCACTGAGCCAAACCGGTTAGGGTGGTATTAATTCTTCTTTAGTTGTTTAATAAAATGCACCAGTAAAATCTATTGGTCCTAGACTTCTCTTTGATTAGTGCTTCAATCTCTTTAATCCTTATATATCTACTAGAGGCCCAGTGCACAAAATTCGTGCATGGGGGGAGGGGTCCCTCAGCCCAGCCTGCACCCTCTCCAATCTGGGACCCCTTGAGGGACATCCCTCTCACAATCCAGGACTGCTGGCTCCCAACTGCCTTCCCCTGCAGGCCTGGGTCCCGCCCAACTGCCTTCCCCTGCAGGCCTGGGTCCCGCCCAACTGCCCTCTCCTGCAGGACTGGTCCCCCACAACTGCCCTCCCTTGCAGGCCTGAGTCCCCCCGCAACTGTCCTCCACTGCAGGCCTGGCTCCCCCGCCCCCAACTGCCCTCCTCTGCTGGCCTGGTCACCCCTAACTTCCCACAACTGCCCTCCCCTGCAGGCCATCTTGTGGCAGCCATCTTGTGTCCACATGGGGGCACCCATCTTTGACCACATGGGGAAGGCCATTTTGTGTCTTGGAGTGATGGTCAATTTGCATATTACTCTTTTATTAGGATTCAAGTTTTCAGTTAATAAAAGACTTACATGTTCTCATCATACACACACACGCACACACACACACACCCGCACACACACACACACACACACACACACACACTAAAGGATGAGTTAACCATAATATGAAGGCAATCATGTTCCTATGTATGTGTAACAAAACATGTTGTACACCATAAATTTATATGTGGCATGTCAACTATCTATCTATCTATCTATCTATCTATCTATCTATACACACACAGGTAATATGTAAATTAGTTGGGCATCACAACCACTCAGGAGGAGCTGCGCACGCAGATGGGTGGGAGGGGATTGTGTGCCAGCCCAACCCCAGCAGACACACACCAGGGGTGGGGGCGTGCTCTGAGCAGCTGCAGCGCCACTCGGAGCATGCCCCTGGTGGGTGGCAGCAGCAGCTGGAGCAAAGCAGCCCTGTTCCCAGATGCCTGGCGGTGGCCGGGGCAAAGCAGCCTGGGTCCCAGTGGGTGGCGGTGGCAGCCGGGGCAAAGCAGTCCAGGTCCGGAGTGCCAGAGGGAAGCCAATGCTGCCAGCCAGGGGAAGGAAGGCCTATTCTTGCACGAATCTTCATGCATCGGGCCTCTAGTATCTCAAAGCTTTAAAAAAAGAATAACATGTTAATATTATCTCATCAATTGTAACAAATGTACCACACTAATGCAGCATGTTAATAATAGGGAGAGGTAGTGGGAAAGTGTATTGTAACTATCTGTATTTTTGCTCAATTTTTTAAAAAATAAACCTAAAACAACTAAAAAAAGGCTATTTTTTAAAGCTAACATTCAAAATAGAAACAAAATATATGGAGTATGCAAGAAGAAATTGAATGAGATATGTCAGTTTATCAGAGGAAAAACTATGAATCATCAATAAACTATATAAAATGAAATAAAATATGAAATAAAATATAAAAATAAACATATATCTGACTTAAAGAGAAAAAAGAAAGTTTTCAAAGTTTTTTTTTGAGAACTTCAATTATTTTTTACAATGGTACTTTAAAATATACATAGAACTAGAAATATTATTTTACTAGAGCCCTGGTGCATAAAATTCTGGCACTCGGGGAGGTGGTGAGAGTGGGGTCCCTCAGCCCAGCATGTGCCCTCTCACACTCCAGGAGTCCCTCAATCGATTGCCCCACAGAGGGAGGCCCCACCCACTTGCCACAGAGTGATAGGTCAGGGCCCCCGCCATCGCCCCATGATCACACCACAGAGGGAGGCCGAGGCCACCAGCTGGCAGGGTGATCAATCGGGGAACTCCACAATCACCCCAAAGAGGGAGGCCCAGGCCATCCCGACCAGCAGGCTGTGAGGGGTGGATGGGACCTCACTCTGCAGGGCATAATCGATCTCCCCAAAGAGGGAGGGCCAGGCTACTCTGCAGTGGTGATGCAGTGGGTTGGGGGGGCCTACCTCTTTTGGGCGATTGATTGCTGAGCCCCGCAATCAATCACCCTGCAGAGAAAGGCCCTATCGCATCGGGCCTGGCACCAATGGGTGTCATAGTGTGGTCTTCCGGATGGTCATTTCGCTGTTCAGCCCTTCGGTCAATTTGCATATTACACTTTTATTATTATAGATTTTAAAATCAGTTTTATTGAGGTATTTTTAATTACAAGAAATTCTTATCAACAAGTGAATCTAAAAATCAAGTGAATAAAAAATCTGAAGAACAGAATAAACTGGTGAATATAATAGAATCAGGGGCATAGAAAGGGAGTGGACTGACAATTCTCAGGGGGAAAGGGGTGTGGGGGGTGCGGGAAGAGACTAGACAAAAATCGTATACCTATGGATGAGGACAGTGAGGGGGGGTAAGGGCAGAGAGGGGGGTGGGAACCTGGTGGAGGAGAGCTATGGGGGGAAAAAGAGGAACAATTGTAATAATCTGAACAATAAATATTTATTAAATTAAAAAAATAAACAAACAAACAAAAAAGAAATTCTTCTAAGTGAACAGTTCTTGAATTTTGACAACTATACACAGACCTTTTTACTATTACCATAATACAAATAGACATTTCTATCCCAACTAACCCCTCATGTGCTTTTCAATCAATACCTTTTCTAACACCAGCAACTTACAATCACTAATTTGCTGTCACTAAGTTTTACTTATTTTTTTTAATTTCAAATAAATATACTCATATAGTATGTTAAAAAATGTTGTTGTTGGTTATTAAGAATAACCTGTGTTTGTAGAAGTCAAACAAAGACCTTGAAAATCACTCTTTAGTGATGTACCAAACCAGGGTTAAAACAAATGCCTGCTCTATCTTAGTTAAGTGTAGATTTAGTGCCTGCTTAATTTTATATTATCAGTAGCTCAAAAATTATGACCAATTTAAAGAATGTTCTGTATACACATCTAAAATAGAGGCTTCCAAATAAGAATGTGATTTAATAAATTTTTAATTTTAGAAACATTACCCTTGGAGTGAGGAAACCTTGGTTCCAGTTCTATCATTTTTATTACCAATTTATCTGAATCTATCATTAAACTTCACTAAGATTCAATTTCTCAAAACGAAGGTACTCTGTGATCCAGGTCTCCTGGCTACTTGTAGAAATACAGAAAAGCACTCAGGTATGCTTGCCTGCTCTTCCTTCCTGACACGATGCACCTGGCCAGCCTGTCTGCCTGCCCCCCAGGGGTGGGCAAACTTTTTGACTCAAGGGCCACAATGGGTTCTTAAACTGGACCGGAGGGCTGGAACAAAAGCATGGATGGAGTGTTTGTGTGAACTAATATAAATTCAAAGTAAAGGAGCGGAGGGGAGAGCAAGAGAACCCTCCGCTCTTTCGGCTCCACGGGCCGGATAGAACAGCCAAATGGGCCGGATCCGCCCCGCGGGCTGTAATTTGCCCATGGCTGACCTAGACATAGTGTGCCCAGCCTTTCTGCCTGTCTGCCCTGGGGCTTTGAGTTAGGGAGCATGGCCATGACAGTGTGACCCAATAACCCAGACATATGGACCTACCATCTTGTCCTGGCTGCCTGACTTAGCACTGCCAGAAGACCAGCCATAATCCCATGTTTTCACCCTGTAGCTTTGACCTATCACCTCCCAATGACCTGCCCACTAAAATGGGGATTCAAAGAAACAACTGCCAAATAAAGGAAAGGAGGAATCACCAGAAAAATAACTAAATGAAGTGGAAGCAAGCAATTTATCAAACAATTCTTAAACAAGTTAGTGAGACCTACAAGCAAATCAATGAAAACTATAAGAAACTTTGTGGGACCTTGTCCCAAATGTATGCTGTCTAAAAGAGACCCACTTGAGAACAAAAGATTCATACAGGATGAGAGTGCAGAGCTTGCAAAAGTCAAATATGGCTAAATAAACTTCAAAATGAAGGCCATCACAAGAGACAATAATACTAAAGGAATCAATGCAACAAGAGGATATAGCCATAGAAAACATATATGCACCTTGAAGATAATAGGAGCACCTTAATATATATGTATAAAAACTTCTAGTAGACTTTAAGGGATCAACTAGAATACAATAATAGTATTGTACTTTAAGACCCCTCCTGACTTCACTGGATAGATCTTCCAGATAAAAAATCAACAGGAAAGGGCAACTCTAAATAACACACTGGATCAGAAGGATTTAACGGACATTTACAGAACATTTCACCCCAAAGTTGCAGAATAAACAGTCTTCTTAAGTGCACATGTGTTATTCTCAAAGGTAGAACATGTGTTAAGATACAAAACAAGTCTCTAAAATTTCAAGAACTTTGAAATCAGGTCAAATATCTTCTTGGACAGTGGTCAGCAAACTGTGGCTCGCGAGCCACATGCGGCTCTTTGGCCCCTTGAGTGTGGCTCTTCCACAAAATACCACGGCCTGGGAAAGTCTATTTTGAAGAAGTGGCATTAGAAGAAGTTTAAGTTTAAAAAATTTGGCTCTCAAAAGAAATTTCAATCATTGTACTGTTGATATTTGGCTCTGTTGACTAATGAGTTTGCCAACCACTGTTCTTGAATATTAATGTAATGAAATTAGAAATCAATCACAATAAAAACATTCAAATACATGGAGGCTAAATAGCATGTTTTTAAACAATTAATGGGTTACCAGTGAGATCAAGAAACAAATAAAAAATTTCCTGGAAACAAATGAGCACACAACAACCCAGAATCTCTGGGACACAGCAAAAGCAGTCCTGAGAGGGAAGTTCTTAGCATTACAGACCTACTTAAAAAATAATAAGAATAATAATAAGCCATTTAACGCTACAACTAAAAGAATTTGAAAGAGAACAAGAAAATCCCAGAGTAAGTAGCAAGAAGGAAATAATAAAGATCAGAGCAGAAATAAATTATAGACTAAAAATAATAATAATACAAAAGTCAATGAAACCAAGAGATAGTTCTTTGAAAAGATATACAAGATTGGTGAACCTTTATCAAACTCATTCAGAAACAAAGAGAGTGGACCTAAATAAATAAAATCAGAAGTGAAAGCAGAAAAGTAACAACTAACACCACAGAAATACAAATTATTGTAGCAAAATACTATGAACAACTATGTGCTATTGAGCTTAACAATATAGATGAAATGACTAATTCCTAGAAAAATACAATCTTCTAAAATTGAATCAGAAAACCTGTGTAGGGCGATAACAACTCATGAAATTGAAACAATGATAAAAAAAATTCCCAACAAATGAAAGCTCTGGTCTGGAAGGCTTCACAGGTGGGTTTTACCAAATATTCAAAGAACTATTACCTCTCCTCCTCTAAATTTTCCAGGAAAATCCGAGAGGAAGGAATACTTCCAAGCTCTTTTCAGGAGGCCAACATTATCCTAATTCTAAAACCAGATAAAGATACTACATAGAAATAGATTTACAGGCCAGTATCCCTGATGAACATAGATGTTAAAATCCTCAACAAAATATTAGTGAATAGTATCCAGCAATATATTAAAAAGATCATATGTCATAACCAAGTGGGATTTATTCCAGGGACGCAAGTCTGTACAATATTCACAAATCAATAAGCATGATACTTCACATAAACAAATTGAAAGACAAAAACCATTTCAATAGATGTAGAAAAGCATTCAACAATATTCAACACTCATTTTGGATAAAAACTCTCAGTAAAGTGGGAATAGAGGAATCATACCTCAATATAATAAGGCCATATATGACAAACCTATAGCCACTATTGTACTCAATGGGCAAAAATGAAACCATTTACCCTAAGAACAGGAACAAGACAGGATGTCTGCATTCTCCTCTCTTATTCAACATAATACTGGAAGTTCAAGCTACAGCAAATAGACAAGAACTGTTATGATTTGCAGAAGATGTGATATTGTACATAGAAAACCTTAAAGGACTCCACCAAAATAAATGAACTAGAGGCCCGCTGCACAAAATGTGCAGGGGAGGTGATGGTCCCTCAGCCAGGCCTGCACCCTCTCTCAATCCAGGATTGCTGGCTCCTAACTGCTCGCCTGCCTGCCTGCCTGCCTGATTGCCCCTAACCACTCTGCATTCCTGCCTCATCACACCTAATCACTCACCTGCCTGCCTGATCACCACTAACAACTTTTCCTGCCTCCCTGATCACTCCTAACCACTCTGCCTGCCTGCCAGATTGCCCCTAACTGCTCGCCTGCCTGCCTGCCTGTTCACCCCTAATCACTTGCCTGCCTGCCTCATCCCCCCCTAACCTCCTCTGCCTGCCTGCCTGATCACCCCTAACTACTTGCCTGCCTGCCTGATCACCCCTAACCACTCTGCCTGCATGCATTATCACCCCTAACTGCCTCTGCCTTGCCCCCTGCTGCTGCAGCTTCATCCAGAAGGACGTCCGGAATGATGTCTGGAAGGTTGTTCAGCTGTCCAGTCTAATTAGCATATTACACTTTTATTATTATAGATAAGAAATATTACTGATGATTACATTTATTCTAAGAAAATTCAAATGGGAGCAGGTCACCTAGAGATGGAAATAATGACTGATGAGGCCTTGTGCCTCTCTTTTGGGAAAGTGACAGCATCTTCAATTATTTAAGGGGTACTTGTGTGACCCTGCTATTGTTCCTGGAAGTTTAATATAGGGTAAAGGGTGAGAATAAATGCTGAATAGGCAAAGGGTAGGTTTTTTCTGTTGGCTCAGAGCTCCATCTATGCCCTTCTGTGCTTTCCTGTAGTTCAGGGGAAACTGTGTTTCCTAGATGCCCCTGGCAGCTAACTTCTCACTGCAGAGCATGGACATAGTGAAGAAGCTCCACTTTCTTCTCTCACTGGGCTCAGCAGGGGTGGGGGCAGGGGCAGGGGCAGGGGCAGAGGCAGTGCAGTCCACAGGTTGCTGTCTTCCTTGGCAGCACTGTTCCAATGGCAGCAGCAAGTTCTCAGTAGCCTCAACGGGGTATGGTCTGGCTCCTTCATCCATGAGAGTGTGAATGGCTTCCTGTAGCTATTAATCTCTAACTTCACTTTTTTTTCTCTTCTAGCCTTTCCTTTCCAACCCTTTGGTAACCAATTCCCAATATTAAATTCTATCTCTTTGAAATACCTAATGAGGGCTCTATTTCTCCACTGATGCAGGTGAACCTATAGCCCAGCCTATGCAAAGAATAATATGAATGGGGAGGAGGAGGAGATCATTGATAGGCCAGAAAAAAAAGAAGAAATCATATAATAGGACGTCAGGGACAACATGCTATGATTTATTTTTTCGTTTGTTAATCCTCCCTAGAGAATATTTTTCCATTGATTTTCAGAGAGAGAGAGAGAGATCGATGTGAGAGAGACACATAAATTGGTTGTCTCCTGCATCTGCCCTGAACAGGGCTGAGGATCAAACCTGCAACCCAGGTTTTTGTCCTTGAACCTGAGATCCTTCAGTGGACAGGTGGACACTCTAACCACTGAGCAACGCTGGCCAAGGCCATACTATGATTCCTGATGTTAGCAGTTGCAGGTGGTGATATGGTTCAGAGTACAACCTTGGAAATAGTGGCTGAGATGAAGTGAAAGTGTGGTTTCACTGTAATTGATGATCTTTTAACTGGGATGTGATGGTGCTACTTGGTTCACTCAAATGACTGTCAAAATAAGGAACAATTATTCCAGGATATGAGATAGGGATAACGATGAGGGCATTTCAGACTGTGCCGCCAAAGCTCGGAGCAGGCGCTGTGTGTGTGTGTGAGTGTGTGTGTGTGTGTGTGTTCCCTGGGGGCCTGCCCTCAGCCATACTGCCGGGGCTTGGAGCAGGTGCCCCTGTGTGCTCTTCTCCCAGGCTCAGGGCTGCACCTGCGTGTTGTTCTCTCAGGCGCGGGGCTGCGCCCGGCCCCTCCTCCTGAGCTGGTCATGACCATTATGGCATCCTGATCTAATTTGCATATTTCTTATATATATATATATTCAACAAGGTAGCAGGATACAAAATTAACACCCAGAAATCAATGGCATTTTATACACCAATAGTGAATTCTCAGAAAGAGAAACTAAAATTTAAAAAAAGGAAACAATCACATTTTCCATTGCCACAAAACAAAATTAAGATACCTAGAAACAAATTTAACCAAGGAGCTAAAAGACCTGTACTCTGAGAAATACAGAATATTGAAAAAAGATAGAAGATATAAATAAGTGGAAGAATATACCATGTTCATAGATTGTTAGAATTTAAGTCATTAAACTCTCCATACTACCAAAAGCAATATTCATATTCAATGCAATCCCTATTAAAATATCAACAGCTTAATTAAAAAATCTAGAACAAGTACTCCAAAAATTTATATGGAACCAGAAAAGGCCTCTAAAAGCTGCAGCACTGCCCTAACCGGTTTGGCTCAGTGGATAGAGCGTCGGCCTGCGGACTGAAAGGTCCCAGGTTTGATTCCGGTCAAAGGCATGTACCTTGGTTGTGGACACATCCGCAGTAGGAGGTGTGCAGGAGGCAGCTGATCAGTGTTTCTCTCTCATCGATGTTTCTAACTATCCCTCTCCCTTCCTCTCTGTAAAAAAAATAAATAAAATATATAAAAAATAGAAAAAATAAAGCTGCAGCTGTTAGAGAGTGGGGAATTTTTGAGCACTCTGGAGAGGCCATGGACCATGCCCCAGGTAGAGTTGTCAGTGCTGACACCAGGCCAGGCCTTGAGATATGGTCTCATGGCCCCTTCCCCACTGCACCTCACAAAATAACCTTGCAAGATAGAACACTGTCAGCTTTCTGAAGAACAGGGTGACCCTATGAATAACATGGTCATCAATAGCATGGCCCTGACATTATTTGGGAAAAACTGTTTTGTCTTGGGTTACTTACTCTGCAAAAGCAGGATGTGGTTAATGTGCTTAAAAGTGGTCTTGCACAAAGGGTCAGGGCTGCTCTCTGACCTCCCTGCGTGGAGAGAGGGCAGTCTCTGGCCAGCAATAAAGACTCCCTAGATTTTAATTTGGTCTGGACTCCAGTGGTCTTTACTCGCGTTTGCTCCACAACACAGCACTACTGAGAAAGAAGAACAAAGTTGGAGGGATCACAATACCAGATACCAAATTATACTACACAAAGGCATTGTAATCAAAACAGCCTGGTACTGACCTAAGAACAGTCAAATAAATCAGTAGAACAGAACAGAGACTCTAGAAATTGACTCAAAACATATGTTAAATTAATATTTGACAAAGGAGGTAAGAGCATAAAATGGAGTCAGGACAGTTTCTTCAATAAATGGTGCTGGGGAAGGGGAGAGCAGCTGTGACTGGGGGCCCACTCCCACCTCCACCTGGGGAAACCTTGGACACCACCTGCAACCCCACACCAACACTGGCCAGGGACCAGCTGTCATGGCTGCAAACCCACAGATACCAAGACTCCAGCCTCCCCAGCCATGGGATCCTGTTTGTCCATGGGGAGACAAAATCATGGCTGAATAAGCGGACGGGTCTGGTGCCTTCTCATGAAGCAGATAGAAGAAACAGCTGAATTGAATGACATCCACCCAGAATTGGCAAATTAAACACAGCTGGGGACACAATCTGTAGACAGAAAGGTCAGAGCTAGCTCGGAACTTGGTGGGATCTGGGATCTGGGCTGAAGGTAGAAACACTTGCAGCCTGGACTGAGCTGAACCAACACCACGTCCCTTGGGAACAAGTGTAACGCTCAGCTGTGGAGGTGTGTCCATGGGGCTGCTGGCAGTGGGAGACACTAGATCTAAGCCTACAGCCATGGGAGGCTACACCCAGGAAAGCAGTCGGAAGTTCTGCACTGGCCACACAGTCCCGTGGGGAGAGAAATGCACAGCTGTGTGACTACTCTGTCTATAATCTCCTTGCTTTTACTCACTAAACCCAGGATCTTTTAATCACAAACACTCACTGTGGCTGCGATGCAGGGGAAGGTGCTTTTGTGGAATCGGGGTAACAAAATAGGGAGACACAATCAGGAGGCCATCTCTGGGACAGTCTGATCCCTCCAACCATGAGCAGACATTTTTCTCCTGAAGACCAGTCCCCTCCTAACAGTGTAGCCACACCCAGCCTTGAACTAGGCAGGGAAACAAGGATACCAAATACCCTCAGGGAGCCCTTGGGGGCTGGATTGGGGGGACATTTGGTCCCCAAAACTAATACAGAAACACCGCTACCTAAAGGCAGTGTCAGAAATAGATGCTTGTGTAAATACAACTGGAAGCAGACAGACAGACAAAGCAGGCAGAGTGGTCCCAGGCAGAGTGGCTGACACTAAGGCCATGTTGTCTGACACAAAGGAGCAGTGGATCACTGGGAGCTTCAACATGGTGCTGGCTATCTAGCAGGAGGCTGAGACATGGCAGATAAAAGAGCAGGAAAGGGTCTTAGACCAGCCCCCATGGGACATTAAATACTCAGCTGAAGATAATGAACTTCACTACTTCATTTTTTAAAATCTTTTACATAAGAAACTATTTTTTTTCCTTTATTTTTATTATTTTAACCATTTTTTTGTTTTTATTTCTTATTTTATGCTTTTGTTCTACCTCTCCTCACTTGTTCTCTTCTTCTACTAATAGCTTAATTAGTTTCACTCACCAAACTCAGGCCTATCTGCTGCCTACTCTATTCTCCTTTTCTAAAAATAGATGAATATATAGATAGATAAAGATAGAGAAAAAATTTATATATATATATATATACACACTAGAGTCCTGGTGCATGAAATTCATGCACTGGGGGGGGGGGGTGTCCCTTAGCCCAGCCTGCACCCTCTTAAATCTGGGACCCCTTGGGGGATGTCTGACTGCCTGTTTAGGCCTGATCCAGTGGGACCTCATACAACTTAACAAAAGGAAGGCAAACAATCCAATTTAAAAAATGTGCAAAGGACCTAAATAGATACTTCTCCAAAGGGGACATACAGATTGCCAAGAGACATATGAAAAAATGCTCAAAGTCACTGATCATCAGAGAGATCCAAATTAAAATGACAATGAGTTATCACCCCACACGTGTCAGAATGTCTACCATCAATAAATCAACAAATGACAAGTCTTGGTGAGGATGTGGAGAAAAGGGGACCCTAGTACACTGCTGGTGGGAATGCAGACTGATGCAGCCATTATGGAAAACAGTTATGAAATTTCCTCAAAAAATTTAAAATGAAACTGCCATTGACCCAGTGATCCCACTTCTAGAAATATATCATAAGAAATCTGAAACACCAATCATGAAGAATATCTGCACCCCTATGTTCATAACAGCACAATTTACAATAGCTAAGATCTGGAAACAGCCCATGTGCCCATCAGCAGATGAGTGGATAAAAAAGCTGTAGTACATTTATGCAATGGAATACTAGGCCGCAGTAAAAATGAAGCATCTCTGAGCCTTTGAGGAAGCATGGAGGGACCCGGAGAATATTTTGCTAAGCAAAATAAGCCAGTCAGAGAAAGAAAAGTATTGCATGATCTCACTCATATGTGGAATCTAATGAACAAAATAAACTGATGAATAAAATAGATTCAGAGACACAGAAGCATGGAACAGACTGTGAAATTTCAGAGGGAAGGCAGGGGTGGGTGTGTCTGTGGGAAGGGATCAACCAAAGAACTTGTATGCACATATGCATAACCCATGGACACAGACAGTAGTGTGGTGAAAGGCCGGGGTAGGGGTCGCGGGCAGGCTAAAAGGGGTCAATAGTTAGAAAAGGGGACTTATTTAATATCTTTCAACAATAAAGATTTTTTAAAATAAAAAATAAATTTTAAAATATGTTTTATATTTACATAATGAAATGCCACTCAGTCATATAAAAGAAAAAAAATCTTTTGTGACAATATGGATAGATCCGGACATTATGCTAAGTGAAAAAAGTCCATCAGAAAAAGATAGTGCTGCCGAAACCGGTTTGGCTCAGTGGATAGAGCGTCGGCCTGCGGACTGAAGGGTCCCGGGTTCGATTCTGGTCAAGGGCATGTACCTTGGTTGCGGGCACATCCCCTGTGGGAGGTGTGCAGGAGGCAGCTGATCGATGTTTCTCTCTCATCAATGTTTCTAGCTCTCTATCCCTCTCCCTTCCTCTCTGTAAAATATCAATAAAATATATTTTTTTTTAAAAAAAGAAAAAGATAGTGCTATATGACCTCCCTCATATGTGGACTCTAATGAACAAAATAATTTAACAAAAAAAAAAGAACTGAAGAATACATAACATAGAACAGACTGACAACTGTCAGTGGAGAGAATGGTAAGGGGACTGGGTAAAAAAGGAGGTGAACTGATTAAGCAATTATATACTAGGTGTACCAGTTAATAATGCGGACTTTTTCAATAGATGGAGTTACACATATGTCGATATATATGCGTTTGATATGTATGCTATTTTGTTGTATTGACAACAAGCTTCAAAACTTCATCTGTCAAATTTGCTGAAGGTGTTCACATCATAGATATTTGTATGCTTAAAAATGTCTAATTTCGTGCCCCTCTCCCCCAAAGAAAAAGAGCATTTGCAGGAAGTTTTAATTCATTTATTGTGAAGAAAAAGTTATCATATACTTCAGGAAGCTTATGGTGAACATGTCCCATCTCAAGATACTTGTGAACGCTGGTTTAAATGTTTTAAAAGTGATGATTTCGATGTGAAAGATAAAGAATGTCCAAGTCAATCGAAAAAGTTTGAAGACCAACAATTACAAGCATTATTGGATGAAGATGCATGTCAAACTCAAAAACAACTTGCAGAAAGATTAAACATTGCTCAGCAAACAATTCGCGATCATTAACAAGCAATGGAAAGATTTTAAAGGAAGGAAAATGGGTGCCACATCAATTGAACGAAACACAAATGGAAAACCGAAAAGTCATCAGTAAAATGTTGCTTCAATGGCACGAAAGAAAGACTTTTTTGCATCCAACTGTGACTGGCGATGAAAAGTGGATTTATTTTGAGAATGCCAAATGCACAAAATCATGGGTTAATCCAGGTCGACCATCAACATCAACTGCAAGGCCAAAATGCTTCAGAAAGAAGACAATGCTCTGCATTTGGTGGGATCAGGAAGGTATGGTGTATTATGAGCTTCTAAAACCAGGTGAAACTGTTAATACTGATCACTACCAAAAACAAATAATCAATTTGAACCACGTTTTGATCATAAAATGACCAGAATGTTCCAGAAACTACCAGAATGGGCCAGAAGACACGGCCAAGTAATTTTGCTTAATTATAATGCACCATCACACACTTCAAAACCAGTTAAAGACACATTAAAAGATCTTGCCTAGGGAAGTATTAACCCACCCTCTGTATTCACCAGACCTTGCTCCTTCAGATTACCACTTGTTCCAATTGATAGCACACATACTTTCTGAGCAGCACTTCAAAACATATGAAGAAATGGAAAATTGGGTCTCTGAATGGTTTGCCTCAAAACAAGAAAAGTTCTATTGGGATGGTATCTACAAATTACCTGAAAGATGGAGATGTGTAGCTAGCAATGGACATTACTTTGAATAAAGCACTTTTGTTGTTTCTCTTGAAATTATTGTGTTTTCTTTGATTACAAAATCCACCATTATTAACCGGTACACCTAGTGTATAGACACGGACAATAGTATGGTACTTTGGGCAATGAGTGCATACTGCAGTGTGTAGATGTTGTTTCATTGAACTGTACACTTTAAACTTGCATGATTTTATTACCAACTAGAGGCCCGGTGCACAGATTTGTGCACTGGTGGGGTCTCTCGGCCTGGCCTGCGCCCTCTCGCAATCCGGGACACCTTGGGGGAAGTTGGAGAGCCGGTTTGGCCTGATCCCTGCAGCCCAGGCTGAGGGACCCCACCAGTGTGCACCGGGCCTCTAGTATGCATATAAGATCTTTGGTTAATTTCTTCCTGCCCTACCCCCTTCCCTCTGAGATTCATCAGTCTGTTCCATGTTTCCATGCCTGTGCATTCAGCATCTGCCCCCTAGTGGTCATTGTTCTTCATAGCTACTGGCTGGCTGGTCAGCTGGTCACTTAGGCTTTTATATATATAGATGTCACCTCAATAAATCCAATAAAAAATAATAAAAATTACTAAAAAATAACTCATTTATTTTTATCATTGATGAATCCTTTGAATCTTAGGAATGAAAAATAGCAAACTCTAAGTCATTCTCTCTGTAAGAGTACACCTCCAAAACACTACTATGCTAAGAATAAATAAAAATCATACAATATAAAAATTACTATGAATTTAAAAGAAAGGCACAACCCAGTAATATTGAAGAATGGTTTGACAGGGGCTCAATTTTCTACCTGTAGAAAGTTAAAAGTTATTCTTACTGCACAAACCATAATTTTAGATACTTTAATCACTCTCTGGTAGCCACTGTAGAAAATACTAGATTTTTTTAAAAAAAGTATTTTGGAGTATAATTAATATTAGGTATATTGGAATGAGGAAGAAAATGAAGACAAGCGTATGGAGGATTTTGAATCTCAAAAAGATACATATGTGCATTTTTATATAAATAAAAAAACAACTTAATATATACAGATATTACAAATATTTGCTATCATATAGAAAATAATAAATATTAAATTCCAAAAAAAGAAATTGGTAGCATGTAAGAAATTTTATTCCCTTTGCCCATTTAACAATATTCTTAGTGGAACAGATAAATACATATTACTTTGCAATTGCATGCTATGCTCTAATATATTCTATCTTAACAAAGACCACTTTCATAGAAATGTGAGGGGTGAATGCAGGGGAGGGGTATTACAATTTGTATTATCAGAATTGTGTATGCAGAATTGTGTATGCAGAATTCTAAATGCAAAACTTTTTTGCATTAAGCAGGTATTCATGGATGGTATATGTGGGAGGCATAATAAAGTTGAATAGTGTGTAAAGCAGTATCTGGGATGGTAAAATCTGCTTTCTTCTCCCTCAGAAATGTGGCAAATGGTATTAAAAGGAATTATCTGCTAATATTGCTGGTATTGTTTAGAGATGATGGTGGTAGAAATGCATGAAAAGATTGGGTACTATGTCTACTTCATGTACTTTCTAATTAACCAAGTATACATACTGACTACATATATATCCCTTATTTTTTCAACATAAATTAGCAGAATATAATGTGTCACTCCTTTCTCAGTTATATAATTTCAAATATTAAAATGGAAGAATGATCATGTTGACACTAATTTGCATCAATTAAGGAACATTAGGCCACAAACAACAGTAAAGGGCTTAGGCTAATGGAGGAAAAAACATCAAGAACTTATTGAAAAGTTAGTGTGAAGGCTTAGTGGCCTAAAGTCACAGTTAAAACAGCCTGGTCTTTCAAAGAGAGGAACTGAAGCAAGTCGAACAGTGGAAAAACCTTAATTGGAGCTGCAGACAAAGGATAACTCACCACCACCATCACCACCACCCCTCAATCTCTGTCTCTTCTGTTTTAATTTTCCAAGTTATCAGTACAGATTGGTCAAGCATGGATGTATGTTTATCCCTAGGTCCACTGATGAAAGGCAGGTAAAGAAGTAATGACTTGGCTGGTCTGACTAACATTCCAACATTTTTGGTCAGAAAATAGAGCCTCTTTACAGAGGGAGAATAAAAAAATACTAGTAAGATGAAACCAACAGCAACTATAATCTATCTTAGCTTCTTTAAACTTGTAGACAAACAGGTGCATATGCAGTTCTTATACATGCATTTTCATAGGGAAGGATGGAGCACAAACTGAAGAGTTTCAATATAATACATGTATATACAGTTGTACAAAATGCCACAGTGCAGCTTTAAGCTTTAATAATTTCAGAAGGATAAATGCTACAAATTGAAAGATCATCATGTAAAAGGGGAACTATTTGAATTTCCCTTCTCCTGTACAGTTTTGTGAATGTTAAATAATTCATTTAATTTTCTTTTTTGTTTCTGAGCCTCTGTAGAGACACAAAAATTAAAATGATCTTTGAAAATGTGTAAAGTTTAACAAGTTATAAAAACATACAAATAATTAAACGTGCAAATTGTGTTTTTCACAAGTTGGTAGCTTTTACCCCTCTAAAGTTATTAAGCTTAAATATTCACTGTGACATTTTGGACACCTATATATATATATTCATATTAGAATGTTTTGAAACTACTCATTTTGTGCTCCATCATTCCCTATGGATATGTATGTATAAGAAGTATATATGCACCTGTGTGTCTACAAGTACATAGAAAGTAAGGGGTAGGTTATAGTTGCTTTTGATTCCATTCCTGCAATACCTTATTTTCTCTTAATAATATTTGTCTTCCAGCGAAATAATCATGCAAGTGAATATATTATAGGTAGATGTTTGAAAAAGGTATATCTTCATTTAAAGAAGGATTTAGAAGAATAAGTAAAATTGTTTAAAAAGACCAATTTCATGGAAATGTGGGAGTCAGTGCAGGGGAGGGGTATTAGGATCTGTACTATCAAATCCTGTAGTGTCTACACTCTTTTGCATCAAGCATGTATTTATGGATGCTATAGGTGTGGGTATAATCAATAAAGGAGAGAGGGTAAGGCAGTATCTGGGATGGTGTGGTCTGCCTTCTGGTCTGTCAGTCTTAGTATTAAAAGGGGCTGTCTGCTCAGATTGGTGGTGTGGTCACAGAGATGGTGGTGGTAGAAATGGAAAAAAGGTTGGATACTGTGTCTGTTGAAGGGAATGAAGCCTCCTCAGTGGAGTCTAATCTGCTTCACTTCCTCTCTTTTTAGGGGCTGAAAAACAGACTGTTTAGTTGTACAAGTTGGTCTTCGTGTCAAAATGTTTTTCCTACTGGCAACTTAATGTTGCCTTCATGAATTTCTTGTTCTTCCTCTTAAGCTTTTTGTACTTCAGACGAGCCATGGCTCGATGAAATACATGGCAGCTGAAGCCCTCTCTGACCCCATGCTCCACATGCTGCTGAAG